>NW_026526843.1:48987519-50422519 GCF_024362965.1 Panthera pardus | reverse complement strand
TAATTTATTAATTTAAAGCCTTTGGTTACTTATACAAAGTATAGATTGGCTGCAGTATTTCTCCAAATGTATCAAAATGTGACATTGCACTATGAGCAATTAGTTTATGCTTTATAATTTACATCACTTTAGATATATTCTTGAGTTTATCATATATTACATTAAAATGTAAGAAGGGAAATCAATTCTTAAATTCACCATGGTTTAACACAGGGAATCTAAAAACAGTATAACATTATTTTGCTTTACTGATTTGTGATATTTTCATTTAAGGAACTGAATATGAAATGATGGCCTAAAATAATTTCTTTATTCTCATTGCTTCAGTCAATATTTTTTCTTAATTTGGCAAACTTCTGTCTATAAATTGATCTCACTTTTTCAAATCAGGATGAGTATTTTCTAAAAATAGTTGAAATCTTGGAATGAGTCAAATATTTCATTGACACATTTAAATAATCACTAAGCCTCATTTGGAAATTTTCATTAAAAATTCTCCTGGTAGAGAAAATACTGTTCAGTCTGACTTTGGGCTTCTTGAGGATGGGGGCTGTGTCTTAGACATATTGTATACCTGGTGTCTCACACACAGTAGCTGCTTAGTAAATATTTAATGAAGAAATTATGGGTGAAGTAAAAAGCAATACATAAAGGTCATCTGCTTCCATGAAATTACTATACTGCAGGAGTTACAAGGTTCTTTGAAACAATATATTAGATAAAAATAATATTTCATGTGTCCACCACACTCTTCCAAGAATTCAAAGCATTCATCAGTCTTCAAGATTCACATTTCTGGGGACACCTAGGTGGCTCAGTCAGTTAAGTGTCCAACTTCGGCTCAGGTCATGATCTTACAGTTGGTGAGTTTGAGCCTCATGTTGGGCTCTGTGCTGATAGCTCAGAGCCTGGAGCCTACTTCAGATTTTGTGTCTCCCTGTCTCTCTCTCTCTCTCTCTGACCCTCCCCCATTCACACTCTGTCTCTCTCTCTCTCAAGAATAAATGCACATTAAAAAAGAAAAAAGATTCACATTTCTGATATACAGGCTATACTGGGTCTAGATATTTTAAAGTGGTTCTGTTTTGATCACCAAGAACTTACGCTTTGTGTAAAGCCATGGCAGTAATTATGTTCTGGGATGCAAGTAGAACTTTTGACCTTTAATTTTTGTTTCATTTTTGTTTTCAGAGACAGCCAGTTTGATAATGGGTGTGCAGAAATTTTTAGTATTCCGAGAGAAATACCTTGGTCATTAATATTTCAAAATAGTTTAAATCTTTTTACCGTATTTAGTGGTGATGGCACATACCATATTGTCTGAATTGTCACAAATTAGTTGTGAGATCTACATCAATAAATGTACTCATCTCTATGATATTTCTTATAAAAATATCCTCCCCATTGAGATTTGTGTGCTTCATTAAATGACAAATATATGGGAGCAAAGTAGCTCCTCTACCAACCCTAGGATTTTTTTTTAATTTTTTTTTAACGTTTATTCATTTTTGACACAGAGAGAGACAGAGCATGAATGGGGGAAGGTCAGAGAGAGAGGGAGACACAGAATCTGAAACAGGCTCCAGGCTCTGAGCTGTCAGCACAGAGCCCGACGCGGGGCTCGAACTCACGGACCGCAAGATCATGACCTGAGCCGGAGTTGGACGCCCAACCGACTGAGCCACCCAGGCGCCCCAACCCTAGGATTTTTAAAAGTTTAGTAATAGAAAGTGTATCACATGCTGAGTAATACATATTTTCTTAAAAAAATATGTAAATCATGACAAAAAAGTTACTGCCCTTGAGGAAGTTTGCTTAATGAGTAAAACTTACAGTGGCTGGTGGATAAAGTAAAGAGTTAGGAGACTGATGATGGAGCAGTAAGTAATCTTGAGAGTCAGTAATATCTTTACCTCTTGGTATCTATGCAGGGTCAAAGAAGAAAGTGAAATTTTGGCAGTTCAGAGTCTCAATGGGATATCACTTTTGGGGATAAATTAGGCTTTCAGGGATGTGTGTACTTCTCCATTTTTTTGTTTTGATAGGGGCCACTCTTTTTTAAAGTCCTCACATAATATCTTTAATTCTTATTTTATCCCCACACTCTGGAATGTTTAATGTGCACATAACCTTAGAGATAGTCTTCTAGCCTAACAACCTTATTTTCATAAGGGGAGGGAACAGATTCACCCACAGAACCTTCGTGTGTCTAATGGCACAAAGCAACCGGTGATTGAACAAAGCTTAAAGTCTAAGTGCCATAATATCTACTTGGGTAAGTCTCCCTCTTTAGCACACTGCCTCCTTACTATTACTGGTATTGTGTTTTAATTGGCAAGCTAGTCTAACAATCTCCCACAATACCTTCTGCTTATCTAAAATGATATATATGAGATGTTTACTGATCGGGAGACCAGACAGATCAAATGGACTGATTTATGGGTCTCAGTGTGATGAAAAATGAGGATTGATTTACAGTTTTGTGTAACATTAGGAATTGAGAGAGTTGTTTCCAGGACTCATGGATGGTATAGCCTTCTAAAAGTAAGAGAATCTGACTGAAGGTGAGAAGTTTGTTCTCACTGGGTAGATGAGAAAACAAAGAAAATGCCAGTCTGTAGTAAGAGCCCCCAAAAGAATAAAACAGAGTGAGGTGGTTGTTGTGGCATGCTATTTTAATGGTGGGATGCATCTTATAGCAGAGTAATTGAAGGCTTATGTGAGCAGGTGGTATTTGAATAATGGGAAGGAGACAACCATGCACAAATTCAGGGAAAGAGCTTTCCAAGAGCATAGGGGAAGAATACTTTTGAAGGCCTTAATGTGGGAATGAGCTTAGAACATTTGAGTGCCAGATAAGGGACCAGTGTGGTTGGAGAGGAGTGAATAGGGATGGTGGATGGAGTCAGATAAATTTGTAAAAGGTAGGAAGGGGCAAAATTTCACAGGGCTTTGTAGGCCCCAGCAAGGACTTCAAAGAGACCAGTGTTTGAATTTCTACTGCTTACTAGCTGTGTGACCTCAGATAAATTTCTTTTGTGAGCTTCAGTTTTCTCATTTGTAAATTGAGGATAATTACTGCTTTGCAGAGTTGTAAGGATTGTTGTAAGTTGTTGATAAGGATTAGGATAATAAATGTAAAGTGAGTTGTTAGTACAGTGAGTGGCACATGGTACACTGAATTTTAGTATATGTACTGCCAAAGTGAGCACAGCACATAGTACACTCAAGAAATTAGATGTTAACCTGAAATTATTGTAAGTGTATGTCAACAATAGTTAAAAATTTTTATAAAAGGTAGTTGGATGTTGATGATGATACGAGAGGTAATAAATATCCATTGTATAGCTAGTTATATGCAAGGCATAGTGCTAGACACTTTACATTTATTTATATTTAAATCCTCAAAAGAATTTTTTAAGACATAATAAACTCTGAAAAATTGTTACTTGTACACCTAAACATTCCTTTTATTAAAGTTTATTTATTTTCTGGCGGGGGGGGGGCAAAGAGAGAGGGAGAGAAAGAGAATTCCAAGCAGGCTCTTTGCTAACAGTACGGGGCTTGAACTCATGATCTGTGAGATCATGACCTGAGCCGAAGTCAGATGCTTAATTGACTGAGAGCCACCCAGGCACCACAGTACAGTTTTAAGTAGCAGATTCTGGATTGAAAACCAAATCTCAATGACTCCAAAGTTAGTTTCCTCCCACTATATTAAATAAATAAATTATAATGTGTTAGTTTTGTATATAAATGCAATTTATGAGTATGCATGCTATTAGAGATGGGATCAGACTTTGATATTGCATGAATATATCTTGCCAGACAGAAACTTTAATGCATGTTCCCATTCTTCTCAGTGTTTAGGATAATGTCTTACTCTTCCTACAAACTCTTATATTTTTGACTAAGTGGATCTGCATAAAATTATTAATACTTGCAAATGACAAGCCACAACTTTTGAAGAAGCATAAGAAATCTTAAGGTTTTTTGTTTTTGGAAGATCCCTTATTTTTTCCTAAAGACACATAGCAGCTTCTTCTTTTGAAAGTATTTTACCCTTAGTTATACTAGTTGGAAATGTCAAAATACTGCATTAACCTACTGAGTTCCAGATGGCTGAGATTTTTTTGTTGTTTTGCTTTGTGTTGTTTAAATGAATATGAATTGGCAACAAAGCCCTCTGACTGATGTCAGGGCTGTATAGTGTAAATTGTTTTATTTGTAAAGATATACTTAATCGTTACCCACAAATTGTACTTTTTATTCTTTGCTGTACAAATCCCTCACTGAATATATTTGATAGGTTGAAAGATTCATTCTTTTTGTGAAGGAGATTTATAAAGACATTACTCATTATCTTAACTATTGAGGATATTTAACATCGACATTTTACTTTGGGTAGCAATAGAAGGAAATGAAGCCTTTTAGAGATGTGTGTGTGTGTGTGTGTGTGTGTGTGTGTGTGTGTGTGTTGAAGTGTTAGATTATATTAATTTCCTCTCTAAGAAATAGATGACATGCGGAAATAATAAAACATCAAATGTGGAACACGAAGTAATATTATTTTTAGAATAATCATTTTGATGAAACAAGAATATGTGTTTTCTTATGTTCATATTCACAACTTAGGACTTTAGAGGTAAGAATGCTACCAGGAAAAATGGTTGGTAATCTATGAAAGTAATGCCATCATATTGGGTAAAATTATACTGCTGCTTCTATTGGCGTAACCTCTAACTGAATGATATGTGGTCCTTTTGAGCCAGAACATTGTTTATACTTTTATAAAAAACCCTATGAAGACTGCATGCTCAAGTACTAGCTCGGTATTCTCATCAGGTTTTTCTTTCAAGTTAGGCTATGGCTTTGAGCAAGAGGTATTTTGTGATACTCTTTGTATACTATTTGAGAAATAGAATTTGTTCTCATGCAGCATAGATTATTTATCACAAAAAAGCTTGAATAATGTATAAATCAGTCACTACCATTAAAAAATATACAAATGTTTGATGTGGCTAGATAAAATTAGTTTATTGAAATGAAACCAAGTAAGATCAGCTTCAAGTATTTTTAGAATTTACATATACTAATGTAAACAAATTCTTCTTTTAAACACCAACCAGAAAACTGTCTTACGAAAGTACTATTTTATCCCAAATATATCAGTATCTTTAAATACACTGAACATTTATGGACTAGTTGATTTTATTGTAAAATCTGTCACTATTAATGGTGTGATAATTTTTTAGAGATCAGATCACATAAAGGCAAAATTGAGTGTTCAGGTGCATATATACAAATTAAAATATCCTCTCCCTCTCACTGTTGTCTATCTCTAAAATACTGTATTTTGTACTTCCTCCTGTCTGCTTCTAAATGTAAACACTTCCCTGATTTTCTTAAAATTTTAAAATTCAAGCTAGATAACATACAGTGTAGTCTTGGCTACAGAAGTAGAACCCAGTGATTCATTGCTTACATATGACATCCAATGATCATCCTGAAAAGCACCCTCCTTAATGCCCACCACCCATTTAGCCCATCTCCCCACCAGCCTTCCAGCAACCTTCAGTTCTCTGTATTTAAGAGTCTCTTATGATTTGTATCCCTCTCTGTTTTTATCTTATTTTTCCTTCTCTTCCCCTATGTTCATCTTTGTGTTTCTCAAATTCCACATATGAGTAAAAGCCTGTTATCTGTCTTTCTCTGACTTATTTCACTTAGCATAATTCTGTCTAGTTCATCCACGTTGTTGTAAATAGCAGGATTTCATTCTTTTTCATTGCTGAGTACTATTCCATTGCACACACACACACACACACACACACACACACACACACTACATCTTCTTTATCCATTCATCAGTTGATGGACATTTGGGCTTTTCCCATAATTTGGTTATTGTTTATAGTGCTTCTATAAATATTGGGGTGCATGTACCCCTTTGAATCAGAATTTTTATATTCTTTGGATAAATTCCTAGTAGGGCAATTGCTCAAAAAATTAAAAATAGAACTACCCTAGGGGAACCTGGGTAGCTCAGTCGGTTGAGCGTCCAACTTTGGCTCGGATCAGGATCTTGTGATTTGTGAGTTCGAGCCCTGTGTCGGGCTCTGTGCTGACAGTTCAGAGCCTGGAGCCTGCTTCAGATTCTGTGTCTCCCTTCCTCTCTGCCCATCCGCAGCTTGTGCTCCATCTTTCTCTGTGTCTCAAAAATAAATAAATGTAAAAAAAAATTAGATAAAAGTATAACTACCCTACAACACAGAAGTTGCACTATTAGGAGTTTATCTGTATGGGAATTTATCTTGAATTCAAATTTATCAATACTGATTTGGGGGCTTAGTTGCTTAGTGCTTAAGCACACGGGCCTCAGAGTCAGAGAGACTTGGGATCAAATTCTACCACTTACTAGTAATCTGATCTTGCCCAAGTATTCTAAACCTCAGTTTCCTGTTCTGTAAAAATGAAGGTAACAGTATCACTGAGCTCAGAGGGGTTGCTTAAACCTGATTAACATTTTAGTTTTTCTGTCTTACCTAGCCCAGCATCCCCATTCACTTACCTAGGTAAAATAAGTGTATGTCCTAAATGAATCTCTAATCCACTGCAGCATTTATAGCACATCATCATATGCTTCCCTGATGAATTTAAAAGAGTCAAATATGCTTCCATTATCTCCCCCAGCTGATTTTCTACCTCCCTGTCCACCCCATCATTTAGAATACAGATATATATGTCACTCCACCGCCTAAATCTTTCCAGCGCCTTTTACTGACAGTTTCTCAAATTTGAGCAAAATATAAGCCCATTAAAAATAAAATCTTTCTCATACCAACACCAGATGAAGACACCACAGAAAAAGAAAGCTACAGGCCAATATCCTGATGAACATCGATGCCAAATTTCTTAATAAAATACTAGCAAACCCAATTCAGCAATGCACTAAAAAAAATGATTCACATGATCAAGTGGGGTTTATTCCTAGGCTGGAATGGTGGTTCAGTATTCATAAGTCAATCAATGTGATACATCACATCAATAAATGAAAGGATAAGAACCATGTGATCATTTCAATAGATGCAGAAAAAGCATTCGACAAAGTACAGCATCCATATATGATAAAAACCCTCAACAGAGTAGGATTAGAGGGAACATATCTCAACATAATAAAGGTCATCTATGAAAAACCCACATCTAACATCATCCTTAATGGGGAAAAATGGAGAGCTTTTCTCCTAAGGTCAGGAAGAAGACAAGGATGTCCATTCCTCACTACTTTTATTCAACATAGTACTGGAAGTCCTAGCCACAGCAATCACACAACAAAAAGAGATAAAAGGCATCCAAATTGGTTAGGAAGAAGTAAAACTTTTACTGAACAATCCCATTTACAATTGTACCCAAAATAATAAGATACCTAGGAATAAACCTAATCTAAGAGGTGAAAGACCTGTACTCTGAAAACTATATAAAAACTGATCAAAGAAATTCAAGAGGGCACAAAGAAATGGAGAGACATTCCATGCTCATGAATTAGAAGAGCAAATAGTGTTAAAATGTCTATAGTACCCAAAGCAGTCTACACATCTATTGCAATCCCTATCTAAATACCACTGGCCGTTATCAGAAAGCTAGAACCACCGATCCTAAAATTTGTATGGAACCACAAAAGACCTGTAACAGCCAAAGCAATCTTTAAAATGAAAAGCAAAGCTTCAGGCATCACAATTCAGGACTTCCAAGTTATATTACAAAGCTGTAGTGATCAAGGTAGTAAGGTACCAGCACAAAAAACAGACAGAAAGAACAATAGAACAGAATTGAAAACTCAGAAGTGAATCCACAATTATATGGCCAATTAATCTTTGACAAAGCCAGAAAGATCATTCAATGGGAAAAAAGACAGTGTCTTTGACAAATGATGTTTGGGAAACTGTACAGCAACACGCAAAAGAGTGAGACAGGACCACTTTCTTACACCATACACAAAAACAAATTCAAAGTGGATCAAAGACCTAAATGTGAGACCTGAAACCATAAAAATCCTAGAGAAGAACACAGGCAGTAACCTCTTTGACATTGGCTGTAGTAACTTCTTTCTAGATGTATCTCCTGCGGCAAGGGAAACAAAAGCAAAAATAAACTATTGGGACTACACCAAAATAAAAGCTTCTGCACTGTTAAGGAAACAACAGAACTAAAAGAGAACCTATTGAGTGGGAGAATATATGTATAAATGGCGTATCTAATAAAAGGTTAGTATCCAAAATCTGTAAAGAACTTAAAGGGATAGTATCCAAAATCTATAATAAAGAACTTATAAAACTCAACACTCAAAAAAACAAATAATCCAGTTAAAAAAATCATAGAAAGCATGAATATATATTTTTCCAAAGAAGACTTACAGATGGCCAACAGACTCATGAAAAGATGCTCAGCATCACTGATCATCAGGGAAATGCAAATGAAAAGTATAATGTGATATCACCTCACACCTGTGAGAAGCACAAGAAACAATAGTTGTTGGCAAGGTTGTGGAGAAATGGGAACCCTCTTCCACTGTTGGTGGGGATGTAAACTGTTGCCTTCACTCTGGAAAACAGTATGGAGTTTCCTCAAAAAGTTAAAGATAGAACTATCCTATGATGCAGCAATTGCACTACTTAGTATATTTACCCAAAGAATTCAAAAATATTGATTCAAATGTATATATGCACTCCTATGTTTACAGTAACATTATTTACAATAGCCAAATTATGGAAATAGCCCAAGTGTCCATCAGCTGACTAATGGATAAAGAAGATGTGGTGCATATATTTACAATGGAAAATGACTCCACCATAAAAAAAGAATGAAATCTTGCCTTTGCAGTGACATGGATAGAGCTAGAGAGTATTATACTAAGTGAAATAAGCCAGTTAGTGAAGGACAGATATCATGTCATTTCATTCATGTGGCATTTAAGATACAAAACAAACAAGCAATAGGGAAAAAATAAGAGAGAATGAGAGAGGCAAATCAAGAAACAGACTTTTAATTACAGGGAAGGGATGGCTACCAGAGGCAGGGAGATGGGTTACATAAGTAATGGGGATTAAGGAGTGCACTTGTTGGGATAAGCACAGAGTGTTGTATTGAAGTATGGAATTACCATGGTGTACACCTATAATAATATAACACTGTATACTTACTAATTGGAATTAAAATAAAAACTTATAAATAAAAAATATCTAGTAGTATATCCTATGCAAACCTAAAATGTTCTTTTTGGAATATTATTTATTTGGTTTTGATACTGGCATTTGATGTCAGAGTTAACAGAATGTAATTATTAAAGTGGCCCACAGTATGTGTGTGTGTGTGTGTGTGTGTGTGTGTGTGTGTGTGTGTGTGTATTTGTGGTATCTTAGAAAATATAAGCATAGTCACACTGACAAGTATCTCTATCTTAATGATTTTCAAATTAAGGAATGGTTTCAATTTAGGGAAGCTTTTTGTTAGCCTAGCTTTGGAAAAGCATGATGTATGATAATTGCTAGCTTTGCATTATTTTTTAAAGATCAAATGGGCACAGTGGTAATTTTCATTAATCTCATACAGAGCACCTAATTAAAATTTCCATTATTATCTCTGCATTATCTAGTTGTTTCCTTTGTTCAGTATCAGAACAGGGTGTTAATAATAAGTCATTCTTATATGGCAGCCCTATTAAATATAGTGAGAATTAGTTTAATCTATTGCACTGTTTTGTTTTTAGGTGATTTCTTGAACATTATTTTGCACCATATTGGTTGTGTTGAAGATACCTTGGCATTTTTAATAGAGATTTCAGAATTAAATACTTGTAACTTCAATTTTTTATTCAAAAAGTGACATTCAGAAAATGACATATATTGGAAAACGAGTAACCTGAGCACCAGAATATTAGTGTTTTATTCTTGCAGACTCACGAATTGTGAACTTGGACAGTCACCTTGATTATTTCTGTAACGAGGCTGTTAGAAGAGCTGATATTTAAGCATAATCCCCTCCTTGATATGCTATTATGTTTTTATAATCTTCAAATATGAACTTACGTTAAGACCCTTGAAAGCTTGGTAAAAGGGATTTGTTTTATAAGGTTATTTTTTGTATTGCTCCATTAGATTGCTTCCACTCCTTATGACCGCCAAGTATCCTAAATTACATAATTAAACCTGATTCTAAGACTTGGAGGAATAGGGATTCCCAAGGTTTTGGGCTGTCTTACTTGTTCCATGAGGAATATCTCAGACATGACCATATAGAAGAAGGGAATAACCATTTCTGAGAAGTTTACTTTGTCTTTGAGACAGCACATATGGAATGTATGTTTTAAACACTTTATATGATTTGTCTTACTTAATCCCCATAATAAACATGAGGGGTCCATGTTTATTACCCTATATTGTGGATGAGCAAACAGATTTTTAGAGATTAGTTGAATAGCCTGCTCAACAATTACCTAGAGGGTAAGTAAGAAGGCCACAATTCAAACTCTATGGCAGTTTGAGCTGTTTGTAGGATGCCATATATAGTCTCAACTTACGTATTCTACACTTGCATTTCTGAATATATTGTAACATCTCAGAAGGCTAATATTGTGAAGCAAAACTAAACTAAGTTCTGAAGTTTCAGCATGCTGAAACTCATCAGACATTAACCCATTTGTTTATTCACCATTCATTCATTCATTCATTCATTCAAGAAATATGTTCTGAGTACTTACTGTGTGCCAGGCATTGTGTTAAAATCTGGAGACACAGTGGTGAATAAGGTAGGCAAGATTCTAGTAAAGTGCTAAACAATATAAACCTACATAGAGTTAATACTGTAAATGAGATTAAAAATGACATGATGATGAGAGTGGTGGGGAGAGGAATGTTGGGCTGAGACTTCGATGATGAGTTAGCAATATAGAGGTCAGGAGTATGAATCCTCCAGGCATAGAAAACAGCAAATACAAAGGTCATTTACAGTAATAAACTCATGTACAAGCTTCCAGGGAAAGATTAGTAGGGTCTTATTATCCATTAATTAAGACAATGAGTTTGAGGATCATATGAAAATGAACTGTGACTGCTGACTTATAACATTTCATGCTATAAATGTTAGCTTGGATCTGCAGCCTTAAGAGTTGGGTAAATAAGTTATACAAATGTGGAAATGATTTCATGATGATGGTTTTACTTTGCCATCTATGTCATGATTCATTCAGTAGTAGAATTCTTGAATATCTGTATACACTAAAAAAAGGAAGAAAAATCAAGTTAGTGTGCATTACACAAAATATTTGGGTTAAAATTATGAAATTGCATTGTTCTGTAATTGTTATGGACAGATTCAATAATACTACACTTCTGTTGAAGCTCACTAAATTGAGTCACTGTGTTAGATTCTTAGCATACATGGAGTTCAGTGTCTAGAAGAGTGATAGACACAAATAATGACCTCTGTCCCAAAGTCTTAAGTACTATAGTAGTGATAGTGCTGCAGCACTATAAGGGAATACAATTCCCCTATAAGACTTTATCAGACTTCAAACATTTATTTCCTATTCAGTGGAATTTAAAAACAATTCAGACATTAAGAATGATCTACAATTTCTATATTCAGGAATGATTCTCAATAAAAGACAAACACCTTGAAACCCTAGGAAATCCATTTCTCATTATTAACACTAATTTTTTTGATGTTTATTTATTTTTGAGAGAAACAGAGCATGAATGGGGGAGGAGCAAAGAGAGAGGGAGACAGAGAATCCAAAGCAGGCTCTAGGTTCTGAGCTGTCAGCACAGAGCCCGACACGGGGCTCAAACTCACAAGCCATGAGATCATGACCTGAGCCAAAGTCAGATGCCCAACCGACTGAGCTACCCAAGTGCCATACACATTGTTTTTTAAATTTTGTATCTTCTAATGATATGACTTCTACTAAATTGGAAAAAACAAATCTTTCCTTATTCTAGCTTAGATACTTACAGAAACTAAGTGTAATTAGTATGAACTTGGAAAATGGGACTCAAAGTAAAATTTTTGTTTTATTTTTACTTAAATCCAAGTTAGTTAATATGTAGGGTAATAATGATGTCAGGAATAGAATTTAGTGATTTATCACTTACATATAACACCCAGTGCTCATCCCAACAAGTGACCTCTTTAATGCCCATCACTCATTTAGCCCATCCCCCCACCTAACTCCCCTCTAGCAACCCTCAGTTTGTTCTTTGTATTTAAAAGACTCTTATGGCAGTTCGAGCCCCGCGTCAGGCTCTGGGCTGATGGCTCGGAGCCTGGAGCCTGTTTCCGATTCTGTGTCTCCCTCTCTCTCTGCCCCTCCCCCGTTCATGCTCTGTCTCTCTCTGTCCCAAAAATAAATAAAAAACGTTGAAAAAAAAATTTAAAAAAAAAATAATAAAAAAAAAAAAATAAAAGACTCTTATGGAAAAGTAAGCTTGAAAGATGGCGGCGTAGGAGGATGCTGGGCTCACTGTGTCCTGTTGATCACTTAGATTCCACCCATATCTGCCTAAATAACCCAAAAAGCTGCCAGAAGACTAGAAGAACTAACTCTCTGGAGCCAAGCATAGACAAAAGGCCCATGGAAGAGGGTAGGAAGGGCTGAGAGGTGGTGCTCAATACACGGACTGGCAGGAGGGAGCCGGGGCAGTGGAGGGGTAGCCCGCCTGGCAAGGCAGAAACCCCGAGTCTCTCTGGCTTGCAAAAGTGGAGGGTCTGGACTCTGTGAGTTCTGACAGCCAGTGGGACTTAACATCTGGAATGTTATAAGTCAACAGCTCTGCTCAGAGAGCAGGAGGGTGAGAGGACACTGGGAGGGAGAGTTGTTGAGCCCTGTAAGACAAAGCTCAGCTCGGGGGAGCAAAGGCGCTGGGAAGTGCCATCTCCTTCTCTCATCCCCCAGCCGAAATCCCAAAGGGAACCAGTGCCCATCACCGAACCTGCTTGCACCATGCAAACACCCAATGCTGTGCTTCTTGGATCCATCCCTCTGACTGGTCTGCCTGCTTCCCTCCTGGTGCTGCAGGGCCCCTCCCGCAGGGGACCACCAACAGCAAAGCGAGCTAAGCCTGCCCCTCCTGCCCCTGTGCACCTTGTGGATCCACCCCGGCTAATACCCCAGATCCCATAGAAGCAGCACCACAAGCCTAGCAATGTGCAAGTAGCCCAGAGAGGGGCCACACCACTCCACAGTGAGTCCTGCCATGGTGAGTCTGCCCCTGGGAGAGGAGAAGATAAGGTAAACACCTCTCTGACTGTGGCCCCAGTGGTGGGCTGGGGGCAGACATCAGGACTGACTGCGGCCCCACCCACCAACACAACTTACTCCAGAAAGCACAGGGGAAGTGCCCTGCAGTTCTGTGCCATGCCAGGGACTATCCAAAATGAAGAAACGGAAAAATTCTCCTCCAAAGAAATTCCAGGAAGTAGTGACAGCTAATGAATTGATCAAAAATGATTTAAGCAATATGACAGAACAAGAATTTAGAATAATAGTAATAAAATTAATCGCTGGGCTTAAAAAAAGTATAGAGGACAACAGAGAATCTATTGCTACAGAGATCAAGAGACTAAGAAATAGTCATGAGGAGCTAAAAAATGCTATAATTGAGGTGCAAAATAAAATGGAGGTGACCACAGCTCGGATTGAAGAGGCAGAGGAGAGAATAGGTGAATTAGAAGATAGAATTATGGAAAAAGAGGAAGCTGAGAAAAAGAGAGATAAAAAAATCCAGGAATATGAGGGGAGAATTAGAGAACTAAGTGATGCAGTCAAACGAACAATATCCATATCATAGGAATTCCTAAAAAGAAGAGAGAGAGAAAGGGGCTGAAGGTGTACTTGAACAAATCATAGTTGAGAACTTCCCTGATCTGGGGAAGGAAAAAGGCATTGAAATCCAAGAGGCACAGAGAGTCCCTTCAGACGTAACTTGAATCGATCTTCTGCATGACATATCATAGTGAAACTGGCAAAATACACGGATAAAAAGAAGATTCTGAAAGCAGCTAGGGATAAACACCTCTAACATATAAAAAGAGACCAATAAGACTAGTGGCAGAACTATCTACTGAAACTTGGCAGGCCAGAAAGGAATGGCAGGAAATCTTCAATGTGACAAACAGAAAAAAATATGCAGCCGAGAATCTGTTATCCAGCAAGTCTGTCATTCAGAATAGAAGGAGAGGTAAAGGTCTTCCCAAACAAACAAAAACTGAAGGAATTCATCACCCCTAAACCAGCCCTACAAGAGATCCTAAGGAGGATTCTGTGAGTGAAATGTTGCAAGGACCACAATGTACCAGAGACATCACTACAAGCATGAAACCTACAGACATCACCATGACTCTAAACCCATATCTTTCAAAATAACACTAAATGTAAAAGGACTAAATGCTCCAACCAAAAGACATAGGGTATCAGAATGGATTAAAAAACAAGACCCATCTATTTTCTGTCTAAAAGAAACTCATTTGAGACCTGAGGACACCTTCAGATTGAAAGTGAGGGAATGGAGAACTATCTATCATGCTACTGGAAGTCAAAAGACAGCTGGAGTAGCCATACTTATATCAGACAAGCTAGACTTTAAATTAAAGTCTGTAACAAGAGATGAATAAGGGCGTTACATAATAATTACAGGGTCTATCCATCAGGAAGAGCTAACAATTATAAATGTCTATGCGCTGAATATGGGATCCCCCAAACATATAAAACAATCACAAACATAAGCAACCTTACTGATAAGAATGTGGTCATTGCAGGGGACTTTAATACTCCACTTACAACAATGGATAGATTATCTAGACACAGGATCAATAAAGAAACAAGGGCCCTGAATGATACATTGGATCAGATGGACTTGACAGATATATTTAGAACTCTGCATCCCAAAGCAAAAGAATATACTTTCTTCTCAAGTACACGTGGAACATTCTCCAAGATAGATCGCATACTGGGTCACAAAACAGCCCTCAATAAATGCAAAAGAATTGAGATCATACCATGCATATTTTCAGACCACAATGCTATGAAACTTGAAATCAACCACAGGAAAAAGACTGGAAATGGTCCAAAGCCTGCAGGTTAAAGAACACCATACTAAATAATGAATGGGTCAACCAGGCAATTAGAGAAGAAATAAAAAAAAAATATATGAAAAGAAATTAAAATGAAAATACAACAATCCAAACACTTTGGGATGCAGCGAAGGCAGTCCTGAGAGGAAAATACATTGCAATCCAGGCCTATCTCAAGAAAGAAGAAAAATCCCAAATACAAAAATCTAACACCACACCTAAAGGAAATAGAAGCAGAACAGCAAACACACCCAAAACCCAGCAGAAGAAGAGAAATAATAAAGATCACAGCAGAAATAAACAATATAGAATCTAAAAAAAGTCTAGAGCAGATCAATGAAACCAAGAGTTGGTTTTTTGAAAAAATAAACAAAATTGATATACCTCTAGCCAGGCTTCTCAAAAAGAAAAGGGAGAGGACTCAAACAGATAAAATCATGAATAAAAATGGAATTATTACAACCAGTCCCTTAGAGATACAAGCAATTATCAGGGAATACTAGGAAAACTTATATGCCAACAAACTGGACAACCTGGAAGAAATGGACAAATTCCTAAATACCCACACACTTCCAAAACTCAATCAGGAGGAAATAGAAAGCTTGAACAGACCCATAACCAGCGAAGAAATGGAATCAGTCATCAAAAATCTCCCAACAAATAAGAGTCCAGGAACAGATGGCTTCCCAGGGGAATTCTATGAGACATTTAAAGCAGAGATAATACCTATCCTTCTCAAGCTGTTCCAAAAAATGGGAAGGGAAGGAAAACTTCCAGACTCATTCTATTAAGCCAGTATTACTTTGCTTCCTAAACCAGACAGAGACCCAACAAATAAAGAGAACTACAGGGCAATATCCCTGATGAATATGTACGCAAAACTTCTCAGTAAGATACTAGCCAATCGAATTCAACAGC
Organism: Panthera pardus; assembly: GCF_024362965.1. NCBI lineage: Eukaryota > Metazoa > Chordata > Mammalia > Carnivora > Felidae > Panthera > Panthera pardus. The sequence continues at coordinate 50,406,475 of NW_026526843.1, read as the reverse complement.
ATATAAAAAGAATTATTCACCATGACCAATTGGGATTCATTCCTGGGCTCCAGGGCTGGTTCGACATTCACAAATCAATCAATGTCATACATCACATTAAAAAAAGAGAAGATAAGCATATGATCCTGTCAATTGATGCAGAAAAATCATTTGACAAAATTCAGCATCCTTTCTTAATAAAAACTCTCGAGAAAGGCGGGATGGAAGGAACATACTGAAACATCATCAAAACCATTTATTAAAAGCCCACAGCTAATATTATCCTGAATGGGGAAAAACTGAGAGCTTTCTCCCTGAGATCAGGAACACAACAGGGATGTCCACTCTCACTGCTGTTGTTTAACATAGTGCTGGAAGTGCTAGCATCAGCAATCAGACAACAAAAGGAAATCAAAGGCATCAAAATTGGCCAAGATGAAGTCAAACTTTCACTTTTTGCAGATGACATGATACTATACCTGGAAAACCCAATAGACTCCACCAAAAGTCTGCTAGAACTGACACATGAATTCAGCAAAGTTGTAGGATACAAAATCAATGTATAGAAATCAGTTGCATTCTTATACACTAATAATGAAGCAACAGAAAGACAAATAAAGAAACTGATCCCATTCACAATTGCACCAAGAAGCATAAAATACCTAGGAATAAACCCAACCAAAGATGTAAAAGATGTGTATGCTGAAAACTATAGAAAGCTTATGAAGGAAATTGAAGAAAATATTAAAAAATGGAAAAATATTCCGTGCTCATGGATGGGAAGAATAAATATTGTTAAAATGTCAATACTACCCAAAGCTATTTACACACTCAATGCAATCCCAATCAAAATTGCACCAGCATTCTTCTCGAAACTAGAACAAGCAATCCTAAAATTTGTATTGAACCATAAAAGTCCCCAAATAGCCAAAGTAATTTTGAAGAAGAAGACCAAAGCAGGAGGCATCACAATCCCAGACTTTAGCCTGTACTCCAAAGCTGTAATCATCAAGACAGCATGGTATTGGCACAAGAACAGACACATAGAACAATGGAATAGAATATAAACTCCAGAATTAGACCCACAAACGTATGGCCAACTTATCTTTGACAAAGCAGGAAAGAATAGCCAATGGACAAAAGACAGTCTCTTTAACAAATGGTGCTGGGAGTGCTGGACAACAACATGCAGAAGGTTGAAACTAGACCACTTTCTTACCCCATTCACAAAAATAAACTCCAAATGGATAAAGGACCTAAATCCCAGACAGGAAACCATACAAACCCTAGAGGAGAAAGCAGGAAAAAAACCTCTCTGACCTCAGCCGCAGCAATTTCTTACTTGACACATCCCCAAAGGCAAGGGAATTAAAAGCAAAAATGAACTATTGGGACCTCATGAAGATAAAATGCTTCTGCACTGCAAAGGAAACAACCAACAAAACTAAAAGGCAACCAACGGAATGGGAAAAGATATTTGCAAATGACACATCGGACAAAGGGCTAGTATCCAAAATCTATAAAGAGCTCACCAAACTCCACACCCGAAACGCGATTAATCCAGTGAGGAAATGGGCAGAAAACATGAATAGACACTTCTCTAAAGAAGACATCCATATGGCCGGCAAGCACATGAAAAGATGCTCAACATCGCTCCTCATCAGGGAAATACAAATCAAAACCACACTCAGATACCACCTCATGCCAGTCAGAGTAGCTAAAATGAACAAATCAGGAGACTATAGATGCTGGTGAGGATGTGCAGAAACGGGAACCCTCTTGCACTGTTTGTGGCAATGCAAACTGGTGCAGCCACTCTGGAAAACAGTGTGGAGGTTCCTCAAAAAATTAAAAATAGATCTATCCTATGACCCAGCCATAGTAGTGCTAGGAATTTACCTAATGGATAGAGGAATGCTGATGCTTAGGGACACTTGTACCCCAATGTTTATTGCAGCACTTTGAACAATAGCCAAATTATGGAAAGAGCCTAAATGTCCATCAACTGATGAATGGATAAAGAATTTGTGGTCTATATACACAATGGAATACTACATGGCAATGAGAAAGAATGACATATGGCCTTTTGTAGCAACGTGGATGGAACTGGAGAGTGTTATGCTAAGTGAAATAAGTCATACAGAGAAGGAGAGATACCATATGTTTTCACTCTTATGTGGCTCCTGAGAAACTTACCAGAAGACCATGGAGGAGGGGAAGGAAAAAAAAAAGGTTAGAGAGGGAGGGAGCCAAAACATAAGAGACTCTTAAAAACTGAGAACAAACTGAGGGTTGATGGGTGGTGGGAGGGAGGGGAGGGTGGGTGATGTGTATTGAGGGGGACACCTGTTGGGATGAGCACTGGGTGTTGTAGGGAAACCAATTTGACAATAAATTTCATATTAAAAAATAAATAAAAGACTCTTATGTTTCGTTTCCCTCTGTTTTTATGTTATATTTGCTTCCCTTCCCCTATGTTCATCTATTTTGTTTCTTAAATTACACATGAGTGAAATCATATGATATTTGTATTCGTATGATTTATTTCACTTGGCATCATAATATACTATAGTACCATCCACTTTGTTGCAAATGGCACAATTTCATTCTTTTTGATCACCAAGTAATATCCCGTTATATATGTGTGTGTGTGTGTGTGTGTGTGTGTGTGTGTGTGTGTACACACACACAGAGATGCATACACACACACACACACACACACACACACCACATCTTCTTTATTCGTCTGTTGATGGATATTTGGGTTCTCCACAATTCGGACATTGTTGATAGTGCTGTTATAAACATTAGGGTTTATGTGCCCTTTCGAATGAGCATTTTTTTTTATCCTTTGTATAAATTCCTAGTAGTGCAATTGTTGGGTTATAAGGGAGTTCTATTTTTAATTTTTTGTGGAACCTCCATACTGTTTTCCATTGTGGCTGCACCAGTTTGCATTCTCATCGGCAGTGCAAACTAGAATTTTAATTCAGGGGATACACTTGTAATATAGGAATGGGTTACTTATGATTATGTATGTCTAGAATTTGAAACTGTGAGTTATTAGTACATGAATGTGTTGATGAGGTTTTACTCTCAGTGTTTTCCCCAAACTGCTTACAAAGTTATAGCAAGATGATGAAGCTAAGGAGCAGCGGTGGGGTAATGAGTTCTAGCAATAACCCCATATATATCGGAAATTAAGGTAAAAACTAGTCATTATAAGATAAATGCATTTAATGACTTTTAAGATTAATGTACAACATGGGAGTAACATAGGAAGAAAAAAGTTTGGAATTAGTGAATACTTTAGACTAATTTGAATAACATGCTAAATGGAGACTGTATTGTTTTACATTTTAGTAACTTTTCATGTGTTTTCGGAGGTAGGCTAATTCTTTGATATATTTGAATAGATTTGGGTGATATAATGTTTTGTGTTAAATTGTATTCCCTATATTTTGTGGGATAGAATATAAGCATTTTAGCTAGGAAAATTAATAAGATGATTTCTAAAAGTTTATCCTGTGGGTTTAGGAGGACCAGCCATCATTAATGCTAGTGTCTGGATTGCAAATTTAAGCATCTGTCAGTGACAGTTTATCTCAAATCCATATCATGTTCAGACCATGAGTATCGCAGTGTAATTTTTTTTAATGGGGATGAGGAGATTGTTAAGATATACATAACATTATATTACCATGTCAGTTCTACAACCAAGAATTTTTAAGTTAATTGCACTCTGCACACATTTTTCTACAGTAAAATATTTACATCTTCTGTGTATTTTATTTTAAAAGTTTTTTTAAAAACCTGTTGTCTGTCTAAAATGATTTTTTTTTTTAATAGGGAGGGCTGAAAAACAGCAAACATGAATGCACCCTGTCTTCACAAGAATATGTTCATGAATTACGATCTGGTATTTCAGATGAGAAACTTCTTAACTGCCTTGAATCTCTGAGGGTTTCTTTAACCAGCAATCCCGTCAGGTAGGTGATTCTTACTGCTTTGGTATGATTTATACAATTTGTACTGTACATAATTGTCAGGAATACAATCAGTTATATCATTTTAACTTCAAGGTTTTTTGACCAACACTCTCATTTAGCTAATAAAACAGCCATGTTTGAGTATAAGGTTGTAAATATTTAAAAAATATAGTTAATCTGATCTCTAATATTGTGCAAGTTTAAGAATACAAATATTAACTTGGATGTTTAAATTTTTTTAATATTTATTTTTGAGAGAGAGACAGAGTATGAGCCGGGCGGGGGAGGGGGGGGGCAGAGAGAACCATAAGATCATGACCTGAAGTCAGATGCTTAACTGACTGAGCCACCCATGCACCCCCAAATATTACTTGGATGTCTCATTTCTCTTTGATTATAAAAAACATGGGTCAAGCAGTTAAGTATCCGGATTTACTCAGTAATTTGTATGCACAGATTAACAATTTCTATGTTTATTTGTAAAACAAATCAAGTATATTGGCTCTGATATTATTCATTTTTAACCTGAGAAATAAATATAATTTTATATTCTACAAGTTTTGGGTTACTATTCACATATTTTTGCAATTTGGGATAGCAAAAATTAAATTATTTTAACCAATAAAAGAAATGAATGATAGTATTAATAAACTCAAAGCTCTACACAGGCTAGTTTCTAACTACAAAGGATTTTTAAGGAAGAAGTTCCTTGCCAATGGTGGAATCCAATAACTGATATTCTTTATTAATCATAAAAAATACTTAATTGTAACAAACATAAAATGTTTTATGAGGAAAAATAGATTTTTGGTGTAATATTAAAATATTCTTGGATATACTCCTGTAAATCGCTACAATCTTAAGTTCAGAAATTACCACATAAAAGTGTACAGAAATGGCATTTTGATTTTATTTATGTTTTTCCTAATATATAATGGGGCCCACATTTTGTATTTCTCTGATCCACCTATAGAATCTTGAAAATAATTTAGAGGTCATTTGAATTAATGTAGAAATTGAAATATAGTATTTATTGTTACCTATAGTGCATTTGTCAGAATAACTGGAAAATTTTAATTCTACAATAAAAAAACTTAAGAAGTCAGTGGTAAGATGTGACTTACTTTTGAATATGATAATCATTCAAAAGTGGCTGTCTTGCCATTTCTTCTAGAATGCTTCTGGTTTTAATGACTTGAACAAGGAATATGAGTTCCTTGAGAACAGTAACCATTTTTGTGCACCCTCTCCATGTAAACCTATAGCTCTTTATCATAGTGCACTTATGTGCTCTGGAAATTTCTGTTGAATAGTTGATTATATGAGTGAATAAATGAATATTTAAGTAGTGACTATAGAAGAAGTTGTGGGATTTAGGAATGAAAGGAAGGGGTACCTAGTAAAAATGCATTTTTATAAAGATGGCAAGAAAGGCTTGAAATTATATGTGGAGCTTTTAACATACAGTGTAGCAATTACCAGAGAACACCAAAGAATTGCGGGAATCACCTGAGAAGCTGGTATGTCCTGATTGGCTGAAGGCAGCTGCATTCTGGTAGCTGATTGGTTCCACAGGGGCGTGAGGCTGCTTGTGTTGTCGCACTCCCAAGCTTTCTGTGGTAGCTCACTGTAGAAGTCAGAGGCCGCCTGAGGAACTCACCAAATAGAGCCAAAGCCTACCTCCTAATCTGCCTGAACTGTCCTTAAGATGAGGAAAAATGGGATTCAGAGCTATGGCAGCACCTTTGCAGTGGGTGGAAGCATTGGAAGCAATGACCGACCATCTCAGGATGGTGCAGCTCCCCCAAGGTCCAGGGTCCGAACCCAGAATATTATACTTTGTTGTGTAAACCAGCTGCTCACCTGTGCTCTAGTTGACAATGGCTTCAAGATCAGGGAAATTGAAGTTTCCCAGGTCTCTATCATGGGGATAATCAGATCGGCAGAGAGGGCTTCAAACTACATAATTTACAGAATTGGCGATATGACCACCACGCCTATTGAGGTCTATCAGTGGCTCAGAAGAAATGAAGGAAAGCAGGGGATAGCCCTTCCAGTGGGAGTATATGTCAAAGTGATCGGCATCCTCAAGTATTTTAAGGATGCAAAAGGCGTTGAGGTATTGAACATCCGCGTCCTGGAGGACATGAACGAGTTCACCACACATATTGTGGAAACGGTGAATGCACATATGATGCTGGATAAAGCTCGCCAAACCGCCTCTAGGCCCAGTGCTCCTGTTGTTCCATCAAAAATGGATGATGTCCCGGTGTATGGCAAATACCACCACAAGGAAGTTCTGCATTTGATTCATTAATGCCGTCAATAGGAAGGCAATAATGTAAAGGAGCTCCAGACCCAGCTTCCCAGCATGAGCGACAGGGCCATCAAGCAAGCAATTGAATATCTGACCATCCAGGGCTACATCTACACCACTGTGGATGAGGAGCATTTTAAATCTGCCAATTGAAGTGATGAAAAGATATTCCATTTTTCGAAGACCCTTGCCACCAGCTGGGAGTGAGTTTAACCTGTTGACTTGTAGGAAGTAGATTTTTTTCATCAGAAGATCTCAACTGGCATCCTTTAGAACCTCAATGCTTTTCCAACTGCTTTGAGCTTTTCCATTTTTCTAACTGTATTTGAAGCTCAGGAAGAGATGGTGATGGATATATTGACTGGACTTTTTGTAGTATTTTCCAGCAAGCAAATTAAAACAGTCCTGGATGGATTAATTGGGGGCAGAAAAGGTACAGAAAAAATTTGAAAATTTTTAGTTGTGTGGGAGCTTTTCCTGACATATCCACATATTAGGAAAATAGAGATGCAGTCAGGGAGCCAGCTAAGAGACAAAAACAAAAATTATATTATTTTTACATTAGACTTATTTTCTGTATTTGGATTTAGCTTATATTATCTCTTGCTAAATATAGTTATTGATTAATTCAGTGCTAAAGAGAGCAATTTATGAATTCACATGCACAGTTCAATGTTTATTGAGTGATTTGCTCTTATTACCATAGATTTATGTTTAAAAAATAAGATTATACTGTGTTTAAATAACAGGTCTTATTACTACATATTTAAGGTTTTTTTTTTTTTTAATACGATTATACTTCCTTTAAATGCCAGCTCTTATTAACATGTTTGTTAAAAAAATAAGATTATAACTATGTTTAAATAACAGCACAGATTACAGTAAGTTTAAATATACTATTTAAAAACTAAGATTACGCTATGTTTGAAAACTTTTTTTAATATGATTAAGTTTAATGATTTTTTCAAATACAGTGTGGTGATATTTGGATTAAATTACACTCTGTTTTAGTTGCATGGTACATGGATACCAGACTTTCTGTGAATTTGATGTTCTGATCTTCTCTATAGTACCAAATGCTCTGTTTTATGTATAACAAAGTTTTATTCTTACAGATTAGGCAGAGAAACAAAAAATAATTATAGGAATATTAGGCTTAGTAAATAAATTTATTTGAATATTTTTTTAAAATACTTTTGCAAAAATCTTGACTTTCCTGTGTGATTTTTTCCCTAATTTTGTTTGAAAAGCATTTTGTTTTGTTTTGGAAGATTAATAATTTTAATTACCCAAAATAAATTTTTCTTCTCAGTATAATAACATATCCTAGTTGTAATAATACATTTTAGCATGTATTAAATTAAATATGTGATAGTTTTAAATAATTGAATAAAGTAAGCCCTGAGTTATATATACACTCAAGATCCTGTCTTTCAAGTTAAAAGTTTTGTTACATTAGTAGAAAGAAAAAAAAAATATATATATATGTATATATGTTCGTTTGGACAAGTAGAAGAGAAAAGCATCACTTGTCTTAATTGGATCACTAAAATGAAGTGCAAAAACATTGAAAATACCTTAAATGCAGCATTGACAGTAATCCATACTTCAGGGAAGCTACAGAATTTGGCCTCTTTGCCAGCCGTTATAAAAACTTGCCACCAATTCTTGCTTAAGCTTTCTGAGTTATAAGCTTAACTTTTCTTCCTTCAAAAGCAGAGAAATCATAAATGGCACTTTTTTGATAGCCACAGATAGTTAACATACCTGTCATTGAAATTATGAGATACTTTGCAAATTCTAGTCTTTATAAACATGAGAAATTCTGAACCACTCTTGAAAGTTTGCCTGCCCTGAGAAAAATCACACTGGAGGAGAGGCAATGAGACACATATTTCTTCCTTAGAATCTCAGTTTGGAAAGATATTGTCTAGGAGATATATGTGTGCGTATATATATCTGTGTGTGTGATGTATATAACTTATACAATTGCAGTAACCCTGACTGAGATCAGAGTCTGATTTGTTTTATGAGTTTGTTTGTAGGTTACTCTCCAAATTGACTTGGTTCAACTGACCATTGGATAGGTAGCCACTTTTCCCTCACTCTAGCAATATTCCTCAAGAACCAGGAAAACAACTAATAAAAAAAGCCAATTTTTGGCTGTCTTTGTGCCTGGGAACTGATATATTGTGATATGTACACCTGAATTTAAAGGGAAGACAAACTTCTTTCCCTCTTCCATGCTCTGGGGATAAATGTCCACTATGTTGCGTGGGGTTCTTTTTAGCTTTGTTAATTACCCTGCTGCCTCCCTTATTCTTGTGAGTGAAATGTGCTTTATTAGGATTCTATTGCAAGTAAGAGACTACAATGGAATAATAGTAAGTAGGTCAACCTATAATGTAAGTGGAAATTAACAAACATATTTAGGCAGAAAACAATTGCTGGATTATCTTATACACGCATATTTGGGTAGCAGGTTTTTAAAATCCAGTTTAAGCCTTCCACCAGGCATGCATACTTCCTTTTTAATTTTGTTTAGAAGGTGAATTACTTGATTAGTGCTCCTCTTCCTCTCCAGTCCTGCCTTGTATGTGTGCCAAACTTTTGAGGATAAGATACCAATTCTGGGGAAATACTATCTACTATTTTGGGCAAAGGCATTTAATCTTGAGGAACCTGAAGAACATAATTGACAATTATGATCCACTTAGGGTTTTTGGCTGTGGCTCTTAGGCATATGAAATATATGCATTTATATTGAAATTTATTCTAAATTAACTGGATAAAGTTGAAAATGTTTTCAAGACAAAGATAATATTACTGTTGTCATAAATATCAGTAATCATTTCATTACTTTACCTACTAAATTTAAATTTATATTTTGAGTATAACCTGACAAATAGAAATTCTTGTATTTTTCAATTTTCATTTTATTTTTATAATGATGAATCAAACAAGGTAACCACCTCAAGACAGTATAGTACTGACACAAAAATATACTATGAAATCTTTCATCCAAAAGTATAAAGGAGAATATAAAAGCACCTATGTACTCATCACCAGTTTCAGAAACAAAGCTTTATTTTCTTATAGTTGTGGAGAAGTTACCCATGTAATCCAGGGCAGGCACATAGACCAATAGAATAGAATAGAAAGCCCAGAAATGAACCCACAACTATCAACTAGTCTTCGACAAGTCAGAAAGAATATCCAATGGAAAAAGGACAGTCTCTTCAACAAATGGTGTTGGGGAAAGTAGACAGCAACATGCAAAAGAATGAAACTGGACCACTTTCTTACACAATACACAATAGTAAATTCAAAATGGATTAAACCTAAGTGTGAGGCAGGAAACCATTGAAATCCTAGGGGAGAACACAGGCAGTAACCTCTTTGATATTGGCTGTAGCAACTTCTTACTAGGTATATCTCCTGCAGCATCTTTAAAAACAATTAAAAATAATAAGAAACTTATAAAATTAGCATTTATTATCTTCTATGACATGTTCTAAGATTTTGAAATATACACATACAATTAGGTTATCTTTATTAGTAGTATCAGTAATGTTTGCATTTTATTTTTTTTTTAATTTTTTTTTAATGTTTATTTATTTTTGAGACAGAGAGAGACAGAGCATGAACGGGGGAGGGTCAGAGAGAGAGGGAGACACAGAATCTGAAACAGGCTCCAGGCTCTGAACTGTCAGCACAGAGCCCGACACGGGGCTCGAACTCACGGACCGCGAGATCATGACCTGAGCCGAAGTCGGATGCTTAACCGACTGAGCCACCCAGGCGCCCCTTGTTTGCATTTTATAGATGAGGAACTTGAGGCTAAGAAATGTTATTTGCTCCATTTCAGTGTTACATGGCTAGTGTCAGAGCTAAGACAACAACCCAGGTATTGTGACTCCAGAACCTGGGCTCTTAACCACATCTTTGTACTACCTTACAGTAAGGAAAGTCTTTTAAAATATCTTCCTTTCACTCTTGTCACATACTAAATATTTTTACTTTGTTTTATTAAAATTTGCCTGACCTGAAAAAAATGTACTCTGAAATCTTTCACCCAAAAGTATAAAGGAGAATATAAAATCACCTATGTACTCATCACCAGTTTAAGAAATAAAGCTTTTATTATAGTTGTGGAGAGGTTACCCATATAACTCAGATTAATTTTTAATGACACTATAGCATCCTTTGAGCCTATATTTCTCTGATTAAAAAATCACCTGAGGTGTGTGGATGGCTCAGTCAGTTAAGTGTATGACTCTTGATTTCAGCTCAGATTATGATCTCAGGGTTTGTGAGTTTGAGCCCCATGTCAGGCTCCACTTGGGATCCTTCTCCCCCTCTCTGCCTCTCTCTCTCTCAAAATAAACTTAAAAAAATCATCTGAAAGTTTACATGTTCTGTAACCAAATGCATTTATTTCTTGTGTAATATCTTTTTAAAAAAGATATGAGTGTTTATTTTGGAGAGAGAGAGACACACACACACAGAGTATGAGTGGGGGAGGGCAGAGAGAGAGAGGGAGACACAGAATCTGAAGTAGGCTCCAGGCTCTGAGCTGTCAGCACAGAGCCCAACATGGGGCTCAAACTCACCGATTGTGAGATCATGACCTGAGCTGAAGTCGGATGCTTAACTGACTCAGCCACCCAGGCACCCCTGTTGTGTAATATCTTAAGAATATATATCCTTGCATTGAAAAAATTATCATTTTCTGATGACCACGTGGCTCTGTGTAGTGAAATTTGGGACTTCTTTACCGTATACCTCTAGTAATTCACATGCCATCTCTATGATATTTATTCCAGTTTACTATTACATGATAAATTAAGAAAATTTTATTTCACTCTTAAGAGTTCATTTTCCTTGGTAATTCCTTAAATTGGAATAGTTCAGTGACTAGCACTTACTATCATGTGGTTTGCTTTTACATATCAGATGGATATCTTATAAATAAATAACAAAAATAAAATTTCCCTTGTTTCTATGGCACTTGTCCATATGGAGCTTACATTCTAGTAGGAGAAATGTGGCAATTAAAAAAAAATGTGTGTATACACACATACACACACACAGAAAATGTCAGGTTGTGATCTGTGCTGGGGAGTGGATGGTGTTATTTTATATCAGGTAGTGAAAAGTGAAAGCCTCTATGACTTCAGTGACATTGCTTGCAGATGTCTAAAGGAGTGAGCTATGTAGTCTGTTGGAGGAGGAACCTTATTAGAAAACAGGAAATAGCAAGAACACATGCTTGGTTGGGAAGGTCAAAGAAGCCAGTGTCACTAGAGGCAGATTATGAAGAGTCTTGTGATCCATTTAGAGGAATTTGGCTTTTACCCTGAGTGAGCTGGGGAGATGTTAGAGGGTTTTGAGGAAAGTAATAGTATGACTTGACTTTCCTTTTTTAAAGGATAACTTGGGAGGTAGCAGGGAGACCATGTTACATGTTGCAGTAAGGGAGCTAACGATCTCACAGAAATTCTAGGGGCAGCAGTATAGCTGTACCTCCTGGAGGCTGATATGGAAGGTTACTTGACCTTCCATGGTAGTCCTAGAACCTAGTTATTTTTATCATGAGTTTCTTCAATTAAGCAGCAGAAATTCATGATGCATTAACTTGATTTGTTCTGTTAACATGGGCTTTCCATGAGTGTGTGTCTTTTCCTGATATTAACTGCCTGGCCATCTCTGTATTACTAAGTTCAAATTATTAATGGGGTGACTCTGGTCCCCTTTGTTTCTGCTTGGGCAAAGCTTTTCATGTCAGGTCACCTTAGTCTGCAGGCCAAACCACAGTATGGTCAGGCCACCCTTTCTTATCACATCAGTTTTGCCTGTAGTAAGGGAGAGGTAGGCAGGTTGGTATCAGCCATAAATTGCTTAACCAAGGACCGTCATCTCAGAAGGTGAACTGTGGGCAGTGCTCCCTGAAGAAGGGGATATGAGTTTGTCAGGCACCAGCTATTATACGAACTTTAGTAAGGTGACAAGGAAAGTTATTGTGTGGCGATCTGCAGGTCAGGATTATGTTTTAATTATCCTGTATATTCAGCATTTAGCATTATTCCTTATGGCATTACAAGTTGAGTAAATGAGGAAAAGTAACATAGTGCTACCGGGAAGTGCCTCTGGTGTGCCTGTGTATATGTGTGGGTTTTGGAGAGAAGTGAAGGAAATAAAGAGCGCCATTATCCTTACTTTTCCTTTGAGTGTCCTGAGAATTCTTACCAAAGTCTAGTGAGCCACCTATAAGCAGCAGTCTCTCCTTAGACTTGTATCTACCATTTGACTCTGGTCCAAAAATCTCTCTTTTTCCTGATAAGGGGATGCTCTCCTCAACCTGTCCCTCAAAGAACCCCAGAAGTGATGGTGGTGGGCTATGTGTCTATATCACATGGTTAAATATGTTATGGGAGTGTAGTGTAGTATTTTCCCTTCTTGGGAACTCACAGTGAACATTGTCATTGTTTTTAGAAAAGCTTTTTAAAGTCCTCCAGGAAAGAAACTTATTTAATTTTATTAACCCAGAGTTTCCAGATATTTTTTCATAAAAAGTCTCCTGTTATTCCTTCAAAATGCCTGTAACCATTACATAGTATAAACCATATCTTCTATTTCCACCAGACTTAAACCCACCAGCAGACATAAGATTTTATCTAATCACCCCTACTTTAGAATCTCTCTCACAGAAACCAACAAGTAAACAACTAATTTAGTCTTCCTACTGGACAGAAACAAGTAAGCAAAGAAAAACAATTAAATGACAATAAAAAATCAGAAAAGGAGGAAACGAAATATAAGAATAAACCCAAGAATGAGAATAATTTGTATGACATAATTACACCCAAACAAAGAAAAATAGTCTATAGATGGATAAATCACCTTGAATGCATAGTGTCTTATATAACTTATAATAGTAAAAGAAACCTTGAAGTTAACAGGAATTATTTAATACTATTATTTTAGTTTCTTAGGGCATCCATAACAATTACCAAAAACCAGGTAATTTTAAAACAACAGAAGTTTATTCTGTCGAAGTCAGGTGGTCAGAAGTCTGATAATACCAAGGTGTTAGCAGGGAGGTCCCTCCTAAGGCTCTAGGGGAAGATCTTTTCCTTGCTGCTTCCAGCTTCTGGCATTCCTTGTTTTTTGGCAGCATAATCCCAATCTCTGCCTCTGTAGTTACGTGGCTTTGTCCATGTCTCTGGGTGTCTTTTCTGTGTCTCTTATAGGGACACTCTAGCTGGATTTAGGGCCTGCTCTAACTACTACCACGTTATCTCCATCCTTACCTTAATTATATCTACAAAGACCCTATATCCAAATAAGGTCATATTCTGAGGTTCTGGATGGACTCTATTCCAAAATTCTATTCTAAAATTATGCAAAGGAAAATTATCCATAAAAGCATTGAAATAACAAAGTTAGCTAAATTCTGTCTAGGTAAAAACCTTAGCTAGTTTAGAAGATCTGAAAAAGTAGAACTATGTACTACTTATAGAAATCTCCTTAATGAAGTTAAATTCATTGGCCTTGTTCCCTTTATAATTTTTTTAAAAAATGTTTATTTATTTTTGAGAGAGAGACAGAACTTGAGCATGGGAGGGGCAAAGAAGGAGGGAGACACAAAATCCAAAGCAGGCTCCAGGATCTGAGCTTTCAGCACAGAGCCTAACGTGGGACTCAAACTCATGAACCATGAGATCATGGCCTGAACCGAAATCAAAGGCTTAACCTACTGAGCCACCCAGGCACCCTGCCTTGTTCCCTTTATAAATAATTTTTTTCTGTAGTACTCAATTTTGAGAGTGTGTTGATAGACTCACACTAGAATGCCAATCATGGTATCTAGATTTCTAGTCCTTGATCTCTCACTCTCTGTGACTTTAGTGCAATTAGTAACCTCTTTTGGCCTCAGGTTTTCCATGTATTAATGATTTTGGAGACTTCTAACTCTACACTTCTGTGTTCTGTGTTCTCTTTTGCTTAGTTGTAATCCTATTATCTTTGTTATTGGAACTAGATTAATGTTTATAATTGATTTTGAAGAAAAAAAATGGTTGTCCATAAGACAGAAAGATTTCTTAGCATTTCATTATTTTCTCGCATTTATAAGTATTATGTTTAACTCCAGACAGGTATTTATAATTTCTTTTAAAATATTGAAGAAAGAAGTTTCTAAATCTGTTACATACCTATCTTTCAAACCTGATGTTTGTTAGAATCTTGGCATTTATCCTTTTATGGATGATTTCTTTCCTTATCACAGTTTTAACTGGTTTCTTTTTGTTCACCCCAGCCCCTAGTAAAGCACATATATAAACACACACACTAGTAGCTTTACAAACATTCTCAAATTATAGTCATTTCAAAATATTAAATGGAGTCACAGATGTCAAATTCATGTTATTTAATCATTCAGATGATAAAGACTCTAAGAAAATAATTTCCTGATATTATTTTCTGCTAAAGGCAAATATTTAAAAAATTACCTTTTATAAACCATCATTAACTGGACATATCCCAAATCACTCCCTTACTATGCACTCCTTCAACATTTATTTTTTTATTGTATACATTTACCTGCACGTGCTTATGCTCTGTAACACTTACATGCATGTATGTCTGCTTTTCTCATTTCGATTTTAGAGTCCTTTGAGGAAGGGGCCTCTTGCCCTTTTATTTTTTTCATGATGGTGGTACAGTGTAATTTATATACAATGACGTGTGATTTGATGTGGATATTGACCTGTCATCAATAACAGCCTCTGCTTCTTCAGCATTGAGAATGAATTTTCATTAATCTGGCACTATTTTGTGACCATGCATATTTAGGTATAATTACAGAAAAGGAGTGAAGCTAATTTCCTCCACACAGGAATGAAACCTATTGGTTTGATGTGAACCATATTCATAAGCTACACACAATACAGTGTGCTTTACACATGGTCTTTTTATGGTTGCCTAGTGAATTAATAAAATTGAATGTTTACATGTCTATTTCACACCCTATGAACCCTGGTCTGCCATCACAAATTATATTAGGTTTTGCATATACCACAGTCTGTGTGTTTTAGAATGAGAAATCTGTTATTACAGGTTTTTAAAAAAATTTTATTGTTTATTTTTGAGAGAGAGAGAGAGAGACAGACAGACAGACAAAGCTCGATTGGGGGAGGGGCAGAGAGAAACGGGGAGACACAGAGTCCGAAGCAGGCTCCAGGCTCTGAACTGTCAGCACAGGGCCTGATGCGGAGCTCGAACTCACCAACTGTGAGATCATGACCTGAGCTGAAGTCGGATGCTTAACCAACTGAGCCACTCAGGCACCCCTGTTATTACAGGTTTTTGATCCTAATCCTTTGAAAAGGTTTATGAAAGGAAAGAGTGCCTGCTGAGAAATGAACAGTGAGTTTGAACAATTTTATTCCCACCCAACTCATTACAGAATGTACAGGTATTTGGCAGTACATTTTATGAAGGTCCAAAGGAATGCATAATAATAAATCATTGTCGCTGAGTTTTTTTAACACATGACAAAATAGCAAATACTGGTTTGAAGAATAGTGTCAGAGAATTTTGATTGTGCAGAATTATTTTCAGAGTTGTTGCTGAAATTACCTTACAGCCTGAGGGGTATTTTACCCCACTAGGAAACTGTTTTTTCTGTTTTGCTTATAATCTTAGTTACTGCCCAACTGGTGGCATAGTGTTTATATTCACTTGCTGTGATGATAGGTTCCTCAGCCAGTGTTTTCAAGCATGTGAAAACAGGTAAAATATCTTTTAGAGTTTATTTAATGTGCAGTTATTTGCATTACCTTTGGACCATTTGTTTTTACTTGTTATTTTATAACTTCCCTTTAGATTTAAACATATTTTTCAAACATACTAACAAAAATACTTATTCATATAATCATCATAATGAAAATAGCTGACTCTTGACAACAATGCAAATTAGGAATAGAAAGCACTTTCTGAATTATGGGTGTTAATAATTATTTAAACAGCCTGTATTAAACAAATGTATTGAGAGAGAGTGGGGGAGGGGCAGAAAGAGAGATTGGGAGAGAGAGAATCTCAAGCAGGTGCCTCACTGCCAGTGAAGAGCCTGAGGCAGGGCTTGAACTCAACCAACTGTGAAATGATGACCTGAGCTAAAATCAGGAGTTGGACTCTCAAACAACTGAGCCACCCAGGTACCCTTAAACAGCTTGTATGTATTTAAAGTTATTAAAAGCTTGACAAAACAGCCAACACTTAGAAATTTATTGTGAATGTAGGTACAGAATAATACTCTTGGAATATTTTGCATTGGAGTGGAATAATGAGGATAATTTTTTATGATGCTGAAATGTGAACAGGGCTTACAATTCTGAACACATATAATAAGCCAGTATATGAGTAATATTACTAAACAGGGTTGTTTAATATAGCTAATTTTAAGATTGTTCACTTTAACTTTCAAATGCATAAGTCACTTTTGGAAGACCCTAGTACATTTTACATAGAATAGAAAACAGTAAATTCAGTAAAATTATGTCCATATTTATACTTTCTTTTAAAATCTTGGTCAGCAATTTGAATTAACAGCAACAATATCCAAGCTCATTTAGCTAAGTTGGTACCATAAACATTAAGTGACATTGGATTTTTAATTATATAATATTAGCTTCAAAACACAATTTTAATGTAAGGTGGATTCAATCTTATATATATATCATAATAGATGCAAAGAAGTTCTAAAAATAAAAATATATTTTTAAAACCAAAAACATAACAGTAAATACTGACTCAAGTTTCTGAATATTGTTTTCATAGGAGAAAATACTATAGCATGAAGGTGGAAAAAATGAGGGCTCTTCTTGGCATTCATTTCATATGAATTTTATACGACACGTGAATGTCCACTGAGGCAATGCATTTTTCTTATTTAAATTATGTGTTATAATTACAAAATCAATGTGTACATATAATAATTATCTAAAATAATTAGAAATTATTACTGGACATGTGGTTATAAAAGTTTATAATATCTAGCAGCAGAGTCTAGGCACACTAATTAAATGGATTCCTTAATAGAAACTTAACTTCTTCCTGTTTTAAAACATTTTATATGCACTTTGTATTTCCTATATATTCAAAATAGTCTTGGGAAGAAAATTCTTATAAATATTTGTCATTTGAAATATTATTTTGATTTATACAAATTAATTTAACTAAAGTTCTTGGACACATACTAGAGTTTTATATACATCTCTTATTATGGGACTATTACTAAAGCAATTGAACTTACCATGAAAGGTGCAAGTATCTCACTACCATTAAGATGAAGGTAAAAATAAAAGAAACAAGTAAACAAGGAGGGAAGGTGATATTTTTCAAAAAGCCAAGGACATTACCAGGTAATAATGTGACTATAAAGTAGTTCCAATTTTCCTTGTAGCTAAGGAGGGAAAAAACTATTGAGAGACATAGCTGTTATCTTTTGAATGATAGTGCATCTGTTTTTTTTTTTTTTTTCAGGAAAAAAAATTCTTTCTAATTCTGAACTCAAAATTTTATTTTGTGTTTCTTTAAATGAGGGATATTGAACAACACAGTAGAGTGAGTCTTTGATGGTCTTCTATAAAGTACAGAGGATTTCTATGAATGTGCACTTCCTACTTTTGGGTCTTGAGTTAAAAAAAAAAAAATCAAGATGTTTCTTCAAAGACCCACAATAATAATACTGGTATGCAGCTTCCCAGTAATCCAATCTGCTACCAAGATATAGTTGAGAAATATCCCTGAGGCTCTCCCCCAGGAATATCTATCATCTCAGCTAGATTTTTTATAGGAGCCAGGTAGCTCAGAATTCACAATTAAGATGCCACTTAGCACGTGGAGTGCAGGTATTTTGTGTGGTTGGTTGAATGAAGATTTGTGTGCTCTAGATAGCAGTGTTTACTCTATGATCCCAGCTATTCAACTGGTATTAAATAATTAAGGTGTAATTTGGGGAGATTTCCCACCTGGTCAGCAAAGCTATAGGTGTATAGCCTCTCACATCAGGCAGTTTAAACTGAAAATCTTCTCTTGAGATGGAATGCATGAAGGCAGATTACAGAAGGCAGTATAATGTTAGAATGTACTTTGAAAAACTTAACAGCTTCAAGTGAGTAAGCTTAGTGGTCTGCCCTATGAATATGAAACTTAAGACTTTATATACCAAGAATCAGCCTGTATATATTTGATAGGTCTGTTCTGTGGCATGTGCTACTGAGAATATGAAGATTGAGTCCAATTCTATTTTGGAGGACACTACCTGAGTACTGAGGACTGCTTTAGGCTTTTTATGGGGCAAGGTACAATACCACCCTTGATATGAGCTTCAAAGAGAGGTTACTATAGATCATTTCTTAAATTGGTCCAGTCAACATTCATTCATCAAAAAGTATTGAAGCCTTGGTATTAAGTTAGAGTTTTTCATGGAGTTTTTAAAAATTGAGTTATTGTAAATTTCCATGTATAGAATTAGCATTTTCCAAAGAGTAAGGATACCCTGAAATGGATCCAGTACTAAAATTTAGTAAGCGTTAATGAATTTTTGTTTGATATAGAAAATGCCTAAGAATTTTGTATTGTCGAAGTCAGCATTATGAGCATCAGTGAAAATGACAAAACCTTTACAATGTTAGTGAAATAGAACATTGACCTCGGGGTGTTCTCTGACCTTATGGCATACTTTGTATGAAAAAAACAAAAGCAAAAACAAAAACAACAACAACAAAAAAAAGAGAACAAAAAAATCCCACAACTTCTCTGTCAGTTTATTAGCTCATCATTACTTTCCCCTATGAATAGAATGCAGGATATGTATTGCTAGAGTTGGTTTTATGTGTGCTTTTTATTAATTTTGGTTTCTGCTATTTTTTGAATTGTTTATAAGTTATAATAATGGTTTTACATATTGAAATCATGTTTCAAAATTTGGTGTTAATAGTTCGGGGCACTTGGTTGGCTCAGTTGGTTGAAGGTCCAACTCTTGTTTTGGCTCAGGTCAGGATCCCAGGGTCATGGGGTCTAGCTCTGTGTCAGGCTCTGCACTGAGCATGGAGCCTACTTAAGATTTTCTGTCTCCCTTTGTCCTTATGCCCCACTCACACTTGCTCTCTCAAATTAAAAAAAAATTGCTGGTAACAATAGTTTGATGCAAACATTTACCTTAATGCATTTCTCAATTCTTTCAAATGATCTGGAAAATTGGAGTAATGAAAGTTAAGAACAGACAGCTACATAGGAGTTAATTTTAATTGGCAAGAACAAATTATATATGCATATTGATTTTTCAAATGTGGTTGGGGATTTCTGAACAATATTGATATGAGGGATCTAGTTAAATATGAATTATCAAATAGTACTATGGAGATATAAGCACTATTCTGGACATATACTGTGGAGCTATATATAAGCATAATGCTAAACTTTTATAAATATATAAATTTATATATTTATATAAATATATAAACTTATATAAATATATCCCAGATATATTAAGATATTTAACCATGGTTAATGAGGGCATGTATGTGAACAGATGCACACATAATTTCCATAGTATCTTTTTCTGTTTTAGAGGAAAGGAATTTTAAATTATTATGTAAAAGTAAGAAAATACTAGAGTGGTTACCATTAAAGATCACATTATGAGACAATATTTGAATTTGGTTAGTTTTGTTTTTTTTTTTTTTTTTGACATCCACAATGAGGACCCAAAGAAATGGTTGTTTTTAGTGTGGTTTCAGTTATCTTGTGCAAGAAAAAAAATATTCATGCACATTAAATTTCTTTGATCTTTTTCTACATAGCTATCACACTCTATAATGAGTCTCTAATTCTGTGGTTTGGGAACTGCAGCTGATTGGTGAGAAGGACTGTAATATTTCTGTTGTTCCGTCATCAAATAGTAATTACCCTTCCACTCTCCTTATCCCTGTTACCATGAAAGAAAATTCATTTAACCTTTCTGTCGCCCACCATACTCAGACAGTATAACATGCAAACTGGAGAATGCACCAAAAAGGGAATGTACAGGTGGTATGTGCTAATGTCTATTATCTTCCTTGCATTCAAAGAACTTCTTGCTAGATTCACAACAGGTAAACTTGATGTCAACTCTGTTTAATTTTCAAGGTTTAAAGATTAGGAATGTGATTTCCTGGTGTAAGTTCATTTTAACAAAATTCCACTAAACTAAAATAAATTGGATGTCCTATGGAGTGCATGATAGAATTTTAACTGTATTACTTAGCTTAGGGAAAATAAACCAATACATTTTCCTTGTGGAAGTTAACATTTTATTATAAGTTTGGTGATATTACTAAGAAGGTGATTTTAGTAAGTGTCCTAACATAATTATATTCACAATTTCAATCATATGAAGAGAATTGAAAATATTACTAGCTTTCACTTGAATATTTGCAATGTTATTTCCTCTTGAGTCTCTTTGATTGAAAACTCAATTTTAATTTTCATTTACATTTCTTTTGCAAATTTTGATTTCATTCTTACTGTGGGATACGAAGATCTCTTATGTTTCTAACAGTAATTTTTAAAGGGGGATGGGGAGGAAAATATTCTTTGTTATATAACCTCTTGGTCATTTTAGTTTTTTTAAATGTTTATTTATTTTTGAGAGACAGAGAGAGACAGAGTGTGAGCAGGGGAAGGGCAGAGAGAGAAAGACACAGAATGTGAAGAGGCTCCAGGCTCTGAGCTGTCAGCACAGAGCCCGACATAGTGCTTGAACTCACAGACCGCAAGATCATGACCTGAGCTGAAGTCGGATGCTCAACCAATTGAGCCACCCAGGCGCCCCCTCTTGGTCATTTTAACAGATTTGGACTTAAGCCGTTTTACTATCTCCAAAGTAATTTTGAGATTTTACGATATTGATTTTAATGAATAAACAACTTTTTATCCTTTGAGAAAATTTTTATTTTCCCTCAGGAGATTTTTATATGTAACTCAGACATGTACAGTTTTTTGTAAATATGTAAGAAGTTTGTTTTTATATAATTTAAGCAATTAGAAAGAGTGAACGTTTCATCTTTTGTGAGAAACTCTTAAGAAATGTGTGAGTACCGGGGCACCTGGGTGGCGCAGTCGGTTAAGCGTCCGACTTCAGCCAGGTCACGATCTCACGGTACGTGAGTTCGAGCCCCGCGTCAGGCTCTGGGCCGATGGCTCGGAGCCTGGAGCCTGTTTCCGATTCTGTGTCTCCCTCTCTCTCTGCCCCTCCCCCGTTCATGCTCTGTCTCTCTCTGTCCCAAAAATAAATAAAAAACGTTGAAAAAAAAAAATTAAAAAAAAAAAAAAAAAAAAAAAAAAAAAAAAAGAAATGTGTGAGTACTATGAAACAGCAGGATGTTTCTAGTGAGACCTGATAGGGAGAATAAATGCAGTCAGATAAAAAACACTTTTAAGTTAATAACAGAGTATATAGAGAAAGATGGAATGTCTTTTTTTGGTGTTTTCTAAGGAAATTGTGATCTAGCTCAACACTATACATAAAGGTTGACATATTCAACCTTTCTATGAATCAGGTGAAATAAACAGTCAGTGAATGATATGCTTCAAAGTTATATGCACAAATGTGTGGAAATGGCAGTATTATATCTAATAGATGCTTTAAATTGGGCAGAGATTGTTCATGCACTAATCTGCCATGTTGAATATTTCCAAGGATATTCAAATGCTCAAGTCTATTTTATTTACTTTCCTGTAGACAAACCTGAGTGGATAGATATGTTTTTACTGAATTAAGACCAACACAGTCATAACATCTACAAATCCACATTGGTTTTGTTTTTGCCATTTTATTTTTTAATAGATGTATATATTGATAGTAGAATTGTGTATGAAGTTGATTTAGCTGAACAGATGTCTTAAAAATGCTGAAAATGCTTTTTCATGTTTGGAGGTTAATGATTCATGTACTGAATGTATGATACTGTTTGTGTCGAGTAGTACATTGGTTTTAATCACCTAGGTTTCTGTTTCTTCCTCATAAGTGCATATAACAAGGTTTGTTTTTAATTGTATTCAAAAAATATTACATTGGAAACATTGATATTAAAATGAGATGTTTCCTGGTAGTAAAATATGCAAACACCATTTACAGTCATTTTTAATGACTCCTCAACCCTTTGAATTAGTTGTTTCATCTCTTATAATTTTGTCAATGTTCTGAATTCCCCCAAGAAACTCTAAGCTATCATTCATTTTATGTGATGTTACAGTGATTTGGGTTGTAGTATAATATTACACATGGGAATAGGACACCGTTAGAAATAAAATGCTTTGTACAAAACACATAACCCTCTATATTCGTCTTTAGCACTGCACAAACACTGGTAAAGGGATGACATGACTAATATTGGACTCCTGCACATGAGACCAATTCCCTTTACAGCTTAGGGGGCTCAGGATAGAATCTTCTAATTTTAGCTTTAACCCTTTTGAAATATAGGCATGAATATGGACAATCTAGTCATAAATGTACGTGCAGTCACTATTTCCTATTATGTCTGTGTTGTGTAGAGTTTACTGAACTCACCCATCCACAGAATCTTTGATTTTAAGTTATTATTTGCATGAACTGTAACTAAATGTAACTAAATTCAGAGTCTGAATCTCTATATATGAAAAGTCGAAGTTTTGGGAGACTGTGAAGGGTTTTCTTTTACATGTATGTATATGTTCTATAGGTACATTTATAGAGTTTCTCTTACTTTGTTTTGACTTGGAGAGCTAGAAAGGGGGAAAACTTTGCTTTCTCTTGGAATGCTCTGGTGTTTTTGTTGAATTTTTTTTTTTTACCTTTGATCATGCTGATTAGTGTAAGTGGGACCTTTCAAAACACGGGCCTCAGATGGGGCGCCTGGGTGGCTCAATCCCTGAGCGTCCAAATTCGGTTCAGGTCATGATCTCCTGGTCTGTGAGTGCCAGCCCCTAGTGGGACTCTGTGCTGACAGCTCAGAGCCTGGAGTATGCTTTGACTTCCGTGTCTCCCTCACTTTCTGCCCCTCCCCCGCTCATGCTCTGTCTCTCTGTCTCTCTCTCTCTCTCTGTCAAAAAAAAAAAAAAACATTAAAAAAAAAAAACAAGAAAACAAACAAAAAACAGGGACCTCAGAAGTTGTGAAGGCTTGGGATAGATTTGTTTTAAAACCTTAATCTATTTTGGGGGGCCTGGGTACCTCAGTTGGTTAAACATCAGACTTTTGATTTCGGCTCAGGTCATGATCTCACAGTTTATGAGTTTAGCCTCTCTGGAGCCTGCTTGAGATTATCTTTCTCTGCCCCTCCCCCCATTCGCTGTGTGTGTGTGTGTGTGTGTGTGTGTGTGTCTAAATAAGCATTAAAAAACCTTAATATATTTTGATATTATTTGTCAAAATTATGCATGATGTATAAATAGATTCACTCTACACTCCCTTTCCCCTTGTAATTCAATGTTATTTAATGAGAATTAGGCAGCATTAAATATAATGAGAAATAAATATATTCAAAGTTGATAGTAACAAGTTAAACATAGGAGATAATAGGAGTATCAAATATTTAAATTATGAAATCTTTTTAAAAAAATCAATCAGTAGTACAAGTGTAGTGTATGTTTAGATTCCTCTGCATATTTCATACTAATTGAAGTGCTTTTCAGTAAATGAATGATGGAATGTTATTAACTGTTTATGTTATTTAAAAGGAGTCTTTAATTTATGCCTAAAATTCATACTGTAATTTGGACTAGAAAATTTAAAGAGCAATCAGGTTTTTGGTTTTTAACATTTTCAAAAGTTCAATACAGGCTTCACTATGCTGTTTCACATATATTATTTCATTTAATAATCACAAAGACCATATGGGGTATAGGTGCTATTTTCATCCCCATTTTGAGGATGAGAAAACAAGTTCAGAAAGTTTAAGTAATCATAAATAACACAACTAGAATATGGTAGAGATGGGATTGGACGCTACATCTGTCTTTTTCTAAAACTGACACGTTTAAACATGCCACCATGTGGTCTCAGAATATTCCATTGATGGATGGTGGGATATTTTCCTGATCTTTGAACGGGGGATCTTAAACTTGGGGAAAGGTTTTTAATTTTTCACTTCTTGAGCAAAGAACCAGATGCTGGACTCCCTGATAGATATAGCCAAGCCTTTTATACTTAAGTTCAGAAGATACTGCCCTATTGTGGGTTTATTCTCTTGCTCCCTAGGTAAACATCCTGGTTTCTTTTTCAGTCTTCAGATCTAATCCTGGCCTCTTGCTTACTTATAAATGAATCTTTCTGACTGATCTTTCTTTTATTTTTGTTTGGTGGTTTATTTGTTCCACCTGGTACCCTCGCAGGTAGTGGCCACAAACATCAACTTAGATGTACAGCATGTCATGACAACTCTTTGACTTAGGTGACTTAATAACATAAAATAACCAATATATTAATACCTGAAAAGACTGTAAATTATATAGCTTATCCAAAGGGGGAAAAAAAGTGTAAGCTACATTCTGGCCCTATTCTTTTCAATGAGCTGCCTTACCTAAATCTTAATTGGAAGTTTTAGTTGGGTTCTCCAGATATCTTTCCTTAACAATATTTAGTAGATTTCTTATAAAGCTTAGGACTTTAAAAGACAATAAAAGCATGGTCTGAAAAGTACTTATAACACCTAAATGAATGAAGTAAGCTGTTAAATAAAGCAAAGCACATGTTTGTGTGTCTAGACATAGATATAATACAGATATGAGATATATATAGATATAGATATAAGCTGTGTACACACATGTGTACACACACACACACATACACGTATAGACATAAGCTCAATGAAGATGTTGTTATAGAAAATTATCTTCTGTTCCTGTTAGTAATTTCTAATGGCATGACTGAAATAAACATGGGCTTTGGAGTTAGACCTGGGTGTGAGCCCTAGAACTGATACTTGTTGAGTGATGTTTGGAAAGTTACTTAACTACTTTGCTTCTCATTTTATCTGAAAACAAGTTTCAGAATGGCTAAAGTTTAAAAAATATTTGACAGTGTGAAAAGTTGGGAAGGATTCTGAGCAAATGGAGCTTTTACACTTTGCTGAAGGAATGCCAAATAGGATAGCCACTTTGGAAAGCAGTTTCTTGAAAAGTGTAACATATACTTACCATGAGACCCAGCAATTCTACCCCAATTACTTTCCCAAGAAAAATTATGGATATTTATAGAGGTTTTATTCATAATCATGAAAGCCTGGAAATAACCAAGATGCTATCAACTGATTAATAGATTAAAAAACAACGGTATATCCATACAATAAGAAGGAATGGACCACTGATAAATGCAACAAAATGGTTGAATATCATAATATCTATGCTAAATGAGAAAAGCCAGACACAAAACCTGCATACTTTATAATTCCATTTCTAATGACATTCTAGAAAAAGCAAAACTAGGGTTACATAGCAGATAAATGTTTCCAGGGGTCTGGGAGTTTGGAAAAGGGATTGGCTTTGAAAAGGAATAATGGAGTATTTTGGAGTGATGAAGATGTTGTGTATCTTTTTTGTATTGGAGGTTGCATGATTATGCATTTGTCAAAATGATTAATTTTATTGTATGTAAATCTTCAGTAAAAAAGAAAGGGAAAAAACCTTATGTTTCAGAGTGGTTATGGGAATTATAAGAGATCATTCTCCTTCCCCATTTTTTATTGTTTGGTTCTTCATTATCCTCTGCTGCTTCTATGTTTCTTTTATAAATAAGGTGTCTGTGATAAATTACATTTTCTTATCTCAGGACTGAGATACTACTGAAAATTTATGTATATATCTGTCTTTATTTGCAATCTCTGAGGCAGATTTTAAATAGAGTCATCAACTGTATATTTATACCTCTAGATATTCCAATTAGTATGGAGTAACTCAGAGCTGAAATTTGCATACTGTGAAAAATGTACCAAATATACTTGCTTGGACTGAATCTCTGTCCTGTGGCAGTGGGAATTCACAGTATGGTTGAGGGGGTGTATAAAGCAATCTTGAATTTGGAGCCTGAGTCTTGCTTGAGAAAGGCAGTGTTCTATGTCAGTGGTTTTCAAAATTGACTGAGCATCAGAATCACCTAGAGGTTTAGTTAAAACACGGATTGCTGGGCCCCATCCCCAGAGTTACTGATTTGGTGGGTCTGGGGTGGGGCCCAAAGATTTGTATTTTTGACAAGTTTCCAGCTGATGTTGATGTTGCTGCTGCTGCTGGTTTGGGGCACGTACCTTGAGAACCACTGATTTATAGTTACTTCAGGTGTAGTAGTATCAGGATTCTTGCCGATGTAGAGTAGCCAACATTTTGTTTTTAAACTGCTTCATCATTTCATGGCCACTTTTGTATTTGCTAAAATCAATATATTTATAGAGAGAGGGAGAGAGAGAAAGAGAGAAAGAAAAAGAAAAAACAGCATTTGGCTAAAGGCCACAAAGTGTTTAGGGCTTGAAAGAGCAATGATGCTGGCAAGAGAAAAAGAAAAAAAAAAAAGATATGTTTAGCTGCATTTCCTTCCTTTTAACCTGTCGAGTGTCATCATGCTACATAATTATTTTATCCCTCTAGTATCAGGCTCCTTTTGGACTCCTATTCTGTCTACTTTAAAAGTCTTGAATATTCTAACTAGGCCTCCACTGCCCATTGGCCTAAAATATTCTGTTAAGACTTTTCACTGCCTAGTTTTTAATAAATAGGCCCTCATCCTCACACTTAGGTTTCATGAGTATCCTATTTTTTTCAGACCAATAGTAATTTCCACTGAGTGAAACCAAAGTACCATAAACCGCACAATTTGAAGAAGTCTGGGATGTGTGGGTGACTGATGTTAAGTGACCAGATATAAGTAATGTTCTTATACCAAACACTTTACTAATCCAAGAAAAAAGTAACCAATAATTTTAGAACTACTGGGTATGAAAAGAATATGAGTAAAATTTAGAATCTTGAAAAGCAATTTATAAGTATTAAATTTAAGGAAATCATAGATTATTTTATCTTCCTAAATGCCAAAGGAGATACCAAGGGCTGGGTATATAAATTTGTTCAGAATTTCTATTACTTTAAGTTTTCTGTAAGGGTATATTGTGCTGTAATATCTGCTGATATATTATTCTTAGAGCTGATGTCATTTTATTTTTCCACCACCACCCCACTGATTAGGGAGAGTCTTTAGAGAAAATGGCTCATTGTACTGATTGATTGCATGCCTCAAATGAACAGTAGCTTGCTGCCAATTATCATTACAATGCCATATTGATTTTTTTCTCATTTTCACTATGTAAATTAAAACAATTTGTTTAAAATGAACTTCCATATACATTGTGGATGTGATTGGTTCTGAATATTTGAGGCTAGATCAGACTATTGGGTCAAGGGACTTGAAATGTGTTGGGTAGTACAGAGGAAATTTTTGGACATATGACTGCTGGTTAAGTGCAATCTAATCTTGCATTTTGTAAACTGAATAAAAGAATGATGCTGCAGAGACCCTAGTTGGGAGACTCCTGTCACATTAAAGAAAAGGTAACTAGGGCTAAACTAGAATGTTATCAGACACAATGAAAAGGAGGGGAGGGGAAATATGTGGGAGTCATTCTACAAGTAGCATATTCATGACTGGATGACAGAAAGTCAAACCAAGCTGTACATGATCAGTCTTCCAGCCTTTTATCACACATGGGACTTCATTTGCTGCCATTCTTCCAAGACTTCTTATTCAGCTGCAGCCACACGGGTATCCTCACAATTCCTGGAATACTCAAAGCATACTAGCTACCTCCTCAGGACTTGATTTTTCCTTCATCCTTCTACTGTAAAAGTCCTCACTTCTTTGAAGACTCTGCTCAAATGCCACCTAATCAAACAATCTTTCCCTGACAACACATTAAAAAAATCACATCCTGGGTGCCTGGGTGGCTCAGTCAGTTAAGCATCCGACTTTGGCTCAGGTCATGATCTCACGGTTTGTGGGTTCAAGTCCCACGCAGGCTCTGTGCTGACAGCTCAGAGCCTGGAGCCTGCTTCGGATTCTGTGTCTCCCTCTCTCTCTGCCCCTCCCCCGCTCATACTCAGTCTCTCTCTCTCCAAGAGAAATAAATATTAAAAATTAAATATAAATAAATAAATAAATGCTTTATAGCTTGATGGCAGTGCATATGAAACATTTGGATTCTGTGTCTCTCAAAAATAAATAAAAACATTAAAAAATATTTAAAAATAAATCACATCCTGGCATTCATTATTCCTCTTACCAAAGTTGATTTTTCTTCATAGCTCCAAACTACTGACATTTTATTATATACTTGTTTATCTGTTTATCATGTCTCCTTCTTTTTTGATAGTAAGCTACATGAGGGTAAAGGCTTAGTTTTGTTGCCTGTTATATCTCTATCGCCCAGAACATGCCTGGTGCTTAGTAGGTACTCAATAAATATTTGTAGAATGAATGAAAAGAATAAATACAAAGGTGAAAGAGATGGAGATCAAAAAATTATGCCAGTATTTCAAGTTTGAAGGATTCAAAGAATAGCAGTGTTATTAACAGAGTATGGAAGAGTGGAAGAAGAGTTGATTTAGGGTAACAGAGATACAGGGGAAGATCAATTTGGCTTATATATGCCGACTACAGTATCTGATGCTGGTGAAACAACCAAGGCATTGCTGTGGAATAGGCAATCTAAAATGTGAAGAGAAGTCTGGCATTGAGGTAAAGGTCTCTGAATCATCTTCATAGAGTCAATACTTATAGCAATGGAAGTAGGAAAAAAAATGACAAGTGTTATAAAGACAGGATTATCAGATTTAAAAATCAAAATTTCGTTTTGGATATTTAATGTTTTAAATATATAAATTATTTATACACATTTTTTTGATCATTTTATAGCTGGGTTAACAACTTTAGCCATGAAGGTCTTGGACTCTTATTGGATGTGCTGGAAAAGCTTCTGGACAAGAAACAGTAAGAATAAACATGAAAAAAAATCACCAAAGCAGAAATTTTTGAGCACAGTGTAACCTGTTTATTTCCCCTTTATTCAGGCAAGAAAACATAGACAAGAAGAATCAGTATAAACTTATTCAGTGCCTCAAAGCATTCATGAATAATAAGGTAAGTAGTATTTATTTCTGCCTGTGACAAAAGGTGAGAACTTGCCCAACAGTATATGGAAGTATGAAACTGACAAAATAGTAGGTGCTTATTCAGTTGTCAAAGGGTCTTTATGGTGCAAATCATAATAAGCTTCATTGAAATATATTTAAAAATATACTTTGCCTCACAAAATATTTACTGGTAGTTTTTTACAATTATGGAAACATAAATCTGTTCCCAAATTATATAATATTTTTTTCTTTTATGGTTAAATGCTGTGTGTTGAATACCAGTTTTTACAGAATTTTTATTCCATTGAAAAGGAAAATCCAAAAGTATGGTTTGACTTGTGTGCTAAGAACCAGCAAAAAAGAACTTGTTTGCAATGGTGAAGATTTCTCTTCTTTGTTCAATTAATGTCAATGAGTTAATATACATAGAAGACATTTTAGGAAGATAGGAAGGTTTTTTTGTATATATATAGCAGTTGCAGTATGAGGGACTTTACAAATTCTAGACAAGGGTTTTTTTTTTTTGTAACAGTAATCTTTGTACAGGTTATGAAGTTATAGTTATTTTTTCTATAAACTTTTTTGTTACTGTATTAGATTTGCTCTATATTCCTATAAGTAAAATACCACTAATTAATTAATTGTATAATTCTCTTTAGATGGTGTTTTTGATAATCTCAAGATATTTAATAGAAATAATTATAACAGTAACCAAAAACTGCACAAATGTGTAGCTATTACTATAATATAAATGTATAGCTATTAATAACTAATGCTATAAGATTCTTTAATCTGTAGTCTTTCTTAAACATATGGGATTATATATGATTATATATGTATATATTATGCACACATGTTAACAGGAAAGAACATCTGACATGTGTAGAAGATACTTGCTAGTTGACATAAGACTGCTGTATAGACTATACTAATTGTGCTGTTCCTGGAAGTCTCTTTCAGAAAGATTTCTATCAGCATTAATACAGAATTTCTCAACTTTTGTACCCTTACTGTTTTGCAACACATTTGTGCAGATTCTAGTCTCTTAACAAGACAGCACTAATGAACCTTGCATCTCTACAAATCAAGATGAATCTCTTTATTCAATTGAGAGAAACAAAGAAATAATAGAACAAAAACAGTACTAGAAATTGGGAGATATAGTACATGATTTACCAATAAGTTGAGTGGCATTTAAAAAATCATTTGAATTCTCTGGCTGTCAATCCCCTCATCTGTAAAATTAGTTGTAGAACCCTTAGTTTTAAATTCTTATTGACTCGCATTGTCAACTCTCACGGCTTCCCAGGATACTAAATAACTGTAATCAGGGTAGCAACTAGAGAAATTCATAGTAGTGAGATTTCCTGTAGAGTCTTTTCCCACAAGGCATTAGTTGTTATGTCAAAACATAATTACTTATTACTTAAGGAGTTTGGTAGTTTTAAAAAACATGATGGTTTGACTTAGATTATTCTAAACTAAGGTCAAGTTTTAGTTAGGACATTTTAATAACTTGCATATAAATGCTTAGGAAATGAATAAATGGTGGATCTTTTAAATTATAGGCATGTGAAACAATAGGTGTAAAGTACACATTCAAAATAAAAATATATGTATATGTTATATCCACTCCATGTGGAATAAATTGTCATAGTCAAAGCATGACACTTGCATCTGAAATGACTTAAATTTCACATTTGTTGGACCCAAGAAGTTTAGATAGCTTTCTTCAACAACTCTTTTCCCTTATACAAAACATGTAATGATAGGACCATAATAGGATAAAAGGTAACCCATTGCCTCTTAGCTTCCATTGCTGTCATATTGCTCTTAAGTTTAGAGTGATGATTTCTTTTTTCCTCACATTTTTATTTAAATTCTAGTAGGTTAACATACAGTGCAATATTAGTTTCAGGAGTAGAATTCAGTGATTCATCACTTACACCTAGTGCTCAGCACCTAGTGCTCATCATAGCAAGGGTCCTCAACATTACCCATGACTCACCTAGCTCATTGCCACCCACCTCCCTCCATCAACCCTCAGTTTATTCTCTATCTTTAAGAGTTTCTCATGGTTTGTTTTGCTCTCTCTTTTCCCCCCTCCCATATGTTCATCTGGTTTGTTTCTTAAATTCCATATGAGTGAAATCATATGGTATTTATCTTTCTCTGACTGATTTTGCTTAGCATAATGCACTCTAGCTCTATCCATGTCATTGCAAATGGTAATATTTCATTCTTTTTAAAATTTTTTTTTTCAATGTTTTTTATTTATTTTTGGGACAGAGAGAGACAGAGCATGAAAGGGGGAGGGGCAGAGAGAGAGGGAGACACAGAATCGGAAACAGGCTCCAGGCTCTGAGCCATCAGCCCAGAGCCCGACGCGGGGCTCGAACTCACTGACCGCGAGATCGTGACCTGGCTGAAGTCGGAGGCTTAACTGACTGCGCCACCCAGGCGCCCCTATTTCATTCTTTTTGATGGCTGAGTAATCTTCCATTGTATATATATAACACCTCTTCTTTATCCATTCATCAGTCGATGGACATTTAGGCTCTTTCCATAATTTGACTATTGTTGATAGTGCTGCTATAGACATTGGGGGTGCATGCCCCCCTTCAAATCAACGTTTTTGTATCCTTTGGGTAAATACCTCATATTGCAATTGCTGGATTTTAGGGTAATTCTAAGTTTAAAATTTTTGAGGAACCTCCATACTGTTTTCCAGAGTTGTTGTACCAAGTTTGCATTCCCACCAGCAGTGCAAGAGGGTTCCCCTTTCTCTGCATTCTCATCAACACCTGTTGTTTCTTGTGTTGTTAATCTTAGACATTCTAGGAGGTGTGAGGTGGTATCTCATCATGGTTTTGATTTGTATCTCCCTGATGATGAGAGATGTGGAACATCTTTTCTTCTGTCTGTTAACCATCTTGGTGTCTTCTTTGGACAAGTATCTATTCATGTCTTCTTTGGACAAGTGTCTATTCATATCTTCTGCCCATTTCTTCACAGGATTACTTGTTTTTTGGGTGTTGAGTTTGATAAGTATTTTATAGATTTTGGATACTAACGTTTTGTCAGATATGTCATTTGCAAATATCTTCTCCCATTCTCTAGGCTGCCTTTTATTTACTTGTTTTGATGGTTTCCTTTACTGTATAGAAGCTTTTTATCTTGATGAAGCCCCAATAGTTTATTTTTGCTTTTGTTTCCTTTGCATCCAGAGACATATCTAGTAAGAATTTGCTCTGAGTGAGGTCAAAAAGGTTGCTGCCTGTGTTCTCCTCTAGGATTTTGGTGGTTTCCTGTCTCACATTTAGGTATTTAATCCATTTTGAATTTATTTTTGTATTTAGTATAAGAAAGTAGTGTAGTTTCATTATTCTGCATGTTGCTGTCCAGTTTTCCCAAAACCATTTGTTGAAGAGACTTTATTCCATTGGTTATTCTTTCCTTCTTTGTCAAAGATTAGTTGACCATATAGTTGTAGGTCCATTTCTGGCTTTTCTATTCTGTTCCACTGATCTATGTGTCTGTTTTTGTGTCAGTATCATACTCTCTTGATGACAATAACTTTATAATAGCTTCATATATAGCTTTCTATTTCTTTTGTCATCTTCAAGTTCTTTCATAACGTAGGTGTTTTATAGTTTTCAGAGTACAATTTTTTCTTTTTACTTCTTTGGTTAGGTTTATTCCTACGTATCTTACGGTTTTTGGTGCAGTTGTAAATGAGACTGGTTCCTTGATTTCTCTTTCTGCCTCTTCATTATTGGTGTATAGAAATGCAACAGATTTCTCTATGTTGATTTTATATCCTTCGACTATCCTGAATTTGTTTATCAGTTCTAGAAATTTTTTGATAGAGTCTTTCAGGTTTTCTTTTTTTTTTTTTTTTTTTTTTAATTTTTTTTTAACATTTATTTATTTTTGAGACAGAGAGAGACAGGGCATGAACGGGGGAGGAGCAGAAAGAGAGGGAGACACAGAATCGGAAGCAGGCTCCAGGCTCTGAGCCATCGGCCCAGAGCCCAACGTGGGGCTCGAACTCACGGATGGTGAGATCGTGACCTGAGCTGAAGTCAGACGCTTAACCGACTGAGCCACCCAGGCGCCCCAAGTCTTTCAGGTTTTCTACATAGAGTATCATGTGGTCTGCAGATAGTGAAATTTTGACATCTTCCTTGCTGAACTGGATTCATTTACTTCCTTTTGTTTTCTGATTGCTGAGGCTAGGACTTACAGTACTATGTCAAATAACAATGATGAGAGTGGACATCCCTGTCTTGTTCTGGACCTTAGAGAAAAAGCTCTCAGTAGATATTAGACACGGGTCTTTTGTATATGGCCTTTGTGATGTGAGGTATATTCACTCTATTCCGACTTTGTTGAGGTTTTTTATGAAGAATGGATGCTGTACTTTGTCAAATGCTTTATTTACATCTATTGAGAGGATCATATAGTTTGTATCCTTTCTTTTATTAATGTGTTTTATCATGTTCATTGATTTACAAATATGGAACTACCCCTGCAGCCCAGGAATAAATCCCACTTGATCATGGTGAATAATTCCTTAATATACTGTTGGATTTGAATTGCTGGTATCTTGTTGAGAATTTTTTATCTAAGTTCCTCAGGGATATTTGACCTGTAATTTTCCTTTTTAGTGGTGTTTTTCTGCTTTTGGAATCAAGGTAATGCTGGCCTCATAGAATGACCTTTGAAATTTTCCTTCCATTTCTATTTTTTGTGACAATTTAAGAATAGGCATTAACTCTTCTTTCAATATCTGGTAGAATTCCACTTTGAAGCTACCTGGCCCTGAACGTTTGTTTTTTGGGAGATTTTTGATTACTGATTCAATTTCTTTACTGGTTACTGGTCCGTTCAAATTTTCTATTTCTTTCTGTTTCAGATTTTGTGATTAAATGTATCTAGGAATTCATCCATTTCTTCCAGATTGCCCAATTTGTTGGCATATAATTTTTATAATATTCTCTTATAATTGTTTGTATTTCTGTGGTGTTTGTTGTTATATCTCCTCTTTCATTTATGATTTTATTTGGGTCCTTTGTCTTTTTTTTTTTTATAAGTTAGGCTAGGGGTTTATCAATTTTATTAATTTTTTCAAAGAACCAGCTCCTGGTTTCATTGATCTGTTCCACTGATTTTTTGTTGTTGTTGTTTCTATATCACTTATTTCTGCTCTAATATGTTATTTCCTTTATTTTGCTGGCTTTAGGCTTTATTTTATTTTCCTTTTCTAGCTCTTTTAGATTTAGTGTTAGGTTGTATATTTGAGACCTTTCTGGCTTCTTGATATAGGCCTGTATTGCTATACTTCCCTCTTATGAGTGCTTTGCTGCATTCCAAAAGTTTTGGACCATAGTGTTTTTTTTTTCACTCGTTTTCTCTCTCTCTCTCTTTCTCTCTCTCTCTCTCTCTCTCTTTATACACACACACACACACACACACACATATATATATATATATATATATATATATATATATATATATATAACTTCTTTAATTTCCTGGTGAACCCATTCATTCGTTAGTAGGATGTTAACTTTAACTTCCATGTATTTGTGGTCTTTCCAAATTTTTCTTCTGGTTGACTTTAAGTTTTATAGTATTATGATCACAAAATATGCATGGTATGATGTCAATCTTTTTGTACTTGTTGAGGCCTGATTTATGACCCAGTGTGTGAACTATTCTGCAGAATGTTCCATGTGCACTCGATAAAAATGTGTATTCTGCTGCTCTATGATGAAATGTTCCGAATGTCTGTTAAGTCCATCTGGTCCAGTTAGTCATTCAAAGCTATTGATTCCGTGTTGATTTTCTGCTTAGTGGATCTGTCCATTGTTTGAGTGTTAAATACCCTCCTATTAATGTATTATTATCAATGAGTTTCTTTGTGTTTGTTATTAATTGTTTTATACATGTGGGTGTTATGTTGGGGGCATAAATATTTACAATTGTTAGATCTTTTTATTGGATAGGCTGTTTTATCATGATATATTGCCCTTCTTTATCTCTTCTTACAGTCTTTGGTTTAAAATCTAGTTTGTCTTGTATAACTATGGATACTTTGGCTTTCTTTTGATGTCCATTAGCATGACAAATGGTTCTCCATCCCCTCACTTTTAATCTGCAGCTGTCTTTAGGTCTAAAATGTGTCTCTTGTAGTCACCAGATAGATTAATCTTGTTTTTTTTTTCTTTTTATCAATTCTGATGCCCTATGTCTTTTGCTTGCAGTAATTAAACAATTTACTTTGAGAGTGTTTATTGATAGATATGAATATAGTGCCATTGTATTACTTGTAAAGCCAGTGTTTCTGGAGATTTTCTCTGTTCCTGTCTTTGGATAGTCTTTATTGCTTTTGGTCTTTCTTTCCCACTCAAAGATTCTCCTTTAATATTTCTTACAAGGTTGGTTTAGTGATCAGATACTCCTTTAGTTTTTGTTTCTTTGGGACACTCTTTAGCCCTCCTATTCTGAATGACAGCCTTGTTGTACAAAGTATTCCTGCCTGGATATTTTTCCACTTTAGCATGTTGAATATATCATGCCACTCCCTTCTGGCCTGATCATGCCACTCCCTTCTGGCCTGATAGGTTTCTGTGGAGAGAACTGTCAGGAACCTGATTTATCTTCCCTTGTGGTTTAGGGCTTTATTTTCCCTTGTCTCTTTCAGCATTCTTTTCTTATCTCTTTATTTTGAAATTTTTACTATGGTATATCTTGGTGTTGACTGGCTTTTGTTGATTTTGATGGGAATTCTCTGTGCCTCTGTGATTTGCATGTCTTTTCTCACCGAGATTAGGGAGGTTTTCAGCTATAATTTGCTCAAGTCAACCTTCTGCCTCTTTTCCCCTCTCTTCTTCTTCTGTGACTCCTATGATACCAATGTTATTACACTTAATAGTGTTGCTGAGTTCCATATGTCTACATTCGTGGTCCAATATTTTTCTTTCCCCCTTTTCAGCTTCATTATTTTCCATAATTTCATCTTCTAATCACTTATTTGTTCCTTTACTTCTTCCATCATCTGTTCAGTACGTCAGTCAGTTTTGCATTTCAGTTATAGCATTTTTTATTTCAACCTTACTAGTTTTTAGGTCTTGTATCTCTTTGGTAAAGGTCTCTGATTTCTTCTATGCTTTTCTCAAGCCCAGCTAGTATCCTTATGATTGTTGTTTTAAATTCTAGTTCATTCCCATTACTTTATCAATTTTGATTAGTTCCTTGGCTGTGACCTCTTTTTCTTTCTTTTGGGATGAATTACTCTGTCTTTGCGTTTATTCTTGTCTCTGTCCTTTGTGCGTTAGGAAAGCCTGTTCCTAGTC
This sequence comes from Panthera pardus, assembly GCF_024362965.1. NCBI lineage: Eukaryota > Metazoa > Chordata > Mammalia > Carnivora > Felidae > Panthera > Panthera pardus. Next base: position 50,369,627 of record NW_026526843.1, on the reverse strand, counting down.
CTATTTTTACTGGAGCTGAAGCTTTGCAGCACCCTAGGATCAGTACACCTGCTGTGTGTGTGTGTGTGTGTGTGTGTGTGTGTGTGTGGCGGGGGTGGTGGGTTGTGCTGATCTTTTGAAAGAGAGGTCTGCTGCTGCTCTGGCTGTCAGTCACACTTGCCCTATTAAAAAATGCACCTGCAGAGTGCAGGGGGACACAGATTGGTTTCAGTGTCTCAAGCCTCCACTGTGTGTGCTGTGCTGCTCTCTGAAGTTCGTTGGTGCTATTGGAGGGGTGAAGAATTGTGTGGGCCCACTGTCTTCCACTGAGAGGGGCATTTACATCCCTTACTGTTCTGACCCTCACAAAAGAGCAGACAGTCTCCCCTCTTGTGTCCAAGGCTTCTGTCATGTCCCTGACTTCACCCTGTATCTGCACTGTCTGCTGACCCAGTGGTGGTGCAGCGCTCCTTTTATCTCAGATGTGTGGCTGGGATTCACGGCTCCTACAAATTTTAGTGACCCAGTGCGACAAGGACCCATGCTATCTCTGGGGGAGGGTCTTGCTGCACTGTGGCTGGTTGCAGTTTTTCTGAGAAAAGCAGCCGCACGAATGTGCAGTAGCTTGGAGTTCATGGTAAAGCACAGCAAAAAAACCTGACATCCAGGTTACCTCTCCTCAGCATGTTTTTCTGCCCATATGCTAATAAATGGGGCAGCTCGATGGTGTCTGCTGGCTCCATTGTCTCCTGACAGGCAGTGCTGCCTCTCCCAAATGCCCTCCAAGAAGGGGAACTGTCCCTTCCACGTGATTCAGGGGATTCTCAGAGCACAGTGTCTGCTCTTGGGCCTCTGCCTTCCTTCTCCACAGGAGCACCGCTAAGCCTGCCAGGCTTGACCCTGGCAATGGCACAGACTTCTAAAGCTTCAGATTTAATGTACACTTGTTGTAAAACTTATGGTAATCAACCTCTATTATTTTCCCAGTCACTTCCCCAGTGGCTTTGGGGAAGTGTTTTTCTTGTGCAGTGCCCTGCGTGCTGCTGTGCTGCTTTATCTCTCTCTTTCTCTCTCTCCCTTCCTCTCCCTCTTCCTCCCCCCTCCCACCCCAGGATTAGGACTCCCTTTCCTCTGTAGTCCCATGATTCTTTTTTCCCCCAGATCATATCACTGCATTTCTTACCTTCCATGTTGTGGCCTCTTTTCTCCCTGTAGTTGTGCAGTTTGTTCTCTCAGTCTTCAGATTGAATTCCTGGGTGTTCAGAATGGTTTTTTTTTAAGTTTATTTATTTTTGAGAGAGATAGAGTGTGCCTAGGGGAGGAGAAGAGAGAGAGGGAGATACAGAATCAGAAGCAGGCTCCAGGCTTGGAGCTGTCAGCACAGAGTCCAACCCAGGGCTCAAACTCACAAACCATGAGATCATGACCTGAGCTGAAGTTGGAGGCTTAACTGACTGAGCCACCCAGGTGCCCCCAGAATGATTTGATAATATCTAGCTGTGTTCAAGGTATAAGGCAAGCATAAGGTCCTCCTACTATTTCACCAACTTAACTCCTTCCCTCAGTCTATTTGATTTTTAAAGCTATTATTTTAAGTTTGGTAATTGCATAGTAAACACTGTTCTCTTAGTTTTACACTATGTTTTTCATTTATTTTTCTTGCTATTTAGTACCTACTGGCCACCTTTATACATATTTGTCCATTCTGGTTTTTGTTTTTTTTTTTTTTTGCTTCTTTTTCATCTTGTCTCTTCCATTTCTTTTTTTTTTTTTTTCTTTCTGTCTTGTCTCTGTGTATGTTCTTATTTATTATGACCCCTGGTAAAGTTACATTTAAGAGCTTTAGCTATATTCCCCTTTCTCCCCCAAATTCTTTTGGAAGTTAAATTAGGAATTACGAAAATATTCATATGTTTGGTACTTAACTAAAAGTTAGTTTGAAATGACAATTTTGATCTAATGAAATGTAGGATTCCACTGTTAAACTAAAGAGAAGCAAACATTTCATAAGAAATCTGAGAAATACTTTGTGGGACAAAGATCAAAAAAAATACCTTCTAACTATAGTGAAAAACAATTTTAGCCTTTTTTCTTTTTTTTTGTACAATATAACTTTATTATTTTTAGTGTTCTGTGTTACCAATCCCAGCATAGCTTAAAAAAAACAAAAGACTAAATCCAAAGTTAATGTAAAAAATTCAAGGTAAAACAGTGAACCCATTGGGGTTATCTATATACCTGCTCCCATTTATTCTAACAATTTTTAACTGTTTAGCCAAATGTGTGCATATAGGTTTTAATTATGAGTTCTCTTTTTTCCTTCCAGCAACTTCACATTGTCTATCTACTTTTTTTTTTAGTATTACTTTATTTTTATTTATTTATTTTTTTATTAATTTATTTTCAAGTTATTTAACATACAGTGTAGTCTTTGCTTTGGGAATAGAACCCAGTGATTCATCTCTTACATATACCCAGTTCTCATCCTTAAAAGTGTACTTCTTAATGCCCCTCACCCATTTAACCCACTCCCCCACTACACCCCCCTCCAGCAACCCTCAGTTTGTTCTCTGTATTTAAAAGTCTTTTATGGTTTGCCTCTCCCTCTGTTTTTATCTTATTTTTCCTTCCCTTCACCTATGTTTATCTGTTGAGTTTCTCAAATTCCACATCTGAGTGAAGTCATATGATATCTGTCTTTCTCTGACTGATTTATTTTGCTTAGCATAATACCCTCCAGTTCTGTCCACATTGTTGTAAATGGCAAGATTTCAATTTTAACCTTTTAAAACATGTCTTTACCTGTTCATACTTATAATACACACTTGTGTGCTCATATTCAAGCCTAGAAAATTAGTGAAAATGGTGTCTTCTCTGCCTAGTTGACTGTGACACTTACCAAAACCCAGGCACCATTTCCTTGGGTTCATAGCTTTTGTAATGTAGCACAGCTTTCTGAAAGGGGGAAGATAGAAGATGGTATGGAAGAGGTTTATTGTTTCTTTAACCAGCATATAGTATACAAAAGAACTTTCCAACATTTTACCCCTTTTGTTTAATTTTATTTTCTATACAAATTAGAGAATGTAACCATGAATTCTAGATATCTCCAGGGAGATCCAATGACACAAGTAGAGTTATTTAGAAAATTATATCAGTAAGTACTTTACATGTTTTTCTTTGTTGAGGAAATACTTATTATTCAGGTATTTCTCCCAAATCTTTATAGATTTTTTAGGCAAGCTAAGGGAAATCATATCTGATCAAGGGGCAAAAACTCCCAAGATGCAGTCATTTCAAATTTAAAAAAAATACATAGACAAGCAACTACATTTGAAAAACATTCATGTAATTAAATAGAACCTTATTGTGGAGATACAGGTTTTTAGAAGACCAATATAAGTTGCTTTTTATTTTATTTTATTTTTTATTTTTTAAAATTTTCATCCAAATTAGTTAGCATATAGTGCAACAATGATTTCAAGAGTAGATTCCTTAATGCCCCTTACCCATTTAGCCCATCCCCCCTCCCACAACCCCTCCAGTAACCCTCAGTTTGTTCCCCATATTATGTCTCCTCTGTTTTGTCCCCCTCCCTGTTTTTATATTATTTTTGTTACCCTTCCCTTATGTTCATCTGTTTTGTCTCTTAAAGTCCTCATATGAGTAAAGTCATATGATTTTTGTCTTTCTCTGACTGACTAATTTCACTTAGCATAATACCCTCCAGTTCCATCCACATAGTTGCAAATGGCAAGATTTCATTCTTTTTGATTGCCGAGTACTACTCCATTGTATATATATATATACCACTTCTTCTTTATCCATTCATCCATCGATGGGCGTTTGGGCTCTTTCGATACTTTGGCTATTGTTGATAGTGCTGCTATAAACGTGGGGGTGCATGTGTCCCTTCGAAACAGCACACCTGTATCCCGTGGATAAATGCCTAGTAGTGCAATTGCTGGGTCATAGGATAGTTCTATTTTTAGTTTTTTGAGGACCCTCCATAATGTTTTCCAGACTGGCTGCACCAGCTTGCATTCCCACCAGCAATGAAAAAGAGATCCTCTTTCTCCGCATCCTCGCCAACATCTGTTGTTGCCTGAGTTGTTAATGTTAGCTATTCTGACAGATGTAAGGTGGTATCTCATTGTGGTTTTGATTTGTATTTCCCTATGATGAGCGATGTTGAACATTTTTTCATGTGTCAGTTGGCCGTCTGGATGTCTTCCTTGGAGAAGTGTCTATTCATGGGATTCTCTTTTTCCCTCTTTCTGTCCCTCCCCCTAGCCCACTCATGCGCTCGCTCTCTCTCTCTCTCTCTCTCTCTCTCTCAATAAATAAATAAATAAATAAACAGGCACCACACTGTCAGTGTTCTAGGGCAGAGCCTGACGTAGGGCTTTATATACATGCTATTTTGACCTGAGCTAAACCAAGAGCCAGAGACTTAACTGACGGAGCCATCCAGGCACCCTGTAAGTTGTTTTTTAAATTAAACATGCATTACATAGGCATTTTGAATGAAGGTTCTTGTTTTTATTTTTTCTTTTTCTTCAGTTTGGATTGCAAAGGATTCTAGGAGATGAAAGGAGTCTTTTGCTATTGGCAAGAGCAATTGATCCCAAACAACCCAACATGATGACTGAAATAGTAAAAATACTTTCTGCTATTTGCATTGTTGGAGAAGAGAACATGTAAGTATTGCTGTATTACTATATTAAGTGCATGGAAAATAGTACTTGAGGAAGCCCATATTTTGTGATTTTCTTTAGATTACTTGCATGAAAATAGTATTAAATTGTAGAAAATAATTTACTGGCAATTTACCATATCTATTTTATATACAGGATTTAAAAAAACTTAAAAAAATTTTTTTTAACGTTTATTTATTTTTGAGACAGAGAGAGACAGAGCATGAACGGGGGAGGGACAGAGAGAGAAGGAGACACAGAATCTGAAACAGGCTCCAGGCTCCGAGCTGTCAGCACAGAGCTCGATGCAGGGCTTGAACTCACAGATCACGAGATCATGACCTGAGCTGAAGTCGGCCGTCCAACCGACTGAGCCACCAAGGCACCCCTAAAATTTTTTGAAAGAGATTTTAAATAGAATTCTAGTGGGAAATTCTTCAAAGTTGGATTCATATTGAATAAATAGAATTTTATCTAGCTTAAGGTAAAGCAATCATTATAAAAGTGGGGAAAAATCAGCAAATATGGCTAAATACATACACACACATACACAAATATCCTCTACATGTGCCTATCACAAAATTTGACTTCCTTAACCCACTGAATTGACCAGATGCTTTTATTTTGTACTATGATTTTATTTAAAGTGGTATTTTACTTTATTTGCCTATGATAAATGAAAAGATGAAGTAGTTATGCATAGAGTGAAGTAAACCTGTTAAACAGAAAGAACAAAATAGATTGTAATTATTCAGAGAGCATGTATGTGTTAATTTTAACAAGTCATTGCTGAATGTACATTAGATCATACCTTCCTATGGAAATAATATTGACTGAGAAGAAAAATTTCATATTTGATGTCATTAACAAGCCCAGTTAGTAAGGAACCATTGTGATAAAGGATAAAGTATCTTCTTACGGACATGAACTAAAATATTTCTTCTGAACATTTCGTGTGACAGTAATAATTTCTGTTTGAATCAGAACAGGGCCATGAAAAGACTTAAGAATATTGTAATACATTGGCTTTTTCATACATGTTAGAATAAAATGAGATCTTGCTTAATGCTGCTTAGTGTACTTAGAAACCAAAGACAAACACTAACCAAAAATATTATCATAGAGCATTAAGTCTTATCTCAGAGCAAAGAATGAAATAACATATACAAAAGTAAGGTTTCCTTAGGTTTCATGGAAAAATCCGTTTATATATGAGTAAACAATGTTTTTTCTTGTAAATTGGGTTTTCAGTATTTAATTCCTATAATATAACCTATTCTGGTATATGTTTTATAATTATAACTATAGTTCGATAAGCATAGTATACTCCAGGGAGGTTAATTTGATTCAGACACTGTATAGCGATAGTTTCCAATAATTTTCTTCAGGTAAATAATTCTCTTGTGCTAGGTAATTATAGATGCTTTTCTAGTTACCTAGCTTTTCTCTTTTAGTTTTTGTTTCTTGTTCCCATTTTCAAAGATTGTTGGTGTTTTCAATTCTTTTAAATGCATTTGCTCTTTCCAGCACTTTATTATAAGATTTTAATATTGTATATGCCATATTATACTTAAATGATTATTAATAATCATGTTGACGCATGAAGTATCAAAACCTGAAATTTTAAATTTCACTGTTTATCAACTAAGGATCTTTTAAAAATTATAACCTAGAAAATTCATTTTCCTAAAGTTTTTTAATTGAATTTTCATTTTAATGGCCCCAAATTATTTATAACTATCAATATTTGACTTGTAGAAATATGTGGATAGGAAGGAACACAACTCTTAAATTGTGGTGGTCTTTATAAACATCAAGTGCTAGAAAGGAAATAGGGAAGACTGAAAGATAACCCATATCATAATGTATGTATAAGATAGATTTCTCATTTCTATTTTTTTTCTGTGTGTGTGTGTGTGTGTGTAGTCTTGATAAACTTTTAGGGGCAATAACTACAGCAGCAGAAAGAAATAATAGGGAACGATTTTCACCTATTGTGGAAGGATTAGAAAATCACGAAGCTTTGCAATTACAGGTGAGTTCATTTTGTCTTCAATGGCTTCTGGGGTTATATTTAAAGTACTCATTTTGTATGACGCCAACTCCATTCTTGCTAGTATTTAAATAGAATGGAACATAAAAATGAAATTCTTCCTGTTGCTTGGTCATTTATAAAAGCTAGAAATTTTGTCTGTGAGAGTAACAATTTGTTTAAAATTAGGAAAACTACTTCAAGTTATTATAATATGGTGAGTATGATTATCATTAATATTTGGAAGAAAGTTAGTAAATAAGAAAATAAACCATTGGGGTACTTGGGTGGCTCAGTTGTTTAAGCATCTGACTCTTGGTTTCAGCTCAGGTTGTGATCTCTCGGTTCGTGGGTTTGAGCCCTGCATCAGGCTCTGTGCTGGCAGTGCGGAGCCTGCTAGGGATTCTCTCTCTCTTCCTCTCTCTGCCTCTTTCCTGCTCTCTCTCTCTCTCTCTCTCTCAAAATAAATAAACATTAAAAAATAAAATAAACCATTGAAATTAAAGCTTTAGCAATAATCAAGTGTAATAGGGCAACAATTCAGACAATGCTATTATCCTAACATAAGTTGATGAAGTCTGTGGGCTTATTGTAGAAATTTAGGAAAACTAAGCATATCTCTCTTTATGTCATTCACACAACATTCAGATATCTGATTCACCAGAATGTTGAGGGGGGATGAATTACAACTCTTTGGTCAGGGTCTATCTGATAGCCCTGTATATACCAAGACTAAATGTCTTATTTAGAAAATGACAAAACTCACTATTTTTTCTTAGATGGTTTCAGGAATAGACCCATTTTATGAAAGATAACTTTGTTCTTGAGTGATGAGAAGTCATATTTATTGACCATATTTATTGTGTGAGATCATGGACTAAGAATTTTAATTTACATAAATTATCTGATTTAATTCTCATAACAACTGAGCTGTGTAGGCCTTATTATCATGTCCATTTTGTTTATGAGATGAATAGGCTTATTGAGACTAGATAACTTATCTATGCTGATACAGCTTGTAAGTGGCAGACTTAGAATTTGACATCAGGGTTTTTGGTCTTTGATGCTCATCTCTTTCTTTTAGACACTGTTTACCATTTAATGCACCATGGCGATCTTTTTCTGAATTAATTTTTAAACTACTGTAGTGTCATTCAACAAAGAGAAGATGGTTCCACATTTAATTTTATCAAATTATTTAGTAGGGAGTGTTTAAATGTTAAAATTTCTTATCTAATGTAAAACTATTTATTTTCTCATTCTTTTATTTTTTATTGTGTTATAAATTATTAGTATCTCTTTTTTTTTTTTTTTGCCAGGGTTTGAAACTATAGCAGATAGATGAATTGGCTTGTCCAAAGAGAATACTGTATGTTACAAAACTATAATATCTCTTTAAATATTTAAGGATCTTTGTTAGTTGTTTTTTCTCTAACTATGATTATCATTTTGGGTAAACTTTTATGGTGTGCCTTTTATATCCAATGTATTACATTTTAAATAATTGGGATATTTAATTCTACTGCTTTCCTTTTTAAAATATACTTCTTATTATATATTATAATATACTTATTATATAATATATATACTTATATATTGTACATTATATAAAAATTCTCTCAAAATTTGTTTAAGTTTTTTTTTAAATGTTTATTTATTTTTGAGAGAGACAGAGACAGAGACAGAATGCAAGCAGGGGAGGAGCAGAGAGAGAAGGAGACACAGAATCCAAAGCAAGCTCCAGGCTCCAAGCTGTGAGCATGGAGCCTGATGCAGGGCTCAAACTCATGAACCGCGAGATCATGACCTGAGCCGAAGGAGGACACTTAACCGACTGAGCCACCCAGGCGCCCCTCTCTCAAAATTTTTAATATCTCTACTGAAATATTTGAAAAAATTTGAAAGATTTGAAAACTGTACTTTTTTCTTTTAGAGACACAGCAAGTAGGGGAGAGGGAGAGAGAGAGTGAATCTTAAGTAGGCTTCATGCTCAGCATGGAGCCCAACTTGGGGCTCCATTTCATGACTGTGAGATCATGACCTGAGCCAAATTCAAGAGTTGGATGCTCAACCAAATAAGCCTCTTAGGTTCTCCTGAAAACTGTGCGTTTTAGATTACTTCTTGAAATCTTTGTTCTTGTTTCTTTAGTTGGGCTTACCTAACTAAATATCACTGGCATTCAGTCATATATAGGAGTTTGTACTTGTCCCACAATGTATGTATAGGAGAAGTAAGTGTTTTAGATACATTCAATGTTTTCATTACTTACTCAAATCAGTCACTCAAAATTACACAGCTATTGAAGTGTGGAGATGTAATTTGAAGCCAGGTCTTTGTGATGAATCATTTGTATCCTGCATTTTCTTCTTCTTAAAAATATTTTTTAAGTTTTTAAAATTTATTTTGAGAGAGAGAGCATGAACAAGGTAGGGGCAGAGAGAGGGAAAGAGAGAATCCTAAGCAGGCTCCATGCTGTCAGTGCGGAGCCTGACACAGGGCTCAAAATTAACAAACCATGAAATCATGACCTGAGTGGAAATCAAGAGTCAGACACTTAACCAACTGAGCCATCCAGGTGCCCCTGAAATTTCCTAGTTTGATGAGCTACAAAAATTAGTAATTTGTTATATGCAAAGCCTATCACTCTTACACGAATTGTGAATTGTTTTTTTTTTATTTGAACTATTTCATGTCAATGAAAAAATTTCATCTAAAATTTCAAAAATATTTTCAGAATACAGAATGAAACACAAAAGTTTAAACTTATTGTTTAAAAATTATAATTAGTGCTGTATTTTAAATGCAATAGAATTACATTTTCTATTTCTGTAGTACCCTGAGACTTCTCAAAATGTTATTATAGTCGCAGGAAGTAATTCTGTTAAAATACAGCACTAATTATATTTTTAAATAACAATTGTCTACACTTTTCTCTTTTTTTGAATTTTAAAACAGGTTATTTACTTCCCATAGAAGTTTTCAAGGTCATCTTTAAAGGGAAATTTTGGGGGCGCCTGGGTGGCTCAGTTGGTTAAGCGGCCGACTTTGGCTCAGGTCCTGATTTCACGGTCTGTGAGTTTGAGCCCCGCGTCGGGCTCTGTGCTGACAGCTCAGAGCCTGGAGCCTGTTTCAGATTCTGTGTCTCCTTCTCTCTGACCCTCCCCTGTTCATGCTCTGTCTCTGTCTCAAAAAAAAAAAAATAAATAAACGTTAAAAAAAAATTAAAGGGAAATTTTGTACTTGTGATAGGATTTTCATAATCTGCAATAGTTCCAGAAACAGAGAGACAGTAAGTCATATATCTTCATATGCTCTCTCTTCACTGACTTCCCTTCAGCTAAGTAGCATTCTTAGTTCTTACCCATACTGCAATACTTCTGATCTTACTTGTTCTTTGAACCAACCTCTCACCTTCCTTTTTTTATTTCATAGTCCCAGTCTCTAAAAGAATCATCTGGGGGTGCCTGGGTGGCTTGGTCGGTTAAGCTTCTGACTTCGGCTCAGGTTATGATCTCACAGTCCGTGAGTTCGAGCCCCGCGTCGGGCTCTGTGCTGACACCTCAGAGCCTGGAGCCTGCTTCAGATTCTGTGTCTCCCTCTCTCTCTGCCCCTCCCCTGTTCATGCTCTGTCTCTCTCTGTCTCAGAAATAAATAAACGTTAAAAAAAATTAAATAAAATACTGGGGGTCCAGTGTCTTTATTTTTTTTATTTTTTTTCCTTATTTTATTTTTATTTATTTATTTATTTATTTATTTATTTATTTATTTATTTTTTAACGTTTATTTATTTATTTATTTTTATTTTTTTATTTTTTTATTTTTTAATATATGAAATTTACTGTCAGATTGGTTTCCATACAACACCCAGTGCTCATCCCAAAAGGTGCCCTCCTGAATACCCATCACCCACCCTGCCCTCCCTCCCACCCTGCCCTCCCTCCCACCCCCCATCAACCCTCAATTTGTTCTCAGTTTTTAACAGTCTCTTATGCTTTGGCTCTCTCCCACTCTAACCTTTTTTTTTTTTTTTTTTCCTTCCCCTCCCCCATGGGTTTCTGTTATGTTTCTCAGGATCCACATAAGAGTGAAACCATATGGTATCTGTCTTTCTCTGTATGGCTTATTTCACTTAGCATCACACTCTCCAGTTCCATCCATGTTGCTACAAAAGGCCATATTTCATTTTTTCTCATTGCCACGTAGTATTCCATTGTGTATATAAACCACAATTTCTTTATCCATTCATCAGTTGATGGACATTTAGGCTCTTTCCATAATTTGGCTATTGTTGAGAGTGCCGCTATAAACATTGGGGTACAGGTGCCCCTATGCATCAGTACTCCTGTATCCCTTGGATAAATTCCTAGCAGTGCTATTGCTGGGTCATAGGGTAGGTCTATTTTTAATTTTCTGAGGAACCTCCACACTGCTTTCCAGAGCGGCTGCACCAATTTGAATTCCCACCAACAGTGCAAGAGGGTTCCCGTTTCTCCACATCCTCTCCAGCATCTATAGTCTCCTGATTTCTTCATTTTGGCCACTCTGACTGGTGTGAGGTGGTATCTGAGTGTGGTTTTGATTTGTATTTCCCTGATAAGGAGCGACGTTGAACATCTTTTCATGTGCCTGTTGGCCATCCGGATGTCTTCTTTAGAGAAGTGTCTATTCATGTCTTCTGCCCATTTCTTCACTGGGTTATTTGTTTTTCGGGTGTGGAGTTTGATGAGCTCTTTATAGATTTTGGATACTAGCCCTTTGTCCGATGTGTCATTTGCAAATATCTTTTCCCATTCCGTTGGTTGCCTTTTAGTTTTGTTGGTTGTTTCCTTTGCTGTGCAGAAGCTTTTTATCTTCATAAGGTCCCAGTAATTCACTTTTGCTTTTAATTCCCTTGCCTTTGGGGATGTGCCGAGTAAGAGATTGCTACGGCTGAGGTCAGAGAGGTCTTTTCCTGCTTTCTCCTCTAAGGTTTTGATGGTTTCCTGTCTCACATTCAGGTCCTGCATCCATTTTGAGTTTATTTTTGTGAATGGTGTGAGAAAGTGGTCTAGTTTCAACCTTCTGCATGTTGCTGTCCAGTTCTCCCAGCACCATTTGTTAAAGAGACTGTCTTTTTTGCATTGGATGTTCTTTCCTGCTTTGTCAAAGATGAGTTGGCCATACGTTTGTGGGTCTAGTTCTGGGGTTTCTATTCTATTCCATTGGTCTATGTGTCTGTTTTTATGCCAATACCATGCTGACTTGATGATGACAGCTTTGTAGTAGAGGCTAAAGTCTGGGATTGTGATGCCTCCTGCTTTGGTCTTCTTCTTCAAAATTACTTTGGCTATTCGGGGCCTTTTGTGGTTCCATATGAATTTTAGGATTGCTTGTTCTAGTTTCGAGAAGAATGCTGGTGCAATTTTGATTGGGATTGCATTGAATGTGTAGATAGCTTTGGGTAGTATTGACATTTTGACAATATTTATTCTTCCAATCCATGAGCAGGGAATGTCTTTCCATTTCTTTATATCTTCTTCAATTACCTGCATAAGCTTTCTATAGTTTTCAGCATACACATCTTTTACATCTTTGGTTAGATTTATTCCTAGGTATTTTATGCTTCTTGGTGCAATTGTGAATGGGATCAGTTTCTTCATTTGTCTTTCTGTTGCTTCATTGTTAGTGTATAAGAATGCAACTGATTTCTGCACATTGATTTTGTATCCTGCTACTTTGCTGAATTCATGTATCAGTTCTAGCAGACTTTTGGTGGAGTCTATCGGATTTTCCATGTATAATATCATGTCATCTGCAAAAAGCGAAAGCTTGACTTCATCTTTGCCAATTTTGATGCCTTTGATTTCCTTTTGTTGTCTGATTGCTGATGCTAGAACTTCCAGCACTATATTAAACAACAGCGGTGACAGTGGGCATCCCTGTCGTGTTCCTGATCTCAGGGAAAAAGCTCTCAGTTTTTCCCCGTTGAGGATGATGTTAGCTGTGGGCTTTTCATAAATGGCCTTTATGATCTTTAAATATGTTCCTTCTATCCCGACTTTCTCAAGGGTTTTTATTAAGAAAGGGTGCTGGATTTTGTCAAAGGCCTTTTCTGCATCAATTGACAGGATCATATGGTTCTTCTCTTTTTTTTTGTTAATGTGATGTATCACGTTGATCGATTTGCGAATGTTGAACCAGACCTGCATCCCAGGAATGAATCCCACTTGATCATGGTGAATAATTCTTTTTATATGCTGTTGAATTCGATTTGCTAGTATCTTATTAAGAATTTTTGCATCCATATTCATCAGGGATATTGGCCTGTAGTTCTCTTTTTTTACTGGGTCTCTGTCTGGTTTAGGAATCAAAGTAATACTGGCTTCATAGAATGAGTCTGGAAGTTTTCCTTCCCTTTCTATTTCTTGGAATAGCTTGAGAAGGATAGGTATTATCTCTGCTTTAAATGTCTGGTAGAACTCCCCTGGGAAGCCATCTGGTCCTGGACTCTTATTTGTTGGGAGATTTTTGATAACCGATTCAATTTCTTCGCTGGTTATGGGTCTGTTCAAGCTTTCTATTTCCTCCTGATTGAGTTTTGGAAGAGTGTGGGTGTTTAGAAATTTGTCCATTTCTTCCAGGTTGTCCAATTTGCTGGCATATAATTTTTCATAGTATTCCCTGATAATTGTTTGTATCTCTGAGGGATTGGTTGTAATCATTCCGTTTTCATTCATGATTTTATCTATTTGGGTCATCTCCCTTTTCTTTTTGAGAAGCCTGGCTAGAGGTTTGTCAATTTTGTTTATTTTTTCAAAAAACCAACTCTTGGTTTCGTTGATCTGCTCTACAGTTTTTTTAGATTCTATATTGTTTATTTCTGCTCTGATCTTTATTATTTCTCTTCTTCTGCTGGGTTTAGGCTGCCTTTGCTGTTCTGCTTCTATTTCCTTTAGGTGTGCTGTTAGATTTTGTATTTGGGATTTTTCTTGTTTCTTGAGATAGGCCTGGATTGCAATGTATTTTCCTCTCAGGACTGCCTTCGCTGCATCCCAAAGCGTTTGGATTGTTGTATTTTCATTTTCGTTTGTTTCCATGTATATTTTAATTTCTTCTCTAATTGCCTGGTTGACCCACTCATTCGTTAGTAGGGTGTTCTTTAACCTCCATGCATTTGGAGGTTTTCCAGACTTTTTCCTGTGGTTGATTTCAAGCTTCATAGCATTGTGGTCTGAAAGTATGCATGGTATAATTTCAATTCTTGTAAACTTATGAAGGGCTGTTTTGTGACCCAGTATATGATCTATCTTGGAGAATGTTCCATGTGCACTCGAGAAGAAAGTATATTCTGTTGCTTTGGGATGCAGAGTTCTAAATATATCTGTCAAGTCCATCTGATCCAATGTATCATTCAGGGCCCTTGTTTCTTTATTGACTGTGTGTCTAGATGATCTATCCATTTCTGTAAGTGCGGTGTTAAAGTCCCCTGCAATGACCACATTCTTATCAATAAGGTTGCTTATGTTTATGAGTAATTGTTTTATATATCTGGGGGCTCGGGTATTTGGCGCATAGACATTTATAATAGTTAGCTCTTCCTGGTGGATAGACCCTGTGATTATTATATAATGCCCTTCTTCATCTCTTGTTACAGCCTTTAATTTAAAGTCTAGTTTGTCTGATATAAGTATGGCTACTCCAGCTTTCTTTTGGCTTCCAGGAGCATGATAGATAGTTCTCCATCCCCTCACTCTCAATCTAAAGGTGTCCTCAGATCTAAAATGAGTCTCTTGTAGACAGCAAATAGATGAGTCTTGTTTTTTTATCCATTCTGATACCCTATGTCTTTTAGTTGGCGCATTTAATCCATTTACATTCAGTGTTATTATAGAAAGATATGGGTTTAGAGTCATTGTGATGTCTGTATGTTTTATGCTTGTAGTGATGTCTCTGGTACTTTGTCTCACAGGATCCCCCTTAGGATCTCTTGTAGGGCTGGTTTCGTGGTGACAAATTCCTTCAGTTTTTGTTTGTTTGGGAAGACCTTTATCTCTCCTTCTATTCTAAATGACAGACTTGCTGGATAAAGGATTCTCGGCTGCATATTTTTTCTGTTTAGCACACTGTAGATATCGTGCCAAGCCTTTCTGGCCTGCCAAGTTTCAAAGGAGAGATCAGTCACGAGTCTTATAGGTCTCCCTTTATATGTGAGGGCACGTTTATCCCTTGCTGCTTTCAGAATTTTCTCTTTATCCTTGTATTTTGCCAGTTTCACTATGATATGTCGTGCAGAAGATCGATTCAAGTTACGTCTGAAGGGAGTTCTCTGTGCCTCTTGGATTTCAATGCCTTTTTCCTTCCCCAGTTCAGGGAAGTTCTCAGCTATAATTTGTTCAAGTACCCCTTCAGCACCCTTCCCTCTCTCTTCCTCCTCTGGGATACCAATTATGCGTATATTATTTTTTTTTTAGTGTATCACTTAGTTCTCTAATTTTCCCCTCACACTCCTGGATTTTTTTATCTCTCTTTCTTTCAGCTTCCTCTTTCTCCATAACTTTATCTTCTAGTTCACCTATTCTCTCCTCTGCCTCTTCAAGCCGAGCCATCGTGGATTCCATTTTGTTTTGCATTTCGTTTAAAGCGTTTTTCAACTCCTCGTGACTGTTCCTTAGTCCCTCGATCTTTGTGGCAAGAGATTCTCTGCTGTCCTGTATACTGTTTTCAAGCCCAGCGATTAATTTTATGACTATTATTCTAAATTCACTTTCTGTTATATTATTTAAATCCTTTTTGATCAGTTCATTAGCTGTTGTTATTTCCTGGAGATTCTTCTGAGGGGAATTCTTCCGTTTGGTCATTTTGGAGAGTCCCTTGCGTGGTGAGGACCTGCAGTGCACTTCCCCTGTGCTGTGGTGTATAACTGGAGTTAGTGGGCGGGGCCGCAGTCCGACCCGATGTCTGCCCCCAGCCCACTGCTGGGGCCACAGTCAGACTGGTGTATGCCTTCTCTTCCCCTCTCCTAGGGGCGGGATTCACTGTGGGGTGGCGTGGCTGTCTGGGCTACTTGCACACTGCCAGGTTTGTGGTGCTGGGGATCTGGCGTATTAGCTGGGGTGGGTAGGCAAGGTGCACGGGGGCAGGAGGGGCAGGCTTAGCTCGCTTCTCCTTAGGTGATCCACTTCAGGAGTGGCCCTGTGGCAGCAGGAGGGAGTCAGATTGGCTGCCGGAGGTTTGGCTCCACAGAAGCACAGAGTTGGGTGTTTGCGCGGAGCGAGCAAGTTCCCTGGCAGGAACTGGTTCCCTTTGGGATTTTGGCTGGGGGATGGGTGGGGGAGATGGCGCTGGCACCTTTGTTCCCCGCCAAGCTGAGCTCTGCCTTCCGGGGGCTCAGCAGCTCTCCCTCCCTTTGTCCTCCAGCCTTCCCGCTTTCCGAGCAGAGCTGTTAACTTATGACCTCCCAGACGCTAAGTCGCGCTTGCTGTCGGAACACAGTCTGTCCGGCCCCTCCGCTTTTGCCAGCCAGACTTGGGGGCTCTGCTTGGCCGGCGAGCCGCCCCTCCGCCCTGGCTCCCTCCCGCCAGTGCGTGGAGGGCGCACCGCCTCGCCGCCCTTCCTACCCTCTTCCGTGGGCCTCTAGTCTGCGCTTGACTCCGGAGACTCCGTTCTGCTAATCCTCTGGCGGTTTTCTGGGTTCTTTAGGCAGGTGTAGGTGGAATCTAAGTGATCGGCAGGACGCGTTGTGAGCCCCGCGTCCTCCTACGCCGCCATCTTCCCAATCCTCTCTATCTCCAGTGTCTTTAAAAAAATAAAATAAAATAAAAGAATCATCTGTACTTATTTTCTCTGTTTCCTAAATTTCCTTTTACAACTCAGGATTTTCAAAGTTGTTAAAAAGGTCAACAATGATCTTCTAATTTCAAAATCCAATGGCCTTTTTCTAATCCTCATCATTTGGCAATATTAATCGCCTCCCTCCTTGAAAATTTTACTGCCTTTGGCTTTATGGTCCCCATTCTCTCCTTGCTCTCTGACTACTTTAACTGCTTTGTCTCTTTTTCATATGTTTCTCCTCTTTTTCTTGGGTATTTTTTTTCTCTCTGTTTTATCTTTGGCCCTCTTATATTATCACTTTTGTTTAGACATATATCTATACATTTACATATATACACTTGTATGCATACATATGTATTTTATTTTTCTCATGAATGTTCTCAATTGTTTCTCTAGCTTTAGCATCCAGCTATATTCTAGTGATTCCCCAGAATTATAAGTCCATCTCATCTCTCTCTGTCTTTTCAAACTTACATGTCCAAATGCTTAACTGGATATCTTAGAGACATCATAAAAATAAGAAATTAAAGATAGCATGTATATATCATATACCCATGTTCTAATACTTTACACATTACCTCATTTTAAACCTCACAGTAATTCTGGGAGAAAGATAGTAGTATCCCCATTTTATATATGAGGAAACAGGCTCATAGAGGTTAGATAACTTTCCAAGGGCCACAATGTGATTAGGAGCAAAAGTCCAGATTAGACACTAGGGAGTGTGGCTCCAGAGTACATGATCTTAACCACTACACAGTACCTCACCTTATGAAAACTAAGCAAGTAGCCCTATACACCTCAGTAGCTCCTGCAGGCATCTCTGTGTTACATCATAGTTCACTAACTCACATATTCAATCACACCCCTGAAGCAGCAAGAAAATAATTATGTAATTATATCTAGGATATTTTGTTTAAGAATATAGGAATTATCTAATTCATTTCAGAAAGAGTTCTGTGCAGAAACAAATGTTCATGCTTACATAGACAAACCCTCAGATATATGGACTGATTCTTTATAGATTGATTTTTTTCATAGTGGTTCTCAAGTCTTCAGATTTTACTCTAAGCATACTTGTAAATTAGCTATTCGTGCACTCCTGCCATCACACATGAGGATGTAGCCTTGGATAAATCATTTATCATTTGTGAGTACAGGTAAATTTATAATAAAACAAGGTGCTACAGCTTATGAATAAGGAGAAAATTTGTGGAAAAGTAAATGAATGTGTTAAATATTAGGTGTTGAATGAATACCTGCTAGCACTTAGGAAACTTGTTCTATTTATTGACAGTTTTATATTACTATCATTTTTAGAGTGGACTTAGTATAATGGGGGGCTGTATAGATATATTTATACAATGTAGTCATTTTTCAAGTTCATATAAAAGTAACTTCTGACTTAAAGGATGTCTTTCCTTTTATGTCTATTTCAAAGATGATTAATTGTTAAATATATCTTTTTTTTGTCATGGAGGGTCACTAGTGACCTCCATTATATAAAAAGCAAGACACTTTTTAAGTTGTCATATTGGCGTCTTCAGCACCATTTGACACTATTGATTATTCCTATCAAAGTTCTCTCGATCCACAATTTCCATAATACTAACCTCTCCTTGTTTTGTCTCTTATATTTTTAAATCTTTTAAATCTTCTGTCTGTATGTTTGGCCCTAAAATATACTGCTTCCTAAGAGCTTAATTCTCACTTCTTTGGTCCTTTGCTTTGGTTCATTGCATTGCTCATTCTGTACATTGTCCTTGGACAGCCTTATCCATCCTTGTGACTTGCATCTAGTACTTCTATATGATGAATTTCTCTGAACTCTTCTTTTCCAAATTCTACTGACTCAGACAGACCCCCCCCCATATGGTCAGCTGCCTCTTGGCTGAATTTCAAATTCAATATTGTCCTTAATGCTACTTACCTTCCTATTCTTCATCCTTCTCCTTCCTACTCTAATCCTCTCTCCAATCTTAACCTGCCTTCCTTTTGTATTCTCAATCCTGGTTACCTTAGCATTATCCACTGGGTAGTATAAACCAGAAACATTATAGTCATCTTTGAATCTATTCTTCTCCATTCACCATTCCTTCAGTCACCAAATCCTACCAACTCTACTTCCTTAGTGTTGTTCTTTCCTTCATTGGTATCCCTTCCCCTCCACCTCTGCTGCCATTTGTGTATTTCAGTGCATTGTCACATCTCACCATCTTGCCATTTTTCTGGACTCTTAAATATCTTCTACCTTTTACTCTAACCCCCTTTAAATCATCTTCCACAGAGTTATAGTTTTGAAGTACAGTTCTTGTCATATCACTGCTAAAAATCCAACAAGATCTTCCCATAACCTCTAGGATTAAAATGTAGTCTTAGTACACACAAAATACTTCATCATCATCATCATCAAAATACATCATCATATCTGTAGCCTCATATTTCACCACTCTTCTGCTTATACTTCACCACTATTCTACTTACATGTTTTGGTCCAGTAATAGTGTGCTCAGAATCCTGAACATTTTATGCTGTTTTTTTCTTCTACCTCCATACCTTTGTACATGGCTTCATCTGCCTGGAATTTTTCTCCATTTCCTGATTTAATTAACTTGCTCTGTACATTTGTATCTTTCTTGTTTTGTACTTATTTGACTTAAAACATCTTTTTTCCTAACTCCTGCTGGGGTAAGATAAAGAAAGACCTTGTTAATGTCAACAAAGTACTTAATAAGGTCAAGTGTGTGACAGTGTCAATAAAATTTTAAAAGCACACTTTGTCACAGCTAGTGGCAATATGGATAATCTGTCTGAGAATGCCCTAGAGTTGGCAATTATTGTACTCCATAGCTCTTTGAATTGTGATCAGAGAGATAGATGCTTGTATAGTTTTCAGACCTGGTAAGTTAAATAAAAGTTTGTAGCATTTTTCCAATAATTTTGTGAGGATATTTCATGTTAAAATAGTTCCCCTCTCTACCACTTTGGTAAGAAATGGAATACAATTTTTTTTTTTTGTATTGCCGTGTCTCATGCTATTAAAATTTGAGATATTTCATTACCATTCACCCATTATATTTTAATCATTGTATTGAGGGCAATTAGAGGTTAAACAGAAAATCCTAAATGAATGCAGAACTTGCCTTTACAAAGTTTATAATCTCTTTTGTGATATTTCACACTCTGTATCACATCCCATACCGCAGGATGAAGACAATAGCATCTTGTGACTAAAGGATGTAGACCATTATTGTAGAAAGAAAATATACTATTATAGTAAAGGAATAATCCTAATGTGATGGAAAAACTGATAGTAATTCAGTTTAGCATATAATTATACATGGTACAAATTATTGGATCTTTATCACATGCAGAGTTGGTGGTTTTTATCTATACATATTCATGCATTTATTTGGCAGCATATTTATCATGTAGAAAAGGAGACCCCTGAAGTACAAACAAAGAAACTGTTTTAGTGGTTAAGAATCAGAATTTTGGTCCAATCCTACCATATTTATTAATAATGGACAAAATTCGCTGATTTACTGTGACGTTTAAATTTTAATTCTTGTGGAAGCTATATTTAAAACAGATATGGCAGACCATTTTGAAACTTAGACCTATTATAAAGAAACTAAGCAACAGAAAGAATCTGGAAAAATGGACTTTGTGATATTCAGTTCAAGGGTACTTGCTTTTCTTCCCAGTGTAAGGAAAAAATGCTATTCAGCAATGCCAGATTTGTGCATTGTAGTGTTGTACAAAGAATCCCAAACAGTCATGAGACATGAGTTCTAGTTCAGTCTTCATGGCTTTTTATTAGCTGCATGATCTTGGGCGAATCATCTAATATTTCTAGGTTTTCAGTTTCCTTATCTTTAAAGGAACACATCAAAACAGATTATTTGGCATTTTTAGGCAGTCCCTCCGCTTTAAAATCGCATATTCTTTATTTTGCATCTCTGAGGTTGGATTTTTTTTTTAAAGCAGATTGATTTTGCCTTATAAGCAGACAATATAGTTCAATCATGATCTTAAAGATTTATATGCTTGGAAGTTCAACATACCAATTCTGAAACTATCATTATTTGGGAATGAGTTTTGTACTTCTTTGGAGCTTAGGTTTTAGATATTAGGCAGAAGACTTTTTCCTTGAAGCCTCTAGTGCATTGCTATCCAGTCAAAGTTTCTGCATTGTCCTTCATTCATGCCGTGCAGTGTGGTAGCCAGTAGACACATAGGGCTTTTGAACACTTGAACCGTTGCTAGTGTGATTGAGCATCTGAATTTTAAATGTTATTTAATTGTAACTAAACTAAATTTAAATTGTGACTGGTGGCCCCATATTGAATAGCCTATCTCTAGCCTGTGTGTGTGTGTGTGTGTGTGTGTGTGTGTGTGTGTGTGTGTTTGTATCTGTATGCAAATGTATGCTGAATAGGGAGTGGCGTGGCAGGAAGTAAAGGAGAATGGAGACCATTATTTTGGATGATGGGATGCTACCCATACTTCATTGTTCAGGATGTATATATATGTATACACACATATACATATATACACATATACACATATATAGTGGAATATAACACATTCTGGGAATTGTTTTCTACCTTTCCTCTTTTTTTGTTTGTAATCTATTATGCATTTTGATAACCACATTGTTTTTTTTTTAATTGAGGTATAATTGACTTACATGATAAGCACTTTATATACTAGATAATATATTATTAAAATAATTGTATGCTTTCTAATTAATAGTTTCAAAGCTAGATATTTCCAGTATGTTAAACGATGCAATAGTTAAATTTTATTATATTACCCATCCTTAAAATCTTTTTTTGTGTGAATCTATGAATGGAGTTAATGAGGCATTTGAATGTGCTGGAAATTATTCTGTATTTGAAATAAAATGATATGGTTTAGAATCATGAGTTTTCTCCTTGCTGTCTGACCTTGTATAAGTTACCTGCTTTGAACCTCAGCTTCATCATCTGTGAATTAAGAATAATACTAGCACTTATGTTGAATGGTTTTTGTGAGGAAGGCATTAAATGGTGAATTATGTAAAGTCTCTTATATTGTTTGGTAATTAATAATAAGAACAGGGGCGCCTAGGTGCGTCTGTTAAGTGTCCGACTTTGGCTTACGTCATGATATTGCAGTTAGTGAGTTTGAGCCCAGCATTGAGCTCTGTGCTGACAGTTCAGAGCCTGGAGCCTGCTTCAGATTCTGTGTCTCCCTTTCTTTCTGCCCCTTCCCTCTCCCTCCCTCTCTCTCTCTCTTTCTCTCTCTCTCAACAATAAACATTAAAAAATATATAAATAAATGTGCTTTCAAATTTATTTTTTAAAAAGAATAATACTAATGATAATAGTTTAGGGTTCTGTATTTAATTATTCAGAATCTACATAATGGCTGTTTTGTGTTTATATTTAAGTAATAATATATTCTGGCATTGAAACGAATTCTATTTTTAAAATTTAATTATGTATTTGTAAACAGTGACAGTTATTTTGGTTTTGGATTGATTTTGTTATGTCCTCTAAAAAGGGCAGTAATTACATAGTAACATAAAGGGATAGACATATTTAAGATGATTTTTTTGTTCTTCACATTCATACACTATAAATGTTTTTATAAAAGGGGATCGCTGTAACAATATGTTGGAAAATGACATGATGGTATGACTATTCTGCTTATGTTATTTATATTTAATTATATGTCTATTAGAATTTGATAAACAATAAATAGTACATTGATAAACCAGTGCCATTATTTGTTTAAATTGCTGACTTCAAAGTGTCTCCTACCTATTTTGTTTGTCTTCTAATTATTTTATAGTTAATGAATGCAACTTCTTTTTTTTTTAATTTTTAAAAACTTATTTATTTTTGAGAGAGAGGCAAAGAGACAGAGAGACCGAGCACAAGCAGGGGAAGGGCAGAGAGAGGGAGTCACAGAATCCATAGCAGGCTTCAGTCCCCGAGCTGTCAGCACAGAGTCTGATGCGGGGCTTGAACTCAAGAATTGCAAGATCATGACCTGAACCAAAGTCAGTGCTTAACCAACTGAGCCACCCAGGTTCCCCTAAATGCCACTTCTTTTTTAGCATTCAGTTATACATCACATGTAAAGTATTTTATAGTATTGCTGTATTTGTCTTATTAAATGTAAAGGTATTTTGATGTTGATATATTCATTAATTTTATTGATTTTTACTATTTTTATCATCTCCTGATCTAAATACTTTTATTTGTATAAAGGTACAATTCCAAGACTCATTAACTTGTTTCTTACTGAAATGTTCTCCTGTAGGGTATTAATACAAGCCATTAAGCTAGAATTTCTTCTGGCAAAAACAATCCTAGCAGATGGCAACTTTTCTCTCTATTAATTTTGGATTAGACATGTACTTTGGCTTGTTTGGTCATGTCATAGTTGTAACATAACAAGGATCATTCAAGCACATGCAGTGATAATATATTTAATAATATGTACAGTATGCAAACTTTTATCCCATCCTATGGAAACTATATAAAGACTTACATATTTTCTTATTGTAAGTAAGAAGGTTAACTAGTCCATTAAGGCATAAATATCATAATAACTTATTTGAAATGTCTTTTACGATAACGCAAGTATTTTTAATCAATTGTCTAAGTGTTTTATATTGACATTTGAGCATTCATAGGAGTTGGACTACATTGTTCAGTTGTCATTTAGATATTTAGTAATGTTAGAAACAACTTTAGTCATCCCCTTTAAAACATACAACTTTTTATTTTTGAACCTGGATGTGAAGTGGATGGACTAATCTCCCTAAAAACAGCTTAAATGGCTAAGGTACATATGTAAAAATGAAAGGAATACTGTATTTTTAATAAAGAAATATTTAAAGGAACTGTAATTTTAAACCTTTTAATATTTTCTTTCTACTTGAAAAATAACTATTAAAATGATAGGTGGGATAGGTCAAGTCAAAATACATTTGAAATATTTTCTTTTGCTGATCTGTTTTTCTCATACTATTATTTATTTGTGTCTCCTATATATACTTGTATATATACTTGACATCTTTACCAAATCTGGTTTTCCAGGAATTCTCTGGCAATCAACTCTTTGAACACTGTACAGTGCACTCACTGCATACTTTAAAAATAATCAATTTAGGGGCGCCTAGATGGCTCAGTCAGTTCAGCGTCTGACTTGGTTTTGGCTCTGGTCATGATCTCGTGGTTTGTGAATTCGAGTACCTGGTTGAGTCTCTGTCAGCACAGAGCCTGCTTGGGATTCTCTCTCCCTCTCTCTCTGCCCTTCCCCCACTTGCTCTCTCTGTCTCTCTCTCTCCTCAAAATAAAGAAATCAACTTAAAAAAAAAAGAATGATCAATTTAAATGTGCAGCTCATCACTTAAACTATTATCTAGTTGCCGTAAACTTGAGCAGCATTCCCCAAAAAGTATGGATCAACTGGCAATTAGCACTTTGTTGATTCCCTTCTAGCTTGCAATTACCAGAAAGTAAGTCCCCTTTATACTAGGGAACCTCAATATTAGAAGGTAAGAAAAACCAAACCTTCTTTACAGTGTTAATATAATTAAGGAATCACCTTCACTTAAAAACAAACACTTCTATTTGTCACAGTGCCTTCTAGTTGATCTTAATTTACTTGCATTCATTTTTATACACAGTAAATTAATTCCTCTTAATCATATATTTTAAAACTTTATATTTTTTGCAAGTGTATCCCAATGATAGGAGGGAGAGAGTATAAATCAATATAATAGCTCCAAGTTATCACTGTTCCCTGTGTAATATCAGGGTACATTATTTGATTTATTTTAGAAAAGTGTTTATAACCATATAGAATTGAGGCCAAGTGCACTCTGAGGACAGCTGGGTATGAAAGATACATTTCATGATCTTTTAAAGGGCTATATATGCAGACTTTTGGAACTTTGAGCTTCTCAGAGAGAATTCAATATTCCTTCATATTGTTTGGCAAAACATAGCAATACTTGGCCATCCATATTTTTGTTAAAATTATTCTGGACATTAGAAACTTAATTGTTAATTTTGTTGTTTATACTAAATCATCCTTATACTTATGTAAAAATTTACATTTCTTTTTATAGTATATGTATGTATGCCTTTGCTAATGGAAAAATAATGATCTGAATGCAGTAAGTAAATATTTCCTTAATGAAAAAAAATTAACAAAATTTGCTTTCTAATTGCAGGTGGCCTGCATGCAGTTTATAAATGCCCTTGTAACTTCACCCTATGAGCTTGATTTTAGAATACATTTAAGGAATGAATTCCTGCGTTCAGGACTAAAAACAATGTTACCAGTAAGTTGTGTATACACATTTATTATGCTAATGAACTTTAATGTTTTTCTCTCATTGGACAAAAGTATTTGCAGCAGAGTAAATAAATGTACCTTGTTCTATTTGCTTTTGTAAAGCATTAGATATTTTGTAAGCTTTTCTATATTGCAGTAATGTCAGTCTCTCTATACAATTTATGATTCAGAATTCAGCTAATGTATCCAGAATGATGTGGGTGGTTTTTTTGTTGTTGTTGTTTTGTTTTGTTTTCTCAAAGTCGAAAGGGAATTTCTTTTCTTTGAATTTGAATACTGAGAACATAAAAGACTGCTGCTTTTTCTTTTTCTGCAGCCTCAATTTTCATTTAAAAGTTTTTGCTTTCCTCTTTGAACTTACATTGATGTCGTTTATATTCAGCATTAAGTGGGACGCCTGGGTGGCTCAGTCGGTTAAGCGGCAGACTTCGGCTCAGGTCATGATCTCGCGGTCTGTGAGTTCGAGCCCCGCGCCGGGCTCTGTGCTGACAGCTCAGAGCCTGGAGCCTGTTTCAGATTCTGTGTCTCCCTCTCTCTCTGCCCCTCCCCTGTTCATGCTCTGTCTCTCCTTGTCTCAAAAATAAATAAAAAACGTTAAAAAAATATATTCAGCATTAAGTATGTATAGAATTTGGATTAGTATATTCTAGACACATTTCTTAAGAATGGTATTCTTGTTACAATGCTGTAGGAACTTTTCTTAAAAATAATTCCTTAAATTGAATATGAATATATGCAATAATTAACATTTTTGAAACAACTTTACAGCTTGATCTGAGATAAAGTACACTTATAAGCACAAATACAACTAATGTGACTTTTTATTTTGTCTAATATGTTAACTGAAGAGGGATTTTGTTTAAACATGGCATTGTTAAAAGACAATTGTTTAAACTCACTAGTCTCACACCTGAGAAAAAAGAAGCAAAAGGGAGTAAATATATATAATATGTACACATATACACACATATATATATATATGTGTGTGTATGTATTATATATATGTTATATAAATGTATATAATACTTAAAGTACTAGAAATACCAAAATAAGGGACATTTCCTGGTGAAGAATGAGTGTGTAGCATGCATCTGTAACTCGTGCTCTGATAGTCTTAACTGAAAGTAGTTGGAATTCATCATCATAAAATGTACCATAGACTTGGGTCTACTGAAACCCATTTTGATAAGATGTATGCTTTGGTGTATCTGGTTTTAGAAAAGTTCAGTTCTACTTTGAATGGTCCTTTAACCCATGACTTTAAAAAGGAAGGAGTTGATTGCAGTTAATCAAAACACATTTTAAGTGACTTATATTGAGGTTCACTATGCAGGTAACTTAGGCACATTCATTAGTTATGGTGTGTGTAACCCGTATTCTTGTGTTGTCACAAATCTTTCCTCATGAAAGGTCTGTGGGCTTAGGTAGCTACAGATAATGTTACAGTCTTGATTCTAGTGTGGCTTTTGAGTTGTTGGCTTCCATGCTTGTCCTCACTGGGCTGGTCCTCTGTTTCTAAGAGAGTAATAATGTCTTTGGACATTTTCTGGCTACAAGGGCTCCTTAGCATCCTCTGCTCACTTACTAATATGCCACATTTTTTGTATTAGTTGTTGCTATTATTCTTCCATCTTTTGTTTCCCTGTATCTATTATAATTTAACATTCATTTTCTGCCTTATACTACTGAATATCTGATTGAGAAAATTGTGACTCTCAGTTTATTTAAGTTCTGTTTTCAGAAAGAGTATGAATGGTAGCTCTTGTCCTTTTCTACTTTTCTCTGCTGTGTTCATCTTTGCTGGGTTCAGTGGTCTCATGGTATGTTACTCACTTGTTTACACTGACAATGAAGATTTTGCATCAGTGATTCTAAGCTTAAGCCTTTTGTGGCAACATGTACTTCTTAATATATGCATTCCTAATATATGTATCCAGTTAGATTTTTCTTTAAGTGTCACATCTCTTCAGTATGTCCTGATTCCTATATCTCAGTTGTTTCCTCAGCAAGAGAAAAGAAGAAAGTGTCATGTTTCTGCCTCCTAAAGTTTTGTAAAGCAACAAACAAAGATTCTCAATATTTTTTCTAAGACAATGGAGTGATATATGATTAAATACAGCCCAGGTTATCAACTAAAGAATTTGGACATGTACCCCTAGAGATAATCTATCAAAATCTCATTGGGGGTAAGGCAGAGATGTTTGGTTTGAAAAGAAAAACAAACCCTCCCCAGGTATTTCTTATATATGAGAATCAGAATCCAGAAAGATAGACCCAGAAGGTTAGATATTCTTTCTTTAATACCATAGATTTCACCACTGATGTTGTTCTTGTACTTTTTTCATCACATTTGGAACAAAGGTCTGAATGGTCATACTTTAATGTACATTAGATGTACCTAATTATGTCAATTATCTAATTGACTCACTATCTAATTTCCTAAATATTTAAGCTTAAACTTCTAGAACTTTGTTAATATTAAACATCTGTACACATGCATGGAAGCTTAATAATATATTCATAGGAGAGTTTTTTAAATCCTCACTTTTTTTCCTGTTTATTCTTACTTTATACTCCATTCTAACAGGAGGAGCTCCCTAATTTTCTAGAATGTATCACATTCAAAACAGCAAATTAGATGTGGCTAAAGCTAATTCAAATTGTTGGTACATGAATAAAAAATTATCACAAACCTATCTGGTTGTATGAACATGTTGAATCCATTTATTGTATACCTGAAACTAATATTACACTGTATGTTAACTTACTGGAATTCAAATAAAAACTTAAAAAAAACATATCTGGAATCATTAAGTGTTAGAGAGAATGATTCTTAGTGTTTTAATAACCCCTGAGACCATTGTAATATTATAGTACAGTGAAACATTTTTCATACAATAACCAGAATCCTCAAGATAAGGATTATTTTAATTATATTCTGTAAGAAAGACAGATACCATATGTTTTCACTCTTATGTGGATCCTGAGAAACTTAACAGAAACGCATGGGGGAGGGGAAGGAAAAAAAAAAAAAGAGGTTAGAGTGGGAGAGAGCCAAAGCATAAGAGACTCTTAAAAACTGAGAACAAACTGAGGGTTGATGGGGGGTGGGAAGGAGGGGAGGGTGGGTGATGGGTATTGAGGAGGGCACCTTTTGGGATGAGCACTGGGTGTTGTATGGAAACCAATTTGACAATAAATTTCATATATTGAAAAAAAACTGAAATAAAATCCTTGAGCAAAAAAAAAATTGTATTCTGCAAAAATTTATTTTCAATATTCCCCCATCTCTATTGATAAATTATGGTGTTTAAAGGGAGTTTATACTTCATTTATATGGAAAATTCTGTTCATAAATTTGCTTTAGCACTTTGGATTAGTGAGTTGTTACACACTATACAGTTAGTTAAATAAGTTTAGAAAATATTAGGTAAATAAGATTTGTGAAGGAACAAGAGAGTAAGAAATTATGTCTGTAAACATCATGCATTCTTACTCTGTTTGAAAAAAAACAACAAACTCTTTCTTATTCTGTTGAAGACTCAATTTTGATTGCTTGACTGGTAATCAGTCATGTACTGGAAATGGAATTTCCTTTGAAATACACTATGTTATAGAGACTTAAATATGTGTTTTACAGAATCTGTCAAAAATGTTCCATATCTATACAGCAATTCTGTTTAAAGAAATAACTGAACATATTTACAATATTTTACATAATTAATAATATAATTCAGTACAGTTATGATAATATATATTTTTAAATATAAAACTTTAGTGATGCATTTCCATTTCCTTTTATAGGGTATCATATGTGTGCTATATAAAAACTTTATTAATTAAATGTTTATTTCATCATGAATTTATGGATATATTTTTCAGGGTTTGATATTTGACTGAATGGAAGCTTTATATATGTTTGTGTATGTATATATGCATATATATTTGTATTAATGGAGATTATTAATAAGCAATATAAGATATCACATTTCTATGTGTATACATTTTAATAATTTTTAAATGTTCATTTATATATTTTTGAAAGAGAGAGAGAGAGTGTGTGCGTGAGTGAGTGGGGGGAGGGGCAGAAAGAGAGAAAGAGACAGAGAGAGAGAATCCCAAGCAGGCTCTGCACTATCAGTGCAGTGCCGGGCTTCATCTCACAAACCACAAGATCATGACCTGAGTCTAAATCAAGTGTCAGTCACTTAACTGACTGAACCACTCAGAAGCCCATATATCTGTGTTTTAATATTGTGGTATATATGTTCATATACTATATGAACTATATTTATATAACCAATGTGTTGTCCTAATTAAAAACAATTAAACATTTAGCCACTTATTTTTACAGAAAATATTTAATCAGATTGATTCCTGTTTTATAAAATTTCTGATGCTAAATGGCTGTATTCAAATTAGATTTTTCTGTTTTTTTGTTTTTTTTTGTTTTTTTTTTTTTTTTTATTTATTTTTGGGACAGAGAGAGACAGAGCATGAACGGGGGAGGGTCAGAGAGAGAGGGAGACACAGAATCGGAAACAGGCTCCAGGCTCCGAGCCATCAGCCCAGAGCCTGACGCGGGGCTCGAACTCACGGACCGCGAGATCGTGACCTGGCTGAAGTCGGACGCTTAACCGACTGCGCCACCCAGGCGCCCCAGATTTTTCTGTTTTTCAAACATATTTGAAAGTGTTCAAATTTTATAGTGAGCCTCTAAGAAGGAACATAACAATATGTTATAACATAAGACATAAAAATGAGGAAAAGTCCATATTGTAAAATGTGTTAACAATTGTTTCTGCAATGACCAACATACTGGGTATTTCTGGCTTCTGCTCTTTTCTGACTGGAGTTCTGAAATCACCTGATAAAACATTCCACCAATGGTAGGAAATTTTGCATTCCAACAGATTGAAAAGTGAAAAACTAGACCCAAAGCAAGTTATTCCTAAAGAGGAAACTAAGTGTAAATACATTTATCTGTCATTTATTCTATATGAAATTATAGAAACATACTAATAAATATTTTCATATGTTCTATATGTAAATTTAAATTATTATGTGAACATTAGAAAAAAATCTATAAACTGCATACATTTGCATTTGGCTTTAGTAATAGCATTACACTTCCATTTATAATTGTTCTATGAATAAAAGTAGAAACAAGGAATGAATCCTATTTTGTTTTGTTGACCTAATTTGAAATACACCATGCTTGCATTTCCTTTTAGAGTTAAAACTCAGCTCTGAAATCCTAGTCCCACTTTCAGTATCACCCTTGAGCATCCACAGTTGTGATTATCGATTTGGGTTTTGAAAGCTGCAACTTAATGGACACATATTAAAACATATTCCAGGTGATATATATTAAGCCCAACAATCTCTAGTGTGGCATGCTTCCAAAGATTTTGTCCATACTATTATTTTGAAAAATTATCAGAGGTTTGTATTGCATGTGCTTATAATGTATTCCAAAAACAAATCTTTGATGCCCAAGTTGGTATTTTGTGATTAGGCCAAGAAAAAAAAAAGTGGGGGAGGAGGCTAGACATGCAGCTTGATAAAAAAAAATCCTGATGCCTTTTTGCTTCAAAATCACAAAATATCACTTAAGATTTCTTTACACAACTTTCTACACCATACTTGGGGCTGTTGTGCTTGAATATATCCTTGCATTTATTCTTCATTAGTACAATTGATCTATATTTGCATTTTTTGCCAGAGGCATATGTGAATATTCTAACTGCATGAGTTCTTTTGCTATCTTTGATGAGTATGTTTAATCAAAAATGACAGCATTCAAATTGGATTGTTAGCAATTAGTTTTTTTCAACTGTAAAAGCGATTGTTAATTTTTTTAATGTAAATAATCAAAATCTGGGTCATGAAAAGAAAATGCAATTAATATAATGAGGTTCTTTAATTTTAAAATAGGAAAATACATAGTGCATTTGCTTTCTCTCAGGAAACTAAGTGCCTGGGTCAATATTTAAAATTACTTCTGTATATATAAATGAATAATAGTGTCTATGCTTTATTACCAAAGTATGGTGTTTTCAAACTGTTACTCATCTGTAGTTTTATGTTTGTATATTAGGATCTAAAAGAAAAAGAGAATGATGAGCTTGATATTCAGTTGAAAGTATTTGATGAGAACAAAGAAGACGACCTGACTGAATTATCACACCGTCTCAATGACATTCGAGCAGAAATGGAATATCCTTTTGACAAGCCACAGAAGTCATTTTGCATGTATTGTGAAAAAGGGATTTGTGGGTGATTGTGTGGACCATTATTAGAGTTTTTGTCTGCCAGCCCAATTTATATCCATTTACTTATATTAGTACCTCTCTATAATGCTGTCCTTCAGATTCATGTTGAGGAATTGTCAGACTATCCCGATGATTTACACAGATGATATTGAAATCTGCACAATGGCTTGCTGTATTATAGATATATTCAGCTTAATAGTCTGGAATAGACAAGAGCCTAAGGCATATACCTCAAATGTAAGAATTTGGGAGGAAAAGTTCACTGAGTTCATATGTGACTATAGGTAATATGCTTCTTCAGTTTTATTAAAAGTTACTCAAATGATCTAGAGATATAATTCAATTCAAATAAGTGTCTTAGTCTCAATACAAATATTTTGGTTCCTTAGTAAAAAAAAAATGTTTAGATGTGATAGTATCTGACTATAACAGGGCTATGTGGTAGAAGCGTTTGAGTCAAATACCAGGTGTAATCTTCCTGTGGCAACAATTTTATATGACAAGATTTTAGATATAAAAGATGGTTGTCATAGCATTGCTGGCCATTTGTTTCACACTCAGTAAATTTCTTACTTAGGGAATTTGGAGGAGACTGGGAAACACTTCAAAACTAAAATGATTTTTGAGATGGAATTTTTCTCTATGGTATCTTCTTCCCTCTTCCTCCCTGCACTGCCAAAAAAAAAAAAAAAAAAAAAAGAAAGAAAGAAAAAAAAGCTGGAATATTCCTCTCCTTGAAACTCACAGTACTTTCTGTCTATACATATACTGTCTATACTATACATAAATATGTATAGTTCTGTTCCCCTATGAGATTGAGGGCAGAAATGTTATATTTCATCTTTTTCCTCCAATGCTACTATTGAAGTGTCTTAGAAGTATTAGATAAATGTGTGTATGATGGATAACGATGCCATTATAATAAGGGATCAACGCTACTAATTTCTTATCCAGCATTAGTGACTCTAGCCGACAGTCATTTTCATAATATTAAATGCTTTTTGTATTAATATATATCTTGCTTCCTTGCTTTGTATAGATTTCTCTTGTTAATCAAACTTCACCATAAAGATATTTTGGGTTCCATTCTGTAACCGCTTAAGGGACCTTATGAGACTTTAACACAACACTCTTACATGGGGTATAAGAAATAATCCATCATATACTTAATTCTACTTCAAACAAAATGTTGACATTTCAGGTTATTTTTAGAACGTTAGATTACATTTCCTTTTCTACCTTTCTTTTACATCAATTTTCTATGTCCTCACTTTTATTATAAAAGTGAATCCATTTTTGAAATCTGTTATCTAGTTTACTAGAAGAATCTAAACTTTTACCACTCTTTTTATATCCTAAGAAAAGTATGTTTCAAGTTCTTTTGTCTTTACTCTCCATTTTTATTAAATGATGAAATACAAATAAATGCAAACAGTAACAATTTCACATTTAGTGTTTTATCAGTATAAAATAAAACTGGTTTGTGATATTTTAGCAGTCCACAGAATGCTCCTTTACTGTCTGTATTATGTGGCAGTGAAAATAGAGGGATAGTGGCTTATGTGAATAATATAGGCCCTCTATCACAACCACAGGAAGATCAAGAGTAAACCATTTTCTCTAATGGCATTGCTGTTTCAATCATACCAGCTATCATCTCAAATTTAAAATATAATGGATAACTGCATAAGGTTTTGATGATTAAATGGTTTTAGAAATGCTCTTTTAAGTCTGTTTCTCTCATTAAAAGATTAAAGTGATTCCATAGACTTTATTTATGTAAATTTTAAAATACTGGATCATGCAGTTGAAGGTTTAGAAACAGTAATGGAAATAAAATGGTGAATCAATATTTAAAAAAAATGAAATTGCTTTTGTTATGAGTGAAACTTTCATCAAGAGCTTTAATGTTTTTCCTTTACTTATATTCCACTGATATGAATGAAGTATATCATCTTCTGTATAACATGTTGAAGGATACTGCTGCTGAAAATTACTTATTATCCATTCTACAACATTTTTTGCTCATCAGAAATGATTATTATATCAGGTAAGAGGAAGTTCTGAGAGTACTAGTATTTGTATGATTTGAATTTGATTAAGTTAAGGGAAACTGATAATGTAGTGCATCCTAGGTAGTAGAGGCATATATACATACATAAATAGTGTATAAGAGTTTGGTGACTTTGAGTAACATTTTTTAAAAGGCGTTAATTTATTTTTAATTGGGCCAGAAGGATCTATTTATAAAACTGCATACCCCAGCAACAGGACATTTAGTAGAAAGAAACCAACAGATTTTACTGACCTTGTGATGAATTTTCTTTGCTAGATAATGGTAGCACAGAGTAAGCACTGAGGTGTCTATGGTAGAACTTTTAAGTTCTGGTACATTTTAATAAGTAAGGTTTTTCTGTTGTTTCTCCTTTCTAATATTTATTTAATAATAGATGTGATCTTATCTAAGAAAATAATACTGGTATTTCAGCTTTATATCCATTACTATAATTCTTCAAAATAAATGATTATGATAATAATAAAGTTAGAAGCTGTAGAGTCTAGTAAGTGCAAATATATCTGAAAACCAGAAAGAGAAAGGTTTCTGAGAGACTGAAATTATCCATAAGCTGATGGTCATGATCTTATATATAACTATTCAAGACACCCTTAGTTGTTCTTCATACTCTAATATGCATGAAATTCTGGCAACCTAGGTTCTCTGATTTCTCAAAATTTGCTTGATTAAAGGGTAAAGGCAAGCTACCATGCATTCAGGCATAGTTGCAACAAAGATGACAGTTCTAAAGTCACATGGAGAACTATTATAGTTCAGACTAGTACAGTTACTGATGGGTATCAAGATGGTACAGAGACATAGAAAAAATGGTTAAAATATTGAATTATATCCGTTTTCTTAAAGCAGAAAAGATGGTAATTAAAATGATTGTTGTTGCCTAAAATAAGTTGTGGCAATTCAAAGGGTACTGTGCCTATGGGTATACAGTTACTTGGGGAAATAATTTCTTTGAGATGATCTATTTCCCAGTAATTTTGAATATATATTAGAAGTTACTCTAATATGACATCGTTTTCATCCTGAGAACATCGATGTGAGGTAGAAATGTGACAAGCACTTTTATTATACTTAGAGATAATTAACATGGCCTCAAAGAGAGCAGTTGTGTTTTCCTTGTTTACCCAGAGTCATTGACTAGACTGATTATAATCTAATATTATTTATCCTAAAACTGATGATGACTTTAAAAAAGTCTCAGATGTGTAATATATATTACTATTTATTCTGAGTCTTGAGACCAGCCACATGACAAAAAAATATAAGAGCAATTAGACTCTGTTTGGCTTCATTTGAAAACTTTTAGTGGCTTGGCTAGTTATCAACATACTAATCTTAGGGATGTTTATATCATAATTTGTCTATGATAGTATTTCTTTCTGATGTTTCTCTGTTGAATTTATTACCCACTGATAAATACTAAATTTTCCTTAAATTTTAACGTAAAAAGTGCCTTTAAAATTTTTTGAAGTATGCAAGTAGTCATTTTTAAGACCAGAATTACCTTGATAGATCACAGAATTAGGATATGTTTAAAAATCTTTGACACTTTGAACAAATTCAGACTATGGCCATGCGTATTAAGTGTTTATGCTTCTATAAAATGGATCTTTTAAAAATGTACACAAATAGATCTTTTGAATATTGTGGCTCAGTCCAGTTTTGTAAGCTGTTATAGCTAATCTTGAGTAAAAGTGCTGTGATAAATTCAGTACCTTGTCAATGCCAAGACACTCATCCCTTATTGAAATTGAGAACTTGTGGAGGCCTGGAACCATTTCTGTATCCATGGATGTAGGACTAACAGGTCATTTGTTTTCATTAACTTTAGGAACAATTACTTAAGTAAGTAGATAAGGTTGATAAGCATGACAAGCATGAATCCTTACAAACTAAAGTATTAAGTCACTCGTGTTCACAGTTGATTACATCATGATGGGTTTTTTACCATAATGTCCAGACCATTGTTAAGCATATTTCTCCAAAGAGGGTGTAATGTCTAGAATGATTTCTTCTAGCAGTGCTAGAAAAATACCTCATTCTTTTATCATGCTGAATCACTTCTTAAGAAAATTGACTTGTATAGGTAGAAAAGATATTCAAGAATACTTTCTTTTTCAGGCCACAGTATTACAAGATAATTGAGGAGTGTGTTTCACAGATAGTGCTGCACTGCAGTGGTATGGACCCAGATTTCAAGTATAGGCAAAGATTAGACATTGATTTCACACATCTGATAGGTATGTAATATTATCTTCAGTGTCCTCTGTGTTTTACTATCTTCTGTATAATAGTTTTTGAAGGTAGTGCTCTCACTGAAGTTCCTCATTAATATCTGGTAAGTCATTGTGTCTGTGAGTACCCAATCACTATAACTGTTAATTATGATGATCATGAGGGTTCTGCCTGTGTGATTGAAAATATTAACCTATTTGATAAGTTTTAATGCTCTTGAATTCAGTTTAAAGTCAGTGCCCCCCCCCAAAAAAACATTATATTATTATAGATGAATGTTTTGCTTTTAGAAATATGACTCTGAAGACCTTTGATTATGTTGGTTTATCAGTGGTGTTATAGAAATCACATGTGCAATTATAGGGTCTAATTAGTAATATAGCTATGTTATTAGTGTTCAAGTTTGAGAAAAGAAATACTGACTTCAATAACTCAAGACCTTTTAATTCAATCAAAGTATATCAATTTTTATTTTCATAGACCTTAAAGCTAGAAAAGAATTTGAGGTGATCATGCTCATGTAATTGGATTGCTAAGGGAATGAACTTATATCATCCTAGACTACTAGTTAGCTGTATTTTCTGAAACAATCTCTGAAGGATGATGTGAAATCTCTTGTGAAATATGCTACATTATATGACCTCATAGTTAAACAGTTTTTGTACCTAATCAAAATCACTATTGGCTAAGTTTCAAGAAAACATGAACTCATTTGTCTTGTCTTTAAAGGAAGAAAACAACAGCTGTGGAATGCCAATTATAATTCTTCACTCCACAGCACAAGGCAGACTCATAGTAATATTCAAAGATGAATTTTTTATTATTAATTATTATGCATTTTCTGATTTTATTTTATTGTTTTTAGATGGGTAATTTTATTTTTTAATTTTTAAAGCTTTTGTTTCATTTAATTTTAATTTTTGTTTTTTATGTATTTAATCATTCATTTATTTACTTTTTAAAACTTATTAAGTATCTTCTATGTGATGCTTTTAGTAATACTGATTCTTTTTTTTTTCTCAAGTTAGTTAACATACAGTGTAGTCTTGGCTTCAGGAGTAGAACCCAGTGATTCATCCCTTGCATATGACACCCAGTACTCATTCTGAAAAGTGCCCTTCTTAATGCACATCACCCATTTAACCACCCCTCCACCCTCCAATCTCCCCATCAACCCTCAGTTTGTTCTGTGTATTTAAGTATATCTTATGGTTTGCCTCCTTTTCTGTTTTTAGCTTATTTTTCCTTCCCTTCTCTTATGTTCATCTGTTAAGTTTCTCAAATTCCACATATGAATGAAATCATGATATCTGTTTTTCCCTGCCTGAATTATTTCACTTAGCATAAATTTATTTATTTTGAGAGAGAGTGTGCAAGCAGGCAGGGGAGGGTCAGAGAGAGAGGGAGAGAGAATACCAAGCAGGCTTTGCAATGCCAGCATAGAGCCCAATGCAGGGCTTGATCCCACAACCAAAGGATCATGACCTGAGCTGAAATCAAGAGTTGGATGCTTAACAGACTGAAACACCCATGCATCCCTAAAGATTTTTTTAAAGTAATTTCTACACCTGCTGTGGGGCTTGAACTTAGAACCCCGAAATTAAGAGTCACATGCTTTCCTGAGTTAGCCAGCCAGGTGCCCCTTATTTTCTGATTTTAAAACCAGTGCTCATTTATTCTAGGCAATCTAGAGGTTTATGTAAGTGATAGAATGAACCACTGATCTCACTTTTCAGCTCAGTACATTCCATCACCATTACTCACTTTTCAGCTAAGTACATTTTCTTATATCTCTTTTTTTTTAACATTTTATTTATTTTTGAGACAGGGAGAGACAGAGCATGAACAGGGGAGGGGCAGAGAGAGGGAGACACAGAATCTGAAACAGGCTCTAGGCTCTGAGCTGTCAGCACAGAGCCCGATGTGGGGCTCGAACTCACGGACCGCGAGATCATGACCTGAGCCAAAGTCGGCCGCTTAACTGACTGAGCCACCCAGGCGCCCCTATATCTGTTTTTTTTAATCTATCTATCTATCTGCTGATTTTTCATGGAGCATTATGAGAATTTTTCCATGTTAACCTTCAAAATCTTACTTTGAATATATGTATAATATTCAATCTTATGGAGTATCATGATCATCTTGACCAATCCTTTCTTACTGTACCTCTAGATTGTTTTCAGGTTTTCATATTAATAAATTAATCTGCTATGCACATTCTTTGTATAAATTTTGCCTTTTTCTTGTCATTTCCTTACAATTGATTCCTGTAATTGAGGGTATGAACTTTGAAAGGCCATATGCTTTAGAGAAAGTGGGCACCAATTTACCTTCCCTGAGAATTAATGTGAATGCTGGCCTCACTGCATATTTGATAATGAGCTTGATAAACTCAGTAGTTTCTTTCATATTTTGTTGAGAGAGTTATAAGGGAATATTTCCAAATATTTGTATTTCCTTATAATCTATTATGGACCATGCTTGGCACACATACTGTATTGTTGATTTTGGCTAAGTCTTTCAGTGTTCAATACACATTTGTTTTTTTGTGTACTGTGTGCCAGGTACTTACAGTTGTGTACTGTTAGCATTGGGATGGGGGAGGTAAAGGCAGCAAGCGAAAGAGGATAGAACTTCAGAAATCCATTATCACCTCATCCACGTGTCATCCCTCTGATTGTGAACAAATCATTTAACTTTTCTAGGCTTCAGTTTTATCCACTGTAAATTCAGATAAGTCAAATATCTGCATGGTTCTTAATATTTTACAGTTAGAGGACTTTTTCTGATGAATACTTTGGAACTTTCATTAGAACCACCACCACTACATACACATACACGTGCATAAATGTAAAAATTAGCAGGTGCTTCAAGAACTTCTAGGAAATTTTTGGATCTCTATTTTAACGTCACCTGGACTTGGAATATAGAGTCCTTTCACAATTCTGTAAGTCTAGTATTTTTCACAAATTCAATCAAATTCTTGCCCAGAACTCTTAATGTCTTCCAATTGAAATTTAAATCAAGATCATTACCAACCAGTGAAAGCACAGCACAGATCAACCCCCTCTTTTTCTGATCATTTACCAATTTCCAACTTAGTTCTTTATATGCAGTTCTTTAAAAAAAAAAACTTTATTGAGGTGTACTTGACATGTGAGAAGCTATCTATTATTAAGTACATAATTTGGTAAATTTTGATATTTGTATACTTAAAACCATCATCACAATCAAGATAATAAACATCTCCGTTTCTATGTTCTCTGTTATCTCTCCTTCCCATGCCTCCCTACCTCTCCCCGTCCTGAGAGAATAACTAATATGTTTTTTTCTTACTATAGGTTTTTTTTTTTAATTTTATGTAACTAGAAACATATCGCATGTACTGTCTTTTTGTCTGGCTTCTTTCATGTAGCATAATTATTTTGAGATTCATTCATGTTGTTATATTGCATGTATCGATTTTTCATTCCTTTTTACAACTGAGTAATATCCCAGTATATGGATATACTGCAATTTGTGTATACATTTAATTATTGATGGACATTTGGGTTAGCTAGTATAAGTAAAACTTCTATGAACATTTATATATATACATATATATACATATATATATATATACATACATATATATATACATATATATACATATATATATACATATATATATATACATGTATATATATATACATATATATACATATATATATATATATGGGAATAGACATGTTTTCATTTCTTTTAGGTAAATAGGTGTGGAATGGCAAGATACAGAATACACTTATATATGTAATGATGAGAATATTTCCAAAAAGATGTTCTTCAGTTATTTATATTCTGGAATATTTGATTAGATCTGAGGAATTTAATGTTTGTTTCCTTATTTACATAATGCATTTTGCTGCAGATCAGAAGTCAGTTAAGTGAAATCTTTCTGTAGAAAACCTGAATTAATGAGTGCTATGGTGTCCTCCCTTCTAGACTTACTTTAAAGGACATTTTGAGGGGCACCTGGGTGGCTCAATAAGTTAAATGTCCAACTCTTCATCTCGGCTCAGGTCATGATCTCACAGTGTCATGAGTTTGAGCCCCGTGTCAAGTTCTGCACTTCCAGTTCAGAATCTGCTTGGCATTCTTTCTTTCCCTCTCTCTCTGCCCCTCCCATACTTTCTCTCAAAGTAAATAAACATTAAAAGATAAAAATATATAAAGGCAATTTTGAGTCTTAATAGCCTTTTTAAATTAATTTTTAAAATATTTTTATTTATTTTTGAGAGAGAGAGCGAGTGTGAGCAGTGGAGGGGCAGAGAGGGAGGGGGACATAGAATCTGAAGCAGGCTCCAGGCTCTGAGCTGTCAGCACAGCTGACATCATGACCTGAGACAAAGTTGGACACTTAAGGGACTGAGCCACCCAGGCGCCCCAGAGTCTTAATAGTCTTAATTTTTTTAAATGTTTATTTATTTTGGGGATAGATAGAGACAGAGTACAAGCAGGGGAGGGGCAGAAAGAGAGTGAGACACAGAATCTGAAGCAGACTCCAGGTTTCAAGGTGTCAGCACAGAGACCGACATGGGGCTTGAACCCACGAAGCCCAGGATCATGAGCTGGGCCAAAGTCAGATGCTTAACCAACTGAGCCACCCAGGTGCCCCGAATAGTTTTAAAAATAGATTCTTTGTCTTCTCTCCACCCATAGTAAACTGCAAAAAAAGTAAAGAATTATATTATTGTAAAAGTTGGGAAATAATTGAATATCTCTAAAATGATGATGATTTTGTCAAATACATTATTGGATGCTTGGCATTGCGATTCATCAATATTATCATTGAATTCAGTTAGTATGCAAAGAAATGTGGTAGCTTATATTTTATGTGTAATGTAGGTCAATTTACCTTCAATAGCAATTGATATAAAAAATGATTGTCTACATGGTAGAATTATAGGCTGGTATCCATCTTTTACCTAGAGATCTGATGCAATAATTTCTAATAATTTTTTGTCAATCTTAATAATAGATTCTTGTGTGAACAAGGCAAAAGTTGAAGAAAGTGAACAGAAAGCAGCAGAATTTTCAAAGAAGGTAAAGCCATAATTGTTAACAATTTATTCATAGTAAATATTTTATATTTATTTATGTGAAGACTTAAAAATGTTTTTTCCATTATGTAGTACTGCATATTTTTGGTTAAAACATAACCATAAAATATCGGTTTCATTCCTGATAAGATAAGGCTGTTACTGCTGCCTCCTCATCACCTTTAATTCATTATGGAAGAAAAACACTGGTTGTATTCTACCAGACTGATAAATGAAACAAAATTAGTTTATTGGAAGGATATAGTTTGAAGCAGTCAACCAAAATGCATTGCCCACATTGCTTTCTTGCAATTCTCCTTTATGATAGGTAGCTCCCTTGGAGAACTGTGAATTGTTTAGCTAGTCCAATCCGTTATGATCTTTAATGACAGTGCTATTAAATAGCAATAGAGTTACACAGGGTTTTTTCTCTCTCTGTCTCTATGCTTTGACTGGTCCTCTTGGAGTTTTATAATTACCAGTTTTAAATGATTCTGTTACTTCATATAGGGTTGGTGGAATTTGATGGCTCCTTTCTTTGTACGTTAATGAATTATGTAAATATAAGTTTTATGACTATATTAATTTTATTTAGATTTCAGATTGTCTTTTCCTTGTTTCATGAAAGCATGACTACAGTTTTACTAGTTTCTACCAAAAGTTGCATTTTTTTTGTTGTTGTTGTTGTTCTAGACCCTAAGAAGCGTTAGTATAGTATTTCTCTCCTGTTGGTGTCAGGGGGAAGGATTGAAACCTAGGTCTAAACTCTCTAGTTTTCAGCCTTCTGACAGCAAGATAAAGTGCTTACATATTGCTGTCTCTTCAAAGTTATGACTTACCTTGGAGATTAGATAATCACTTTTGCTATCACTCTAGAAATTATAGAATATTACTGAAGTTACTTCAGGGAATCTGAAGAAATGTCTTCGCTCTTTCAGTTACTGGAATGGATTTTCAGAGTTTGGGCATAAAATGTTTGTGCAAAGCTGTCAATTCATTGGTGGAAGAAAATGAACAATTTTTAATAGACATTTATATTTGTAATGTTCTTGTTTTAAGTAGCACATTTAAAATTCTCTCTGAAAATCTTAGAATCTTCTTAATTTTTTGCTGGCACTTTGATTAGATGCCACAAGACTAGAAAATTATGATGATCTATCTGGTAAAATTTTCTGTAAGCATATATAAAGGGAAATGGAGTCCTGAAATAATAAAAAAAGATGTTTCAGTGTTTAGTGCTTTATTCTCATCACCATCATTTAGAATGAAAACATGTATGGTCTTCCAGTGGTTATCTTGCATGCCTTTTCTTATTCCGGGTGATTTTAAGAGGCTGTATAAAGTACTAAAAAAAAAAAAAAAAAGCGGGGGTGTAGAATGAGAAGAAATAGTTGTAAGATCTGATCTTAGCTTTTCCACTAATTAGCTATGACTTTAAGTAAGCTACTTACTCTCTTTGGAACTTAATTCCTTCATCATTAATAGA
Organism: Panthera pardus; assembly: GCF_024362965.1. Classification (NCBI taxonomy): domain Eukaryota; kingdom Metazoa; phylum Chordata; class Mammalia; order Carnivora; family Felidae; genus Panthera; species Panthera pardus. The sequence continues at coordinate 50,327,596 of NW_026526843.1, read as the reverse complement.
AGAGGATAAGATTCGTGGCCATGTAAGAAGTCTTCCAACTTCCATATCTCAGGTTTCTGTGATTCCAATTCTATGGGTTTACAGATTAGGATCACTTTAAATTATAAGCATTGTGTGTCTCTTTTCAAATGTACTAACAAACCATTTATAAAGGAAAATGGTATAGTTTGCATCATGCTTAAAAAACACACACAGATGAAGCTAACTTTGGGAGAGTGGGTGGAAGTATAGAATGAGATAATTTTTTAAACAAATGTTTATTTATTTTTGAGAGAGAGAGTGAGTAGGGTATGGGCAGAGAGAAGGGGGCAGAGGATCCAAAGCAGGCTCCACTCTGACAGCAGTGAGCCCAATATGGGACTTGAACCCACCAACCACAAGATTATGACTTGAGCTGAAGTTAGATGTGCAATCAACTGAGCAACCCAGGTACCCCAGAATGAGATAAATCTTAACATGAATGGTAGTGAAGTTGAAAAACCTCCATCTTTTCAGTGAAGTGGGAAACATGGTCATTTACTGACTGTGAAGGATCAGGGGTGAGTTTGAAATTTTTAAATATTAGAAAAATTTGGACTAACCTCTATGGAACATTTTCCAGAAACTCGAGTAGTAATGAATAAAAGAACTAGTGTTTCATGTTTGACCCAAACACTATTGTTATCCAATTTGTTTACACACTCTTTCTTCAGACTTGGATCTGTTTGACATTCTTTAATTTCCAAAGGTCAAATCTATGAAGGTGAATATTTATTAACAGTGAATATAATTTTTATTGTTCCACAAACTCTAAAGACAATTCTAGACAGTAAGATATATCAATTTTAGGAACAGAAATAGTATAATTGTAATAAAGTATAGACTTCTAAAGTGATTTAAAGTGACGCTGATAATAAAGGGCAAATGTTTTATAGATGGACATAGCAGTATTTATGTATACAGGCTTGTTTGGTTCTGCTTGGAGCCCTGACTGAGGTAAGGGCTGGGCTAAATGTAGTAAATGGATATTCATCATTTAGATGGTCTCTCCTGCTTAGCACACTATAATTATGCATGTATGTATATATGTTTCAACTTCCTATTTAACTTCTAATTAGTTAACATGTATTGTAATATTAGTTTCAGGAGTAGAATTTAGTGATTCATTACTTCCATATAACACTCAGTCCTCATCACAACTACCCTCCTTAATACCCATCACTTATTTAGCCCATCGCCCTGCCCACCTCCCCTCCAACAACCCTCAGTTTGTTCTGTATGGTTAAGGGTCTCTCTTAAGGTTTGCCTCCTTCTCTCTTTTTTAATTTCCCCTGTGTTCATCTTTTGTTTCTTAAATTCCACATATGGGTAAATCATATGGTATTTGTCTTTCTCTGACTTTTTTGGCTTAGCATAATACACTCTAGCTCCAAACAGGTCATTGCAAATGGCAAGATTTCATTATTTTTTATGGCTAAGTAATATTCCATTGTGTGTGTGTGTGTGTGTGTGTGTGTGTGTGTGTGCCCATATATATACACACATACCACATCTATGTATACATACCCAAATATACATATATACCACATCTTCTTTGTCTATTCATTAGTCAAAGGACACTTGGGCTCTTTCCATAATTCAGCTATAGTTGCTAAAACTGCTATTAACATTGGGGTGCATGTGCCCATTTGAATGAGTATTTTTGTATCCTTTGGGTAAATACCTTGTAGTGCAATTGCTAGGTCATAGGGTTGTTCCATTTTTAAATTTTGAAGGAACCTCCATACTTTTTCCAGAGTAGCTATACCAATTTACATTCCCACCAATAGAGTAAGAAAATTCCCCCTTCCCTTCCCTTCCCTTCCCTTCCCTTCCCTTCCCTTCCCTTCCCTTCCCTCTCTCTCTCCCCCCACTCCCTCTGTGATCAGGGCTCCCTCCCCACTGCAGCACCCACAATTATTTTTGCCCCCAGATCAGATCTCCACACCTACTACCTTCCACTATTTGGCTTATGTCTTCCTTTAGTTGTGCAGTTTGGTCTTTCAGTCCTCAGATTGATTTCATGGGTGTTCAGAATGATTTAATGTTTATCTAAATGTTTTGAGAGATGAGGCAAGCATAGGGTCCTGGTACTATTCCTCCATTTTAACTCCTCCACACAGCACACCGTAATTTAACCTTTCACTTTCTCTCTTACAACATTTTATGCAAATGTTTTGGTTAACCATCCTAAGGAGAATGCCATTTTTCTCTCACATTTTGTGGAACACCATTTTTTGGATGCTAGACAATTAAGATTGTAATAGGAATATTCTCATTTGTATTAATGTACAATCATTTGAGCATTCTAAAAGTACAATCTCTTTTCAAGATTAAATACAGTTAAGGAGTTGAACTGCTTGATGGCTAATTTTTTAGATTTCATTTTCCAGTTCAATGAACTTAAAGGTATGGGATGAAACATTAAAGGAAATTATTAATTCTAAAACCTAATTTTCAATAAAAAAAACAATATAAATGTTCATTATATGTGAAGAGAGAGATCTCAGTCCACCCTTTTAAAATTTTGTTTTGTATTATTATTTTTTTTTTTTTGGAAGTGAAAGTAGGTTTGTTTACCTTGGTTTTCGGGCCACATTTCTTTTTCACTAATACCATAAGCAATACTCCATCCCCACAGGGGTGTGCTTAATTGTCATGAAAATAATCTAGAGCTTTGATTTTCTGAAGAAATTGGGAGTTCAATGAAGCAAAACACATTCCACTTATTTAATACATAACATTGTTTAAAACTTCTTCAAAACTATGTTATTAATTGTACATTTATGGTGGTGATCATTGCAGTTTGATGAAGAATTCACAGCTCGACAGGAAGCTCAAGCTGAACTTCAAAAAAGAGAAGAAAAAATTAAAGAGCTTGAAACAGAAATCCAGCAACTTCGAACCCAGGTAATGAAACAAGATATAGACTTTATTTCATGTCATAATGAGTTCAATGGTAGAAAATTATCTTGTTAGATGGAAGGAAAAATGTGACCACAAACAGACTTTTTGGCAGTTTCTCATTTTAGTTGAAATAACTACAGGTTTGATTTTCCTGGAAAATAAATCATTTTACTGTTTGGATAAAAATGAGACACTGGTTGCTTAAGCTTCCCTGAATATTTTTAATGGAATATATTACATAAGCAAGACTGTTTTGAGAACAAAATTTTCATGATTTGAAAAATTGGATGCATAATTTCAAAACATAGGAAATTTACATTTCTACCTATATCCCCTATGATGAAAAGCACCCATATACACTCAAAATCTTAATTATGGTGTCTAAACTATAGAACTGATTAAGTCCTCTCAGTACTTTTTATTTATTTTTAGTATTTTAAGAACTCTCAATAGTTTTTATGTTTTAAATGCATATTAAGAAATGGAAATTAATAATGTTGGTGAGAAAAATGTCATTTTCCTATGTATCATTTCCTTTTTTGTCTTTACTATATACTTTAGTCTGTAAATCCAATTAATGAAAACGATGTTTGAGAAAGAAATTGAAGATTACCTTCTTAAAAAATAAAATTAAACTATGTAAATTTTGAAGGTCTAATTGGCTTTATTAAACAATTTGTGAATTTGGCAGCATTCCATTTAGTAAGCAGAGGGAAACTCCAAGGAGTTGTAGAAAATGAAAGGTTTTTATGGAAAGAGGGTGGGACAATAAAGTTTTTATGGAAAGGAAAGGATTATTCTAGGCCTTGACACTTTCCCTTAGGGGAAAAAGCAAGAAGTGTTATGCAGATTACCTCTTCTTCATTTAGGGGATGGAGAGGATTTAGGTGGCAGACTCTTTGGCTGCTGATGGAAAAATTCCTTACTTACCTTTTAAGACTGTATTTCTTGGAGATGTTGAAACTGCAGTTAGATTATGTATTAAGCTCCAGTTTGGTGACTCAGCCTAACTGATGCCATTTGGGGCCGGTGGTTTTCTTTTTAACACCTCTTAACATAGTGGATGCTCAGTAGATACTTGTTGTTTGACTAGATATGTATCCATCAGTCTACTAAGAAATGACTTCAAAAGTCACCAAGGAACTCTGGTGAAAATAAGTCTGTTTCACTTAGCTATTTTATAATTTTCTTTCATTCAATCTTTCTCTTTTCTTGTGTCATCTTACTACCCTTTTCACATCTCTGAGAACTCAGTTTCTTTTTTTTTTCCCTCCCAGATGGTGACATTGCCCAATGTCACCCTAGCACAGGGCCTTACTATTTAGTATTTGCTTATTTATTATTAAATTAACTGATCTCTAAAAGTGCAGAGTCACATAGTTCTTTATAGTGTACTCAAAATTGTGCCAAATACTAAATTATTCATTGGCTATATTCAATTCTCAATGCTCTATTGTAGCCTAATTTAATTGTTCCATTCCTAATTGTTCATGGGAGGGAGGAGAAAGGCTGATATGATTTGATTTTTAAAGGCTGGTGGCATTTATTTGAGATACTTTATTAAATTTGTGAAGCGTGCATTTAACTTGAATAAAATCCTGTGTTAAAAGTGATAGCATTTTTATGTTTGCACAAGTTTCTTATCTTAGATATGATCTATAGAGACAAAATTTGATGTTAAACATAATTATGCTCTTTTAATAAAAAAATGGATGGACAATTTTACCTTTCAAAGTATTCAATAAATCCATTTATATATAAAATTTAGAGTAAATTACTAATTTCCTAAAATTTTCAGAAAAAATATTTTTACTTTCTCCATAATTTCTCTGATCCCAATCAAGACTATAAAAATCAGACTTTCTAAAATTTTGCTGCATTAAAAGTAAAGTGAAAATAATTTTGCATATTTTAATACTATCTCAATTCTTACTAATTTCCAGAGGAAGATTGTCATTTGTTAAGTGTACAAACACTTTAATTGTTTGTATGTGTATTGTACACACATAAACATCATATATATGAATAAAATATTTGGACAATGCATATTAAATATTATGAGAAACATTTCCATGATAAATTTTTAATATTCTTATAAATAAGTCAGTCCTTTAAATTGATTGCTCCAAAAATATGCTTCGCTTTATCTATTTTGTAAAGGCATTTCTAAGTTTAGTTAGTACAATTAAGTAGTCCAACTTGGAAATTCGTATTAATAAAGATAAGAAAGAAGACTTTCTCCCCAAATAAAAATAACACTATGCCAAGCAATTTTATTAATGTTAAATTTTTCATTAAGTTAACCTGATGTCATATCTTGAATCCAAATATGTCTGTTCATTGGTAGGATTTTCTTGAGAATGTTTATAATAAACACCTTCACTTTTATATTAATTTATTTTGGAAGTGAACCTTTGTGACCAGTGATGGCTTAAAGAAACAGGTACAGGTAATTTAAAAAGTAGTTTGGAATGAGATATTCTTCATCTTTTATCCATTATCATTAGAGAATGAGTTTCAATTACTTTCTGGTGGTAGAAGTAAGTTATATTCTCCTCATAATTCAATCTGTATGAATTAATTCCTTTCATGGCAAATGACTCCCATTTATGAGGAGGTAGTTTGCTGTAGTGGAAAGAGGACCACATTGAGTATACGAAGAACCAGAGTCAAATCTTAACCACATTTCAGACTCTGTGACCTTTGGTTAATCATTTAACCTTTTTGTAGTTACAGTTTTCTTATCTATAAGCAGTGAGATAAAGTAGAGATAAAAATGCCCTACTTACATTACAAGCTTATAATAACAATGAAGAGAAATAATAGATATAAAAAAATTGATAAACATATATTACCATGCAAATGGATGTTAGTATTAATTATTGGCATTAGAAGACTGCTAAGTTACTGGTACTATGAGACAGACTCTGTGTAAAGCTAATTGGCTCCAAGGGAATCCAATCTATGATTGAATTAATTATCCATATTCAAACCAACTAGTCTCATAGGCTCAAGACATTTACAGTACTTCTTTGCATATATTTATAATGAAAGATAATTTTCAGTTTTTTGGAGGAGTGCTTCACAAAATCTTTAAGGAAGCCAACTTTTATAGTACATTAGCAGAAGTAGTCATTGTCCAGAATTTATAATACTTACCAAAAATCTATGGGAGTCTTTTTCAGTCACCATTAATCCCTTAGATATTACTAAATTAAAGTTTATATAATTTTAAACCAACAATGTGTACGGATAAGTTTTCTTTGTTGTTATATTTTACTGTAAGCATTTAAACATTGTATTATATATATTTCAGGGACATGGACTCTCAGGTTCATCAGGAATTCCAGGCCCTCCTCCAGGGCCAGGTGGTGGGTTATCCCCACCACCACCACCTCCACCAGCACCACCTCTGCCTGGAGGAGCTCTCCCTCCTCCTCCACCTCCTTTACCTGGAATGACTGGTATACCACCACCACCACCACCTTTGTTTGGGGGACCTGTTCCACCATTTCCCCCAGGAATTCCTCCTCCTCCAGGAGCACCACTGGATCTGCCTTATGGGATGAAGCAGAAAAAAATATATAAACCTGAGGTACCCATGAAGAGAATCAACTGGTCAAAGGTAATGCTACAACTGGAGTAGTTTTTGACTTTGTCCATTCATAGTTGATTATTAATATGTGAATAAGTATTGCTGCCTATGAGAATTGTATAATGCTTGAGAACATTACTACTGACTTGCTTTCCTTTTGTGAGTTCACCATCTTATGTGTATCCTTCAGTTTAGTACCTAGAGAATTGGAAATTCCACAGATAATTTGAAATTTATGTAGAAGGCAAAAGGAAAACCAAAGTGAAAATGGTGCTAGAGAAGAATATATGAAATCTATCACTAAATGAAATGTAATTTCGATTCTTAATACTGTTGTTAACTTTAAGTACTATAACATTCTCAAATATAATCTCCATTATTATTGAGCCCTTTTATCTTAGTTATTTTAGTTCTTAGAGAAAGGTTTTTTTTTAGTTTTAAATATTTAGGTAGTATGGAATAGGTGACAGTATTCATTAGTGATGTAACTATTTTTTGATATAATATATGAAAGTTCTTTTTGTCTTTTGAATGTTATGTTACTTTATTATTATAAGAATATGTCTTTTTAAAGGCTTATTATCAAGATTGACACTGTCCCTGTTTACTAGGAACTAATCTTCTAATGAAAATACAATTAGTCAGACCACCATTTGGGGAAATGAGTTATCCAAGAACATCCTTAGAGAGAAATCTGACATTATCTACCTAGTAATTGGTTTGACCAGAATCATGCTTAAACCACTTTTTTTTTAGGTTAAGAATATACTTTTACTTTCTCATAAGAGTAAATGAGGTACACATGTTTTTGGAATATAGTTATTTTTTTGTTAGGTACAATCCACCAAACTATAGCATCCAGATGCTGTTGGCCCAGTTATCTCTGTGTGTAAATGAAGTGATATGTTCACTTAGCATTTGAGCATGCAGTGTAATGGTACTTACATATCAAAGAGCATCATGCTGTACTGGAACAAATACAGTCCTAATTTTGAATTGCAGTTCACTGGTTAAGAGCAAAATTCTCTGGAACAACACTGCCTGGGTTTAATTCCCATCTTGGCCATCTACTAGTTTGGGCAGCCACTTAAACTTTCTGAGGCTCAGTTTACTCATCTTTAACATAGAGATAATAATAGGTCCTGCTTCAAAGGATTATTGCAAGAATTAGATTAGGTAATATATGCAATTCACTTAAAACAGTACCTGACACATTATAGAAGGTATGGAGGATGTCATCTATTATAATTATTACCTTCATCCTGGCCAGTAAACATGGAGAATTTTTTCACTTTTCTGAATTTTAGTTTCCTCATTTTTAAAAATCCAAGAGCAGAACAAAATGTATGTGAGTTAGGGTAGGGATTTACTAAATTATTTTTAAGGTGCTTTCCAGTAGAAGATTTTTTTAAATGTAATTTGCTATATGCCTTATTGCTATTGTGTATTTTTCGGTACACCAATAGAATTCTGTGACTTCCCCAATGAATATTTACTTAAAAAGTGTTATTTTAGTGGATCCTAAAATTGATTCAGTAGATAGATGAATAAAGGAACCTTGGTGAAATTGAATTTTTTGAAAAATTAAAAATGAAGTAATAATTTAGAAACTTATCTTTGTTATTTTTGTTTCAGATTGAGCCCAAAGAATTATCTGAGAACTGTTTCTGGTTAAAAGTTAAGGAGGACAAGTTTGAAAATCCAGATCTCTTTGCAAAACTGGCACTGAACTTTGCTACCCAGATAAAAGGTACATTTTATTTTTTAAAATACAAATTTCTTATTCTGATATATTGAATTCAGTGCTTTGCAAAAAATTTCTAGTAATGTATACATGTATAATTTTTCCACACTGGACAAACATAAATAGATTAACTTATTAAGTAGATTTTACCAAGTAACTAAAGAAGAATAGCTGCTTTTCCTTTTAAACTTAATTTGCATAAATGTTGTTATCCATCTGAAAATATTGGTTTATTTTTATTGTTTAATATGTAAGTTATATCCCTCTATTAGAATACAATCGTTTCTACTGAGAAGCAGAGGAGATAAAGTTGTCAATTCACCATGTAAGAGAAAATAATGTAACAGAATGCTAATGGCACAGAAGTTTTCATGAAATTGGTATAAGATTGGTGCCATAGTGCATAAATGGTCTTTCCTTTTGCACTTGTATTACTTATCAATTTGTTTTCTTAGGAAGTTTTATAGTTTTTTCCTACAAGTGTATTTTCTGCAATAACATCAAAATCTGGTACCTACTGAGTATATTTTACTGATTTGATAATGGAGTGCTTTGTTTATTATTAGATCTTTATCCTCTTGTGAGTTTCACACATAATTTTGTTACTATATAGATAACTTCTCAATCTCATAATCATTGGTATTTTAACTATTAGTTTACTAATTATTGCAAAATTGATAGTTCAGGTAAAGTTAGGATTTTTTCAGTTTGGATGAGTATTCAAAACAAGAAATTGATACATTCCATATGCCCATGCACTTGGAGTTGGCAGCCTTACCATTCACTTGTATGATTTGTCACATCATTTCCTATAATGGGAATTTTGGAAGATTAAGAGAGAGAAAGCGACAGAGAAAGAGAGGTGAAAATTATTCCTTTTCAGCCCTTCTATATCTTGCACACTGGAGGTGCTTTTGCTGTATTTGTTGTTGCATGTAGATTGAAGTTCACACACGCACACACACACACACACACACACATCAGAGGTAATTAGAAGAAATCTGACATTTTAAAAAATTCCTGGAATTACTTCTTTTCCTTATTTGCTACAGTAACCTTCACATTTAAAGGGTTTTTCAGTGACTCCAGAGCTATTATTTACTATAAATGTTTTTGTAAGTTAAAAAGGTAAAATGCTTATATCAAAGTAGTCATATAGTAAAAAAAAAAAAAAAAAAAAAGATGCATGATAAACTTATCCCTTTATCCCAGATTTACAGCTTTTTCCCCAGAGAAAAACAATGTAAAAATGTTACTAATTTCTCACATTCCTTCTAGAAATAGTCTGTGCTTCTAGAAGCATTTGTGTATTTGTCATTTTTGTTTTTGGCTTCTTGCTGTTTTTACTTTACATACTTGGATGTTATTCCATAGTAGCTTATGTTTGTCTACTGTGTTACTTTTTCATACTGGATAGAATTCTGTGGTATGGACTTATCCTAATTTATTTAACCAGTCTAAATAATGGATATTTAGATTAGTTCTGGTCTCTTCTGCTATTGCAAGCAATGTTGTGATGAACGTGTAATCTGTATGTAACTTTGTGCACGTAAGTCTATCTGTAGGACAAATTCTAGAAGTGAAATCCCTGGATGAAATGCTGTGTACTTTTATAATTTTGATACATATTACCAAATTGCATTCCAAAGAGTTCATGTCTATAGTGGCACCTAAAATATAAGTATCTATTTCCCTGCAACCTTTGTCCATCTCAGAGGTAAATCATCCATGTTATCATTTTGACTTCTCAAATTCAGAGTGAAGTTGAGAAGCTTTTCTTCCATTTGAAGACACTTTTAATTTACTTTTCTGTGAACTTCTCCCTCTAGTTCTTTGCTTATTTTATACTGAGTAGTTGCTTTTTTACTTATTGATCTATTTGTATTGAGTCCCAGAAGAATCAAAGGTGTCATGAAATTGTAGAGTTATTCTGGGCCTTAGAAGTGACTAAGCCCAGACTCTATTTTACAAATGAAGAAAATGACATTTGAGAGATAGAGGTAAGTGTAAAATCCATTAGAGAGTTTCTAAAGGTAGTATGGTATAGTGGAAAAGGCCAGAGATGGAGTCACAAGTATTTGTATTCCAGCTATAATACTTGTAACCTCTGAGACTGAATTTTCTCATCCATAAAATGAGTAGACTAATGTTTATCTAGTAGTGTTGTGAGAATTAAGTAAGGTTATATATTTAAAGCACCCAGCACAGTACTTAGTATAGTAGGCACTTAACAAATATTAATTCCCTTTCCCTTTCATTTAACATGATGCTGTCTGTGTATGTGTGTTTTCCTTTAGTTGTTGATACTTAATACAGGTGTTAATTCAGTAAGAGAATTTCCTGGTCTTCTGAGCAGGTCTACTGATTGTAGAGCCAATCAGTTATAATAGAAGCAATTCTTATTGCAGCTGCTAAAACCTAATAAAAATTATATAAAAGTTCTCATCTCCTCAATTATGAGAACACCACATTCCTATTATTCTTAGCTCTCATTCTCTGAATTTTATGTGTGATACTACTATTTCTACTTTTCCTAAGTTTTAATATTTGAGTATAAATCTGGTCAGGGGCACCTTTCAGTAATCTTACTTTTACTAAGATTTATTTTCTGAAGGGACATTTAAAGGAATAATTAAGCATAGTAGCATATTCCAGACATAAATAATGTAGCCAAAATAAAATTTAATGAGACAATACTCCCATTTATTTTAATAACACTTAGTAACTATTGATTGATCTTACTATAACAGCTGAAATTCCTGGTCACTTGCAGTGCCTTGATTCATAATTTGGCCAACAGGTGGCAGGATCAGTAAGAAATCAGGAGGTTCTGGCTCCAGTGAGCTCCAAATACACTACCCTGGCTCTCCTAGCTCCAGGGATCCACTTTCTTTCCCATTTTGCTTTTGTTTGCTACTCAGCTGCATTCCGGAAGGAGAAACACACTCATTGTTTCTAAGACTTATTTCCGAAGCTCTTAGACCCGGTGTTCCAAAGCCTCTGAGAATTTTCTCCTGTTGCAAGGAAATCTTGGAGAGCTCATGTCTCCATTCTCCCTAAATACATTGAAAGCATTACTAGTCTGTGTTAAGAAAATGTTTAACCTAGGAGTTCCAAGTGCTTCAGACTGCTAAATAGAAAGAAATTTTTAAATGTCTCTGATTCCTGGAGTGCCTGGATGGTTTAGTCGGTTGAGTGTCTGACTCTCGATTTCAGCTCAGGTCATAATCTCACAGTTTATGAGTTTGAGGTCAGCATCAGGCTCTGCGCTGACAGCACAGAACCTGCTTGGGATCCTCTCTGCCTGTCTCTTTACCCCTCCCCTGCTCACACTCTCTCTCTCAAAATAAAATAAATATACTTAAAAACAATACCTCTAATTCTTATAATATTTAAATGTGTAAATAATATGTGGGAGTACCATCAAATTATATTTTCTATTTGAATTACTTAGAGTTATAGAGAAAACAAACAATTTTTAATTTTTTATTAATAAACCAAATTATTTATAATTTAGGAGAGAATGGATGTCTCATTTCATTTAATTTTTATTTGTAGAGTACTGACTATATGCAAGTTACTATATTCCGTGGGAGAGAGAGAAATGAATAAGGTCTTGTTTTCTGCACCAAGGAACTTACCATCTAATGAGGGAGAGAGAGAGAGAGGTACACTACATTTAGTCAAGTTGTGTTTCATGTTAGCATAGATATTTTTTTAATAGGAGCCCAGGATGGAAATATAGTTCCTTTTGAGTAGGGCAAATGGAGATCCCACATGTGGTATAATTTGAGCTGGACCTTGATATTTAAGTAGAATTTCAAAAGAGAAAGAAGGAAAGGAGACATTCTAGTCAGAGAACACTATTAGAAAAGTTTGGAGGTGGGGTGAGGTGCATACAGGGTGGGGTGTGTATTGGGTTAGGTATAGCTGTTGAAAGCACAGCCTTTTGAGTTGGGACTTGAAGGTGAAACTGGTAAAGGGAACTTTATACTGAGGAAAGGGGGTTTTATTCTTTAAGCTTTAGGTACCCAATAATTTAATAATTGACTATTGAGCAGACCTTTGGCAGACATCTAGAGGATGGGAATTCACAAATATGTGATAGAGCATTGACTGTGAATAAACCACCAGTAGTTTGGGCAAGACATGATGATATCCTGATCAGTAGGAATTCTTACTCTTAATCTCTAAGGTCTTCTAGTTCCCAAATTCTGTGTTCCCATGATTATAATATGTAGGTTCTTATAAGCATTAATGATGGTGTATGACAAAAAATACCTCAAAATGCTCTCTGGTTAAATGAAAAAAAATATGTATGTATTAGATGCAGCTGCAAAAGACCCTGTTAGTAATTTTGAATATATATTACATATGTTACTGTTAGAATTTGTATATGGGTTCTAGTTTAGTATTCAGTTTGCTGATATTTGGGACCACATACCTAGCAAAGCTATAGAAATAGTATCATTTTCCTTAAAAATCTATAGTAATTACAGTTAAGAGTGATACTATATAAGAGTTAAAGTAATGATGGTTAATATTAACTAAACTTAATAATAAGAAATGTAGGTTATAACTGCTAATTCTAATTAGAATTTCTAAAGTTCTCTAAAGGCTTCAGGAAGAATAAAGATTGTGTGGAAGTTGTTTGGTTTTAATGTTGCTTGGAGAAAATATAATAAATAAACATAAAAGGTTAATGAAATTTAGCTTCTTCAATAATATATTCCTGTAGTGTAATTTAGTTTTAGTAATAACAGAAAATTGAGGTGTTATAATTATTTCAAATGCATATAAATGTCATTTTGAGATATTGGACATAGCTTCAAAATTATGGTGGAACTGAATTTGAAGATGTATTTATGTAAAAGCACTTTTCCTCTAGGATCATATTTTAAATTGTGTTTCTTAGTCATTGAATCAGCTGGATCCTTTTGAATATAGCCACCCTTGTTTTGTTGCTTAATACAGTCTTCTATATTTAGTGTAGTAATGAAAAAAAAAACATGAGAGTGGTAAAATCTAATTCATGTCTGTCTTTATAATATAGAAATTCTTGGAATTGGCTTGAAAATAATGAGATGTCAGTCCCAGAGTGCCCGCTCCCTATAAAATAGTGCTAAAGTGTGCTGAGAGACCTGGTGTCCTCACAAACAATCTGTCATCTTAATGACACAATATGCATGCTCTGTAGTACAAGCTTTAATACACATGGAAACAAACCAAGAAGGCTTAATTCTTTCAAGTAGCCAACTAAACACCATATATACCTGTATATAATTTAACTTATGATGATACATACATTAATTTCTGATTAGCATGTTACAGCATCAAACAAATTACCTCTGTTATGTAGAAGAGGAAACGAGGAATTTGTGAGCCAGAGATGCATGACATTAATTATAAGAGTTGCTAACTGTAGAGAGAAACTGAGACCATGTGTCTTCATCTTGCTAAAGGAGTAGGCATCAAAATGGCTTATCTTTTTATATTGATGATGATGTGGTCATTGTGCTACTTCTACCACTAATACCATCACTACTAATAATACTAATAGCACACTTATTAAGCATTTACTATGTCCCAACAACTGCATAAGCATTTTAAATCCATATCTCATTTAATCCTCACATCAACCCTGATTACTATTATTATTGTTTTATAGGTAGAGAAACTGAGACTATGGGGGATTTAATTATATGTCTTTTTTACATAGCTAGTAAGTGTCAAAGCTGAAGTTTGAACCAGGTTTATTCTTAATCAATTTCTTATGTTGTAACCATGGCTTTGATTTTTTTTTTATTTTTAAAAAAAATTAATTCCAGCATAGTTAACATACAGTGTTATATTAGTTTCCGATGTACCATATAGTAGTTCAACGTTTTCTATACATTACTGAATGCACTCTTAATCCCCATCACCTGTTTCAACCATTCCCCCACCACCTTCCCTCTGATAACCATCAGTTCCCTACATTTAAGAGTCCTAACAATGGCTTTTAATGGCTTTTATGCTATTTGTACATGTTGTTGCATAGTTTACTGATCCTTTCTTAATGCTATAGTTTCACATACATTGTATTATCTTGTGAAGTGTGTAATCGTATTATCCTGGTACTGAAGTCAGTTCTTTAGAACTTAAACCAAAGTTAGAAAGTTGTATGCTCATGGAAGGGAATAATTTTTTTCTAAGATTTTTAAAGGTATTTTCTGTATAGAATCTATCAATTGTAAAGCATTGGTATGACTTGAGGCTGTCTCTTCTCATAATGAATTTAGTAATGTGGTCTTCATGTCATTACGCATTTGGTAAGGATATATTAATATACATAGGATATATAAAGTAATTAGAGCAGGTTTTCATGGAGCTTCTTTGAGGTTAACTTCATAACATTATAAACACTGTCTTATTTTAATATGACACTTTTTAGCCATGAGTTAGTGAGACTGTCTCTCCCCATTTCAGTAATTTTTGCAGATAAGTATTGTATTGATTAGGCACAATAACAGGTATTAAGTTGATAGCATTTACAATTCACACAGATACTCATTGACATTTACAATTATTGTTCTAGCTAAATTTGTTTTTTTTTTAATTTTTTTTAACGTGTATTTATTTTTGTGACCGAGAGAGACAGAGCATGAACAGGGGAGGGGCAGAGAGAGAGAGGGAGACACAGAATCTGAAACAGGCTTCAGGCTCTGAGCTGTCAGCACAGAGCCCGACGCGGGGCTCGAACTCGCAGACCGCGAGATCATGACCTGAGCCGAAGTCGGATGCTTAACCGACCGAGCCACCCAGACGTCCCTAAATTTGTTTTATTTTGAAAAAAAAAAAAAAAAAGGTTTATTTTGCCAAATGGAAATTATTTATAATAAATTCCAGTGGAAAATTTTAACACAGCTATATAAAACCGCAAAGGGGTATGTTTTATTCCAGTTGTATATTGATGGCACTTAATGAATTTCCAGACTATATCTTGCATGATATAAGAAGTATGAAAAAGATTTCTCTGATTTAAGAAATATATTTACTTTAGAGAAATTCAAATATGGTAGCTTTTCTGAGGCATTATATATAAGTAATCTCTTTAGTCGGTTAGTCCTTGTCAGTGAGAGTAAATTTAATTCTTTCCTTTAAATTTTTTTGAATGTTTACTTATTTTTTAGAGAGAGAGAGAGAGAGAGAGAGGGAGAGAGAGCGTGAGTAGGGAATGGACAGAGAGAGAGAAGGAGACACAAAATCAAAAACAGGCTCCAGGCTCTGAGCTGTCAGTACAGAGTCTGACACAGAGCTCGAACTGAGATCATGCCCTGAGCTGAAGTCGGACGCTTAACTGACTGAGCCACCCAGGCACACCTAATTCTTTCTTTTTAATAGGTTATTCAGTGATATATGGTTGTTACTAAGTTTTCCCTAGTTTTAAACTTTCCTTTTTGTTATTATTATTATTATTATTATTATTTATATCAATTTCATCTTTTGTTTTTTTTTAATTATTTTTTCCAGCTTTATTGTGATATAATTGACATAATATTGTATACATTTAGGGTGTACACTTTAATGATTTGATACATGTATATATTGCAAAAGGATTGAGTAAGTGAGCTAAATTTTGTTATTAGGTGCTTTCCAAATACTGATACTGTATGGAAGATGACTCAAGAAATCCAAGATTATAGCGTAAACATATCAGTTTCATTTTAACACATGCCTCTAGGAAGACAATTGCACTTGAAAACACGTTCACATTTTTGTGTATGACTATCATGTTAAAATAACTTTAACTTCTTATTTTATTTTTGTGGATAATGTTAGTTACCTATAGCTACATAACAAATTACTTGAAGATTGAGCAGCTTGAAAGAACACACATTTTCTGTTTCAGGAATCTTGGCAGAGCTCAGCTTCGTCTTCTGCCTCAAGGTCCTGCTTGGTCCTCTGCCTCAAGGTCCCTCACCAGGAAGCATATCATGTCAGATTATGGTCTAATACAAAGGCTTGAACGGGGAATAATCATTCTTAAGCTCACCCATATGATTTTGGGAAGCGTTCATTTTCTTTGGGGCTACTGGACTGAGGGTCTCCACTTTTCTTTGCTGGCTGTCGTCCAGAGGCTGCCCTCAGTTCCTTGCCTCAGAGACCTCTCAGTAGTGCTATTCATAAAAGGCAGTTTGCTTCATTAAAGCGTACACACCAGGAAGGAGTGAAGAGCAAATGAAAACAGAAAGGAACTCAGTCTTTTGTAGCCTAATTTCATCATTACTCGAGGGCATGAATACCAGGGGGCAGGTTGCATTTGGGAAACATTTAAGAAGATGCCTACCACATGAATATATGCAATTTTATTTCCCAGCCATTACAGTTTCTATAACATCTCTCTCCTTGATGACTTCAACAGAATTCTAACTGGTTTTTACATTCAGTCTTATTTCCTTGTGATCAGTTATCTACAGCCGAGGCAGAATTGTCTTTCTAAAGTGTAAATTATTATTGCACTCCCATGCTTTGAATATTTCACTAACTAACAACAAATTATTGTCTTCAAAGGGGCATCTAAACTCTTCCTCATGTGTTTCAAGGTCATTTGCCTCTGTATTTAACTGCCTAATTTATTTACTTGCCTAAATTGTCCTTAGACTGAACTCTTTTGTTCCTGGAACAGAGACAGTTACAAGACTTTGCAACTTCTTTCTGAACACACTTTCATCAGTTCATCATTTGGTGTCTATTTAGATGTCACTTCCATCATAATGCAGTCTTCACAATATATTATAATCTTACTCACTTGTGTCCCTCATCAGACACTGAACTTCTTGGAGGCAGAGAGAAGTATTTTCATTTAATTTACTGTTTTTTCCCAGCATGTACTACAGCTTCTGGCAAATGTAAGTGTGCATTGAACACACAAACGAATTACAGTTTCATAATGCCAAGGCAAATAAAATATGGGTCTAAATCCAAATGTCTGCACATAGTAGGAAATGTGTATATTTAATAATTCATTTGGTCTGTGTGTGTGTGTGTGTGTGTGTGTATATCTTATGACTGATTAAATACCAGATATCTACATAATTCAGTCTGGCTTTGGTAGTTTGTTAATTTGCCCAGTTTAGTTGTGATGATTTAGTAATTCTCTGTATTTAGCTGTGTATGTGTGTGTGTGTGTGTGTGTGTGTGTATGGCTATATACTTATATATATAAATTTGATTTATATATTATGTAAACATGTAAAATTATATAAAATATATTTATTAACTTCATTTATGTGTTTATATTTTATATATAAATTTTGCTATATATTAATATATAAAGCTATACCAATATATATTTGTGTATGTAAATTCTACAGATGTTAAAATTTTCAAATGTGAAAGGTAGGGTTTTTTCACTAGTGGCCTATTGTTTATTTAGACAATAAAGTTGTATAATTTATGGTTGGTCCACTTTAAATAGAACTTCAGTGTACATAAGTAAATGTCTAATTCCTGATTTGTTGTTTGACCTTAAGGAATCCATGTAATCCCTTAGTATCTCTATGTAAAGAACTTTAAAATAAGATAATGATCAGGAAATAGAAGGACCATCAAAAGGAATTCTGTGAGAATGAAGATAAATACACATAAGAGACTCACAACAAAATTGACAATTTTAACAATTAGAAGCGTTAATGTTTGTGGTACACTTACTATATGCCTGATACTTTGTTAAATGTTCTACATGGATTATTTCATTTTTTATAATGTTTATTTATTTTGAGAGAGAGAGAGAGAGAGAAAGCTGAGCAAGTATGAGTGGGGGAGGAGCAGAGAGAGAGGGAGAGAGAGAATCCCAATCAGTCTCTGTGCTATCAGTGTAGAGCCCAACATGGGGCTCGATCTCACAAACCACAAGATCAGGACCCGAGTTGAAATCAAGAATCTGACACTTAACTGACTAAACCACCCAGATGCCCCTCATTTAAGTTTTTTTTAGTCCTATGATATAGATGCCATTTTTGTAGCCATTTTGCAAATGAGCAAAGTTGAGCTGGAAACCAACTTTAAGCAGGATGGTTCCACAGCCCACATGCTTCACCACTTTGCTATACTTGCTGTATGAGCAAGGACATGGAAATAGGATCCATTAAAACAAGGCTGAATCCATAGCCCATGCTTATAAATACTACTACATTTCTCTGCAGTGTGACTGTACCGATGAAAGCTCTATGATAAAAAAAAAATCTCTGTTTAAGATCCAGTCATCTGTTCCACAGATAAGGATAGACTGTTTATGTATGATCATGCCCATGAAGTACCTTATTCTTGCCTACCCAATGCTACCTAGCTTATAGTGTTAATATATGTCTATCAATTGGGCCAAGTAAAAATATACTCATAAAGTGACAGAACTGAATGATTTAATTTGCCCACTAAAAAAAGTTATGTACAGTGTATTGCAAAGCATATATCCCAATATAAAGCCAATCTAAAAAGAGTGAACATATGTTGGAGTTGCTATCCATCCTTGGCTAAGTTTTCCATATACATGTGATCTGCCTTTGGTTTATCTTTGGCCAAATATTAATACTAGTCTGATTTTTCCCTACCTCTTCAGGACCATTTCCTTATGCTTTCTGTTACCTGTTAATGCTGGCTTCAGGATCACATTTGTTAATTTAAATTAATTTTATAGGAATCTAAACAAACTATGTGATGCGTTTACATGGCAAAGATAACTATTGTTGATTATCAATATTCCTTCCATTTGAATGGTTTACTGAGATTCAACTGTGTCTGGCTTCATGTGATAAGAGTAGACTGATAACATGCTCCTGGCAATGTGTTAGCATCTGATTTCTTTTAATAGAAGAATAGCATCTGATTTCTAGCATCTGATTGCTTTTAATAGAAGGCAATAAAAGTAACTGCTCTGTGACATGTGGTACTATTACGATATTTGTAATTTTCTTTGAAAGGAGAAGCTGGTATGATTAGGTTCCTTTTGTTCCATTAATAGTAATACTAAAGATGCTATCACTTCCCTCCTAGGTTTTACCTACCATTTGTTCTTTTAGTGCAAATCAAATTACATTCTTGTTAATTATTGGCATTTTTATTCTATTTCACATGCTTTTTTTTCAATGATGATAATTTAAGTATTTTAATAATATATTATATTATCAAATGTTAGTATATCTGCATGATGGACCAGAATATGGTTCTAGGAATGCCTGGGTGGCTCAGTTGGTTTAGAGTCCTATTCTTGATTTTGGCTCAGGCCATGATCTCATGGTTCATGAGATCGAGCCTCGTATCGGGCTCTGCACTGACAGTGCATAGACTGCTTGGAGCTTTCTCTCTCCCTCTCTCTCTGCCCCTCCCCTTCTCTCTCTCATGATAAATAAATAAACATTTTAAAAGAAGAATAGGGTTCTAAAATTCTCATATTTTAGACATTCAATTTATTAATATTATTACTTGACATTGCACAGAGTTGGTACACAACTAAGGTAACCAACACAGTAAGATTTGGACACATGAACTTGGTGTAGTGTTCTAAGCAATTTAAACATTTGGCCATAGGTAGATCTATATGATGACAAAGGTAATTGTCAGCTATTTTAAACAGCCTTTTCTGTGATAGATATGAACTTGGTAGTATTTGCTTTCTGCAGTAGCAGTGCCTGAGAACATTTCCATACTATAGAGCTCTTAAATTGTTTAATATTGAAGAATTTGGGGGCCACCTGGGTGGCTCAGTCAGTTAAGCATCTGACTCTTGATTTCAGCTCAGGTCATGGTCTCTAGGTTGTGAGATCAAGCCCTGTGTCAGGCTCCCTGAACCTGGAACCTGCTTAAGATTCTCTCTCTCTCGCTCTCTCTCTTTTTGCTTCTCTCTCTCTCTCCATATGTATATGACTTTTAAAAGTTCTTTTAAAATTTATTACCTCATAAGATCAGGATATAACAATATATCATTATTATAAATATATATAACAATATATGTAACAATATATCATTAGTGTATGTGTGTGTATATATGTGTATATATATGTGTGTATATATACAACACAGTCTTAATTTTGATATTTTTCAGGGACATAACTGAATATATTTTAGCTAAGCTTTATGGAGAGAGGCAATTTTACAAAACCTTTCTTCATTATCCTAATATTATGGTATCTTTTTTACTTTGTGACAGTGATGAGTCTACATTTCTTCATACCTTCAGAGACATTGAGGCAATTATTATCAGTTCTCTTAGATTTAATAATGTTTTTCAAAATACCATGATCAGTTTTCTCGGTGGGCAGATTATATTTGTGCCTCAACATTTATATATTACATAATATTTTCTTGAGAATTATTACCAATAAATAAGTTTAATTAGATTAGACCTTGTTAGGATATAATCAATTAGTAGTCTTAAGAGTTTCCTCTGATTTTTATGTATAAGTGGCTATAAATGGGTAATCTTTTTTTTAATAATTTAGTATTTATGTGATATATGTAGCAGATCTTAGTTATTTGCTTTAATAGATTGGAATGAAAGTGGGGTCCCTGGGTGGCTCAGTTGGTTGAGCATCCGACTTCGGCTCAGGTCATGATCTCGTGGTTTGGGGGTTCGAGCCCCGCATCGGGCTCTGTGCTGACAGCTCAGAGCCTGGAACCTGCTTCAGATTCTGTGTCTCCCTCTCTCTCTGCACCCCACCCCCACACTCATACTCTGTTTCTCTGTCCTTCAAAAATAAATATTTAAAAAATTAAAAAGATTGGAATGAAAGTATAAATCTTCTGGAGGTATATGTGGAAGGTAAAGGCAATTAAATGTTTTTTGTAGTAGTCTTTTTCTTGTATGTCAGTAACTTTAGCTCAGGCCTATTTGTGTCCTCTTGGACTAGAGGTAAGAAGCAAAAGAAAGAGTGAGAACAATACTCGTATGATCATATATCTACTAGGGCTTATTAAAGGTTTTTCAAAGATAATGTTAAACTTTTGTTGGCAGTGAAAAAATGGGCTCTTGGCCTTTGGGAAACATGCTTTCTCATGCCTTAAGTTTCCCCTGGGCTATACATTGCAGAAAATCCTGTATCCACTATTGAATTCTTTCATAGTCATAAGAAATACAGCAGATTTGCACTGTTTTGGGTGTTATTTTAAATTGCTAACACTCTCTTTGTAGATTGTTTTAATTCCCTCATCTTGTTTTTTTTTTTTTTTTTTTCTTGCAGCAACAGCTGTATTGTTGGTAAGAGTCCAACAAACAGCCTAGGATTAATGTGGTTAGAGTTGCAATATATGGAGTTACATATACATATATGTAAAATTCACTCATTCATGAGCTGTTGCTAAATTCAATTTGTGCTGTGAGCATTTTGTTCGCTGGTTACTGAAGGTAGTTTGCATCTTTTAGCCACTAAGAAGTTGACAACCAGGAACATATAAATGACATGGAAATACCGTGTTTACATAAGAGATATAGAGGCAGAAAATAGTTGACTTATAAAGCATTCGTTTTATACTGCACATTGTTTTTTTACATATATTACATATATTAAATTATTTAATCCTCATGAAAGAAAACATATGAGATAATGTGACTATCTCCAATTCTGTAGATGAGACAGTTGAGTCATGGAGAGCTTAAGTGACTTGCCTAAAGGTCACCAGGATAGTAGATAGCAAAGTGAGTTTGAACCCAGTGGTCTTAATTATTATGCAAATTGCCAGGCTCCGGTTCATTTACATGATGCCAGTTATGTAGCCTGTAATATAGGTTCCTTTTATATATTTATGAAGTATATATGATAGAAACTGCAGTTCCATTCTATTGGCCTGATACATGCCCAGGCAGGTCTGCAGTTTATCCTAGAAGCCAGAATTGGTGTGGCAGCAGGGAAGAGAGTTAGTCTGGTTCAGTGATATATGCTGGATGTGGGAAAATTTCTCTATTATCTACATTTCTCTCTGAGTTGCTTCTGAATCTGAACAATATTATTCATTAAGCATTTCAGTATACTTATTTTAGAATTAAATCTTGAAGGTGACATTTGTAATTTAGAATTCCAAGGTGATTTCCAAAAATCTGATAGGGAGTGACTGTATATAGCAGTTGCAGGCATGAAAGCATGCTTCTTTGAATGAATCAATATGTCAACTTACCAATGTACATTTTTTATACTGTTTCAAATAGATTGTTTTTAAAAAGCCATTGAAAACATATAAACCATTTAAAAGGTTGTGAAAAAGTTAATTTTATAACAATTTTAGTCAAATTGACATCATATTATGTATAAAAACTTTAGTTTTTATGTGAAAAGTGCTTGGTCATTTTTAAGAATCATTCTATTTAATGCCCATCAGTACTGGCTCACTAGGATGCTTGGTGTTCATAGGCATTCCTTTCACATTTTCTTCACTTTAGAATTTTGAATTAAAGTCAAATGAGAGGTTTTACATAAAATAATTTTAATTTGAATCATCAAAAGATACATGGTGACATTAAGATGTGCGTTTGCAGCATATAAATAGTTGCACATTATGAATAATTAAGTTATCAGTACTTACCTAGAGTCAGGCTGTTTTGAGTATTTTTGAACAAATTTTAGGTTGAAAACTGACACTAAGGAAATTCATTTGGGAAGTAAGCAACTTTCCATACAGAAAGTAAGAATTGTTAGGCATTGGAATTTGTGGAATGGCTGCTTATGGAACATCTGTAGCTTACTTTATCATATTAAAATTCATCATTGTGATCTTCGGAGAAGAAATGAAAATATTCCCTGCCTTATTATTTATATTATGTGTGTTTGTATATATATATAATAAAATGCTAAACATAATGAATGGATGTATTAATAATGCCTTAGCTCTTAAGTGTGTATACCCTGAAATTTATAGAATTAAAGCAACCTATTTCTGTTGTGATGTAGAGGTGGGCACTGGGGCACATGTAATATTACACAGCTCTTTGCCGTTCAAAATAAACAATATATTGATGCACTAATACCTTAGTAAAGGCACCAGCTATGAGTTAAATGAATCATCTAATAGGCTTAATATAACAATATGCTAACCGCTGTACAGAGTTTGCTGCTTGTGGACAATACATTTCCCAAGAGATATTCAGTGCTAATCTCTGTTACTAAGCAGTGATTGAAGAGTTTTTTGGGGACTAAATTTTAATGAAAGATGAAACATATTTTTATAAACCTTGTAGACAATATAAGTCTAAATTAATTGCAACTAAACTTTAAAAAATAGCCTCCTTCTGCCTGTTTCCTTCAGACATGCATATCTCCCTTCTCTCAGTGGACCTGTATACCTGCATAACGAACATACTGACAAATTTACCTTTCACAAATCTTGGATCAACTGATGCTTGGGTATTGGGGGCTGCATTTCCATGTATAGGTATTAATAAGTAACAATGGACTACATAGAGACTAATTTAGCATAGAAATGAGTTAACAGCATTATTCTAGCAATTCTTCCAAGCTGCCATTGAGGCTATCTTCCTTGTTTTATTTGCCCATGCAACAAATATGTATTGAATTTCTATAATATGCTATATACACTACTAGTTTTCATAGAATGCTTATTGCTCCATTAGGCCTGTGACCCACAGAATGAGCAACTTAATTCTCCGTGGTGGAAAGGGATTTCGTTGTTTTGCTATGATGGCATTCCTGTATTTCTACACTTTAGGGCCTGCTTGCTTTCTTAGAGTCAAGGTAATGATTTCTTCTACTACCTTCAAGAATTTCTTAGGATCCAAATTATCTTTTGTTGCTGATTAGACACATATAAACTGTTGTGTGGTAACAGAACCACTCTATGCAGTGACAGGGACAGTATTTTCCAGTGACGTTATGCATAGTTGTTGCCCTGTTTTTGTCTGAGTCTTCTCATCGCTTCCTTAAACTCAATATAATAATAAAAAAAAAGTTCCAGTGGACTTTCGTGTTGATCTGTATTTTTAAGTTTGGAAATGGGAGTGGAGAAGACAGCAATTAGAGTATCCAGTCAAAGGAAAATTAAGTTTGTAATAAAGATTGTTAGGGGTGGCATAATATGCTCGCCAGTTAACTAGGCATTTGCTTTATAGAATTAGTAATTGGATTTTTTTTTTGAGGGGACTGCTTACATTATCTCAGAAATGTAGTTTTTTATTGTCAAGAATTATATAGTAAGCAATCTTTAAAGAAACTATGAGTCCCTTCACAGTAATCAGTAAATTTATTTTTCAGTATATGAAACACACTTATATTCACAAATATATATAAAGCACCTATTCTATGCTAGATGCTAGTCTTGGTCTTGTGGGGATTTATCCGTAATTAAGGCAGATGTTATCTTGACTCTCTTAGAACTTACAGTCTAACACAAAACACAATAATAAACCTGTAATTAATATGAATTTCAGATAGTGTGAACTATTCTAAAGGAGAGAAAATACAGTAATATGGTAGGGAATTACTTAGGTGTAAGATTAAATGTTATGACTAAGGAAAGTAATTTTTAAAGCGTATGAATTGGGGAATTTAAAATCCATATCTGCAGAAGTGAAGAGGACTTACTGATGGGTTGAATACAGGGGATAAGAAAAACATAAGGAATCAGCAATCATCTTTAGGTTTGGGGCTTTGCCAAATAAAGTACTATCCAGTCTACTAGCCATCAAATCAGAAAAGGATAAGGGCAATAGTAATGACAGAAAAAGGTCAGAGGATCAAAACAAAGTGATAATCAAGATAAAACCATCTTTGTATGTACTATGCTAATATCTCTAAAAATAGGGGATACAGTGTAGCTTGGATTAGTTCAGTGTTGATGCATGAAAATTAAATGTATTGCTTTAGCATTAACCTTTGCTTCAACTCTCAGGGTTTGTGCCTCTTTTGATTTGACTGTAAAGATGATTTTACTTTTTCCCTCTGTGTTTAACAATTTGGTCAAATGAATATTGTACCTCTGAATGTTTTTTTTTTTTTTTTTTTTACTCTAGGCTGAGGTCATATTGTGTGCTAGGTGTGAATTAATTACAAAGTGAACAATTTGGCTATGGTGAAGAGAGAATTTTATTTTCATTCAACTAAATCTGTGATCTAAGAGATATCTTTACATTTTTGTATGCCTGAGGGGCACCGAAAGTATACTGCTAAAAACCCCCTCGAGTTCAGAAAGAAACGTAGGTCATTTCTTTTGAATCTTCTACTAAATGTCCTGAAGTAGCATATTCCACAATCCTCTTTCCAAATATAAATAATACCCTCTATCCAGGAAATTTTTAAAGGTTATACATTATCTTGTTCTTGGAGTTAAGAGTAAATTTGGCATTTATTAATAATTGGTGAAGTGCCAGAAATTGGTAAAGTGTCAAAATTATATGTGTGTGAAAAAATGTTCTTGTAAATTTTGAAGTATTCTTATTGTGGCTTTATTATTGTTTATGGTAGATACCAAAGGGCCTTCTCACTCATTTTTAGGTGCTCCATGCTTATGCAGGCATTTCTCTGATAACTTAATCTTATAGAATAAGTGGATTTAAGTAAAGAAACTGTGACTATTGATTATTTCTTCATCTTTTATAGCCCAGAAAACTTAGCACCAAATCTGAATCTTTGGTGGGTTGATTGAGCTCTCCAACTTTATCCATGACCATTGCTATATATTGTAATATTTTACTTCATTTCAGTTTAGCAGACAGAGGCATTTTAGCACCAGTATAGCAACTTCATTTGTGAAAACATTGGAGAGTCGTATTCAAGAACGTAAAATAACTTCTTTATATGATAATCTTTTTGAACAGCACTCTAGTACTTGTGGAAAAGTAACCTGGATCTAAGATAGCTGAGTTTATTTGCTGAACTCCAAAAAAAAATATTTTGGAGGCTTTCTGGAAGGTATATAAGAAAGTTTCAAAGCAACTATTTTAGGTAACTGGTCTCTGTTCTCTTTCCAATATTTGTGTATCACTTGATATATTCAATTAGTAATATACAAAAGGAATCCTATAATTCTAGTAGTTGTGGTGTTTTTGGCTTCTAGAAATGGTGTCATACTGGAGATTTTAAAACGTTCATAGTCATGTGTATACACGTGTACACATGTGTATATGTATGTGGAAGGGTAACCCAACATATTTTAATATCTTATAAGTTGTACACACAAATACATCCTTAAATTTATGTGTTTATTTATTATTTATTTTTACTTTTTTAATGTTTATTTTTGAGAGGAAGAGTGGGGGGAGGGAGGGAGACGTGCGCGCGCGCGCACACACACACGGAACAGGAACAGGGGAGGAGCAGAGAGGGGGGGAGACAGAGAATGTGAAACAGGCTCCAGGCACTGAGTTGTCAGCACAGAGCCCAACACAGGGCTCAAACCCAGGAGCAGGGAGATCATAACCTGAGCCAAAGCTAAACCCTTAACCAACTGAGCCAACCAGGCGCCCCTAATTTATGTGTTTTTTAAATCTTATTTATTTATTATTTATTTTGAGAGACAGAGAGTCAGAGAACACAGAGGAGAGGGGCAGAATCCCAAGCTAAGAATCCCAAGTTGAGAGTGCAGAGCCCAGCATGGGGATTGATCTTAAAAACTGTGAGATCATGACCTGAACCAAAATTAAGAGTCAGATACTTAGCTGACTGAGCCACCCAGGCATCCCATATGTCTTTCTTTCAAGTTTATTTATTCATTTTGAGAGAGAGAGCACAAGCAGGAGAGGAGCAGAGAGAGAGAGAGAGAGAGAGAGAGAGAATCCCAAACATGCTCTGCACTGCCAACATGGAGCCCAATGCAGGGCTTGAACTCACAAACCGTGAGGTTATGACCTGAGTGGAAATCAAGAGTCTGATGCTTAACTGACTGAGCCACCCAAGTGCCTCCAACCTCAAATTTATATAAATTGTCTATATTTCTGCCTAAAATATCGGTCACTCATGCATGCTCTAGACTAAAGCGGATTCTGATCTCAGTAATTCTTCCCTCTGGAACTTTAACAAAAAGCAAAGGACAGGCTCAACCTAGAGAATGGAGAAAGCTAAGCAGTAGAAAAAAAATTATTTGTACCAGGCTTGAAAGATCCCAATCTATTCCAAAGAAGCTCTTTCTTAGGAGCATGGTACAGAAGGGCCAGGATTTCCATTATTGTTCTTCACTGTGCAATGGTGCCCTGCTGAGAGTCTGACTAGGGGCTGTAGTTTGGTACTGGCTCTGTTCACTAAACTGTGTACCCACAAGTGTACATCCAACCAGAAAGACTGCCCTTCTGTAATTTGCACATTACCATCCTAGTCTCTGGAGACAACCCAGGCATGTGCAATAGGCAGCTACACTGTATATGACTCTAGAGGTCTTCACTCCTCATGTCCCCCTTAGAAGTGTTTTTCTGCAGCACTTTCTGCTCTCTGCTGTTTCTTTTTTTCCGCTGTCCACCTCTCATTTGTTAGCAGGAAGCTAATTCCACTAAGGATATTTTGTTATTCTCTTTGTTAGAATGAGGCAAATGTTACCCTCGAGAGTTATATCTACCATAATCATTATGTCAATATCAGTGGAATCTGGAATATGTCCCAGCATTTTATCTTTTTTCAGAACCCCCTTGCTTCAAAATGCAGAGTCTTTATTTGTAATTTATATACCTTCTGACCTCAGGGTGAATGATTATAGTTTTGTACATTAAAAAGAAAATCCAATTTAAATAAACTCACAAATGGAAGCTGAGAAAGAAATGATAATAATAATAATAATAATAATAATAATAATAATTGTTCACTTACGTAGCATTTACTCTGTGGTGAGCATTGTTATAGTTGTTTTATGTGCATTAACTCTTTATATATTTTCAATAACACTTTGAGGTTACTATTATTAGTCATATTTTATATATGGGGAAAATAAGGCGCAGATAAGTTACATAACTTGCCCAAGTTAACATAGATAATAAATTGCGGAATCATGATTCAAACCAAGGCATTCTGTTTCATGGCCTTTTTTACTATGCTGTAATTTATGAGTTTGCTGATTGCTTTGATAATGTTTCCCTTTAACATTTCATCAAACTCTGCAATAAATCACCACTTATTTTTTCTTGCTATTCACTGGGGATAAAGTAGCATCATCTCAGTAGCTATAAGAGGTTTTCTGTTTAATCACTGTAGTGCTTTTAGAAGTTAGTACATTATAAAAAGCTTTATTTGTATAATGGATGACTGGAAGAACCAGATTATTTTGTATATGTGAATACATATATAACCAACAGTTTGTTTTCTCTGTCTCTAAGCTAGTGGGGTGGTATAAACGTCAGTGTACCTAAAGTGCAGTTACCATGCCTTAACTTGTAAGTGTTTCTTGAGAAAGAAGACTTATTCCAGAATACTAGAATACAGCAAGGAAGTAATGAAAACCCTGGTCTGTAATATCTTTTCAGAGTTGCCTTCACTGTCTTTTCCTCTGGAATATATATTTGCATCTCCAGGTGTCTAACCACATTAAGATCCAAACCTTAACTAAATTTTCTTAATTCCTGAGGTTTGCAATAGTAATTGAAAGTTCATAGATAAATTTCACTAGTATAGGGGCGTATTCTTGATGTGCATACTGCTAGACCACTATTTATCTTTAAATGTTAATAAGATGATTATAGGGGAGATGGATCCATTTGGACCTCATAAACAAGAAAGTCTATGGATGATGGTATTTCGACTGGTTAGTTGGCATTAAACCTCAATAGAACTGTGAAAAGGTGATTGGATAAAGAACAGTGATAACTAAGATAAAAAAAAAAACACATAGTAGACAAGGATCTATACTTTCTTTTTAACACAAGCCATGTTATCTGTCATATTCCTTTTGATACTTTACTACTTGCTCCTGATTTAAAGTATCCTGGGAAGGAGATTTAGACCAGAACCTTTCTGACAAAATTCAGATAATGGATGAAATTTTATAACAGTAAGCATGTTATATGTCAGACTACCATGTTTCTTTTTCTTTTAGGGTATGGGCATGGTCCAGAACAATCTTCCCTTCCTCTTTCTGCCACTTCTCCAACTAATAGTTTTCTGTTCCTTTTATTTAAGTGTTTATTAGTGTTTTTGTGTTATTAGGCAATCTGGTTTTGCTTTGCATTTTCTGTATTCATTGTAATACATGTGTGATGGTCATCTGGCTACAGCTTAGGGAATGGGATTGAGTTAGTGATATGACTACTGCATATACACAGAATTAATGAGGGAGACTTATTTGGAAGGTAGTACAAGGACAGAGCACTGGGATTTTTGCTAAATGGAGAATCAGGTCTAGAAACTTACTCCTAGTTGAGAAGCTGTTGGGAAGAAGATCTGGAGCACAATGTTGGTTGATACAATTCAGTTAATGAACAATGTTCATGTCATGACTGGTTCCATGGTTGAATGCAAGGTGCTGTGCAGTTATTTCTGTGTTAGCTGCAACTCTGTTATGTTCTTTCTCTCTTAAGACGCATTGGAATGCAAGCAAGTTAGATTGACTTTATGATAGAGAAAACAGATGGAATCTGTTTTTTTTTTAAGTGAATGATTTACATATTTACATGATTTACATATAAAGCATTTACAAAAATGAAAAAATTTTGCATTTTATTTGACATTGATGATATCACACCAATGTGTGACAAGACTCAAGACACTTGAGAGGGTATTCAGTGCTAATACAGAGGGTGAAGCACCTCCTACTATATAGGTTTACTGGTAAAGGAAGGCATTAGGCCTTCTCTGGAAAGAGTATTGTATCTCAGGCCACCGTGTTCTTGGCAGTTAGATATACTAAGATAAATAAGTTGTTTTATGTTCCTTGAGGAACTCATTATTTTTCAAAAGAGGGATAGATACATAAAGTATCTGCTATACATAAAGTAATTACTATACCACAATGGGGTAACTGCTGTAAAGAGCCATGAAAGAATAATATTATTATTATTGAAGAGTAATTAAAAATGAGTCCAGATATTTTCATAGAAAAAAACATATAACTTGAGTTATATGCAGATTTTTTCCAAAAATAGAAGGGTATTCAGGGCAGATGAAGCTTCATGAACAAGGGTAGATATGACAAAACAACACATGTTTGGGACAAAAGCATAAAATATTTTCTTGCTTAATGTGGTATGAAGGACAGGAGGGAGATATCATGTGGGAGTCAACTAGTATAGGACCTTTTTAGTGTGACCTGTGGTTAAACTTTAATGGATTTTTTTAATTAGGGGTTTGGAACAATATGATCAGATTGCATTTTTGAATGATCATTTTCTGTAGGAAGATGAAAGATTGATGGGAAAACATTTAGGAGGCTTTTTAATAATAGTCTAGA
The DNA here is from genome assembly GCF_024362965.1 of Panthera pardus. Classification (NCBI taxonomy): domain Eukaryota; kingdom Metazoa; phylum Chordata; class Mammalia; order Carnivora; family Felidae; genus Panthera; species Panthera pardus. The sequence continues at coordinate 50,296,988 of NW_026526843.1, read as the reverse complement.
AATTTTAATACCTTGAACCAGGGTAATTGCAGTGGCAATATAAAGGACTGAGCTAAATATTTAGAAAGTGAAATTAATAATTATTAATGACCTTTAACTTGGGGAGGTGAGAGACAGAGAAGGGTGGAAAGAGAAGTTGAATATAATTCTCATGGGTTGGATGATGGTGCTACTTAGTAATATGGGGAAGAATGGGAAAATCAAAAGTTAGATTTCAGACCTACTAAGTTTGAGATATAAGATAGGTTAGTGGCTGTGTCCTATAGGTAGCTGTATGTGGAAAATTGTAGCTCAGAAGAATATCTGGGTTTGAAAGAGACTGTGGGACTTCATCTGCATGCATATGGGATTTAATACCATGAAAATGGATAAAATTACATAAAGGATTGCAGAGACAAAAAAAGAAGAAGAAGAAGAAGAAGAAGAAGAAGAAGAAGAAGAAGAAGAAGAAGAAGAAGAAGAAGAAGAAGAAGAAGAAGAGGAGGAGGGCCAGGATTAATCTCTGGGCAACACCAACATTTCAAGGGCCAATAGAGGAGAAGAGTCTATGAATGAAGTGCCAACAAAAGAAGTAGCAAAATGAAGAAAATGTGCCATCATAAAAGCCAAGAGGAGAAAATATTTCATGAAGAAATGACTGATTTGATCATATAGAATACGCTAAGAAGTTAAGTTGGATGAAGACAGCAAAAAATCTTTTAGATTTGTTTGGGAGCATGGAGAATATTTGTGATCTGAACATAAGTATTTTCTAAGAGTTGGTATGGATGGAAGCCAGATTGGAATTCTGTGGAGTTTAGGGCTATTGGAGGTATCTGGGGTGCCAGTCACTGAGATAATACAGACAGGATATAAGGTTTGGTAGGATAAAGAATGAACTATGGATCCTGTAGAGTATAAGACTCAGCTGGAGATGTTCAGTAACTAGAAAAGCATATGGTCTGAGACCCACAAAAGCAATCTGGTCTGGGGATAAGGGTTTAGGAGGTTATTCTATAGTTGAACTGCTCTCACTGGATATTTTCAGCCACATTTTGAAATAAAATTGGGACTGATTCATTATGGAAAATTGGCAATTTTTGTTAATGTATAATTCATTATAGCTATAAACACATGCCTCACAGTTTGCAAGGGAGACAATTGACGAATGAAATATGCTGGCTTAGCTTTCTGTAAAGATCATTTGAATATGTTCTTATATTGGTTAAAACAGTTTATAACCAAAGAGTATGTTTTCTGAGTCTAGGATTTTAGTTAGTGAAAAAAAATTGTAAAAGTTGGGCATCCTTATAAAATCCAAACTTAAAGCAGATAGTCCTATATAAGTAACTCGCCTCGGAAAAGGAGAAAAGCTGTTTAAAACCACAAATTATTAATTTAATTGTTTCTATTGTACTTATTCTCTAGATTTCTAAGATTTCATCTTAAGTTACATGCTCATGACTTCATTCACAGTGGAGTATGATGGTCAGAAATGTAGAAATGACCATTTTTGACTTAAATTATTTTTGTCATATAGTTTTTAATGCTAGTAAAGAAAATATGAAATATGATTGACCTTATTAATTTTAATTTTATACAATTTAATAAAAGTTATGTTAGCAATTTTACAGAATGAAACCTTTATCCATTTATGTTTCTGAAAAATGACTTTGTAAAATGTCAAAATTGCTATTGTGTGATTTGTAAAAAATCATTAATGATTTGTGCTTGATACATTTAAACTCCATTGAAGGTCAAGGATTCTATTAGGGCATTTTTGTCAGTAAAATATTGACATAAATTGACTAGATGGCTGAATTCTCATTGACAATACTGTCACATTTTTAAAGAAATTGTCTAATTGATAAGGCCATATTTTTCTTACTGTCTTTCTTAGTAACAACCACGTGTTCATTAAATATTTCCTTAGAGTGTGTGTTAGGTAACAAAATTTAGTGGTCATAGTCACAATTCTTATTTAATAGATCTTTAATAGATCTTTAGTTTAAATTGCTATGATTATTATCATTCTCAATGACTATGTATATATGCTTTGCATTTGGATAAGACATAATTGTGTGGATATTTCAAGATCATTGGTAGTTATGTTGACCTTAATGTATTTTTGATATTCAGTACTGAACTTAGATATCCACAATTTGATTTACAAAGTCATACTCCAAACTGTAAAGTCACAAAACAAAGCCAATAAAGAAAAGCTGGAACAATGTCTTATTTTCTTATCTAAAACTTGCCTATCATCTAGACATGCAGTATATATTTTGAACAAATTTTTTACCTGCCACCTAAACAAGAGTTTCTGTTGTTATGTGGCAACACTTTCTTTTTTTCACCTTTGTCGTCTTTAAGGAGATGTTTATAATAACTATTGTTCTAAAGGCCTAATATTGACATGTAATGGATAAATAGTATAGGGGAGGAAAAATAATTTTTCCTCTACCCTTCTAGGTTTTTGCCCGAGACCCCTTTAATAAAAGATTAATAGGAGGGGTGCCTGGGTGGGTCAATCATTTAAGCATCCAACTTCCACTCAGGTCATGATCTTGTGGTCTGTGAGTTTGAGGCCTGCATTGGGTTCTGGGCTGACAGCTCAGAGCCTGGAGCCTACTTCAGACTCTGTGTCTCCCTCTCTCTTTGTACCTCCCCCACTTGTACTCTGTCTCTCCTTCAAAAATAAACATTAAAATTTTTTTGAAAAAAAAAAGATTAATAGGAGAAAAGTAAACAGTTTTATTAACATGTATACCTCACCTTACCTGGGGAGATATCCCCCTTGGCCCAGGCCACCACCTTAAATACCATCTTCAGCTAAAGACAAAAGAAAGATTTTGGGGTGTGATGTTGGTAAACTGTACTATATCAACAGGACAGAAACAGGAGAATATTCCATGTGTAGTCAAGAAGAATGGGTATCCTGCTATTTTACGATGAAAAATTCTGAATATATCTATTAAGTCCATCTAGTCCAATGTGTCATTCAGAGCTGTTGTTTCCCTATTGATTTTCTGCTTAGATGATCTGTCTATTGTTGTAAGTGGATTAATAAAGTCACCTACAATTACAGTATTATTATCAGTAAGTTTGCTTATGTTTGTGATTAACTGACTTATATATTTGGGGTTTCACATTGGGGGCATAAATACTTACAATTAGGTCTTCTTGATGGATAGACCCCTTAATTATGATATACTGCCTTTCTTCATCTCTTGTTACAGTCGTCGTTTTAAAATCTAGTTTGTCTGATGTAAGTGTGGCTGTTTACCCTTGAACAATATGACTACTCCACTCCTGTTGATATAGTACAGTTTACCCTTGAACGACACAGGTTTGAACTGTGTGGGTTCACTTAGTGCAAATTGCTTATACTACAGTACTGTAAATGTATTTTCTTTTCCTTATGATTTATTTAATAACATTTTCTCTTCTCTAACTCACTTTATTGTAAAAGTGCAGTATATAATACTTATACAAAATATGTGTTGACTATTTTTATGAGTTCATAAATTTATTGTATCCCTAACAAAAATATCAATGAAATCATTTTCTACAGCCAGACATCTTAATTATAAAGTTAATTTGGAAGAAGGAAGAAAAAACATCCAGAAAAATCCTGATAAAGTAAGAGCAAAGGAGAAGAGGTTACCCTATAAGATATTAAGGCATATTATAATCCTTTAAATTTAAAGCAGTATAATATCAACCTATGAGTAGAAAGAATACAAAGTCAAGAAATATACCCAAGTGTATATGATAATTTGATATATGAAAAAAATTACATATCAAATCATAGAAAAATGACTTTTTAATGCTAAGATAACTAGATAGTATCTTGGAAAATAAAATAAAATTGAATCCATCTCATATTACCCACCCAGATAATTTCCAAATTGATTATACATTTAAAAAATTTTTTTTTCAACGTTTTTTATTTATTTTTGGGACAGAGAGAGACAGAGCATGAACGGGGGAGGGGCAGAGAGAGAGGGAGACACAGAATCGGAAACAGGCTCCAGGCTCCGAGCCATCAGCCCAGAGCCTGACGCGGGGCTCGAACTCACAGACCGCGAGATCGTGACCTGGCTGAAGTCGGACGCTTAACCGACTGCGCCACCCAGGCGCCCCTGATTATACATTTAAATATAAAGAGGAATCATATAAGATTATCATATAAGATAAGATACATATATATGTGTGTGTGTGTATATGTATATATATATATTGGAGACAGATGATTCTTTTTTTTTATTTTTTAAAATTACATCCAAATTAGTTAGCATATAGTGCAACAATGATTTCAGGAGTAGATTCCTTAGTACCCCTTACCCATTTAGCCCATCCCCCCTCCCACAACCCCTCCAGTAATCCTCAGTTTATTCTCCATATTATGAGTCTCTTCTGTTTTGTCCCCTCCCTGTTTTTATACTATTTTTATTTCCCTTCCCTTATGTTCATCTGTTTTGTCTCTTAAAGTCCTCATATGAATGAAGTCATATGATTTTTGTCTTTTCTCTGACTGACTAATTTCACTTAGCATAATACCCTCCAGTTCCATTCACGTAGTTGCAAATGGCAAGATTTCATTCTTTTTGATTGCCGAGTAATACTCCATTGTGTGTGTGTGTGTGTGTGTGTGTGTGTGTGTGTGTGTGTGTGTGTGTGTATACGTATGTATATATATATGTATATACCACATCTTCTTTATCCATTCATCTACCGATGGACATTTGGGCTCTTTCCATAATTTGGCTATTGTTGATAGTGCTGCTATAAACATAGGGGTGCATGTGTCCCTTCGAAACAGCATACCTGGAGACAGATAATTCTTTATTGGGAGTTGTCATTCTGATTCCATAATAGCAGGGAACATGCATTTTCTCAGTCCTTTGCACATATTAATGTTTTTTGTTTGTTTTTAAATTTTATTTTTTAAATTTACATCAAAATTAATTAGCATATGGTGCAACAATGATTTTAGGAGTAGATTCCTAATGCCCCTTAACCATTTAGCCCATCCCACCTCCCACAAACCCTCCAGTAACCCTCTGTTCTCCATATTTAAGAGTCTCTTATGTTTTGTCCCCCTCCATGTTTTTATATTGTTTTTGCTTCCCTTGCTTTATGTTCATCTGTGTCTTAAAGTCCTCATATGAGTGAAGTCATATGATATTTGTCTTTCTCTGACTAATTTTGCTTAGCATAATACCTCTAGTTCCATCCACATAGCTGCAAATGGTAAGATTTTATTCTTTTTGATTGCCAAGTAATACTCCATTGTGTATATATATCACATCTTCTTTATCTATTCATCCATTGGTGGACATTTGGGTTCTTTCCATACTTTGGCTATTGTTTGTGTTGACTATTTTATCAGTAAGGCTTCTTTCTGGCCAACAGTAGTCTATTAGTTATGGTTTTGGGAAGTCAGTTGTTGTACATAGATTTTGGTTGTGCAAGGGGGAAAGGTGGGCACCCGTAATCCCTGCACTATTCACGGGTCAACTGCATGTGGAGAAATATTTTAAAGTTAGGCATTGTTGGAGAGGAGGAATTTCCTTTGCCTGCCAAGGTCTTCTAGCTGCACTAAGAATCAACTTGACATGATGCAGATAAATAAAAGAAAATCAAATCTAATTTCATACATATAGGGAATCTAATCAGAAGCAGAATTCCAAAGATAGTCAGGCAACAAGAGGCTTATTTGATATCCTGAGCTAAAGAGCGGTAGGTTTCTGGGATGAAAATGGGAGGAAGACCATTAACAAAAGGGTGAGAGGAGATATTTGAAAAACAACGTTGCCCTGCTATGCAGATAAGTTTCTTAGGTAAAGAGGAATCTTTGTTAATAGCTCTCTTCCTCATACAGTCAGGCAGTTTAGGGGGATGATAAAGAGTTTTTTCGGAATCTACTGGGTTTTGATTGCTTGTAACTGAAAATAATCTTCATGCAAAAGTGGTCCATCTTTGGGCCACCTGCCCTTGGCCCCTACAACATCCTCAGAGATGCTATGGTTGTCATACCTAGAACATATGTAAGTATTGCGAAATTATCCCCTCAGAATTCTTTGGCCTCAGTGTATGAGAAAAGTCTGGGTTATATTTTTCATAATGTATTCCCCTATACCTGTTATCCCATGGTATAAATGACCTTTTAATTTAGGTATTTGAATCACATTTAGCAAATTAATGTATATCCTCCAGTATCCTCCTGTACCTTGTTTTTATTTCCCCCACAAAATTTTCACTGAAATATTTTGTCCTATTAAAGTTTGCATGAAGTATAGCAATCATGAGACCCTTTTGGTTACTAATGATTATAGATGTGTCTCAGAGTCTCAAAGTTCTGAACACAGCTATTCTTCATTTCCTGAGAGTTTGTGAGTTTCATGGGTCTTCAGAAGACCTTGATACATCATTACCCTTCCTTGTAAGCAATGCTGTATTCATATCCCCACCTTGATATCATCTCCATTTTCTTAACAGTCTTCAATGTCATATATGCTTTGATAGATTTACTCATTTCATCTGATGATTGTGATCATTTTGATTGTATTAAATGTCATGCTTTAATATTCCTGCTTTGAAAAGATATTTCAATAGATAGCATAAACATTAAAGGTAAGATGGTGAATTTATTGCTAATATGTCTAAGGTAGGCAACCAACTATCATTTGTGTAATTCATCCTCTTATTATAAATGTCATTGTCCACTAAGTCAGACATAGTTTTTATCAGATTAAATTGTGGGATGCTCTATACATAGTTAAATGACAGCACTTACAGGGGAAGCACATGTTTTTTCCTTAAAGGACATCCATAGCTTCTAGTTATTGTGATTTCTGTTGTGTATTTTGCCAATCCATAAAGATAGTTATACTCTGAAGAAGTTTCTATGCTGTACCTCAGTAAAGATAGTAATTAATACATATTAGCCTTTAACTTCTGTGGCATTTCTGTTTAGAATGTGTGAATTGACTATTATTTATCACAAAAGGAGAGGAAAAAACCTAAAATCTATTTTGCTCCTATTATCTGCCATAATGTACTGAGTACATTTTTGATATGGGGAATAAAGGGCAATTGTATTAGGGAGAAATGACCCATTTTAATGATTCCTTCCATAAGGAAAGAAATGCTAATCACTAATAATGAGTTCATGGAGGACACATTAATCATCCTCAGTTTGAAAAACTGGATTCGTTTAATATTAATAATAATTGTTATTGTTGTTGAGTGAAGCCAAACTTATCATCGGCTTTGATGATAAAAATGAAATGTTGATTATCATGCATTTCTCTGGTAAACTAGCCCTTTATGTTGGAATAAAAATTGGTGAATTTCACTTGCTTTATTTTTACTTGTATGCTTATTAGCAAGAGGTCATGGTAAAAAGTTAAAGGCCCACTAACAAATAGGGCTGGGTTGGTTGCAGAAGTAGAATTAAGAAAGAGTATCTGGAGCCACACTCCTTAGGTTTAAAACTCACTTCTACCACTTTATAATTGGTATGACTTTGTGTAAGATACCTAATATCTCAATCTCTTCATCTGTAAAATTGAGATAAGTATAGTATCTACCCCTTAGGTTTATTGTGACACTCAAGTTAATACATGTAAAGTGTTTGAAATTGTGCCTACCACATGCTATATATGCCAGTTCTTGTGATCATTTTTGTCAGTATCAATAATGTCTGCTTATTATAGCAGCAGATATTTTTTAGTTCAGGGATTTTGTCAATTCTTTGTCATTTGTTTGCAGAGAACAGGGTCAATATCTTTGACACCATTACTACCTGTTCAACTTCCCTGTAGAATCTGTGATCTGGCTAACACTTAACATAGCAGTCTTATTTTGTAGAAAAAGAAACTGTGGGCCAGAAATGTATCTAATTTAGGTTATAAAGTTAGGAATTACGAGTCTGGTTTTGAATATAGATCTTCTGATGGCTTGTTTTAGCACTATTCATACTTTATGGCTTAAATTTGGCTATGTGTTTTTTCTTCATTTTTGAATATTGAATTCCTTAATTCTAAGCACCATGTAGTAAATGTATAAAATGTTAGTATAAGTATCAGTTGGTTTGGTTTTCTCAGGAAAAAAGTGAACCCTGTATTATAATTTATAGAATTCTCTTTCTGTCGATGTCTGTTATAAAACTACATATGCCTAATGTAATAAAAGTTACCCTTGAGAATGGAGAAGACTAAGGTTAATGGCAAATAAAAAAAGAAAAAAAAGACTCAGGATTTGAAAAAGACTCAGGAATTGGCTTTAACTATTGTGAGTAGAAGACATAGGCTAAAGATAAATCAATGACAGGAATATAATATTTCCAAGTTGTATACTTTCAAAATAAAAGTAGAATGTAATATTTCCAAATTCTCACTTTTAAAGTAAATGTCTGATATGGAAGAGAAGATGCCTCCATCTTTAGTAAACAGATATTGCTGAAAGTTTCAAGATTCATTCAATCTTGCATCTTTTAGCTGAATATTATTGATCCTTCTCTTTTAACTCTTAATTTAGAGGTTCAGGTTTTCATAAATATTAGTTTGTGTAAAACATTTAAATGTATGCCTATTTTGTGAATTTTAGAAAATTATAGTATTTGTTTTACATGAAAACTGCCAATAGCACTATGGATTATCACAATAAAAATTAACATTTCCTCACATGTTTCTATTTCTATCTGTCATTGTTATCTAATAGTTCAATAATCCCCATCATTTTCAAAATCAGTGTTCAGTATATTTGAACTGTGCTGTTGCTTCAGCAGTGCCAGTCTGATTGTGTTCACTTGTGCATATGAGTTATGTCGGGGACAAATAATTTTCTTTGCCCTTCGATGTCCTTATAGCTGCACTAAAATAATTGACGTGAGACAGAGTAACAAGAAAAAAATCAAATTTAGTTTAATACATACAGGAATTCCATGCAGACATGAAATTCCAAAGATAGGCAACATGAGGCTTATATGATATCCTGAGTTAAGTAGAGGGATAGGTGTCTGGGATGCAAAGGGGAGGAAGACCATTGGCAAGAAGGTGAGAGTTGTTTGGAAAACAAAGTTTTCTCTGTTATGCATATAAGATTCTTAGGTAAAGAGGAATCTCTTAATAGCTTTCTTCTTGGTATGAGCTCTATTTTCCGATTAAATTTAGACAATTAAGGGGGAGCTTTTCTTGAATCTGCTCAGTTTTAATTGCTTTTAATTCAAAATCTTCAAGTCAAAATGGCCCATCTTTGGTTGGTCTGCGCCTGTTCCTGTCACATACCATTTCCCCAAATGAAATACCTGATGTCTCTCACTCAACTAATCATAGCACTTACTTCCTTCACAATCTTGTTTACTACTTCTAATTATTCTTGATACTAGCTTTGAGAATACTGAGGAGAGCTAACTATGCCTGAGTGGAGCCTTTCATTTTCTTAATATGCATTTTATCAAGGTGTGTCTTTTGCTTTCTAAATGCTCTTGAGTTACTTTCAAATGCTGTCTTTAGTATCCTCAACTGTTTCTATCTTCCTGAGGGTAGGAAACATGTCATCTATTTTGTTTTGTTCCCTTCACAAAACCATTGGGTGTTTAGTTCAAGTTATTTTCTGACTAACTTCCTCAGTTGAGAAATGTTCAGGGCATACATATTTCTTTTAAATTAGCTTACATAATACAAAACTAGACAAATGCAAGAATTGGGGAGATTTATGTTCCCTTAAAACTCCAAACCAATATTCTCTGTTAGTATGGAGTATATCAATGCTGAACTCTTTACCTTTGCTTAGCCTTTATTTATTTATTTATGTATGTATGTATGTATTTATTTATTTACTTATTTATGTATGTATGTTAGTTAATAGTATATTAACTGGAACTTTATTTTCTTTTTTTTAACATACTGAAAGAAGATTTTATTGAAATATACTCTTTCTACACTGCATTATTTCACAAAGTATATGGTACTTTTAAAAAATTCATTTATTTAAATTCAAGTCAGTTAACATAAAGTATAGTATTAGTTTCAGGAGTAGAACCCAGTGATTCATTACGTATATACAATACCCAGTGCTTGTCCCAACAAGTGCCCTCCTTAATGCCCATCACCCATTTAGCCCATTCCCCCACCCACCTCCCCTCTAGCAACCCTTAGTTTGTCCTCTGTATTTCAGAGTCTCTTATGGTTTTCCTCCCTCTCTGTTTTTATCTTATTATTCCTCCCCTTCCCGTATGTTCTCATCTATTTTATTTCTTAAATTCCACATATGAGTGAAATCATATGGTATTTGTCTTTCTCTGATTGTGACTTCATTTTGCTTAGCATAATACTTTCGTTCCATCCATGTTGTTGTAAATGGCAGGATGTCGTTATTTTTGATCTCCAAATAATATTTCATTTCTTCCTTATCTACGCATCAGTCGATGGACATTTGGGCTCTTTCCATAATTTGTCTATTGTTCATAGTGTTGCTCTAAACATTAGGGTGCATGTGCCCCTTTAAATCAGCATTTTTATATCTTTGGATAAATAGTAGTTAAATTTCTGGGTCGTAGGGTAGTTCTGTTTTGAATTTTTTGAGGAACCTCCATATTGTTTTCCAGAATGGTTGCACCAGTTTTCATTCCCACCAGCAGTGCAAACATTTTCTCCTTTCTCCTCATCCTCGTCAACATCTGTTGTTTCCTGAGTTGTTAATTTTAGCCATGCTGACAGGTGTGAGGTGGTATCTCATTGTGGTTTTGATTTGTATTTCCCCAATGATGAGTGACATTGAGCATCTTTTCATGTGTCTGTTAGTCATTTGGATGTCTTCTTTGGAAAAGTGTCTATTCATGTCCTGCCCATTTCTTCCCTGGGTTATTGGCTTTTTGCGTGCTGCATTTGATAATTTCTTTATAGATTTTGGATACTAACCCTTTATCTGATATGTCATTGGCAAATATCTCTCATTCCATCGGTTGCGTTTTAGTTTTGTTGAGTGTTTCCTTCATAGCCCTTGTTTTCAGTACTGAAAATGGGAGCAGGTCCTCAAAATTTTAGGCAATGAAAATTGTACCTGTAGCCTTGATTTTGTTCTATTTTTTCCTACTGTACTTGGCAAAATTAGTCCTATTTGGCTATGTGTTTAAGTAACTCTGCATTTGAAAGGATGCTGATGTTCCAAATTAGGTATAATATTTTATTCAGGTTTAGTTTTTTTTTTTTTTTTCTTGAAATCAGAATGAGCATCCCAAGATCAGAGAGAGAAATACTTTATAGATATAATTAACTTTTCTTTAACAAGAAAGACTGGTTAACAAATACTGCATTGATAATTCAAGGCATTAATCCGTGAATGTGTATTAGTCTCACTGGTTGAAAGTCTGTTGTCACTCAGTAGGTCAATTGTAATCCATGTATCTATAGTCTTAACTGCTCATTTTCACATTGGCTTAACTCTGTGTATTTAAGCATTACATGTTTTTATATATCTAAGCTTGAGTGAATTATTAAAAGTTTTATCTATTATTCTTACTTTCCAATGAAAAGAAGTGATAACTTGTAATGAATCCATGTACATTTGCATTAGTGTCATGCAGCCAGCCCCTGTGCAGACTGTAGCAAGGACAATCAAAATATCTGTGTGCAAAGCTGTAGTTTCATTCGTAGTTGCTGAAAATCCTAATGTGAATAAAGCCATCATGTCAAATTGACATTTTCCTAAAACATGACTATATTGATTTAGTAGAAGATTTTAATTGCTGAATGTTAGTTCAAGATCAAAATGTCCTCCCTTTTACTGTTTTAACTCACTGTGTCAGACTGATCACTTTTCAATGTATAACTATGAGATGGGACAAAAAATAATGTTTTAAAGTTTTCTTAACATTTCAAATTTTCATTTTATTTGCACCCACATCACCAAGAAATAGAAGAAGGAAATAGATAATTATTTTCTCAAAAAAAAAATAATATAGGGCATTGTCTTCATTGCTATAAATTTAGTACTTATGAAAATTTTCAGGCTGAAGAGTCTTAGATAGAAGCTAGAAAACTTTGCAGTCCAAATTTAAGATGACCTATATATCTTTCCCATTTTAGTTTTTAAATACAAACAATACCCATTTCCCATCTTTATCTTTTTTCCTGCATTTTCCTTTCCCCTTTGTTTCCCATTTCCAGTCTTCTTTCTATACTGTAAATCTTTTACTCAAGGGGGAAATGATCTAAATCTCTATCTCTTTTTAAAATCTACTCCCATGGAATATTATTTATGATTATACTGAAATTTTTAAATGGTTATGCTTTCTAAGCAATTCAAGACAAGAAGAAAAAATATTATTTGCTCTAAATCCAAATATCTGTCCATATATGTACTTTCCTGTTAAACCTTCAAACACATGAAGATGTGAACTCCTCTCAAAATTCCCTTCTGTATATTAGTCATAACAATTCATAAAAGGTGACCTGAAGCCTGCTTGTTTGATAATATTTCAAAGTCCAATTAACAAATGCATTATGTAATTTTGCTTTATTTTTTCAACAGCAATACATTCAGATAAATAGTTATTGAGTATCTGCCCTATGTTATGCTCTGCTTGGGCTGAACCTAAAACAATGAATAAAGTAGGATTCTTGACATACAAAAGTTTACAGCTTAGTTAGAGAGACAGGCATGTAGATGAATGAATAAATTATACTGTAGTTTGGTAAGTACTACAGCCAACATGTGAAAAAAGTGCTCTGAGCATTATAACTTTTTCTGAGACAGTTATCGACACTTCATCATTGGAAGTAACAATTTTGTTTCCGAAGAATGATAAGGGATTTTCCAGATAGAGAAGATAGTAAAGGGTATTTCAGGCAAAGGGATTTATGCAAGCATGTTAAGGCATTTTTAGATGATGATGGTTACAAAATCGAATATGGTGGTTCCTGCCCAGGGGAATGATTCTTGCAGCATGGGGGATAGACATTAAAATATGTGTAGTGGTAGTTGTAGTACTAGCAGTAGCAGTAGTCATGTTCATCCTAGTAGTAGTGTGGATTAAGATACAACAAGAACATGGGAGAGATATTCTCAACTGTGCCTCATCTTGGAAATCTTTATAGGGCAGACAGCTATAGGGGTAAAAGAAGTAGTTTCTGAGGTGAATGACCTCTATGATAAGAATAATAATAGCCACTAATATTTATTGAGGGATTACTCCATGCTAAATACTATGCTACACGCATCACATGCATTTTCTCATTTAATCCTCCCAATACTCTGAAGTAGATGCTATTATTGAACCCTAATTTTAAAAAATCTTTGAAGCTCCAGGTGGTTCAATAACTCCCCTAAGCCCTCATGGAAATGCTGGAACTGAGGCTTGAGGCCAATCTGACTCTGAGTCCTTTGTTCACATATAAATTTCATGCAGTGAGCCATCTCATATATTACAGTAGAATTGAAAAATATAAATATTAGATATAATACAGTGTCTCCTTCTGAGGATTTCATGCTCTAGAACTTGTGCAAGACAACTCTAATAAATAATTGTAGAGTAAAATGATGATATATGCTATGCTGGAGATATTTTTAACGTTCTGGAGGCAGCTTAAATTGTGAGGAAACCACATGATTTAGTGCAAAAGATATGAGTTTACACCCTGTGTAACTTTCAACTAATTATCAGTCTTCTTTGATGCTCAGAACCATGTCAATTGAGTTTAATAATAACTGCCTTCTAGGACTGTTATGAATAGTAAATAAGATTAACAAGATGGGCTATAGAAAGCACTGAGTGACTGTGGAATCTAATATCTTCAAATAATAGCAAATAGAAGTTCTTTGAGAAGACCTCATATTGTTGGAAAGAACATGAAGTTAGACAAAACTTACCATATGTGTGACCTTGGAAACCTGGAATCTTAGTTGCGTCAGCTATAAAACAGGGATAATGCCACCATCTTCGAGGGTGGCTGTGCATTTCCTTACACACATTCCTTGGGTGTTCAGCAAGAGCATAAGAGAATAGACCTTGTCCTTGAAGAAGGAGTAAGAGTTCTCTGCTGAAAAGTAGTTTGAAAAAACAGGATAATGCTTTAAGAAGATGCTTTAGGAAACCATCTGAAATTTGTTAACAATTGCTGAGTGCTGAAAATTGCCTTGATCTTTTATATAGGCACCTTTACAAAGAAAGGTGATCATGGAGTAAACAGAAAACTGAAGGGACTGGAGAAATGCTCTCCCTTTTTCTTCAGGTGCTTTTGAAGAGAAAATAGTCATGGAGAAAAGGGGTGGACAGCTGTTCTGTTCTTCCCTGTCAGTGTTTAGTTGGAGAGGAATTCACAGGGAGAGTACCAGGGGAGGCTCATGGTGCCAGTCTGCTGTCATGTAATAGTTCCTGTGTCTGTTTTTTATAGATATTTTGTCTTCTCCCCTGTTGTCAGCTGTCACTTTGTACTCTTGTCAGTGCGCCTATCGTGTCTTAGTAATTAGGGCCTAAGTGCTGGCATTAAAGAAATTACAGGCTGAAGCAACTTTGTTTAAAAGTGTCCAAATTAGCCTGCATTTATGAAGCTTCTAGCATCAGCAGGCAAACTGCAGCAATGGCAAGGGAAAGTCTTGGCAGTGTTTAGAGGGGTGGCAAGATTATGTGTGGCTTCTGGTCAAGTTGAGAGATGGAATATACAAAGGAAAAGAATAGGAAATGTTGTTAACATAAACTTTGGACTTCGATTCTGCTCTGTGCACTTGGACAAATAATTTAACCTTGATGTTCACAGTTCTTAGGGATAAAATTGTTTATTAATACCCACTTTGCACTACTGTGATGAAAATTTGCCTAGCACAGTTCTTTTGCTAGAGTAAACATTCAATAGATGTCAAATTATTTATAGTCCCCCAGCTAAGTAAATATGTGTGGTCGATTCTTGAAAATACCCAAGGTCTTGATATTTTAAGTTGTTTACTTTTAAAGGCACAGAGGTGAGGAGTTTCCAAAAATTATATTGGATGAAATTATATAATTTAGTCAGTTTGACTGAATTAAGAAATGCACATTTTGAGAACTAGTTAGAAATGCATTTAAGGGAGGTGGCCAATGGAAATGAGGATGGGAGAACTGCTCACATTGTTCCTTGAAAACAAATTCTAGAGGTAAGGCTGTATTTGGCCAGCATTAGGGAACCTGGGTGGATCTTGCAGGTTGATGTCTGAGAAAAGCTTATCTGGCAGCTAGACATGGACACTGGGGAGGGAGAAGCTTTGGACAGGGACATGAGCTATGTGACTATTTTAGCAGCCAAGGGGGAAGGTAATGAAACCTTATAAACCATGGGAATAACAGTGGACATAGAAAGGACGAAGCATATCTTGAAGGATCTGTGAGTGTTGACTGTGGAGTTAAAGGGTCAACTGGATGATAAGCCTTAGGAAATAGAGAATGACTCTGATGATGGAGAAACAGGAAAGGGCCTTTTTGTGATAGTATACTGTTTCCATTTTTACTGTGTTTATTTTTAGTTTGCAGCCTTGTATATAATTAAAGGTGAGTTTCAGGCAACTAAAAAATATAGATTTGGAAAGGTGAGCTTTCTAAAATTGTCCCTCAGAGGAAGCAGCCATGGTTAATGGGAAAGGAAGGAAAAGAGGTAGAAAAGTGAGAATAATAATAGTGATTAAGGTTAGATAAATGAAAGAAAATAGAAAATAATTTTGAGGAAATTTGTGGGCAAAACTAGCAGTGTCAGTCATGTTGTATGTTCTGAACAACCTGGTTGTGGGATTTAAAGTTGGAGTGAGATTTGTTTCTTGGCTTTGCTTCTTAGAGTATTTTTATTTTCTTTTTAAAAATTCTTCTATTTTTGTTTCAGGTTTCCAGAGTTTTTACTTTTATTGGGAACTTTTCTTTGCCTCTATTATGCCTCACACTTATTTCCTATTCTCCTTCATGAAACCTCCTATTTTTATCTTTTTTTAAAAAAATTTTTAACGTTTATTTATTATTGAGAGACAGAGAGACACAGAGCATGAGCAGGGGAGGGGCTGAGAGATGGAGAGACACAGAATCTGAAGCAAGCTTCAGGCTCTGAGCTGTCAGCACGGCACCCGACATGGGGCTCAAACTCACAAACCGCAAGATCATGACCTGAGCTGAAGTTGGATGCTCAACCGACTGAGCCACTCAGGTGCCCCTCCTATTTTTATCTTTTTAAAAATCTTGTTATAAATCCTGAGCATCCACCCTTTCAACAACTTGAACCAGATGAATTCTACAGCTTTTCACTGAGAAGTAGTTACTGACATTGGTCAGTTAAAAACTACTTGTTTTTTTTTACATGAGATACCATCAGCTTTTTCACAGTGGTAGGAGATTCTGCATCTCCAGTGTAGCACATAAAGGGAATCAACCCTGGAGTCAGAATACTTGGTTGGAACCCAGCACTGCCCCTTGCTAGGTAAGTGACCTTCAAAAGGTTATGTAACCTCTTACATTTCATTTACTAATCTGTAAAATAAGAGGGATGATAATATTAACCTTATAGGGTTTCCATGAGGGTTAAAAGGATTAAAATGTTTAGAATAATGGTGTAGTCCATAGTAAGCATTGAGTATTGGGTACCATTATTTACTTGTTGTTGTTATTTTGATTTACTATATAAACTTGAAGCATGGGTATGAATTAAGGATATATTCTACTTTTATATTTGAATTGATTTGATTTTTTTTGTATATTGGAGAAATTCATCCTCAAAGTAATTGATTTTGTTTTAAAAATAAGATGTTTAATTCATTCTCTTTAATGATAGGATAGTGATCAATCACATTAAAAACATATTTCAAGAAGAATGGGGATAAGGAGAAATTTTAATTATTTAAAATTAATATAAATAAGATGAAAGTGTTGTCAAAAACCAACCCCTGTGTTCCAGAGCCAACATATAACACAAAGAAAGAGTTTGTGATAAAGAGTTTGGGATAAAGAGGAACAATAATTTTATTGCTTTGCCAGGCAAAGGAGGTTGCAGTAGGCTAATGCTTCCAAGGCTGCAAGGCTGCTCAGGGTAAAAGGCTGAGGGCTTTTACAAGAAAATATGGGATCTTGGCACTTTTGATAGGAGTCTGGTACATGCTGCCAGTTGCATTCCTCATGTCTTCAAGGTAGTCTCATGACTACTGCTGGCATGCCCATCTGAGTCTTGTTGCTAAGTATACATTGAGGTCAACAAGATGGCAATATCAATACCAAATTCCTGGAACAAAGGATTCTACAGAAAAGTGAGAGGCTTCAAGAATGAGGAAGAGAGCCTTGCTGAAGCATTAGTTTGTCCCTCTTAATTTCCAGCCATGTTTACATCTCTGTAGAGGTTTCAAAAGTTACACAAAAGAAATTACACTATATAAGGTATCTTCAAGTCATCAAAATTTACCATATTTAGCTTAACATATTCTCTAATACCAATTTTATATGTGAACCAGTAAGCATTTGTAAGGAACATTATTTTTAAAATGGCACTTTGATGATAATGCCATTTTTTAAAATTGTATAAATGTGCTGCCTTCCATAAATATTCTGGTGTTTCATTTTAGAGAAGGCTTCATTTTTATTTTAATGAATGTACAATGAAAAGTGACTGAGTTCAATAATTTCCATATTCTCTTTCCTATCCACATTCACTCTTTGATCTTTAAGTGACCTGGCTTCGGGAAATCTTTAAACATCTCATAGTAACAAATGGCATGCAATATGCTGACTTTTTGTCAACTTTATTTTTTTCTTTATATTTAATTTTTTAAATCTGTGATTTATGACTCATAAGCACATATGTGTCTATATACATGTTAACATGGCATTTTTTATAATGTGTGGCTTTGTAACACATCTTCCTCCATTAAAGCGACTACGGCCTTAAAATCTCCTTTTGAAAAAGCCTCTTTATTTAGTAGTTGCAGCAGATGATCTGTGTAAGAAAAAATTAATAGCTGTACCTGGAGTGGTCTTAACTTCGGATTTATACACTGAAAGTATATATTGACAAATTCCTGTATGCTTTTTGTAGATATGAGCAAATTATATTTAAATAGTTATGTTGCTAGGAAAGTCTTAAAAATTTATTCAGACCTTTTTGTTAGTACTAAGTAAAATAATTATGTCAGGATCTATTATTAATGTCTTATATTAGGAATATATTATCATACTCAGACTGGAATCCTGGTAAAATGGTATGTCTTTAAACAAACACAAGCTTTCAGTATTTTTGAGAGAGAGAAAGAGAGAAGGAGAGAGCAAACTGGTGAGGGGCAGAAAGAGGCAGACACAGAACTCGAAGCAGGCTCCAGGCTTTGCCCTGTCAGCACAGAGTCCGATGTGGGACTCGATCCCACAACTGCGAGATCATGACCTAAGCCAAAGTCAGACACTTAACTGACTGAGCCACTCAAGCACCCCCAGTAAAAACTTTTTCTATATCAAAGGGATTTTTGTTTGGTAACTTTACTTCTTTTTTTTTTTAAAAACTAACCTTCATCACCTTAATATATATTGGTCCATCATGTTAGGAAATGTTAATGAATTTTCTAAATTTTTGTATGTTTATTTTTGTTTTCTTATGAGAATTCTGGACTCTTTGAAAACAACTTTTAAAAAGTTTGCTTCCTGTTTTTAATTTCAAGTTTTTATTTAAATTCTAGTTATTTAACATACATGGTAAAACTTGTTTCAGATATACAATTTAGTGATTCATCACTTACATACAACACCTAGTGCTCATCACCAGTGCCCTCCTTAACACCTATCACCCGTTTAGTGAATCCCCCACCCACCTCCCCTCCATGAATCCTCAGTTTCTTTGCTATAGTTAAGAGCCTCTTATGGTATGCTTGCCTCTTTCTTTTTTCCCCCTTCCACTATTTTCTTCTGTTTTCTTTCTTAAATTTCACACATGAGTGAAATCATATGGTATTTGTCTTTCCTGTCAGGCTTATTTCACTTAGCATAATACACCCTAGCTCCATCCACGCCATTGCAAATGGCAAGATTTTTATCTTTTTGATGGCTGAGTAATATTCCCTTGTACGTATATACCACATCTTCTTTATTGATCAGTTGATAGATATTTGGACTCTTTCCATAGCTTGGCTATTGTTTATAGTGCTGCTGTAAACATTGGGGTGTATGTCCCCCTTCAAATAAGTAGTTTTGTTTCCTTTGTGTAAATACCTAGTAGTGCAATTGCTGGGTCATATTTTTACCTTGTTAGGAACCTCCATACTGTTTGGTAGAGCGGCTGAACTAGTTTGCATTCCCACCAGCAGTGCAAGAGAGTTCCCCTTTGCATCCTCACCAGCATCTGTTGTTTTCTGAGTTGTCAATTTTAGCCATTCAGAGGTGTGAGGTGATATCTCATTGTTGTTTAGATTTTCATTTCCCTGATGATGAGTGATGTTGAACATTTTTTCATGTGTCTGTTAGCCATCTGTAGGACTTCTTTGAAAAAATGTCAGGTCATGTTTTCTTCCCATTTCTTAACTAGAATATTTATTTTTTGGATAGTCTTTTTGCTTCAGGGAAGATTACTTCGACATATAGTTGTGGGTCCATTTCTGTTTTTTTTTTTTCCATTTTGTGCCACTAATCTGTGTATCTGTTTTTATGCCATTATGGTACTATTTTGATGACTACAGCTTTGTAATATAGCTTGAAGTGCAGAACGTGATGCCTCGGTTTTCTTTTTCAGAATTGTTTTGTCTTTGGGGTTTTGTAGTTCCATACAAACATTAAGATTGCTTGTTCTAGCTCTGTAAAAATGCCATTGGTATTTTTATTTATTTATTCTATTTTTTTTTAGTTTTTTTTTCAATATATGAAGTTTATTGTCAAATTGGTTTCCATGCAACACCCAGTGCTCATCCCAACAGGTGCCCTCCTCAATACCCATCACCCACCCTCCCCTCACTCCCATCCCCCATCAACCCTCAGTTTGTTCTCAGTTTTTAAGAGTCTCTTATGCTTTGGCTCTCTCCCACTCTAACCACTTTTTTTTTCCTTCCCCTCCCCATGGGTTTCTGTTAAGTTTCTCAGGATCCACATAAGAGTGAAAACATATGGTATCTCTCTTTCTCTGTATGACTTATTTCACTTAGCATAACACTCTCCAGTTCCATCCACGTTGCTACAAAGAGCCATATTTCATTCTTTCTCATTGCCACGTAGTACTCCATTGTGTATATAAACCACAATTTCTTTCTCCATTCATCAGTTGATGGACATTTAGGCTCTTTCCATTATTTGGCTATTGTTGAGAGTGCTGCTATAAACATTGGGGTACAAGTGCCCCTATGCATCAGTACTCCTGTATCCCTTGGGTAAATTCCTACTGCTGGGTCATGGGATAGGTCTATTCTTAATTTTTTGAGGAACCTCCACACTGTTTTCCAGAGGGGCTGCACCAATTTGCATTCCCACCAACAGTGCAAGAGGGTTACCCTTTCTCCACATCCTTTCCAGCATCTATAGTCTCCTGATTTGTTCATTTTGACCACTCTGACTGGCATGAGGTGATATCTGAGTGTGGTTTTGATTTGTATTTCCCTGATGAGGAGCGACATTGAGCATCTTTTCATGTGCCTGTTGGCCATCCGGATGTCATCTTTAGAGAAGTATCTATTCATGTTTTCTGCCCATTTCTTCAGTGGATTATTTGTTTTTCGGATGTGTAGTTTGGTGAGCTCTTTATGGATTTTGGATACTAGCCCTTTGTCCGATGTGTCATTTGCAAATATCTTTTCCCATTCCGTTGGTTGCCTTTTAGTTTTGTTGATTGTTTCCTTTGATGTGCAGAAGTTGTTTTTTTTTTTTTTTAATCTTCATGAGGTCCCAATAGTTCATTTTTGCTTTTAATTCCCTTGCCTTTGGGGATGTGCCAAGTAAGAAATTGGCACAATTCCTCAGCTATGGCTGAGGTCAGAGAGGTCTTCTGCTTTCTCCTCTAGGGTGTGGATGGTTTCCTGCCTCACATTCAGCTCCTTTATCCATTTTGAGTTTATTTTTGTGAATGCTGTGAGAAAGTGGTCTAGTTTCAACCTTCTGCATGTTGCTGTCTAGTTCTCCCAGCACCATTTGTTAAAGAGAGTGTCTTTTTTCCATTGGATATTCTTTCCTGCTTTGCAAAGATTAGTTGGACATACATTTGTGGGTGTAGTTCTGGGGTTTCTATTCTATTCCATTGGTCTATGTGTCTATTTTTTGTGCCAATACCATGCTGGCTTGATGATTACAGCTTTGGAGTACAGGCTAAAGTCTGGGATTGTGATGCCTCCCACTTTGGTCTTCTTCTTCTTCAAAATTACTTTGGCTATTTGGGGCCTTTGGTGTTTCCATATGAATTTTAGAATTGCTTGTTCTAGTTTCGAGAAGAACGCTGGTGCAATTTTGATTGGGATTGCATTTAATGTGTAGATAGCTTTGGGTAGTATTGACATTTTGACAATATTTATTCTTCCAATCCATGAGCAGGGAATATATTTCCATTTCTTTATATCTTCTTTAATTACCTTCATAAGCTTTCTATAGTTTTCAGCATACAGATTTTTTCCATCTTTGGTTAGATTTATTCCTAGGTATTTTATGCTTCTTGGTACAATTGTGAATGGGATCAGTTTCTTTATTTGTCTTTCTGTTGCTTCATTGTTAGTGTATAAGAATGCAACTGATTTCTGTACATTGATTTTGTATCTTGCAACTTTGCTGAATTCATGTATCAGTTCTAGCAGACTTTTGGTGGAGTCTATCGGATTTTCCATGTATAATATCATGTCATCTGCAAAAAGTGAAAGCTTGACTTCATCATTGCCAATTTTGACTCCTTATATTTCCTTTTGTTGTCTGATTGCTGATGCTAGAACTTCCAACACTATGTTAAACAACAGCGGTGAGAGTGAGCATCCCTGTCGTGTTCCTGATCTCAGGGAAAAAGCTCTCAGTTTTTCCCCATTGAGGATGATGTTAGCTGTGGGCTTTTTATAAATGGCTTTTATGATGTTTAAGTATGTTCCTTCTATCCTGACTTTCTCAAGGGTTTTTATTAAGAAATGGTGCTGGATTTTGTCAAAGGCCTTTTCTGCATCGATTGACAGGATCATATGGTTCTTATCTTTTCTTTTATTAATGTGATATATCACGTTGATTGATTTGTGAAAGTTGAATCAGCCCTGCAGCCCAGGAATGAATCCCACTTGATCATGGTGAATAATTCTTTTTATATGCTGTTGAATTCGATTTGCTAGTATCTTATTGAGAATTTTTGCATCCATATTCATCAGGGATATTGGCCTGTAGTTCTCTTTTTTTACTGGGTCTCTGTCTGGTTTAGGTATCAAAGCAATACTGGCTTCATCGAAAGAGTCTGGAAGTTTTCCTTCCCTTTCTATTTTTTGGAATAGCTTGAGAAAGATAGGTATTATCTCTGCTTTAAACATCAGGTAGAACTCCCCTGGGAAGCCATCTCATCCTGGACTCTTATTTGTTGGGAGATTTTTGCTAACTGATTCAATTTCCTCACTGGTTATGGGTTTGTTCAAGCTTTCTATTTCTTCCCGATTGAGTTTTGGAAGTGTGTGGGTATTTAGGAATTTGTCCATTTCTTCCAGGTTGTCCAGTTTGTTGGCATATAATTTTTCATATTATCCCTGATAATTGCTTGTATTTCTGAGGGATTGGTTGTCATAATTCCATTTTCATTCATGATTTTATCTATTTGGGTCATCTCCCTTTTCTTTTTGAGAAGCCTGGCTAGAGGTTTCTCAATCTTGTTTATTTTTTCTAAAATAACAACTCTTGGTTTCATTGATCTGCTCTACAGTTTTTTTTATTGTATATTGTTTATTTCTGCTCTGATCTTTATTATTTCTCTTCTTCCGCTGGGTTTAGGCTGCCTTTGCTGTTCCACTTCTGTTTCCTTTAGGTGTGCTGTTAGATTTTGTATTTGGGATTTTTCTTGTTTCTTGAGATAGGCCTGGATTGCAATGTATTATCCTCTCAGGACTGCCTTCGCTGCATCCCAAAGCGTTTGGATTGTTGTATTTTCATTTTCGATTTTTTCCATGTATATATTTTTTAATTTCTTCTCTAATTGCCTGGTTGACCCATTCATTCTTTAGTAGGGTGTTCTTTAACCTCCATGCTTTTGGAGGTTTTCCAGACTTTTTCCTGTGGTTGATTTCAAGTTTCATAGCATTGTGGTCTGAAAGTTTGCATGGTATGATTTCAATTCTTGTATACTTATGAAGGGCTGTTATGTGACCCAGTATATGATCTATCTTGGAGAATGTTCCATGTGCACTCGAGAAGAAAGTATATTCTGTTGCTTTGGGATGCAGAGTTCTAAATATATCTGTCAAGTCCATCTGATCCAATGTATCATTCAGAGCCCTCGTTTCTTTACTGACTGTGTGTCTAGATGATCTATCCATTTCTGTAAGTGGAGTGTTAATGTCCCCTGCAATTGCCACATTCTTATCAATAAGGTTGCTTATGTTTATGAGTAATTGTTTTATATATTTGCGGGCTCCCATATTCGGCCCATGGACATTTGTAATTGTTAGCCCTTCCTGATGGATAAACCCTGTATTTATTAGATAATGCCCTTCTTCATCTCTTGTTACAGCCTATAATTTAAAGTCTAGTTTGTCTGATATAAGTATGGCTACTCCAGCTTTCTTTTGACTTCCAGTATCATGATATATAGTTCTCCATCCCCTCACTTTCAATCCGAAGGTGTCCTCAGGTTTAAAATGAGTCTCTTGTAGACAGCAAATAGATGGGTCTTGTTTTTTTAATCCATTCTGATACCCTATGTCTTTTGGTTGGCACATTTAGTCCATTTACGTTCAGTGTTATTATAGAAAGATATGGGTTTAGAGTCATTGTGATGTCTGTAGGTTTCATGCTTGTAGCGATATCTCTGGTAATTTGTCTCACAGGATCCTCCTTAGGATCTCTTGTAGGGCTGGTTTTGTGGTGACAAATTCCTTCAGTTCTTGTTTGTTTGGGAAAACCTTTATCTTTCCTTCTATTCTAAATGACAGACTTGCTGCATAAAGGATTCTTGGCTGCACATTTTTTCTGTTGATCACATTGAAGATTTCCTGCCGTTCCTTTCTGGTCTGCCAAGTTTCATTAGAGAGATCCGTCATGAGTCTTATCGGTCTCCCTTTATATGTTAGAGCACGTTTATCCCTAGCTGGTTTCAGAATTTTCTCTTTATCCTTGTATTTTGCCAGTTTCACTGATATGTCGTGCAGAAGATTGATTCAAGTTACGTCTGACGGGAGTTCTCTGTGCCTCTTGGATTTCAATGCCTTTTTCCTTCCCCAGATCAAGGAAGTTCTAAGCTATTATTTCTTGAAGTACACCTCAGCACCTTTCCCTCTCTCTTCCTCCTCTGGAATACCAATTATGCGTAGATTATTTCTCTTTAGTGCATCACTTAGTTCTCTCATTTTCCCCTAATACTCCTGGATTTTTTTATTTCTCTTTTTCTCAGCTTCCTCTTTTTCCATAATTTTGTCTTCTAGTTCACCTATTCTCTCCTCTGCCTCTTCAATCCAAGCTGTGGTTGTCTCCATTTTATTTTGCAGCTCATTTATTTTTTAGCTCCTCCTGGCTGTTCTTTAGTCCCTTGATCTCTGTAGCAATAAATTCTCTGCTGTCCTCTATACTGTTTTCAAGCCCAGCGATTAATTTCATGACTATTATTCTAAATTCACTTTCTTTTATATTGTTTAAATCGTTTTTGATCAGTTTGTTAGCTGTCGCTATTTCCTGGAGAATCTTTTGATGGGAATTCTTCTTTTCATCATTTTGGATAGTCCCTGGAGTGGTATGGAACTGCAGAGCACTTCCCCTGTGCTGTCTTGAATAACTTGCGTTGGAGGGCGGGGCCGCAGTCAGACCTGATGTCTGCCCCCAGCCCACCGCTGGGGCCACAGTCAGACTGGTGTGTGCCTTCTCTTCCCTCTCCTAGGGGCAGGATTCACTGTGGGGTGGCGTGGCCCGTCTAGGCTACTTGGACACTGCCAGGCTTGTGGTGCTGGGGATCTGGCATATTAGGTGGGGTGGATCTGCAAGGTGCACCGCAGCGGGAGGGGCAGGCTCAGCTCGCTTATCATTCAGTGATCTGCTTTGGGAGGAGCCCTGCAGCACCATGAGGGAGTCAGACCCGCTGCCGCTGGAGGGATGAATCAGCAGAAGCACAGCATTTGGTGTTTGCGAGGTGCAAGCAAGTTCCCTGACAGGAACTGGTTCCCTTTGGGATTTTGGCTGTGGGATGGGCAAGGGAGAGGGAACTGGCAAGTCCCTTTGTTCCCCACCAAGCTGAGCTCTGTTGTCCGGGGCTCAACAACTCTCCCTCCCATTGTCCTCCAGCCTTCCCCCTCTCCGAGGAGAGCTGTTAACTTATAACCTCCCAGATGTTAAGTCCCGCTTGGTGTCCCAACCCACTCCGTCTGGCCGCTTTGTTTTTGCAAGCCAAACTCAGGGCCTCTGGCCAGCGGGCTGCTCCTCTGCCCCAGCTCCCTCCCGCTAGTCTGTGTAGTGCGCACCACCTCTCTGCCCTTCCTACCTTCCTCCGTGGGCCTCTTGTCTGCACTTGGCTCCAGAGAATCCGTTCTGCTAGTCTTCTGGCAGTTTTCTGGGTTATTCAGGCAGGTGTCGGTGGAATCTAAGTGATCAGCAGGACACAGTGAGCCCAGTGTCCTCCTACGCTGCCATCTTCCTTGATCTCGCCTGCTGTTGGTATTTTTATAGGAATTTCATTAAATGTGTAGATTGGTTTGGATAGTACAGACATTTTAACACTATTTTTTCTTCTCATCCATGCGTGTGGCATGTTTTTCTATTTCTTTATGTCATCTTCCATTTCTTTCATAAGTGTTTAAGTGTTCTATAGTTTTCAGAGTACAGATCTTTATCTCTTTGGTTAGGTTTATTCCTAGGTGTCTTACTGTTTTTGGTGCAATTGTAAAAGTGATCAATTCCTTGACTCATTTTTCTGCTTCTTCATTTTTGGTGGATAGAAATGCAAGTGATTCCTGTATGTTGATTTTGTATTGTATGACTTTGCCTAATTCATGTATCAGTTCTAGTCATTTTTTTTTCTGGTGGAGTCCTTCTGCGTTTCTACATAGAGTATCACGCTCACTGAAGTCTGTCCGTGTTGGTGGGCAAGGGGAGGGGAAATGGCATTGCTCCGCTCTTTAGTCCCTGGAGTGGGGAGTTCACATCCTTTACTGCTCAGGAAGCCCTCACAGAGCAATGATCAGTCTCCCCTCCCATGTCCCGGACTTCCATCAGATCCCTGCCTTCCCCTTATCTGTGTTCGAGCTGTCTGCTTGCCAGTTGGCACAGTACTCCTGTGTTTTATCTCAGGTGCCTGGTTGGTTTCAGAATTCCAAATTTTAGGGACCCAGTGCAATGTGGACCCTCACTGATCATCTGAGGTAGGGTCTTGTCACAGTGCAACTTGTGCCGATTAGTCCCAGAAAACCAGATGCACGATGGTGCAGTGGTTTGGAGATTATGGTAAAGCATAGCAAAAAGCTGGTATCCATGTTTGCTGTCCTCAGCAGGTCTCTGCTTTTATGCTAATGAACAGGACATGTTGGCATCTGCCAACTCTCTTGTACCCTGAGAGGCTGTGCCACGTCTCCCAAATGCACTCCAAGAATGGATACTGGCTATGTCATTGCGACCCAGGGCAAACCACATTGTCCACTCCTGGGTCTCTGCCCTCCTTTGCCACAGGAACACTGCCATGCCTGCCATGCTTCACCCAGTAGTGGTGCAGACTTCTAAAACTTCAGATTTGGGGCTCCTCTGCTTGTAAAATCTTATGATAATCAGCTTCTCTCATTTTCCAAGTCAGTGGTTTTGAGGAAGTGTTTCTCTTGTACAGCCCACTGTGTGCCATTTTCTACCTATTTCTCTCTCTCTCTGTCTCTCTCTCTCTCTCAGTCCTTTCTCTGAGATAAAGGCTCCCTCCTTTCTGCAGTACCTGCAGTTCTTTTCTGTCCAGAATCACATCTCTGTGCCTCCTACCTTCCAGAGTGTCGCTTCTTTTCTCCCTCTCATTCTGCAGTATGTTCTTTCAGTCCTCAGATTGATTTCTTGGGTGTTAAAAATGATTTGATATTTATCTACCTATGTTCGAAGGATGTGGCAAGCCTAGGGTTTCCCTTCTGATCCATTATCTTTACTCCTCTCCCTGAAATGGTTGCTTCTTTATATGTAATTTTTCATTTCATGTTTCATGTTGAGGTCTGTCACTATTTCCTATCATGAAGCAAGGTATAGAGTGATATATCACTACTGCTTTTAGCAATTTTCTTAGAGCTGCCTGAGGTCATTTGCAAGAAATTTCTTGGTACATCTCTTGGAACATGTTTAATATAATATTTCTCAAGCCTAATTACCGGAAACCTTTCACCCAAAGTGTGCCTCACAATACAAGCTTTATAATCACTACATTTTTTAATATGGCCATTTGAGGAAAAGATTAAAGTTACCATTAGTATTTTCATTTTTCTATATGAATTTTACTTATTGGACATCATCAGTTTAGAACTTTTACCTTTTTTCCTCCTCGACTTGATAGTGGTGAGGGATGAAAACTCATTTTTCAAAGATCATAAAGAATATGTTAAATCATAAGTCATAAATATAGTACAATATTGATAAAGTGCTGTATCACAGCATGAATTCAGATATAATCCAAATGGGTTGGAAGGGTTATTAAGTCTCTCAGGGTAATTTGGGCCTTTCTTAGTTCACTTTACAGTCATATATGTTCAAGATAAGTTTCAGTGACTTTGTTTTAGTGCTTCTTTGAGACAGTACACATGGATTAAAATATATGGTTTTTAATTATATTAGTGATTGCATAACCCTCTATTTTATATAATGCAATTTTGAAATAATACCTGTGATCTTATGGTGAAGCTTGATGGTAGAAGTGCAAGTAGTTCCTGGGGTGTTTGGGTGGCTCAGTCAGTTAAGTGTCTGACTCTTGGTTTTGGCTCAGGTCATGATCTCATGGTTTCATGGGTTCGAGCAGTGTTAGGCTCTGCGCTGGCAGTGCAGAGCCTGCTTGGGATTCGCTCTCTCTCCCCTTCTCTCTGCCCCTCCCCACTCATGCTCTTTCTGTCTCTCAAAATAAATAAATAAACTTAAAAGAAGTGCAAAAGTTCCTCGTAACCAGTTCCTTTAGGACTATTGAAATGTTTCAATGATAATGAGATAAAACAAATGTGAAGCTACAGTGGCATGGCTTCAAAAATTATCTGACTGCCTCTTATCTAGATTACTGGTACAATCTTCATGAAACCCTAATAAACTTAATAGGAGGAAAAACCATGTGAGTGGTGCTGATGTGCTGTAATTTAATTGTACTTCATACTTTCTGCCAAGATGGCTTGTTGGAGAACCAGGACCTGAGAGAAGCACATAAATATGGCAGACTTGTTGTTGCCTAGGTGAACAAGGAAATTGCTGTGTGCAAAACGTATTCAAAGTTGTCAGGTAGCTTAATGTGTTTTAGAATTTGCATTTATTAATCTGACATATGCATTTATGACATATTGCTGTATTTTAAACACCAGACCAGATCTGTGGGAGGCTAAATGCTCCAAATTTCCCTTAATTCCAACATCATGTGCTCATATATTTTCGATTGATTAATCATTTTAAATAAAGTATAGCTGTCTTGTCAAGTTAACAAGCTTCTAATTTTATTTTCCTGTTCATAAGTGAAACAGAAGATGCTAGCATGTCAGAATTTTAATATACAAGTTTGTACAAAAATATGTCTATTGCATGTAGCTTTGGTGTGATATATTTGTAAGTATCCTTAAATCATTGCAAAGTAAGGTGGATAAACAATATTCAGTTATGATCAATTTTAGTTTTTATTTTTATGAGAAATACTGTGTTTGGCTGCTCTTTTGACCATATTATCAATATACCAACATATTCCATGTATTATTCCTTTGCATCATGCTTAACCATACAGTGGCTTTAATAGAAAGAACTTAATTGTATATTATTAACCTATGTGGTTAATTGGGCATTCATAAGAGATTGGTGCTATTTTAATTTTTTATTATTTTAATAAACAGATATTTTAATTTTTTATTAAGGTTTTCATTTTAAGTATAGTTTATACGCAGTTTTATATTAGTTTCTGGTGTACATCATAGTGATTCAACATTACTTTGTGCTTATCAGAAGTGTGTTCTTTAATCCCTATCACATGTTTCACCCATTTCCCCACCCACCACCTCTCTGGTAACCATCAGTTTGTTCTCTATAATTGAGAGTCTGTTTCTTGGTTTATCTTTGTCTTTTCATTTCCTTGTTCATTTGTTTATTAAATTCCACATCTGAGTGAAATAATATGGTATTTGTCTTGTTCTGACTTATTTAGCTTAGCATTATATTCTCTGGTTCCATCCATGTTGTTGGAAATGTCAAGATTTCATTCTTTTATGGTGGAATAATATTCCAGTGTGTGTGTGTGGGGGGGGGGTGCGTGCGTGTGTGTGTGTGTGTGTGTGTGTGTGTGTGTATACCACATCTTCTTTATTCACTCATCTATCCATGGACACTGGGCTGCTCCTGTATTTGGCTATGGTAAATAATGCTACAATAAATGTAGGGGTGCATATACTTGTTTGAATTACTGTTTTTGTATTTTTAGACACAGTAGTGTGATTACTGGATCATAGGGTATTTCTGTCTTTAGAGAACCCCCACACTGTTTTCCACAGTGACTACACCAGTTTGCATTCCTACCAACAGTGCACGAGTGTTCCTTTTTCTCCACATCATCGCTTACACTTGTTGTTTCTGGTGTTTTTTTTTATTAGCTATTCTAAAGTGTGAGGTGATATCTCATTATAGTTTTGATTTGTACTTCCCTGATGATAAGTGATATTGAGCGTATTTTCATGTATCTGTTGGCCATCTGTATGTCCTCTTTGGAAAAATGTCTTTTCATGTCTTCTGCCCACTTTTAATTGGATTAATTGTTCTAGGGTATTGAGTTATATTAATTCTTTATATATTTGGGATACTAACACTTTATTGGATATGTTATTTATGAATATCTTTTACCATTCTGTAGGTTATCTTTTAGTTTTGTTGATTGTTTCCTTCACTGTGTAGAAATTTTTGTTTTGATATAGTGCTAATGGTTTATTTTTACTTTTATTTTCTTTTCCACAGGAGATATATGTAGAAAAATATTACTATGGCCACTGTTAGAGTAATTACTGCCTGTCCTCTCCTCTAGGATTTTATGTATTCAGGGCTCACATTTAGGTCCTCCATCCATTTTGAGTTTCTTTTTCTGTATGCTTTAAGAAAGTGATCCAGTTTCATTATTTTGCATGTAGCTGTCCAGTTTTTTCAGTGTCATTTGTTGAGGAAACTTTATCCCATTGCATATTCTTGAGTCTTGTGTCAAAGATTTCACATTGCTTTTCTTGTGTCTTTTGTCAAAGATGAATTGACCATATAATCATATATTTGTTTCTGAGTTTTCTATTCTGTTCTATTGATCTATGTATCTATTTTTATGCCAGTACCATACTGTTGATTAGTACAGCTTTGTAGTATGACTTGAAATCTGGAATTGTGATACCACCAGCTTTGTTTCTCTTTTTTTTTTTTTTTAACAATATTTTGGCTCTTCAGGGTCTTTTGTGGTTCTGTACACATTTGTACTACTTCTGTGAAAAAATGCTGTTGATATTTTGATAGGAACTGCATTAAATCTATAGACTGTTTTGAGTAGTATGGCCATTTTAATAATATTTGTTCTTCCAATCCATGAGCATGGATTAACTTTCCATCCCTTCTGTTGTTTTCAGTATTTTTCATCAGTGTTTTGTAGTTTCAGAGTACAGGTCTTTCACCTCCTTGGTTAAGATTATTCCTAGTTATTTTGTTATTTTTGGTGCATTTGTAAATTGGAGTATTTTCCTAATTTCTCCTTTTGATATTTTTTTTTAGTATATAAAAAGTGCAAAGTATTTCTGTACAGTGATTTTTTTTATCCAGCAACCTTACTGATTTCATTTATCAATTCTAGTAGTTTTTTTTGTTTTTGTTTTTGTGTTTTTTTTGGTGGGGTCTTTGGAATTTACTATATAAAGTATCATGTCATCTCAAATAGTGAAACTTTTAATTCTTCCTTGTCCCTTTGGATACCTTTTATTTCTTTTTGTTGTCTGCTGAGGCTTGGATTTCCAGTACTGTGTTGAATAAAAATGGTGAGCATGGACATCCATGTTTTATTCCTGACCTTAGGGGAAAAGATCTGTTTTTCTCCAATAAGGATGATGGCTGGTGTGTGTTTTTCCTATATGGCCTTAATTATTGAGGGATGTTCCCTTTGAATCTACTTTGATGAGAATTTTTACCATGAATAGATGTTGTAGTTTGACAAATGGTTTTTCTTCATCTACTAAAATAATGATATGGTTCTTATCCTTTCTTTTATTAATGTGGTATATATCATATTGATTTATTTGTGATTATTGAAATACCCTTCCATCCTGGGAATGAGTTCAAATTGATTATGGTATATGATTTTGATTCTTGTAATGTTTTCTTGGATTCTATTTACTGATGTTTTGTATTTGCTATTATTTTTTTGAGGATTTTTACATGTATGTTCATCAGAGATATTGGCCTATAAGTCTTTTTTTGTAGTGTTGGCCTGTAAGTCTTTTTTTTTTTTTTTTTTTTTTTTTTTTGTAGTGTCTTTATCAGGTTTTAGTGTCAGGGTAATGCAAACCTTGTAAAATGAATTTGGAAAATTTCCTTCCTTTTCTGTCTTTTAGAATATTGTGAGAAGAATAGGTATTAACTCTTCTTTAAATGTTTGGTAGAACTTGCCTGTGAAGCCATCTGGTCCTGGACTTTTGTTTGTTTGAAGTTTCTTAATTACTGATTCAATTTTCTTGGTTGTAATTGCTGTGATCAAATTTTCTGTTTCTTCTTGTTTTAATTTTAAGAGGCTATATGTTTCTAGAAATTTATCCATTTCTAATAGGTGGTCCTACTTTTGGCATGTTTTTTTTTCTTATTTCTGTTTTATAATCTTTTCCATTTCTGTGTTGTCAGTTTTTATTTCTACTCTTTCATTTCTGATTTTTTCAGTTTTTTTTTTTTTTTCAACGTTTTTTATTTATTTTTGGGACAGAGAGAGACAGAGCATGAACGGGGGAGGGGCAGAGAGAGAGGGAGACACAGAATCGGAAACAGGCTCCAGGCTCCGAGCCATCAGCCCAGAGCCTGACGCGGGGCTCGAACTCACAGACCGCGAGATCGTGACCTGGCTGAAGTCGGACGCTTAACCGACTGCGCCACCCAGGCGCCCCTGATTTTTTCAGTTTTTATTTCTACTCTTTCATTTCTGATTTTGTTTATTTGAGTCTGATATGCCCCGATTCGAGAGACCCCCTGAAAACAAACCACCAGAGTCCAGAGCCAAAGCCAAGCAGCAAGGGTCGTTTATTGCAGGTTCATACCCGGTCCTCCGCGCACTCGTTGCCGGTGACGCAAGAGGCCCCAAGCAAGGATCTTACAGCTTCTTTTATAGACAGGCACAAGCAAGTTAGGGATTTTTTTGAGGTTACAGAGTTGTTATAGGTTGACATTTAAATTTGAACGCTCAGCAGAACTTGATTGGTTCCCGCCTTTATTTCAAACCATTCAGCAGAACTTGATTGGTTCCCGCCTTTATGTCAGACTACCACCGGGCACGCCCTGGCTGGTTTTGGGAACGGCGGGGAAGGGGAAAGATCTTTTCTTTGCAGTTGTGAGTACACCTGGTAATTTTTCTCTTAGCCTCTCATTCCCCCCTCTCCTTGGTGCCTTAAGAGCCAATCTTGGATCTTATGTGTCTGACTCAAATGTTTCGGTAATGACAGGTTGGTATTGGGTCCTAAGGACCATCAGTTGGATCATATTAACTCGGTCTTTAATAAAGGCAACTAGTTTATTAATAATATAAGGCCCGAGGGTGAGGAGGAGAAGGAGGAGTATAAAGGGTCCCACTAGAGCAGAAAGCAGGGTGGCTAGCCATGGGGACTGATTGAACCAAGACTCAAACCAGCCTTGTTGTTGTTCTCGTTCACGCTTCCGTTTGGCCAGGCCTTCTCTAACTTTAGCCATAGACTCTCGGACTACTCCAGTGTGGTCAGCATAAAAACAACATTCTTCTCTTAAGGCTGCACATAAACCTCCCTGTTGGAGGAAGACTAGATCTATCCCCCTTCGGTTCTGTAGGACCACTTCAGAAAGGGAGGTCAGAGATTTTTCGAGGTGCGAGATTGAGTCCTAAAGTCTGGCTATATCCTCATCAATGGCTGTCCTTAGGCTATTGAACCCTCAGTGCTGAATGGCTAGTGATGAGATCCCTGTTCCTGCCCCTGTGGCACCGAGGCCAAATAAGGTGGCCAAGGTTATGGCCGTAAAGGGTTCCCGTTTTGTTCTTATTGACTCTCTTGCTTCTGTCCCTTCTGTCCACAGATCATATATAACATTTTATCGGTGGTAAATAACCCTTGGAAATATTAATATCATGATACAATATTTGGGTGACAAATTAAAAACATCCCTGCTAACACATGGGGTGAGCCCTGTCTTAGAACAAATCCACCAGCTGTCAGGAGCTGGAATCATCCATTTAGATTCACCTATAGGGCGACTAGTCTGGGCACAGAGCTGGATATGGCTAGAGGGGACCTTTCCTATACAAGTCCCATTGCCAGTGACCGCTTGCAGTGTGAGGCTGGGGCCCTTTCGATTCCACTTGCAAGCTGCTGGCGAATCTTCGTCTGACTGTGAAAAAGGGGAAGCTAGTCCTACGGCTTCATAGAAGGGAGGTTTTATATCATAACGTAGCCAGCAGGCCCTTGTTGCCTCAGGGTCCGATCGGTTTAAGGCTTCATACGCTGCTGTTAGCAATTTCCATAGGGAGTCTATACCTTCTGGGATAGACTCGTCTCTTTTTTTTCTTAATTTTTTTAATACCTGATTTGGCCCTACCGGTTGTACACGAGGGGAGACTTTTAATTTTATTTGAATGGCAGTCCCAAAGAGGGGATATTGATATAAGTAGAGTCCCCAAGTGAGTCCTAAGACCCACCGCCTGTCCTTTTTTCCCTCCTCTGTAAATCTCACACGAATAAGGTTACAGTTTTCATCATACCTGGTGTGGGTACATGGTTGGACATAGGACATTTCAATATATTGGGGTTTTACTTCCCACTTCCATTCCCCATCATTGGAGGTGACACAACTCCAGGCTGTGCAATAGAGGTTTTCAAACCCTCCACATGTGTGCCTCATCGCCCCCGTCTTAAATCCCGGACATGCATAAAATCCATTTCTACTTATTGATACCCTCCTTTGCATTTGCCTCCATTTACCTCCTTCCATTTCTTTTAATGGACTAATTTTTTCTAAATTAAAATAAAAATCTGGCCACCAGGTATTTAATGGGGCAGTTCCTATGGTTTTGTTGTAGACTTCATGAGTCTCTAAATTAGTAATTTCCCATGTCAAATTATAGGGGTCAGGGGAGTTTGAATTTACAGACAGAATTTGTAGAACAATCAAGAGAAGGGTAAGTACCATAGTTACAGCTCAGTCCGTTGGCGGCGTAGGGTCAATTTCAAAGGATTGTCCTTAGTCTGATCAACAGTCCAGGTTGTCTTTGAAGGTCCGATGAGGTCTGAGAACGGGTCCACTGGTTTGGCGTGGGCGAAATGGATCCAGGTGGCGATTCCGTCTACTTTGATGGCAGTAGGCGTTGTCAGGATGACCTGGAAGGGTCCTTTCTACCTGGGCTCCAGAGTTCCCTGTCGATGACGTTTGACAAGGACCCAATCCCCTGGCCGGAATTGATGTGGAATAGGTGGGGGTCCAGTCTCATAGAGTTCTTTTAATTTGGGCCATACATCTTAATGGACCCTCTGCAAGGCTTGTAGGGAGAACAAGAATTCAAGACTATTATCATTCTCAGCTTTGATAAGGTTATCTTTTAGGTTAGGGATGATGGGGGGTGGTCTACCATGTATTATTTCATAGGGTGTGAGTCCCAGTTTGTATGGGGAATTACGCACCCTGAACAGAGCGTAGGGAAGAAGGACCACCCAATTAGCGCCAGTCTCCATGGTCAATTTTGTTAGGGTCTCCTTTAAGGTTCTGTTCATTCTCTCTACCTGTCCTGAGCTTTGGGGTCGGTATGCACAATGTAATTTCCAATCAGCCCGAAGTATGGAAGCCAGTCCCTGACTTACCTTAGAGACGAATGCAGGTCCATTGTCTGACCCTATCATTACTGGAAAACCATACCTGGGCAGGATTTCTTCTAGGATCTTTTTGGCTACAATCTGCGCCATTTCATTCTTGGTTGGAAAGGCTTCAGTCCATCCTGAAAAGGTATCTTTGTTCCTGGTGAACGAAGCTGCTTCCATCAGTGAACCAGATGGCGTCTGCGTCCAATAATGGCTGATCCTGCAAGTCTTCCCGGACCCCATAAACTTGAGCCAGTATGTCGGCGCAGTCATGAAGTGGGGTTCCCGTGTCTGGGTCTGGCAGCAGTGACGCTGGGTTCAGGGCCGTTGGGGGGGTGAAGTCGACCCTGAGGGGGTTCAACAGCAGTCCCTGGTAATGAGTGAGTTGGGCATTGCTCAGCCATCGGTCAGGCGGCTGCTTGAGGATGCCCTCGATGGCATGCGGGGTGGTGACTTGTAGCTCTTGGCCCATGGTCAGCTTATCAGCGTCCTTTACCATTAGGGCAGTGGCTGCAATCATCTGGAGACAGGGTGGCCATCCGGCGGCCA
The DNA here is from genome assembly GCF_024362965.1 of Panthera pardus. NCBI lineage: Eukaryota > Metazoa > Chordata > Mammalia > Carnivora > Felidae > Panthera > Panthera pardus. Next base: position 50,261,111 of record NW_026526843.1, on the reverse strand, counting down.
CTGGATCTAGCTTTTTAGACAGATAGGCTACTGGCCTGCGCCAAGGGCCCAAGTGCTTGGTTAGCACCACCTTGGCTCTGCCCCGGTTTTCATCTACCTATAGGTGGAAGGGTTTGGAGACATCGGGGAATCCCAGGGCAGGTGCTGATAGCAGAGCAGTTTTGATTTGTTGGAAGGCCTGTTCGGCTTCTTCCGTCCAACTAAAGGGCTGTTGATCTTTTGTTGCCTGGTATAAAGGTTTTGCTAATTCAGCAAACCCTGGTATCCATAGTCTGCAGAACCCAGCCGACCCTAGGAATTCCCTCACCTGTCGTGGTGTCTGTGGTCTGGGAATACGAAGGACAGTCTCCTTCCGGGCATCCGTTAGCCAGCGTTGCCCCCCTCTCAGTAAGTAACCCAGGTAAGTTACCTCTGACTTGCAGATTTGAGCCTTCTTTGCTGAGGCGCGGTAGCCTAAAGTTCCCAGAGTTCGCAGGAGACCTTCGGTTCCCTGGATGCAGGTTTCGGGTGTCTCGGCAGCTATTAAGAGATCATCAACATACTGTAGGAGAGTTATATTAGGGTGTTGTTGTCTGTACTCACTTAAATCTTCGTGTAGAGCCTTGTTGAACAGGGTCGGAGAGTTCTTGAATCCTTGTGGCAGTCTGGTCCAAGTGAGCTGGCCATTTATGCCCCTGTCTGGATCTGTCCACTCGAATGCAAATAGCTCTTGACTTTTAGGCGCTAGTGGTAGGCTGAAAAAAGCATCTTTTAGATCCAGAACAGTATACCATTGTTTTTCTGGGCTGAGGGCGCTCAGGAGAGTATAGGGGTTAGGAACGGTTGGATGTATGTCCATCACCCGCTTATTGACTTCTCTCAGGTCCTGCACTGGTCTGTATTCCCCGCTATTGGGTTTGCGCACGGGCAGCAGGGGGGTATTCCATGCTGAGTGGCAGGTGCGTAGGACCCCGAAGTCAAGGAGGCGGCGGATGTGCGGTGTGATGCCATTTTTGGCATCCGTGGGCATAGGGTATTGGCGTACATGGACGGGGTCCGTCCCGGGCTTAACCTCTATAAATAGGGCTGGGCGATGTTTTGCTAACCCCATACCACCTGTTTCTGCCCACGCATCTGGGAAGTGTTGAAGCCAAGGCTCGATGCCCTGATCCCGAGGAGTGGGTTCCTGATGGAGCCTATATTCATCCTCTAGTCTCACAGTAAGTACAGATATGGGTTGGTTGTGGAAGTCAGTCACTGTGGGCCCCCCCCAGTTGGAAATGAATTTGGGCCCCCATTTTGATAAGCAGATCCCTCCCCAACAGGGGGCAGGGGCTGTCGGGAATGACCAGGAAGGATTGGGTTACCTTCCCAGTTCTTAAGTCCACAGTCCTCTGAGTTGTCCAGGGGTACTTCTTTATTCCGGTGGCCCCTTGTACCCAGGATGATTTTTCAGATACTTTTCCATGGGGCTTGACCAGAACTGAGTGCTGTGCCCCGGTATCAACTAGGAACTGGACTGGGGTCCCCTCCACTTGCAACGTTACCCTAGGTTCAGGGAGGGGATCCGAATCCCGTCCTCCCTATTCTGTATCTTGGGTAAACAGTGTGGGGGCTATTTTAGGCTGCCATTGCCCTTGGCTGAGGCGGGGATGTTTCTTCTTGGGGAATTCTCGTATCCAATGGCCCTTCTCTTTACAATAGGCGCATTGATCTTTATATAAGTGCCGCCTGGGAGGGCGCATTGTTTGAATGCCTTCTGGGGGTGGCTGTTCTTTCTGGACTATAGCGGCCAGGACTTTAGTCATTTTCTCTGTGGCTTTGATCTGTCTCTCTTCTGGGGCGTCCCTGTTGTTATAGACCGGTTGTGCTACACGGAGTAGATCCTGGATCTGTTTACCTTCTAAATCCTCTAGCCTTTGGAGTTTCCTTTTAATGTCAGGAGCTGCTTGATTTACAAAGGACATAACGACTGCAGCCTGGTTCTCAGGGACTTCTGGATCCATGGGGGTAAACTGCCTAAAGGCTTCCATTAATCTAAGTAAGCAGCTGGACTCTCTGCCTTTCCCTGTACAACCGAATATACCTTAGCCAAATTGGTGGGCTTGCGAGCTGCAGCCCAGAGACCCGCCATTAGAGTCTGGCGATAAATGAGTAGCCTTCCCCTACCTTCTGCCATGTTGTAGTCCCATTCGTCCTGTGGGGGCCTGGTTAGGGGGAAAGCCGCATTAATGAGGTCAGGGTTAGATGTCGGCCGACCGTCGTCTCCGGGAGCCAGCTTTCTTGCTTCTAATTGGATACTCTCTAGCTCCTCTGTAGTGAACAGGATGCGGAGGAGCTGCTGACAGTCGTCCCAGGTGGGCTGGTGGGTGAACATGACACTGTCTAAAAGAGCTATTAGATCTTTAGGATTATCAGAGAATCGAGCGTTCTGCGTTTTCCAGTTGTAAAGGTCACTGGTGGAAAAGGGCCAATACTGGAGTCGGGGGTTGCCTGTTTCATCGGGGGGTCCTATTTCCTGCAGGGGTAGGGCCACAGTGGAGTCGGGGAGGCGAGAGTTTGGCTCACGCTGGGTGCGCCCGCGGGTACGACTGGCTGGCCCCTCGTGGTTGGTTACATTTTCAATGGGGCTCGGCGCGGTTTCTGCCTCCTGTCCTCCTGGTTCCGGCGCAGCTACCGCTTCCCATCCTCCTGGTTCCCCTAGGGGGGCAACTAGCGGGGTGACTGGTGGGGCGGCTGCCGCGGGCAGGGCCTGGGGTGTGAGGGGAGGGGGATGATAGGGTGGAGGGTCTAGGGATAGTTGGTCCTGACTGTCGGGCAATATGGGATACAAGGGCGCGGCTGGCGTCCTTGATTTTGGGGGACCTGCAGGACGCATGGCAAGGACCTTACACGTTCCCGAGGATAGGAAGGGGGCCAACCAAGGGGGTGGATTTTCCACTAAACTCTGCCATACAAGAATGTAGGGAATCTGATCCGGGTGTCCCTCGCAACCCGGTAGAAAAATCTTTGATTTCACCTTAGCGATTATAGGGAGGCAGAAAGTTCCTTCGGTTGGCCATCCAACGCCGAAGGTTGGCCATTCGGAGCAGCAGAGGGTTATTAATTTTCCCCGCCGGATGTCTAAACTCAAATTCTGTCCTCTGGTTCTAACATCCCTGAAGTTAGCAACGAGGAGAGAAAGAGGAGTGCTTTGAGATTGGCCCATCTGTATCCTGGAGGTGGAGGAAAGGATTAAAAGGAGAAACAGTAAAGTTATGAGGATTTCTGGCTGGGCCAGGCCAGGTCACCTGTGAAAGAGAAGGAGTTTAACACTTAAAGGTTATAGAATAGAGAACACAACACTTAACACAACACTTAACACAACACTTAACACTCAGATTGCTAGCGCATTTCGGATGTCTGCCACCCGACCAGAAAAATTCCGATGGGCCCAAAAAGGTGCCCCAGACGGGTGCCAGTGGATGTCTCCTACTGGACCCGACCAACTGTCCTATAGCGCGTCCGCCAGGGCCGTGTCAGTCACTGATACAGATCCCGCATGGGAGAGCCAGAAACGAACAGACAAACAGAAACGGACAGAGCCGGCTCACTTACCGGTCGGTCTCAGGAACGACCCATTGACTTGGGGTCTGGTGGGTTTGGGGGTATCCCGGACAAGCCCCCAAATGATATGCCCCGATTCGAGAGACCCCCCGAAAACAAACCACCAGAGTCCAGAGCCAAAGCCAAGCGGCAAGGGTCGTTTATTGCAGGTTCATACCCGGTCCTCCGTGCACTTGTTGCCGGTGGTGCAAGAGGCCCCGAGCAAGGATCTTACAGCTTCTTTTATAGACAGGCACAAGCAAGTTAGGGATTTTTTTGAGGTTACAGAGTTGTTATAGGTTGACATTTAAATTTGAACGCTCAGCAGAACTTGATTGGTTCCCGCCTTTATTTCAAACCATTCAGCAGAACTTGATTTGTTCCCGCCTTTATGTCAGACTATGACTGGGCACGCACTGGCTGGTTTCAGGAATGGTGGGGGAGGGGAAAGATCTTTTCTTTGCAGTTGTGAGTACACCTGGTAATTTTTCTCTTAGCCTCTCAAGTCCTCTCTATTTCTTTATCTTTGTGTGGCTAAGAGTGTTAGTGTCAGGTGTTGTGCGGGGTAAAGGTAGGAGTTAGAGTCAAAAAGAATTTTTCCAGTTTAAGGCTTTATTGGGAACTAAGGTTCCAGGCGAGGTTCCGTGACTCAAGGAGGGAGTCCAGGGAAGTCGTGCCGGGTATGGTGGGGTAGGGTTTTTAAGCTGTAGCAGTTCCGGGTTTAGGCTCAGGTGGGTCTTTCTCTCTGCCATGTTGTGCTGTTGCTCGGTAATTGGTTGACCTTCAGTTCGTTTGGGAGAGCCACTAGGGACTTTCCGTTGGATTGTGCTGGCACTCGGTGATTGGTTGACCTTCAGTTTGTTCTGGTACGCTGGCGATGTTTCTTCTGTTGCGTTGGCAAGAGGGCCGTCCCCTTCCAGGGACATCCGAATATTCCAACCTCTTATTGGTGATAATGGGCGATGGATCTGATCTGGCTGCTTCCTGCGGGTGTAAGGGCCACGCCATAGTATGTGGGGTCTGAGGTTGGAATGCGGGAATATGGCCAGACCACCACCTGATGAAATGCACCTGGGAAACTTCATGAATTCGTTTCTGTACGAAACAGAGAAAACAAGGTAAGAGCATAAGTATTATACAGATAGCAACTAGTGGGGTGACTATGGGGAGGAGCCAAGTTAGGAGGGGTGATTGCCACCAGGAGGTAGGGGGTCTGAGGATCCTGGGCAGGCAGATAGGGTTTTTTGGATTTCTTTTAGGTGTTCTATATTGGTTTCAACTAAGCCTGATTCATTGAGGTAGTAGCAACATTCTTCCCTCAGGAACAGGCATGTTCCTCCTTTTTCTGCTGTTAGGAGATCTAGGGCTCATCGGTTTTGTAGAGTGACCTGTGCTAGGGAGTTGATCTGCCTTTGTAAGGTGGATAGGGAGGTTGCTGAGGCTTCTATTGCAATTTGGAGCCTGACAGGTCCCTGGAGGAGGTAATGGAGTGTGCAAGGGAGCCGGTCCCAACCCCAGCGGCCAATGGGGATGTGGCTAGGGATAGTCCAACCATTAATGGGAGGAAAATGGCTCATTTTTGGAGACAGAATTCGAGGAGTTGATGGAGTTCTTCTTGTCCATGTAGGGTGAGTTGGGGGATAATGGTGACTGGGAGACAGATAAAAGCATTTTTGAGCATTTGTTTATAAGCTGTGCCATTACACCAATAAAATCCCCCTGGGAGAGGGTCGTGGCTAGGCATAGGCAGGGGGGAGAGGCAAGTTGGGGAGGCATGAGAGGAGTAGCATATTGGGTGAGACGTATTGCCTTGAGGGGTCTCAGTGAGGACGGGAATCTGTAGGGAGATTTGACTTCTGGGGTGGTTGATGGAGCTAGTATTGTGGGGAAAGGTGGTGGGTAATGGGACGGCTATTACTGGATCCCGCTGAAGGGATGCACAAAGAAAGCAGTGTGACAGGTTGGTTAAGCCTGAGTGGTTAAGCAGGATCGCTCCTTCTCTGATTAATGTAAGCCATGAGAAGGGATGTTGTGCAAGGGGTGTCTGTAGTTGTGTGTTGAGCTGGTCTTCTTGGTCCGTGATTACTTGGGTAAGATCTTTAAGGTTGGAGAGGGAAGGAGACATTGAGGGCTCATAGGTTCGATAGATGGTTAAAGAGGAGATGGGGTTAGAGAAATGGCCGTTCTGATACAGTTTGCCTTTTATTCCAGTCTGCCAGGGGGTACCATGGATCAAGGACAGTAAGGGTAAAGTTGCCATTTTTAAAGCAGAAGCAGCCCATCCTTGGTCCTGTGAAACAGTACAGGTTGAGCCCGTGTATGTTACAATAGTGATAGGGGCATCCTCCATATTGGTTGGGGGAGGTTTGGGAACATATCTTGTCGGTTTGGTCATATAAAAAGCAAATGGCGGGAGTAATCTGCGTAGAGGCTTGGAGGGTGTTGAAAGAGGGGAATTTAAAGGTGACTTGATTTTGTCACCCAACAATGGGACAAGGGGTAGAGGATACGATAGAGGTGTGTCCATTAAAAGTTTCGGATAGGTAAAAAACCCACCTATAGGAGGGTGTGAGGGCATGAGGGGGATGATGTTAACAAGGAGTAACATGGGAAGTATCATCATGATATATAAGTATGGTTAGTAAAAAGGTAAAGAAAGAGATTTTGACGGGGGAGAAATAGGAGACAGTTCCCTGAAGCCAACAGTCAGAGACCCAGGAGAGAAACAAGGGGAGGGTGATGGGGTCGGATGAGTGGGAGAGTTGTAGCTCATGTAATATTGTGAGTGTGAAGGTGGAAAACCGAGGGGAAGGGTCCGTCATGAAGGGGCCTGTTGGGTTAGTTTGAGGGTGAGGAGGCCAGTTGGTTGGGAGGTCCACAACTCTTCTGGTATAGGGGGTAAAGGGGGGCCCGTTTGAGATCAGAGGTGTGAACCCACAGGGTGTGGCCCAATAATTTAGCAGCTGTGGGGGTTGTGAGTATGACTGTGTAGGGACCCTCCCACCAGGGGGCAAGGCTTGGTTTTTGTCTTACTCCAAGGAGCACTGAGTCTCCTGGGTTTACAGGTAGTGAGGGAGAGAAGAGATTGATGGGAGCTGGTAGAGTGAGGTCAGCGTACTGTCGAATCAGGTGTTGGAGCAGGCTGAGGTAAGGGAGATAGGCAGCCAAGGGAGGAGGATCTTTTGGTAGGGGTTGGGGTAACAGGAAGGATCGCCCGTATAGGAGTTCAAATGGGCTGAGGCCTGTGGGTCGTCAGGGAGTGGCTCAGAGTCGGGTGAGTGCTATAGGTAGGAGTTGAGGCCAAGAAAGCTGAGTCTCTATGGGGAGTTTAGTGAGATGGTCTTTTATGAGGCCATTGGCTCTTTCAACCTTACCTTAGGACTGGGGATGGTATGGTATGTGGAGTTTCCAAGTAATACCCAAAGCTTTGGAGACCTGTTGGGTGACTGCTGAGATGAAAGCAGGCCCGTTGTCAGACTGTATCCTTCTTGGTAGATCAAAGCGGGGAATGATGTCCTTGAGTAGGATCTCAGCCACTGTGGAGGCCCCTTCAGATGAGGTGGGAAAGGCTTCTCTCCACCCTGTAAAGGTGTCAATTATAGTATGGAGATACCGTAATTTTTTTTGTGTTTTGGCATGTGAGTGAAACCTATTTACCAGTCTTTGCCCGGGAGATGGCCCCGCACCTGATGGGTGGGGCCTGGGTGCCTCATTCTCCCTTGGGAACTGACTGTGGCACATGTGGTGCATTCTTGGTGTGTTTTGGTGATCAGTTGTCATAGGTGGGGGTGGTACATAAAGGGCTCAACGAAGCGGAAGGTGGCCTCCAGCCCAATGTGTAGGGTTTTGTGGATTTTTGTTAGTAGGGAAGGGACTAGGCTATTTGGGAGGGCCAGTCGGGGGCCCAGCATGATCCAGCCTGCGTTGGTGTGGGCATTGGGATGGGCCATGTATTGTTTTTGTTCATCTGGGGTATAATCGGGAGTGGTATCTTCGGTGAGGATGCCCATAGGAACTGGGTCGAGAGAGAGAGCTGTTTGTCTAGCAGTGTTGTCAGCCTTGTGATTTCCTATAGCTATCTCTGTGGTTCGGGGTTGATGGCCCTTGCAGTGAACAATGGCCACTTCCTGTGGGAGTTTGAGGGCCTCAAGGAGTTTCGCTATGAGTGGCCCGTTGATGATGGGGGTACCCTTAGTTGTGAGGAATCCTCTTTCTTCCCATAAGTGGGAGTGTATATGTGCAATAAGGAAAGCGTATTTTGAGTCTGTGTATATGGTGACACTTTTGTTTTTGGACAATTGGAGAGCCCTAATGAGGGCTGTGAGTTCAGCCTTCTGGGATGTGGTTCCTGTGGGTAGTGTCTGGGTCTCTAGAGTTTGGTTTAATGTAACTACAGTGTATGCTGCTCGTTGGTGGCCCTTGCAGTCAACTAGTGAGCTGCTGTCTACAAATAGAGTGAGATCAGGGGAAGTGAGGGGAAGGTCCTTTAAGTTAGATGGAGGTTTGGAGAGAATATCTATAAGTTCAATGCAGGAGTGGAAAGGTGGCTATGAAGTGTCTTTGAGGTTGATTTGTGGAAGTAGCGTGGCAGGATTGAGTCTGGGGGAGAGTTGGAGAGATATTTCAGGATTTTCAATAAAAAGCAGATGGAGCAATTGTATGCGTGATGGGGAGAGGTGTACCAAGGCCTTATGTGTAAGGAGATCAGATAGACAGTGCGATGAAAGTACCATTAGGGAGCAGTGTAGTGTGAGTTTGAGTGCATCTTGGGTTAGAGTGGCTGCTGCTGCAAGTGCTCTGAGCCAGGGTTGCCACCCCCTGATAGTAGGGTCCAGTTGTTTAGAAAGGTAGGCGACAGCTTGTAACTTAGGGCCACATGGTTGGGTTAGGAGCCCTGTTGCAATTCCAGCCCTCTCATCTGTGTATAAGAGGAAAGGCTTTGAAACATTAGGGAGGGAAAGGACCAGTTGAGTGACTAGAGATGTGACCAGCCGTTGGAAGGCCCTTGCGACCGATCCCGGGCTGGAGAGTAGGCCTCGGGGGGTTTCTTTGGCTGCTTTGTGTAGGGGAGCTGCGTGTATAGCAAAGTTAGGGATCCAGTGTCAGAAGAAGCCTACTAGACCCAGGAAGGAGAGGATTTCGTCTGCATTGGTAGGTGGGGACAGGGTCTGGAGGGCTTGGAGGCGATCTTGGGTTAGGGCCTTGGTAGTAGGTGTGAGTGAGACTCCCAGGAATGTGACTGTATTAGTACATATTTGGGCTTTGTGTGGGGAGACTCGATACCCCAGGTTAGCCAGGAAATTTAGGATTTGGACTGTATCTTGTTTGGTGTGGTCGAAAGAGGTTCCACATAATAGAAGGTCATCTATGTACTGTAGTAGAGTACAGTGACTGGAGAGTGGGGCTTTGAGGAGATCCCTGGCCAAGGCCTGCCCAAAGAGATGGGGACTATCACGAAATCCCTGGGGAAGTACCGTCCATGTGAGTTGGCAGGCCAGAGAGGTGACTGGATCTTGCCATGTGAAGGCGAAGAGGAATTGGGACTCAGGATGTAAGGGAATGGTGAAAAAGCCATCTTTGAGATCAAGCACTGTAAAATGGGTTGTGGATGGGGGGATTTGGGAGAGGAGGGTATATGGGTTGGGCACTACTGGATGGATGGGAATTACAGCTTCATTGATTATTCGGAGGTCTTGAACTAGTCTATATGAGCCATTTGGCTTTTTTACAGGCAAGATTGGGGTGTTCCTGGGGGAATGACATGGGATTAGGAGGCCCTCCTTGAGTAGGCAATCAATGATGGGCTTCAGGTCTAGTTGGTGGGTGTGGGAAATTGAGTATTGGGGTCTAGACGGGAATTGTGATGGATTTTTGAGTCTAATGAGGACAGGTTGGTGATGGGTGGCTATTGTTGGGGTGGATGTATCCCATACGATTGGGTCTATTGGGAGGTCTGGGTGTGGGTTAAGGCTGTGGTCTGTGTCGTCCGTGATAACAGCCAGTAGGAGATGAGTGGGGGAGGGAGAGGAGCAAATAGCTGGTAAATGTATAAAGGCTCCTAATTTACTGAGGATGTCTCGGCCCAACAGGGGGACGGGGCAGGAGGGGATGACTAGAAAGGAGTGGGAGAAGTGGAGGCCATCCAGGCAGCAGGTGAGTACCAGTGTGCATGGGGGAATGGAGGGGGTGCCATTTATGCCCATGACCAAAACAGAGATGGCGTGGTGGGGCCAGAATAGCTCGGCAGGATGGAATAGGTAGACCCCATGTCCAACAGAAAGGAGATGGACTTAGCTGCTACCTGGAGTTTTACCCTGGGCTCAGCGTGGGTCACCGGAGTTACTGAGTCTGGGCCTCGTCAGTTGTCATCCTCCATCTCCAGGAGTTGGAAGGCAGAGTCCAATCTGGGTGAAGCCTCGCCATGTGGAGGCATTGCGAGTCTGTCGTCCCTTGGGTTAGGACAATCGGATTTCCAGTGGCCCATTTGCTGGCACAATGGTCATGGACTAGTAGGCTTTTTGGGATGGGGACACTGATGAGACCAATAGCCTTCTTGGCCACATTTAAAACAAGGCCCCAGAGGGGGCCGTTGTCCAGAGGGCTTTACTGTGGCTGGCCTCAGGGTAGCTACCAAGGTTTGGGTTTGTAATTGTACCTTTTGTTGGAGACGGGCCTGTCGCTGTTGTCCTTGAGCTTCCTCTTGGCTATTAAAAATTTTAAAAGCCATATTTACCAGGTCGGCCATAGGGGTTTGAGGGCTGTCTTTGGCCCTTTTTAGTTTTTTTCGAATATTAGGGGCTGATTGGGAAATAAAATAGGTGGCCAATACCGTGGCCCCGGCGGGGGTGGTAGGGTCTAGTCTGGTATATTGGGTAAGTGCCTCTGTGAGCCGGTTAAGGAAGGCTGCGGGGTTTTCATGGGGGTCTTGTATTATTTCTTGAAGTTTGTTAAAATTTACTGATTTGTTTGAGGTTGCCCTCATGCCTGCTAGTAGGCATTGGATCATCTGGTCCTGGCGCCGGTGACCATTGCCTGCATGATGGTAGTTCCAATTGGGATCGGCCGCCCCCGGACAGCATTGGCTCCTACGGGCATAGTGGGGTCGGTCATGTGGGTTTGGTCTGCATGCTCTCTGGCTGCAGCCTGGATGTGCTCCCTCTCCTCAGGGGTGAGGGTAGAGGTGAGGATCACATGAATGTCATGCCATGTGAGACTGTAGGCTTGGGTGAGGTATTGGAATTCCTTAATGTATTGGGTGGGGTCTGCTGAGAATGACCCTAGTCGCTTTTCAATGGCGGACAAGTCTTGGAGGGAGAAGGGGATGTGAACACGAACCAGGCCTTCAGGCCCTGCCACCTCACGGGGAGGTAAGATGGCCACTGGGGTCTGTTTGCTGGGAGGGGCCTGAGCATGAGTTTGGGATGATATGGGAGGCGAGGGCCAGATGGCTGGAAGTTTGGGGTATGGAGGGGGGCAAGGGCCAGTGGGTGGCATGGCTAGATCCTCTAACGGGTCGGAGATCAGGGAAGTTGGTGAGGTGGGGTTGTCGGGGGGTTATGGGCAGGCAAGGAGCACACATGCAGAGGGGCAGGAAGAACATAGGTGGGGGTGAGACCTGAGGTCCCAAAAGGCCATAACATAGGGTATTTCTCCCCATTTTCCCAGCTGATGGCAGAAATTGTCCAGATAGGTTAAGATTTGGTATTGTAAAGACCCCTCACGTGGCCATTGAGAATCATTATCTAATTTGTACTGAGGCCAGACTGCAGTGCAAAGGCGGACGAGTCAGTTACAACGAAGTTCGCCTTGTAAGCCTAGGAGCCGGAAGTTTTTTAACAGACATTGGAGGGGGGGTAAGAGATCCAGGCGGTTTAGACTCGTTACTCCCCATTGGTGTGGCAAGGCGAGGCATCCCTCGCGTTGCGATAAGGGGCCTTTTGGCGTGCGGGCCTTTCAGCGTGTGGGCCTTGTGGCGTGCGGAGGAGAGGAGACTGACTTGCGAGATGTCTCTTGTGGGTATCAGCTGTAGTTGGAAGGGGGGAAGGAGGGGTCTGTTCTACTTACTGGCTCCTGTAGGCTCTTGAGAGTAGGGTGGTTGGCATCTGGCTTGGTGAGGAGGGGGGAGTTCAGCCAAGGGAGGCGAGCTACCACCTCCTCCCGGGTTTCAGCACCAAATGTTAGTGTCAGGCGTTGTGCAGGGTAAAGATAGGAGTTAGAGTCAAAAAGAATTTTTGCAGTTTAAGGCTTTATTGGGAACTAAGGTTCCGGGCGAGGTTCCATGACTCAAGGAGGGAGTCAGGAAAGTCGTGCCCGGGTATGGTTGGGGTAGGGTTTTTAATCTGTAGCAGTTCCGGGTTTAGGCTCGGGTGGGTCTTCCTCTCCTGCCCTGTTGTGCTGTTGCTCGGTAATTGGCCCCGTTGGATTGCGCTGGCGCTCAGTGATTGGTTGACCTTCAGTTTGTTCCGGTGCGCTGGCGAGAGGGCCGTCCCCTTGCAGGGACATCTGAACAAACAGTTTATAAATTTTGTTGATCTTTTCAAAGAACAAGCTCCTGGTTTCATTGATGTGTTTGATTTTTTTTTTTTTTTTACTTTCTATTTCATTTATCTCTGCTCTAAACTTTATTATTTCTTTTCTTCTGCTAGTTTTCATGTTTTTTTAAAATGTTTTATTTATTTTTGAGAGAGAGAGAGAGAGACAGACAGACAGACAGACACAGAGTACGAGCTGAGGAGGGGCAGAGAGAGAGAGGGCTACAAAGAATCCAAAGCAGGCTCCAGGCTCTGAGTTGTCAGCACAGAGCCCGATGTGGGGCACGAACTAATGAACCATGAGTGAGTTCATGACTTGAGCTGAAGTCAGCTGCTTAACCGACTGAGCCACCCAGGTACCCCATGGCTTTCAGTTTTTATTGTTGTTGTTCTCTATCTAGCTCTTTTAGTTAGAGCTTAGTTTTGTTTTTTGTTTTTTGGTTTTTTTTGGGGGGTGGGGGTTTCTTACTTCCTTAAGTAGGCCTGTATTGCTATAAACTCCCCTCTTACAATCACTTTTGCTACATCCTTAAGGTTTTGGACCATTGTGTTTGTATTTTCATTTTCATTTGTCTTCATGCATTTTTTGATTTCCTGTTTTCTTGGTTTACCTATTCATTATTTAGTAGCATGTTGTATAATCTCCATGCGTTTGTGCTCTTTCCAGATATTTTCTGTGGTTGACTGCTAGTTTTGTATTGTTGTGTTCAGAACAGATGCATGGAATAACTTGGATCTTTGTGAATTCATTGAGACTTGTTTTGTAGCCTATTTGATCTATTCTGGAGAATATTCCATGTGCACTTGAAAGTGTGTATACTCTGCTGTTTTAGGATGAAAAATTCTGAGTATATCTGTTAAATCCATGTGGTCCAGTGTGTCATTCAAAGCCTCTGTTACCTTGGTGATTTTCCCTTTGGATACTCTGTCCATTGATGTGAGTGGAATGTTAAAGTCCTCTATTATTATTGTATAATTATTAATTACTTCCTTTATGTTTGTTACTAACTGCTTTAAGTATCTGGGTCCCTCCATGTTACGTGCATAAGTATTTACAATTATTATATATTTTTATTGGATTGTCCCCTTAAGCATTATATAATGTCCTTCTTTGTCTCTTGCTAAAGTCTTCGCTTTAAAGTGTATTTTTTCTGATACAAGTATTGGTATCCCGGTTTTCTTTTAACAACCATTTGCTTGATAAATGCTTCCCATCCTTTGCTTTCAATCTGCATGTGCCTTTAGGTCTGGAATAAATCTCTTATAGGCAGTATATAGATAGATCTTGTGTTTTTGTTTTTGTTTTTTTTTTCTTTTAATAGGGTTCATGCGTAGTGCAGAGCCCTGTGCAGGACATAAACTCATGATTCTGAGATCAAGACCTGAGGTGAGATCAAGAGTCGGGCACTTGATTGACTGGGCCACCTGGGCCCCCATGATCTTGTTTTTTTTTGTTGTTTGTTTTTGTTTTTTGTTTTTTGCCTTTCTGTCACCTTATATGTTTGATTGGATATTTAGTCCATTTACACTCAATTTAATTATGGATATGTATGTATTTATTGACATTTTGTTATTTGTTTTGTGGTTGTTTTCATAATGCTTCTCCATTAATTTTTTTCCTTGCATAATTGTCTCATGATTAGTTAGCTTTCTTTAGTGATATACTTGAATTTCTCGTAATTTTTGTATATCTTTTACTGTGTTTTGATTTGTATTTACCATTATGTTTATTTATTTATTTTTCCAGTTATTTATTCATTTCCATGGTCACATGTAAATTCATTTTATATTTTGGGTTATAATCTAGTACTATTATTATTTATTTTGTTGCTTAAATTTTTCTAGGTCTGTCCATTGGCAGCTCCTTCAGATCAGCTCCCATGTTCTTTTTAATTTTTTCATTTTTTAATTATATCCAAGTTAGTTAGCATATAGTGCAACAATGATTTCAGGAGTAGATTCATTAATGACCCTTACCCATTTAGTCCATCCCCCCTCCCACAACCTCTCCAGTAACCCTCTGTTTGTTCTCCATATTTAAGAGTCTTGTATGTTTTGTCCCCTTCTTGTTTTTATATTATTTTGTTTCCCTTCCCTTATGTTCATCTGTTTTGTATATTAAAGTCTCATATGAGTAAAGTCATATGATATTTGTCTTTCTCTGAGTAATTTCACTTAGCATAATACCCTCTAGTTCCATGCATATAGTTCCAAATGGCAAGATTTCATTCTTTTTGATTGTCGGGTAATACTCCATTGTGTGTGTGTATGTATGTATGTGTGTGTATGTGTGTGTGTATATTGTATGTGTGTGTATATATACACACGCACACACACACACACACAGTATCTTCTTGATCCATTCATTCATTGATGGACATTTGGGCTCTTTCAATACTTTGGCTATTGTTGATGGTGCTGCTATAAACATTGGGGTCCATGTGCCCCTTCAAAATGGCATACCTGTATCCCTTGGTTAAATACCTAGTAGTGCAATTGCTGGGTAATAGGGTAGTTCTACTTTTAATTTTTTGAGGAACCTCCTTATTGTTTTCCAGAGTGGCTGCACTAGTTTGCATTCCCACCAGCAGTGTGAAAGAGATCCTCTTTCTCTGCATCCTCACCAACATCTGTTGTTGTCTGAGTTGTTAATGTTAGCCATTCTGACAGGTGTGAGGTGGTATCTCATTGTGGTTTTGATTTGTTATTTCCATGATGATGGGTGATGTTGAGCATTTTTTCATGTGTTGGTTGGCCATCTGGAGGTCTTCTTTGGAGAAGTGTCTATTCATGTTTTTTGCCCATTTCTTCACTGGATTATTTGTTTTTTGGGGTGTTGAATTTGATAAGTTCTTTATAGATTTTGGATACTAACCCTTTATCTGATATGTCGTTTGCAAATACCTTGTACCATTCTGTCCGTTGCCTATAACTTTGCTGATTGTTTCCTTCACTTGCAGAAGCTTTTTATTTTGATAAGGTCCCAATAGTTCATTTTTGCTTTTGTTTCCCTTACCTATGGAAATGTGTTGAGTAAGAAGTTGCTAAGACCAAGGTCAAAGAGGTTTTTCCTGCTTTCTCCTCGAGAATTTTGATGGATTCCTGTCTTACATTGAGGTCTTTCATCCATTTTTAGTTTATTTTTGTGTATGGTGTAAGAAAGTGGTCTAGGTTCATTTACCATTATGTTTATATATAACCTCTTCTGTATATAGCAGTCTATTGTAAGTTGATGGTCACTGAACTTTGAACCCATTGTTTATTCCTCTCCCCCCATGTTTTAGATATATGATGTCATACTTTACATGCTTTTATTTTGTGAGTCCCTTATTTGCAGATATATTTATTTTTACTGCTTTTGTGTTTCGTACTTTCCCTACTCTTGCTTATGGTCTTTTCTGTCCACTTAGAGTCCCCTTTAACATTTCTTGTAGGACTCATTTAGTGGTCATCATTTCCTTTAACTTTTGTTTGTCTGGAAAACTCATTATCTCTCCTATTCTGAATGACAGCCTTGCCAAATAGAGTGTTCTTGGCTGCATATCCTTCCCTTTCAGCACTTTAAATACATCATGCCACTCCCTTCTAGCCCTCAAAGGTTCTCCAGAAACATCTGCTGATTGCCTTATGGGGTTTTGCTTGTATGTAACTGCTTTCTTTTCTCTTGCTGGTTTTAAAATTCTCTTTATCACTACGTTTTAATTACTTATACCGTCTTAATTACTTTTTGCTTGGTGTGAACCTCTTTGGATTGATATTGTTGGGGAATCTCTGTGCCTCCCAAATCTTCATCTGTTTTCTTCGCCAGACTGAGGAAGTTTTCACCAATTATTTCTTCAAATTTTCTGTTCCTTTTTACTTCAGTTCCATTTTTTGGTATCCTTATAATACAAATGTTATTGCACTTGGTGGAGTCACTGAGTCTCCTAAGTCTATTTTTATTTTACATATTTTTTTCTCTCATCTACTCAGCCTGATTACTTTCCATTACTCTGTCCTCCAGATTGTTGATTCATTCTTCTGCTTTGTCTAGTCTACTTATTTATTCCATCTAGTGTATTTTTAATTTCATTTGTTGTGTTCTTCATCTTTGATTAGTTATTTTTTATCTCTGTGTTGAGGCTTTCTTTCACTGATGTCCTCCACTCTTTTCTCAAGTTCAGTGACTATCTTTATGATCATTACTTTAAATTCTCTATGAGACATGCTACTTACCTCCATTTTGCTTGAGTCTTTTGCTGTGAGTTTGTCCCTTTCTTTCATTGGGACATATTTTCCTTTATCCTCATTTTTTTCTAAGTCTGTATCTGTTTCTGTGTGTTAAGAAACACAGGTATATTCCCTGCACCTTTTTCATGTAGCTTCCTCCCTACATTTAGTTATGGAGTTTATTCTTCCAGTTTTCAGGTCATTTTCTCAGTTATTTACACTGATGTGAGTGTTCTTTAGGTGTATCCTTGGAAGGAGGTGAGCCTAGGGTGCTCCTACTCACCATCTTCCCCAGAATCTTTGTCAAGAGACACTATTTTAGTTTACAAGAAAGTTGAGTAGACTACAGGGTTCCAATATATGCCCTCACTCTGCCCCCAGTTTTCCCTATTATTAATACCATGCATTGATGTGATATATTTATTACCATTAATGAACAAAAATTGATACACTACTGTTAACTAAAATCCATAGTATACATTAGAGTTCACTCTCCATGTTCTATAGTTTATGTGCTTTGACAAATGTATAATGACATTACATTTACAGAATTGTTTCACTGCCCAAAGCATCCCCTGTGCTCCATCATTGTGTGCATGTTTTTTTTTTTTTTTTTTTTGAGATGTGTTTTCTACTCTTTTGGATAAATACCAAGGAACATGATTGCTAGATCATATAAAAGTGTGTTTAGTTTTGCATGGCTGGAGCTATTTTATCCTTCCTTTTTTTTTGTCTTTGTTTGGACCTCAGGCTTATAGAATTGGACTAATATAACCAACTCATACCTGACTTGTGGGTTACTAACTTTTAATTTATTCATTTATTTAGTTAATTAGTTATTTTTTATAATATTATAGTAAGTTTTCCTCACCTCACCATCCAAACAAAACCTAAGGCCTTGATAATAATCTGTTGTTTAACTACATGCATCTGTTTACTTATCCTTCCCTTGTCCCCTCAAACCAAGGCCAGTGCTATTTTAATTTAATTTAATTTAATGTAATTTAATTTAATTTAATTTAATTTATTCTATTCTATTCTATTTTATTTTATTTTATTTTATTTTATTTTATTTTATTTGTATTTTTAAGTTTTTGTTTATTTTTGAGTGAGAGAGAGAGCAGGGCAGGAGAAGAGATGGGGGGAGACACAGAATCTGAAGCAGACTCCAGGCTCAGCTGTCAGCACAGAGCCCTACCAGGGCTCAAACCCATGGACCGTGAGATCAAGACCTGAGCCAAAGTTGGACAGTTAACCGACTGAGTAACCCAGGCACCCCTATTTTTTAATTTTAATTTCATTATAGTTAACACACAGTATTATGATAGTTTCAGGTATACAAAATAGTGTTTCAAAAATTCCATATTATAACTCAGTGTTCATCATGATAAGGTACTCTTAATCCACTTTATTTCACCCATTACCCCCATGCACCTTCCCTCTGGTAACCACCAGTGTGTTCTCTATATTTTTTCAAGTTTTTATTTAAATTTCAGGTAGTTAACATATAGTGTGTAATATTAGTTTCAGGTGTAGAATTTAGTGACTGAACCCTTTGATACAATACCCAGAGCTCATCGCAGCAAGTGCCCTCCTTATCCCCCATCACCTATGGAACCCACCTCCCCGACCCTCCTCCTCTCTGGTAACCGTCAGTTTGTTCTCTGTAGTTAGGAGTCTATTTCTTGGGTTTTCTCTCTTTCTTTTCCCCCATGTTCATTTGTTTTGTTTCTTAAATTCCATATGTGAGTGAAATCATATGGTATTTGTCTTTCTCTGACTGACTTATTTCACTTAGCATTATACTCTATAGATTTATCCATGTTGTTGCAAATGGCAAAAATTCACAGTTTTTAGTCGCTGAATAATATTCTGTTGTTTTGTGTGTACACACACACACACACACACCCCACATCTTCTTTATCCATTCATTTGTCAGTGGACACTTGGGCTGCTTCCATAATTTGGGTGTAGTAAATAATGCTATAATAAACACAGGGGTGTATTACTTTTACAAATTAGTGTTTTCATGTTCTTTGGGTAGATACTCAATAGTGAAATTACTGGATCATAGGGAAGTTCTATTTTTAATTTTTTTGAGGACTGTATACTGTTTTCCACAGTGATTGTACCAGTTTACATTCTGCCCAGTAGTGCATGGGGATTTCTTTTCTTCTACATCTTTGCCAATACTTGTTTCTTGTTTTTCCGATTTTTAGCCATTCTGAAAGGTATGAGGTGATATCTCATTGTGGTTTTGACTTGCATTTCCCTGATGATGAGTGATTTTTCAAAATTATTTATTTATTTATTTATTTATTTATTTTTAATGTTTTTATTTATTTTTGAAGGAGAGACAGACAGAGCATGAGTGGGGTAGGAGCAGAGAGAGAGGGAGACGCAGAATCTGAAGCAGGCTCCAGGCTCCGAGCTGTCAGCACAGAGCCCGACGCGGGGCTCGAACTCATGAACTGTGAGATCATGACCTGAGCTGAAGTTGGATGCTTAACTAACTGAGCCACCCAGGCACCCCGATGAGTGATGTTTGAGCATAGTTTCATGTATCTGTTGTAGGCAGGTGCTATTTTAGTTTTAGATTTAAGTATAGTTCACTATGTGTTTTTATTATTTTAATGTTAACTTTTTATCTAAGAGATACTTCTCAGAAATAATTATACAAATGATTTAAACCATTTTCTCCCTTCCAATATATAATAGGTTGTAATATATTTTTACCTGAATTATTAATTTTATCCATTTTGACACTGTTCTAATTATTAATGATGT
The DNA here is from genome assembly GCF_024362965.1 of Panthera pardus. NCBI lineage: Eukaryota > Metazoa > Chordata > Mammalia > Carnivora > Felidae > Panthera > Panthera pardus. The sequence goes on along the minus strand of NW_026526843.1, from coordinate 50,242,020 downwards.
AGTTTTCCATTAACAGCCTCAAGCAAGTCTTTTGCTAAAAAAAATATAAGCCTGTTACTTAAGGTATAAAAATGAGGAAAGGCTACAATTGTTACATCATTATGTGAAACAGATCCTTGGGGGAATACATCAAATTGTTAATGCCAAGACTCTTCTATTTAAATCTACCTGTACCCTAAAGCTAATGGGAATAATGCCAGTTCAATTGAAACATCAACTGAATTGAAAGAAATCCTAAAGAACAAGGAAAATTTAAGTCCTTTGGTATGTGGTGCTGTGGTTGACCCAATCACTTCTCTGTTCAGTTACTCTATTTCATACCTGCTTCAGTATCAATACATTTTAACAAGGAATGGCTAATGCAATTGTATGAAACACTTCCTAGTGAGAATAAACCTGAAGCATACTTTAAATAAACCCATGCTTGAGCTGACTCAGGAACATGATTCTTACTTTGTGATCTGTGAATGTATATGTGTATGTAGCCAAATCTTCTGGGGCATTTTGCTAATTAGCAATAGTTACCTTTTGGATGTATTTTTGGTAGTAAAATGAGTTTGCACAAGTATCCATTATCTGTAAAAAAATGTTATTACACTTAAGGAAGATTATTTGAGCCATCAAAGGGGAAATTGTAGTAATATGAGTACAATTCTTGATTCTTTATGATATCCCTTACTCTTTAAGAAGCAAATAGTCTTTCTCTCAGAAGGTGAAATCTTCATGTGTGAAGACCTTTTTCTATTCTTTCTAGTATCCTTCCAGGATTTATGCAGAGAAAGTCTTAAAAGTTTTTTGTATATGAATGGATGTTGGGAACCTTGAGTAATATATTTAGAGTAAATATTCCGTAACAATCTTGCGAAGACCAAAGGATAGAATTCAAGCAGTGATAACTTCTAAAAATGAAATCACTAATGGCCATTGATATCGAAGTATAAGGAACAAGTAGAATCTGAATTGGATTAGGGAAATACTTGTCAGTACATTTGATAAAACAACATTCTCTTAGGATGGGGAAGTAGAATATATAATATGCATTTAAACTACAGAATTGTCACTCAGAAAATATTGACTAAACACTTCATTTGTGAAGAGTACTTTTTCTTATTCTGGGTGTACAAAGATGATATTACTATCATCAGGGAGCTTCTAGTGTTGTGGGGAGAGAGACTTGTAAAGAAACATGTATGTTACAGGAAGATAGTTGTTATAATGAAAGCATACTTAGGAAAATTGGGAAAGAAAACATGTTGGCCTGACTGGAAGTAAGGGTTTGCATAAGAGTTAGATTGTTCAAGGCTGTGGATTACAGGGAGTATGATAGACAGTAGTAGTTATTACTGGACTAGAAATGAGAAGACCCAGGTTATAATCCCATCTCTCTAACTTTCTAGCCCTGACATCAAACTCAAGGTGATTTTTTATTATGCAAAATGGTTTATGTTAAGTTAGTTTTGTCTCTTAAAAGTAATGTTCTTAAAATTACTGAAAAGCAATTCATTTTCAGTAATTTTATAATAAATTAATGCTTGTTATAGAAAATCTGGAAAAATCATTGGCAAATTTGGAAAAATATGCAAACAAAAAATTAATGCCATTTGGAATTCTGGAATCCCAAGATAATGACTTTTAACTTTTAAATGATAATATATAAATTTCATCTTTTTAGACAAATATGCGTCCCTTAAAATGTTACATGTGTATATGTGTAATATAGAGATGTATTAGGCATTTGGCAAATTTCATTCATGTCCAGTATACCATTTGATTCATTTTTATTTTATAATTTTGGTTTCCGATTCTCACTAGTAATTGGAAATTATTCATAATACTCTCTTGCCACTGAGAGTGACGCAGATTTAATTTTCCAATTTTAATTGCTTCATGTTAGACATTAGATTTCTTTTTCTTTTTCTTTCTTTGCTTCTAGTATTTTATTTTTGTTTAATATCATTAAAAATTTCATGGTTTTCATATCTTTCTGTATACTCACAGATTGATATAAATTATTCCAAAGGCTCTAAATATAATAACAGCCATCACACAGTTAGCACTTGCTATGTATCTGACATTGCTTTAGGTGACTCATTTAATTCTCACAGTACCCCAGTGGAAGCTGATATCCTTTTTTTATAAATAAAAAAAACCTGATGCACAAAGAAGATTAAGTGAATTAACCAATGTCAGACAAGTAGTAAGTGAGAGAGTTGGCATTTGATTCCAGGCAGCCTGGCTCCATGGCTCATACTCAACTCCTTCATTGTGTTGCTCTTCTTAACTACAGGACATTTTATCAAGCAAAAAGATTTACCAGAGCAGACATTTCACTTTCTGTTCTCCACTGCTACTACATGACAAACACCTATATATAACCCTATGATATTAAAGGTTTTGATGATGGCATATTGGAAGCAGATTTGGATTCATGCCTTTAGAATTATGAATGTAATCATTAAGAGAAAAGGTTATACTCTGTTGGTATAGATAAGTTTTAGATTTAGTATTTTATTTGCAATTTACTTTTTACTTTTATCAGTTAACTGTTTAAACTCCTCATCTTGGCAGTGACAATACAAACACTATGAAACATTTTCCACCAAAACACACCTAAGATGGCAAATCAACTGTACTATTACCAAAAGGAGGTCAGATTTCAGTTGCAATAAATCCTAGTTATAAGACATTTGAATATGAATATATACATACATATTATTAATTCTTACAATCTCACTAAAATGGGTAAGTAAATACTAGTCTAGGAGGATGTATTAGCCATATGCAATATGATGAGATACTAGGGGTTTTCTTATTTATCAACACAGATGAGAAGATAGACATTGCTTTGTTAGATCATAGGGACTAGTTAAAGTAGATTGGAAAATTTTTGACTCTAATTTATATTTAGACTGTTTTACCCAGAAAAAATATTTCTAGTTTGTGCACAGATTTTGCTAAAAAATATATTACCCTTAATGTTTTCTGTTAATCTTGTGAAATTCTTTGAAATGGAGAGATTTGTAAGATCTCTGGGTGTTTATGTGAAACCTTCATTAATATCTTCAAATGAATGCCCAAGCATAGTATTTATATCTATGCATGTTCTAGAGCCAGTACCTCTTAAAGAGACACAGATTCCGATCATTCTGACATCAAAGAAAGACATATCTTGGTCTATGTTAGGCTAGAGATGCAAGAGTAGCTTTGAGTGCCATTTTCACTCTTCTACCCAAATGAAAGTCTTCCTTCTCTCCCTCAACCCTGTTAGTGCTTGGGGGGCTGTGTTCAAATGTAAATATATCAGAGCTATGCTGTAGTAGCAAGTTTGAATAGTTTCACTTATATTTCCATTTATTTTTCCATGGTATGATCTGATGAGATGCAAAGAAACAAAGCAAATAGACAATGTGAAAGGAGGTTTATCATTTTCTGAGTAAGATCTGATTATTCTTGATTTCCATCTTAAAATAGCTAATTTATTTCTAAAGTTTGGGAATGACCGGATTTGTTAAAGATAGATTAGCTCATCAACTCTGACCACTCCTTTAAAAAGCCAATAGTCTCCTTTTGATTAGATCCATAAAATATGGATTCCTTATATTTTATTTTTCTAATATCCTGGATTTGAGAGCCTGGGTGTTGTTACTCCTGAGAAAGTTGACGTATGGCTATGTTGAGAATGTTTGCCTGTGCTGGCAACAGTCTTAATATTTTATCATGTTATGTTTTATAAGCTATTAATAGATTTAGCTCCAAACTTCAGAGTTATCTACTGAGAGATCAGTTGAGAATGTAGTAATTTCTAAAACATGTCTCATTTTTAGTAGTCTATAAATTATGTGGTAATTTTTATAAGTAGTAAACAGCCTTCTAAAACATTTTATCTTTCTCCTAAATCTTAGTTAAAAAAAAATCTCCCTCATTGCAAAAGCTGAAAATGGGAAATAACCTGTTTTTCCTGCCTAAATGTTGATATCCTTAGACTTCAGCAGAGACCTAGGTCCCAACACCAACTATGACATTACCTCTTAATACTTCAAATAGACTCATAGTTAATAATAGCTTGTTCTCTTGCCTGACAACTTTATATGTTAACTGGGATGCATTATTGATAGTGTATTTAATATAGGCCACAAGGACATTATAGTACCCAAGTAGGTATAGAGGGGAGAAAGTGTTTGAGAATCATTGTAATCCAAACTTAAAAATGCAAACTTCACTTTAAAAAACATAACTATATTTTGATAGAATCTACAGAAGTTGAAGATTGTTCTTATGAGGACTAATATGGTTGTATAAATGATAGGAGAATAATCATTTATAATACAAGCCCAGCTACCATTTAGGTAGGAGATAAAGAGTAACCAATGTAATAGGTGCTTAATAAATATGTTTCAAGTGCTTGTTGAATGCATTAATGTATAGTTGCAAATATATATATATATATATATATATATATATATATATATATATGATTCTGATTGAAAGCCTCATAGAACTTAAAAAAGGAATTTATTTTTATAGTATATCTGAGTTATATTGTGATGTGCTTTTCTAACCAAGTCTAACTTAATCAGGAACTCTGGGAGTATCAACCCTAGAAACAATGTTTTTCAACAGAAGGCTGAGAGGATTTTCATATTTCTGGACTTCAAACTGCAGGTGGCTCTCTTGATCTTTCATTTCTAAGTTTAGGTTATGATCTGTGGCTCTACCTTCTTCCTGTCCTCTAACTGCGTGGAAAAATATTTTCACCCTGATAATCAGAACTTCTCTTAGAACTTCTCGTAATTGTCTTATTGGATCATAAGCAACATAACTTTTTCTCACAGTAAAAGTTATTTTTTAAACATATTGCTTAGCCTTCCTTTAGAATGCCTCTTATTTTCCTTTGCATGCCTGGTATGAGTATTTGCTGATTATCAACTATAGTGTTGATAATGCTTCTAAAAAAAGTATGTCAGTATTCTAACATACATTTTTTTTTAAAAAGATGATTCTGTTAATTATTCTCTCATTTTCAAAGTGGCATTGTTATTTTATGTCATAATTTATTTGGGACACACCTGGCATTACAAGAATTTTAGAAATACTAAAATAAATGAGTATGAAAACCTGTTGATACAATTTCAAGTGGAAACCTAAGCTTCATCTGTACCTTCATTTATTCTAATGTCTGCTAATGAAATTGCCTGAGATCGTGAAGGTGTGGAGATACAAACATTTATGCAAATAATGTAGAGAAGTAAATTAGAAATAACATATTTGTTAGTGTGCATTGTTGAATTATCATTAAAAATATCACTTTACATTTTATAAGGTTCAAATATAATTCATTTTGCAAAGTAAGTAAACTATATGTGATTGCTACTTTTAAAGATAATGTTGGTTTAAAGTATAATGGGTGATAGCCAAAGTGCTATAAAGATATTTCTTGCCAATACTTAATTTTTTTGCCAACACTTAATTGTGCTAAAGCTATAAGCACCAACAGCCAAAAATTATTGGCAATATAGGTCTCATACTAAGACATTCATCAGTTAATGAAATATAACCCCAAATGTCAAATTCTTTGTGATGTATTTCTTATAAATATATTCGTAGTAGTGTTACTAAAAAAGGCATCGATACCAAACTGACCTTAAGAATGACATATGGGGCATTACAGCAGCTGGGCAGTTGTTTAGGAAATTCACAGAGGAGGCCTCCTAGGAATTATTTGTATGTTCCTTTTGTGTAAAGTTTTTGTCTGGAAAGTCACTGTGCAAACAGTAGCTGTTCCATAGCACCTGCTTCTATTGAGGGAGAGTGAGTCTTTTATTTAGAGAGTATCAGTAGCCATTTCATTCATCACTGCACAATGGACCTACATAAAGAGTAGCATTCCAATGACACCAAAAGAGACCAGAGCGTCCAACAAGCAGGGATGCTTGTAAACACCGAGGCTCCCTATGTTTCTCTTTTACTTTCATGCAGTTATATCTAGGTCTTATTTTGAAGAAAAAAAAATGAATCACAACAATAATGGGAAAAGGTCCAAACTAATTTTTAACTTAAAAAGCTGTTTTATGTAAAAAACAAAACAAGACAACCAAAACAACAACAACAACAACAACAACAACAACAACACAACTGTGTCAATGTCACATATAACCATGGTCATTTTCATAAATATACTTTAATCTTAAGATATTAGGAAATTAATTGCATTATAGAAATAACAATCCCAAAATATTCCGTAGAATATCTATGAATAATTTTAATGGAATTGCTTTCAATATACATGTTATCATGGTATCTATATAATTTTGTTTGTATTCCCTTTATGGCTAGTCATCTTTAGTCATGATGTTTACATTAAGTGCCTCTACATCCACCTCTTCCATTGACTCCTGGCTTTGTGATGCCCATGTTTGTTACCCTGTTAAAATTATCTTTTCCATGGCCTCTAGTTACTACCTCTCAACTTCTCTAGTAGCTATTTATCATTCTCCATCTTCACATTATGCTTGACAAGACCTTCTAGATGCATACTCTCTTGTTTATTTTTAAAACAATTAAGTGATTTTGGTACATCCATTGAGTTGTAGGATCATTTGATAGTCATCTAGTTATGTTCGTCAGATGAGAGAAGCCTAGAATTCTCCAGTGCTGCTCTCATCTTCTCCTCTTCCCATCCCTTTCTATTATGGTTTTGATTTGCATTTCCCCAGTTTCTAATGATGTTCAACAGCTTTGCATGTATTTATTAGATATTTCTATATATTCTTTGCAGATATTTGTTTGGATTCTTTGCCCATTTTTAATCGCATTATTTGTCATTTTATGTTTGCAAATATCTTCTTCCATTCTGTGGATTGATTTTGTCATTTTCTTGATAGTGTCTTTTGAAACACAGAAGTTTTAACTTTGATTAAACCCAATTATTTTCTCTTCCGTTGATTGTACTTTTGGTGTTATATTTCAGAAGCCATTTCCTAATTCAAGGTGACAAAAATTTGTTCCGATGGTTCCTTCTAAGAATTTTATTTTATCCAACTACATTCTTTTGCATATGGATATCCTGTTGTCTCAACACCGTTGGTTAAGCCTACTCTTTCCCATAATTTTTCCCCCTTGTCTAATATTCATTGACTGGATTATTGGGATTATTTTTGGATTCCCGATTTTTTTAATTTCATCAATCTGTATCTTATGCTAGTAAATCACTATCTTGATTATTATAGCTTTTAGTAAATAGTATTATGGCTTTTTGGCAAGTATGAGTCATTTTTCCCCATCTTTTAGTATATACTTCTTGTCAGGTGTGAGTCATTTTCCCCTTTTAGTGTATACTTTTTTGGTACTTATCTTTCATCCTTCTTATGATGCTCAGTGTTTCTTACCATCAGTTTGTGACTGATCTTCGCAGGTTCTTCTTTAACGTTCTTCACTTGCATCTATCACACCAAATTCCTACCAGTATTACCTCTTCTGATTACTTTATATAATTCCATTTTATTCACCTAGAAAATAGTCACAAATTCTGCCTAATTAAATATATGGGCTGAGGAAAGGGAGATATGAAGACAAATATCTTAAGACAGTGTTAAACCCCCTTTGGATTGACCAATTAATATGACTCAAACAGGAAATGAATCATAGAGGAAGAATCTAAAATAGTAGGGATAGAGAGCAGTTTTTTGAGAAATTCTTAAAAGGCAAAATGAATATTACTGATAGAAAAATAATTGAATATTTGTGAGAGAATGGAAAAAACATTTTGTTCTGTATTAGCAACATCCAAATCACCACTATCTTCCCTTTTTCTTCCACCAATTATTTATTTTTGAATACAGTATGATAATAGCATTGCAGTTGAAATGCTATGCTAAAAGCATAATACAAATATTTTTGATGGTTTTGTTATACTTACTGGTAATTTAATATTACAATGTTATGCTATATGTACAATGCATATGCATAAGATATAAACTTTGTTTTGCAGCATGGGGAAATATCCAAATCACAGGAACAAATAGTGTACATTTTCACATTTAGTTTTATTTTCACAATGACATTAGTGATTCCCCTCATGTTTTCCATTTGCATTTGAAATCACCTTATTCAATTTTGCTACAACTGATTCAGATATAATGTGTGTGTGTATATATATATATATATATATATATATATATATATATATTTTCACCAATTTCATTTTTGAGGAAAAACTTACAGTAACCACTTTGGATTTTTTAGTGAAATGTTTTTCAATGGCAGTATGGAAATACAGCGGTGTCAACTGTACCATGGTGGCATAGCTTATGACTAAATGAAGTCATGGCTTAAATTTTAGTGAGTAGAGTCATATGCTTAAAATACTTTTAATGGAAGAAAGTATACTTTAGAATCTTTTTGCCTTTTTTGCTATATTTTTGAGCATTGATTTTATTTATTTATTTTTTCATTTAACTAAGTGCTTTATTCAGGACTTTAAGATATTTGTCTAGCTCAATAGACATTACTTCTTTTACCTTCTTTAGACATCCATGTTGACTTGTTCTGCTTCCCAGAGCCTACTGGTTAACCATCCTTTGCTGTGTTTGTCAGCTCTAGTGTATGAGTTTGGATCATACTACATAGGGGAACATTAGGTATGTGTTGTAGCCAATGTCCACAGGTTACTTCATGGGAGCCATTTATGTATGGAAGCCATTGTTTTCTGGAACCCCACAGAGGCCTCCTTAAGTAGTTTTCACTACAATGCCAAATGGTAACATTTTGAAGATTGACCTTCAAAGGAAAATGCTGTATTCATTAGAGTCTGCTGGGGAGAAGGAAACCAAAACTCTGATACAGTATAAAGAAAGTTTGAGAAATAGTGGAAAAAAACATAATTTCATAAACCTGATAACCCATCTACCCCAACGGATGTTCCTCAAAGTTAAATGTATTCCCATATTTTCATCCCAGCATCATTCCATTTGGGGGCTGCTTACCTATATTCTATCTTGTTCATAGGATTTTAACCGCAAATGTTAGTTGTGCTTTTCTGATTTTTTTTAGTCAATGCGCATTTATTAAAGCCCACTTTTTTTTTCTATGCTTCTATGTTGAATGCTCAGGATACAGAAATATGACTTAATGTCCTCAGGAAATTCAAGTAGTGGGGAAGATAGACATGTAAACAGATGATGATGATGATGATGATGATGATGATGATGATGATTTTGATGATGATTATTACATGTGATAAACATTAGAACAGAAATGAATAGGGTACTGCAGGACCAGAAAAGAAGGAGGGTCACTGAACTCAGATGAAGGTAATTAAGTAAGAATTTCCAAAGGATGTTGAGGCCAGGTCTGAGTTTCAAAGACTTAATAAGGATTGGTAATGAGAAAAGTAAATTACAGTAGCAAGGAATTCCAGACAGAGTGGAAATACCCATTGAGATGTGTGTTAATATATGAGAAATTGTGGTATATTCAGGTCACTATAAGTTGTTTGGTATACTTCGTGGGAAGTGTAATTCTAGGGAAAGTGGTAAGGAGTGTATTGAGACAATATAAGAGACCAACTCATTATTGGCCTACTGTGCAGTATTTAGGAGTTTGAATTTTTTTATCCTAAAGCCAACATGGAATGCAAATATTAAGCAGAGAAGTGATGTTTTCATATTAAAACATTAGAAAGATCACTCTGATATGAAGATGATTGGGACCTGGGGTTTGGAGGGGACATTTGGACTTGAGGAAGAAACACCTGTCTAGAGCTTATTGATTGACATATAGGGAAGACATTGCACATGCCTAAACTAAGTAATATTAATAAAGTGTGGTACAAGTTCTATAGATATAGAAAGTGTAAAATTTAATTCCTAAAATTGGATAAAAGCTATTATATTACTCAACTTACTAAATTATAGTTCCATTTCGTGAGATTATCTCTGTCATCTTGATTGGAATTTTGAGTGTTGGTTGGGCAATTTAGTACACAAATCTTGGAACTGTTCTTTGGTTTTATGCTAATAGATAGCTAATAATAACTATTATGTGTAGGTTTTTTTACTTGTCTTATTTCCTTAATTTTTAAGCTCTTGGGGGCTGGTATGTTATCTCACTCTCTGTCTCTTACATCTCCTATAACTAGCATATTCCATTTAGAAAGCACTCAAGTTCACAAATTTTAGTGTTAAAACATTAGAAGAAATTATCCAATTGCACAAGGACTTTAACAGCTTCCTAGAACATTTTAAGAGAGTATATTATAGAAGTTTTATTTTACTTGTATCCTTTCAGTTTTGCCTCAAGGATGAAACTTTTTATTTAAGAGAGTCTGACTTATATGACTAACTACTTTGGTGGTTTGAGGTTTTTCTTAAATAATTCAGTAAAGCTATTTTGGTCAAAATAATATCCCTTGTGAGCATCTCTATGGGGATGATTGATTGTTTACTTAACACAATCATTTACTGAAGGCCTATTTGAAGGGATGTAATACTGTGTAAGACACCATGATGGTTTTAAGGAACATGTGTAAACCACTGTTTGGTATCCTTCCCCAAGATTCTGTATTCTGTATTTTAAAATTCTAAAATCCACCACTACCTGTCCACAAAGCATTTTCTTCTTTTTCTACTATAGGAACAATTCCTAGTATAGTATTAAAGTTTTTTGAGAATATTTGATCTTCAGATATAATTATGTTTCTATAGTACATGTAGATTGGATATCCATCCTGTATCAAGAAATGAAAATGTGAGATTTTTATGAGGAAGATTAGAAAATAATTAAAACCAGATAGTAAATTTAAATATTTGGATCATCACATTCAAAATGTACTACTTATTTTCCAAAGTAAGATAATAATAGCATCTGAGTCCAGAAAGATGACAGGTTTTTTTAAATATTTTTTAATGTTTATTTATTTTTGAGACAATGTGAGAGACAGAGTGCAAGCAGCAGAGGGGCAGACAGAGGGAGACACAGAATCTGAAGCAGGCTCCCGGCTCTGAGCTGTCAGCCCAGAGCCTGATGCGGGGTTCGAACTCACAAACCATGAGATCCATACCTGAGCCGAAGCCGACGCTTAACTGACTGAGCCACTCAGGCGCCCCAAGATGAGAGTTTTAATAAACTGAGTCAGTTGCATTAGTGTGCTAGTAAATTTATTTTTAAAAGGTCATCTCCATTAGTTCCTGAGTTGCTGCCCTTGTGTTTCCCCTATGTCCTTTCTCTCTCTTTATTAAAAATGATCAGTGGTGTACAATAGCTTTATTGTAACTAAATAAGGAACTTTATGAATTACTTAAAGCCTCAGTATTTAAACAAAATAAGTAATAAACAATGTCTAAATTGTATAACAATATACATGATCACATACTTTCTTCAAAGATGTTTGAAAGAAAAGAGCTGGAAAACTAAAGTCACTGTCACAAGGAGTAGCAAATTCCCTCAAGGTCTGGTACTTTGTGATACATATGCATAATTTTTAAAGACTTGGTAGATCAAGGTAACTTTTCAAACTCTTAAAATATGTTGTATAAATCCATATCTTGGTGTTTATGAAGTTATGAGTAGGTATTAAACACAAGGGCCCTCAACAGAAAATATACACAGGTTTAAAGGGCCAGGGTGATTTAACCTGCTGTTTTGATGAAAACTCTTTTTATTTTATATCAAAGTTGTTCGTTGTTCTAGTAATTAACATGAAGAGAACTGCTCTACCAGCTGGAAATGTCTTCCATCTGGGAATGTCTTTTTTTTTTTTTTTAAATTAATGTTTATTTATTTTTGAGAGAGAGTGAGTGAGGGAGGGGAAGAGAGAGAGGGGGACAAAAGATCTGAAGCAGGCTCTGCACTGACAGCAGCAAGCCCGATGCAGGACTCGAACTCACAAACTGTGAGATCATGACCTGAGCCGAATTCTGACATTCAACTGACTGAGCCACCCCAACCACCTGGGAATGTCTTAAGTCAACTTTTTATTACCTTTTATTGAATATTATTGATAATTAGTAGGAATTTCAAATTTAAATTATACAAATTCTAAAGTTACTAATTTTGTTATTTTTTATAGACTGTCTTATGATATGCATTTCTTAGACTGTGATACTGTCTTGAAAATTAAACTTAATGGCAAATACTTCTATTACTGCTAGAAATGAAAAACAAAAGACTACAGATATTTTCAGTTAGCATTTGGTCAGAAGTGTTCATGTATATTTATTAGAATCTAAAAAGTCAGTAAAATATATGGGATGCCTGGCTGGCTCAGTTGGTAGAGCATGTAACTCTTTTTTTTTTTTTTTTTTTTAACGTTTATTTATTTTTGAGACAGGGAGAGACAGAGCATGAATGGGGGAGGGTCAGAGAGACAGAGAGACACACAGAATCTGAAACAGGCTCCAGGCTCTGAGCTGTCAGCACAGAGCCCGACGCGGGGCTCGAACTCACAGACCATGAAATCATGATCTGAGCTTTAGTTAGACGCTTAACCAACTGAGCCACCCAGGCACCCCTAGAGCATGTAACTCTTGATCTCAGGGTTGTAAGTTTGAGTCCCACATTAGGCATGAAGATTACAAATAAAATCTAGGGACACCTGGGTGGCTCAGTCACTTGAGCCTCCGACTTCAGCTCAGGTCATGATCTCGCAGTTCGTGAGTTCGAGCCCTGTATCCGGCTCTGGGCTGACAGCTCAGAGCCTGGAGCCTGCTTTGGATTCTGTGTCTCCCTCTCTCTCTGCCCCTTCCCCGCTCATGCTTTGTCTCTCTCTGTCTCTCAAAGATGAATAAATGTTAAAAAAAAATTTAAAAAAATAAAATCTAAAAAAAAGTTTAAAAATTCAATAAAAATAGAATATAATTTTCCAATAAGCACTTCAGTCTACTTTTATTATTAATATATAGATAATTAAGAATTTCAAATATATTGTGAGCAGAAATACATACAAGATATGGATTAGTTTTTGAAACAATATATATGTTATATACAGGATAGAATTTTTTTTTAATGTTGTTAGCCTAAGGTACCAAAAAAATAGGGAAAGTGAAAATCAATGTGGAATTTTCAAGTCTGAAAATATCTTACCTTCCGTTTGTACAGACCTGGTTCTAAAAGAAAAGTCAAAATCTTCATCTTACGGCAATGTTCTTTTATAACATAGGGCTTGAAACTTATAGGAATCAAACTACCATCATGTAACAATTTTAAAATTAATCTATATTGAGACCCCTGCACAAACTGTGTTATTTTAACATAACTTCCTATTGTCACTTAGAAAGAACTAGATTCCTAACATTATAGTTCAGGCACGAATGTATTACCATTTTAACTATTGAATACTCTCGGTTGCTTAATGAAAAAAAAAAACACACACAAGGTGTGTGTGGGTATGCTTGCGTGTGTGGTCTCTATGTATAATAATTTAGGAAAAATCTCAGTGTAACAATGAGTATGATATTTTTCTAGACACTGTTGGTTTCAGAGGTCCCCATTAAAAAGAATAAGGATTGCTACTTCTCAAACATTGTCAGATACTGGGCATATTACCTGCATGAACTGCTACCCTGCATTTAGGGTAGCAGTCTGCTTTGTGATAGCCTTGTTTATGCACTTACAGAACATATAGACTACAGAATGCATTATTTCTAAAACACTACCAGAGCCTTGCTTGTAAGGTTTTGTAAGAAATATACAAGAGGAGGGAATTGTAAGCCTCGGATTCTGAAATGTCTAATTCAGTCACAGTGATGCAGTGCTCAAATTAACTATAACAGATTTAATGAGCAATCTAGGACAAAGACACATGTACTGGACACACCAGGGAAAGAGATTGTGTGTACAGGGACTAATTAGCATGAAATATGAATACATTCATATAAGTAGTCTTGATCTATGGGGCTCCTTCATTATTGGGAATGATTTTTGCATGATGTTAATGAAGAGAAATTCAGAAGTTATTCTGTACAAAGAATTTTAAAATAGTATTTTAACTTTTTGCTTTTGCCTAGTCTCAACTTCTGGAGAAAAACACATAAATTACATACAATAAAATAGCATGATCGAATAAAATGGACCTGTTTTCTTTTTTTTTTTTAATTTTTTAACGTTTTTTATTTATTTTTGAGACAGGGAGAGACAGAAAATGAACAGGGGAGGGTCAGAGAGAGGGAGACACAGAATCTGAAACAGGCTCCAGGCTGTGAGCTGTCAGCACAGAGCCTGACGCAGGGCTCAAACCCACAGACCACAAGATCATGACCTGAGCCGAAGTCGGCCGCTTAACCAACTGAGCCACCCAGGCGCCCCGAAATGGACCTGTTTTCTACAAAGTCTCAATCAAGGTGGGAAACAGTAGCAATCCTTCATATAACCAATTAACTTAATTAACAAGTAGTTTGATTTCAATATCTGGAACTAGAGATAAATTCATTATTGAGTATCATCTTGTTATTTTAAATAAGGTGATCTGGGCACTTTCTATTCTAAAATAATACCTCTAGCCAGAATTGAAAAGCTTATATTCAATTCTTTTGGGGCTCTAAGATGTCTGTACCAAAGAAGTCATCAACCTTGAGGAAGGATTTAGAGGGAGAATGGAATTAATTTGTTTTAAGTTTGTTTAAGGCTTATGAGAAGAGGAACCAAAGAACTGGTAGAAAGAAGAATATTCAAAAATTTACCTCCAATTGAAAAAGAAAATCCAGAAGTATGATATCCATTTGAATAGTAGAGAGTTAATTCAATTTAAATAATATTTTTCTTTTTTATGTTTAGGTTTTTGAGAAAGAGAGAGAGAGCAGGGAAGGGACAGAGATAGAGGGAGAGGGAGAATCCCAAGCAGGCTCCGTGCTGTCAATGGAGAGCCCAATGTGGAGTTCAAACTCATGAACCATGAGAACATGACCTAAGCCAAAATCAAGTGTCAGATGCTTAACCAGCTGGGCCACCCAGGTGGCCCTAAACAATATTTTCATTCTTAATTTAATGTCTGAAATTTATCCTAGGAAAACCTATGATTTAAAACTACTTCTGCTAATCATTAAAGACTCTAAGTTTGAGGAATTAATCTTATTTTAACCACTCTCACACACTTCAAAAGGGTTCAGCATGATCACTTGGTTAAATGTATGGCTAAATTTTATGTAAAATATATAATGTTAATATTTTGTTTTATACTTGACTTCATTTGATATTTTTCAAGTGCTTTATGTTTACAAACATCTTAGAAACTGCTACATAAGTCAGTATTCTTGAACAAAATCAGTGTGTTTGAGATGTGAAATTAGGACAAAAATAGCTAAAATGTGCACTTATTTTATTGATTACTTCTACGAAACAGATTATTTGTATGTAGGTCATAGGGCTACATGCCATGTTGTAGAAAAACAGTCTCTACTGACCTTACCATGTTCAGAGATCTATTGTCGCCCATAATACGAATTCATACCTTTATATACATGGAGTGTGTATAAAGTAGAAGAGGGAGCAGGTGTTGATAAAAAATGGAACAGGAATAGGAACAAATTTAGAAATAACCATCATTCTATCTGTCTCAACTTTGAACAGGTCAAGAAGCACAGGATTTTGTTTGTTCGTTTGTTTAATTGTTAGGACACTTTTTGAGTTGACTGACCAAAGGGGTCATGGGGCAGACTAATTCTTTGTGTGACTGCTCTTTACTTTATTAGAACATATTTGACCTTAGGAATATTAGCTTTAGGAAGATGCAGTAAATACATGACAATCAAGACAGAAAGGATACTTGCTGAGTGTTGAACATTTAAATTCTTCATTTAATTCTAGAAGATTCCTTGTGTGTTATAGGTACTATTTTTTAATCTCAAAAATGCAGTTGAAGAAACAAATTTAAAGAGCTTAATAGTTTGCTTGAACTCACTCAACTTTTAATTGTAGATCCAGAATTCAATTGTTGAATCCAAGTTGTTCATAGAATTGAATGTATACCTCATTTTATTTTGGTTTATAATAGAGGATAACTATTGAGATGAACAAAAATTCTCTTGAATCAACTTTTCAATTTAACTGGGAAATAGATGACTTCATTGTATCTTTTGTGTACTCAAACACTGCTGTTAGGAAATTATTCTGAGCTTTCTGCTGCTTAGATCTCAGACACATACATATATCTCCTTCTACCTCTGCATGCATCTTTTGCTCTTTCAAAGTCCAGAGTGCTAACCATTACACCATGGGACCTACTAACTTTTGCTCTTTCAAATGCTTGTAATCTGTCCTGTTCATCTTGACATTGCAGTTGCCACAACATGGAATTTCTTGCCCACATGGGTTATCTTCCGGGGTGTCTTTATGTTCCTCTTCATATTCATTTGTGTTATCTATGTTCAATTTATACCATTTAGAAAGTATAGAAAGACTTATTTTAAAGTATCACTTGGGGGCACCTGGGTGGCTCAATCGATTGAGCATCCGACTCTTGATTTCAAGATTTCTTTTTAAAACTTTTTTTAAATTTTTTTAACGTTTATTTATTTTTGAGACACAGAGAGAGCATGAACAGGGGAGGGTCAGAGAAAGAGGGAGACACAGAATCTGAAACAGGCTCCAGGCTCTGAGCTGTCAGCACAGAGCCCGACCTGGGGCTCAAACCCACGGACCGCGAGATCATAACCTGAGCCGAAGTCGGACGCTTAACCGACTGAGCCACCCAGGCCCCCTTGATTTCAAGATTTCAAGCTCAAATCATGATCCTAGGGTCCTGGTATTGAGCCTTGTGTCAGGCTCTGTGCTGAGCATGGAGCCTGCTTGGGATTCTCTTTCTCTTGTGTGCACTCTCTCTCACTCCCTCTCTCTTCCTTTCCCTTTGCCTCTCTCCTGTGCTCATGCTGTCTCTAAAATAATAATAAAAAATGTATCTCTTGAATTTATATCACCTAATTGTGATAGCTTAGTGTTACCATTTTGTTATATATTCAGATTTTCTCTGTGTCCTTTTGTGTTGTTATTTGTGTTTGTATCCTTATGTTTAATGATACAGTATCTTACTGAATATATAGTATATATTCACATTTTTGAACGTAATATATTCTTTAGATATAAACAGTAATGTTTTTTTAAATACATGATTTTAATGGCTGTATAAAACTCCCTTTTAAAGATATACCATGATTTGTTTAAATATTCCCCTGCAGTCCAGTGTTTATATCATTTGAATTATTTGATCTTACTATGACACATGGAATAATCTTGGATATATTAGTATTTTTGTAAATTTCTCATTAAAATTACTAATAGAAGGGTATAAGTTATTTTTAAGTCTTGTTATATACTTGTTATATACTGCTAAATTGTTTCTAGAAAGACTGTTCAAATTTACATTCTTACCGGCCATAAATGAGTGGCAATCATTTAGAACTATCACAACACTGAGTATAATAATTAAAAAATAACTTGCCAAATTGATGAGTAGAAAACTATATCTCATTACTTTTATTTGTATGTATTTGCTTACTAATTATGTTAAATAGTTTTAAAGTACATACTTACTGCTTGTGTTTCTTTGTCCCTTATCCATATTTTTACTCACTTTCATAATGCAGCGATAATATTTTTCTTATTTCTTTAGAGATTTTTTTATATGATTATATTTACCCTCTGTCATTTTTGTTGCAGTTTTCAGTTTTTCCTCAAAATTTTCATTTGCCTTATAATGTTGTCTTAAAGTATTTTGGAATGAACTAAAATTTTTGCTTCTTTGTTTTTGTAGAAAGTTATTAGCGCCATTTAAACTAGAATTTCCCTTTTAGATAGAAAAGTTTTACTTGAGTTACTCCAGGAAAACAGAAGAAAGGATTATATTTGTAATATATAATCAAGAGAAGTTACGCAAGTAGTGCTATTCATTATCCCTGGCTTTCATTTAAATGGAGCTAGTAGCTTTGTTATTTTCATATTCCCCTTCCTGAGTCTCTATCTTTGACAGTCTCTTGGCAGGATTTTAGTCCATTTTTATCTTTTATATTTGTGGTTGGCTTTGAGTCAGCTTTTCTTGCTTTCTGGGAGGAGTTCCCTCTCATTCTACATGTAGTGGCTTGGAGCAAATACATGCATTCATGTAAAGCAGTCACGTTTCCAATGTCAGGTGAGTCATATCTATGTCATCAAACCACAGCATATTAAATCTGAAAGTGACCTTAAAGATCATGTTCTAAAAATCTCATTGTGCAGATGAGTCAAATCAGAGATATTGCTTTTGCTTTCTTCCTCAGCCACACAGATCTTATTGAAGAATAGTGAACTTGATTGGCTCCCTGACAGCCACGTTATGAGACTTTGTTGGTATCGATCATTACACATTTACTTTCTAATCTGTATATGGGAGTATGATATTTTCTTAATCTAATTAACAAGACTATTTGTAGTGCATGATTCTTCTTGTCATAAACTTTGTAGGACGAGGCTTGGCAAATAACCTAGTCATTTGAAGTTGTTGTTGTTGTTGTTGTTGTTGTTTTCCAGAATCTGATGTCTTTCGTGGTTTGAATCTAAGGAATTATTATGAAAAACATTTATTAAACACATTTATATGTTTGTTAACATAGTGAGATAAAAGAATCTGTTTTTCAGTTTGTCTATCTCAACAAACATATCTCAGACAATTTGAGTACTATTTAACTTACAGGTTTTACAGAGGTTTGGACTAGCCATCATTTTCCAGCTTGAGATGTTGTAAGCTAGAAATATGTTAGGCCCTCAGATGAAATATATTATTCCCTCCGGACCTGACAAGACTGTAGTTCATATCATCTGATGTCAGGGCTTTGAGCAATCCTGCCTCTGGATGGTTTATCTTTTCCAGTGATTTGAGGCTTGTGTTTTCATTGAATGTACTTTGAATTTCATATGTATCTCAGCTGTATTAGCCTGTATTTAGGTTGTTTGGGAGGGTTTTTATTTAATATGTAGAATGACACATTTTTATACATGTTGCTGTTTGTAGTGCATTATTCTTCCTTTCATAAACTTTGTAGGATGAAGCTTGGCAAATAACCTAGTCATTTGAAGCATTTGAAGTTGTTGTTGTTGTTGCACTTTTGCACTGCTACATTTTAGAAATCAAAATAATAAATAATACATATGGTGTTCATTGTTTTTTTCTCATTCCAGTCTTTTGATGACTATAATCTTTCATTGGAAGTGTTAGTAGCAATTCTTTCTTTTACTCTTGTCACTTTTTATCTTTTTCTTGTAATCATCATCATCATTATCATAACAACAACAAGAAGTTAGCTTTTCAGTCAGGTCTGACATTATACAATTTGAAAATATATTGTTCAGCTTTTTAAATGTTTATGAGAGGGAGAGAGTATGTGAGTGAGGGAAGGGGGGTTGCATAAGATCCAAAGCAGGCTCTGTGCTGACAGCAGTGAATGTGATGCGGGACTTGAACTCATGAACCATGATCATGACCTGAACCGAATTCTGGACATTTCCCTATTTGTGATAGATACTACTTCATATCTTCCCTTTTAAAACGGCAGAAATTGGAAAAAGCAGTATTTAAATTTGTAACTGTCCATTGATTTTGTGAAAATCTAAGTTAATGGGAAGTTTTGACTTCACTTAATGATTTTCCCCTTAAATGTTTGCAATAAATATTATCAATTAGTGAGAAAGATATATAATATTTACATTCCCTTGGTGGGTTAGCAGTGAATTGGTGGGTAATTTCTGTTACTGAAACAAAGATTCCAAACAATTAGTCAACACATACATACATACATACATACATACATACATACCAGCAGACATGAAGAATATTAACATAGAATTATTTGACTTAAATTCATCTTCTCTTCCAGTTCTATCATTCTTTCCTATTTTTATTTATTTATTTATTTTTTAATGTTTATTCATTTTTGAGAGACAGAGAAACAAAGCATAAGCAGGGAAGGGCAGAGAGACTGGGAACACAGAATCCAAAACAGCACAGTTTGCCAGAGTGGCTGCACCAGTTTGCATTCCCAACAACAGTGCAGGAAGGTTCCCGTTTCTCCACATCCTTGCCAGCATCTATAGTCTCCTGATTTGTTCATTTTAGCCACTCTGACTGGCATGAGGTGGTATCTCAGTGTGGCTTTGATTTGTATTTCCCTGATGATGAATGACATTGAGCATCATTTCATGTGTCTGTTGGCCATCTGGATGTCTTCTTTGCAAAAGTGACATTCTGCCCATTTCTTCACTGAGTTATTTGCTTTTCAGGTGTGGCGTTTGGTGAGCTCTTTATAGATTTTGGATACTAGCTCTTTGTCCGATATGTCATTTGCAAATATCTTTTCCCATTCCGTTGGTTGCCTTTTAGTTTTGTTGATTGTTTCCTTTGCAGTGCAAAAGCTTTTTATCTTGATGAGGTCCCAATAATTCATTTTTGCTTTTAATTCCATTGCTTTTGGAGATGTGTCAAGTAAGAAATTGCTACGGCTGAGGTCACAGAGGTTTTTTCCTGCTTTCTCCTCTAGGGTTTTGATAGTTTCCTGTCTCACATTCATGTTCTTCATCCATTTAGAGTTTATTTTTGTGAACGGTGTAAGAAAGTGGTCTAGTTTCATTCTTCTGCATGTTGCTGTCCAGTTCTCCCAGCACCATATGTTAAAGAGACTGTCTTTTTTCCATTGGGTACTCTTTCCTCCTTTGTCAAAGATTAGTTGGCCATACATTTGTGAGTCCAATTCTGGGTTCTCTATTCTGATCCATTGGTCTGTGTGTCTGTTTTTGTGCCAATACCATACTGTCTTGATGATTACAACTTTGTAGTAGAGGCTAAAATCTGAGATTGTGATGCCTGCTGCTTTGGTTTTCTTCCTCAATATCCCTTTGGCTATTCAAGGTCTTTTGTGGTTCCATACAAATTTTAGGATTGCTTGTTCTAGCTTCTAGAAGAATGCTGGTGCAATTTTGATTGGGATTGCATTGAATGTATAGATTGCTTTGGGTGGTATTGACATTTTAACAATATTTATTCTTCCAATCCGTGAGCATGGAATGTTTTTCCATTTCTTTGTGTCTTCTTCAATTTCCTTCCTAAGCTTTCTATAGTTTTCAGCATGCATATCTTTTACATCTTCGGTGGCAAAAACAAATGGATATTGTTTTTCATAATAAAATTCATAAATTCATGGATGCATTTGTTACATTAGAAGTTCTTTCCCTATTGGCACTTTTTCAAATGAGTGAATGCTTTTTTTGTGAATATGAACGAGCTTCACCATTTTCAGCATTTCAAAGTGGAAAACCTAAGATGAGTCATTTTTGCAAAAGGCTTTATCTCTGGAGTTCTTTTGCTATCTTTGCTTGATAGAGAGTAAGCAACGTTTTGAAAACTTCCTTATGATGCTTAGCCTTGTAGTCTTTTAGATGTCCTGTAATAAAAATGGAGCAAAGAAATGAAAGGCCAAAACAGATGGAGTTTTATAGCTTGGTATGTTTTATGTTTCATAGATTAATTTTGTGTTTAAATACTGGGGTTGGGGAGTTAATAGATTCTGATAGTGTTCACTTATTTTTCTGTTGGGGACATCAGTTGTCCAGAATATTAATTTACTTTTACTTTTTAATATAAAAATAGTAATATTGTACCTTTTCTGTAAGATAATTTTAATAGCATATTGTAGAGATTTACTAGTGTTGTAGGATATTTTACTTCAATACCTGGGTTCATTGTCTCACTGCTTCAAAGAATTATGAGGTGGACACAGAATACAATGAACATCAGGCAAATGTGTATTAGAATATAAGATCATAAAGTAAGAATAGTATGAAAGCTCTCTTTGCAAAGAGGCAGCATTGGAAAGTGAATGCCCCTGACTATAGCTAAGGGGCTTTGTTTTGTTAGGTTTTGGTCACCTCCCCTTTCCATTCTCCCTTGTTCCTTCTCAGGTTTTACCCTTACTGGCTTCATAACTCTAGGTGCTGTATTGTTCACTCCTGATTGGCTCGATTCCATTGTGTGAGGAATAAGACTGTGGTCATACTGTCCCTCCTATAACATAAATTTTTTGGTTTACCTATTTTAATTAGGTATTTTGATTGTGAAATTCCTGAGGGGAACCTGACTGGAATAGGTGGTGTCTGTTAAATTCTTAAGAGGAACCTTATGCCCAAGGGAGTTTGCTGTTTAGATGCTCCCAGCATTGTTTCGGAATATGTGTCTTTTCCCACCCAGGGACCTCCGATCCTAACATTTCCCTCTCTGCCTATTTTATGCTATCTTTTCCTATCATACTAAGAGGAAATTGTGGGTGTGCTTTTAATGTTTGTAAAGTATTTTGAGGGTCGTGCATGAATGCTATATGTAAATATACTACCAATAAAATAATACTGCTAATACAATTGAGACATTAAAAAAAGAAAAAAAAATATGTATTGTCTAGTGAGCAGAGACTTTCTTTCCCTAATTTGAATTTAGAAAGCTTTCAATTAAAATGCTGAAAGAGTGCGCCTCTTGGATGGCTCAGTCAGTTGAGCTTCTGACTCTTGGTTTCAGCTCAGGTCATGATCTTATGCTTCCTGAGATCGAGCCCTCCGGGACTGGCACATGTTGTCAGGCTCTGCCATGACAGCAGGGAGCCTACTTGAAATTCTCTCTCTTCCTTTTTCCCTGCCCCTCCCCCACTCTCTGTGTCTCAAAATAAATAAATAAACATTAAATAAAAATATAAATAATAAATGAAGTGCTAAAAGGAAGTGAAACAATTTCAGCCAGTGTTGCTGAAATGCAACCTGCTTACATGATATAATTTTAAATAAATTCTCTTAAGACATCATGCCTTCAGATGATGTAATGGTAACCCACAGAATAATAGAATCACATTTGCAATGGGCATAGTTTTTACCCCCGTGCAATATTAATTGCATATTCCTATATTTTCAAAATAATTTGTGACATCTCTATTCAGGAATAGATTTGTATAAAGAAAATTGAGTAACTTTTTTGTGTACAAGAACATCATTTCATTTGTGAACCATTATGACAGTGTTTCTATTTGGGCATACAGCAAAGAATATATGTAATGTTTTATCTTCCAAAAATACTTTGCTTTATAATAGAAAATTATAATTTTGCAGTGAAGGAAAATAAAAATTAAAAAAACAATAAAAATTTGAATGTGTTTGTGTGTGTGTGTAATATACAATTGTTTTGGTTAAATCCTACACATGACCAAATAGATACTTAATATTATCTTTTGAATTTCCTAATATCTTCCCTTTATCACAGCTAATTCATACTTTTTCTCTTGTTCTTCTTTAATGTCCCACTCTTCAATCCCCAAAACACACACCACACAGACACATAGAGACATACAGAGTGCACACATTCCAATGGCTTGACTCATAATTCATTGACAAACCTAGAAGTACTTAATCAATAGTCCCTGCATTTTCCCCTGGGAAATCTACTTCCCTGTATCTATATTGTACTATGGATAAAAAGAGTCTCCACACCTATGGAGGAGTAACCTCTCTACTTGAGTAATGGTTCCCACCCCTCAGTGATTTATCTCCTTTCCTTATTCTATATTTATTTATTTTTCTTTGTAAATTGATCATTTTTAGCAGCATACTAACATGTGCTAGTATCTATTCTCTGGGAAAAGAAAAAGAAAGAACTACTCTTGACCTTATAGCCCTTTCTATTCTCCATCTCTTTGCTTCCCAGAGAGCAAACCCCTTTGAGATATTTATCTTAGTTACTGTTTTTACATTTTCATCTCTTGTTCTTCAGTCCACTCCAAATAAACTTTCATCCCCATCACTCCATAGAGTCTACTCTTCTCAAGATCACTAATGTCCTTTATTTTTTAAAGTTTGGTTTTTAATTAATTAATTTATTTATTTATAGAGGGAGAGATAGAGAGATAGCAAGCAGGGGAAGGACAGAGAGAGTGGGGGAGAGAGAATCCCAAGCAGGTTCCACATCACCAGCACAGAGCCCCATGTAGTGCGTAAACTCACAAACTGCGAGATGACCTGAACTGAAATCAAGAGATGAATGCTTAACTGACTGAGCCACCTAGGCACTCTGAGATCACTAATGTCCTTTAATATTTGCTTCCCAATTAATTTTTTAACCTCTCAGCAGTTTCTGATACATTTGATTGCTCCCTATATTATAGAGGGAATTTATATATTGGCTTGCATTACTCCACATTCTCCTGAGTTTCTTCCTTCTTCACCAGTCCATTCTTTCTCAGTTTGCTTTCTTCTCTGCTTTGATTGATTTTGAGATATGTTTTGGGAATAGAGTCAGTAAGACTTGCTAATAATTTGGCTGTGGGGTAAATGACAAATAGAAAGAAAGACTTATAATTATTTGGCTAGAATAACTGAATGCTGGTGCCATTTATTGAGATGGGAAAGACTGGGGTAGTGGCAAGGTCAGGACTAACAAGTTTCGTTTGGCCATGTCATATTGGAGATACCTTTTAGACAGCGATCATAGTGACAATGTCAGGTAAGTAGTTGGATTTGAGTCTGGATTTCCAGAAATTAGTTATAGCTAAATGTATGAATTTGAGATTATTGTCACATAGACTAAGGTATTAAAGTCATATGTCTTTGAAATCACTTTGTGAAAGTGTGTACATGAAGAAGAGAAGGAAATATGGGACCAAACCCTGTGTATTCTATCTGTTAGAGATTGGGAAAGGGACAAAGATTCAGCAAAGCAAATTGAGGAAAATATGTCTTGAAAAAGTAGAACAGTGTGGTGTCATAGAACCAAGGTCAGAAAACGTTCCAAGAATGGTGTCATAGAACCAAGGTCAGAAAATGTTCCAAGAAAGCAGATAAGATCTGAGAGACAGGAGGAGTATGGAATATCAATTGAGTTGGCAACATTGAGGTCATTGATGCCCTTAGGAAGTTTCACAAGCAAGTTTGACCTAGGTGTCATGTTGGCATGAGTTAAAAAGTAAAGAGGTGATTTCTGCCCATTTCTTCACTGGATCATTTATTTTTCAGGTGTGGAGTTTGGTGAGCTCTTTATAGATTTTGAATACTAGCCCTTTGTCTAATTTGTCATTTGCAAATATCTTTTCCCATTCCATTGGTTGCCTTTTAGTTTTGTTGATTGTTTCCTTTGCAGTGCAGAAGCTTTTTATCTTCATGAGGGCCCAATAGTTCATTTTTGCTTTTAATTCCCTTGCCTTTGGAGATGTGTCAAGTAAGAAGAAATGGGCAGAAAACATGAATAGACACTTCTCTAAAGAAGACATCCAGATGGCCAACAGGCACATGAAAAGATGCTCAACGTCGCTCCTCATCAGGGAAATACAAATCAAAACCACATTCAGATACCACCTCACGCCAGCCAGGGTGGCTAAAATGAACAAATCAGGAGACTATAGATGCTGGAGAGGATGTGGAGAAACGGGAACCCTCTTGCACTGTTGGTGGGAATGCAAACTGGTGCAGCCACTCTGGAAAACAGTGTGGAGGTTCCTAAAAAAATTAAAAATAGATCTAACCTATGACCCAGCAATAACACTGCTAGGAATTTACCCAAGGGATAGAGCAGTGCTGATGCATAGGGGCACTTGTACCCTAATGTTTATAGCAGCACTTTCAACAATAGCCAAATAATGGAAAGAGCCTAAATGTCCATCAACTGATGAATGGAGAAAGAAATTGTGGTTTATATACACAATGGAATACTACATGACAATGAGAAAGAATGAAATATGGCTTTTTGTAGCAACGTGGATGGAGCTGGAGAGTGTTATGCTAAGTGAAATAAGTCATACAGAGAAAGAGAGATACCATATATTTTCACTCTTCTGTGGATCCTGAGAAACTTAACAGAAGACCACAGGGGAGGGGAAGGAAGAAATTAAAAAACAAAAAGTTAGAGAGGGAGGGAGCCAAAACATAAGAGACTCTTAAAAACTGAGAACAAACTGAGGGTTGATGGGGGGTGGGTGATGGGTATTGAGGGCACATGATCACATGGTTCTTATCATTTCCCTTATTGATGTGATGTATCAGATTTAGTGATTTATAGTTATTGAACCACCCTTGCAACCCAGGAATAAAGCCCACTTGATCATGGTGTATAATTTTTAAAGCATTGTTGAATTCAGTTTCCTTTATTTTATTGAGAATTTTTGCATCCATGTTCATCACAGATATTGGATTATACCTCTTTTTTTTAAGGGAGTTTTTCTGTGGTTCTGGTATGGGAATACTGGCCTCACAGAATGAATTTAGAAGTTTTCCTTCTTCTGTTTTTTGGAAATGTTGAGATGAATAGGTATTTATGTTCTTTAAAATATTTGGTAGAGTTTGCTGTTGAAGCCATCTAGTCCTGATCATTTTGTTTTTTAGTTTTTAGGTTTTATTTAAATTCTAGTCAGTTAACATATAGTGTAATATTGGTTTCAGGAGTAGAATTTAGTGATTCGTCACTTACATATAACACTCGTCGCTCATCACAAGTGCCCTCCTTCGTACTTATCACCCATGCAGCCCATCTCCTGCCTACCTCCCCTCAGCAGCCCTGTTTGTTCTCTATAGTTAAGTGTCTCTTATGGTTTGCCTCCTCTTTTTTCCCCCTTCCTCTATGTTCATCTGTTTATAAAATCCCCCATATGAGTGAAATCATATGGTATTTGTCTTTCTCTGACTAAATGTATTTCGCTTACCGTAATACACTCTTGTTCCATCCACATCATTGCAAATGGCAAGATTTCCTTCTTTTTAGATGGCTGAGTAATATTCCATTGTATACCATTGTTACCTCTTCTTTATCCATTCATTAGTCTGTACACATTTGGGCTCTTTCCACAATTTGGTTACTGTTGATAATGCTGCTATAAACATCAGGGTGCATGTGTGCCTTCGAAGCCATATTTTTATATCCTTTAGGTAAATACCTAGTAGTGCAATTGCTGGTCGTAGTGTATTTCTATTTTTAACTTTGGAGGAACTTCCATGCTGTTTTCCAGTGTGGTAGAACCAGTTTGCATTCCCATTAACAGTGTAAGACAGTTTCCCTATCTCTGCATCCTTGTCAACATTTGTTGTTTATGATGTTGTTAATTTAAGCCATTTTGACAGATGCAAAGTGGTATCTCATACTAGTTTTCATTTGTATTTCCCTGATGATGAGTGATTTTGTGCATCTTTTCATGTGTATGTTAGCCATCTGAATATCTTCTTTGGGAAAATGCCTATTCATGTCTTCTTCCTGTTTCTTCCCTGGATTATTTGTTTTTTTTGGGATGTGGAGTTTCTTATGTTCTCTATAGATTTTGGATACTAACACTTTATCAGACATATCATTTGCAAACATCTTCTCCCATTCAGTAGGTTTCCTATTAGTTATAGTGACTGTTCCCTTCACTGTGCAGAAGCTTCACAGTGCAGTACTGATGAAATCCCAATAGTTCATTTTTGCTTTTGTTTCCTTTGTCTGGAGATGTGTCTAGTAAGAAGTTGCTACAGCCAAGATCAAAGAGGTTGCTGTCTGTGTTCTCCTCTAGGATTTTGATGATTTCTGGTCTCATGGTTGGGTCTTTAATGCATTTTGAACTTATTTGCTAAAAAAAGGGGTCAGTTTCATTCTTCTGCATTTAAATATCCATTTTTCCCAGCACCATTTGTTGAATAAACTGTCTTTTTTTTTCCATTGGATATTCTTTCCATGTTTCTTAAAGATTAGTTGACCATATAGTTGTGGGTTTATTTCTGGATTTTCTATTCTATTACATTGATCTATGTATCTGTTTTTGTGCCAGAACCATATTGTCTTGTTGAAAACAGCTTTGTAATATAACTTGAAGTCTGGAATTGTGATGCCTCTAGCCTTACTTTTCTTTTTCAAGATTGCTTCAGCTGTTCAGATTCTTTTAAGATTCCATAAAAATTTGAGGATTGTTTTTTCTAGCTCTGTGAAAAATGTTGTGTATACATTTTGATAGGGATTGAATTAAATGTATAGATTGCTTTGGGTTGTATGGACATTTTAACAATATTTGTTCTTCCACTCCATGAGCATGGGATCTTTTCCTATTTCTGTGTGTCATTTTCAGTTCCTTTACTATTGTTTTGAAAGTACAGATAATTTACCCCTTTGGTTAAGTTTATTTCTAGGTATCTTAATGGTTTTTGGTGCAGTTTTAAATGGGATTGATTCCTTGATTTCTCTTTTGGCTGCTTTATTTTTGGTGTATAGAAATGCCCCAGATTTCTGCTCATCAATTTTTTTTTTTATGCTGCGACCTTGCTGAATTTGTATATTAGTTCTCACAGTTATTTGGTGGAATCTTTCAGGTTTCTACATAGAGTATCATGTTGTTTGTGAATACTGAAAATTTGACTTTGTCCTTGCCTATTTGAATGCCTTTTGTTTCTTTGTGTCATTTGAGCCCTGAGGCTAGCTCTTCCAGTACTATTTTATTTATTTATTTATTTATTTATTTATTTATTTATTTATTTATTTATTTATTTATGTTTTCAATATGAAATTTATTGTCACATTTGTTTCCATACAACACCCACTGCTCATCCCAACAGGTGCCCTCCTCAATACCCATCACCCACCCCCCATCAACCCTCAGGTTGTTCTCAATTTTTAAGAGTCTCTTATGTTTTGGCTCCCTCCCTCTCCAATACTATTTTAAATAAGAATGTTGAGAGTTGGTGTGCTGTGTGGCTTGGCTGGTTAAGTGTCAGACTTTTGATTTCAGCTCAGATCATGATCTTGTGGTTAGTGGGATTGAGCCCTGCATTGGGCTCTATGCTGACAGTGTGGAGCCAGTTTGAGATCCTGTCTCACTCTCTCTCTGCCCGCCACCTCTCTCAAAATAAATGAACATTAAAAAAAAAAAAAGAATAATGAGAATGGGCATCCTGGTCTTGTTCATGACCTTAAAGGAAAAGCTCTCAGGTTTTGTTTTTTGTTTTTGTTTTTGTTTTTGTTTTTTCACTGAGGTTGATTATTAGCTGTGAGTCTTTCATATGTGGCCTTCATGATGTTGAGGTATGTTCCATCTATCCCTACTTTATTGTGCATTTTTATCAAGAATGGATGCTGTATTTTGTCAAATGCTTTTTCTGCATCTATTGAGAGAATTATATAGTTCTTATCCTTTCATTAATGTGGTGTATTATGTTGATTGATTTGCAAATA
Organism: Panthera pardus; assembly: GCF_024362965.1. Lineage (NCBI taxonomy): Eukaryota > Metazoa > Chordata > Mammalia > Carnivora > Felidae > Panthera > Panthera pardus. Next base: position 50,212,859 of record NW_026526843.1, on the reverse strand, counting down.
TTGAACCATTCTTGCATCCCAGGAATAAATCCCACTTGACTGTAGTGAATAATTCTTTTAATATAGTCTTAGATTTCATTTGCTATTATGTTTTCGAGAATGTTTGTATCTGTGTTCGTCAGGGATAATGGCCTGTAATTCTCCTTTTTAGTGGTGTCTTTGTCTGGTTTTGAGATCAAGCTACAGCTGGCCTCATAGAATAAGTTTGGAAGTTTTCCTTCCATTTCTACTTTTTGGAACAGTTTGAGAAGAATAGGTATTAACTCTTATTTAGATGTTTGGTAGTATTCCCCCAGGAAGCCATTTGGCCCTGGACTTTTGTTTGTTGTGTGTTTTTTCATTACTAATTCAATTTCTTTGCTTGTTATTGTTCTGTTCAAATTTCTATTTCTTTTGACTCAGTTTTACTAGTTTTTTGTTTCTGGTTATTTATCTTTTTCTTCTAGGTTGTCCATTTTGTTGGCCTATAGTTTTTCATAATTTTCTTTTATAATTATTTGTATTTCTGTGGTATTGGTTGTTATTTCTCCTCTGTCAAAAATAATTTCATTTATTTGGGTCCTTTCTCTTTTATTTCTTGGTAAGTTTGGCTAGATATTTATGATTTTTATTGTCTTTTTCAAAGAACCAACTCCTGATTTTATTGATCTGTTCTATTTTTGTGTGCATGTGCCTGCATCAGTTATTTTTGCTCTAATGTTTATTATTTACTTTTGCTGGTTTTAAGTTTTGAGTTTTTTTTCCTAGATCTTTTGGATGTAAGTTTAGGTGGCTCTTTTGAGACTTTCCTTGCTACTTGATATACACCTCCTTTGGTATAAATTTCCCTGTTACATTTGATTTTGCTCCATTCCAAAAGTTTTGGACCACTGTGTTTTCATTTTCACTTGTTTTCATATGCTTTTTTATTTCTTTTATTTTCTGGTTGACTCAGTCATTGTTTATTAACATGCTTTTTTAATCTCCTTTTGTGCTCTTTCCATATTTTTTCTTGGTTTTAACTTCTATTTTTATAGTCTTCTGTTCAGACAAGATGCCTTGAGGTGCTTGGCTAGTCAGTTGGTAAAGCATGTGACTCTTGATCTCAGGGTTGTGAGTTTGACCCCCGTGTTGGGTGTGGAGATTACTTTAAAAAATGAAATCTTTAAAAGAAAAAAAAAAAGAAAAATGCATCATATGACTTCAGGCATGTTTTAATTTCTTTAGGCTTGTTTTATGGGTTAATGTGTGATCTATTCTAGAGAATGTTCCATGTACTTGACAAGAATGTGTATTCTGTTTTATTTTGGAATATATATATTTGTGAAATCCATCTGGTTCAGTGTGTCATTCAAAACCATTGTGTTCTTGTTGATTTGCTTTTTACATGATCTTTCCATTGGTCTATGTGAGGTGTTAAAATTCTCTATTATTATTTTATTATTATAGATTACTTACTTTGTGTTTGTCATTGACTGTTTTATGTATCTGGTGCTTCTATGTTGGGTGCAAAAATATTTATAATTTCTATGTCTTCTTGTTAGATTGTCCTTTTATTATTATATAGTGTCCTTTTTGTCTCCTGTTACTGTCTTTCGTTTAAGGTCAAATTTTTCCAACATAAGTATTGGTACTCTGGCTTTCTTTTGTCATCCTTTTGCATGATAGATGTTTCTCCATCCTTTAATTTTCAATCTGAAGGTGTCCTTAGGTCTACAGTGAGTCTCTAGGAGGCCACATATAGATGGGTCTTGTTTACATCCATTCTGTCATTATTTTTGTTTTGATTGGTGCACTTAGTCCAGTTATTATTGATAAGTATGTATTTGTTGCCATTTTGTTATTTTGTGTTGTTTTTATAGGTCTTCTCTACCTTTCTTCCCTCGCTGTCTTCTCTCAGTGTAAAGGTGGCTTTCTTTGGGGATATTCTTGCATTCCTTTCTCAGTGTTTTTTAATTATCTGTTAGTGGTTTTGGTTTGAGCTTACCATTAGTATATAATTATATAGTTGTATATAACATGTTATGCATAAAGCAGTTTATATTAAGTTGATGGCACATAAGTTTGAACCCATTTTTTACTACTATTCTCCCTGCATTTTGGGTTTATGGTGTCATAGTTTACATCCTTTTATTTTGTGAATCCTTTCACTGACTGTTACAGATATATTTATTTTCACTACTTTTGTGCATCCTACTTTCTTTCTTTTACTTATGACCTTCCTTTCCACTCAGTGGCTCTTTTTTTCATTTCTTATATAGCTGGTTTAGTGGTCACAAACTCCGTTTAGTAGTCACAAACTTCTTTAGCTTTTGTTTGTGTGGGAAATTCTTTATGTCTCCTTCTATTCTGAATGATAGCCTTGCTGGATAGAATATTCTTGGCTGTAGATTTTTTTTTCTTTTAAGTACTTTCAATATATTATATACCTCCTTTCTAGCCTAAAATTTTTTTTTCTGAAAAATCCTTTGATAGTGTTACTGGGTTTCCTTGTATGTAACTGTTTTCTCTTGCTGCTTTTAAAATTCCATGTTTATCACTAATTTTTGACATTTCAATTTCTATATATCTTCGTTTAGACCTCTTTGGGTTGACTTTTGGGGAGATCTCTGTGCCTCCTTGATTTGGGTATCTGTTTCATTACCCAGATTCCTTGCATTTTTAACTAATATTTCCTCAAATAAACTTTCTGTCCCCTTTTCTCTCTCATCTTCTTCTGGGATCTCAATAATGCAAATGTTATTACACTGTTGGAGTTTCTGAATTCTCTATGTCTATTCTCATTTTGTATAATTGTTTTTCTCTTACCTGCTCAGCTTGGTTATTTTCCATTACTCTACTTCCAGTCACATATTATTCTCCTGCTTCCTCTAGCTCTCTGTTTATTCCATCTAGTAGATTTTTAATTTTGTTTTTTTGTGCTGTGCATGTCTGATTGTTTTTATCCATGTGTTAAGGGTCTCGCTGATGTCTACCACTCTTTTCTCAAGCCTATTTGTATGATTAGTACTTTAAATTGTATATCAGGCATATTATTTATACCTATTTTGCTTAGATCTCTCAATGTGGTTTTCTCCTATTCTTTCACTTGGAATGCATTCCTCTTTCTCTTAATTTTGTCCAACTCTCTGTGTTTGTTTCTCTGTGCTAGGAAAGTCAGTTATGTCTCTTGCTCTTTAACGTAGTAGGTGAGGCACACATTTTTTAGCAGGATGGTGGTATTTTCCTTTGCCTGAGGGGACGTCCTTCTGCAGATGAGACCAGCACCTGTGGGGGCCACTCTGCAATGTGCACATGGACTAGGCACACAGTTTTATCAAGTTGTGCATATTCTCCACTGGAAGTGACTGGCTGCTAATGGGACCGAGGCCCCTCAATGTATGCAGTTAGGAGATATACTTTTGGCAGAGATTGTGCATGTAGTCTGGGAGAGGGTATCTGCAGTACTGGGACTGAGGGAGCTGACCCAGCTGGAGGGAGTGGGTCATGATGCTAAAGTTATATAGTGAATGCTGGTGCTGCTTGTTCCTGCAGGTGGCCATGTGCTTATGCTGGGAGGCAAGCAAGGGATATATTACCTGCCAGGTTCTTTGTTCCTGGCAGTGAAATCAGTCGCTATGTGGCAGCCTTTGAGATTAGTAAATAACTGTCCTGCCTGTATGCTCCAGTCATTTGTCAAACTGCTGCTTGTAGGTTGTATCTTCTTGGGCTGTTGTGCTGTCTCTTTAAAGGCTGACACTCAGTTTCCTATCATCTCCTGGCCTGTCCCATAACCTAGCCTGCTGATTTGTAATGTTGCAGCTTTATGTTCCAGTGGTTGTTAGTACTAATGAAATTTGGCCCCTTTGATTTTCAGAGGCTAATGCTATGGGAATTCTCTTCCCATAGTGTGGCCTTCCCGGTGTGGGGGTTCTGTTTTTCTCCCCTTTCCTTCCTGCCTATGGCTCCCTCTCTTGGATGGCCTATTTATCTCCCCACTGTATCTCCACCCTTCCTACTCTATTTGATGTAGCTTCTTCTCTACATTTGGTTGTGGAGTTTGTTCTGCCAGCTTTGGTTTTTTTTTCTGGGTTATTTACTCTGATGTGACTGTTTTCCAGTTGTATCTATGGTAAGAGGTGAGCTTAGGGTCCTCATACTCAGCCATTCTGTAATAAATTTTCTAAGCTTAGATTAATCAGTTAGGTTTATATAGTACCCTTTATCTAAAAAAAAAAGTTGTAAAATATATATAATCATAAACTATTTTAAAATAAATACATCAGTTACATATAGCAGTTATAACAGTTGTGGAAGTAAAATATGCTTTCTGTTCTGTTTCTTAGGAAAGGCATATAGAGGATTTATTTGAAACATTTCAGATTGTTCATGTTAGCCAAGTATACATTTTGGAAAGTAGCAAGGCTTAAGAGGATTCCCGGTATTTGAGTCTTGGTTCTCTGTGACTGCATGACCTTAATTCTATACACAGAAAAATGAAACGGCTGTGTTAAGACACTTTTAAAGGATTCTCTGATTCTCTTCTATGATTCTAAAAAATAGATTTGAAACATTTCTGTGAAAATTGTATCTTAGCTTTTAGTATAAACAAATAAAAATATATGCCATGTATATTTGTATCCCCTTGATACAGGATTCCAAGGTATTAGAGATGATGTGATTTAATGTTCTGGTTTTCTTTTATTCTCTAATATTTAAATATACATTGAAATAATTTTTTAAAGTTAGACTAGTAAAATGGCATAATAGTAAAATAAGCACTAAGAAAATATGGGTTTTAAGTTTCTATGTTAGAATAATTTCAAACTTTTAGAAATTAGAGGAAGAAGAGTACTGCAGAGAACACTCTTATATACTTTGTACCCAGATTCACTTACCCTTGACACCATTCCCCACTGCATAGGTGCATGTGAGTGCTCTCTTTCTAACTGTGTTGTTCTGTCTTGCTGTCTCACTTGCACTATACTCCCACCCTATCTTCATCTCTGGTTCTGTTTCTTCTTCAGCCTCCTTTAATCTAGAACATTTCTACAGCCTATTTTTAAATAACATAAATATCCTTAATGAAATGTTTTTCATCTTGTTTATGTCTAATATTTCTTCACGACTAGATTCAGGATATACATTCTTGGCCAGAATTATAAATAGGTGATAATGAATTGCATATCACATCTGGAGGTACACAGTATCTTTCTGCTCTTCATTGGTGATGTTAATTTTGAGCACTTGGTCAAAGTATTATACAATTTCTTTGGTTTGCAATTACTATTTTTCCCTTGAAATTAATAAGCAGTCTGTAAGGAGACACTTTCAAACCATGCAAATATCCTGGTTACTATCAAAATATTCCCCTAGGTTAGCCAATATTTGCCATAATGGTTGTAAAATGATTTTCCAACTTTAGTACTACACAGCACTCAGTATTATGCTGTAAACAAGACCCCTCATTTTTCATCTGTTGATTGATTAATCTATTGATCTTTCTACTTATTGATCAATTTGTTATCAGTATAGACTGAGAAATTCCTATTGTGCAATGGTTTATAATTCATTATTGAATTATTTTGGTGCTCAATATTTCCCAAATTTGATCAGAAAGAGCCCCTTCAAGCTATCTTTGTGACATGCCCCTCCCCTTTCTTTTTAGCACTACATTACTTTTTGATATAAATGTATTTTGGTTTCAGCTTGCACCTACCCTTTCATAGTCCTAGAATCAGCTATTTTTCTAAGAAACTTGGTCCATCTCATTGGGACATTGTATGAAAAACCAATATCTGGATGTTGAGTGTGTGTTCATTGTTACTGAAATAGAAGAAAAGACAAGTTACTTTTAAATTAACAGAGTATGGGGGCACCTGGGTGGCTGTCAGTTAAGCAGCTAACTTCGGCTCAGGTAATGATCTCGCAGTTCGTGAGTTTGAGGCCCATGTCAGGCTCTGTGCTGACAGCTCAAAGCCTGGAGCCTGCTTCAGATTCTGTGTCTCCCTCTCTCTCTCTCTCTCTCTCTACCCCTCCCCCAGTCTCTCTCTCTCTCTCAAGAATAAATAAACATTAAAAAAATTAACAGGGTGTAGAACATTAAAAATATAACTTGGATATGACTTTTAGCCCAAATAGTTGGATTTCACTTTTATATGTTTCATTGGTGTGATAGATGTATGAAAAGATTTCAAATCCATATGTTACTTAATTAGCAAGTTTAATTTTCAAATCCATATGTTACTTAATTAGTAAGTTTGATTTTCAGAAATAATAATTAGTGTGTAAAGTGACAAAATAGCAGATACTTATCTGCCCTAACAAAGAAAATACTATTAAATTATGTAATGGTCATATATTAATACTCTACTTGAGTTACTTTGGTGACTTAGTTAATAAAAGAATAAATTAAAATTTCAACAAAAATTAGATCAGAGATTTTAGTGAAAAAAACCCCAGAATCCTTTTCCACTTCAAAAAATTGGGTTAAACAATAACTAATAACCCACTCTGGAGTACTATAGATGGGCAAAACTGTTTTTAATGTATATATTCAACTTCAAAAGCTTCTCAGATTGTGGATTTTTATAGTTTTCTCTATATATAAATAGTTTTTTTTTTTAATTTTAACCATATCCTTTTGGTAGTTGGGAAATAAAATTTGATTAAGCAAACTCATATATTTAATAAATTGAATAATTCAATTCAAAATTCAAAACTCCTACATTCAGTGTTCTATTTTCTGAAATCACACTATTTATTTTAATTCCTTTCCTTCTCCTAAAAATCTATTTTTTCCATCACCCTTACATTGCTTGACCTTTTTATTAATTGACCTTTCTAGAAATCAGCATCTACTGAACTACAGCAATACAAACCTAGTTAACACATTTAGATACTTTCTATTACACATTAATTGAACACTTAAAATATGTAAGGCACTGTGCAGGTAGCTCTATTTCTTTAAAAGTTGTTTGAGTTACTGGTGTTTCCAGTGAAGCTGGTAATAGAGTTTGCTCCCTTACTACCAAACTGCTTTAGACCAACTTTCAGATGCCTTACTCAATAGGTCGCTAAGGCATGAGCTCAGAACTTAAGTTTTATAACATAATGACATTATCAATGCCTTATCTGGTAGTGAAAACAGAGAAATCTTTTATCTCTTTTCTCTCAAAATATATTTTTTCCTGAAATCCCATATTATTTACTGTTTTCTCTAAAACATATCTTGGAGTTGATGGTACAACATCCTCCATCTACTATGACAGTGATAATCAAATGCTTACTTTTTTGAGACATTTTCTTGATATGTCCAAACTGAGTATTTTTTTTTTACCAGTGCTTGTTTTTGATTCATCTTTTTCCTTTTATTGACTCTTGCTTTGTGAATAATCATGTATTCTCACTTGGTTCATTAAGGAGTAGTAGCATTATTGTAAGAGTATATCCAAGAGTTTTTTTTTATATTAACACAATCTATATAAGACATCAACAACTTACAAATAATTGAAACTTTTTTTTTCCTCCTGGATAGTATTTTCCCTATCTGGAAAGGAAATATTCTTACTAACATTAAAACTGGAGCCATCTTTGAACTTTATTCAAATGTGTCAGTTTTATGAAACCATACAAAGATGTTCACTTAGCTTAAGGGAACAGAAGAACTTTGTTATGCTCTTTGAGTGTTACCTTAAGCTAGATCATTGCCTCAGGATCCTATTTAATATGTCCATCTGATTTATAATGTTTTGTAGTCCTTTTTCCTTTGATTTGTCTCATATTTGGAAAACTTGGAATTTATTTCTATTCTATATTTTATACCATCTCAATGATTATCTGTGCATTCATTTATCTTGGTAATGTTATTTGCTGAATTTAAAGCAATTTATGTGGCTTATTGTGTTTTGAATTTAAAATCATGTGATGTGAATGAAGTAGGTGACATGGTTTGTAGGTTTATAGGATGATTATTTTTAAAGTATTGGTTTCCATAAATTCTTAAAACACTACATTTAGTTTTTGGTCTTATGTAATACCTAGAACAATATGAATGTTATATATATTTTCATTCTCATTTTTATTATTGATTTAAAGAGACTTTAAATTTCTATAGCAAATTACATTTCTCCCTTTCTGGCCATCTATCATATAATTAAGGTGTTATCAAAGCAGCTTAGAATATTTAAGTCATTAAGATTTGATTCTTAATTGCACAATCTCCTTTGGCAGGGTTGTTAACTTTTATGATACAGGTAGGGTAGAAAATCAGTAGAGACTTTTATTTATTTTCTTTTATGAACAAAGCTGTACAATCTGGATTTTTCCAGGTTGTATTGGCAAGATGTGAATAGATCACACAGCTGCTGGCCTGGTGGATTTGGGGGTATGTTTAGCAGATGCTTGCAGAATCTGGAATTTGAAGTATTCCTAAATATACTTAGAGACATATATACATTCTCAGGTTTAACATTTCAGATAATGTCTCTTTCTTTGGCATCTTGGTGGTATTGTAATTGTCTTAGTGATACAGAACTGCTTTGCTTCCTGTTTTATAGTCCCCTGTCCTCCAAAGACATTTTAATGGCTTAGGGGATATATCTACCATAACCATTGAATTAGATGGGAGTTCCTATCAAATAGCTGAAAATATTTTTAAAAATAATGCAGGACTTCTATAATTAGCTCGATAGTTTACCTACAAGAAGGAAAATGAAAACCACAGGTTGCTTCATTTCCATAGCTTATTTCTTTTTTTTTTTAATTTTTAATATTTATTTATTTTTGGTAAAGAGGGAGACAGAACATGAGTGGGGAGGGGTAGAGAGAGAGGGAGGTACAGAATCTGAAGCAGGCTCCAGGCTCTGAGCTGTCAGCACAGAGCCTAACGCAGGGCTCGAACTCACAAACTGAGAGATCATGGTCTGAGCTCTTCTTGATGGATATACCCTTTAATTTTGATGTAATGTCCTTCTTCATCTCTTGTTATGGTATTTGTTTTAAAATCTAGTTTGTCTGGGGCGCCTGGGTGGCTCAGTCAGTTGAGAGCCCGACTTCGGCTCAGGTCATGATCTCATGGTTCATGGGTCCGAGCCCCACACAGGGTGCTGTGCTGACTGCTCAGAGCCTGGAGCCTGTTTGGGATTCTGTGTCTCCTTCTCTCTCTGCCCCTCCCCTAGTCTCTCTCTCTCTCTCTCTCTCTGTCTCTCTCAAAAACAAATGAAATAAAAATAAAACATAAATAAAATCTAGTTTGTCTGATATAAGTGTGGCTACTCCAGCTATTTTTGATATCCATTAGCATGATAGATTGTTCTCCATCCCCTCACTATCAATCTGTAGGTGTCCTCAGGTCTAAAATGAGTCTCATGTAGGCAGCATATAGCTGAATCTTGTTTTTTTTTTTTTTTAATCCATTCTGGTACCCTATGTCTTTTGATTGGGGCATTCAGTCCATTTACATTCAGAGTGATTATTGAAAGATATGGATTTAGTGTCATTGTGTTATCTGTTGGTTTCATGCTTGTGGTGATGTCTCTGGTCCTTTGTAGTCTTTGCAGCATTGCACTCATAGAGTTCCCCTTAGGGTCTCCTGCAGGGCTGGTTTAGTGGTCATGAACTCCTTTATTTTTGTTTGTCTGGGAAAGCCTTTATCTCTCCTTCTACTCTGAATGACAGCCTTGCTGGACAAAGGATTCTTGACTGCACATTTTTCCTATTCAGCCCATTGACTATTTCCTGCCACTCTCTTCTGGCCTGCCAAGTTTCAGTGGACAGGTCTGCTACTACCCTTAGGTGTCTACCCTGGTAGATTAAGGCCCATTTGTCCCAGTTGCTTTCAGAAATCTCTATCTTTGCATTTTGCCAGTATCACTATGATACATTGTGGTATTCACCTGTTTTTGTTGATTTTGAAGGGACTTTTCTGTGCCTCCTGGACTTGGATGTCTGCATCCTTCCCCAGATTAGGGAAGTTATCAGCTATTATTCGTTCAAATAAACCTTCTGCTCCTTTCTCTCTCTCTTCTTCTGGAACTCCTATGGTACAGATATTATTTTGTTTCATTGAATCACTTATGTCTCTAATTCTCCCCCTGTGGTCTAGTAATTTCCTTTCCCTGTTTTTCTCAGCTTCATCATTTTATATAATTTTATCTTCTATTTCACCTATTCTCTCCTCTGCTTCTTCCATCCTTGCTGTCACTGCATCTAGTTTATTTTGCATCTCATTTACAACATTTTGTAATTCATCGTGACTATTTCTTAGGTCCTTGATCTCTGCAGCAACAGATTCTCTTTTGTCTTCTATGCTTTTTGCAAGCCCAGCTATTAGTCTTATGACTATTATTATAAATTCTAGTTCAGATATTTTGTTTATATATCTTTTGATCCATTCTCTGGGTATCATTTTTTCCTGGAATTTCTTTTGAGGAGAATTCTTCCATTTCTTCATTTTGGTTAGGTTTCTGTCTTTTACATGTTTTAATAGCTTGTTATGTGTCCTGCACCTGCAAGTGTGTGTGTGTGTGTGTGTGTGTGTGTGTGTATGTTTAATTTTTTTAACATTTACACATTTTTGAGAGACAGAGTGTGAGTGAGGGATGGGTAGAGAGAGGGAGACACAGAATCCAAAGCAGGGTACAGGCTCTGAGCTGTCAGCACAGAGCCTGACATGGGGCTCGAACCCACCAACTGTGAGATCATGACCTGAGCTGAATTCAGACACTCAACCGACTGAGCCACTCTGGTGCCCTGGCCTGCAAGTACTATATTAAAAAAGAGGTCATATACTTTCCAGGGCCTGGAACTACAGGAAGTGCTTTTGGAGTGCATTGCATGTACTCTGTTGCGTCTTTGGTTGCTTTATCTCACTGCTTGTAGTGGTGGACTGGACCTTCCTCCAAGTTTGCTTTGATTTGTTCATTGATGTAACCTTGGATAAAAGGAAAAAGTGGGTTGGGGAAGAATTCTTATCCCATATAAATAGAGAAATGACAGGGGCTGAATAAAAAGACTAGGCAGAGAATCAAAGAAACTATAAGGCTTAATCCAGAGAGAGAGAGGAAAATAAAGAAGGAAATGCAGAAAAGGTATAAGAAGAATAGAATAAAAATGCCTGATTAAACAACTAGAACACAGCAAGAAGGAAAGAAAGAAAGAAGGAAGGAAAGAAAGAAGGAAAGAAAGAAAGAAGAAAGAAAGAAAGAAAGAAAGAAAGAAAGAAAGAAAGAAAGAAAAAAATATATATGTATATATGTATGTATGTGTGTGTGTATATATATATAAAGAATTGACCAAAAATCAAATCAGAAACTATTAGGGTGATTCTAAAGGGGGAAGAAGAAAAGAGGAGAGTAGAAAGCAAAAGAAGGGTAAAGAGAAGGAAATAAAAGAGAAAAATAATAATAATTAAATAATTAAAGTAAAATAAAAGACTAAGATACAAAACCAGAGGACAGTAGTCTGTTGGTGCCTGAGACTGGTGGCTGTGCTGGTCTTTAGGAGAGGCTGTATGGTTCCATCATTGTCAGTCTCAGGTACATAAGCAGTTACCAGGCATGGAGAGGCAGGGTTTGTTGTAAGTGGGTCCTGCCTCCACTGGGGGCCACTGTCTTGTTCTTTGAAGCCCCATTGCCTTGGTGATGGGAGATAAATGGTGACACCCCGTTGTCTCCTCCCTGGACCTGGTGTCTCAAACCACCATGATGTTTAGGTAGCCCCCATAGAGTAGTGCGGGCGGTCAGCTTGCCCTGCTCCATATTTCTCCCTCCTCCTAGGTGCTCAGGTTAGATTCAAAACCCAATGTCTTAAATGATCCTGCTAAGCCAGGGCCCTGGTTTTGGGGTAGTGCCACTCTGCCCAGTTGACAAAGGGCCTCTGGCTGGCACCTGCAGGATATTTTGTCCTTGGGAGGACTATACACCCTCTTCCCACAGTGCTCAAAGGAGGGGACTATTCTCTCCCTGTGTGCCCCTAAGATAGGTACTCTGCACCAGGGCCACCTTGACTCCCTCTCACGAGCACACACACTGCTGCTCTGGTCCAGAGAAAGTCTCACAACCCTGAAATGGCCAATCTTTAGCACTTAAGGCTATTCGTAGAGGCTGGCCCTTTCTGTATTTCTTGTTCCCCAGTCTGTGTTCCAGAGAGGTTTTTCTCTTGTCCAAATACAATTATGTACTTCCATAACCTCTGTTTCTCTTCATTTTGTTTCTCCCCGGAAGGGGTTCCCCCCTCCATGCCTTTGCCACCCATTTATCTCTCCCAATTTGCATATATGCACCACTGTGCTGCCAAGCTGTCTCTTTCTCCCTGAGGATATTTTTCTGTCACTCTGAAGCCTGTATACCTGGAATTCCAAGTATTCTGACCTCAATACTGTTGTATTTGGGGGACGAGGAAAATTCCGGTCCCCCTACTTCTCTGCCATCTTGACTCCTCTCTCAAATTTCAATGTGCTAGTTTTAAAGGGATAAAGGAAGGAGAGGTTGGGCAGATAGCAGAAGGCATGATATAAGTGGAGTAATTTATCTGGGCTTTTAACATGGGTGGGATTCAGGCTTTTAATAACATAGTTGGTGAGAGGGAGAGATATTTTCAGCAGAGCAAATTGTATACTGAAAAACCTGGGGCTTATAGTGTCATTTTCCCCATGCAATAGCAGGTGTGTAACAACTAATCTAGGTGGCTAGACTGCAGAATTCATGTTGGAGACAGAGAGGGTTACCTTCAGAGGAAATGACAGAAAATAATGTTAGATATTTGAACTAGGTTATGAGGCCTGACATAAGCAAAGTTTTTAAGTATGTTTAGTGAGAGGGCCAGAGGACCTGAATGAGAATGGCACCTTTAAATTAGAATGTCTTGAACTAGGGAACTTATTATTGTTGTATAATAGGGTATAGGGAAGAAGTAGATATGACTAGATTTTTAAGACTATGTGGTTGCAAAAATGGTGATACTTTTAACAGAGTAACTAGGATAGGGAAAGAAAGAAAGAGGAAGAGCAGATCCAGAGGAAGATGATGAATGGATTTGAGAAACCATATGTTTGGGTTGCTAGTTATCAGCATCCAGGAGGAGCTACCCAGTGGGTTTAGAAATGATAGTCTAGTCTTGTGCAAAAATTATTTGAAAGTATATTCCTGGGAGTGAAATTGCTGGGTTGAACAATCTGCACATCATTAGCAAAACTAGTATGGTTGCAATTGTTTATGAAGTCATTATTTATTTATATTTGCCCCATGCATTTACCTCTTTCTTTGCTCAACATGCCTTTATATATTTTCTTTTTTTTTAATTAAAAAAATTAACATTTATTTTTCAGAGATAGAACGAGACAGAACATGAGCAGGGGAGGGGCAGAGAGAAAGGGAGACACATTTTCTGAAACAGGTTCCAGGCTCCAAGCTGTCAGCACAGAGCCTGACGCGGGGCTCGACTCACAAACTGCAAGATCATTACCTGAGCCGAAGTCGGACACTTAACCGACCGAGCCACCCAGGTGCCCCTTTTTAAAAATTTTTTTTTTCAATATATGAAATTTATTGTCAAATTGGTTTCCATACAACACCCAGTGCTCATCCCAAAAGGTGCCCTCCTCAATACCCATCACCCACCAACCATCAACCAGTGTAGGGAACAAACCACTTTTCACATTACTAGTTGTGAGTTCATGTTGGAACATCTTTATTTAAAGGTCCTGGGGCGCCTGGGTGGCTCAGTCGGTTAAGCGTCCAACTTCAGCTCAAGTCACGATCTCACGGTCCATGAGTTCGAGCCCCGCGTCGGGCTCTGGGCTGATGGCTCAGAGCCTGGAGCCTGCTTCCGATTCTGTGTCTCCCTCTCTCTCTGCCCCTCCCCGTTCATGCTCTCTCTCTGTCTCAAAAATAAATAAACTTAAAAAAATTATTTAAAGGTCCTGTGGAAGAGGTAAGAAATTGGATTTATGAGCCTACAACTCAAGGCAAAAACCTGGACTGGAGATACAGATTCAAGAAACAAAAGCATGTAGATTAATGGTCAAAGCCAGGGTAGGGGATCATCCACACAGGATGAAAATATAAACTAAAAAGATGAGAGCATGGGGACCCTGGAGTCACTAATATTTAAGAAAAGAATACAACGTGGGAAACCGAAGTCTAGTCAGAAGCATAGGATTGATTATCAGGGAAGTTTCTGGTCTTTGAAGTCATTGAAGAGAAAGTTTCCAGAACAAACAATGTTGATAATCTAATACATTCAGTAGTTTCCTATATGGGTGTATATGATATTATGGAAATATATGTAACACACATATATTAATATGGATTTGGAAGATAGCAAGATCACTCGTATCTGGTGTTATAGAATTTCAGATTTTAAATTTTTAGGAAGGAGTAAAGAGAGCAAAGAACATGTACTTCTTGATTCATGTCCCCTTTAATAGAATGATGCTCTCATCTTTCAAGTGGTCAGTTCAAAATAGTTTTATTTTATTATGTGCATTTATGCATTTTAGTCCCATTGATTACATGCTTTAAAAGGTTTTAATGTGGCCACATACCAAGGATGTAGCTGTAAGAGCATTTTTTTTGTGGCAAACTCCAGCATTTAATAACTTCTGGAAATGTAATGTCTTCTTTATTATTGTATTTGACAGGTTTTTTAATATTATTTTGATACTCTCTGTTTTGCCAAGAGGTAACTTATTCCCAAAGGTATTTTATGCTAGAAATATTTCATTCCACTTTGTACAGAAGGCTAGGTTTTATGTTATCTTTTGAGTATGTTTTTACTGTGGATTATTAATTACTAGAATCACTTAAGCAAAATTCATACTGATACTCTTTAATTTCAAACTGATAAGGACCATATGAATTAGAAGGTTACCCCAGAAAACTGCCAGTGAAAAATTATCCTTGCCTTTGAGAAACAGTGAAGTCATTGCATCATGCTTCAATTACCATTAAATATATCAGTGGATATTCTCATTGATTCATTTTTTTTTCTTTTTGTTGAACCAATTTTTCCTTTATCATCTTTAGTGATGGAATTTGGTATGTCTGATATATTTGCCTATAACATTACCAAACCCCGTTCTCTTTGTATAGCTCACTTGGTTAGACTGTATGTTGTAGAGTTTTTGTAGAATGATTATTGGGGGCCATTGAATGGGAATTGGTGTTTGTTGGAGGTTCTTATTGAGTGCTGGTCACTCTGCTTTATGTTTTATACCTGTTAGTTCACTTAATGACATGATATATAGGATTATTCTATTTCCTATTGAAAAACTTTACTGATCCATGTTTGTATCCAGGTTTAGTACATATTATAGACACTGCTCAGAGCCTAAGTTTTTTACAGTAAGAATAAGATATTTACCTTGAAGAATTATTATCATAATTAGGGGACAAAGATATATATTCTAAGGCATTCATTAAATAAGAGATAATATAATAATCAACATTATTATTAATAACTGATATTAGAAAGTAAAGTCAGTTTCCTTTTCTTTGGGTGTTATTACTAAATGATAATTCATGCATGGCATACAGAGACATGGGATTTATAGGCAATTGCCTTTTAAATAACATTTAAAACACAAAAAATTAAAATGTTAATCTGGCAATTATGTTGACTATCATAGGTTTCTTAAGGTCACTGTTACCTGAAATTCCATCACTTCCTAGGATGGCACCTTGCCCCCTCACTTGGAGCTTAACTATTTCTTTAGTTGCATTGCATTGAAATTGTATGAGGTAGCATGCTTTTGTCCTGAAATTGACCCTGAAAATTTCTTTTTCATCTGAATATTTTCTGAATAAACTACAAATGCAGACACTAATTTTAGAAAGCCACCTGCTGTCTTGTTAGGCCACTTAGCTAGTCCATCTGTATTGGGTGTAGAGGGAAGCTGTAGTAGCTACCATTAGGTCTGTATATTGTCAGATATCACACTTTTAGGACACCGAAGGTAATTGGATGAAAACTAGTGTTTTTTTTTTTTTTTAATTCAGCTAATGTTGTATAAACATTTTATGTTTTAGGTTAGTCCTGATATGACAAAATTAGTGTTCTAATCTTCATGAACAGTTTGTTATCCAATAACTTTTATATTCCAATAAAAATGGCATAGGGTGCTCTTTCTGGAACATTTATGTTGAATATACCAATATTCATTTGTTGGCTCAAATACATTGACTTGTGTTTTTGTGTCATAGATGTTGACAGGGCCTTATGGAGACCATGCTTGTTGTATGAACATTTTTTGGTTCTCTCAACAATAATTTTCAGCCTAGTTCTATTGGTATTGCTATATACTACTTCTTTTTTCCTATGACACTGGAAAATACTATTTTATTATCAGTAAAAAGACAGTATGCTACTTGCTTACTGTTTGTGGATTCTCTTTTCCTGGTTGATTTTGTTAATGAGCAATTCCAGGAA
Source organism: Panthera pardus (assembly GCF_024362965.1). Classification (NCBI taxonomy): domain Eukaryota; kingdom Metazoa; phylum Chordata; class Mammalia; order Carnivora; family Felidae; genus Panthera; species Panthera pardus. The sequence goes on along the minus strand of NW_026526843.1, from coordinate 50,196,473 downwards.
GCTTTAGGCCATTGTGTCACCTTGTCTCGTTCCATTATAGATATTGATGCAACATGGATCACTGAACAGTATAATCTCTTTTGCTCAGTTTCCATTGATCTTGTCCAGTAAATCATTGTATGCTGGGTTTGTTCTGAAATCATTCTGGGCATAAAAGCTGCTCTTGAACTTGACAATCAGGTACCTTCTTATAATACGCAAACTTATACAGATTTGAGATTCAATCACTTTGTTCCTGTCTCCTTTATACTATATTGTTATTTTCCCTACTAAACTTCTTGTGGCTTAGTCTGTTGAGCGTCCAACTGCAGCTCAGGTCATGATCTCACAGTTTGTGGGTTTGAGCCCCGTGTCGGGCTCTGTGCTGATAGCTCAGAGCCTGGAGCTTGCTTCGGATTCTGCCTCTCTCTCTCTCTGCCCCTTCCCTACTCACACTCTGTCTTTCAAAAATAAACATTAAAAAAAAAAAACTTCTCAAGTGAGTGGTCGTTATTCACTATTTCCATTCACTTCTTCCTCACATACTGTAATATGGCTTCTGTTGCCATTGCTCTGTTAAAATTGCTCTATATGGTCTCAAATTGCCTATTTTTTTCTTCTTTTTTTTCCCCCCATGATTTAGACTATGCTTAACCTTCCTTCTGTGTCTGACACTGCTGATTAGTTCCTCTTACTGAAACATTTTCCATTCTCACTGTAGGGACAATGTTATCCCGTTTCTCACATTTTTTTTTTTTCTTTATGTTCTCTTAATTGGCTGTTCTTTCTTCTCTGTGTCCATGACTTCGGGCATCCTCCCAAATCTTCTGACCTGAATTCTTTCTCACTGTTCACTAACTGTTCAGGTTTTAGTTACATCTTGAAGACAGATAATCAAAATTTTCACATTTCTTTCCCTGCACCGTCATCATTTTTTCCATTCTAATATTTTACGTAGCATATTCACATTCTTGAGCATCATTTTTTAGATACTATGGGGGTGGGATGGATATGGGGGACAAAGTTGTACCAAGTATGTTATCTTCCCTGTGAATCTGAAACTTAGAGAAGGCAATAAGATGCATACGTGAACCTTAATTGAGTGGGTTAGTGTTCAGAAAATACCATATTGCTGATATAGGTACACAAAAAATGTAGTGGTAATTTGAGAAGATTTTATAGAGAAAGTGACACTTTATTTGGTTCTTTTTATTTTTTTTAATTTTTAAAAATGTTTTACTTATTTTTGAGGGAGGGAGAGAGAGAGACAGAGAGAGAGGGAAACCAGGGGAGGGTCAAAGAGACAGGGAGACACAGAATCCAAAGCAGGCTCCAGGCTCTGAGCTGTCAGCACAGATTCTGATGTGGGGCTCAAACTCACAAACCATGAGATCACAACCTGAGCCAAAGTGGGACCCTTAACCAACTGAGACACCCAGGTGCCCCTATTTAGTCCTTAATGGATAGATAAATGTTTGTCATCAAAGCTGTGAAGGGAGGTGAGCTTGGAGTATTTTACCATCATTCAGGAGTCCTGTTATACCTTTCCTGTGTTTAGGTAGACTTGTCCTGGATAGACAATAGGCAAAAGTCACTTAAAATTAGAACCTGTAATCTTTTCATCTATATTAGGCACACAGAATAACATTATGTATGGTAACTCATGTCATACCCATAGTCAATGAAAAATGCATATATTTTGGAAGCAGAACATAAAGGGTGATTTTAAATAAGTATAACCATTTTATTTTCTATATTTACTTACTCCTATTGTATGCCTTGGTTTTCAAAGTACTACACTGGGTATCAGATGCAATCTCTGCCTTTTTAAATAATCTTATCAGATTTATTTCCTTGAATTCTAAGTGGAAAGCTAGATATATTAGTGATTCTTTCTTCTTCATAAATTATCATGCCCACCTTTGGAGTTCATGTTTTTTATCTGATATTTTAGTACAATTTTTCCAGTAAGAAATAGGAATCTATCTTTTCTTATTAGCCAATTTGAAGCTTTAATCTTTACACCCAACAGTCGAATCAAACTCACGACCTTGAGATCAAGGGTTAGATCCTCTACCTACTGAGCCACCCAGGCACCCCTAATTTGAAACTTTTAATTTGATTATATTTCTTAATCACACTTCTGTTCCCAATTTTATGTACCGACTTCCTGCTCCCTCTCTGTGGTTATAACCAGTGCTTACATTCAGATCCAAACCACTGTAGCCTAAAAACAGAGGCACATTTTGGTGGCTGCTATGAGGAAATCAACAATTAGACCCCACAGCGTTGAGACTGAAGTGGCTGAGGTGAAGTAAAGCCCAACCTAATGGTGAGCACTACAGGTTTGAAGTAGTTGGCTGGGAAAAAGAGCCAGCGTGTTGCTGTCTTGATCCAGTCAAATTTATTTGGTGTCTGTGACTATTAGCAGCTGCTTCTTACTTAGGCTATTGCTTTTCTCATTTCAATTTCTGGTAAAACCTTGAAAACAATTCAAGAGATTTCAGACATTTTTAAAACATAGTGCACATTCCATTCTAATCTTTATGAGATGGTTTACTTTATACGGTAATTGCTCTATCTGCATTCTACAGATTTCACAGAAAATTGGGGCCATACATTGAGGGTACAATCTACAGTTGAGATTTGCTTTGCCCTGAGATTTAGTGTTTAAACTTAAACACTGTTTTCGTCTTATATATGCCTTTATGAACAATGCAGGGCCCTCTAATATCTGCTTCTTAGGCTCAAAAATTAATAAAAGGTACACAATAGGCAATTGCCAATTATTCTAAAATAAATGACTAGGTTTATGTTCTTGTTTTAATCTGTATCTTTTGCAGTTATGTTAAATATGTTAGAGAGCACTGATAATAGTATTACTAAAAGATAGTTTTTACAGAAGACAGTTTCTCATACCTGGGCTCTCATCCAAGAACTTTTTTTTTAAGTTCTTAAAAGCTTATAACCCAAACTGTTTCTGACATTTAGTAGAATAAAATAGTTCATGGAACATCATTGTTAAAATGAAGCCACCTATGATATACTTAATGATACAAACACACCTACACACCAGTTGTTATCAATGATGCAACATGAAACTAAGTGTACCTATTGAATAGATTTCATATCAGTTGACTTAATTTACTTTGACTAACAGCTTACATCTTGACCTCAGGTTATCATTATTCTGTTTATTTTTTCCTAAAGCTATTTGTTGAAGGGACTAGATTTTCCCCATTGGATCTTCTTTCCTCCTTTGTCAAAGATTAATTGAACATATTAGTTGTAGCTTCATTTCTGTGTTTTCTACTCTGCTCTATTGATCTATGTGTCTGTTTTTGGGTCAGTACCATACTGTCTTGATTACCACAGAATTGTAATAAAACTTGAAGTCCTGAATTGTGATACCTCCAACTTTGCTTTTTCATTTTCAAGGTCACGCTGGCTACTTGGGGTAGCCAAATTTTGGTATTTCATACAAATTTTGGGATCATTTGTTCTAGCTCTGTGAAAAGTGTGCTGTTAGTATTTTGAAAGGGATTGCATTTAATTTGTAGATTGCTTTGAGTAGTATGGATATTTTAATAATATTTATTCTTGTAATCCATGAGGATGGAATGTCTTTCCATTTCTTTGTGTCATCTTCAATTTATTTCATCAGGTCATATGACTCTGGTGATAGAAATAAAATTCACAAAACTATTGTATGAAAAATACATCTAAATTATTGGTCTTGAAAGAACTAGTCCTCTCTAGTTTTCTTTAACTGGTTTGGGAATTGTTCAGGGGAGGCTTACTTGTATATATAGTGCCTAAGTGGTCCTTAAGTTTTATATGTTTAACTTTCAAAGTATTCTTAGCAGAGATTATAATTCATTGAAACTCTTAAATTGCCTTTTTTAACAGTGAATTCATCCATTTTTACAGACCTTATAATGCCACATACCAACTAATAGATCTGTCTGTTAGCGTTGATTTTTGTCTACACAGAAAATATTTGTGCAGAAGTTTTAATGTTTTTATTGCAATTTTACTTTATTTTATAAATTACAAGTGGTGAATAAGAAATGAATATGTTGAAACCAGTGATAAGAAATATGTGTATTGGGGCGCCTGGGTGGCTCAGTCGGTTAAGCGGCTGACTTCAGCTCAGGTCATGATCTCGCGGTCCGTGAGTTCGAGACCCCCCTTCAGGCTCTGTGCTGACAGCTCAGAGCCTGGAGCCTGTTTCAGATTCTGTGTCTCCCTCTCTCTGACCCTCCCCCGTTCATGCTCTGTCTCTCTCTGTCTCACAAATAAATAAACGTTAAAAAAAATTAAAAAAAAAAAGAAATATGTGTATCAAAGACAATATAATTGTGAAGATTGAATTCATTAGTCATGCTGAATGCAATGAACCCTTAAGGCCCCCACTCACATAGCACATAATTATGTTATTTAAATTTTGCTTATTTGAATTTCGCTAATACATTCTGAAATGCATATAGGCATCTAGTTCTAGGCCACTATTTAGTATGTGTCACCTCATTCTTCCTCTGATTTATTAATTGTGCCACTTGAAGCCTGGGCTTCATTTTTATGCTGCAACCTCAAGTGCACAGAGTACTTTTCTCCCCTACTTGTATCACAAAGCATTTTTGTCTTATGCACTCATATATTAGAGACTTTGTAGTGGAGAAATCATTTTGTTCCTTTTCTGTTTTTCTATTCATTTTTGAATTGATAATATATTCACATGATTCAAAGTTTAAAGAGGCACAAAAATTGTATAGAGGGAATTTTCTTCCTCTCATCTCTGTCTCCCCAGCTACTCAGTCCCTTCTCTAGAAGTAACTAATATAATAGATTCCTTGTGTTTCTTCCCAGAAACATTTTATGCATATACCAGCAAATACATATATTCTTCCCTCTTTTTTTCCATCAATGGTAATACTACACATTTTACAATATTTAATTGAACAATATTTATTAAAGAACATTCCATATAATTTTATAAAGATCTTCTTTAGTCTTGTATATAGCAGCATAGTGGTACATTGGCTGGACATACCATAGTTTAATCATTCTTTTGTTAATGAACTTTTTGGTCATTTCAAATCTTTTGCTATTAAAAGCAGTACCCAGTGTACCATAATTTATTAAATCTGTCTGCAATAGATGAACATTTATAATATTTTGCTATTAACAGTACTGGAATATATATCCTTATATATAATTCCTTGTTCACAAATAAGAATATATATGTTGTATAAATTCTAAAATAATTGGAGTGCCTATTTTTTTCCAGGCATGATTCTACATGCTAGTATATAACAGTGAACAAAACAGTGACAAATACCTCTTTTTAATAGAGTTCACATCAAAGTAAAAAGTATAGACAATAAAATAAATAATACATATTATGTCAGATGGTGATAATTGCTTTGGAGAAAAATGAAGCAGGCAAAGGGGAAAATATGTGACAAGAGGGAGGGGTTATTTGAACCACATCATCAGGAATGATTTATATGGGTGCTTGGTTGGCTTAGCTGGTTAAGCATCTGACTTCAGCTCAGGTCATGATATCGTGGTTCGTGAGTTTGAGTCCCACATCAGGTAAGCCTGAGCCCCACATGGGGTGAACATGAACCCTGCTTTGGGTGTGCACAGCCCCACTTTGGGTGAGCTCAAAATCACTTCAGGTGAGCCCTGCTTCTGTCTCTCTCTCTCCCTGCCCCCCCATCTCTCTCTGCACCTCACTCGCACCCTTTCTCTCTCTCTCTCTCTCTCTCTCTCTCTCTCTCTCTCTCTCTCAAAAAAAAGAATGATTTCTATGAGAAAGTGACATTGAATCTGATCGGAAAGTAGTGAGGGAATATATGGAGATGACAATATCAAATGCAAAGACTGCTGTGAGAATTGTTCTGGCATATTTGAAGAACAGCAAGGAAGCTTATGTGGCTAGAGCTGAGTTAATGAGGGGAAAGTTGTAAGAGATAAGATCAGAGTAGTTATGGAAGGGACATGAAATATGAAGTAGGACATTTTAAGCTATTTTAAAGACATTGGTTTTTACTCCGAATAAGACAGGAAGCCATTGAAGGGTCTCGAACAGTGGAATAACATTAATTAATGAATTAACAGGATAGAATGAAGAAGGACAAAGGCAGAATGGATAATGGTTATTAGGCTACACCAGTAACCCAGGCTGGAAGCGATGGTGACTTGAAATCCTTAGTTAGGTGGAAGTGTAGGTGATGAGAGTGATTAGATACTGGATTTGCCAAAGAATGGGATATAGCCTGTGAGAGGGAAAAGTCAATGATTGTGTGTGTATATATGTATTTTGCTTGAAGGATTGAATTTCCTTTTGTTGAGATGGAAAAGACTACAGTAGGAGAGTAAGAGTTGGAGAGTAAGATAAGGAAATTGGTATAGGATGTGCTAAATTTAAAGAGTTTACTATACAACAAAGTGGAAATATCCAGGAGATGAGAAGTTTCTTTTAGGATACATAGTTTCCCAATGATCCTTCATATGAATAAATTCTTGGTGATATCTACGATACTGACTTTCAAGACATGCTCAGATATAACTAAAACCCAGACTGAAAAATCCTACATTGTCAAGTTGAGACCCTGGCTACAGATACTTCAGGGTGTTATTTTGTTCAGTCTTGCTCACAAGGTTAACTGCCCTTTGCATTAAACTAAATTGTGTGAAGGACTTGTGCCAGTCTGAGATGGACTACATTGAAAAAGAAAAACCTAGATATGATGAATATCCAAACTGTGTTCTCAGCAGAAATGCCCTATTAGCCTACCTGTACTGTCTTTATTAGGATTCCTACTGTTGTGATTTTTTAGCACTCATCATTGACACACTTAGCTCTTGGGGTTTATTGCTGGACTCACTGATTTGTGGCATGAATGATGAGATTTGCATAACAGGGCATTTTCTGAGTGTGGGATGACCAGAAAAACATCAGTCCATACTTACAGACTCATAGCTAACCCACAAGTAAAGGAATTAAGGATAGTTGAATCGGGTACTTCACAGAAGTTAAAGGTTAACAGGAATTTAGTGAGCTCTTTATAGATTTTGGATACTAGCCCTTTGTCCCATATGTCATTTGCAAATATCTTTTCCCATTCTGTCGCTTGCCTTTTAGTTTTGTTTTTTCCTTTGCAGTGGAGAAGCTTTTTATCTTCATGAGGTCCCAATAGTTCATTTTTGCTTTTAATTCCCTTGCCTTTGGAAATGTGTCAAGTAAGAAATTGCTGAGGCTGAGGTCAGAGAGGTTTTTTCCTGCTTTCTCCTCTAGGGTTTGGATGGTTTCCTGTCTCACATTCAGGTCCTTTATCCATTTTGAGTTTATTTTTGTGAATGGTGTAAGAAAGTGGTCTAGTTTCATCCTTCTGCATGTTGCTGTCCAGTTCTTGTACCCCAATGTTTATAGCAGCACTTTCAATAGCCAAATTATGGAAAAAGCGTAAATGTCCACCAACTGATGAATGGAGAAAGAAATTGTGGTTTATATACACAATGGAATACTACTTGGCAATGAGAAAGAATGAAATATGGCCTTTTGTACCAACACGGATGGAATTGGGGAGTATTATGCTAAGTAAAATAAGTCATACAGAGAAAGACAGGTACCATATGTTTTCACTCTTATGTGGATCCTGAGAAACTTAACAGAAGACCATGGGGGAGGGGAAGGAAAAACAAAAAGGTTAACAGGAATAACTTCCACCACCTCATTTGTCAAATACTAGGTTTAGGTAAGAACTATAGTTCCATTTTTGTGCTTTAAAATCCCACTTCAAACAAGAGAGATTCTCCCTGAAACCTCTAAGACAACCTTATTTGTCCTCCTTAAAATAAACCTTTCCTGCTGAGCTATTGAAACCCAACTGAAAATATACAGCATTAGCTATACACATTGTTAAACATAGTGTTTTGGTGACATTTAGTAGTGTTCATTAATTGGCTTAATGAACAGGTGTACAAGTATATTAGTTATGCAGTAACACGTGCTTCCTGGTTTGAGGGATTCTTGTCTAAACTATGACCAGTAAGATTTGTTCCTCAATTAGGGAATCATTACAAAGTGTGTGTGTGTGTGTGTGTGTGTGTGTGTGTGTGTGTGAGAGTGTGTGTGTGTGTGTGTGTGTGTGTGTGTGTGTGTGTTTCCCACCATTAGAACCATTAGTCTTGTTTAATGTGTTCTAAACTTTGCAAACACTCTTGGTAATGCCATTCTGATGGCTACAGGTACTATGCTAGTGTCAGAATGAAATCTACCTTTCTGTGGGATGCCTTATTGCACAGCTGGAGGTAGCGCAGAGAGGGGAAGCTTCACAGCTGCAATATGCAGCATATAAGAGAAGGAAATTCAATCTCATACTGCATATTGCATCAGCTTTCCCTCTCAAGGTTTGGTAAACAAATGTACTATTCCTCACAAAATAGATTCAAAAAACAATTGAAAACAAAATTGTGCTTGCTGACCTATCTGACTAATCTTCACCTGTAGTTTTTATTATTTTCTCCCCTATTGTTTCTGATTCCTATATACCCTTGGTCCATGGATTGCCAAGACTAATAGTTTATAAACTGTAAAAAGTTGTGTGTGTGTGTGTGTGTATGTATGTGTGTGTAATCTACTTGAAAAATGAAAATCTGCATAGGCTAATATAGGAAACCTCCTTGTACCAGCCTCCCAGAATGAAAAAAAATGTTAACATTTAGTCATATTTACTACAGATGTTTGCTTTTAAAGAAATAAAACATTAGATATAAAATTGAGGTTTCCAGGCTTCTACTTGTTCCAGTATCATTTTCTTCCCCCAAGTAAAGCACTGTCATTAATCTGCTGAGTATCTACTCCATGTTATTATAATTTTGATAAATAAATATATATATATATATATATACACACACACACACTCTATAAACAATACATAAGATTATTTTGTGTTTCATTTTTAATTTAGATGAATGCTATTACACTGCATGCAACATTTTCCACCATGTTTATTTTTCCATTCAACATTGTAATTGGGATCTATCCTTGTTGAAATATTTAGCTGTGTTATAGTCACTGAAATGCTGGGTTGTATTCCATTGTATGAACACACCACAATCTGTTTATCCATTTTGTAACCCCTGGAATGTCAATTGTTTCCAGTTTTTGTACTGTTGTAAATATTGCTGCAGTGAACATCCTTGTCCCCTTGGCTGTTTGACCTATAAATGGAAAGACTGGGTTATACCTATGATAAGACACCTTAAATATATTAGATGGTAATAAATATTTTATATTTTTTATCCTAATTTTTACCACCACTGTTGGCACAAATTCTTATTTCTCTGCCTCCTCATCCATACTTGGCATTACAAAACATTTTTGTCACTTACAATTTGATGACTGTGAAATACTATTTCATTGTTTTCATGTGCATTTCCATGATTACTGATGAGGTTGAGCATCTTTTAATTATTTGCTATATGATCTTGGGAAGATTACTCAACTTTTCCATTCCTTAGTTTCATCCTTCATAAAATGATAGTGGCAATACATATTATATAAGGTGACAGAAGAGGTATTTAATAAAAGTTGATTTTGCTGGTGATTTAATGATTGTGATCGTGGTTACTACTACAACTAGTACTACTATCACTGTTGTAGTTCTTATTAGACTTTCCTCTTTTGCTGTTTTGTGTGATATATACATATATATGTAAATAATTGTGTGAGTGATATATCTATCTATCTATATCCATTTCCCCATTTGTTTGTTTGTTTGTTTTTGAGGGAGAGAGAGAACATAAGTAGGGAAGTGAGGCTGAGAGGGAGAGAGGGAATCTTAAGCAGACTCCATGCTGAGTATGGAGCCTGACACAGGGCTCAATCCCACGACCCTGGGATCATGACCTGAGCTAAAATTAAGAGTCAGGTGCTCAACCAACTAAGCCAACCAGACACCCCTGTTTCCCCATTTTCATTTGTGTTTTTATATTTCCATAAATAGAAGGATAAAGAGAATTTTAAAAGAATAGAAAATAACAGTTAATGAAAAAATATTGCAGCTACTACACAGAAATCATAGATTTCCCCTGCCTGCCATTGTCATACTTGCATTCATTTTAACATAAAATTATTTATTGAAGTTTAATGCCTATTTCAACTAATATATGAAAACTATTTCTATATAGTTAGAATCACTTCTGGAATTGTATACACATGGGAAAATATGTATTTATATAGGGAGATCACAATTCTTACATTTGTATGAAATGTCTAAAACAACAGTTGGGCATTATTAGATATTCATATATGTATACACAATGCTACATAAATTATTTGGGTGGTTTTTAACACTACTGTTAATGGCTTTATTTTTCCTGGTTTTATATATAGTACACTTACTAGAAGTGTCATATTTTTACTTTTCCACATACTCCTTATAACAAGATGTAACACATCAGTTGATGCTGATTCAAAGATACAGTATTCTTTAATACAGAACTACTTCAAATAACAAAAAGAATTCTCTAAGTGATATGCATATATTCACTCAAGCTATTTACCATGGCTAAAGAAAATTACAAAAGTTAGATATCTTCTGGAGATACTTCCATAATTAGTAGTTTACATTATCACTACATATTTAAGAAATATGAGTAGACATTTAAGTTTTATATACCACTGTATGCTTGTGCCTAGGCTCACATATAGTAGATGTTTAATAAGTATTTGCTGGATAAATGAATAAATGAATGAATAGTATTGATGCTGACTTTAGGAATCAATCTTTCTCACTGGAATTTTGAGATACAGTAGTTATAAAAATTTATTATGATTTATGGTTACCACTATGTAAATCATTCAATGTTACCCATTTATAATATCTTAATATTTCCTACAAATTACAAACATCTTGGCACATGTTATATATATCCACTGAGATAGTAGACATTAATAGGGGATGCCTGAACATTGCCTAAATTAGATTGGGAAAAGAATATAGCCATGTTTACTTTATTTATGCTAATGAGCATCCCTCAGTTGTAAAGGAATGAAGTTATAGTACAATTGCATATAAAACTCCATGTATTAAAGGAAATCTAAGAATGTTCCATGGACATTTTATCTTAGATAATTAGTATCTTGATGCTAACGCATTTAATAATAATACAAATGTCTTTATTATACATCATTATGTTTCTACAGACAGTATTTTATGATGTTTCATTATTATTTGGTCAATTAGCAGTGACAGTTTAAGCACTCAAATTCATTTAACCTATCAGATTTAAAACCAGTGGTTATATGATTTTTCATTTGCATATGGAGAGATCACATTTGGAGGACTCATTATGAATGTGAGGACCATAGGGCCATTGAGGACAAAAATCAATTATTGAAGTTTTTGTATTGAGACTTAAAAAAATCTCTTCAGTCGCATCCAAATAATTTTGAATAATTACAGAATCAGTATAATTTAAGTTTGTACATTATAATTTTTTGGATATAAGCACATTTAACATAAGCTCTACCCTCTCAAAAATGTTTTAGCGTACAGTACAGTATTATTAACTATAGCTAGAATTTTGTACCTCAGATCTTTAGAACTTATTCATGTTCTATAACTGAAGCTTTATCCCTATTGAACAGCAACTCCCGCCTTCACCCTCCCTCAATCCCCAGCAACCACAATTCTACTTTGTTTCTATGAGCTTGACATTTTAGATGCTTCATAATTATGCAGTATTCATCTTTCTATGACTTGCTTATTTCACTTAGCATAATGTTCCCTAGGTTAATCCATGCTATTACATATGGCAGGATTTTATTCTTTTTTTAAAGCTGAATAACATTTTGTTATATGTATATGCCACATTTCTTTATTCATCTTTTTTTTTTAATTTTTTTTTAATGTTTATTTATTTTTGAGAGAGAAGGAGACACAGAGTGTGAGTGGGAGAGAGGCAGAGAGAGAGGGAGACACAGAATCCGCAGCAGGCTCCAGGCTCTGACTTGTCAGCACAGAGCCGGATGCGGGGCTCGAACTCAAACTGAGAGGTCATGACCTGAGCCGAAGTCAGATGCTCAATCCACTGAGCCACCCAGGTGCCCCTTTATTCATCTTTTGATGGATGTTTAGGTTCTTTCCCTCTCTTGGCTATTTTGTGAGTAATACTGCAGTACTAAGATACAGTGCAGCTTTTTCCTTGAGATTCTGATTTCAGTTCTTTTGGTCGTATACACCAAAGTAGGATTCCTAGATTGTATGGTAGTTTTAGTTTTAATTATTTGCAGAAATCTCTGTACTGCTCTCTATAGCAGCTACACCATTTTACATTTCTACCAATAGTGTATAAGGGTTCCAATTTCTCCACATCTTCACCAACACTTATCTTTTGTAGTTTGATAATAGCCATTCAAAGAGTTGTGAGGTGATATCTCATTGTGGTTTTGATTTGCACTTCCCTCATGATTAGTCATGTTGAGCATATTTTCGTATAGCTATTGGCTATATGTATGTTGTATTTGGAGAAATGTCTATACAAGCTTTAATTGAAATGTTGAATTGCCTATTTTTTAGTCAAGTTATGGAATATTTAAGTTTTTTAAAGCATTTAAACATATATGTAATCAAATCACCCTAGGACAAGTAACATTTTGTAGTCATTATGAAAGCAGGACATTTTTAATATATGAAGCCTTTAATACTACCTGGATAAGTTCCATATATCCTTACCTTCCTTCAAATTATCTATTTATCTAAGCCTGTGGTTGTGATCACTAAGGAATGCTTTTAAAGACAAGAAAATCAAAGACAATCATAGCCACTTATCAGTATTTACTGATCATGGCAAAACATTATTGTTTGTGAAAGGCTGTCTAGTTAGGGAACTATTTTAAACTAGCTTTGCTCTTGTGATTCTCAACAGCAGTGCTCACTCATGGAATTCTTAACCATTACTTCAATCTAGGATAAAGCCAATTTGCATACTATGAGGGAAATATATTAGTACTTAGTACTAGAAAATTAGTACTAGAAAATTAACAGTGAACTCTAGATATTTAAGACATCTAATGTTAATTTTAAACAACTTGTTCATTTGAAAAGGGGAGAAGGTGAAATATATTTTAATGAAAAAAAAACAAAAATATGAAGTCATTGAACAAAATGAGCATTATATATGCCTGATTTACTCAGGAGTCTTGTTAGTTCACAGAAAATCTTAATATATCCTTTATACTACAGCATTTTCATCCTTATGTTTAACTAGTCTCTCATAGTGGGGTTTAAGGCATATTATGAGATTGGTATGCTTTTCTTGACTGTTTCTTTGGGTAGAATTTTCTGAATGATTCTAAGAAGTAATTTCAATATGATTCAGATTTTGTTTTTATTAACAAAGGGTATGAACCTTGGATTGTCATTTCTTTATATACAGTTGTCTTAACCTGGGAGTGGCTTGAAAATTAGAATAGATTAAAATGTTAATTATTGAATAGGAAAGACACTGTGCTTTTAGATCCTTTGAGGAACATTAGTCATAATTTTTAAAGACATATATTAAAAGCCATTTTTCTCTCAATAGTAGCAATAATTTTATTGTATTTAATTAGCTTGAGAAACTACCTGAGATCATGATTTTCAATTAGCAATAATCGTGCCTCAGATAAACCTCATTGGCTATGATACTGCCACTGCGCAAAGCTGAGATCATGATTTTCTAGTGTAATAATTGTGTAGTCTTGTTAGACTCTGCATCACTTTAGATAGAACATGTTGTTACAGCTTAGAACTAAATGCTACAACTTTATTTACATGTAATTAATTTGATATTATTTTTCTAAGAAGTTCATTTAATTTTCTCATATTTTGTACCATTAAAACAAAGGGAATGTTAATGGACTTACAAAATTTTATGTATTCTGTCACATTTATAGAAAATTTTCCAGAAGCTAACATCTATGAACACGTAGCTTAGCAAAAATATCCTGTGGTTTTGTGTTGCTCTTCCTATAAATATAATCAGGAACTCATTTGTGATCTCTTTTGTGAAAATCAGATAAATTAAAATAATAAAACTGATTTCCTCAAAATGAAATTGTATTTTTAAAAGTAACGAACAGCATTATTATGGCCATGTGAATCAATGATGAAGTTTAGCAGCGTGAGTTTAGAGACAAAAGCATATCACTACTTGATTGAGAAAATATATTTTATTTTTCACATATATATATATATGTATATAATTTTTGTCATATTTTTAATGCTCCCATTACCTACAGCCCTATTTTTTTTTTATTAGAAGAGATAAGCTGCCAAAATATGCATACAATTGTAGGTGTGGAATTTCTGTCTAAGAAGCGTTTAGGGATTTGCTTCATTTTCGTAGCAGGTAGCCACATTGTTTTTTTTTTTTTTTTTTTGCTTTGGTTTTTGTGATGGCTTGTCTGGGATAGAGCTAATGGAGGTTATGGTGGGGGGGTGCTAAAGCCACTCCTTGGCACTGTTACTTCTTAAGTTTCAGGTCATTTGAACTGTTCAAAACTGGAGGGTTACCTTTTGAATAAACTGTAACTAAATATTTTGTTCTAAGAAGGCAAATAGTACTAAAAAATATTGGAGACAAAGATAACTTACTCAAACACCATGTCTTTGAGATTCATTAATTATGTGTGTGCAAATGGTGCTGTTGTTGTACAACTTTCAAATGGTTCATATTTGTTCTTCAAAGCAATCTCAGCAGGAATTTTTATATGGCAACCTGTTTGCAGTTAAAGTTACTTTAGGTACTTCAAAACAGTTCCACTGAATTAAAGACATGTCTAAATTTTAGCATAATTTAGTATAAATGCATGTCTGCCTTTCTCCTCAATTAGTCCAAATTAGGGAGATCTTACTATGTATTTAATTCCAGTGCTGCTGTAGGTACATGGTAAAGGAGTAATTAATGTTATATATTAGGGAAGAAGTAGCAATTGATTTTTGGCTCTATTTGGCTTATCTTTTCTGCTTAAGTGCTAATATTTAATTTGTGGGGAAACCGTTAAATAGGTCTGTATTATTATGTTTATCCTCTTCATTGAACTAATGAAATAAACACATATATTGATTTTTTGGCATAAGCTTTATTAATGTACTTAATATGCCTTACTAATTTATTCTGTGTATTTGGATTAGTGCCATTGTTGTTTATGAATCAATATTTTTCCTTTAGTTCCAAAGAATGTAGAAGCTTCAGAAGAAAAAAAGACCCTGCCTGCAAAGAAGAAAGTGAAAGAATTGAGAATTTTGGATCCCAAAACGGCCCAGAATCTGTGTATGTGATATTTTGTGTATAGGTGGTGGTAGTGATGGTGGTGATGAGGAGTTGTTGAATATATTTAAACAAAGTTGTAACTGCCTTGAAAATGTATATTTAGCATCTACTAGAAACTAAATTCTGTGTAAACATGATTTGAGTTGCCTTGTTGTCATTCAGCCAGAATGGAGACCCTCATCATAATTTAGCCTTCCGTAGACCAGATGAAACTTATGAATAATAAAACTTTGGAAAGAATTGATAATTGAACACTGTTAGAAGACAGGGTGAGACAGAAAGCAGACTTAAAAAGAGTGTTGTATTTTCCTTTTCTGCCCAGGCCTGGGTGTGATAGTTTCGGAGTATTCACTGGGCCCATTGGGCAAATCCTTTTATTACTATGCCTTTATAGTTGAAGTAACTGTGATGTTACTGGTTAAATTGGTAACCGCTGCACTTTAAAACTGGTTAGTGAACCTTAAAGCCATCAACAAATCAATTATTAAGTATGCTTTTGCTCAAGCAGCAGCACAGTTAAACCCATCTTCATTTAAGTAGGCCTTAAGTTTTACTTTGGCATATACTCTCCTCTGTGTTTAATTCAGCATTTTTTTTTAACCACGATAGACTATGTTTATATTCTGAGGATATTCAAACACTATGCACGAGAAATTTCAACATATCAAGCATTTCTAATTATGGAAAGAAATACCATGGGAGTATTTTGTTAAGGGTTGTGCTATAGGGAATCAGATTAAAATAAACAAGTCATCATTCTCCTGTGAGTATGAATGTTGCTGTCGGAAAAGCATTCTCCTAATAGCTGTTGTGAATGTGTACATTGCTTACCTGACAGTACGTTTTCTTTACAAAGTGGATGTTCAGTACTTTAAAAAAATGACCTTAATTGCTAGTTGATATTTGTCAACATTATTTATTTAAATTATGGAGATCTCACCTGGTATTTATGTCTAGGTAATCATTCGCCTAGACAGTGACAATTTTTTTTCTTTAGGCACCAGTGAAATCATACAGACCTTTTCATGAAAAAAAAAAAAAGAAAAGAAAAACAATTTTTAGGAATATATTCATGTTCTGGTGATAGGAACGCATGAATTCTCATTCAGATATGTAGTTAGTGGAAGTTAAAGTGGAATGCCTTGTTGAAAAATACTTTCTGAATAAGTTTAAGCTTTTCTCAGGGTAATTTGTTGAATTATTCCAGTATGACATACTATACACCCAATTAAGAAAAAGTTGACAAGGGAAATTGTGGTTCAACATTTAAAGCTACTAATAGTATACCACATGATTGTCAACAGAAATTCAGATAACAATGATGATTCAGACACTTCGGTTTTTTCTTATGTGGGAGCATTTCAGAGTAGATTGATGTGATTTTTTTTTTGTACTTGGTTACTTTATTGTTGTTCCTGAGAAGTACTGTGTTGTATGTATCTGAGTATCTCCATATTAAATTCTCTGTCAGATTAAAAGGCCATCTTGAAATAAAATCTCTAGCTTTTCATGAGTCATTTCATACCAGCTCAATCTAAAATGCATATGCATATAGTCATCAGTGTTATTAGTAGGAGTTATAATTTGTATATAGGATATACACAACCTGTAACATTAGAGCCTGAAATAGTGGGCCATTTTGCCTAGATGTGTAGTGTAGGCCATCAAATGGTAACTAATTTTGTTTGTTCCTATCTATAGATTAATATTAGTGACAGAAATTTCATATTTTGAGTCAATGAAAATGGGAATCAGGTATTCATTAGGCCTTTAAAATTTTGATACTATTCCGGTTTTAAGAAAATCTACTTTTATTTTAGCTATCTTCTTAGGATCATATCGTATGCCATATGAAGATATAAAAAACATCATTCTGGAGGTTAATGAAGACATGTTGAGTGAAGCCTTAATTCAGGTAACTTGGATATTTTCCTTTTAAGATTCATTGTCACAGGTATTTCTAGATGTTATCTTCTCAATGGAGTTGTGAGAAAATGTTCTTCTATATTTTGGTAATAGAATCAAGAGTATCTAGCTTTGTTGCCAGTAAGAGTTTTCTGGGGCACCTGGGGGCTCAGTTGGTTAAGTGTCCTGACTCTTGATTTTGGCTCAGGTCATGATCTGGTGGTTCATGAGATCCAGGGCTCTGTGCTGACATCAAGGAGCCTGCTTGGGATTCTCTCTCTTCCTCTCTCTCTCTCTGCCTTCCCCCATGTACGTTCTCTCTCTGTCTGTCTCTCTGTCTCTGTGTCTCTCTCCCTTTCTCTCTCAAAATAAATAAGTAAATATTTTTTAAAAGTATTCAACATAGATGATATAAGTTCTAGGTTTGTTTCTGCCTATACTATACACTGTACATAAAATTGCATATATTTCATCATCAAAATGACTCTTAAGTAAATAGTGTTATTACCATTTTATGGATGTAAAAGTGGAGAGGTCAAGAGGTTAAATACCTTGTTTAAGATCAGTAGATAGATGTTATTCTTTGTTAAGCATGTAACATGTGCTAGGAATTGTGCCAAGTACTTTATATATTTTATCTCATTGAATCCTATAAAAAACCTGTGAGGTGCATACTATTATCCTCATTTTACAGAAAATAAAACTGAGACTTTGAGATGTTCCTCAATGTCACATAAATGGTAAGTGGCAGAGTAGCAGAGCTGGGATTCAGAACAAGATCTCTTGTGGTTCTAAATCTATCACTCTTTCTATTCTATTATTCTACCTTCCATGAGCAAATATTTTAGCTTGCTAAATCTCTGTTTTCACATATGAGAAACAGGGTCATTCTGAGGATTAAACCAAATAAAGTGCAGTGTAGTATAAAGGACTATACAAGATCTAGCCTATTGTTAAAATTATTTGTATGTCTGGTCCTGTCTGGTTTAATTTCTGGAAGGAAGAACTGTGAAGATTTTATAAGTAAGGGCATACTCATTGTAGGTTTTTTCCTGTTGTTGTTGTTTGTTTTTAAGCTATAAAGTTTGCCTTGATTTTAAAAAGACTGAGAAGTTTGTGCTGTGAAAGTTTTGCCCCCCTCAGACTGTCTCTAAATCTCAAAGAACCAGTGCCTGTCATTTCGGCAGGCTATGTCTATATGGAAGTTCCTCCATTTCGAAATATAGGCTTGCATTACAGATTACCTCATGTAAACGTTTTAAATATAGATAAATCTATTTTCTGTAAGACTAAGGTTTTTTTTTTAATGTTTTTAACATTTATTCATTATTGACAGACAGAGAGAGACAGAGCACGAGCATGGGAGGGGCAGAGAGAGGGGGAGACACAGAATCCGAAGCAGGCTCCAGGCTCCGAGCTGTCAGCACAGAGCCCTACGTGGGGCTTGAACCCCATGAGCAGTGAGATCATGACCTGAGCAGAAGTCAGACGTCCAACCAACTGAGTCACCCAGGCGCCCCTCTATAAGGCTAAAGTTTAATAAGGGGTGCCTAAATTGCTCAGTCGGTTAAATGACCAACTTCAACTTAAGGCATGATCTCAAGGTTTATGGGTTTGAGCCATGCATCGGGCTCTGTGCTGATAGCTCAGAGCCTGGAGCCTTGTTTTGATTTGTGTCTCCCTCTCTGCCCCTCCCCTGCTCGCACTTTGTCTCTCTTTGTCTCTCAAAAATAAATAAATGTTAAAAAAATTTTTAAAAAGTCAGGTTTAATGAGTTTATGTAGGTTCTTTACTATCATGACATGCTTATGTTAATCTTAGTAAGAGATATCCTTTGATAAGTAATCCCCTTGTGGAGCAGTCAAAAAAAAAAAGTTTTCTTTTCTGTGCAAGTAGCAAGTCCATAGTTCTCTTAGAAATGGAGAGCTGATCACATTTGTCTTGCCTATCTAAATTCCTTGGTTCTTTGCACAGTAGTCAGAATGAACGAACAGTGAAGCCTAAGGGGGTTTAATTCTCCCTCTTTTTTCTTAATTGGATAGTTTAATTTTAATGCACAATAAGGCAAATAAATTTCTGATTCCAAAGCTTTCTAGTCTTTTCTCTATAATCAAATTATAGTAAAATGGAACCATATTTTGAATAATTAATCAATGTAGCCATTTATTTTACCCATTAAAACTATGTAATTTTTCCTTCACATACTTTGGTAAATAAAAAATGAATGTAATTATGCAAAATGCTACTGTGGCATCTATTTGCCAGCAAAATTCAAAACATTGATTATTTTTTAAGTCATGTTTTGAACTCTTTAGGGAGTGTAAGAACCAGAGAAAGATTCTCATTTATGAATATCCCTCTAATATTCAACAAGCTTTTAAAATGTATATCTAGAATTTTATTATCTGGGATTTTTTTTTGTTTCACTTTATTTTGTAGCATAAACAATACCTATTTGTTTCTCTTTAAATTGGATAAGCCTGGTCCAGTTGGGAGAAACAGATTGCTTACAGTTTGGAGATGTCATTAAATTATGTCTACATTCTTGAATTTGCTGGTTTAATTTTATCCACTATGCAGTCAAAGCAACTGCTTGTGAAATCGCATTATTATGCTAAATCTTGGATTAAACTCTGGGAAGGTGAGTGATGGAGAATCATAAAGAGTAGATCTTCCCAGGCTCCTTTTGTGCATGTTATACCTGATGTGTCCATGTTATTTCCTGTTCGCTGTGAATGGGTTGACCCGAGCCTGTCTCAGTTCTTCCTTTTTTTCCAGACTTTTCATTGCCTTTTTAAGCCTTTAGCTCTTTTTTTTAAATATATATATAGTCATGTGTTTACCCCCTTGCATCCTTTGCCCAACCATTTTTGAGCCACCTTTTTGTTGAAAGCTTCCCACTGAGGACTTTTTTCAAGCCAGATTGCTTTCCTTCTCAATGCCAGATACTCTAAAATATCTTATCATTCCTTACTCTCCTTAATGACAAATCATTTTCTTACTTCTTCTTGCAGGAAAAAACCACTTAACATGTAATTTAATAGTACGTATGATTGGAATTGTGCCACTTGGGTATGAGGCACAAATGATAAGTGACTCATGTGAGTTACTAAAGTTAGTATTATGTTTATCCAAACAAATCAAACATCTGAGTATGTTTTGGTAAGGATAAAAGTCCTGGATTTAAACAATTATTTGATTTCCCAGAACCCAAAGGAAACTGGTTTCCTCAGGTAAGAGAAGAGAGTAGAATCACTACTGCTTCTTTCTCTCTCCTATCCCAAAAACGTTTGCTCCAGTGATGCAAAAGTAACATCAATTTGCCTCTCACAGGAGCTGTTTACAATTTGTGTCTAATTACCATGCAGCACGTGGATAATGCATAGCATTAAATATGTATCATCAGATTAACTTTGATGTAAGTTCTATTTGATTACTGTGCTAAACTCCATCCATGCATAATCATTGTATGTTGTTCACATGAGATGATTGTCTTCTCATAACAACAAAAACAACAAAAAACAATTAAGGACATACTGCCTCACAGAGAGTTAACACTAGTATTCTCTCTTCAGTATAGGTTATTAGGTTCTTCCCTGCCAGGCAACTAATATATTTTAGTTATTTAGCAGGATGAATATCTTACTTAAAAACACATACACACTATATGTATATAATATATATATACATATATTATACATATTATACATACATATTATATATATAATATGATAAATTACAATACATAATATATATAATATATAATGTGATACATTATATATAATTTAATCAGTAAGAACATGCCAAAATTTTAAGATTATTAATAAAAATACTAATGTCTCCCTTATTTTAAAAGGTCTAACTGTAAGCTAGAAATGGAATTCACTATGGGGAAGATGTTGAAATGTAGTTTGAAGTCAGAATGGTGATTAGGGCTGAAAATAGGATTTTTGGAATCATTTGCAAAGAAATGTCTGTTGGGATATGAGGACCAAAGATAGTGGATAGTGGATATCTACCAAAGTGTGTAGTGGAAGGAAAGTGACAAGTGGAAGGTTAAAGACTGTATTTCTATAGAGCACCCTAGTTGAGGGAATGGATGGTGTTAGAGAAATCAGAACAAAATGAGCCAGCATGTCAGGGAGAATGCCAGATACTGTGGTATGTCACAATACCCAGCACAGGAGATAATTTTAAGGAATGATGGGTAAGAGAATGAGATGCGGGAAGGATACCCATTTTGATATCCTGAATTTCAATAACTTACTTAAAGTAGTTATTTTCTTTTAGTTTTTTTTTTTTTAAACAATCCATACTACATACCAGACACTTTTATTCCTTAAGCAAATGTTCTATGTCTTTTGGTCTCTGTCTCCCTTATTTTTATTTTTTTTATTGATTTTTTAAAAAATTTTTTATAATGTTTTTATTTATTTTTGCGACAGAGAGAGACAGAGCATGAGCAGGGTAGGGGCAGAGAGAGAGGGAGACACAGAATTGGAAGCAGGCTCCAGGCTCTGAGCTGTCAGCACAGAGCCCGATGCAGGGCTCGAACCCACAGACTGTGAGATCATGACCTGAGCTGAAGTCAGACACTTAACCGACTGAGCCACCCAGGCGCCCCTGTCTCCCTTATTTTTAAAGGACAGATGCACTTCTTCTGGAAATGCAACTATCCAGTGCCCCACTTTTGTCTCATTCTCCACCCACTACATTTTCTCTGTCCTTTCCTCCTTCCCTCTTTTCCCCCCCTCCCTCCCAACCCCTTTACCTTTCACCTCCCTTCCTTCCTCCCTCTGTCCTTTCCTTACTTTCTTTCATTTTAAATAAATTATTTTTTAATAAAGCCCCTAATCTTTCCTAATAATATCCCCTCAATGAAATATGGCTCTAGGGCATCTCCTTCACACCTGGAAGCTACAGAAATACCTCTATACATGTCCTTCTGTGATACATGCATAGGAATATTCCAGCTTGCTTTTTTCCTCTCAGATAATTTCTACCAGTGCTGGCTGTGTTACTCTTTTGGAACCCATTCAAGTGTCAAGCACTGTAAGATGTGTAAGGTCTACAGGTGGCCACATGATTATGTCTTTCCAATGTCACTTTATGTCTCAAAACAGCTTATTTGAATTATGTAACTTTTTATTGGGTCATGACATAATAATTAGAATAAAGCATAACTCATCTGATCTATTGTCCTGATTCCAGACAATGCTACTCCTAAGATATCAAAGATAGATGGGTATCTATCGATTCTGCAGGGAAAAAGATTCTTCAACTTCCCTCAGTTAAACAGTTCTAGAGTATAATTATTGTTATAGTCAGGAAGTTCATGCATGTGTAATAGTAGAGCTCATTTTTGTCTCTTCAATCCATCTTTGTAATCATTGATCTATTTACGCGGCTATTGACCATCTTTATTTTATGCAGCCTTGTGAGTCTGCATGTGTTCATGTAGTTTACAAGGGTTGATGACTATAAGTACATCAATTAAGGCTTTTATGGCATTAGTACTATAGAATTGAAAACATTTTTCTCTTAAATAACAACTTGTATTAAGCACATTCATTTCAATATTTTTTTAGGGAAAATGAAACATTAGCAATAACAGCAACATTCGAAGGCATTTCTTTCCCATTTCTCATTATGATTGAATACATAATTACTTTATGGAATGCTACTGCAATCTAAAAATACTTTTATCCTTGAGCTACTGTTCTTTTTCATCTTTTGCTTCTAACTGGTTAGTCGAGTGTTGTTTTTTTTTTTTTTTCTCTTCCCTTTCTTCGCTGCTTTCCTTTGACCCTTGTTTGCTACTTTCAGTCTGCTGATTAAATCATATCTATTCCAAGCAAATGTGATGACTGCTTATTTCCATCCCCTCTGTGTCTCTTGTTGATGAATACCAGTATTCGTCACCATTATTGATTGTATCATCATCCACGAGTGATACCAACTGTTTTACAAAGAAAGAAAAAGTAGCTTTAAACAATTATTTTTCCTATAGTAATTGCATTATAAAGTATTTTTAAAATGCAAACTTTTTAATCTATTTACACGTTGAACAAAAGATAGGTCTTATTAGCAGTTGAACAAGATGTGGCTTCAAAGATCATATTTTCTGCTGCCATTATAGAATTTAAGCCATGTTAGAACTTTACTAAGATTCTGACTCTTTCATCCTAAAGATCCTTTGGGCCTATTGAAGTGAGGTGATGTTTCTGGTAGACCAATAATTCCCTTGAAATTATAGAATTTGGAAAGTGCCATCTTTCTCCTCGCATAGACTTTCAGAACCTTGAACTAGGAAATGAGAAGCAAGGTTATACCAAATCCCTACTCTAACTTGAGTTATGAAGCTACCTCTGGACAAAAGACAGAAGTCCCTCAGCCCAAGACAAATGGAGGCAAGGAATCCAGGCTCTAATACCTTTAGTGAAACTAACAGATGGCAAACAATCACACTTTTTTTTTTTTTACCAGCTTCCTATTCATTTTTTTTTAGTATTATATAAATTTGTTTTGAATCCAAAGATTGTTGGCTAGTCATATATTTAATGAATTATAACACCTTTCTAATTGATTATATCTTCAAAACTAATTCCTCTCAATTGTATATCCAGAAGTAATCAAAACGTTCTATATATGTGGAATATTTACTTACCATATGGTTTTTGCAATGTTCTATTATAATTCTAGATTTCCTACGTAAAGTATAAATATGAACTATAGAGGCAGGAAGGAATACAGAAGAGGGATTGAACACTGTTTATTAAGCTCAGTGGTAGGTCCATAGACCCATAGATTCATCATCTTGTATCTACATTTTGGTATGCCTTAAGTACTACACAATAAATAAGCTTAAAAGTATTTGACAAGTGCTGAAAGCATATGCCTAAGAAGAGTTCCTTAACTTTGGTACTGTTGATATTTCAGCTTAGTTATTTTTTGTGGAATGCTATTGTGTACATTGTAGGATGTTTTGTAGTATTCCTGACCTCTACTCCCTGGGTGCTAGCAGCAGCCTCTCACCACCAGTTATGACAACCAAAAATGCCTGCAGACATTGACAGATGTCCCCTACTGGGCAAAATTGTCCCTTGTTGAGAACCACCGTCTTCAAAATTACCTTTATTTCTGGAATATAGTTACTAAACTTTCAGAATTTAGTAAGCTTCCAATTAGTGGTTTTGTTTCTATTTTCAATGTTTATTAGAAATTTCAGTACAGAGGTTTGGGCATTTGAATAGGCAAAAACAAAAAGAAAATTGATTCCATGTGATTAAAATATCTCTTTTCCAGGAATGTAATATATTCGTGTATGTTCAAATACTGACAGAATGCATTCTCATTAAGTTGCAAATACCCCTATCCAAGTATTGTTTAAGGTGTAGGCCATAATTATTTTTCATTATGAATTCTGAATTATTTTAATTATGAATTATGAATATAGGCAATCATATTAGTGTGCATTGACTTTATCACTTTATTAGCATGAGTTTCCTTTATCACATAGTATGTGGGTTTTTATATTGTTTTGTTTTATATTAATGCCTTAATACTGAAGAATTCACTTTAAAGCATTCTAAAAACCTTATGTTTATTTCTTTTGATATGTCATTTAGGTTAAGTCAAATAATATAGTGATAATGTCTTCCAATTTGGTGTCTGAAACCTGGATCTGAATCCCAACCCTGCCATTAAACAGCCTGTGAACCCAAGAAAGTTACCTATCCTCTCTGGGCCCATTGTCGTTAAGCTCTAAATAGCTGATGAGTTTGTTGTGAGGATTAAATCAAATAATAAATGTGAAAGTCCCACTGGCACAGTGATGGTCACATGGTAGTCACATGACAAATGTCTTTTGGAGTTATTGGGATCAGTTCAGTTAGGCATGGTAGTTTGAAACATTTTCCTTCAAAACTTTCAGTTGAATAGCCAGCCTTCAGTTTTCTATGTTAATGGAAAGAATTATTAGCTGGATGATAATTCTCCTGGGGCTTTTCCCTCTCTATGCACTGTCTGGAATTCCAGAAATAGAGGCATCATCTATTATTAGTGAAATTGTGTATTTTGAGTATTAGCAGACAATATTTTGTAGGAATCAAAGTATTTCTACACTTGAAATTGAAAACATGACCTTGTCTAAAAGGTTTGGTGGTAGAAGTATTTGTTATATTAAAGAGTTTGCCAGAAATGATGTGATCCATTTCAAATAATTAAAAAATACCTACTTTGGGTATTTGTTCTAATAAATAATCACAAACTATAATATTTAGGGGCTAAAAATCTTAGATGACAATGCTAAAATGTGGTTTCAAGAGTGTTTTCGTTTGGCCAGAAATAGGAAGGATGGGATTGCTCTATGACAGCAAAGAAAAGGAAAACTTATTATATAGGTGTAACCTGAAGAAGTATGGCTTACATAAAAGATGGCAAACAGAATAACCTCCTAGGAAAGGTAAGAAAGAATATGGATGAGAACAGATATGATATCCCTATCATATTCTAGCTGGTGGAATATTTAAAATATCTTCTTTTTCCTTCTCTTTCAATTGTGGAACCTTTATTTTATTATATATTTGCTCAGGTGTGGTCATTATCTTCTAAACTGTACACATTATACTCTAATTTTTGTCTTTGTATCTTGATGATAAAATTAGAGACCATCAAAAATTAAGGCTAAAATAAACTTTATGAATTTTTTATTTCCCTTATTGTATGGAAGGATATACTATCTACTTTGGATATTTGTGGAAGGAGAAACTGAAGCCCAAAGAGGCTTATGTCACATAGCCAATCTGGATCACAACTCATTTCAGACAATGCCCACTTCATTGATTTTTTTTGACCTGTATTGTCTGACCAGTGTTTTTCCCTGCTGTGATATGCAGATGGTTGAATAGGTTGGAGGAATTTACAGTTGGACAGGAATAAAAAGTATCCACAAAAAGTTTACTAAATGAACAGTTTGTGTAATGTCTATCATCAGAAGTCAGAGTAGAAACTAAATTATCCTTCAAAATATTTTCTTCCAGTATTATAAAACATTATAAATGTCTTCTTTGGCACTCATTGTTTGTGTTATGAAATATATAATTAGGTGCCAGGAAATAAAGACTTAATTTTACTTAATGCAATATAAGGGGCATTAGATTTTGTTTCTGCATTAATAAGCCACATTTTATTAAAATGAAAGTGTGGTTCAGATACTAATAAGACCATCATTTGTTTTATCTCATATGAAGGATTCAGTGTGATGGATCCTTTTTAATGAAATGAAGTCCTTCAGCTTTATGAGTAAAATAATATGTCTTTTGGCCTTCATTTTATTATTTTTCATCAACATATGTATTTGAATAGAGTTGAAAAACTAGTTGCTTCTCAGGAAAAGCAAATAAGGTGTCTGCTTTTCTTCCTTGAGTGCTGTGACTAATTACTACATCATCTCCTTGGAGTTTGTATTCTTCAGTGGTTTATTCTTAAAATACCATTCAGTGTATTGGGGAAAAAAAGCACTGTGTTTGGGTTTTAGTTACTTATCATCTCTCTGACCTTGGGCAGGTCGCTTATCTTCTTTTAAATTTCTTGACTATAAACAGGGGAAAATGTGTACTAATAAAACTGTTTTATTATAAAAATTAAATATTAGAATAAATGAAAACACTTGAAAACTGTAAAATGATTAAAAAAATAGAACACAGATATAGATGAGTCCCTTGGACATCTACTTAGCCCAAACCTCTCACCTTTTTTAGCTATTTAGCTATTTAGTAAAGACAATTCACTCTCCACTTAAACATTCAACCATCATTTGAAAGAACATCCCCAAAATAACTCATATTTCAAATCTCTCCCCTAAATAGAGGCCTATGTTCCTTATTTTCTGCATTTCTTTTTATCCTTTCTCTCTTTAACCCTGCCTGAGACTCATCCTGGTTCATCAAGCATTCCTACTGATCCTTTATCTGAAGATTTATTATATCCACTCTTACCTCCCCTTCCCACAGGACTAGACTTTTGTCACTTCAGTAATTTTACAACTATTGTTTCCTAGCTGTTTCTTGACTTTAGGCTGCCGCCAGCCTAGTGCATTTTACTTGATTTGACTAGCTTTTCTCTTTCTTCCATCAATTAATGTTCTCCCTCAAAAAGCAATACCAGTGATTGCCATCTGGTTTTGTTTGTTTTGAACATTGTAGAAAATCTCTAGTGAATCTCAAACATTTGGTGAATTTTTCAAAATCTTGATTTTGAACGATCTGTACATGATTTGACTTTGCTTTTCTCCATGCCTTTGCACATTCCCTTTCATCATTTCAGTATCTTCTACATCTTTCAAAATATTACTTAAAGCTCACATTCTCCTAGAAACCCTCCCTACTTTCTATTCCACCTTGAGCTCTCTGTTCTTCATATGCCCATTTGGACTATGTTACTCATAGGTTTTTGGAATGGTTGTTTAAAATGATCTTTGCATATGATGTTGACATTCTAAACTACATCTAAACAACAGGTGTTCCCTGTTTCAGTTATTTTTTTAGCTCTTTTACAACCAGATACATGATATAGTGTTTATATGATAGATGTTATGTCATGTGATTTGGTGGTATTTAAAATTAGAGATTGTGAAACTGCTAGACTGAGCCTCTCTGCAGGACCATATTGAGGGGGTGAGCAGTCCATGTTAAGCTTAGTGTTAGATTTATGGATTTCCTTTCCTTGACTGTTTAGGTCTGTGTTATCTCCCAAGGATTTCTGAGAATTACAAGAGCCACTCCAGCTTCCTTTGTTGAACTAAAGACCTTTATGAAAGTAGACACAAGGATTCCATACATTATAAAACAGTACTTATATAGACCCATGATTAATGGTGTGTATTTCTGCTATTCCTAAACATTTCCATCATAGATGGTTCTGCTCTGAAAGTTCTTTTGTGAGAGGTAAAAACTACCCTGGTTTATGTAGTTTACCCTGACCACAACTATTTTGGGGGAGTGTGGCTTGGCCAAGGGAGTATTGGTGGTCTCCATTAACCCAAGTGCATGCAGGCAGTGCTTTTAGCACACTAGATCCAAAGGGAGTAGGCACTAGGTCCAGTTTATATAAGTTCCATGTTGTACATATTATTCAAAAGAAAATCTGGCTATTTCCAGATGAAGAGACTTTGTGTTGGTGATGAGTAGCATCACACATAGGGAGGTTTTTCTTATTGGGTACCATAAATCCACAAAGAACATCTGGAATAGTATAAAGACAACAGATGCTGTGCAGGATGCATATAATATTAAGGTATGCTTCCCCTTTGGACAGGGAACATGCCACAGGTCTACAGAAAGGTGGAGCTTACCTGTACAAGAGTTTGGGAATGTTTACCAGATACCCTTCTTATATCCTGAACATATGGACTCCCCTTATCTGAACTTATGTCCAAGTCTCCTGAGAAGGGCCATTGAGTAAAGTGTCATAAAGAGGTCAGACCTTCAGAGGATGGATAATTAGTTGATGCTGGAGTGAGTATCCACATAGGAGTGACTGCCTGGAGTGGGACTCTATCTGAAGTGAAGCATAGATTCCCCACTGGTAAATTCTGCCTAACCTATTCCAGTCATGGGATAACAAACATATTTGATCACCCTATATTGATATATTGTCTTACATATAATACTTAGTAATCATTTTACTTGGTATTGGCATATATTCCAGATCTTCTCTACATAAAATCTAATCCATTCCTTTACATTTAGTGGTAGAGTGGTGGTAAAATTTGCTCAATGGATATTTATAAACATTAACACATGTTGCTAGTTGGGAAAGCAGTCGATTTTTGAGGATTGCTGTGAAGATTGTTTCTGCTTTATATTTGTTAGAAGTTGATGCCCCAGGCCAAATGTACTTTATGCATTATTTTCATAGATAATTTGAATACTGCTTTTGGTAGTATTCAAATATTTCAAACAAAATATGTGATTTGTTGTAGGATTTCTTCAGTTTTTGTTTGACTAGTTCCTCTTAGTTCATTGTACAAATGAATGCCTAAGCTGGAGTAGTTCAGAATCAAATGATTGCCTCTTATCTCATTTTTTCCGCCAAAACTCAATTGACTGTTCTTGATGTCAAAATGGATGGGATATTTGAAGGGGTACGAAACTCCAAAAATTATTTTTTCCTTAGAAAAAAGAAAAAAAAACTTTGAGGGGCACCTGAGAGGCTCAGTCGCTTAAGCATCTGACTCTTGGTTTCGGCTCAGGTCACAATCTCACAGTTCGTGAGTTTGGGCCATCATGTCGGGCTCTGCATTGAGGCTGGGTGGGATTCTCTCTGTCTCCCTCTCTCTCTGCCCCTCTCCCCATCTCTCTCTCAAAATAAATAAATAAACATTTTTTAAAGTTTAAAATAGATAAGTTTAAACCCCAGGGTTATTATTTAGTCTCTGCAAGAAAAGTAAACTACAGAGTATGTCTAAGCATTGCAAATGTGAAAAGTCATTATCTACATGATGATGACCAACTGAAAAATGTTCCTGAGTGACTCATCAGAAGAAATCAGTATTGAATTGAATCAGATGAATAGAAGCCTAAGTTCTAAATTTTGAAGATTTAAGGCAAAAAAAAAGTGAACTGTTCTGGGGCACCTGGGTAGCTAAGTAGGTTAAGCATCTGACTTCAGCTCAGGTCATGATCTTGTGGTTTGTGAGTTCGAGCCCCACTTCGGACTCTGTGCTGACAGCTCTGAGCCCGGAGCCTGCTTCGGTTTCTGTGTCTCCCTCTCCATGCCCCTCCCCTGCTCATGATCTGTGTCTCTCTGTCTCTCAATAGTAAATAAACATTAAAAAAAATTTTTTTAAGTGAACTCTTCCAGAGTGATCAAGAACATCTGATGACAAAGTTGAATTAAGTTTTACGAAAGGATCATTTGGGATACTTCTCTAACATTTGGCTGTATATGTACAGTTAAAAAATAGCATTAATAGAATATAACCATATGTTCCCACATTACCAACATTTATGAAGCCTATTGTTTACTCCTTCTTTACAGAAGAAATCACTATTCTGAATCTTGGGCTCATGATCCCATGCCTTTCTTATGTTTTCACATGTGGATGTATCCCTAAAATATATGTTTAGTTTAGTCCTCTTTTTTTTTTCTTTTATATGAGTGGAATCACATTACATATATGTTCTATTACTAAATTTTTCACTTTTTTTTTTAAAGATTTAACCATTTTGATGTGTGTAGCTATTTTGTTTTCATTTCCTCCAAGGTATATTGTCGCATACTATGAATATTACATGATCCATTTGCCTGTCCTATCAGTAAATGATTGGATTGAACAATCCAATATTGTTGGATATAAATTTAATCGCAGTAGTTGATTACAATTGCATAAACTGGACAAATTTCTGTGTATTGAGATTCATATATTTGATTCTTCCTATCCTTGAACATGGCATGTGTGTCATTTTTACATCATTTTGAACAACTTTCAAAAAACTTTTTTGACACTTCCTAATTTATCTGTTATTCCATATGTTGGTTATTTTTTAACCTAAATTAAACAATATGTTTACTGTTCCATGCACGTTTGCTTAAATTTACTTGCATATTTAACTTATGTGTATACCTTCCTTCTTGTATGACAATTTCCTTTAGGATCATTTTCCTTCCTACTGAAACACCTCTTTTTAAACTACCTTTACTGCGATTTTGGTCATACTAAACACTTTAAAATGTATTTGATAATGTTTTATTTCATCCGTGTTCTTAAAAGATATTTGCAATGGATATAGAATTCTAGCTTGCAGATTATTTTCTCTCAGCAGGGTCAACATATTATTTCACCAGTATCTGGTTTTGATTGTTGTTAAGTGAGGTATAGTCTAAATTAACATTCCCTGGAGTTAACCTGTCTGTTCTATTGTTTTATCTTTTTTTTTTTTTCGTCTTCGGTGTTCTGGAGTTTCATTATGATATGTGTTGGTATAGATTTCTGTTATTCATTCTTCTGTTTATCCTGATTCATTGGGCTTCCTGAATTTAATGATTGCTATTTTATCAATGCTGGAAAATTGTTAACCATTTTTATTTAGAGTATTATCTGTCTCCAGTGCTCTCTATTCATAGTTGCCTTCTGTAATTCTAATATGCATATTTCACGCATTCTCACTCTGTTTAGGTTTCTGTGTTTACATCTCATAGTTTGTCTTTCTGTACTATACTTTAACTGGATTTTTAAGGCCTATTAGTTTACTATTTTATGACTTGTGCCTCATCTTCTGTTGCACCTATTCAAATGAATTTCTAATGTCAATTATTATATTTCTTATATCTATAAATTCTTTGTTTTTTCCAATATTATGTCTTGTGTCTTTATAGGTCTAATTCTGTTGTTTGTTTTTGCTGACTCTTACTAATGTTTCTTGCTTCTTTCTGTGTAATCTGTATTTTTATTGTGAACTAATGATTGTTAAACTTTATCTGTGAAAATACTTGGAAACTGAAGTTTAAAAGTAGAGTCCTTCTTGGAAATTTGCATTAATTATTACCAGACATCTGGGAGCACTAACAAAGACTAATCACTTTAAATTCTTTTTCTGTGTGTGTGTGTGTGTGTGTGTTTATGCATATGTATATATGTAGATTGTTGATGTTGTTTTATATTTTGACAACTAGGTAGTTTAATTGTGGCCAAAAACCTGCATGGGAGCTATTCTGTGGTTAGAGGTTTCCAAGTAAAAAAACCTTTACCCTAGATCCCAGAGTCAAGGCAAAAGCAGGCAAGATTCCGTACTGTTTTTCTCTGTGGGTGGGCTCTGTGTTTTTCTTGATGGGAAGCCTTTCACTGGAGATATTATTTTGGAGAGTTTTATAATTACACAAGGAATTGAATTTGCCCTCTCATCTTGTGAAAGGACTAGGCTTTGTGTACCATCTTAAGTTTTAGGCCTTGAAGGGTGAAAACTCTAAACCAGTAGAGATTGGTAGATGTTCCTAGGAAAACATTGGCCTTTAGTATTTGGTTATATCTCTGGATTAGTGATTTGTATAAAAGGAATCTTTTAAAAATTTTATGTGTTCTATAAATTGACAGACTGTAATCAATTTGACTACCCAACTAACTACGGTAACCAGTCGTCCAGAAACAGAAATACTGTGTTTTCTAAAGTATCTCAATGACTCTTTATTGGGAAGTTGGGGCAAACAGATACTACTCCTCCGCCCCATGTTCAGGTCAGTGTATTTTACTTTCCACAGGTGCCAAATATTGTTTATGCTTAGTTAAAAATCTTATTGTTTTACTGTATAGGAGTGGTAGCATTCTGATGTAGCATGTTTTGTGTAACTATATGCATATTCTGTTAGTGTGCTAATTTTCGTAGTGTGCATAGAATTGCATCATTTCATATGCTCCCAAATCATGGAGGAGAAACACTGACTTTGGAAAGTTAAATGATTGGGTAGAGCATGAGTATGCACCCCTGTACAGTTGGATGAAATTTCCAGATAGTCTTTTGAGGTATTCAACATCAAATGCATTGCAGTACTCTCCTTTCAAGACTTCTAAACTGTTAGTACCCTTCAGACTCTACTCTTATCTTAGATAGTTGTATTGACTGTTGTAGTAATACTCAGCTTTGGAAACATCTATATAGAGTACTTAATAGTAATGCATTCTCACATTTGTCTGTGGTAGTTTGTCATGGACATGATAAGGTGATATCTAATGAAAGCTGAGTGTAGCATAAACAGGATATTGTATACCTGTTACCTATTTTAATGGATATGAATCTATTATATATCTGAGAATATCAGTTTTGCCACTTATAATGAGAAGATATTTTATATTGCATTGAAATATGTTAATTTAACCTACATGAAGGGAATATAGTCTATAGAAGAATATTAATAACATGGATACTATCGATATTATGTTTAAGAATATATCACAGCTAGACATGGGCATACACACCTCACATGTTATTAAATATTCATAGTCATTCATTATGTATATTCTCTATTTTTTTAATTCTTAAGATCACCTTTTAGGTTTAATATGATTTCCAATTTTTATTTTTGTGTACGAAGTGGAACTTCAATGAAATAGAAGATAACTAACGTCAAAGGAATTCTGTTAGTAATTATCTTCCAGATTAAATATAAATCATGTTAATTTTTTTAGAAAGTAATACCTTTTCTCTGCAAATAGGATCATGGCATTAGCAGAAATTGAATTTTTTATGTACAAAATAGTCACAACTTTTCTTTTTATAATTATAGAAGTTGTAAATATATCTGTAATCTCCATTAATCTATAGAGCTAGAACACTTTGAAGAATTTAGTTGAACTTAAATTAGGAAATGTTTAAATAGCATGTGATTTACATGCACATATTTTTTTTACCAAGAAAGTGGTAGAAGTATTCATTTTATTGATTGATTGATTGATTATTTTTTATTTTTTAAAATTTACATCCAAATTACATATTTTTGGCTGTAGAATGTAAAAGAAGGGTTGAACCCAAAGAGATTTTGCTGTTGAGTTGTCAGAACTTGTTACAGAGTGGTCATTGCCAGTTTGAAAGCTTAGAAGATGGAGAGAATGCCAGTTCTTGTTGGCAGAATAGAGCCATTAGGAGAGGCTGATAAGAAGTAAGGATGAGAGGTCAGAGTGACTATGAATTCTTTAGATTTGTTCAGTTTGATTTAATGATAAGAAATCTAGGTGGGACTGTCAATTAGAAACAAGGAACTTGAGGGGCGCCTGGGTGGCTCAGGAGGTTAAGCATCTGACTCTTGACTTTGGCTCAGGTAATGATCTCATGGCTTTGTGGTTTTGAGCCCCGCATTGGGCTCTGCGCAGGCAGTGTGGAGCCTGCTTGGGATTCTCTCTCTCACCCTCTCTCTCTGCCCCTCCCCCACTTGCACTGTCTCTGTCTCTCACAAAATAAATGGTAAATAGTCTGTTAAAAAAAAAATGAAAGAAACAAGGAACTCGAAGCTGGATACCCATGGTGAGGGCTGGAGCTTTTTGTTTGGCATTATTAGCCCTGAGGTGATCCTGACCCTGGGAGAGTTGATGAGCTTTTTAGAGGACTGGAGTTAATGTTAAGTCTAAGAATTTAGAACAATTTCTTTAGGAAAAGTTTCCTTACCTGGGACATATTGATGATTAAATAGGAAGGAAACCTGTCAAAACCTGCCTCTTTGGAAGACACAGTTGTTATAGTCCAAGGACAGGAATTTTGTCACCAGGGTTTCAATGCTTATGTGTCCTATTATTGACTAATATATATTTTTTAAAGTAATGGCTCTGTAGGGGTGCCTGCGTGGCTCAGTTGGTTCAGCATCTGACTTTGGCTCAGGTTGTGATTTCACGGTTTGTGGGTTCGAGCCCCATGTGGAGCTCTGTGCTCACAGCTCAGAGCCTGGAGCCTGCTTTGGATTCGGTGTCTCCCTTTCTCTCTGCCCCTCTCCCACTCACACTCTGTTTCTCTCTTTCTCGAAAAATAAATAACACATTAAAAATTTTTAAAAAAGAGTGGTTCTGTTGAGAGGGCTAGAAAAGCTCCCCCTGAATGCTTTAGACCACTAAACAGCATTTTAATATATTTTAGTTGGCTCTTAGAGACTATTATAGAAGTTATAGAAATTTAGGAATTTCAAACCAAAAGGAGAGAATTATAGCATATCCACCTGACAAATATATTTTGGATCAAATGCAACACAAATTACTGTCAGTCATATGTTGATTATGGTTCCACTGTGTAGGCAGGAGTATATGTAGCTCTTTTCAACCTATAATCTTCATGAGGTTAGAATCTCTAGTGGTAACATGGTGGTAATCACATTTTTGGAAGCCAGTATATATTAGCTGAATGGATGAATGAAACACAAAATAAGTATAGAACCAGGCCCAGCATCAAAGTGTATGCCATTTAACTCAAAGAACAAGAGCTGAAAAATATGATTTAAGAATATGAAATATACACATACAATTTGAGACATATGCCATAAAAAAGTATTGAAAAACATATAATAAAGTAGAATAACTAAGGGATTGAGGTTTTTGACCAGATAAAATGGGGGAGAGTTGTACTAAGATCGCAGAGATTTATTCAGGAGTTTGGGGAAACATTTCTTGTCTAGATAATGAAAAAGGAAATAAAGTATTTGTCAACATAAGTTAAAATAATTCTGTTATATATATATATATACATATATATATATATATATGCATCTCTTATGTATATACAGATATACAATTCTATATAAAATACAAATATGTGTTAAAATTTTATATATACACTGTAATATATATTTTAAAGGTATAAATAATAAATTAATAAAAGAAATACTGGCCCTGATTCATTTATGTGGGGAATAATAGACTTAATCACAGTAAACCTAACTCGGCTCTTCTACTAAAATGACTTAATGAGATATAAAAGAAAAAAGAACGGTTATATTTTGGCAAGAAGGAAAGGACATTATGGATCAATACTTTCACTTAACTAACCTTTAAGGGTGTAATTAACATTTAAAGGAAATAAAGTTTTGGAAGTATTACAGAGTAATTGAAGAAATGTAAAAAGTACTTAAAATCCCGTGGTCTGTTTGGAGAAATTCCTTCAGGTAACAGTGGCAGTCATCAGAAAGTGGACTTCTGACGTGTAAAAAAAAGATGAAGAAAAATCTGCTTATTTGGTGAAATAGTTACTGCTTTCCCCTTTGTTGTTTTGTTTGTGAACTTTTGCTCATTGACATTTTCTAGGATGAAACTTTCATGGTGACTGAGATTTTATCTTTTAAACACAAATCTTGAAGTACTTGAAAGAAGATGGTCAGTAGTAAGTAGGAGCAGTGGGAGGGAGAAATGGAAGGGATTCAACTTTATCATCTCACAATTTGTCATAACCTAAGTTGAATTTTAAATTTATAATTTCTAGCCTCTACTATTATGAACAGCCTCTACTATTATGAACAGCTTTTCACATACAGTATAGAGTATGTCTGAACTCACCTTTGCAATTTATTTAGAGAATCCAAGTAGTGGTAGTATCACTAAGCTACTAAAAGTCAAAAGCTGTTTTAAATGTTTTAAGTTTAAAACACTTGTCTAGTCCACATCATTTCACCTGTATTTTTCTTGTTCTTGTTCCTAGCTGTTTCAGGTCCCTAACTCTTTACAAAATCCCCTACATTATGTTTTTAGGGGTCTCCGGAAATATCTTACACATCCCATGAACTAAATTTGTCAGCTACTATGTAGCAGCTGTGGGTAATTTTCCTCATTTCCTGTTTTGAACCCTAGGGATGACTGTATATGGGGAGAGGGGAGGAGTTTTCCCATGGTGCACAACTATCCTGTGTACTGAAGACCATTAGGTGCCAAGGGTATGGAGTGTTCTGTGGCAAAATACAGAAATATGTTTCTTCCTTTCTTTCCTTTTTTAATATACTTGATTAGAGGTGTATCAAAGTAGTGCTCGTCACTCAGCTCTCCTTTCCACAGCACTCAGACAATTGACTGTGTTGGGGGTGGGCAGGCTGGGCCTGCTGATACATCCAAGAAACACATAAGCTACAGAATCACCCCAATCCTTTTTAAAATACAGGCTTTCTTCCTGAATTTTAAAATGCAGGTTGGCTTTCTTATTGCCTGATACACTTCAGTTAGGCAGCAAATTTCTCTCCCAGGACTCTCCTTAGTCCACCATATAAATGGACTTCTAGGTGATTCATAGGGCTGTCCACTTTAGTCTCAAAATATGCCTTGAACCTAAATAATGTTTTTCATTTTCTCTCTTGACATGCTTTTGATGAGTAGGTAAAAGAGAGTAGAAGCAAAGGAGTACTGTTATGTCTCTCTTCTATCGTCTTACCCTCCTGCTTCTTCTATTCAGGAATTTATGGGCATGAAAACATTAATGTTCAATCTTACACTACATATCTGTATATAAAGTTTAGTACATATGTAAAAAAAAACAGTTATCTTTAGGGATTGGCTATGATGGCCACTTACAACATGGGTTTCTAGAGGAAGGTAATTCATTAAACACTAAGTAGTATATTGGTAGTCTGTGTATTATACACATGAAAGAGAGAGTGAGTTTTATTCCAAATCTTACTTGTAAATAGAACCTACTAAGCGCTTGCAGTTATATAAGCTTGCAACTCAGCCATAAAACCACATCCAGAATCAAAAAATATCTAAGCCCACTGAATGTGTTAAATATTTCATATAGCTGAACAGAAAAAGAAAAGATATGTCACCTACTGTGGAGTCTGCATTCTAAAAATGTGTTAACAGGTTACCTAAAGCTAGAAGAGAAACAGAATAACATTTCACATTCTGAGCTAAAATTTTATTTTAGACTTGATTCATTCTAGTTTACATATTGTCATGGCTAAAATTGATATGGAAATTTAGAAGTATACAGAATTGAGATCTTTAATAATTTTAATTCTGTTCTTAATCTTTCTGGTTTAGTTGCCCTGTCGTGAAAATTATGAAGTTCACAAACTGATTTTTTGTTTTATATAATATATATATATATATTTTCAATATATGAAATTTATTGTCAAATTGGTTTCCATACAACACCCAGTGCTCATCCCAAAAGGTGCCCTCCTCAATACCCATCACCCACCCTCCCCTCCTTCCCACCCCCCATCAACCCTCAGTTTGTTCTCAGTTTTTAACAGTCTCTTATGCTTTGGCTCTCTCCCACTCTAACCTCTTTTTTTTTTTTTTTCCTTCCCCTCCCCCATGGGTTTCTGTTAAGTTCCTCAGGACCCACATAAGAGTGAAACCATATGGTATCTGTCTTTCTCTGTATGGCTTATTTCACTTAGCATCACACTCTCCAATTCCATCCACGTTGCTACAAAAGGCCATATTTCGTTCTTTCTCATTGCCACGTAGTATTCCATTGTGTATATAAACCACAATTTCTTTATCCATTCATTAGTTGATGGAAATTTAGCTCTTTCCATAATTTGGCTATTGTTGAGAGTGCTGCTATAAACATTGGGGTGCCAGTGCCCCTATGCATCCGGACTCCTATATCCCTAGGGTAAATTCCTAGCAGTGCTATTGCTGGGTCATAGGGTAGGTCTATTTTTAATTTTTTGAGGAACCTCCACACTGCTTTCCAGAGCGGCTGCACCAATTTGCATTCCCACCAAAAGTGCAAGAGGGTTCCCGTTTCTCCACATCCTCTCCAGCATCTATAGTCTCCTGATTTCTTCATTTTGGCCACTCTGACTGGCGTGAGGTGATATCTGAGTGTGGTTTTCATTTGTATTTCCCTGATAAGGAGCGACGTTGAACATTTTTTCATGTGCCTCTTGGCCATCCGCATGTCTTCTTTAGAGAAGTGTCTATTCATGTTTTCTGCCCATTTCTTCCCTGGGTTATTTGTTTTTCGGGTGTGGAGTTTGGTGAGCTCTTTATAGATTTTGGATACTAGCCCTTTGTCCGATATGTCATTTGCAAATATCTTTTCCCATTCCGTTGGTTGCCTTTTAGTTTTATTGGTTGTTTCCTTTGCTGTGCAGAAGCTTTTTATCTTCATAAGGTCCCAGTAATTCATATTTGCTTTTAATTCCCTTGCCTTTGGGGATGTGTCGAGTAAGAGATTGCTACGGCTGAGGTCAGAGAGGTCTTTTCCTGCTTTCTCCTCTAAGGTTTTGATGGTTTCCTGTCTCACATTCAGGTCCTTTATCCATTTTGAGTTTATTTTTGTGAATGGTGTGAGAAAGTGGTCTAGTTTCAACCTTCTGCATGTTGCTGTCCAGTTCTCCCAGCACCATTTGTTAAAGAGACTGTCTTTTTTCCATTGGATGTTCTTTCCTGCTTTGTCAAAGATGAGTTGGCCATACGTTTGTGGGTCTAGTTCTGGGGTTTCTATTCTATTCCATTGGTGTATGTGTCTGTTTTTGTGCCAATACCATGCTGTCTTGATGATGACAGTTTTGTAGTAGAGGCTAAAGTCTGGGATTGTGATGCCTCCTGCTTTGGTCTTCTTCTTCAAAATTACTTTGGCTATTCGGGGCCTTTTGTGGTTCCATATGAATTCTAGGATGGCTTGTTCTAGTTTCGAGAAGAATGCTGGTGCAATTTTGATTGGGATTGCATTGAATGTGTAGATAGCTTTGGGTAGTATTGACATTTTGACAATATTTATTCTTCCAATCCATGAGCACGGAATGTCTTTCCATTTCTTTATATCTTCTTCAATTACCTGCATAAGCTTTCTATAGTTTTCAGCATACAGATCTTTTACATCTTTGGTTAGATTTATTCCTAGGTATTTTATGCTTCTTGGTGCAATTGTGAATGGGATCAGTTTCTTTATTTGTCTTCCTGTTGCTTCATTATTAGTGTATAAGAATGCAGCTGATTTCTGTACATTGATTTTTGTATCCGGCAACTTTGCTGAATTCATGTATCAGTTCTAGCAGACTTTTGGTGGAGTCTATCGGATTTTCCATGTTTAATATCATGTCATCTGCAAAAAGCGAAAGCTTGACTTCATCTTTGCCAATTTTGATGCCTTTGATTTCCTTTTGTTGTCTGATTGCTAATGCTAGAACTTCCAACACTATGTTAAACAACAGCGGTGAGAGTGGGCATCCCTGTCTTGTTCCTGATCTCAGGGAAAAAGCTCTCAGTTTTTCCCCATTGAGGATGATGTTAGCTGTGGGCTTTTCATAAATGGCTTTTATGATCTTTAATTATTTTCCTTCTATCCCGACTTTCTCAAGGGTTTTTATTAAGAAAGGGTGCTGGATTTTGTCAAAGGCCTTTTCTGCATAGATTGACAGGATCATATGGTTTTTCTCTTTTTTTTAATTTATGTGATGTATCACGTTGATTAATTTGCGAATGTTGAACCAGCCCTGCATCCCAGGAATGAATCCCACTTGATCATGGTGAATAATTCTTTTTATATGCTGTTGAATTCGGTTTGCTAGTATCTTATTGAGAATTTTTGCATCCATATTCATCAGGGATATTGGCCTGTAGTTCTCTTTTTTTACTGGGTCTCTGTCTGGTTTAGGAATCAAAGTAATACTGGCTTCATAGAATGAGTCTGGAAGTTTTCCTTCCCTTTCTATTTCTTGGAATAGCTTGAGAAGGATAGGTATTATGTCTGCTTTAAACAGTTCTGGTAGAACTCCCCTGGGAAGCCATCTGGTCCTGGACTCTTATTTGTTGAGAGATTTTTGATTACCAATTCAATTTCTTTGCTGGTTATGGGTCTGTTCAAGCTTTCTATTTCCTCCTGATTGAGTTTTGGAAGAGTGTGGGTGTTTAGGAATTTGTCCATTTCTTCCAGGTTGTCCAATTTGTTGGCATATAATTTTTCATAGTATTCCCTGATAATTGTTTGTATCTCTGAGGGATTGGTTGTCATAATTCCATTTTCATTCATGATTTTATCTATTTGGGTCATCTCCCTTTTCTTTTTGAGAAGCCTGGCTAGAGGTTTGTCAATTTTGTTTATTTTTTCAAAAAACCAACTCTTGGTTTTGTTGATCTGCTCTACAGTTTTTTTAGATTCAATATTGTTTATTTCTGCTCTGATCTTTATTATTTCTCTTCTTCTGCTGGGTTTAGGCTGCCTTTGCTGTTCTGCTTCTATTTCCTTTAGGTGTGCTGTTAGATTTTGTATTTGGGATTTTTCTTGTTTCTTGAGATAGGCCTGGATTGCAATGTATTTTCCTCTCAGGACTGCCTTTGCTGCGTCCCAAAGCGTTTGGATTGTTGTATTTTCATTTTCGTTTGTTTCCATATATTTTTTAATTTCTTCTCTAATTGCCTGGTTGACCCATTCATTCTTTAGTAAGGTGTTCTTTAACCTCCATGCTTTTGGAGGTTTTCCAGACTTTTTCCTGTGGTTGATTTCAAGCTTCATAGCATTGTGGTCTGAAAGTATGCATGGTATAATTTCAATTCTTGTGAACTTATGAAGGGCTGTTTTGTGACCCAGTATATGATCTATCTTGGAGAATGTTCCATGTGCACTCGAGAAGAAAGTATATTCTGTTGCTTTGGGATGCAGAGTTCTAAATAGATCTGTCAAGTCCATCTGATCCAATGTATCATTCAGGGCCCTTGTTTCTTTATTGACCGCATGTCTTGATGATCTATCCATTTCTGTAAGTGGGGTGTTACCCGTGCAATTACCACATTCTTATCAATAAGGTTGCTTATGTTTATGAGTAATTGTTTTATATATTTGGGGGCTCCCGTATTCAGCGCATAGACATTTATAATTGTTAGCTCTTCCTGATGGATAGACCCTGTAATTATTATATAATGCCCTTCTTCATCTCTTGTTACAGCCTTTAATTTAAAGTCCAGTTTGTCTGATATAAGTATGGCTACTCCAGCTTTCTTTTGGCTTCCAGTAGCATGATAAATAGTTCTCCATCCCCTCACTCTCAATCTAAAGGTGTCCTCAGCTCTAAAATGAGTCTCTTGTAGACAGCAAATAGATGGGTCTTGTGTTTTTATCCATTCTGATACCCTATGTCTTTTGGTTGGAGCATTTAATCCATTTACATTCAGGGTTATAGAAAGATACGGGTTTAGAGGCATTGTGATGTCTGTATGTTTTATGCTTGTAGCGTTGTCTCTGGTACTTTGTCTCACAGGATCCCCCTTAGGATCTCTTGTAGGGCTGGTTTCGTGGTGACAAATTCCTTCAGTTTTTGTTTGTTTGGGAAGACCTTTATCTCTCCTTCTATTCTAAATGACAGACTTGCTGGATAAAGGATTCTCGGCTGCATATTTTTTTCTGTTTAGCACACTGAAGATCTCGTGCCAATCCTTTCTGGCCTTCCAAGTTTCTAAAGAGAGATCAGTCACGAGTCTTATAGGTCTCCCTTTATATGTGAGGGCACGTTTATCCCTTGCTGCTTTCAGAATTTTCTCTTTATCCTTGTATTTTGCCAGTTTGACGATATGTCGTGCAGAAGATCGATTCAAGTTACGTCTGAAGGGAGTTCTCTGTGCCTCTTAGATTTCAATGCCTTTTTCCTTCCCCAGTTCAGGGAAGTTCTCAGCTATTATTTCTTCAAGTACACCTTCAGCACCTCTCCCTCTCTCTTCCTCCTCTGGGATACCAATTATGCGTATATTATTTCTTTTTAGTGTATCACTTTGTTCTCTAATTTCCCCCTCATAGTCCTGGATTTTTTTTATGTCTCTTTCTCTCAGCTTCCTTTTTTCCATAACTTTATCTTCTAGTTCACCTATTCTCACCTCTGCCTCTTCAATCCGAGCCGTCGTGGTTTCCATTTTGTTTTGCATTTCGTTTGAAGCGTTTTTTCAGCTCCTCATGACAGTTCCTTTGTCCCTTGATCTCTGTAGCAAGAGATTCTCTGCTGTCCTCTATACTGTTTTCAAGCCCAGCGATTAATTTTATGACTATTATTCTAAATTCACTTTCTGTTATATTATTTAAATCCTTTTTGATCAGTTCATTAGCTGTTGTTATTTCCTGGAGATTCTTCTGAGGGGAATTCTTCCGTTTGGTCATTTTGGAGAGTCCCTGGAGTGGTGAGGAGCTGCAGGGCACTTCCCCCGTGCTGTGGTGTATAACTGGAGTTGGTGGGCGGGGCCGCAGTCAGACCTGATGTCTGCCCCCAGCCCACTGCTGGGGCCACAGTCAGACTGGTGTGTGTCTTCTCTTCCCCTCTCCTAGGGGTAGGATTCACTGTGGGGTGGCGTGGCTGTCTGGGCTACTTGCACACTGCCAGGTTTGTGGTGCTGGGGATCTGGCGTATTAGCTGGGGTGGGTAGGCAAGGTGCACGGGGGCAGGAGGGGCAGGCTTAGCTCGCTTCTCCTTAGGTGATCCACTTCAGGAGTGGCCCTGTGGCAGCAGGAGGGAGTCAGATTGGCTGCCGGAGGTTTGGCTCCACAGAAGCACAGAGTTGGGTGTTTGTGCGGAGCCAGCAAGTTCCCTGGCAGGAACTGGTTCCCTTTGGGATTTTGGCTGGGGGATGGGTAAGGGAGATGGCGCTGGCAAGCGCCTTTGTTCCCCACCAACCTGAGCTCTGTCGTCTGGGGGCTCAGCAGCTCTCCCTCACTTTGTCCTCCAGCCTTCCCGCTTTCTGAGCAGAGCTGTTAACTTATGACCTCCCAGACAGTAAGTCGCGCTTCCTGTGCGAACACACTCCCTCCGGCCCCTCGGCTTTTGCCAGCCAGACTCGGGGGCTTTGCTTGGCCGGAAGGCTGCCCCTCCGCCCCAGCTCCCTCCCGCCAGTCCGTGGAGCGCGCACTGCCTCACAGCCCTTCCTACCCTCTTCAGTGGGCCTCTCGTCTGTGCTTGGCTCCGGAGACTCCATTCTGCTAATCTCTGGCAGTTTTCTCGGTTATTTAGGCAGGTGTAGGTGGAATCTAAGTGATCAGCAGGACACGTGGGGAGCCCAGCGTCCCTCCTATGCCGCCATCTTCCCACCCCTCATAATATATATTTTATGAAAAATCCCATTAACAGAAAAATAAAATAAAAACAATTGAGTAATTTACATGCTTTGAAAATATTCTGGAAAAATGGAAATACCTTGTTATTTACTTACCTTTTCATTTCATAAAAGAAAATTATATTAATGAGGCAAAATAATGGATGCTCTTAATTTCATTTGGTTGTATATATGTTGTTATATCAATATTGGTATTTTTGTAAGTGAAAGGACATAATATTATAAATTTAATCTTTTTAGTTACTCAATGGATGCCATTATAGGCCTAAAATTTAATGGAAATGCAAAATTAACTAGGAAGAGGGAAATATATAAGCAGAGTGAACAAAAGAGAACTTACCCTGGGGCAAGATGCAGTTGTTTCCCATGGGATTTATGCTATATGTTGCCTACTGTATTTTCTTAGTGTGTATTTATATTTATTAAGGAATATTGATCTGGGGGCGCCTGGGTGGCTCAGTCGGTTAAGCGGCCGACTTCGGCTCAGGTCACGATCTCGCGGTCCGTGAGTTCGAGCCCCGCGTCAGGCTCTGGGCCAGGCCCAGAGCCTGGAGCCTGCTTCCGATTCTGTGTCTCCCTCTCTCTCTGCCCCTCCCCTGCTCATGCTGTGTCTCTGTCTCAAAACTAAACGTTTAAAAAAAAAATTTAAAAAAAATTAAAAAAGGAATATTGATCTGAAGTAATTTATTAAAAAAAATGAAGTAGTTGACTTGTGTCTTAGACCAATTTTAGTATCAGTGCAATGATGGCTTCATAGAATGAGTTAGGAAGTGTTCTGTTCCCCCCTTTTAATGTTTTTGGAAGAG
The DNA here is from genome assembly GCF_024362965.1 of Panthera pardus. Classification (NCBI taxonomy): domain Eukaryota; kingdom Metazoa; phylum Chordata; class Mammalia; order Carnivora; family Felidae; genus Panthera; species Panthera pardus. The sequence continues at coordinate 50,151,947 of NW_026526843.1, read as the reverse complement.
ATTGAAAAAGCTTGGTGTTAATTCTTTTTTACATATTTGGTGGAATTCACCAGTGAACCTAACAGGTCCTGAGCCTTTCTTTGTTGGGAATTTTTGATTACTTACACAATGTCCTTACTTCTAACAGGTCTACTCAGATTTTCAGGTGGTTTTTTTTTTTTTTTTTTAAATTTTTAATATATGAAATTTACTATCAAATTGGTTTCCATACAACACCCAGTACTCATCCCAAAAGGTGCCCTCCTCAATACCCATCACCCACCCTGTCCTCCCTCCCACCCTGCCCTCCCTCCCACCCCCCATCAACCCTCAGTTTGTTCTCAGTTTTTTAACAGTCTCTAATGCTTTGGCTCTCTCCCACTCTAACCTCTTTTTTTTTTTTTTTTTTCCTTTTTTTCCTTCCCCTCCCCCATGGGTTTCTGTTATGTTTCTCAGGATCCACATAAGAGTGAAACCATATGGTATCTGTCTTTCTCTGTATGGCTTATTTCACTTAGCATCACACTCTCCAGTTCCATCCATGTTGCTACAAAAGGCCATATTTCATTTTTTCTCATTGCCACGTAGTATTCCATTGTGTATATAAACCACAGTTTCTTTATCCATTCATCAGTTGATGGACATTTAGGCTCTTTCCATAATTTGGCTATTGTTGAGAGTGCCGCTATAAACATTGGGGTACAGGTGCCCCTATGCATCAGTACTCCTGTATCCCTTGGATAAATTCCTAGCAGTGCTATTGCTGGGTCATAGGGTAGGTCTATTTTTAATTTTCTGAGGAACCTCCACACTGCTTTCCAGAGCGGCTGCACCAATTTGCATTCCCACCAACAGTGCAAGAGGGTTCCTGTTTCTCCACATCCTCTCCAGCATCTATAGTCTCCTGATTTCTTCATTTTGGCCACTCTGACTGGCGTGAGGTGGTATCTGAGTGTGGTTTTGATTTGTATTTCCCTGATAAGGAGCGACGTTGAACATCTTTTCATGTGCCTGTTGGCCATCCGGATGTCTTCTTTAGAGAAGTGTCTATTCATGTTTTCTGCCCATTTCTTCCCTGGGTTATTTGTTTTTCGGGTGTGGAGTTTGATGAGCTCTTTATAGATTTTGGATACTAGCCCTTTGTCCGATGTGTCATTTGCAAATATCTTTTCCCATTCCGTTGGTTGCCTTTTAGTTTTGTTGGTTGTTTCCTTTGCTGTGCAGAAGCTTTTTATCTTCATAAGGTCCCAGTAATTCACTTTTGCTTTTAATTCCCTTGCCTTTGGGGATGTGCCGAGTAAGAGATTGCTACGGCTGAGGTCAGAGAGGTCTTTTCCTGCTTTCTCCTCTAAGGTTTTGATGGTTTCCTGTCTCACATTCAGGTCCTTTATCCATTTTGAGTTTAGTTTTGTGAATGGTGTGAGAAAGTGGTCTAGTTTCAACCTTCTGCATGTTGCTGTCCAGTTCTCCCAGCACCATTTGTTAAAGAGACTGTCTTTTTTCCATTGGATGTTCTTTCCTGCTTTGTCAAAGATGAGTTGGCCATACGTTTGTGGGTCTAGTTCTGGGGTTTCTATTCTATTCCATTGGTCTATGTGTCTGTTTTTATGCCAATACCATGCTGTCTTGATGATGACAGCTTTGTAGTAGAGGCTAAAGTCTGGGATTGTGATGCCTCCTGCTTTGGTCTTCTTCTTCAAAATTACTTTGGCTATTCGGGGCCTTTTGTGGTTCCATATGAATTCTAGGATGGCTTGTTCTAGTTTCGAGAAGAATGCTGGTGCAATTTTGATTGGGATTGCATTGAATGTGTAGATAGCTTTGGGTAGTATTGACATTTTGACAATATTTATTCTTCCAATCCATGAGCAGGGAATGTCTTTCCATTTCTTTATATCTTCTTCAATTACCTGCATAAGCTTTCTATAGTTTTCAGCATACAGATCTTTTACATCTTTGGTTAGATTTATTCCTAGGTATTTTATGCTTCTTGGTGCAATTGTGAATGGGATCAGTTTCTTTATTTGTCTTTCTGTTGCTTCATTGTTAGCGTATAAGAATGCAACTGATTTCTGCACATTGATTTTGTATCCTGCAACTTTGCTGAATTCATGTATCAGTTCTAGCAGACTTTTGGTGGAGTCTATCGGATTTTCCATGTATAATATCATGTCATCTGCAAAAAGCGAAAGCTTGACTTCCTCTTTGCCAATTTTGATGCCTTTGATTTCCTTTTGTTGTCTGATTGCTGATGCTAGAACTTCCAGCACTATATTAAACAGCAGCGGTGACAGTGGGCATCCCTGTCGTGTTCCTGATCTCAGGGAAAAAGCTCTCAGTTTTTCCCCGTTGAGGATGATGTTAGCTGTGGGCTTTTCATAAATGGCCTTTATGATCTTTAAGTATGTTCCTTCTATCCCGACTTTCTCAAGGGTTTTTATTAAGAAAGGGTGCTGGATTTTGTCAAAGGCCTTTTCTGCATCGATTGACAGGATCATATGGTTCTTCTCTTTTTTTTTGTTAATGTGATGTATCACGTTGATCGCTTTGCGAATGTTGAACCAGCCCTGCATCCCAGGAATGAATCCCACTTGATCATGGTGAATAATTCTTTTTATATGCTGTTGAATTCGATTTGCTAGTATCTTATTAAGAATTTTTGCATCCATATTCATCAGGGATATTGGCCTGTAGTTCTCTTTTTTTACTGGGTCTCTGTCTGGTTTAGGAATCAAAGTAATACTGGCTTCATAGAATGAGTCTGGAAGTTTTCCTTCCCTTTCTATTTCTTGGAATAGCTTGAGAAGGATAGGTATTATCTCTGCTTTAAATGTCTGGTAGAACTCCCCTGGGAAGCCATCTGGTCCTGGACTCTTATTTGTTGGGAGATTTTTGATAACCGATTCAATTTCTTCGCTGGTTATGGGTCTGTTCAAGCTTTCTATTTCCTCCTGATTGAGTTTTGGAAGAGTGTGGGTGTTTAGAAATTTGTCCATTTCTTCCAGGTTGTCCAATTTGCTGGCATATAATTTTTCATAGTATTCCCTGATAATTGTTTGTATCTCTGAGGGATTGGTTGTAATAATTCCATTTTCATTCATGATTTTATCTATTTGGGTCATCTCCCTTTTCTTTTTGAGAAGCCTGGCTAGAGGTTTGTCAATTTTGTTTATTTTTTCAAAAAACCAACTCTTGGTTTCGTTGATCTGCTCTACAGTTTTTTTAGATTCTATATTGTTTATTTCTGCTCTGATCTTTATTATTTCTCTTCTTCTGCTGGGTTTAGGCTGCCTTTGCTGTTCTGCTTCTATTTCCTTTAGGTGTGCTGTTAGATTTTGTATTTGGGATTTTTCTTGTTTCTTGAGATAGGCCTGGATTGCAATGTATTTTCCTCTCAGGACTGCCTTCGCTGCATCCCATAGCGTTTGGATTGTTGTATTTTCATATTCGTTTGTTTCCATATATGTTTTAATTTCTTCTCTAATTGCCTGGTTGACCCACTCATTCGTTAGTAGGGTGTTCTTTAACCTCCATGCTTTTGGAGGTTTTCCAGACTTTTTCCTGTGGTTGATTTCAAGCTTCATAGCATTGTGGTCTGAAAGTATGCATGGTATAATTTCAATTCTTGTGAACTTATGAAGGGCTGTTTTGTGACCCAGTATATGATCTATCTTGGAGAATGTTCCATGTGCACTCGAGAAGAAAGTATATTCTGTTGCTTTGGGATGCAGAGTTCTAAATATATCTGTCAAGTCCATCTGATCCAATGTATCATTCAGGGCCCTTGTTTCTTTATTGACTGTGTGTCTAGATGATCTATCCATTTCTGTAATGGGGTGTTAAAGTCCCCTGCAATGACCACATTCTTATCAATAAGGTTGCTTATGTTTATGAGTAATTGTTTTATATATCTGGGGGCTCGGGTATTTGGCGCATAGACATTTATAATAGTTAGCTCTTCCTGGTGGATAGACCCTGTGATTATTATATAATGCCCTTCTTCATCTCTTGTTACAGCCTTTAATTTAAAGTCTAGTTTGTCTGATATAAGTATGGCTACTCCAGCTTTCTTTTGGCTTCCAGGAGCATGATAAATAGTTCTCCATCCCCTCACTCTCAATCTAAAGGTGTCCTCAGATCTAAAATGAGTCTCTTGTAGACAGCAAATAGATGGGTCTTGTTTTTTTATCCATTCTGATACCCTATGTCTTTTAGTTGGCGCATTTAATCCATTTACATTCAGTGTTATTATAGAAAGATACGGGTTTAGAGTCATTGTGATGTCTGTATGTTTTATGCTTGTAGTGATGTCTCTGGTACTTTGTCTCACAGGATCCCCCTTAGGATCTCTTGTAGGGCTGGTTTCGTGGTGACAAATTCCTTCAGTTTTTGTTTGTTTGGGAAGACCTTTATCTCTCCTTCTATTCTAAATGACAGACTTGCTGGATAAAGGATTCTCGGCTGCATATTTTTTCTGTTTAGCACACTGTAGATATCGTGCCAAGCCTTTCTGGCCTGCCAAGTTTCAAAGGAGAGATCAGTCACGAGTCTTATAGGTCTCCCTTTATATGTGAGGGCACGTTTATCCCTTGCTGCTTTCAGAATTTTCTCTTTATCCTTGTATTTTGCCAGTTTCACTATGATATGTCGTGCAGAAGATCGATTCAAGTTACGTCTGAAGGGAGTTCTCTGTGCCTCTTGGATTTCAATGCCTTTTTCCTTCCCCAGTTCAGGGAAGTTCTCAGCTATAATTTGTTCAAGTACCCCTTCAGCACCCTTCCCTCTCTCTTCCTCCTCTGGGATACCAATTATGCGTATATTATTTTTTTTTTAGTGTATCACTTAGTTCTCTAATTTTCCCCTCATACTCCTGGATTTTTTTATCTCTCTTTCTTTCAGCTTCCTCTTTCTCCATAACTGTATCTTCTAGTTCACCTATTCTCTCCTCTGCCTCTTCAAGCCGAGCCATCGTGGTTTCCATTTTGTTTTGCAATTCGTTTAAAGCGTTTTTCATCTCCTCGTGACTGTTCCTTAGTCCCTCGATCTTTGTGGCAAGAGATTCTCTGCTGTCCTGTATACTGTTTTCAAGCCCAGCGATTAATTTTATGACTATTATTCTAAATTCACTTTCTGTTATATTATTTAAATCCTTTTTGATCAGTTCATTAGCTGTTGTTATTTCCTGGAGATTCTTCTGAGGGGAATTCTTCCGTTTGGTCATTTTGGAGAGTCCCTGGCGTGGTGAGGACCTGCAGTGCACTTCCCCTGTGCTGTGGTGTATAACTGGAGTTAGTGGGCGGGGCCGCAGTCCGACCCGATGTCTGCCCCCAGCCCACTGCTGGGGCCACAGTCAGACTGGTGTATGCCTTCTCTTCCCCTCTCCTAGGGGCGGGATTCACTGTGGGGTGGCGTGGCTGTCTGGGCTACTTGCACACTGCCAGGTTTGTGGTGCTGGGGATCTGGCGTATTAGCTGGGGTGGGTAGGCAAGGTGCACGGGGGCAGGAGGGGCAGGCTTAGCTCGCTTCTCCTTAGGTGATCCACTTCAGGAGTGGCCCTGTGGCAGCAGGAGGGAGTCAGATTGGCTGCCGGAGGTTTGGCTCCACAGAAGCACAGAGTTGGGTGTTTGCGCGGAGCGAGCAAGTTCCCTGGCAGGAACTGGTTCCCTTTGGGATTTTGGCTGGGGGATGGGCGGGGGAGATGGCGCTGGCGCCTTTGTTGGCCGCCAAGCTGAGCTCTGCCGTCCGGGGGCTCAGCAGCTCTCCCTCCCTTTGTCCTCCAGCCTTCCCGCTTTCCGAGCAGAGCTGTTAACTTATGACCTCCCAGACGCTAAGTCGCGCTTGCTGTCGGAACACAGTCTGTCCGGCCCCTCCGCTTTTGCCAGCCAGACTCGGGGGCTCTGCTTGGCCGGGGAGCCGCCCCTCCGCCCCGGCTCCCTCCCGCCAGTCCGTGGAGCGCGCACCGCCTCGCCGCCCTTCCTACCCTCTTCCGTGGGCCTCTAGTCTGCGCTTGGCTCTGGAGACTCCGTTCTGCTAATCCTCTGGCGGTTTTCTGGGTTCTTTAGGCAGGTGTAGGTGGAATCTAAGTGATCGGCAGGACGCGCTGTGAGCCCCGCGTCCTCCTACGCCTCCATCTTCCGGAACCCCCTTTTTTTTTTTTTTTTTTTTTGACTCAGTCTTGGTAGTTTGTGTGGTTCAAGGAATTTGTCGATTTCTTCTAGGTTATCCAGTTTGTCGGCGTACAGTTATTCATCGCATCCTCTTAGAATCTTTTTTATTTTTTTTAAAATTTTTTAATGTTTTTATTTATTTTTGAGACAGAGAGAGACACAGCATGAGCAGGGGAGGGGCAGAGAAAGGGGGAGACACAGAATCTGAAGCAGGCTCCAGGCTCTGAGCTGTCAGCACAGAGCCCGACTCAGGACTCGAACTCACGGAGTGTGAGATCATGACCTGAGCTGAAGTCAGGTGCTCAACCGACTGAGCCATCCAGGCGCCCCAGAATCTCTTTTATTTTTAAAAAATCAATAATAATGTCTCAACTGTTATTACTGATTTTAGTTATTAGAGTCTTCTGTCTTTTTTTTTCTTAGTCTAACTAAAGATTTGTCAATTTTGGAATTAACTTTTATTTTAAATAATTTTCCTCTGTTGGTTTTTCAGATCTCTAATTAATTAATTACATTTTTGCCTATTTTAATTTATGTATTTCCTTCTCACTTCTTGCTGTGGCTTAAGTGTGCTTTTCCTCTAGTACCTTAAAGTGTACAGTTAGGTTATTGGTTTGAAACCTTTCTTCTTTTTTAATGTAGATGCTTATTACTACAAATCTTCCTTTTGGTACTGTCTTTGCTGAATTCCATAAGTTTTAGCATGTTGTTTTCATTTTCATTAATATCAAGGTATTTTCTAATTTCCCTTGTGATTTCTTCTATGACCCATTGCTTATTTGCTTATTCTGCATATTTGTGAATTTTCCACTTTTCCTTCAGTTATTTATTTCTAACGACATTTCCATTATGATCAAAAAAGATACTTTGCATGATTTAAGTCTACTAAAATTTATTAGGACTTGTTTTGTGGTCTGATATGTGATATATCTTGGAGCATGTTCCATGTGCACTTAAGAAGGCACATTCTGCTGTTGTTAAGAGGAGTGTTTTGTGTAGATTAGGTCTAATCAGATTATAGTGTTGTCCAAATTCTCAATTTCCTTGTTATTTTTCTTTCTTCTTGTTATATCCATTATTGAAAGTTGAATATTAAATATCCCACATATTATTTCAGAATTGCCTTTTTGTCCTTTCAATTCTGTCAATTTTTATTTCATATATTTTTTAGCTCTTGTGGACACGTGCTGTAATAATTATATCTTCTTGATGGGTTGAACATTTTATCAATATAGAATATCCTTCTTTGTCTCTTGTTACTTTTTTTTAATTTAAGTCTATTTTGTCTGACAATAATATAGCCACCACAGTTTGGTTTTGTGTGATGTGTGGGTGTGTATGTGGTTACTATTTACATGGAGTATATTTTTCTGTTCTTTGCTTTCAACCTCTTGTGTCCTTTTATCTAAAACTGAGTCTCATGTAGACTACATACAGATAGATATGTTTGCTTTTAAATCCAATCTTCCAAACTTTTACTTTTAATGAGAATTTAATGCATTTACATTTAAAGTAATTATTCATAAGGAAGGGCTTAGTTCTTCCATTAATCTCTTTTGTGTATCACATGTTTTTTCTTCCTTAATTTCTCTATTAGTATCTATTTTTGTATTTGTTTATTTTTGTTGCCTAGTATTTTGGTTCCCATCTTTATTTTTGCGTGATTTTCTGTCACTATTAGTTCCTTTAGGGATTACAGTTGATATCTTAAACTTAAGACACCCGAGTTTTAATAATACAAAATTAGTTTAAATAACATACATTGTTCCTATACATATATATTCCTTTTATACTGTTTTTGTCACAGATTACATGGTTATACATTGTATGATCATTAACTTATATTTATAATTATTGTGTTATGCATTTGCCTTTTAACTCATATAGAAACAAGAGTTATAAACCACAAGTATAATCACCTTGTTTTTTTTTAATGTTTACCTATGTAATTACCTTTATAATTGCTTATTTCTTATGTCTTTGAATTACTGTTTAGTGTCCTTTTATTTCTGCCTGTAGGTCTTCCATTAGTATTTCTTGCAGAACAGGTTTGCTAGCAATAAATTATATTTGTTGTTGTTGTTAATTTGAGAATGTCTTAGTTTCTCCATTATTGTTTAAAAGAGGATACTTTTATTGGATACAGAATTCTTGTTTGATGGTGTTTATTTCAGGACTTAAAATATGTTATTCTACTACCTTTTAGCTTCCATTGGAGAAATCAGATATTAATCTCATTGTGGGTCCCTTAAATGTGACAATTCACTTCCCTCTTGCTATTTTAAAATCACTCTTCTTCTTTGATCCAAAGTGCCTCAGTGTGGACTTCTTTGAAGTTCTGCTCAGTGCTGATGTATTTGTTCATGGTTTGCTTTAGGTCATTGAACATATTTAAAATGTTTAAATGTTGATTTAATGTTTTTGACTACTAATTCCAAAATTGAGCTTCTTCAGGGATTTTTTCTGTGATATTCTTTTATTTTTCCTGTTTAGCTTAAGGTTGCCTATTTTTTTTGCATGCTTTGTCTTTTTTTGGTTTTGTTGAGAATTGGACTTTTGAGTATATTATAACTCTGGAAACTTGATTTTTCTACTCCCCACAGATGGCTGATGTTTGTTTCCTGAGGGCTGTAGCTATTTGTTTGTAATTTCTCTAAACAATTGCTGCAAGCTGTATATTTTTTGGGTGTGGTTACTGGATCTTGGGTTTAATTAACTCTGCTGTCAGCCAGTGATCTGACAAAAATTTCCTTAAAATGTCTGTTTCCAAAAAGCAGGGGAAGTGTTTCTGTCTATTTAAGTCTTCTGATAGATGCCATCTGGGGAAGCTACTGCAACCCAAAAGGGTTGAAATCAAGGCAGACACTTACACAGGTCCTTCAGTGAATTGCCAAACCAACCAAAATGTACCTCCTCAAATTTTGGAGAAGAAGATCCCTACTGCTCACCCTGGCATCAGCCAGCCCCTCAAGGACTCAGGCACTATCTTCACGGTGGTGCTGAGGAATGGGTTTTGATATCTCTTTTGTACATGTCATTCTCTTACCAGAGAACACCAGTGTATCCCTTCAACAAACACGCCCCTTGTTGTAAGCATCCAATCAAGTTTCAGTGTTTTGAAATAGTTTATTTAAATTGCTCTTTTTAGCTTACTGATTGCTTTGGTGGTGGGCCCAATCCCTGGAGCTGACTTTTCTGCCATTTTGTATCAACCCTACTTTCTTAAATCTTATTTTCCTGCTTTTATTCCTTGCCTGTGTCTTTTGAAATCCTATACAAGTCCCCAAAATGTTGGTTGCATGCTAATATAATGATAATAAGAATTATACCATAGATCAAGATAAACTAGGTTGAGAGGAATTAATCAATTTTGATTCTCTTAGGCATCAAACTTGAACATATATCAGACTCCATCACTTTTGCTTAATTCTCCATTAAAGTGGTAATGTATTATGTATGTAAATACTGATGTAGATAATGGGAGATTTTTTTACAGGCTTGGTGTACTTTTTTTTAAATTTTTTTTAACGTTTATTTGTTTTTGAGACAGAGAGAGACAGAGCATGAACGGGGCAGGGTCAGAGAGAGGGAGACACAGAATCTGAAACAGGCTCCAGGCTCTGAGCTGTCAGCACAGAGCCTGACGCGGGGCTCGAACTCATGGACCTTGAGATCATGACCTGAGCCGAAGTCGGCCGCTTAACCGACTGAGCCACCTAAGCGCCCCTTGGTGTGCTTTATAAGGTTAAAGATTATTCCAAATTTTGCCAATTATGAAGAGTACAGTTGACTTTTGTTATTATTGTACATGCATTAATTCAGCATAGTATTTTTCTGTTTTTCATATGAATTGACTAATAGAAAATAAAGCTCAAAAATTATGCTATATATGTAAGGCATGGTAAGTTAGTCAATTTTTCAATGTCATTTATTTCCATTTGATCTTAGCAAAAAATAAATTTATCTTCCTAATCACTTTTAGAGTTGTTGATGCAAATTTACTAGTCCTAATAATATTAAGTTTTTATACTTTTCTTTTGTTTTAGAACCTTGTAAAACATCTTCCTGAGCAGAAAATACTCTGTGAATTAGCACAGCTGAGGAATGAGTATCATGACCTCAGTGAGCCTGAACAGTTTGGAGTTGTGGTATGTATCTAGCATAAGGGCCCACAAACTCAACTGGGGTGTAACACTTGTCAGAAATAATGAAAAGGACATTTCAATTGTTGGTTTTTTTCAAACTATACAACTACATAATTTAATATAACATTGGCTGTCAGAAAAAAATATTATTTATCATGGTATTGAAACATAAAGAAATTTCTATTTCTATTTTACAGAATACTTCAAGATATCTCCTGGGATCTCTTCCATACTAGTGCTGATATTTAATTCTATTAATATATGAAAAGTAGTATATATTATTGTATTGGCCATTTTTTTCTTTTATTTAGATCTTGATGTTAGAGTTTGCCCCCCTTCCAAATTTAGGCTAAATGAAAGAGTAGTAACTAGATAAATAACAATATCCTAAAAAACTTTTTTTGTGGCATGAACTGTGTCAGAGAAAGCACAAGAATTTTCAGATTTCCTCTGGAGTGTCATTAATTAAGTGAAAGCTTTAAATAAACTGTTTTGGGAAGAAAATTCTCATAAAAATATTGTGCTTTAATATGTTTAAATCATTATTGGAATGAGTTGTTTCCTCACCCCCTCTTCATTTTAAGGGGTACAAAGGATGACTATATATAAATTATGTATTAAAGAATATAGTTACATGTTTTAGTCATTCCCCAAACCTGCTATTGAAATAATGGGCAAAGCGAAAATGGGAAAGAGGAGATGGTGATTTATTTAATTTCTTGGAGGAAAAGCTATTTTTAACTTACATATTCAATGCAAGTTGGTTTACTTTGTGGAGAAGCAGCTGTATTATGTATTATGGCTCCCTGACAATTTCCCATATGAATACTAAGACTCAAAATTAATATTGGAACTAGTAGTCAAATACTGTGCTTCATCAAATATTTTATTACCTTTTTAATAGTAATATATTTTAATTGATATGATTTGGTACTTTGCAATTTAAAACTCTTGATTAAAGTCAAAATGTGATAGAGCAGAGAGCATTCGTTTTGACCATGTGCAATAAATTCTTGCCCACATTTAGAGCTTATTAATTCTCAGATATGGCATTGCATTTACTTCTATGGGAAGATTCTGTCAAATCCCTGAAAATAAAATCAGGAGTGTATATTTTGGATGAGATAGACCTAAGGTAAAGTACCTGAGGAAGATATTTTTCTCTTTTTTGAGTTATGCAAATTATTCCAGTTGAACTGGCTAGATATTACTGATTAAATCACAGTGCTTTAGTGCAATATTAAATAATAAAAGTTTCTAGACCAAAGTCCACATTTGAAACCTAAGGTGATTGAATTCATAGTATAATTGAAGCAGAGCTATATACTATCTGAGAATTCAGCTGTGCCATGATGGTTATGAGTTTTACAGTAGGTACACTACACAGTTTCTCTGAGGCCATTTTTTTTTTCCTGAATGCAGTTTATCTTGGATGCTGTATTAGTTTTCCAAGCAAGTCCTTCAAGAGGAATATCCTTGGTGCCACACTGAGGAAATTAAGTTTGGGGACATAAAAAGCAATATACCTTCTGAATTAAAAGCAAAATAGAAAATGGAAGAGATTTCTTATTTATGCACATAACCATAAATAATTCCAGGGCTGTGTACATGAAGTAACCTGGTCCTCATATTTAATTCTCCCATCCTTAGTTACATGCCTGTAGGGAGAAAAAAGTCAAGGACATTACAAAGTAATTAATGCTACATAAATTACCCAAGATAGTATCCATCAGGATTTGTCAAATAAAGTTTAGATAATCTCCTATCTAGGAAAATATTTTTGAAATAATGATAGGCTTTAGTCTTTTGAGCACCAGCTATTATTGTTGCCATTATTGTTTATAGAAACAGAATGTATTGGGATGCTTAGAATATCTTGTATACAATAGGCAGTAAATATTTATTGAATTGAATTGTACGATGATTATTGAACTCAAGTATGAGGCTGAGATTAAAAAGAGCATATTTTAGGTCTGTAAAAGCAAAAATTATGTTAAAACATATTTCTCCAAGTCAATGCTAAAACTAAATTAACTTCTTTGTGAATACAGCCAAATACTTTTTAATCCTCAAAATATATTGACAGCCTACATTTAGGAAAGCTTCACAAGTGTAGAATCATCTGCACTAATGGGAAAGTCTCCAAACTGGTTGTCTTGCTTCTCTGCTAATTCCCCCATCAATACAATTAGTGTAGTCTACTTAAAATCTATATCCGACATGTGATTTCTGTGTCCAAAACCTTCAGTGTCTCCCAGAATTTACAGAATAAAATCTGAGCTCCTTAGTATTCTCATTCTGCTCGTAACTCTGTGTCTTTATATCCTGTTCTCTTTGGTGAACTGAGTGAATTGGTGTCTTTATGACATTTTAGCTTTTACCACAGCAGGACTCTCACTGCCATTTCAGCAGTTATTTTACTTGTTCCTGTTCAGTGACCTTTCATTTTTCTATAGTGGCTATATCATATCTTACTTGCTCTTCTTAAGTCTTCTAACCTCCCCCTATTCTTTCTTTTCATTTACTACCAACCGTCTAATCTTTTACACACCAGAGTAAAAGGAAAGCACTTAGGCTTCAGAACCTCCAATATCTCTTCTTCCTACGAAGCTATCTCTAGCCATATCTTTTATTAACATATTGTCTGTCAAACCTCAGAAAAAGGGATAGCTTATTATTATTACTAATTTTTTGTTGCTCTTATTATTTACAGAAACAACGCATTACGGAGCTACTGTGTCTGATACTATGTTAAGCATTTTTATATGCACCATCTTATGTATTATTTATATCTATGAAGTTTGCACTTTTATTAGCTCCATATTATGAATGAGGAAACCCAGGTGAAGGAAGGCTAGGGACCTTGTCCCAAGGTTACATAGCAAGTAGTAGATGCATAATTCAAACCCAGGCAGTCTGATATAGACAGTGGTTTTATTCATTTTTATTTTAAAATTTTATTTATTCTTGTATAGATATATTTTTATTTGAATTTTAGTTACTTAAAATACAGTGCAATATTAGTTTCAGGAGTAGAATTCAGTGATTCATCACTTACTTACAACACCCAGTGCTCATCCCAACAAGTGCCCTCCTTACTACCCATCTAGCCCATCTCCAACCCACCTCCCTCCCATCATCCCTCAGTTTGTTACATATCATAAGAGTCTCTTGTGGTTTCTTTCCTTCTCTTTTCTCCCCCGACCCACTTTCCATATGTGCATTTGTTTTGTTTCTAAAATTCCACATATGAGTGAAATCATATGGTATTTGTCTTTCTCTGACTTATTTTGCTTAGAATAATACATTCTAGCTCCATCCATGTCATTGCAAATGGCAAGATTTCATTCGTTTTGATGGCTGAATGATGTTTCACTGTATATTTTTATTTTATTGAAGAATAGTTGACATACAATATTGTATTAGTTTCAAGTGTACAAGATAGTGCTTCAATATTTATATAAGTTACAAAATGGTCACCACAGTAAGTCTAGTTACCATCTCTCACTATGCCAAATGGTTACAATATTATTGACTATATTCCTTATGCTGTATATTACTTCCCAATGTCTTATTTGTTTCATAACTGGAAGATTGTACCTTTTAATCCCCTTCAGCTATTTCATCTATCCCTCCACCACCCTCCCCTCTGGCAAGTACCAGTTTGTATTCTATATATTTGAGTCTGTTATTTTTTTTTTTTTTTGTTCATTTGTGGCTTTGTTTTCTTAGAATCCATGTATAAGTGAAATCATACAGGATTTCATTTAATATAACATTTCATTTCATTCATACTTATTTCATTTAGTATAACATTCTCAAGGTCCATCCATGTTGTTGCAAGTGACAGGATTTCAGATTAATATTACATTACATACGTAACACACATCACCACCACCACCACCACCACACCTTTATCTATTAATTCACTGATGTACATTTATGTTCCTTCCATATCCTGGATATTATAAATACTGCTGTGATGAACATAAGGGTGCTTATCTTTTCATATTGGTGTTTTTGGGGGCGCCTGGGTGGCTCAGTCGGTTGAGCGTCCAACTTCGACTCAGGTCATGATCTCACAGCTTGTGGGTTCGAGCCCCGCATCGGGCTCTGTGCTGACTGCTCAGAGCCTGGAGCCTGTTTCAGATTCTGTGTCTCCCTCTCTCTCTGACCCTCCCCCGTTCATGCTCTGTCTCTCTCTGTCTCAAAAATAAATAAACGTTAAAAAAAAAATTTTTTTTTAAAAATTTAAAATTAAAAAAAAAATTGGTGTTTTTGTTTCCTCCTGATAAAGAGTGCTTTTAACTGCTATACTGTTCTAGTGTATGTGTGTGTGTGAGAGAGAGAGAGAGAGAGAGAGAGAGAGAGATGCTCTACTATATGCTAATTTACTTGTCTGTGTTTTGAGCATTATTGTCTCTTGCCTGCTTTAGAGTTCTGTTTTTATTATATCTTCAGTTTGTCATTCTGCAGTTTGACTTCCTCTTCAGAAAAAATAAAACTTAAGTCCCTCACTTCCTAAAACTGAATAAATTGATAGCTGGATAGATGAATGAGTGAAAATCATTTTTGACCCTGAGATCCCTGATAGCTGCTGCTCTCTCTCCATTTCCTATCATCTGTTTTTTTTTCAAAGATTAGTTTCCTTTTCCTCTACTTCATTACTTCTCATGTACTATTCAACAAACAACAACCAGAATTCTGCCTTGAACAATGCGTTGAAAATTACCTAAGAGAGATCATTAATTACCTCCTAATTGAATCTAGAATATACATCTGATCTACTCTTCATCTGTGTCATTACCACCTTAGCCCCAAGCCAGCATCATCATTTTCTTTAACAATTATGATATACTTTTAGCTTCTTTTCCCCACTCATGCTTTTGCCTTTCTCCAAGTTAATCTCAGTGCAGCTCTCAAATGTGGCATTTCTAGAGTTTTTTTGTATTTCATCATATAATTTATCTGATTAAACCATCAGTGCTGTTGTGTGGCACTAAGGCTACAATATAAACTCCTCACCAGGATTTACCACCTCTCCCACTTTTATCTCCTGTTGCTTGGCTTCTTGCTCATGTTCCCTCAGCCACACTATATTTTATTTTTCACTTTTTTTTTTAATTTACCATGCTCTTTCCTGCCTCTGGCAGGAGATTACACATGCTGCCTCCTCTTACACTCACTTGCTGCCTGCCTCTTTCCTGCTTATTCTTCCAGTCTCGGCTTAAAGTTCATTTTGCCAGTGATGCCTTCACTTACCTATCAGTCAAAATTCAGTCTTCCTATTAAAATCCCTCAGAGCGCTTTTTTTTCCTTTATCTTTCTAGAAGTTATCATGGTTTGTAGTTATTTGTAAGGTTGTTTATTCAACATCTGTAAATCCCTGCTAGATTGCAACTTTTTCAAGTGCATGCATCATGCTGATTTTATTCACATAGTATACACTTAACATATATTTGCTGAATGTATTAACTCGAATGCAAAATCAAGCAAAATCAAGCAGGCTCTTTTTCGTCCTGATTCTGTATCCGTATGGTACTAGGTAACATGGAAGGATTTAACCTCCTTATTGAAAACTTTTCTTTATTTACCTTCTCTAACAATACTCTTTCCTAATTTCATCCCTATGACCACTACCAGTGCCCTGTGGAGTTTCCATTATCATATAATTTCTTGGATAAAAAAAACAAATCTCATCAGTTAGGAATAATCATATGTTAGAAGTGAGATCATTCCTGTAAGATTCGTTAAAATCATCATCAAATAAAAAACAATCAAATTGGCAAACCTGGGGAAAAACATGGCTTTGACTTTTTGAAAGAAATAAGTTTATCTGAGACAGTGACTGGGCTGCTAAGCTTTCTCTAAACTTTTTGAGTTTTTAGCAGCCACATCTTTGGGCTTGCTTGTATTCATATTAAATAAGCTAAGAAGAAACAAATAAAAGGGGAAACAGAAAAAATAAACTAATAATAAAATTCACTGACCTTTCCTCTGTATAGAGGCAGACCACCTTGTAAGAGGGATGTACTAGTCCCCACACCTATGATCAATAATTCTTTTCTTTACTGGGGGTAGATTGTCTGCATAGCTTCCCACTGATTTGTCCTCCAACCTGCCTCCCACAGAACTGAATTTGGTACATTGTTGTAATTATGTGCTGTACTTTTACTGGGGTAAAAACATATATCTTTGAAAGCTTTGCCAGTTAGAACCCCAGCAGGAGCTTTTAGATTCTTTAGAAAGTGTATGCAGCTCAGCTGTTCTCAAACCTCAGAGCTGTGGAAATTCCCACTTGTTTTGCAGTGAGGATGGAGACCTATACTGTGTGTCTATTAAACTAACATCTTCTGAAAAAGAAGACAATAATTAGTTCTTTTAGTAATCACTACTTTGTTTTTCTGAGTTCAAAATTACCCATATTTTTTTTTCAATTAAAAACATTCTAGAGCTGTAATCTAACAAAAATGTTGGCTAGCCTTGTGCATAAAAACATTTATAAGAAAAGCACAGATTATGTGATATTGCTGGCAGTACATTTATCTTTATTTTTGTTTACACAAATACATAAAGGTGTAAGGAGTAGATTTATACCTATAGCTGGAAGTACAACTATGAAGTAAGTGTGCTTTTTAATTTTTTAAAGCCTCATAAGAGCTTATGAGCTCTATTGAAGTTAGCTTAACCAGGTGAAAAGGAAATTTTTAAAGGCTTTTTTTCTCTCCCAAATATCATCAAAGGCAATTAATTTTGATGGAAAAGTGTAGCTCTTCTATTCCATTAATATTAAGCCATTATTCAAGTTTGCATAATCATTGGAAAAAAACATTTTTATTTCATCTGCTTTCATTCAGTGTGTTCACTGTTTTGATATGTAATGCCCTGATTGTTTCTATTTTCATTCTTTTTGTAAATATGAATGCTAGCTCTTACTTTTTGAGGTGTATTAATTTTATTGAAGGAAAAAAGCTGGATTAATAACTTTGAGATCAAGACAAAGAATACTTGCCACAACTCATTCTCAAGTCCATGTATTCATATTCTTGTTCATTTCATTAACTTCTCATAATAGTTCATTTTGTGGCAGGATTGTTACTTACATCAGATTTTGCAATAAAATAAAATAAATAAAATAAAATAAAATAAAATAAAATAAAATAAAAAGTAAAATAAAACAACCTGAAAACTGAACATTCAGATTAGGTCTATGAATGTCAGTCAATTTTGCTATTGATTTCTTTTCATTAAATTTTAAAAATCAGAAGTTAACTCTTTTCCTCCCTCTGTATATCAGTAATCTCTAATACAACAGCATAGCACAACAGTCATTTTGATGGCCATTCTTGGCCTCAAACAGTTGTTTTCAGAAGGATGTTTTGAAATGCTCTCAAACTCTTGAGTTTACAGTGTCTTTTGGGGTGGACATTGTTACTATGTTTTGTTTCAGACTAAAGACTAGTAGATGTTTGTTGATGCATAATTTCCATCTATCACTATCTTGGGGAAAGTGTTCTCTGTCAGTATATCATTGTTTTTTGATATAGAGTTAGTATTTTTTAATTTTTTATTTGACGTATAGTTAACATGTCATATTAGTTTCAGGTGTGTGACGCAGTGTTTTGGCAGCTCTTTTATATTATGCGACATTACATTTTTCCAAAGCCTGATGTTATAGACTATCTATGGTTCTTATCTCTCCTTACATCTAATATAGAAACATTTGCCATTGGCTTCATGTAGTAGGTGCACTTGTATTGATTATTTTGTCTGGTTTAGATGTAAAACATACTGCAGAAAGTACAGTAATAAGCAGGAGAGATCCTGTTCTTGAGGACATTGTTGGCTAAAAGAAGATAATAAAATTGCTTCATAGAGAATCACAGATGTCCTTGCTGTATTTCCATGCATTAAGGCAGAGTTGTGCTCAGTCATTGAATCTAGATTTCACACCTTTTATAAGCAGTTCTGTCTGCTGTTTAACTTAATATACCCTTCTTTAATTTGACTTCATTATTATAACCTTCATTATAGTTACTGATACAAATTATTCTGTGTATGCTATGTGTGGTGAGTCCTAATAGTATTTAACTATTTGTGAAAAACACATTGTAACAAAGTGTATTTGTTACAAATATATATGATAGGTCTAATGAATTCTTAATATTATATTTTGAAGAGACTATAAGATCAATTATGTTTGCATGCGATGGTCATTGAAGGTGTGTTTCTTAACAGTGCAAAAAGAAAGATAAATAACCTTAAAGGTGGGCAACATGTGGGAGCAGGAGCAGCATGTGGTTATCTCCTCCTCCTTCACACATGACTTTTACATTTGTGCCTTTTTTCTTTCTTTTTGGATTCTTTTTAATTTTTCTAATGTTTATTTATTTTTGAGAGAGAGAAAAAGAGAGAGACAGAGAGAGACAGAGAGAAAGAGCCAGCAGGGGAGGGGCAGAGAGAGAGGGAGACACAGAATCCGAAGCAGGCTCTAGGCTCTGAGCTGTCAGCACAGAGCCGGACGTGGGACTTGAACCCATGAACTGTGAGGTCATGACCTGAGCCAAAGTTGGACGCTTAACCATTTGAGCAATTTAGGCACCCCTCTCTCTGGATTTCTACAGTAGTTTGGCAGTAGATTGATATTCACCATCTGCCTAGGTGGTGGAGTGTGTAAAATTTAAATCATATAAACAAAACTATCTCTTGAGTCTTTGGGGAAATAACCCACTTGTAGCTGCTCTCACTAAAGCTGTCAGTGCATTGTTTTAAATATAGTACAGATCAGCTAAAGGAATGGTAGCTGCTTGATGTGATTTGATAGACAAGTACCTCATAACAAAATAAATCCCCTATATAATACAACACCATGGTCAACATCCCATAGTACTTCAAGGAATGCATTATAAAACAAAGAATGTCGACTAAAATGCTGCCAGGGATCACAACTGAACACAAACATGCATTTCAGTCGAGTTTGTGTTTTTAGTTATATCACTTAGGTGCACTTAAGTGCCTTTTTGAGACATGAGCCTTTTAATAGTTGTATCTGTGGCTGGGGATGTTGCTCTGTGCTTCCTATTATTTCTAAGCTTAGTTATCCAACATATTCCCTTATATACCCAGATCCTATAATAGAGATTCAACTCTTGTCTATCAGTGTACCCTGGTCTGATTGTAAAAATTAACACTTCTGATTATAGAAAATTCTGTTAGTATGATCAATGAATACTGATTCGTGGCTACTGTAAAGAGATTAATATAGCATTGCCTCCTCCATGGTCTCCAGATTTTACATTAACACATTTTCAATGATAACATTTATAATAGTAAATATATATTATGCATTAAAACTGGCTGAAGGGAGCACAACACAATATTTACAGTGTGTTCAATAGATAGTGAATGCTGTTTCTCACCAAGCCCTGAAAATACATTCCTTAATTGTGAATGAGAGAAACTTTCCCTCAGGTTTGGTAGAACAATCCATGGCCATGGTTTCTTTTTGGGTATTTCTGAAAATGAAGAAAGAGGATAATAACAACAATAGCTATTGTTTTACTTAGTGTCAGCTACTATGAGAGGAGAGTTACACATAGCATCTTATTTAAGTCTGACTGCAACTTGCATGGGTTAATTAAGGAATGAATTTTACTAATGGGGAAATGAAGTCTAACAAACATTAGGTAACTTATACTAGGTCATAAATTAGAAAGTAGTAGAACTGTAGTTCAAATCCAGGTCTGTGTAACTCAAAATCCCTATTTCTTTCACTGCAACTTGCATTATAAGTCTGGAGAGTGCAGGGAATGGTTTCTCTCACTCTCTGAGAATTAGGGGAAAATTTCTGTCAGATCTATTCTTCAAAATAATTATACAGGGCTCTGCATTTTGGCCCCGTATCAGATTGAGCCTGGGCAGTATTGTTGGGATATCCCATATGGTAGCAAATTACTTTATGTGGGAGGTAGGATACCCTCCTCTTTACCCATATAACTCTATTATGATACATTTTAATTCTCTCCCTAATCCAGCACTTTGCTGATTTCGGAGTTCCTATTTGTATGAATGAATTCATTCACTCTTTTTATAGTTATTGTCCTAAGCCATCTGTCATATTTATCACCTTCTATGCCCTAACCTATGTTGTAGATGGTAAGTGAAAGAGGAAATTTTGTCAAATCCAAGGGCAACTCTGACCCCTTAAAATGTACAACCTCTTCCCAAATCAGGGTGACTGATGATGGGTTATATCTAGTAAGAACAGTTCAACAAAGCTAATTCCCTAGAATTTCTGTTTGATATCTTAGCTGGAGAACTATTGTGGGGACAGTGAAATATTATTATTATCTGTTAAGTTTGTTCAGTAGACAATCTGGTGTCCTACTTGCGAGATCTGAAAACTGGCTAGGCAGTTAAGAACTACTTTTAAATATTTAAATGTCTAATATATGCAAGACCCTGAGCTAGGTGCTACACAAGGTGCAGTCTTTGACTCTTCTCTCTATGTACTCACCTTATCAACAACCTTGCTTCCTATAGCATCTGTTTGGATAACTCCCCAAATCTGCCAACTCTAACATTTACTTCCTCCTAAACTTAAAGGCTGAATTTCCAAAAGCTACCAGATATAATAATAATACCTAAAACTCAAAATGTCAACAAAGCAGTATTAGTTTCCAATTATAGAGGTGTCATTTTACCATTTATATGAGGATCTGTAGGACGGGGAAAGGCTGGAGGGATCAGAGAGCACATTTAAATAGTCTATTTTAATAATTCAACACTGAAGTACATAAAACTTAAGCTTGAATGACGAAAACGGAAAATAAGAGACAATTATAAGAAACTACTCAAGTTAAAATCTAGGCAAAGAATGATATTAAATTACATTATGTTTACCAAAATGTGATGATCATCCCAAAATTTGGAAGCTTAATAATAGCTTAATAATGGAAAGCTAGTAGTGTCTTTGTTAGTAGTATATATATGTATATGGTAACAGCCAAGTGATATTTTTATTTGTGGATTAGCACCCTTTACTCCACCTTTCCACAAGTCTAGAAGCAGAGTGAAATAGAAGGAAGTAATATTTATGGATCATTTATTTGGCTCCTATCTAATTATCAAAAGAAGACTGATCCAGTAATTTCTCATGCCTCATAGATGAAGAAACTGAAGAGTGGAGAAATTAGGTAGATTAGTTTCACAGGGTGAGAAAATGTGAAAGTTTCTAGATTCTATCTTTAACTGAATTTGCTACTAAGATGCACCTTACCTGCACCAAACACTGCCTCAATCCCTGATTAGGTTGCTGTAGTATAGGCAGCAGAAGATCAGGGGAAACACTTTCATCTAAAACAAAGCAACAGACCAAACATTAAACTGCAGCAAACCAGCATCTCCTTCTGCCTTCATTAATGCCAACCGTGTTCTACCTCAAAACAGACTTAAAACCTTGGAGTCATCTTTGACTATCTTCTCTCATAACTAATGCTAAATCCTGTTGCTTCTTCCTTAATCCCATCTCTCATATCCGTTGCTTCTTTCCCCTTCCTACTGTCAACATTGTAGCTCACTACCTGTTTCCTAGGCCATTTTGAAGAGAGAGTACTAATGCTCTCTCTGTTACTAACCTGTCCTTCAACCAATCATACATACTGTTCCCAATGTGATTTCAAGAGGCATTGTGGTGTAATAGTTGAGAGTTTGGGTTATGTGACCTGAATGCCTGAGTTCAAATCTCCAGGTCTTTAACATACAACTTGACTTTGCACAAATCACTGAGTATTTCTGTGCCTCACTTTCCTAATCTAGTGCTAATAACTTTTCCTAGGATCATTTTGAGACCAAATCAGTTAAAACATATTTATAATACATATGCATAAAAATGTCTGGCACAAGGCACTTAACACATGTTAATCACTGTTATTGTTACTATTATTATGATATTGCACTTTTGGTCACATTATTTCAGTTAGAGGTGGTACTAAAAAATTAAATATTAAAAAAAAAATGATTGAATCCATGTTCTCTTGATTTGTGGACCAAAAACTGAAATATAAACCCTGGAAAGGATAAAAATATGAATGAAGACAAGTAGTACTAGAACTGAAATAAAATTAAAAACCCATGTGAGCCTAAGGTTTAAATCACTGGTTGATCTGGGACCAATGCCACCCTGGTGAGCTGGGTTCCTATAAGCCCTATAAAGCATGGCCAAAGGGCATGTACATAATGACTAGCACCTGATCACAGTAGCTCTAGGGCATTTTTAACCATCAGAGAGACTGAAAAACGACTTCCTAAATACATAAAATGATAGAAACATGTGTGTGTGCAAATGCTTGTCAGTTACCAATGAAAGGAAAGGAAAAATAAAGTGGGGAGGGATTTAGAGAGAGTAGTGGAGGCATAAAGAAAGGCAGAAAGTCATAGAAACTTAGGTTCCCACGCAAACGTACACCAAGAGATTTGTGCATTCATGGTGATAGAGACTTTGATATGGTTAGCTTCCAATTTCATGGCCTTTACATGGACTCATTGGGTACTTTGGTCCACATTTTTCCCCTAGGTATATGCCTCATATATTCCCAAGTATAAATCTTTTCTCACACCATTGTTTCTACACCCTTTTGGCTCCAGTTTTTGCACTCACTCTCACTCTCTCTTCTTCTCTTTCTCTCTCTCTGTCTCTTTTTCTATCCATTTGTGTCACCTCTACTGTGAAGTTTTCATTAAACATTGTAGTCCTAAGAGTTTAAGTCAGAAAACTCTCTAGCACTTAATTTCTGTTTACCCATCTAGAATCATATGCTGGTTCTATCACTAACTATAGTTATGAAGTGACTGTGTTATGAGTTTTAAGCTATATTGGAAACTTATGGTTTGCTAGTATGTCTTATACTTACCATGTGAGTGCTGAAGAAACTGTAGGATGGTTTGTATAATATTACCCTGGTCACATAAAAAAAAAGAACTCTTGATAAGTAATAAGATCTAAATAAATATAGTAACAGGTGGATATTCCCCACATCCTTTTATAAATCTACCTATAAAAAGCATGAGAGCATATAATGGGGTAAGAAGAAGGCCAAGTTAATCTTTGGGGACACATATACCCATGGTTAATGCACAAGTTCATTTCAAAAGGCAACTGACATGGGGCGCCTGGGTGGCGCAGTCGGTTAAGCCTCCGACTTCAGCCAGGTCACGATCTCGCGGTCCGTGAGTTCGAGCCCCGCGTCAGGCTCTGGGCTGATGGCTCGGAGCCTGGATCCTGTTTCCGATTCTGTGTCTCCTTCTCTCTCTGACCCTCCCCCGTTCATGCTCTGTCTCTCTCTGTCCCAAAAATAAACAAAAAACGTTGAAAAAAAAAATTTCAAAAGGCAACTGACAGAATGCGAAAAGATATTTGCAAATGACCTATCAGACAAAGGGCTAGTATCCAAAATCTATAAAGAACTCACCAAACTCCACACCCAAAAAACAAATAATACAGTGAAGAAATGGGCAGAAAATATGAATAGACACTTCTCTAAAGAAGACATCCAGATGGCCAACAGGCACATGAAAACATGTTCAACGTCACTCCTCACTCCTCATCAGGGTAATACAAATCAAAACCACACTCAGATATCACCTCACACCAGTCAGAATGGCTAAAATGAACAAATCAGGAAACTATGGATGCTGGCGAGGATGTGGAGAAATGGGAACCGTCTTGCACTGTTGGTGGCAATGCAAAATGGTGCAGCCACTCTGGAAAACAGTGTGGAGGTTCCTTAAAAAATTAAAAATAGATCTACCCTATTACCCAGCAATAGCACTGCTAGGAATTTACCCAAGAGATAAAGAGTGCTGCTGCATAGGGGCACTTGTACCTCAATGTTTATTGCAGCACTTTCAACAATAGCCAAATTATGGAAAGAGCCTAAATGTCCATCAACTGATGAATGGATAAAGAAATTGTGGTTTATATACACAATGGAATACTACTTGGCAATGAGAAAGAATGAACTGTGGCCTTTTGTAGCAACGTAGATAGAACTGGAGATTGTTATGCTAAGTGAAATAAGTCATACAGAGAAAGACAGATACCATATGTTTTCACTCTTATGTGGATCCTGTGAAACTTAGCAAAAGACCGTGGGGGAGGGGAAGGAAAAAAAAAGAGAGGGAGGGAGCCAAACCACAAGAGACTCTTAAAAACTGAGAACAAACTGAGGGTTGATGGGGGTGAGAGGGAGGGGAAAGTGAGTGATGGGCATTGAGAAGGGCACCTGTTGGGATGAGCACTGGGTGTTGTATGGAAACCAATTTGACAATAAATTTCATATTGAAATTTTTTTTTAATTAAAAAAAAGAAAAATTATGAACTATGCCTTGCTTCCATATGAAAGTAGATATGATCTATTCAACAGCTCATTTGCTTCTTTTGAAGGGTACTTTGTGGCTTAAGGACTTTTATGTTGTCAAATTATTTTTATCTTATCTACAAGATATCTCAGTGCCTACTCTGTGCCTAACATTTATATTCAAGAAACTAAACTATACGTGCCAAAAATAAATATAATTAGAACTTTTAATAATTTATTTTCATTGTTGGTGTGCTTGTGTTGTTCATATGTGTCTATCCCCATCTCCACCTCTGTCTCAGAATTAATTTGGTGAATGAAAGCTATTAAAATGACTTGGAGCTATAGGAAATTAACGACCAAAAGAAATTATTATCATAGGAGCTATACCAAAGGGAATAGAGAACATGCACGAATACTATGAAATAAGTAATTAAAACCTAACTTGAACTGTTTTGAAGAAAACCAATATAGAATTTTTGAATAATGTACTTAAAAGTAAGTTGATGTGATTTTACCATAACCTAATTATATAGCATCAACATTTTGTCAAGTAGAAGAAATTCTTTAGAGCATATATAAATATTTAATATATTTGGTGAATAGAAATCATAGGTTTAAAATTATTAAATGTTCAATCAGACCTAGTCTTCTGATTTCAAACAAACAGCATAGTAATAGATAATTTCTTGGGAAATGTGGTTCACTTTTCTGTCATCATGCACATCTTTTATCTGTGGCCACCCTATTCACTCAAGCTCAATTTCATGTTTGTAAATTTTCATAGTTCACCTCAAGGACAAATTTTTGGCAGTTTAAATGCTATTGATGACTTATGATTATGGAATTAACAAACAGCAAATGTTTAGCTTCAATAACATTTTCTTACTGTTATAAGGATGATTTGTTTAAAACTGAACAACTAACTTTTTAAAATTTTTATTAAAATATTCCTTTGGTGGGGCGCCTGGGTGGCTCAGTCGGTTAAGCGTCCGACTTCGGCTCAGGTCATGATCTCACAGTCCGTGAGTTCGAGCCCCGCGTTGGGCTCTGTGCTGTCAGCTCGGAGCCTGGAGCCTGCTTCAGATTCTGTGTCTCCCTCTCTCTCTGACCCTCCCCTTTTCATGCTCTGTCTCTCTCTGTCTCAAAAATAAATAAACGTTAAAAATATTAAAAATAAATAAATAAAATATTCCTTTGGAATTTCTAAAACAAACCAAAACAATGTTTTTTGAGACCCAGAGAAAATTCATTTTATGCAGAAATTTTACAGTACAGTCTATAAAGTTATCTCTATTGGAGAGTGAAATAACAGGCTTTATATATATGTTCTTATAGAGCATTTCTTATCTTACAGATGAGCTCAGTGAAAATGTTGCGGCCTCGTCTCAATAGCATTCTATTCAAGCTCACGTTTGAAGAACATGTAAACAACATCAAACCAAGCATCATAGCAGTAACTCTTGCCTGTGAAGAACTGAAGAAAAGTGAAAGCTTTAACAAACTTTTAGAGTTAGTTCTTTTGGTTGGAAACTACATGAACTCAGGCTCGAGAAATGCCCAGTCTTTGGGTTTTAAGATCAACTTCCTTTGTAAGGTAAGATAACATTTTAAGGTAAGATACAATAATAGTTTCATCTGTGAGAAGGGTCACTCTAAATAGAAAGGTACACAAGCCAAAAAAAAAAAAAAAAAGTACGCTTTAAAAGAGTGAATGTTATGGTAAGTGAATTATATTTCAATTAAAACAGATATATATATGTATATATATATATATGTATATATATATATATAATTTTAGTGCAGTAAAGTCTCAAAGATATTGCATATCCTTTTGTAGTATAGTACTAAACTTTCTCATCATATCTTACTGGAGTTTGTAAATAAAAAAAAAATTGCTTTTTATAAAGTAGATGCAATCTTGTATTTCATTCCCCTTGTACTTCTTTTATGTCTCTCCAAAAGGTATTTGAGGAGCTAAATGTAATGAGGTAAATAGCCAGAAACTTCTTTTTAAGCATGCTTTGCTTGTTCTAGTCTAAGCCAACAAAACTCTTTATTGTTGAACAGTGTTGTGTTAGTTAAGTTTATATTAGGTGTAGTCCATTAACTAAAACTTGAAAGAAAATCAAGTGACAATCATCTTATTGTTTTGATCAATAATAATGATTGACCAAGTCATTTCATGATATTATTTTTGAGATTTTAATTCTTGTGAGAAGTACAGAAACAGAGAAACCCAGAGGTGATTGTATATGCTCATTTCTAGGCTAAAGTGAACCACTTTATTCGAGAGAAAGATCTGTCTGTTACAAAGAGAAAGATGAATAGACTCTGAGGTAAAGACCTGTGAGAAAGCTGGAGAGAAAAATAAATCTGAAAACAAGCAATCCCTCTTTCACATCTCGCCATGCTTCCACTCTGTTTTCTTCTCACATCTTAAAACACTGCAGAACTTTAGTTAGTTCTTGAATGAGATTATAACAAGAATCCCGAATGTAAGAGTGGATATAAATTTCTTTTCTATTCATGCATTAAATAGATGTATATGAAATATATGTGGAACAGCATTTTAATATGTATCAAAAGTGATTTGCTTCTGGCAGTTCTAACTCAGGCAAAGAATAACATTTGTAGTAATAGGATATATAGTGAAATTGTATATGTTTACTCGTGATTTATTTTTGAGGGGTGTGAGGAAAGAGGGCCAGAAAGATAGGAAAGATCATCTGGATTGCTAGACCTGGTAAAAAAAAAAAAAAAGTTACTCCCTCTTCTTGTGATATTAGGGGACATTTGAAATTATTTGATAATCATAGAATAAGGCAATGCTTGTAATAAATGGAATAAGTCATAGCCAGATTTGTAGGATAAATCTAAACATTTAATACATTTTCATTCTTTGCATACCATATACTCAGTACTAATAAAGTCATCTCTTATGAAGATGCTACTTGTTTTGAGTATATGCTATATGCATAGTGAGTGAATCTTGAAGGTGTTTTTGGTGAATGATTATAAAAATATTATAAATTAAAAGAAAAGATCAATGGAAATTTATATTGTATGCCTATTTCACATTTGATTCATATAAAGAAGACATTTAAAACAAACTCTCCTTATTTGAATAAATATGTACCTTTTTAAGTGTCTTAATTTCACACTATTGCAATTAATTACATGAAGTGATTTTTTGAAGCAAGAATGAGTAAATCATTTATACACCAGAACAAAAGATTATATTCATCTCACAGAAGGATTTTATAGTTACATCTTATATTTCAGAGAAAAGCTTCTTCCTGTCATCTACCACTCAAATAAAAGTTCTTCCATACAGCACTGATCTGACATCTATCACTAGAGGTATGCTCAAAGGATTCAGCACAAAGATTTTTGACAACTTCAAATAAAATAAAAATAATCTTGTGGGAAATACTATCATGTAGTAATAGATGTTCTAAAAGAGAAGAAGTGAATGTTTTAAAATGCCCCCTTCCCCCACCCTCCACTTTTCAGTAGGATTTTATCTTCAGGGAAATACTTGTCATTGACAAAGAGAAATATCATATATATGCATGATATTCCCCTAATGTCTAATATTAAAAGGATGCTCCTGGAATACAAAGGATTCTGAGTATGTAAATGTCTAAAATGACAGAAATTTACCAAAGTACGTAGAAATAGTTAGCTTAGGTTTGTAATCTGTTCAAACGTGAATTAACTACTGATGTATGATTAGCTAGAATTGCTGTTAAAGTCCAGTGATAAACAATTACTGGTTGATTTTTCTTATTTTTTTTCCTTAAAGAATCATAGAGGGAACTTCCTTTGTAGAGTGATGATAATGCTTCAAAAACTGATACCATTTACCCACCTAAATTACTCTAATGATAATTTCCTTTCTCAGTGAATTTAAAACTATAAATCTGCTCTTCACAAGAAGCTATAGAGTATGTTAAAATATTCACTTACTTAAAAAGGAGCTATGGTATAAGCAGTTAAGTTTATCAGATGTATTTTGTGGTAAAATAATATTAAAAATTCAGATGGTCACAGTTGGCTTCTATAATATTTGGGAAGAAAAGGAAAACAGATGTGTTAACCTAAATGTCAAATATAACTAAATGGTATCATTACTATAAGTACTACCCTCACCACAAAATGCTTTGTTAATTTGCAGCAGTGAATTATCACTTTGTGAGTCACCAAACCAGGGTTCTGAACTGTAATAAAAGTCATTTCCATGCATATAAGTTCCCAATGTTAGCTTGGCCCCTGCTTGCCTGTTGATTACTAAAATTTTAACCAATAGCAATGGTGCACTTCAGGGTCATTTATGTTTTCAGTAATATACAATAATGTATATAATCTGCATAAGAACAAAACATTTGAGAGGTGCCTGGGTGGCTCAGTCAGTTAATCGTCTGACTCCTGATTTCGGCTCAGGTCATGATCTCATGGTTCATGAGTTTGAGCCCCGCATCTGGCTCTGTGCTGGCAGTGTGGAGCCTGCTTGGGATTCTCTCTCACCTCTCTCTGTGACCCTCCCTCCCTCTTCCTCTCTCTTTCCCTCTCTCTCTCTCCCTCAAAATAAATAAATCAACATTTTAAAAAAAGAACAAAATATTTAAAAATACTTAGCACTCCCCATGCACTAAACTTTGTGGGTATATCAGATAAGGATCTTTGTTTGCAAGCAAGAGAAAGTGATTCTGCCTGATTTAAGGGGGGGGGGAGAAGGAATTTCTCGGTAACATATGAGATAGCTCAGTCAGAAGCTGAGGAAATGCTGAATAATTTGGCCTTTAAAAGAGCAGCAACTATGGCAGCTTTGAGAATACAGAGAGCAGTAACAAATGGAAAGTATTTTCAGGAAATTGTCTTTGGGCCTATTAACTCCAACCATTTTCCTCCTCTTTTTCCTGATTTTGATTCAAGTTCTTATTATAAAGACTGACTGACCTAGTGTGGATTAATTACAAGAATACTCCTTGTCCAAGGGAAAGTAAAGAACCTTGTTTAACAGAACTACCAAGACTACCTGCAATGGAAGAGTGGTCATGTCCTAAAGGATGCTGTTAATTAAAGATAGGGACACCAAAGATTAGGGGCAGATGAAGGGATATCAGGCAGACCCAAACAAAGGCAAAACAAAAGAGATCATTAGTACACCAGAGGGATACAAACAATACAGAAGACACACAGAAATCTCAAGAAGCTAGTGGTACAGTTAAATAGCCAGGAAATATACTACATACAGAGTATTGTGATAGGCAGATTGTATCACAAGATACACTGTCAATGAATATGAAGATTAATGGCCATTGAGATTGACAGGACTTCAGAGAGGGAGGAATTTTTGGTGATGGGGTGAGGATGAACAGTACTATAAAATGGAACAGAAGGATCTTGAAGGATACATAGAATTATGTTATATAAGAGAAGAAGCCATAACCTTACAAGATAGGAGAAAGCTGGACTCAGAAATTTTGCTTTAGCTTCCATTTTGCCCATTACTAAGTAAGCCAGATTTTCATGGCTGAGTCAGTTACTCTTTATGAAACCCAGTTAGTCAACTATAAATGAGGAAATGCAGTGACCCTTGTTTATTTTGTTATATAGGGTTTTTTTCAGGGTCAAATAAAATGATTTTTGTCAGAGTTCTTTGAAAAATTATAATGTTAAATGGTAGTAGTTCTTTTATGAGATTATTTATTTATTTTAAGAAGGAGAGAGAGACCGATCATGAGTGGGGTGGCACAGAGAGAGAGTGAGAGAGAGCATCCCAAGCAGGATCCCGGCTGTCAACACAGAACCCATTGCAGGGCTCAAACTCACAAACCATGGCATCATGACCTGAGCAGAAACCAAGTCAGACACTTAACCCATTGAGCCACCCAGGCTCCTCAGTAGTAGTTCTTTTTAATGATGATAGATAACTAGGTATAATCATTGTACATTTGAAGATGAATTAGAAAACCACACTGTCTGGAATATTGGGTATATGTTGGGCACAAATGATAACATTAGTAGGCCAATTGTGAGAAGATTTTGAGTTATTTGTATACTAGTTTAGATAACCTGCCTTCATAACTTTTTAAAAAATCATTCACAATTCATCTCATAACTTAAGAAATCCACAGACCTTTCTTTTTCTGCCTTGAGTTAATATCCCCTTCATCCATACTAGTCTCACCCATACTAGTCACCCATTTCTAGTCATTCTAGTTGGACAGAGAGACATAATAAATCATGATACAGTAGGATGATGTGCTTTTGTACAGATTTGAAATAAATTATACAAAGAACCTGAAGAAAATATTTACATTTACTGTAGAAAAATTTTATATACATTTTATTTTAAGTCATTAGCATTAAGATGATAAGGTAGTTTTTTA
Source organism: Panthera pardus (assembly GCF_024362965.1). Taxonomy (NCBI): domain Eukaryota; kingdom Metazoa; phylum Chordata; class Mammalia; order Carnivora; family Felidae; genus Panthera; species Panthera pardus. Next base: position 50,120,901 of record NW_026526843.1, on the reverse strand, counting down.
TGTGTTCCTTTTCCTAAGATTCATCATTTCTATAAAGTATGTGTAACATATAAAAGCCTTATTTTCTAGAGACTTTCACATGGTATTAGTGACAGAATATTGTAGGTATTACCCCAAGTACACAAAGGAAAGTCTACAACTCCCCCATAGAAGTTATAAGGAAAGTAAAAGAGGTTCAGTTTTAATTAAAAATAGATTACTTATCATAAAATATGATTTGAAAGGAAAATGACTACGTCCATGGAAGCAAAATGTGGAATATATAGTCCAAGAAAAAATCTACACACACACATACTCACACACACACAAAAAATCTAGGAAAAAAGTCCTATCTAAGTACTCTAAGAATTTCACATTTTATCATTCTTAGCTGAAATGAGGTGGATTGTTTCCATATAAATTTACAATGTTAACATAAGAAGGTGACTAGTCTTCAGTCTGCAGATAAGAAAACTGACACTCAGAGAAGGGAAATACTTTGGTTTGTGTATTGGTCAGCTCTGGCGTCCATAACAGAATACCACAGGATGGGTGGTTTAAACAACAGAACTTAATTTTCTCACAGTTTTGGAGACAGGAAGTCCAAGATCAAGGTGCTGGCCTGGTTGGTGTATGGTGAGACATCTTTTCCTGGCTTGCAGATAGCTACCTTCTTGCAGTGTCATCAAATAGCCTTTCCTCTGTGCCCCACATAGAGACAGAGAGAAAGAGTTATATGTAAGTGATGAATCACTAAAGTCTATTCCTGAAATTATTATTACACTGTATGTTAACTAAGTTGGATTTAAATTAAAAAAAAAATAGTTGAGAAAGTGCAGGAGAGCTCTGGTATCACCTCCTCTTCTTATAAGGACACTAATCCTATCAGATTAGACCCCACCCTTTTGACTTTATTTAACCTTAATTACCTCCTTAAAGGTCTTATCTCCAAATATAGTCAAATTGGGGGTTAGTGCTAAAACATGTGGATTACTCAGGATTGGGACAATCCCAGGCAACTCAGGATAGTGGGTGGTCACTTAAGTTATGAAAATAGAGGTAGGGTCCTAGCCTCCTAATAATGTTCCACTTTCTCTCTTTTTTAAACATGTAACTGAAACAGCTTGTCTTTTGCATTTTTATAGTGTCTTTCACTCCTCTTCTTCATCTAGTTTTTGCTCTTTATTCTTCTCTGGTTCCCATTGCACACTTTGAACACATTACTATAGAATTGTTTATACTTTAATTATTTTATTTCTCATTCTCTTTGAAGACGCAGAACTTATGGAATTTGGATGTATATTGTAGTCTACATTAAATCCCCAGGGTCTATTTTATATGAAGCCATCAGTAAATTACTCTTGAATGAAAGCCAAGAAATTTGATTAAATAAAGGGTTTGTTGTCAGTGTTTGGCATAAACATTAACTTTTTTTTTTTTAATTAGAGAATTTAGTTCCTCACAGATGCAAAAGTTATATTGTTTACCAGCAAAACTATTGAATATGTAATTGTCATACTGCTGTGGTTTATTTGTAAAAACATAAAAAATTATTGTTTGCTATAATTATAAACCAGCAATTCTACCTTCAAATATAAGTCAATAAATAAATACGGGACATTAATTTATAACCAAAGATATTTTAGAAAACAACCACTGTAGGATATACTGAAAGGCACCCCCCCAAAGTTCAATAAATCGTAGTCAGTATTCCACATATTTGGTTGCCTGTGTTACAGTTTATAAAGTGCTTTTCTTATGATTCAAGGAGGTGAATTATTATTAACCCATTTGCAAATTAGGAGACTAAAGCCCATTGAAGTAATGCAATTTTTCCAATTTGAAAAAGCTAATAAGTATCCAAGTTGAGTCTTAAATCTGTTTTCTATGTCCCAAAACTGGCAAGCATACTGTCTCTCACTGCACTGTAACAGAATGTTTGGTTATACATGGCTCATTTCAAGGAAGCATTACAGAACAATTCTGCCACTTATGGAATTCTAAAAATGGAGAAAATGACATGTAGATTTTCTTGATTCTCTGGTAGCATGTAAAATGAGGAATCTCTTTTCTTATTCAAATTGAATTGGAAGTAATTGCAGGCATATTAATAGAAAATTTCTCTTCCTGGGGTGCCTGGGTGACTCATTCAGTTCAGCATCTTACTTCAGCTCAGATCATGATCTCTGTGAGTTCTAGCCCTGCATCACAAGCTCCGTGTCAGGCTCTATGCTGACAGCTCAGAGCCTAGAGCCTGCTTCAGATTCCGTGTCTCCCTCTCTCTTGCTGCCCCTCTCCTGTTCATGTTGTCTCAAAAATCAACAAACATTAAAAAAAAATTAATAAAAAATTGAAAGAAGAAAATTTCTCTTCCTCTAATAGATTTTAATGTATCCAGGCATTAGAGCCTATATATTTGTAATAAAATAGCATTTAATAATCTGCATAATTATAGAGCTATCATTTGATTTTGTACGTATAAGTTCTCAGAACCTATCAGTTTTGTGTAGGCAAGGTTGGCTGCTGTTCTCAAGATTTTACAAATGAGAATCTTCTCTCCAGGAAGATAACTTACCCAGAATCACTCAGTGTCAGAGGCAGAGTTAGAATCTGACTTTTCCTGGGACTCAAATTATGTCAGTGGCTCAAGCTACTTTTAGAATTTGATGGTCTCTTTTGCTTCACTGAAATATGCTTTTTCCTATAAGAGAGTGTTTAGCATTACTTGAATTTAGGGAAGTTGTGGTTGATAGTTGGCTGAGAAGAAAATTGCTTTGAAGGATGTAATTTGTATTAGAAAATTCCATGTAAGGGAAGATTAGACTCTCTATCAAGTACAGGGTTGGATGGAATGTTTGATCTTCTTCCCAAACTTTCCATTTCCTCCCTGTGGGTCCTTTAAAATTTCCTTCCTGTGGGACTATTTCTAGGAAAGAGTTTTCAGTTGGTGATCTCCCTGAGTAGTTGTAATCAGTGACATAGATCCAAATGTATAGCAAAATACAGAGGAGCTCATTTATGTTACTTTGCATTTTAAAATGCCATCCTGTAAAATAGTGACACCCCATACTACTTGTTCATAATTTATGACCAATAGACACAAACATTTCAAGTTAAGGGTTTGTGTGTGCCACATTATATTATTCCATGTAGGAACATTTACCGTTTTTGGCCTCTGAAACAACTAACCAGCTGAGAATGATTTAAGGACGGGATATCATTCTCAGCTTTAAATGGTTTCCTTTGTTCAGCTTATATGATGGTTGACCTTTATTTAAGTCCATTGTGTTTTATTGAATTGTGCTTAATGGGCTCTCATCATTGGGGACCACTGAATAGTTTCTTGGGACCTTAAAGATAAATGCTGCACTATTGTGGTACTATGCCAGTGGGACATTTTAGATTCAGTTTCCATAATTGTGTCATGGGTTTTTGTTTCCCTCATTTCTTCAGGTAACTCAATATACCAAAATTCATAATTTTCAAACAGCAAGCATTAATATTACTTAAGTCAAAAAGTCCAAAAGTGTTTAAATTTATAGAACACTAAGTTTATTTTTTTAAGTTCTTTTAGTTCCCATATGTTACTTGTTATATATCCTAAAGCACATACTATTAATCAGTGCATGTGGATTTGTGCACATAGGCAAATGGTAGTACTAAAATATTGCTTCGATGGTCCCATTTCTCTAGTAATTAGGATGTTTGGATACCAGCTCAGAAATTCAATCCAAAGCCCTCACGTCTGATGCATTTCACACCATTTAAAATATAAACAAAACACAAACTACTTTTTCTGAGCTTCTTGTCTTTAAAAATGCAGCCCTCCAAAAGTTAGAAACATATGATCTTGGCTCCCTGATTTTGTGATCCCATGAACATACCACCATATGTTTTGAAGACTGTCCTCCAGTTAGAAAATCAGCTTTTCCCACTTCTAAGATGTAGAGTATGTAGTCTCTTTATCTCTGTACTATAGTGGTCTGTACATACAGATTGACATAAGTAGAAAGAACACTTGGTGAAGGTAGTATGTATTCCTGTCTTTACAGGTGCTTTCTTCTAAGATGTCCATCTCAATTTTTACAGATGGTCATGACATTGTAGAGATTCATGTTAATGTGTAGATGCATTATATCTTTCTCATTCTCTGTAGCCTGCATTATGGGACTGAGATGGGAGAAAAAGCAAACTGCTGTATTAGCATGAGGAAAGCTATATGATCATGTTGGGCACAGGAATTAACCATTTTTGTGGATATGCTTCAAATAGGTATACAGGCATACCTCATTTTATGCACTTTGCACTTTGCAAATTGTGTGTTTTTTTTTACAAATTAAAAGTTTGGCAAGCCTGTTTCAAGTAAACCTATAAGCACCATTTTTCACTTGGTGTCTCTGTGCCACGTTTTGGTAATCCTCAGAATATTTAAAACTTTTTCATTGTTTGTTATAGTGATCTGTGATCAGTGATTATGACTTGCTGAAAACACTGATAATGGTTAGCTTACAGTATTTTTTTTTAAGTTTATTCATTTTTGAGAGAGGTGTGAGCAGAGGAGGGGCAAAGAAAGAGGGAGACACAGAATCTGAAGCAGGCTCCAGGCTCTGCGCTGTCAGTACAGAGCCTGATGCGGGTCTCGAACCCACGAGCAGCAAGATCATGACCTGAGCCCAAGTCAGATGCTCAACTGACTGAGCCACCCAGGCACCCCAGTTTACAGTACTTTTTAATCAATTAATTAATTAATTACGTACATAGGGGTTTGTTTTTGACATAATGCTGTTGCACACTTAACAGACTACTGTGTAGTGTAGACATAACTTTTATATCTACTGGGAAACAAAGAGGTCCATTTGACTTGCTTTATTGCAATATTCACTTTACTGTGGACTGAAACCAAACCTGCAATATCTTTGATGTATGCCTATAGTTATAAAAGCATATGTCTATCACAATACCTTTTTTGAAATTGCAACTCTGATTAAAAGAAGTTCATACATCTACTCTCCTACTTGCCTCTAAAAATACACATCTCCTGAGCTTATTTAAAGATGTTTCTCTAAGTTGAAGTATTTATTGATTTACATTCATTGGTGCCAATTATCTTATATTTTAAATGTAACACTTGTTTGCTTTTTCAGAATCTGATTACATATGTTTAGATATTACCACATGTACAACACTATAAGCTGTGTGAAAACTTCATTATAACCACTCCCCACAATTTTTGGTTTACAAAATTATCTATAGAACACTAGTTTGTAAATGGAATCTGTCTGATACAGACTTGATCAGTATTCCTTGTTTTTTTTCTTTTAAATATTAACATTATTCAATCCAGAGAACACTAGTTTGTAAATGTAATCTGTCTGATACAGACTTGATCAGTATTCCTTGTTTTTTTGTTTTAAATATTAACATTATTTAACCCATTCCTTTTTTTTAACTTGTTTTATTTTTTATTTTTTTTTTAATTTACATCCAAATTAGTTAGCATATACTGCAACAATGATTTCAGGAATAGATTCCTTAGTGCCCCTTACCCATTTAGCCCATCCTCCATCCCACAACCCCTCCCGTAACCCTCAGTTTGTTCTCCATATTTATGAGTCTCTTCTGTTTTGTCCCCCTCCCTGTTTTTATACTATTTTTATTTCCCTTCCCTTATGTTCATCTGTTTTGTCTCTTAAAGTCCTCATATGAGTGAAGTCATATGATTTTTTTCTTTCTCTGACTGACTAATTTCACTTAGCATAATACTCTCCAGTTCCATCCACATAGTTGCAAAGGACAAGATTTCATTCTTTTTGATTGCCGAGTAATACACCATTTTGTGTGTGTGTGTGTGTGTGTGTGTGTGTGTGTGTGTATCACATCTTCTTTATTCATTCATCCATCGATGGACATTTGGGCTCTTTCTGTAGTTTGGCTATTGTTGTTAGTGCTGCTATAAACATGGGGGTACATGTGTCCCTTCAAAACAGCATACCTGTATCCTGTAGATAAATGCCAAGTAGTGCAATTGCTGGGTCGTAGAATAGTTCTATTTTTAGTTTTTTAAGGAACCTCCATACTGTTCTCCAGAGTGGTTGCATCAGCTTGCATTCCCACCAACAATGCAAAGGAGATTCTCTTTCTCTGCATCCTCGCCAACATCTGTTGTTGCCTGAGTTGTTAATGTTAGCCATTCTGACAGGTGTAAGGTGGTATGTCATTGTCGTTTTGATTTGTATTTCCCAGATGATGACTGATGTTGAACATCTTTGCATGTGTCCATTGGCCATCTGGATGTCTTCATTGGAGAATTGTCTATTGATGGCTTTTGCCCATTTCTTCACTGGATTATTTGTTTTTTGGGTGTTGAGTTTGATAAGTTCTCTCTATAGATTTTGGATACTAACCCTTTATCTGATATGTCATTTGTAAATATCTTCTCCCATTCTGTTGGTTGCCTTTTAGTTTTGCTGAATGTTTCCTTCACTGTGCAGAAGCTTTTTATTTTGATGAGGTTCCAGTAGTTCACTTTTGCTTTTTGTTTCCCTTGCCTCTGGAGACATGTTGAGTAAGAAGTTCTGTGGCCAAGATCAAAGAGGTTTTGCCTGCTTTCTTCTTGAGGATTTTGATGGCTTTCTGTCTAACATTGAGGTCCTTCGTCCATTTTGAGTTTATTTTTGTGTATGGTGTAAGAAAGTGGTCCAGGTTCATTTTTCTGCATGTCGCTGTCCAGTTTTCCCAGCACCACTTGCTGAAGAGACTGTCTTTATTCCATTGGATATTCATTCCTGCTTTGTCAAAGATTAGTTGGCCATGCGTTTGTGGGTCCATTTCTGGGTTCTCTATTCTGTTCCATTGACCTGAGTGTCTGTTCTTGTGCCAGTACCATACTGTCTTGATGATTACAGCTTTGTAGTACAGCTTGATGTCTGGGATTGTGATACCTCCTACTTTGGTTTTCTTTTTCAAAATTGCTTTAGCTATTTGGGGTCTTTTCTGGTTCCATACAAATTTTAGGATTATTTGTTCTAGCTCTGTGAAGAATGCTGGGGTTACTTTGATAGGGATTGTATTGAATATGTAGATTGCTTTGGGTAGTATCGACATTGTCACAATATTTGTTCTTCCTATCCAGGAGCATGGAATCTTTTTCCATTTTTTTTTTTTTTTTTTTTTTTGTGTCTTCAATTTCTTTTGTAAGCTTTCTATTCTTTTCAGTGTATAGAGTTTTCACCTCTTTGGTTAGATTTAGTCCTAAGAATTTTATGGGTTTTGGTGCAACTGTAAATAGGATCGATTCCTTGATTTCTCTTTCTGTTGCTTAATTTTTGGTGTATATGAGTGAAACCAATTTCTGTGCATTGATTTTATATCCTGCAACTTTGCTGAATTCATGTTTCAATTCTAGCAGTTTTTTGGTGGATTCTTTTGGGTTTTCCATATACAGTATCATGTCATCTGGAACGAGTGAAAGTTTGACCTCCTCCTGGCCGATTTGGATGCCTTTTATTTCTTTGTGTTGTCTGATTGCAGAAGCTAAGACTTCCAATACTATGTTGAATAACAGTGGCGAGAGTGGACATCCCTGTCTCATTCCTGACCTTAGGGGGAAAGCTCTCAGTTTTTCCCCATTGAGGATGGTGTTAGCATTGGGTCTTTCATATATGGCTTTTATGATCTTGAGGTATGCTATCCCTACTTTATTGAGAGTTTTTATCGAGAAAGGATGCTATATTTTGTCAAATCCTTTCTGCATCTATTGAAGTGGATCATGACATTCTTGTCCTTTATTTTATTGATGTAATTAATCACATTGTTTGTTTTTCATTTTTTCATTTTTTTCCCATTGAGGATGCTATTAGTGTTAGGTCATTCATATATGGCTTTTATGATCTCAAGGTATGATCCCTCTATCCCTACTTTCCTGAGGGTTTTTATCAAGAGAGATGCTGTATTTTGTCAAATGGCTTCTCTGCATCTATTGAGAGGATCATATGGTTCTTGTCCTTTCTTTTATTGATGTGATGAACCACGTTAATTGTTTTGCGGATATTGAACCAGCCCTGCATCCCAGGTATAAATCCCACTTGGTCGTGGTGAATAATTTTGTTAATGTATTGTTGGATCCAGTTGGCCGATATCTTGTTGATGATTTTTGCATCCATGTTCATCAGGGAAATTGGTCTATAGTTCTCCTTTTTAGTGGGGTCTCTGTCTCTTTTTGGAATCAAGGTAATGCTTGCTTCATAGAAAGAGTTTGGAAGTTTTCCTCCCATTTCTATTTTTTGGAACAGTTTCAAGAGAATATGCGTTAATTCTTCCTTAAATGTTTGGTCGAATTCCCCCAGAAACCCATCTGGCCCTGGACTCTTGTTTTTTGGCAGATTTTTGATTACTAATTCGATTTCCTTACTGGTTATTTTTATATTTTATATTTTTTATTTTTCTTCTTGTTTTTATATTTCTTCTTGTTTTATTTCTTTATATTTTTATATTTTTATATTTTTATATTTTATATTTTAAATTTTATATTTCTTCTTGTTTCAGTTTTGGTAGTGTATATGTTTCTAGGAATTTGTCCATTTCTTCAAGATTGCCCATTTTATTGGCATATAATTGCTCATAATATTCTCTTATTATTGTTTTTACTTCTGCTGTGTTGTTTGTGATCTCTCCTCTTTCATTCTTGATTTTATTTATTTGGGTCTTTCATTTTTCTTTTTGATCAAACTGGCTAGTGTTTTATCAATTTTGTTAATTCTTTCAAAGAACCAGCTTCTGGTTTCATTGATGTGTTCTGTTTTGTTTTGTTGTTTTGTTTTTTGTTTTTTGGTTTTTTTTGTTTCAATAGCATTAATTTCTGCTCTAATCTTTATTATTTCCTGTCTTCTGCTGGTTTTGGGTTTTATTTGCTGTTCTTCTTCCAGCTAATTAAGGTGTAAGGGTAGGTTGTGTACCTAAGATCTTTCTTCCTTCTTTAGGAAGGCCTGGATTGCTACATACTTTTCTCTTATGACCACCTTTGCTGTGTCCCAGAGGTTTTGGGTTGTGGTGTTATCATTTTAATTGGCTTCCATATACTTTTTAATTTTCTCTTTAACTTCTTGGTTAGCCCATTCATTCTTTAGTAGGATGTTCTTCAGTCTCCAAGTATTTTGTTACCTTTCCAAATTTATTCTTGTGGTTGATTTTGAGTTTCATAGCATTGTGGTCTGAAAATATGCATGGTATGATCTCAAACTTTTTGTATTACTTAGGGCTGATTTGTGTCCCAGTATATGGTCTATTCTGGAGAATGTTCCATGTGCACTGGAAAAGAATGTATATTCTGTGGCTTTAGGAAGAAATATTCTGAATATATCTGTTAAGTCCATCTGATCCAGTGTGTCATTCAAAGCTATTGTTTCTTTGTTTATTTTTTTATTAGATGATCTGTCCATTGCTATTTGTGGGGTGTTGAAGTCTCCTACTATTATGGTATTACTATCGATGAGATTCTTTATGTTTGTGTTTAATTGATTTATGTATTTGGGTGCTCTCACATTTGGCACATAAATGTTTACAATTGTTAGGTCTTCTTGGTGGATAGACCCCTTGATTATGATATAATGCCCTTCTGCATCTCTTGATACAGTCTTTATTTTAAAATCTAGATTGTCTGATATAAGTATGGCTACTCTGGCTTGCTTTTGTTGACCATTAGCATGATAGATGATTCTCCATCCCCTGATTTTCAATCTGAAGGTGTCTTTAGGTCTAAAGTGGGTCTCTTGTAAACAGCATATAGATGGATCTTGTTTTCTTATCCATTCTGTTACCCTATGTCTTTTGATTGGAGCACTGAGTCCATTGACATTTAGAGTGAGTACTGAAAGATATGAATTTATTGCCATTATGATGCTTGTAGAGTTGGAGTTTCTGGTGGTGTTCTCTGGTCCTTTCTAATCTTTGTTGCTTTTGATATATATATATATATATATATATATATATATATATATATATATTTTTTTTTTTTTGATATATATATCAATATATACCATATATATATATATATACCAATATAGATATATATTTTGATATATATATATATATATATATATATAGGTGTATATATATATATATATATATATATATTTTGGTATATATATATATTTTGGTATATATATATATTTTTTGGTATATATATCTATATATACACACACACTTTTGGTATTTGTGTGGTATTTGTGGTATTTTGCACACAACTTTTGGTTGCTTTTGATATATATACACACACACATACATACATCTTTTCTCCGCTCAGAGAGTCCCCGTTAAAATTTCTTGCAGGGCTAGTTTAGTGGTCACAAATTCCTTTAATTTTTGTTTGTCTGGGAAACTTATTATCTTTCCTTCCATTTTGAATGACAGTCTTGCTGGATAAAGAATTCTTGCCTGCATATTTTTCTGATTCAGCACATTGAATATATCCTGCCACTCCTTTCTGGCCTGCCAAGTTTCTGTGGATAGGTCTGCTGCAAACCTGATCTGTCTTCCCTTATAGGTTAGGGACTTTTTTCCCTTGCTGCTTTCATGATTCTCTCCTTGCCTCAGTATTTTGTGAATTTGACTATGATATGCCTTGTTGATGGTCGTTTTTTGTTCAATCTAATGAGAGTCCTCTGTGCTTCCTGGATTTTGATGTCTGTATCTTTCCCCGGGTTAGCAAAGTTTTCTGCTATAATTTGCTCACATAACCCTTCTACCCCTATTTCTCTCTCTTCCTCTTCAGGGACCCCTATGATTCTAATGTTGTTCCTTTTTAATGAGTCACTGATTTCTCTAATTCTTAAGTCATGTTCTTTTTCCTTAATCTCCCTCTTTTTTTCTGCTTCCTTATTCTGTATGTTTGTCCTCTATAATGCTGATTCTCTGTTCTCCTTCATCCATCCGAGCCACCGCTGCATCCATCTGTGATTGCAGCTCAGTTATAGCATTTTTAATTTCATTCTGACTATTTTTTACTTCTTTTGTCTCTACAGAAAGGGATTCTAATCTTTTTTTCAACTCCAGCTAGTATTCTTATTATCGTGATTCTAAATTCTGGTTTATACACCTTGTTTGTATCTGTGTTGGTTAAATCCCTGGCTGTAGTCTTTTGGTGCTCTTTCTTTTGGGGTGAATTCCTTCGTTTTGTCATTTTGAAGGGAGAAAAGGAGTTAATGAGGTAGAAAAATTAAAATTGAAAAAATACATTAAAAATATTTAAATTAAAAAATTAAACACACATAGACACACATGCACACACAAATCTAATAAATGATGCTAGATCCTAGGTGTGTTTTGGTCTGGGTGTTGAAAGTGGTTTGATAGATTAGAGAAAAGAAAGGTGGGGGGTGGGGAAGGAAATCATTTAAGACACTGAAGTAGACTAAAATGAGATGATGGGAGGAAAATAGAATTTGAAAAAATTTACCCAAAAGTAAAGAACATAGTAGAAAAAAATTTAAAAAATATATTTGTAATAAAAATTAAAAATGAAAATGATTTTTTCTCTTTCTGTATTCAGGAAAAGAAACAAAAAAGAGAATAAAGAGAAATGAAAAAAAAAGAAACCGTTTGAAAATTTGAAAAAGTGAATACACTGTAGTAGACTAAAACAAAATGATGGAAGTAAAATAGAATTTGAAAAAAATTACATAAAGCAGAAAATATAGTAAAAATTTAAGGAAAATATTTTTAATAGAAATTGAAAGTAAAAATGAAGTTTTTCTGCACTCAAGAAAAAGAAGAGAAATCAAAAAAAGGAAAAAGGAAAAAAGGAAATCTTTGAATATTTGAAAAGGTGAATACACTGAAGTAGACTAAAATAAAATGATGGAAGATTGAATTTGAAAAAAAATTACACAAAAGTAAAATATAGTAAAAATTAAAAATGTTTATTAAAATTTTAAAATAAAAATGAAGTTTTTCTCTTTCTGTATTGAAGAAAAAGAAAAGTAGTTAAAAAAAAAAATAAAGGAAATTGAATAGATGGACCTGCTAACAGATTGAAGTAGGAATGAAATTACTTCATTTTCCCCTAGAAGTCAGACTATGTAGTGCTTTACAGTCCAGAAACTAAGTAGGTGGTGAGACTTGTGGTCTTGAAGAGCAAGGTTAGCCTAGTTGGCCAGGCTCAGTGTAACGGCTCTGTTCTGCACTAGATGGCGTTGCTAGCCTACTGGGGTGGATTGTTGCAGAGTTTGTAGGTGTGTTTGTGCATGCGCAGGAATGGCGTAAATGGCATCACCCAGCCACCCAGTCTCTAGTATTGGAACTCTGTTCTGCCCGGTTAGCAATCACGCACCCATACTGTGTCTTCAGCTTTCGTCCACTCCCTGCTTCTTTGCTGTCTGACCAAGCCCCAGGCAGTACCTCTCTCCCGAGTTTTGTCTCAGACGCGGCTGTTTTCCCCAGCCCCTTTCTTCTGAAGGACTGTGGCTTTGACCCATTCCACCCCTCTGTAGGAGGTATCACCAAGCAATGGCCAAATACCGGCTGCACCCAGGAATGCTTGCTGGACCCTGCTGCCACTGGTGCCCTGAGATTGCAGCCAGTTGCCAGCCAGCCCCAGAAAAAGTTCGCAAGATAGTGTAGCAGAAGCTTTTCAGGGATTATGAAAAATCACAACACACATCTGGCACCAGGCTTCACCCCTAATGACCTTGTTCCAGTACTAGCGAATGTGGCCTTTTTCTGGGGTCTGCTGGGACCAGGTGGCTTCAACAGTTTCTACCAAATGTCCTTCAAGCAGTGGAACCGCTTTTCCCTGTGTGGCCAGAGAACCTCCCGGACCCCACTCTGTTCCTGGGAATTTGACCTTCCCACCAGAGCACTGCCAGGTACCGAGCTGTGGTGTTGCAGACTTTGGGCTCCCCTTGTTTACAGACTTAATGGAATTTAAACCCTCTCCTTTCTCCTTTCACCCTTTGCAGTTTAGTCACTGTGGCTGTTTCCAATTTTCTACTTTCTCTCCATCTGTTTTTGGGGAGTGGTACTTTTCCCATATTCAACCACCCCCCCAACCCTGTCTCCACCCTCTCTCTGCCTGCAAAAGTGGCTCCCTGCCCACCGCTGGCTTCTCTCCCCAAGTTCACCTCTCTGCACCATGTACCTGCTCAATTCTGTGGTTTATATTGTGCAGATTGTTGTGTTAATCCTCCAATCAGTTTTCTAGGTGTGTAGGATGGTTTAGTGTTGGTCTGGCTGTATTTCATGGATGTGATACACACAAAAAACTTCCATGCTGTTCCGCCATCTTGGCTCCTCTCTGTTTTGTTTTGTTTTGTTTTGTTTTGTTTTTAATGAAATTTATTGTCAAATTGGTTTTCATACAACACCCAGTGCTCATCCCAACAGGTGCCCTCCTCAGTGCCCATCACTCACCCTCCCCTCCCTCCCACCCCCCATCAGCCCTCAGTTTGTTCTCAGTTTTTAAGAGTCTCTTATGGTTTGGCTCCCTCCCTCTCTAACTTTTTTTTCCTTCCCCTCCCCCATGGTCTTCTGTTAAGTTTCTCAAGATGCACGTAGGAGTGAAAACATATGGTATCTGTCTTTATCTGTATGGCTTACTTCCCTTAACATAACACTATAAATAAAGAAATTGTGGGTTATATATACAATGGAATACTACTTGGCAATGAGAAAGAATGAAATATGGCCTTTTGTAGCAGCGTGGATGAAACTGGAGAGTGTTATGCTAACGGTATTCCTTGTTGATACTCACTTCTTTGGAGACATTATTTTTCTTCTCACAAGATTATTTTATTATTTTACTTATATATGTGAAAATGTTCTGTCCTTTAAACACACACACATGCATGCATGCACTCACATACTCCACAGGCCCTTAAGTGATCATTATATTGGAAGCCTGTGCTGGTATCCCATGTTTTAACTTGTATGTTACAGTGAAGTCGGCCTCCCATATGTCTAGATAACTTGCTATCTAGGCAATATGAAAATATATGGTACCCAATTACCTTATGTACGAGCTATTCCTGGTCATTGTACTCTATTGTGCAACCACACGATCTTTTTGATATGGAAGAGATTCCAATTTTTAAAAGTTTAATATTATGGGACGGACCACGGAAAAGGAATTAAAACCCAGACCTAGGGGTGCCTGGGTGGCTCAGTCAGTTGAGCGTCCTCCTTCGGCCCAGGTCATGATCCCATGCTTCGTGGGTTAGAGCCCCGCGTCAGGGTCTGTGCTGATAGCTCAGAGCCTGGTGCCTGCTTCAGATTCTGGGTCTCCCTCTCTCTCTGCCCCTCCCCCACTCTGTCTCTCTATCTCCCCAAAATAAATAAACATTAAAACAAGCCAGACCAAGCCAAAAAGTGTTTGTGCATGTGTGTGTATGTGTGTGTGTATGTATAGAGATAGAGCAGGTGATTAAGAGAAAGAATGATAAAGTGAGAAAGAATCAGGGATGATATTCAGAATTGACTGATCAAAGAGAAATAGGATTGATTTAAATATGTCTTATGCATAATTTGACAAACTTGTAAAAGCACCTAAAAATGCAAATTAAGAGCTGCCTAATTATGCCAATTATCTTCACCAATAATAATTATTAAAAAAACAACAATATACATTTTTATATAGAATGATAGTGAGGGTTATAATTCATTTTCAGTGGAAGACTAATGTATGGCTTGACTTATGACTCTAAATACAGACACTTTTCAGGGAAGCAAAGAGAAATTAATACAACTATAATTTCTTCATTTAATTATTTTTCCTCACAAGATGATATAAAAAAAACACAACTTAATAACGTGCTATAACTATACTTGTTGAAGTCATTGTGACTAAACAGTAATTGGAATAGTAACTGTTGTGTTGGGTAGTATGGCCGGCAGAGAAGAGTTATTTTCTAGTTTACAGAAAAAAAATCCTTCTTTGGTTCTTGATGATTCCCCCATATATCAGGAGTGACAATAAACAATTTCAGCACTGGAGCAGACAAAAAAAAAAATAATGATTTATGGGACTAGCTGTAGATCTTGTTTCACCACAATGACTGTTTCCATAGAGGATTTTAATGAACCCATCTGGCTTAGTATTCTGAATTTCTGTCGTCATTTTCTGAGTTTAATCTTATCACTGATTTTGTAATTCTCACAGTGGGGGAAAGTTGACAATACGAACAGCATTTAGTGAATCTAATTAGTAAGTTTGAAAACAAATGCCTTTTTGTTCTGTCAAAGCTCTGTTCAAATGCGTATTTTAACCCTGTATGAAACCATTGATCAAAAAATGTGGCCACTGTGACTGAATGTGACTGATCATCTTACCAACTGATTTTCCTGTCACACAAATCCATACTAATATAGGCATGGCATAACTTTAAGAAGGAGGGCTGATGAGTATGAAAGGGAGTTTATAAAGTAGCAGTTATATTCAAATAAAACTTTGAACATCCAATTATCCCTGTGATCATTTTAGGGACTCTAAAAACTATTCATATACATATACTTTAGGTAGTAATTGGGCAGCAAATTGGCCACAGTTTTTGTGTCCTTATTTTCTGTTGAACCCTGTGCTACATGCTTTGCAGGGATAAAGAAAATAAAACATACATCTCTAGTCCTCCAGAGCCTTGTGAGCTATTTGCAAGATACAGACTATTATAATAAAAAAACAGGAGACAGGGAGATAGAGGGAAGTGAGGTGGGGGCGGGGGTGGAGGGTGATGGCTTTTATATAATAGTGTACATGAAAAATAATCTATGTTGCTATAAATACTGGTTGAATAAGTACAAAAAAGTTCTCCATTCAATGATAACCCATTTTGTAAAGCTCCCTTACCTCTTTAGAAAGGAAAAGCACAATGCCAGCCTCTTTTACATGTACTTTACTTCTCTTCCTCAAACAGTTGCTTACTTTTTGCTTTCCCCTATTCTGTCATAGGGAAAAATGTAAAGCCTTGCCATTCATTTTTCTAAAATTCTGTTTCTTAAATCTGGATTATCAGAATATTCTCTTCCCCACTTATGCTATAATAAGAGTATTTTAAAAGCTGCTTCTTACCTACCTTCTACTATAATTAAATGTTACTATTTAAAAAATTTTGTGCAAAATCAGTCAGTACCTATTTAAAAGCAGCAGTATAATGATACTGTTGTATGACTGTTATATGCACATACGCTTCCTGATTCACTAATTTGGCAAAAATGTCAAATATTTCTTTTAGCAAGAAGATGCCATGAAATTGTCCAGATACATTAAAGAAAAAAAAGAGTAAAGAAAGTCACTATAAAATACTCAGTGTGATATTAGGATTCCAGCAACCTAGCATTGAGGACATCTAAGCTCTTCAGAGCTGACTGTTTAGACAAAGGAGCTCAGTATTAAAATTTAATCTAGTAGCTGTATACTTATATTGAAACAGAATATTTTAGTTGGAAACCTATTCTGAGAGAAGCTGAAAAACATTGTAAGCTATTGAAAGATTTGGGGAGAGATGTAGATGCATGATTCCAAGGGGTTTTCATCAATCATAACCTGATCAGTTCACATCCCATTATAAAGTTTCCAAATTTCAGCTTTGGTGAAATATAGGCTGAAGTCCAGGGTATTAGTCACCTTCTGAAACCAACTGTGTAGGACTTTTGTTTGTTTGTTGGGTTATTATTTTAGAAGTAAAAAGACTCATGACCTAGAGATTTGAACTTAACCTGTAATTTTTAAAAGTAATTTTACTGAAGTATAATTGACAATATATCCTATTTGCTTATTTTTAGGTATATCTTTTGATGAATTTTGTTATTTATATACAGTTGTGTACATCCATCACAGTCAATATATATGGAACAGTTCCATCAACCTGTGGTTACCTCATGCCCCTTTCAGTCAGTCCCCCCTCCCAGCTCCAAGAAACTACTGATTTGCTTTCTGTCACTGTGATTTTACCTTTTTCTAGAATTTCACATGAATAGAATCATCCAGTAAATGTAGCCTTTTGTGTTTACATTGTTTGGTGAGACTGTCACTCAACATAATATTATGGCATGTATCAGTAGTTCGTTTTTATTGCTGAATAATATTCCATTATATGGATATCCCATATTACTTACCATTCATCAGTTGATGGATATTTGGTTTGATTCTACTTTTTAGCTGTTACAAATATTGCTGTTAATATTCATGCACGTGACATACATTTCATTTATCGTGGGTCAATACCTATGAGTGGGAATGCTGGGTCATGTGGAAAATATAGGTTTCATTATAAAAGATACTGTTTTCCAAAGTGTCTGCACCATTTTATATTCACACCTACAATTAAACTTAACTAAAGTAAACCAATAATTAGATATCCTTTCATATAGGGGTGCCTGAGTGACTCAGTTGTTTAAGCGTGCAACTTCGGCTCAGGTCTTGATCTCACAGTTTGTGAGTTGGAGCCCCGCGTCGGGCTCTGTGCTGACAGCTCGGGGCCTGGAGCCTGCTTCGGATTCTGTGTCTCATTCTCTCTCTTCCCCTCTCCCACTTGTGCTCTGCCTGCTCAGTCTCTCAAAAATAAATAAATGTAATTTAAAAATTTAGATATCCTTTCATACCTATATTGAACAAAATTTAAAATTCTAATAATATTAAGTGTAAGTAAGAACATATGTTAAAGGGAACTGCTGGTGAGAATGTAACTGGTGAGAATGTAACTTGTTTTCTGTTTCAGAAAACAATTTGGTACTATCTTCAAATTTTAGAGACACAATACCCAGAAATGCCACTCCTAGAATATTATCTAGCTAAACTCTTACATAAAGACTCTGAAGACACACCGAAGAATGATCATAGCATCAAAAGACACTTTCAGAGTAAAAAAAACAAAATTCACAGAATGGGTAAAAATATTTTTAAATCACATAACTGATAAGCAATTAATATGCAGAATATATAAAGAACTCCTACAATTCAATCATAACAATTGCAAAAACAATTAATACAATTCAAAAATAGTCAAAGGACTTTAACAGGCATTCCTTTAAAGAAGATGGACAATAAGTATATAAAAAAGTGCTCAACATCACTAATCATTAGGGAAATGCAAATCAAAGACACAGTGGGAAACCACTTCATATCCATCAGGATGACTATTATCTAAAAAACAGAAAAAAAAGTGTTAGGATATGGGGAAATTGAAATCCTTATAAATTGCTGCTTTGACTGTCAAATGGTACAGTCTTTTGCC
This sequence comes from Panthera pardus, assembly GCF_024362965.1. Lineage (NCBI taxonomy): Eukaryota > Metazoa > Chordata > Mammalia > Carnivora > Felidae > Panthera > Panthera pardus. Next base: position 50,102,704 of record NW_026526843.1, on the reverse strand, counting down.
AAAAACGGTATGCTGGTGACTAAAAAATTAAATATAGAATTACTATATGATGCAACATTCCACTTTTGTACACATAAAAGAATTGAAAGCAGGGACTCAACACATATTTGTACACTAATATTCATAACAGCATTATTCACAGTACCCAAAAGTAGGAGCAGCTTAAGTGTCCCTTGACAGCTGAATGAATAAAGAAAATGTGGTATATAGATACAATGAGATATTATTTAGCCTTTAAAAAGAAGGGAGTTCTGGCAATTCTTCCACTTAAGAATCTTAAAGACATTATACTAAATGAACTAATCCAGACACAAAAGGACTGACATTGTGTGATCCCACTTACTTGAGGTACCTGGAATAGTCAAATTCATAGAGACAGAGTAGAGTAGTGGTTGCCAGGGGCTGTAGGTGGTTGGGTAAAGGAAGATGGAGAGTTATAATTTAAAGGGTGCAGAGTTTCAGTATGAGATGATTAATATTCTGGAGGTGGATAGTGACGATTGTTGCACAACGGTGTGAAAGTACTTAATGCCACTTAACTGTATACTTAAAAATGGTTAAAATGGCAAATTTTACTTAATGAATATTTTACTATAATAAAAGAATATTCATAGCAGCATTATGTGTGATAACAGCAGTAAAATAGTATGCAGTAGTGAAAATGATGAGCAGCTATAACTATAAATATCAGTATAATTCTGTAACTCACCCCTAAACAACTTTTCTTCAATGTTGGATTCTAATTATGCTTTAGCACTAATATATGTCTCAGAACTTCAAAGTTATTCTTAAGTAGGTAAAGCCATTAATTTTCAACTTCCAAATGCCATTTATTTATAGTGTATATACATAGAAAAATTAGTTCTATACACATTTTGGGTGTTAACGTAATCTTTAAGACTATGCACGGGAAAAAAAAATGATTCTATCTACTCTCAAACCTCATACATATGAAACCGTTTTCTTAAGTAAAATACTCATGACAATGAAGTTAAAAGTTCAGCTTAAGTACTTGAACCATTTCTGAGAACACACCTAGCACATTAGAGATATTTGTGCTTATAAACTATTTCTGTACCAATTTAGAGTAATTTGATTTTTATTGAAACTTCTCAGAAGAATTTCTATTTAGTAATCTTTCTATAGACAGGTTAAGAACACTTGAAAGTACCAGGCTAGCTTTTCTTTTTAAAATATAGACATAATTCATTAATTCTTTTTGGTCTTTCCTAAAATAAGCGTGTATGTACACACACATGTGAATGCACACACCCATATAATTTTGCCAGTGTTCCTGGCTAATGCATATGCAGGACACTCTCCTTGAGTAAGTGGGGCTACAAAGGAAAATGCTGAGAAGTGGAACAGAAAGAGTAGGAAAGCAAAATTTGTCTTCTCTGGGAAACTAGAATCATGAATGTTATGCTGGGTCTGAAGGTCCAATTGAGATGAATTTTTATGCCATTTAATGTTGTCATGGTTTCCAGTTTAAGCTGTCCTTTCACAGATTGCTGCCATAAATTAAGCTAACAAGTGTAAAACTCTTAAATTGCTTGACTTTTACACAATTGATATCATCGGTTCCTTTGTTGTTGTTGTTGTTGTTGTTGTTGTTGGAAATGCCATTATAATACCAAAATCAAGAGTGTAAAAAAGGGATGATCAGGGCTACATAAAGAATTAAGACACTTTCTACCGTAAATTACATTTGGCTGAATTAGTGTCAGCCCTGGTCAGGTAGCACCCAGAAAAGCATTTTTGGTGACAGGTTTAGAAATGAAGCCAGGAAAGCACCTATTAAACCTGTCTGGTCGTAGCTACAGAGCTGTCTTTATGGTAATTGCAATCCTTAAAAATACATTATCTTGGGGCGCCTGGGTGGCTCAGTCGGTTGAGCGTCCGACTTCGGCTCAGGTCACGATCTCGCGGTACGTGAGTTCGAGCCCCGCGTCGGGCTCTGTGCTGAGTGCTCAAAGCCTGGAGCCTGTTTTGGATTCTGTGTCTCCCTCTCTCTCTGACCCTCCCCCGTTCATGCTCTGTCTCTCTCTGTCTCAAAAATAAATAAATGTTAAAAATACATTATCTTTGTCAATGTTTTTGCAGTATGTGGTGGTGTTGAAGAAAGCAACAATTTGTAAACAACCCTTGGCAGAGAGCACATAACTTAATTTTGTTTAAATAAAGGAGACTAACATCAGAATTCATGTGCTGTATCAAGACTGGCAAGCGCTAGTAGTTTTTTGATATATGCACTGGAGCATTCATGATTACTTAAGTATTAACTGTTCCATGAATATACAAATATGACAGGGAAAAAAAGAAGCCATGATAAGGGAAAATTTTTACTAAAAGAAATGAAGCTGGATTATCTGATCACATTGAGAGCTTAGATGGATTTATTCCAATGAGTTGACCAGATTCCTTTACTGCGTTTTATGATCTCCTTTCTTTCCAAGGACCATGCGATATAAACCTTTATTTTATAGTGTTGCTGTGTGTCACAATTCTCTTTGACGAGAGGAATTAGGCAATTCTGCTTTTTCCTGAGTACAGGATCTATTGATAAGTTTGCTTAGTTTCATGCATCCATTAGTATAAATGCCATGGGATGGGGAAAGACAGGATGTGAAAAGCCTTTCTTCAGATACGATTTACAGACCTGGTCTTTTCTCACATTAAAGTTCTAATATACTTTTTTTTTCTTTTCAAATTTTTATTTAAAGTCTAGTTAACATACAGTATAATATTGGTTTCAGGTAAAGTTTTAATATACTTTAAAGATAGACCTGCCTAAATGTATCCTAAAACTTTAAGTAATATCCACACTGCTTGACCACTTCATTTTTTATATTCTTTATATAAAATTCAGTGTTGTCTCTAATAAATATTCATTCTCCAGCAATTTGTGCAAGAAAACCCCCTGTTCCTCTTGTACATTCTTGCTTCTCTCAAGAAGAGAACATTCTCCTGCAGCTGGCTGGATATTTGCTTCTTTCTTAATTCTGATAATTATTTGTGCCACTCTGCAAGTTGAGTGTGAGATTTCTTCAGGTAGGGGCATAGATTCACAGCTTTGGTCCTGGATAATGTTATTTATGCAGGAACACATTCTTACTCTTGGCCTTCAATGCCAAATGACGTTACTGATTGCTGACACAGGAAACAGTATTAGAATATGCCTATGTTATGGACTGGGACGATGCTTCCTCTTTTTGCCCTTTTTCTTTACATTCACCTACTGCAGTTTGATCTCTGCAGGTTCATATGAATAAACTGTTTGGCATACAAGTCAGGGTGTTTGTCTCCTTTGAGCCAATACACATTAGCCCTGAAATTAGGATCAGTGGCATATATTTGCCATGCAAGTCTCATAGAAAGCATTGAAACCTGATGTCCAGAACTAAAATTTAATATTCTGATTCAATATTCTTTAAGTATTCAAGCCACAATTCAGATTTTCCAATATGAGGTTAGTTTACAGTTTGTTATATAGGTAGAAGGCATGAATGATGTATCTGCCTGATTATCTAGTCCATCACTATGATAATACATAGTAGAGAAGACACAATGTAGTACAATGTAAGTATATTTTCAGTACAGTTTTAGGTGAAGGATAAGGGACAGTTTGGAAGGCTTATGAATAATGTATCTAGAATCTTCACAGCATCAAGCATACTGTTTGGGTCATCTACTCTTGGATAAGTAGGTGGTAAATTATGATACAAATCCACCTCATTTTTTATGTAAACTAATCAGGAACATTCAATGAGATTCTGTCCATCACATGCCACAAATTACTAGGCAATTCCTCTCTAGTTTTAAATAGATACTAAGCTGTGAAATCATGTTGACACTTCAGCTTGTTACATGTAAAAGTAATTATGAGAGGGCCTACACAAGCTGTGGACAATTGCCAAGCACCTTCTTGCTTGGGAATTCCCTTCAGAGAAGTCTAGTGTTCTCAAAATTGAGCATGCATCAGAATCACTTTTTTCACCACAGTATTTTTATTTTATTTATTTATTTTTAATTTTTTAATGTTTATTTATTTTTGAGAGACAGAGCATGAGCACCGGAGGGGCAGAGAGAGAGAGGGAGACACTGAATCCAAAGCAGGCTTCAGGCTCTGAGCTGTCAGCACAGAGCCCAATGTGGGGCTCGAACCCATGAACCATGGATCATGACCTGAGCCAAAGTCAGATGCTTAACTGACTGAGCCACCCAGGTGCCCTTACCACAGTATTTTTAAATTATTTAAAAAAAAATATTGAAGTTATAAAGACATATTTTAAAAGTCTACTAATTCTACAAAGTTTATTAAGACAACAGTCCTTAGCTTCTCTCCACCTACTCCCCCTGCCACCATTTCTACTTCCCTAGAGGAATAATTTTTGGCTTGTTTAATTATTTTACTTATCTATAAATAACATGTTTATGTTGCTACTTTCTGATGTTTCACTTTAGGCATTATCTGTTGACTTCCTACAGTGGGAAATGAAAATTCAGCTCCCTTTTCTCCACTCACCCCTTTTACACATACACACACTTCCCAGGCCTTCTTGGTCCCAACATAGTTATATGGTAAGCTTTGGTAGATCAATAATTAGTGCACTTGTTATTATGACTGTGTAATTGCCACTCACAGCTAAGCCATGTAGTCAACTATGATTGTTTTTCCTTCACAACATATCTTATTGTTTGATTATCCTTTTTTTTTTATACACATAGATTTCTAAGATCTTATCACTAATTAACCTGAAACTCTGCCAGTTATCCAGGTCTCTTTTCAATTTGTTCTTGGGAAAGTCTCTTGGCGCCTTCTCTCCTGTTTGGGGGGTGTGAGAGAGTGCACAGCTGCCATCCTGGATCCTCCCTTTACTACTGTCCTAGGAATTCACTTGGCTCTTTCCTGTGTTGGATCCCTTGTTTCTGGATCTTGTGTCTTCTCATTTTTTTGCTTTCTGCCCTCTTTTTGATGACATATATTTTCTAGAACTTCCTGATAGTTCATGAGAGGGATATTTTTTGAAACCTTATGTGTCTGATTGCCTCATAACTTTGATAGGCTGGTGCCTGCTTTCGGGGCTGCTTTTTGAGGCCAAAACCTTTACTTGCAACCTCAGAGGATTTCACTGTCTTTAGCACTAAGAAATTTTACAATAATATACCTGCTGTGTTGGCCATTAAGTAGCCCTTTCAATCTGAAAACACATGATCTTTAATCTGGAGTGTTTTCTTGAATTAGTTTATGTCCTTTGTTGTGTTTCTAGAACTCCTGAAGTTCACCTATTCAGATGAATTTCTCATCTGTTCTTTCCTAGTTTCTATCCCTGTCTTTTTACTCTACTTTCTGGGAAATTCCCTTAATCTGTTTTATAATCCTTCCATTATTTTTTTTTCATTTCTGATGTCATTTTTTTTTCATTCCAGGTGCTCCCATTGGAGACTTTACTATTGAAAAAAAATCCTTTTGGTGGAGTTCTAGATATATGAAATTAGATGCACATATTTCATCCACTATTTTTTACCCAACGTTTCTATATATGCTGGTTATTTAATAGTTCCTACATTGTATTTGTATCAGATCCTTTAAGCTTCAGTAATGGATTTCAATTAACATATGAGACACAATCTAGATTGTGAGATCTGGATAAGACATTGGGATTGTCTAGTTCATCTCTGTCAATTTATAGAGGGGATACCTAATTCTAAGAGAGGTGAGGTGTGCTCTTAGAAAATACCTCTTTCTGCCAGAATTTACCAAAGGTGTGTGAGATGGATTATTTGGCAGGCACACTGTACTCACATAGATTTTTAGCTTTTTTTTTTCACTCTTTTAAAAAAAATGTTATTGAGGTATAACTAAGATACAATAAATAAACTGCACATACCTCATTATTTGATAAGTGTTGGCCCATACATATTCCAGAAACCATAATCATAGCTGAGATTGATCAGCTCCAAAGTTCCTCCATGCCCCTTGTGATTCCTCTCTCTTACTTACCCACAAACCTTCCCAGACAACCAGTGATCTGTTTTCTGTCACTACAGATTAGTTTGCATTTGTTACATATAAATGGAATCATAGAGTGTGATCTTTTTTGTTTGTTTGTTTGTTTGTTTGTTTTGTTTTGTTTTTTGGTCTGGCTTCTTCTAACATGTAGTTTTTCTCTGTCCTTTGGAGACCATACCTAACTGTCCAAGTGGAAAGTCTTACCAGCTCAATCTCCTTCTACATCCTTTCTCTTTAATATCTTCCCATCTTCCTTCTCCCAGCCTTAAGGGCTTCCACTTACAATGTTCTAGCCTTCTCCTTTCCATCCAAGCCTATTCTCAGGAAAGGACCAATTAATTCTATTCACACTGAGGTGACAGATATGAATTTATATGTGTGATCTGTGCCATTATACAGAAGACAAAACCTGCATTTGGCTTGTGCCAAGGAAATCTCTAATGGATGGATTTTCAAGCATGATCAAATAGGTTTGGAAGAGATTTTTGGACAGGGGCCTCCCCTGAGCCTTAAAAGTACAGAGTTCTCATGTAAGACTGACCCTGCCTGTAAACACGCAAAATGAATCGAAATCCCCTCTAGTCCTATTCAGACGTTTGGTTTCCTGAAAAGCCAGTCATTCAGGAGCTAAGAAAAGATCTTATGTCTTGCTGGTATTCCTTTTAGTCTCTTTGGCAGAGGAAACATTTCTGTGTAGAAAAAAGATCACTCAGGAGGGCAGGGTCTCCTGGATTTAGTTCTCATATCCCTGGTCCAGGTGAGAGTAAGGCCAGCAAAGATGTGCTGGGCCACTGGACTGAAGTCCAAGCTGTCAGTGGCCCAAGGGTACAGGCAGGGGACCCTGGAAAACCAGCCTGGCCCTGAAGATGCCTAGCTTATCTCACTTCTCTTCTTACTTATTTTAACATTTAATCTTTTATTCTCTGTTAATTACTTTGCATTTAATTCTTTATATCATTTTATTTTTCATCATGATAAATGTACTCTTTAATCCCTATTCCCTATTTCCCCCATTCCCCAACCCACCTCCCTTCTGGTAACCATCAATTTGTTCTCTATAGTTAAGAGTCTATCCCTTGGTTTGTCTCTCTCTTTTTTCTTTAGTCGTTTGTTTTCTTTCTTAATTTCCACATAGGAGTGAGATAATATGGTATTTTTCTTTCTCTGACTGACTTATTTCACTTATCATTATACTTTCTAGACTCATCTGTGTTCTTACAAATGGTAAGATTTCATTCTTTTTTATGACTGAATATTCCTGTGTGTGTGTGTGTGTGTGTGTGTGTGTGTGTGTGTGTACATACACATACATGCCACTTCTTCTTTACTCATTTATCTATCAGTGCACACTCAGGCTGCTTACATAGTTCAGCTATTGTAATTAATGCTGCAGTAAACATAGGAGTTCACGTATCCCTTTGAATTAGTGTTTTCATTTTTGAGGTAAATACCCAATAGCACGATTCCTGGAGCATAGGGTAGTTTGATTTTTAATTTTTGAAGGGAACCTACATGCTGTTTTCCACAGTGGCTGCACCAGTTTGCATTCCCACCAGCAGTGCACGAGGGTTCTCTTTCTACATCCTTGCCAACACTTGTTTTGTGTGTTTTTGATTTTAGCCATTCTGACATGTGTGAGGTGATGTCACTATGTTAAAACAAAGTTTGATGGGCACGACCCTCAGAGTTTCTGATTTAGTCAATTTGGTGTACAGCCCCAAAATGTGAATTTCTAACAAGTTCCCACATGATGCTGATACTGCTTTTCAGGGACCATGGTTTGACAACCAGTAAAGTAGTTATGCCCATCCATGCTCCATACTCATTATTTTAAATTCTTATTTCTTGGATTGCCTGATATCTTCAGGCCTAATATTCTGAAGTAAATTGGAACAAGTAATTGTAAAAAAATATGTCACTAGCTTTACCATTTTCCAGCTGCTACCTCTGCTGCCTTTTCTAAGTATTATCTAGATATCATCCATAGTCAATATTTTGAATAAACTACCTTACACATTGCTTCCTCTTTCTGACTATCCATTATTTTTAATTTTGTACCCCAGAACTATACTGAAACTGTGCTTGAAATTCACCAAAGATGTCTCTAATCATCAATTCAGTCCTAAGTATTTTTGGTCTGTCTATAGCATTTATTCATTCAACAAACATTTACTGAACAATATTGATATAGCCTTGATTTTTAAGGAGTACACAATTTGGTAGGTGACACTGATTATGTAAACAGAAGTATATATTTTGGAATAAATGCTATAACTAAAGTGTGTATAAATTACTCTAGGAAACCAAAAACAGAATTTATTAATTCTGTTCAGGGCAGTGGAGAAAAGCTCATTAGCACCACTTTCCATGAATGACCCTTCCCTGTATTCCTGCTCCTTCCAGAACACCTTCCTCATCACCCATGACAATTCAGTCTAGTATATATTAAACACCCAATGTTCATAAGTCATCATGCTGTGTTCTGTTACCAGCTCTTATTAGCCATGTGACCTAAGTGAAGCTACTTAAGCACTCTAAACCTAGTCCCTTATTTATTAAGTGGTATATTAATAACTAATTGAATTGTTTTGAGATTAAAAATAAATTGTGTGGAACCACAAAAGACCTTGGATATCCAAAGCAAACTCAAATAGGAAAAACAGGGGAGCCTGGGTGGCTCAGTCAGTTAAGTGTTTGACTCTTGTATTTGGCTCAGGTCATGATCTTATGGTTTGTGAGATTTAGCCCCACATGAGGGTCTGTGCTAACAGCACAGAGCCTGATTTGGATTCTCTCTTTCCCTCTCTTTCTACCCCTCCCTGCTTGTGTGCACATGCTGTCTCTCTCTCTCTCTCTCTCTCTCTCTCTCTCTCTCCCTCCCTCTCCCCCACTCTCTCAAAATAAATAAATAAAAATTAAAAAATCAACAACAAAAAAACTGGAGGTATCACAATTCAAGATTTCAAGTTATGTTATAAAGTGGTAATAATTAAAACAGTGTGGGACTGACAAAAAATAGACACATAATTCAATGCAACAGAAGAAAAAAGCCAGAAGTAAATCTACAATGATATGGTCAAATTAATGTTTAACAAGGGAGAAATAAATATACAGGGGCAAAAATATAGAATCTTCAACAAATGGTGTTGTGATAACTGGACAGCTACATGCAAAAGAAAGAAACTAGACCACTTCCTTTCACCATACACAAAGGTAAACTCAAAATGGATTAAGGACCTAAATGTGAGATAAGAAATCATACAAATCCTTGAAGAGAGCACCAGCAGTCATTTATCTGGCATCAGCTATAGAAGCATTTTTCTAGATGTCTCCTAAGACATGGGAACCAAAAACAAAAATAAACTATTGGGATTACATCAAAGTAAAAATAAATTTGCACACCAAAGGAAATAATCATCAAAACTAAAAGATAATCTACTGAATAAGAGAAGATATTTCCAAATTGTATATGCAATAAAAGGTTAGTATTCAAAATATACAAAAACTGATATAGCTCAACACCCCAAAAAAACAACCTGATTTAAAAATTGACAGAAGACATGAACAGACATTTCTCCAAAGAAGATACCCAAATGGCTAACAGAGACATGAAAAGATGTTCATTTTCACTCTTCATCAGGGAAATGCAAATGAAAATACAATGAGATATCACCTGATACTGTCAGAATGGCTAAAGTAATAAAAAAAAAAAGAAGAAAAGAAGCAACAAGTGTTGGGGAGGATGTATAGTAAAAGGAACTCTCTTGCACTGTTGGCAGGAATGCAAACTGGTGCAGCCACTGTGGATAACAATATGGAAGTTCCTTCAAAAATTAAAAATAAAACTACCCTATGATCCAGTAATTGCACAACGGGGTATTTACTTCAAAAATACAAAAATTTTAGTTCAAAACGGATACATGCAAACTCTATGTTTATTGCAGCATTAATTACAATAGCCAAAATATGGCTATTCATCAATTGATGAATAGATAAAGAAGATGTGGTGTATGTGTGTGTATATAATGGCATATTATTCAGCAATAAAAAAGGAATGGGATCTTGTGATTTGCAAAGACACAGATGGAACTAGAGAGTAGAATGCCAATCAAAATAAATCAGAAAGAGAAACATCATATGATTTAACTCATATGCAGAATTAAAGAAAACAAATGAGCAAAGGGAAAAACAGACAAACCAAAATATACACTCTTTTTTTAAAATTTTATTTATTTATTGAGAGAGAGAGAGAGAGAATTCTAAGCAAACTCTGCACTGACAGTGCAGAGCCCATCTTGGGGCTTGGTCTCAGGAACCATGAGGTCATGACCTCAGCTAGAATCAAGAGTCAGACCTTAACCAACAGAACCATCCATGCACCCCCACACTCTTATAGAGAACAGATTGTTGGTTACCAGAGAGGAGGTGGGTGGGGGTACGGGTTAAATAGGTGATAGGGATTAAGGAGTGCACTTCTGATGTGTATCATGTGCTGTATAGAACTGTTGAATTGCTAAATAGTATTCCTGAAACTAATATAACATGTTAACTAACTGGCATTAAAAGACAAACATTTTTTTTCCATATCACTATAGTTTGCGTATTTAATTACCATATATCTTGGTGTGGTTCTGCTTTTGTTGGTTTTGGTGGGGCTTTTCATGCCTCCTGGATCTGGATATTTGTTTACTTTCCCAATTTAGGAAGTTTTCAGTTACTATTTCTTCAAATAAAAATTCTACCCCCCTTTCTCTTCTCTTCTTCTTCTGGGACTCCTATAATACAAATGTTATTATGTTTGATGGAGTCACTGAGTGCCCTAAGTCTGTTCTCATTTTGCATGATTCTTTTTTCTCTCTTGTTCATCTTGATTACTTTTCATTATTCTGTCTGATATATCATTAATTTGTTTTTCTGCTTCTTCCAGCCTGCTATTCATTGCATGCAGGGTGTTCCTTCCTTCCTTCCTTCCTTCCTTCCTTCCTTCCTTCCTTCCTATCTATCTATCTATCTATTTAGAGTGAGTGCATGTGGGGAGGGGCATAGAGAGAGGGAAGGAGAGAATCTCAAGCAGGCTACATGCCTAGCACGGGGCCTTACATAGAGTTCAATCCCATGACTGTGAGATGGTGACCTGAGCCGAAATCAAGAGCCAGACACATAACTGAGTGAGCCACCCAGGCACTCTGCATCAGTGGTATTTCTAATCTCATTTATTGCACACTTAATCTCCGATTGTTTTTTTTTTTTCTTATCTCTATGTTAAGGGTCTCACTGATTTCCTCTAGGTCCAGCAAGAATATCCTTATTATCATTGCTTTAAATACTCCATCAGGCATGGTACTTATATCTGTTTTACTTAGATCTCCGGCCATGACCTTTTTCTTGTTCTTTCACCTGGGATAAATTTCTCTGTCTTCTCATTATGTTTCAGTCTCTGTGCTTTTTTCTGTATGCTAGGAATGTCACCTCTGTCTCCTGTTGTTGAGGGTAGTGGCCTTATAAATTAGAGGTCCTATAGTGCCCTGCAGTTTGGTGTCCCGTATTCCCCAGGGCCTGGCACTTCTGGGAGTGTCTCTGCTGTGCACTGTGTGTGCTCCGCTGTTTTCTCCTTGCTGCTTTATCCTTCAGGCCTCTGGTCCGCAGAGTCTCTCTTTGCCTGTTGTTGGTAGTATTTGGTCCCTGGCATGAATGTGGTGCAGTTAAATATAGGCATTTTCTGGTCTCCTTGTGAAATTAAACCTGTAGACACCAATGTGAGAACTGAGGCTCTATAGAACTCCTGAGTCAGAAGATGCTCTGTGAGTAGGGGTTTGAGCTGGTCTTCTGGGGCAGGGGACCCACCAACAGGGGACTGAGGCAAGCATGATTGATAAAGGCAGTTCTAAATGAGCGAGGGGAAGATGGCGGTGTGGGAGGATGATGGGCTCACCTCATCCTGCTGATCACTTAGATTCCACCCACATCTGCCTAAATAACCCACAAAACCACCAGAAGACTAGCAGAACAGACTCTCCGGAGCCAAGTGTAGACAAGAGGCCCACTGAAGAAGGTAGGAAGGGTGGAGAGGCAGGGTATGCTACATGGACTGGCGGGAGGGAACACAGGGCAGTGGAGGGGCAGCCCACCCTGCAAGGCAGAGCCCCGCAGTCTGGCTTACAAAAGTGGAGGGGCTGGACTGCATGAGTTCTGACAGACAGCGGGACTGAACATCTGGAATGTGAAAAGTCAACAGCTCTGCTCTCAGCGGGGAGAGCAAGAAGACAGCGGGAGGGAGAGTTTCTGAGCCCTGGAAGACAAAGTTCAACTTGGCGGGGAAGAAAGGTGCTTGCAAGCACCATATCCCTCTCCCATCCCCCAGCCAAAATCCCTAAGGGAACCAGTTCCTGTCATCGAACTTGCTTGCACCATGCAAACACCCAATTGTGTGCTTCTGTGAATCCATCCCTTTGACTGGTCTGTCTCCCTCCTGGTGCTGCAGGGCCCCTCCCGCAAGGGACTACCTACAGCAAAGGAAGCTAAGCCTGCCCCTCCCACCCCTGTACACCTTGCGGATCCACCCCGGCTAATATGCCAGATCCAATAAAAGCAACACCACAGCCTGGCAGTGTACAACTAGCCCACACAGGGGCCATACCACTCCACAGTGAGTCCAGCCCCTGGGAGAGGGGAAGATAAGGTACACACCAGTCTGACTGTGGCCCCAGTGGTGGGTTGGGACAGACATCTGGTCTGACTGTGAACCCGCCCACCAACACAAGTTACTCCAGACAGCACAAGGGAAGTGCCCTGAAGTTTGGAGCCACCCCAGAACTATTGAAAATAATGAAACAGAAGAATTCTCGTCAAAAGAAATTCCATGAAGTAGCGACAGCTAACGAATTGATCAAAAAAGTTTAAACAATATAACAAAACAAGAATTTAGAATAATAATCATAAAATTAATCGCTGGGCTTGAGAAAAGCATAGAGGACAGAAGAGAATCTATTGCTACAGAGATCAAGGGACTAAGAAATAGTCATGAGGAGCTAAAAACTGATATCAGTGAGGTGCAAAATAAAATGGAGGTGGCCACGGCACAGATTGAAGAAGCAGAGGGGAGAATAGGTGAATTAGAAGATAAAATTATGGAAAAAAGAGGAAGCTGAGAAAAAAAATGTCCAGGATTGTGTGGGGAGAATTAGAGAACTAATTGATGGAATCAAATGGAACAATATCTGTATCATAGGAATTGCTGAAGAGGAAGAGAGAGTGAGAGAAAGGGGCTGAAGGTGTACTTGAACAAATTATTGCTGAGAACTTACCTGACCTGGGGAAGGAAAAAGGCATCTAAATCCAACAGGCACAGAGGACTCTGTTCAGAAGTAACTTGAATCGATTTTCTGCATGACATATCATAGTGGAACTTGCAAAATACAAGGATATAGAGAGAATTCTGAAAGCAGCTAGGGATAAACGGGCCTTAACATACAAAGGTAGACACATATAAGGATAATAGCAGACCTATCAACTGAAATTTGGCAGCACAGAAAGGAATAGCAGGAAATCTTCAATGTGATGAACAGAAAAATTATGCAGCTGAGAATCCTTTATCCAGCAAGTCTGTCATTCAGAACAGGAGAGATAAAGGTCTTCCCAAACAAACAAAACGTGAAGGAATTCATCACCACTAAACCAGCCCTACAACAGATCCTAAGGGGGATTCTGTGAGTGAAATGTTGCAAGGACCACAAGGTACCAGAGACCTCACTATAAGCATGAAAACTACAGAAATCACAATGCCTCTAAACCCATATCTTTCTATAATAACACTGAATGTAAATGGACTAAATGTGCCAACCAAAAGACATAGGGTATCAGAATGGATAAGAAAACACGACCCATCTATTTGCTTTCTACAAGAGATGCATTTTAGACCTGAGGCCACCTTCAGATTGAAAGTGAGGGGATGGAGAACTATCTATCATGCTACTGGAAGTCAAAAGAAAGCTGGAGTAGCCATACTTATATCAGACAAACTAGACTTTCAATTAAAAGCTGTAACAAGAGATGAAGAAGGGCATCATATAATAATTACAGGGTATATCCATCAAGAAGAGCTGACAATGATAAATGTCTATGCGCCAAATATGGGAGCCCCCAAATATATAAAACAATTAATCATAAACATAAGCAACCTTATTGATAAGAATGGGGTCATGGCAGGGGACTTTAATACTCCACTTACAACAATGGATAGATCATCTAGACACAGGATCAAAAAGAAACAAGGGCCCTGAATGATGCATTGGATCAGATGGACTTGACAGATATATTTAGAACTCTGCATCCCAAAGCAACAGAATATACTTTCTTCTTGAGTGCACATGGAACATTCTCCAAGATAGATCACATACTGAGTCACAAAACAGCCCTTAATAGGTATAAAAGAATTTAGATCATACCATGAACACTTTCAGACCACAATGCTATGAAACGTGAAATCAACCACAGGAAAAAGTCTGGAAAACCTCCAAAAGCATGGAGGTTAAAGAACACCCTACTATAGAATGAATGGGTCAACCAGGAAATTAGAGAAGAAATTTAAAATTATATGGCAACAAATGAAAATGAAAATACCACAATCCAAACGCTTTGGGACGCAGTGAAGGCAGTTCTGAGAGGAAAATACATTGCAATCCAGGCCTATCTCAAGAAACAAGAAAAATCCCAAATACAAAATCTAACAGCACACCTAAAGGAAATAGAAGCAGAACAGCAAACACACCCAAAACCCAGCAGAAGAAGAGAAATAATAAAGATCAGAGCAGAAATAAACAATATAGAATCTAAAAACCTTTAGAGCAGATCAATGAAACCAAGAGTTGGTTTTTTGAAAAAAATACACAAAATTGATAAACCTCTAGCCAGGCTTCTCAAGAAGAAAAGGGAGATGACCCAAATGGATAAAATCGTGAGTGAAAATGGAATTATTACAACCAATTAATCAGAAATACAAGCAATTCTCAGGGACTACTATGAAAAATTATATGCCAAACAACTGGACAACCTGGAATAAATGGACAAATTCTTAAGCACCCCACACTTCCAAAACTCTAACAGAAAGAAATTGAAAATTTGAACAGACCCATAACCAGCGAGGAAATTGAATCAGTTATCAAAAATCTCCCAACAAATAAGAATCCAGGACCAGATTGCTTCCCTGAGGAATTCTACCAGACATTTAAAGCATAAATAATAACTATCCTTCTGAAGCCAGCATTGCTTTGATTCCCAAACTAGGGACAGACCCAGCAAAAAAAGAGAACTACAGGCCAATATCCCTGATGAATATGGATGCAAAAATTCGCAGCAAGATACTAGCAAATCCAGTTCAACAGCATATAAAAAGAATTATTCACTATGATCAAGTGGGATTCATTCCTGGGCTGCAGGGCTGGTTCAACATTCACAAATCATTCAATGTAATACATCACATTAATAAATGTAAAGATAAGAACCATAAGATCCTGTCAATCGATGCAGAAAATGCATTTGACAAAATTCAGCATCCTTTCCGAATAAAAACGTCGAGAAAGGCAGGATGGAAGGAACATACAGACATCATTAAAGCCATTTATGAAAAGCCCACAGCTAATATCATCTTCAATGGCGAAAAACAGAGCTTTCCCCCTGACATCTGGAATATGACAGGGATGTCCACTCTCACTGCTGTTGTTTCACATAGTGTTGGAAGGTCTAGCATCAGCAATCAGACAACAAAAGGAAATCAAAGGCATCAAAATTGGCAACGATGAAGTCAAGCTCTCACTTTTTGCTGATGAGTTGATATTATACATGGAAAACCTGATAGACTCCACCAAAAATCTGCTAGAACTGACACATGAATTCAGCAAGGTCGCAGGATACAAAATCAATGTACAGAAATCAGTTGCATTCTTATACACTAATAATGAAGCAACAGAAAGACAAATAAAGACACTGATCTCATTCACAATTGCACCAAGGATCATAAAATACCTAGGGATAAACCTAACCAAAGTCGTAAAAGATGTGTATGCTGAAAACTATAGAAAGCTTATGAAGGAAATTGAAGAAGATATAAAGAAATGGAAAAACATTTCGTGTTCATGGATTGGAAGAATAAATATTGTCAAAATGTCAATATTACCCAAAGCTATCTACACATTCAATGCAATCCCAATCAAAATTGCACCAGCATTCTTCTCGAAACTAGAACAAGCCATCCTAAAATTCATATGGAACCACAAAAGGCCTCGAATAGCCAAAGTAATATTGAAGAAGAAGACCAAAGCAGGAGGCATCACAATCCCAGACTTTAGCCTCTACTCCAAAGCTGTAATCATCAAGACAGCATGGTATTGGCACAAAAACAGACACATAGACCAGTGGAATAGAATAGAAACCCCAGAATTAGACCCACAAAAGAATGGCCAACTAATCTTTGATAAAGCAGGAAAAATAGCCAATGGAAAAAAGACAGTCTTTTAAACAAATGATGCTGGGAGAATTGGACAGTAACATGGAGAATGATGAAACTAGACCACTTTCTTACCCCATTCACAAAAATAAACTCAAAATGGAAAAAGGACCTGAATGTGAGACAGGAAACCATCCAAACCCTAGAGGACAAAGCAGGAAACAACCTCTGTGACCTCAGCTGTAGTAATTTCTTACTTGACACATCCCGAAAGGCAAGGGAATTAAAAGCACAATTGAACTATTGGGACCCCCTGAAGATAAAATGCTTCTGCACTGCAAACGAAACAATCAACAAAACCAAAAGGCAACCAACGGAGTGGGAAAAGATATTTGCAAATGACATATTGGACAAAGGGCTAGTATCCAAAATCTATAAAGAGCTCACCAAACTCCACACCCAAAAATCAAATAATCCAGTGAAGAAATGGGCAGAAAACATGAATAGACACTTCTCTAAAGAAGACATCCATATGGCCGAGAAGCACATGAAAACATGCTCAACGTCGCGCCTCATCAGGGAAATACAATTCAAAACCACACTCAGATATCACCTCACGCCAGTCAGATTGGCTAAAATGAGGAAATCAGGAGACTACAGATGCTGGCGAGGATGTGGAGAAATGGGAACCGTCTTGCACTGTTGGTAGGAATGCAAACTGGTGCAGCCGCTCTGGAAAACAGTGTGGAGGTTCCTCAAAAAATGAAAAATAGATCTACCCTATGATCCAGCAATAGGACTGCTAGGAATTTACCCAAGGGATAGAGGAGTGCTGATGCATAGGGGCACTTGTACCCCCTTATTTATAGCAGTACTTTCAACAATAGCCAAATTATGGAAAGAGTGTAAATGTCCATCAACTGACGAATGGATAAAGAAATTGTGGTTTATATATGCATTGGAACACTACGTGGCAACGAAAAAGAATGAAATCTGGCCTTTTGTAGCCACGTGGATGGAACTGGAGATTGTTATGGTAAGCGAAATAAATAATACAGAGAAAGACAGATACCATATGTTTTTTCATATGTGGATCCCGAGAAACTTAACAGAAGACCATGGGGGAGGGGAAGTAAAAAACAACAAAAAAAAAGTTAGAGAGGAAGGAGCCAAACCACAAGAGACTCTTAAAAACTGAGAACAAACTGAAGGTTGATGGGGGTTGGGAGGGTGGGGAGGGTGGGTGATGGGTATTGAGGAGGGCACCTGTTGGGATGAGCACTGGGTGTTGTATGGAAACCAATTTGACAATAAATTTTATATTAAAAAAAAGAATAAATGAACTCCTAAAAAAAAAGATAAAGGCAGTTCTACTGGAGTGCAGTGAGGGGCGTGGTAAGGCTTGGTGTAAGCAAGTTACATAGAGAGTGTTGGTGCTGTGCTCGTCCTCACAGAGGTCTCTGTACTTATGCTGTGGGGCAAGGGAGAGAAATGGCACTTGCCTGTTCCTTGTTCCTGGAGGGGTCTCTCCAGGATGGATCTCTGAGATAAGCAAATCACCTCTGTACCTTGATCCTCAGGCACTCTTCAGATCACTGTTTCCCTGCTCTGTGCCCACTGGTTGTTTCCCTGCCCTCCCCCCGAAAGCAGCTCAGTGCCCTCTCATCTCTATCCCAGTGAAGCCCGCTGACATTTAAAATTCCAGGCTTTAAATCCTTCTTTTTGCCAGAAGTTATGAAATTCAGTGCCTCTCATTTTCCAATCCAATTGCTATGCGGATTTGTTTTCCCCGTGAATTTCCCTATATGTTAGTCTGTCTCAGATCCTGTCTGTCACCATGGCTCTCTCTTCCCACTGCAGTGGCCATGCTCTGTTTCTTTCCTGAGAACTGAGTCTCTGCACCTCCTACCTCCTTCGATGTGACTTCTTCTCTGCTTTTAGTTGTGGAGTTTGTTCTTTCAGTCCTCAGGTCAATTCCTGGGGTATTTAGGATGGTTTGATAGTTATCTTGTTCCATTCATGAGATGAGGCAAGCCTAGCATCCTCCTACTCTGCTGCTATCTTCTAAGTCGCAGTAAATATTTAAATTGACTACACACACAAAGGTAATGCATATAAAGCACTTCTCAAAGTCTCTGACCCATAGGCACCTGATAGATGGGTAACAGATTCTGGTTCCTTTTACCCTTAAATGATCATACTACCATCTAATGAAAGAAGAACATCTAAGGTCCTGAAGAACTAAGGTCATGAATAACTGAAGCAAATGGATAGAACTCTTCACCCATTCATAATTCAACAAATATGTATTAAGTGCCTATTATGTGTGAGCTATTGTTCTAGATGGTGTGTATGTAAATGTGAACAGAGCAGATCAACAAATCCCCGTACTTGTGTAGATAATATTCTAGTGGAGAGCAATAAGAATGAGTAAATAAGTAAATGGAGTATATGGTATATTTGAGACTAAGTAAATAGAAAATATAATATATTCGAGCTCAGTGCTATGGATAAAAGTAAAGGTGGGAGGACGTAAGAGGAAGTAAGGGAGAGTGGATTGCAAATTTTTGTTTAGAATGAGAAAGTGACTTTTGAGTATAGGTCTTAAAAGAAGGGAAGGAGCTAGCCATGCTAAAAGTAAAAGTGAAAGCTTCCACTCAGAAAGCACTAGCAGAGGCTCTGAGTAAGACACATGTGTGGTGATTTCAAAGAGGTAGGAAGCAAGCATGGTTGAAGGGGATACTAACAGATAATAGCTACAGACACAATCACTGTGGTAATGGGGCCGGATCACTGAGGGCCTTTCAGGTTGTGGCAATAACTTACTCTTTGTGAAGATGAAAAGCTAAAGTAGGCTCTCCTCACTTTTAATCTGGATAATGATCATGGTTAATCTGGATTAATTCTGTAATTCTTTGATCATACGTACTTATCTAATGCCAATGTTATAGATAAAAAAGCTGAGACATAAAATGTCTAAGTAACTTCCCCAAGGTCATACAGCTAGTGAATGGTAGTGTCAAGGTTCAAACCCATTTCTGTCTGAATCCAAAGTCTGTGCTCAGTAACTATTCTGATTATAAATTTGAATTTTATTACATAAGTTGTAAAGAACCATTGGATTCGTTGAAGGAAGAGAATAGCATGCTCATATTCATTTTCAAGAAGCATGCATAGGTTGAATCATATAGGATAAAATGAAGCAGAGAAAGTGGAATGCCATTCTACCTTCTCATACATTATCTCCACATAGTTACCACTTACGTATAAAAGATGAGCTACCACCTCCTTCCTAAAGCGAGCCCATTTGAGAGTCATCACTTTCTTTGTCACCAACATGATCACTCATTAATTTAATCACCAGAGTTTAAAACTTGATTTTTCCCTTTCCCTCATTCCAAATATTCTTTTTCACTGACTTAATCCTGTTTGTCTTCACAATGTGTCTTGAATTTGTTTTCTTCACCTTTTTTACATATATCCTAGTTACTTTACTTTTAGCAGTCCTTAATATTTGCCACCAAGTTACTCTCCTATATCTTCTCTTTTCTGTACAATTTTGTGTTTTTTCCCAAAATTCTGAGCTCCCTGAGACTTCAAAGGTACCATGCATCATTTGTCTCTGATCTTTATTGTTCAGCACAATCCATAGCCCACAGTGGATCACTGGATGTACTTCTACATTTATATTTGCTTTGCTTCTAACTTGCTTAGCTTACAACCATATGGTGCTCCATTCCTAAGAGACACAAGATAACTTTATTCTGGCACTCACTCCCACCTAACTCTCAACAAATATGATGTCCTGGAAAAGTCTGGGCTTTGTAATCAACCTTTCTGTATATGTATGGGTGTGTACACTCACACATACACACACACACACACACACACACACACATACACACACACACACGAATAGAGTTTAATTTAGAAGTATTACTCTTATAACCCACACAAGTGAGAACTTATGTGGGGAAAAATCTTCATTCAGAAATGTATATTGCCTACCTAGTATGCTTTAGCATTCTCCCAGGTACTTTGGATAAAAATTAAGAAAACAGGGAGGGTCTCTAACCTTGAAAGAGCTCATATTGATTGGAAAAAAAAACTACTGTGTTAAAATGTTTATAGTGAAGGAAAATGGCTCAAAAAAATGCATTAATTATTCCTAAGATAGAAAAGTCTTCAAACAGATGTTGATAGTTGAATAGTCGTGAAATACAAGTAGGTATTCACCTGACAGAAAAAAGAAGGGAGAAGGAGAGGGCCTCTAGAGAGAACAAGATGTGGAAAAGCATAATGGTATGACGTCAAATGGTATGTTCATGCATTTGTAATCAGAACAAAGAGATGGGCGTGCCTCAAAAAGCAGCAGAGGACATATTAGAAAGGTAGGCAAGGGACAGCTCTCAAAGAGCCTTGTATGCAAAACAAAGAAGTTTTTAGGCTTTTCTAGTAGAAGAGGGGAGACTTTGTAATGAGAATTTGAGTGGATTCTTATCTTTTCAAAAAAAAAAAAAAACATCTGAAAAGTAAGATCTGTGTAGAGAGGCTAAATTTACTAAAATTGTTTAGTTTAAAGAACAGAACACATTGAGAAGGGACCTTTCACTTTGTGAGAGGTGGTTATACAGAGTACAGTGACCAGTTATTTTCAGTTCCCACTGAGGACAGAGCAAGAAGAAATAGGCTTAAATCTCAGAAGAGGAGAAAATTACCTACAGACGGGGTCCTTCACAAAAAGATTGAGTGTGGCAAATGTACATGATTAAAATGTTGTCTCAGGCTCTCTGTGTGCTGGCTTCTATGTGCTCAGAACTGCCTAATTTCAAAGATAGGGCAAATACTAGATTTTCAGGCTTGAATGAAAGTATTTAAAATAAAAAATCTCTTACATGGCAATTAGTTATTCGGATATCTTGCTATCTGCCTAACCTATAGTGGTTGAAATATATTGGAACACGTCAAATGCAAACACTATGTTTCATAATATAACATTCGTTTTTATAAGAAAAAAGAGAAACTATCCAAATTTGCTATAGATATTTGCTATTCTGTCATAGGTATCTTATATTCATGTACCATTTCAGAAAGCTATTAAAGATTAGGTAGATACAATTAGTATAAATTTAGTTATTAATCTTTATGAGGAACATTTATTGGTCATATGATTATAATTAAAATCATTCTATACTTTATTAACTGATGGTACTTTATCAGTGACTATAGTGAATTGCTCTATCTTCCTTTTATTGTTATCATTAGCTGATGACTCAGCTTATTAAAATATTACAAAGCATTTTTAACTCTTTCAATTTCCAATTTCTGGAACCGCTGTTTGTATTTTTATTATGTGGCAATATATACAAGACATAAGATTATAGGGTGAGTATTTTTTCCATCATCATTTTGTAACTTATAAAGAGAAGTCATATATCTATCTTGTACTTATGCCTAATTGTGGCTGGTGAGAGGGAGACAGGGAAATCACAGGCAGGGTTGCCAAAAGGCACTTGGCTCCTGGTGGAAACAAACCTTGAAATGTTGACAGTATCGCCACTACTGAGATTTGGGCAATCTGGACAAGTATTATTAGAATATTTGATGTTAATGTAAAATTATCATAATTTAAAGTTAACTAGATATCAAATGGAAACCAGTTTTATTTCTTAATAAACTAACTCAAACATTTTGGAAGCGATTTTACACATATTCATATTAGATTATATTACCCCAAGAGATGTATATATCCAACTAGTGTACTTGGAAGAGCAAATTATTGGATAAATGCCATTAACCATTAGAACTTATGAAGGTGAATGTTCTTGGTTGCCTTCTGTGCTGACATTGAACAATACAATAGGTCCTGAGAGAGAGAGAGACAATGCCTAATGCATGAATGGTGCAGATGCAGTAAGAGAGGCTGAAGACATGGTAATAAAAAGCAAACATACTTTAATAAGTAAAAATTGTGTTCCCCTTTATTTTAACAGTATATATTCATTTTTAAATGGCTGGGCTAAGGGTCATACATATAGAGAAAAATTACAAAGAATACATATTTGTCACAATTATTCCCTGCCAGTTTGAAACCTTAAAATAGACTGTCTGTGTGAAGTTATTTAAAAAATAAATATTGCAATACAGATTTAGCAATTTGTTTCCCATAACAACTAAGATATTTCTCGGTTTGACAAAACAAGCACTTGTCCATGTTTGTCCATGCTTTGAAGGGGATATTACAGGTTTTTTTTTTTTTTTAAAGCATATCCATGCTTTGTCTGCAGGTCTTTCTGATTTGAACAAAGATACCAAGATATTTATTTAACCAAAATGTTATGTTTCATTTATCTTTTTGGAATGTAACCATTGATTTTACTAAATTTCTTAACAGAAATTAAGTTAATGGACCTGATTCTGAATAAATATTTATTAATTAAAAGCTGTTTCTGAAAATTAAGCTTTCATAAATATACATGCCAAAAGCTGGTTTTTAAATCACCCATAAAATTGACATATGAGCACAATGCTATTTTTCTATTTTTGTGTTTTCCTTTCCAGTATTGGCCATGGGCATTTAAAATACTTAAATATAGGGGCACCTGGGTGGCTCAGTTGGGCATCTGACTTTGGCTCAGGTCATGATCTTGCAGTTTCTGGGTCTGAGCCCCGTGTCAAGCTCTGTGATGACAGCTTGGAGGCTGGAGCCAGCTATAGATTCTGTGTCTCCGTCTCTCTCTGGCCCTCCCCCGCTCATGCTCTATTTTTCTAAATAAATATTAAGAAATAATAAAATAAAATACTTCAATATATGTATTTGTACAATTTGATTTCCTGACAAATTTGGTAGGTTTTTGTTGTTGTTGGTGGTGGTGGTGGTGTGTGTGCATCTGTATAGTCTCCACAGAGTTTATAAAATATAGGTCAATTTCTTTCCCTTCAGAAAGATGTACCTTCTATTTTACCTAAGCAACTAATGTTTTTAAGATTTAGGAATTCAAGTATTTTGTAAGAAAAAAAGAAAATGTGAACTTTCTTATAATTTGTAATATCCAGCATACTCTGAAAATGATGCACTTTGTAAACATATACCACCATAATCCCAGGTAAAGACCTCTCTTTAGGAAAATGAGCCTCCCATTGAATCCTTTAGATTAAACACCTTGGTTAATACAAGTTGCCCTTGAGGTTTTGATGCTGTTTGTTCTTATTTATAGCTTGTCCTTAAATTGTGTCATTTCAGCCTTGTAGTACTTGAAATTGTTAGGGGGAGCAACAAGATAATGCAAAATTTTAAATATTTCACCTATGTGGGATAAAGTAATCCCAGAAATTCTAAAAGAAATCATCATGACCTTGTCACCACCTGACTTGTCAACATAATACCTCCTGTGGCTTTGTTTTGAGCCTTGAGACTAGTATTTCTTTTAAGTTCTTCATATCACAGCGACATAAATAATTGTTAAAAAGCTGTAGCACAAAACAGATTCAGTATGGGTCTGATTGTTTAAATGTGATTTTTTCCTCAGTCACTAAAACAGTAAATATTAAATTATTCTGTTAATTCCCTATCTTCCACAGCCTTTCATAAACCTGTTGGTGAAGAGTATACATTTATTCTAAACAGAGTTATCCTTAAAGCTAAAAACCCTGTATCAGTATGGCTATCAGTAGGAAAACCCATCATCTAAGGATTATAGAATTAAAAACATCCAATAAAAATGAGAAAACTTTATACTTTATTCTATATTTATCCTTTGTTTGTAGGTAAATCCTTGATTTCTTTTGCAGCTTGGTCTAGTATGAGTGTTATAGTAAAGACAAAGCTTAGATTTTCATCATAGATATTTTAACCTATATTTTAAAGATTTTTATCATTCTAACTGTAGCATCTCTTTTCTAAAGTTGTCTCTGAAAAAGAAATACCATATGTAAACAGGACAAAAGTCATTACAATTATGTGCTCAGATTCTATTTTATTAAAATTTTTTTAACGTTTTATTTATTTTTGAGACAGAGAGAGACAGAGCATGAATGGGGGAGGGGCAGAGATAGAGGGAGACACAGGATCGGAAGCAGGCTCCAGGCTCTGAGCCATCAGCCCAGAGCCCCACACGGGGCTTGAACTCACGGACCACGATATCGTGACCTAAGCTGAAGTCGGACGCTTAACCGACTGAGCCACCCAGGCGCCCCTCAGATTCTATTTTAAATCAGCATAAGAAGTTTTCAGTTTTTCTTTTTTGATGTCCTACCCAAGTAAAGGAAAACAAAAATGTACTTACTACTTTCCATTAATTTGTATCTGTAATGGTTACAAATAAATATAAAAGCTCACAAATAAATCCAGCTTTCAGTAATACATTTCTGTGATAAAGCAAATACAAATACTGACAACATAAGCACGCATTAACTAAGACTGTACTTAACAGTACTTGAATTAATGCTCTTTTCTCAGAGAATAGTTCATTTTTTGCCATAATAATTTAGACTTTTAAAATCTATATATTAAAATTTAAAGTTTCTCTTTTTTGGGTCATGTTTCTTTTAAAATATGGTGTTCATTTTAAAATCTAGAGCACTGTCGCTAGACCCCATTAGGGAGCTACCAACTAACTTTTTTTAAATTTTAAATTAATTATAATAAATTGAGTTCATTTATTTCACTTGTTGAAGAAAAAATCTATATTTATATTACCCAAAATATTGTTATTTTATTCCAGATCAGAGATACTAAGTCAGCAGATCAAAAAACAACCCTCTTGCATTTTATTGCTGAAATTTGTGAGGAAAAATACCGGGATATCCTGAAATTTCCTGAAGAACTGGAACATGTTGAAAGTGCAAGCAAAGGTAATTGATTTGTAGCTTTTTTCGAGACTATTCCTCGCCTAAGTATTATATTTTATGTGGTAATATTAAATAAACTTATTAACCATATTTTTCTGTTTATGGATATAAGAAAAGCAGGAAGATAATTTCCATTAGCATATATTTGACAATATAGTGCATTTTAATGACCTACTTTTTACTTACTTAATTTTTTAATACTGCTAGGTTATTTGAGCTTTCATATCTCTTATGAGATAGTATGTTCATTCATTCATTTCATAATCACTTAAGTGTATATTGTTTGCAAAGGAACCATACCATGAGCCTTTTGATGATATCAATATGATGGTGGGACAGTTCTTGCTTGAATATATTTAAAATCTAGAAGGTAAAAAAAGACATATATCCACATAGTTTATAAAATAAGGATGAATATGAGAAGTACTACACAAAAAGATACTGTACTATAATTTAAATGACATAAGAAGTTCCTTTTGAATATGTAGATAAGAGAAAGCTTCCTGGAAGAGGTCAAAGTGTGAAGCTTGAGCACAGGATTTTTACAGACATGGAAAAGAGACATGTAAGCAAATAATATGAATAAGACACAGTGGCACAATATGTTAAGATGGGTGAAAGAATGGTTGAAAGTGAGATTATATATATGTGGAGAAGGAGAAGTACATTTTCCCTCAGGTAAGAAAGCTATGCCATAAATCTTATATTTGAAATCACACTATATTAATTCCATTTCTCTATAACTCTGAGAATTTTCAGTAAAGACTCAAAAGCATATACATTTCCCAAGTTTATTACAAACCATATAAACCTGTTAGTGTTCATTGAAGGGGGAAAAAAAGTATGTCTATGAAACCCAGAATATTATTTGTATAATATTGTTCAGTGGTCATCTCTGCCTGTCTGGTATTGTCAATCAAATCCTGAATGTATTTCTTTAATTTAATCCAGTGTGTCTCATTTTGTGGTCCCAGGACCAGAATAACAAAAGAAGACAAAGTATGACTCCATAGTACTTTCCTTTTTGTTAAAAAAAATCTTAAAGATATGATGTAAAATTATACTCACTGGCAATTGCTTTTCTAAAGAACTTCTATATCT
Organism: Panthera pardus; assembly: GCF_024362965.1. Classification (NCBI taxonomy): domain Eukaryota; kingdom Metazoa; phylum Chordata; class Mammalia; order Carnivora; family Felidae; genus Panthera; species Panthera pardus. Next base: position 50,076,299 of record NW_026526843.1, on the reverse strand, counting down.
TGGCCCTTACATTTAAATATACACCATTATGACTAGTCATATTTGCTACTAATATGTAACTAATGTAGGATAATAGCAATATTTAAAAAATTTATAATTGGAAACATGAGAAATGTCACAAATAAGACCAATTCTGAAATTCGATCATGTCATCCTATTATTACTGTTTGATTGCCCTCTACCATAATTTTTTTCTAAATTTTATTTGTCCAATATGTAGATTCAACTCCAGAAAGATAATGAGAAGTATATCAATAATGTGTTTAAATAAAATTATGTTAATTTATGATGATGATTTTTAGTTTTAATTTTTAAATTTTTAGTTCTTACACCAAGGATACTTTAGATAAATATATCTGATAACCATTTTTATTCAAAATAATCTGGGACAACTGTAATGAAATGTATAATGAAGTTTATATCACCTTTATTTTTAAGTCTAGATACTAGTTTATCTATCTATATATCTATATTGTCATATATTTGTGTCTCTGTCTTTATCATTTCATACATACTTTTAGCCACCACTGCATTTGATGAAGGTAACCTATAGATCACAGCCTTCTGAGTTAGATATTACAAAGTTCTAATCCTAGCTGTATAACTTAGTTCTATAACCTTGAGCTACTAATGTAACTTCCCAAGTTTTGTTTCCTCATTTGTAAAATGGGAATTATAGTAACAAGAAGATCACATGAGTTGACGTGTTTAAAGCATTAAATAAAAGGCTTGGCACATAGTAAATATGTAGCTGTTGCTATACCACTATCTTTATTAGTAGTAGTTATCATATTCGTTATACTACTACAAATATTGTAGTCACTGCCATTGTCTTGTTAGAAGGGGATAATCATAAGGGCACCTATAGTTCCTACAGTTGCAGCCAACTATGTATTATATCCAGTTCTATTTGTTTCCTATGTGGGGGTTTTGGTAAATCCTTTCATATTTTTCTTTTACAGTATCACCAACTTTTTTGTTCCTATCAAAAGCAAAATCTCTGTTGTACTTTGATTATTTCTGCTTTTCTGTGTTCTTCGTGCCAGTGTTTTCAAAAGACTGTTGCCAGAAATCCTCTTCCTATCTCACTGTTTGGGCCACAGCAATCCCCATTCTCAAGTTATTTTGACTAGTTTTTTCTCTTTCCCTATTAAATTCAGTCTCAACTTAAATTATTAAGTGCATTCCACCTTTTTGCATCCCGCTTTAATCTCCTCCTAGTTCTCATTTCAGTGTGCTGAGACATATTTTCTCTTGTGCCATTTTATTGCTTTCTAGTAATCCTGTCTCTGTGTATGATTTCATTCTGCATCCCATGCCTAGAAATCTCAACTTCCCTGTCCTCTAAGACAACTATCATTTGTCAAATCCCTGTTCAAAATCCATTTTTTAAAATGTTTTGCTACTGAATCCCTAGGAGGAAATACTCAGGAATTTAGTCTACAGAGAATAAAAACAAAGCATGGTGAAAGGTCAGCCAAGTACCTCTTGTTTACAGTTCAATACTTTTCCTTAGTATTTGAATCCAACTTGTCTTGTTTGCTTAATATGAGTTCAAAGTTGTTTGAAACACATTCTGTAACCTCTAGAACTGTGCATAGTATGTATATAGTCAAACTGTAAAAAAAACAAACAGATGAGCACTATATAATTCATTTTGTTTGATGATGGACTATCTTTATGTGAAATGATAACCTTAAAAAAAAAGAGAGAGAGAGAGAGAGAGGCAGACACAGAATCCGAGGCAGGCTCCAGGCTCTGAGCTGTCTGCACAGAGCCTGACATGGGGCTTGACCACATTGACCTACTTCCTTGAGTTGCAGAAGCCAATATGTTGGAGAAGTAGGGGGAATCCCCACTTCCTGCATTTCTCAAACAAAGAAGTGTAGAAGCCAAAGGACTTTGAATACCAGAGCCTGGGAGGAAAAGAGACTGAATCTACTAGGAAGAAAATGGGAAAGCTAGAAAAAGATAGGGCTACCCCAAGCAAGAAATCAAAGCACATCTGATGGAGGGTCCAAAATATTACTACGAGTAGGGTAATAAAATAACCAAAGTCACAACAACAGAGAGCAAGTAACAATCTCCAAAAAACACCTCCTGAAAGGGCCAGGCCCTGGACAGCATATGACCCTCCTTTAATATAGCAGTGCTCACAGGTACAGATCACACCACAAACTTTTAAAACACATAAGGGACAGAACACTAGCGAAAATTCTGAAATGGAATAATTCTCATCAAAAGAAATTCCAGTAAATAGTGACAGCTAACGAGTTGATCAAGACCAATTGAAGCAATATAACTTAACAAGAATTTAGAATAATAGTCATGAAATTAAATACTGGGCTTGAAAAAAGCATAGAGGACAGCAGAGAATCTATTGCTACAGAGACCAAGGGACTAAAGAATAGTCATGATGAACTAAAAAATACTACAAATGAGGTGCAAAATAAAATGGAGGCAACCACAGCTCAGATTGAAGAGGGAGAGGAGAGAATAGGTGAATTAGATGATAAAATTATGGAAAAAGAGGAAGCTGAGAAAAAGAGAAAAAAATCGAGGAATAAGAAGGGAGAATTAGAGAACTAATTCATGGAATCAAATGGAACAATATCTGTATCATAGGAATTCCAGAAGAAGAAGAGAGAAAGGGGCTGAAGGTGTACTTGAACAAATCAGTGCAGAGAACTTCCTCAATCTGGGGAAGGAAAAAGGCATTGAAATCCAAGAGGCACAGAGGACTCCCTTCAGACGTAACTTAAATCAATCTTCTCCATGACATGTCATAGTGGAACTGGCAAAATATAAGGATATAGAGAGAATTCTGAAAGCAGCTAGGGATAAACGGGCCTTAACATACAAAGGTAGACACATATAAGGATAATAGCAGACCTATCAACTGAAATTTGGCAGCACAGAAAGGAATAGCAGGAAATCTTCAATGTGATGAACAGAAAAATTATGCAGCTGAGAATCCTTTATCCAGCAAGTCTGTCATTCAGAACAGGAGAGATAAAGGTCTTCCCAAACAAACAAAACGTGAAGGAATTCATCACCACTAAACCAGCCCTACAACAAATCCTAAGGGGGATTCTGTGAGTGAAATGTTGCAAGGACCACAAGGTACCAGAGACATCACTACAAGCATGAAACCTACAGAAATCACAATGACTCTAAACCCATATCTTTCTATAATAGCACTGAATGTAAATGGACTAAATGTGCCAACCAAAAGACATAGGGTATCAGAATGGATAAGAAAACACGACCCATCTATTTGCTGTCTACAAGAGACTCATTTTAGACCTGAGGCCACCTTCAGATTGAAAGTGAGGGGATGGAGAACTGTCTATGATGCTACTGGAAGGCAAAAGAAAGCTGGAGTAGCCATACTTACGTCAGACAAACTAGACTGTAAATTAAAAGCTGTAACAAGAGATGAAGAAGGGCATTATATAATAATTACAGGGTATATCCATCAGGAAGAGCTAACAATTATAAATGTCTATGCACCGAATACAGGAGCCCCCAAATATATAAAACAATTAATGATAAACATAAGCAACCTTATTGATAAGAATGTGGTATTGCAGGACACTTAAATGCTCCACTTACAACAATGGATAGATAATCTAGACAGAGAATCAAAAAAGAAACAAGGGCCCTGAATGATACATTGGATCAGATGGACTTGACAGATATATTTACAACTCTGCATCCCAAAGCAACAGAATATACTTTCTTCTTGAGTGCACATGGAACATTCTCCAAGATAGATCACATACTGAGTCACAAAACAGACCTTAATAGGTATAAAAGAATTGAGATCATACTATGCACACTTTCAGACTACAATGCTATGAAATGTGAAGTCAACCACAGGAAAAAGTCTGGAAAACCTCCAAAAGCATGGAGGCTAAAGAACGCCATACTAAAGAATAAATGAGTCAGCCAGGCAATTAGAGAAGAAATTTAAAAATATATGGCTACAAATGAAAATGAAAATACAACAATCCAGTGCTCGCTTCGGCAGCACATATACTAAAATTGGAATGATACAGAGAAGATTAGCATGGCCCCTGCACAAGGATGACACACAAATTCGTGAAGTGTTCCATATTTTTTTCATCACCACTAAACGAGCCCTACAAGAGATCCTAAGGGGGATCCTGTGAGACAAAGTACCGCAGACATCACTACAATCATGAAACCTATGGACATCACAATGACTCTAAACCCATATCTTTCTATAATAACACTGAATGTAAATGGACTAAATGCGCCAACCAAAAGACATAGGTATCAGAATGGATAAAAAAACAAGACCCATCTATTTGCTGTCTACAAGAGACTCATTTTAGACCTGAGGCCACCTTCAGATTGAGAGTGAGGGGATGGAGAACTATTTATCATGCCACTGGAAGTCAAAAAAAAGCTGGAGTAGCCATACTTATATCAAATTAGACTTTAAATTGAAGGCTGTAACAAGAGATGAAGAAGGGCATTATACAATAATCACAGGATCTATCCATCAGGAAGAGCTAACAATTATAAATGTCTATGCACCGAATACAGGAGCCACCAAATATATAAAACAATTACAAACATAAGCAACCTTATTGATAAGAATGTGGTAATTGCAGGGGACTTTAACACTCCACTTACAGAAATGGATAGATCATCTAGAAACATGGTCAATAAAGAAACAAGGGCCCTGAATGATACATTGGGTCAGATGGACTTGACAGATATATTTAGAATTCTGCATCCCAAAGCAACAGAATATACTTTCTTCTCGAGTGCACATGGAACATTCTCCAAGATAGATCACATACTGGGTCACAAAACAGCCCTTCATAAGTATACAAGAATTGAAATCATACCATGCATACTTTCAGACCACAATGCTATGAAGCTTGAAATCAACCACAGGAAAAAGTCTGGAAAACCTCCAAAAGCATGGAGGTTAAAGAACACCCTACTAAAGAATGAATGGGTCAACTAGGCAATTAGAGAAGAAATTATAAAACATATGGAAACAAATGAAAATGAAAATACAACAATCCAAACGCTTTGGGATGCAGCGAAGGCTGTCCTGAGAGGAAAATACATTGCAATCCAGGCCTATCTCAAGAAACAAGAAAAATCCCAAATACAAAATCTAACAGCACACCTAAAGGAAACAGAAGTGGAACAGCAAAGGCAGCCTAAACCCAGCAGAAGAAGAGAAATAATGAAGATCAGAGCAGAAATAAACAATATACAATCAAAAAAAACTGTAGAGCAGATCAATGAAACCAAGAGTTGTTTTTTTGAAAAAATAAACAAAATTGATAAACCTCTAACCAGGCTTCTCAAAAAGAAAAGGGAGATGACCCAAATAGATAAAATCATGAATGAAAATGGAATTATTACAACCAATCCCTCAGAGATACAAGCAATTCTCAGGGAATACTATGAAAAATTATATGCCAACAAACTGGACAACCTGGAAGAAATGGACAAATTCCTAAAAGCCCACACGCTTCCAAAACTCAGTCAGGAGGAAATAGAAACTTTGAACAGATCCATAACCAGTGAATAAATTGAATCAGTCATCAAAAATCTCCCAACAAATAAGAGTCCAGGACCAGATGGCTTCCCAGGGGAGTTCTACCAGAACTGTTTAAAGCGGACATAATACCTATCCTTCTCAAGCTATTCCAAGAAATAGAAAGGGAAGGAAAACTTCCAGACTCATTCTAGGAAGCCAGTATTACTTTGATTCCTAAACCAGACAGAGACCCAGTAAAAAAAGAGAACTACAGGCCAATATCCCTGATGAATATGGATGCAAAAATTCTGAATAAGATACGAGCAAATAGAATTCAGCAGCATATAAAAAGAATTAATCACCATGATCGAGTGGAATTCATTCCTGGGATGCAGGGCTGGTTCATCATTCGCAAATCAGTCAACGTGATACATCACATTAATAAAAGAAAAGATAAGAAGCATATGTTCCTGTCAATTGATGCAGAAAAGGCATTTGACAAAATTCAGCAACATTTCTTATAACAAACCCTTGAGAAAGTCGGGATAGAAGGAACATACTTAAACATCATAAAAGCCATTTATGAAAAGCCCACAGGTAAAATCATCCTCAATGGGGAAAAACTGAGAGCTCTTTCCCTGAGATCAGGAACACGACAGGGATGTCCACTCTCACCGCTGATGTTTAACATAGTGTTGGAAGTGCTAGCATCAGCAATCAGACAACAAAAGGAAATCAAAGGCATCAAAATTGGCAACGATGAAGTCAAGCTCTCACTTTTTGCTGATGAGTTGATATTATACATGGAAAACCTGATAGACTCCACCAAAAATCCGCTAGAACTGACACATGAATTCAGCAAAGCCGCAGGATACAAAATCAATGTACAGAAATCAGTTGCATTCTTATACACTAATAATGAAGCAACAGAAAGACAAATAAAGACACTGATCTCATTCACAATTGCACCAAGGATCATAAAATACCTAGGAATAAACCTAACCAAAGTCGTAAAAGATGTGTATGCTGAAAACTAAAGAAAGCTTATGAAGGAAATTGAAGAAGATATAAAGAAATGGAAAAACATTTCGTGTTCATGGATTGGAAGAATAAATATTGTCAAAATGTCAATACTACCCAAAGCTATCTACACATTCAATGCAATCCCAATCAAAATTGCACCAGCATTCTTCTCGAAACTAGAACAAGCAATCCTAAAATTCATATGGAACCACAAAAGGCCCCGAATAGCCAAAGTAATTTTGAAGAAGAAGACCAAAGCAGGAGGCATCACAATCCCAGACTTTAGCCTCTACTCCAAAGCTGTAATCATCAAGACAGCATGGTATTGGCACAAAAACAGACACATAGACCAATGGAATAGAATAGAAACCCCAGAACTAGACCCATAAATGTATGGAAAACTAAGACTTTTTCCTACTTTTGACAAAGCAGGAAAGAACATCCAATGGAAACAAGACAGTCAAATGGTGCTGGGAGATCTGGACAGCAATATGCAAAATATTGAAACTAGACCACTATCTCATACCATCCACAAAAATAAACTCAAAATGGATAAAGGACCTGAATGTGAGACAGGAAACCAACCAAACCCTAGAGGAGAAAACAGGAAAAGACCTCTCAGACCTCAGCCGTAGCAATCTCTTACTCAACACATCCCCAAAGGCAAGGGAATTAAAAGCAAAAATGAATTACTTGGACCTTATGAAGATAAAAAGCTTCTGCACAGCAAAGGAAACAACCAACAAAACTGAAAGGCAACCAACGGAATGGGAAAAGATATTTGCAAATGACATATCGGACAAAGGGCTAGTATCCAAAATCTATAAAGAGCTCACCAAACTTCACACCTGAAAAACAAATAACCCAGTGAAGAAATGGGCAGAAAACATGAATAGACACTTCTCTAAAGAAGACATGCGGATGGCCAACAGGCACATGAAAAGATGCTCAACGTCGCTCCTCATCAGGGAAATACAAATCAAAACCACACTCAGATATCACCTCACGCCAGTCAGAGTGGCCAAAATGAACAAATCAGGAGACTATAGATGCTGGCGAGGATGTGGAGAAATGGGAACCCTCTTGCACTGTTGGTGGGAATGCAAACTGGTGCAGCCACTCTGGAAAACAGTGTGGAGGTTCCTCAAAAAATTAAAAATAGACCTACCCTATGACCCAGCAATAGCACTGCTAGGAATTTACCCAAGGGATACAGGAGTACTGATGCTTAGGGGCACTTGTACCCCAATGTTGATAGCAGCACTGTCAACAATAACCAAATTATGGAAAGAGCCTAAATGTCCATCAACTGATGAATGGATAAAGAAATTGTGGTTTATATACACAGTGGAGTACTACGTGGCAATGAGAAAGAATGAAATATGGCCCTTTGTAGCAACATGGATGGAATTGGAGAGTGTTACGCTAAGTGAAATAAGCCATACAGAGAAAGACAGATACCATATATTTTCACTCTTAGGTGGATCCTGAGAAACTTACCAGAAGACCATGGGGGAGTGGAAGGAAAAAAAAAAAGAGTTAGAGTGGGAGAGAGCCAAAGCATAAGAGACTCTTAAAAACTGAGAACAAACTGAGGGTTGATGGGGGGTGGGAGGGTGGGGAGGGTGGGTGATGGCTAGTGAGGAGGGCACCTATTGGGACGAGCACTGGGTGTTGTATGGAAACCAGTTTGACAGTAAACTTCATATATTGAAAAAAAAAGAAAATACAACAATCCAAACACTTTGGGATGCAGTGAAGGCAGTCCTGAGAGGAAAATACATTGCAATCCAGGCCTATCTCAAGAAACAAGAAAAATCCCAAATACAAAATCTAACAGGACACCTAAAGGAACTAGAAGCAGAAGAGCAACGACACCCAAAACCCAGCAGAAGAAGAGAAACAGTAAAGGTCAGAGCAGAAATAAACAATATAGGAGCTAAAAAAAACTTTAGAGCAGATCAATGAAACCAAGAGTTGTTTTTTTTGAAAAAATAAACAAAATTGACAAACCTCTAGCCAGCCTTCTCAAGAAGAAAAGGGAGACGACCCAACTATATAAAATCATGAATGAAAATGGAATTATTACAACCAGTCCTTCAGAGATACAAGCAATTCTCAGGGAATAGTGTGAAAAATTATCTGCCAACAAACTGGACTACCTGGAATAAATGGACAAATTTCTAAGCACCCCACACTTCCAAAACTCAAACAGTAAGAAATAGAAAACTTGAGCAGTCCCATAAGCAGTGAGGAAATTGAATCAGTTATCAAAAATCTCCCAACAAATAAGAGTCCAGGACCAGATGGCTTCCCTGAGGAATTCTACCAGACATTTAAAGCAGAGATACCACCTATCCTTCTCAAGCTGTTCAAAAAATTAGAAAGGGAAGTAAAACATCCATACACATTCTATGAAGCCAGCATTCTTTTGATTCCCAAACCAGGGAGAGACCCAGAAAAAACAGAGAACTACAGGCCAATATCCTTAATAATATAGATGCAAAAATTCTCAATAAGATACTAGCAAATCGAATTCAACAGCATATAAAAAGAATTATACAAAATGATCAAGTGGGATTCATTCCTGGGATGCAGGGCTGTTTCAACATTCAGAAATCAATCAATGTGATACATCACATTAATAAAAGTAAAAATAAGAACCATAGGATCCTGTCAATTGATGCAGAAAAAGCATTTGACAAAACTCAGCATCATTTCTTAATAAAAACCCTCAAGAAAGTCGGGATAGAAGGAACATACTGAAACATCATCAAAGTCATTTATGAAAAGCCCACAGCTAATATCATTCTCAATGGGGAAAAACTGAGAGCTTTTTCCCTGAGATCAGGAACACGACAGGGATGTCCACTCTCGCCACTGTTGTTTAACATCGTGTTGGAAGTTCTAGCATCAGCAATCAGACAAGAAAAGGAAATCAAATGCATCAAAATTGGCAAAGATGAAGTCAAGCTTTCACTTTTTGAGATGAGTTGAGACTATACATGGAAAATCTGATAGACTCCGCCAAAAGTCTGCTAGAACTGACACATGAATTCAGCAAAGTTGCAGGATACAAAATCAATGTACACAAATCAGTTGCAATCTTATATACTAATAATGAAGCAACAGAAAGACAAAGAAACTGATCTCATTCACGATTGCACCAAGAATCATAAAATACCTAGGAATAAACCCAACGAAAGATGTAAAAGATGCGTATGCTGAAAACTATAGAAAGCTTATGAAGGAAATTGAAGAAGATATAAAGAAATGGAAAAACATTCCGTGCTCATGGATAGGAAGAATAAATATTGCCAAAATGTCAATACTACCCAAAGGTATCTACACATTCAATGCAATCCCAATCAAAATTACACCAGCATTCTTCTCAAACTAGAACAAGCAATCCTAAAATTCGTATGGAACCACAAAAGGCCCCAATAGCCAAAGTAATATTGAAGAAGAAGACCAAAGTAGGAGGCATCACAATCCCAGACTTTAGCCTCTACTCCAAAGCTGTAATCATCAAGATAGCATGGTATTGGCACAAAAACAGACACATAGACCAATGGAATAGAATAGAAACCCCAGAATTAGACCCACACATGTATGGGCAACTAATCTTTGAAAAAGCAGGAATGAATATCCAATGGAAAAAAGACAGTCTGTTTAACAAAATGATGCTGGGAGAACTGGACAGTAACATGCAGAATGATGAAACTAGACCACTATCTCACCATTCACAAAAATAAACTCAAAATGGAAAAAGGACCTGAATGTGAGACAGGAAACCATCCAAACCCTATAGGAGAAAGCAGGAAACAACCTCTGTGACCTCAGCTGTAGCAATTTCTTACTTGACACATCCCCAAAGGCAAGGGAATTAAAAGCACAAATGAACTATTGGGACCTCATGAAGATAAAAAGCTTCTGCACTGCAAAGGAAACAATCAACAATTTTAAAAGCAACCAACGGAATGGGAAAAGATATTTGCAAATGACATATCGGACAAAGGGCTAGTATCCCAAATCTATAAAGAACTCACCAAACTCCACACCCAAAAATCAAATGATCCAGTGAATAAATGGGCAGAGACATGAATACACACTTCTCTAGAAGACATCCGGATGGCCAACAAGCACATTAAAAGATGCTCAACATCGCTCCTCATCAGGGAAGCACAAATCAAAACCACACTCAGATACTACCTCATGCCTGTCAGAGTAGCTAAAATGAACAAATCAGGAGACTATAGATGCTGGCGAGGTTGTGCAGAATCGGGAACCTTCTTGCAGTGTTGGTGGGAAGGAAAACTGGTGCAGCCACTCTGGAAAACAGTGTGGAGGTTCCTCAAAAAATTAAAAATAAATCTGCCCTATGACCCAGCTATAGCACTCCTAGGATTTCACCCAAGGGATAAAGGAGTGTTGATCTATAGGGGCACTTGTACCCCAATGTTTATAGAAGCCCTTTCAACAATAGCCAAATTTTGGAAAGAGCATAAATGTCCATCAGATGACAAATGGATCAAGAAGGTGTGGTTTATATACACAATGGAATACTACGTGGCAATGAGAAAGAATGAAATCTGGCCATTTGTAGCAATGTGGATGAAACTTCAGAGTGTTTATGCTACGTGAAGTAAGTCAGGCAGAGAAAGACAGATACCATATGTTTTCACTCATATGTGGATCCTGAGAAACTCAACAGAAAACCAGGGGAGAGGGTAAGGGGGAAAATAGAAAGTTACAGAGAGGGAAGGAGGCAAACCATAAGAGACTCTTAAATACTGAGAATAAGCTGAGGGTTGATAGGGGGTGGGAGAGAGTGGAAAGTAAGTAATGGGCATTGAGGAGGGCACCCTTTGGGATGATCAGTGGGTGTTGTATGGAAACCAGTTTGACAATAAATTACATATAAAAAAAAAAAGTACCTTTCTGTTTAAACTATAGAGATATCGATAAGATGAAACTAATTCAGTTAATGACTCAATTATGTAACTCATAGTGTACTACGTATTACTACTAATACCTTTTTTCTAATATTTTTGGATTTTTTGAACCAAAGTATAAATTTTGATAGTGTAAAAATCTTTTCTCTCTTGCATAGCAGTTATATTTATTTAAGTTGTGTAGTATGGTTATAGGCCTCAAACTAACTGACCAAAAACATATCTTGAAGTGAGAGGAAAACTGAAGGTATGAAATATGTGGAATCTGTGTAGAAATTCGTTTTATAATCATGTTTATTCTTTAGCTAAACTTCTAAAACTTTGTGTTTTAGAATAAACAAATCTATAGCATAAACTTAGCATACTTTCCTCGAGCTCTGTTAACTCAGAGATTTTGGGGAAACACATAATTTTCATATTAAAACAGATATATATTATGGAATAGAATTCAAAACTACATGAATTTTTAAAAATGAAACAGATGACTTCAAAGAAATTTCACACTTGCAACAGATCCCTAAGGGTGTGTGTTCAATCTTCTCTTCCATTAGGGGTACTAGGGTGAGAAAAGTTTATGAAGCATTGCTTAAAGAATTATAGAATGGTTTTGTTTTGGTTTGGTTTCACTTATTTATGTATTTAGTTATTGTGGCCAGGAGGAGGAGGCAAGTAGGCAGGGTGAGGGAGCACAGTACCTAACTTTCTTCTAAATAGACATTCTCATATCCCTTATGAAGTTCAGCATCAAATACTACATTGTCATTTTATTTCCAGTGAAATTAATAAAATAGTATTGCACTGGTCATTTTTTTCGAGGCTGAATTATAAATCTTCACGTCCTCGTATTCATGTTTGACATACTAATGAGTCTGTAGAAAGGAAAAAAAAACTGGTTGCTATAGAGACTCTGATGCCTTTAAAATATTTAAAATACTTTTGATAAACTACAATTACCTTTTCCCCAATGATTAGTTTTAAAGATTATGTGTGTGTGTACTGTGTGTGTAATTATATATTATACATATATAGATATATTATAAAGCATTGCTGTTTTATGAGTCATATTTTATAAATCCTTTATTCTTCTCCCCACCACTGTGGCGTTCACTTTAACTTTGAGCTGTAAGGATTTTTACAGTTGATTAAAAACCTCTAGGGTTAAAAACAAAAGTAAAAAAAAAAATAAGAAAAAACAAACAAACATTAGTGTTTTCTAGGTTGGCTCCAGGGATTAAACCAAAAGATTAAAGTTTAATTAAAACTCTTCCATTCAATGGGGAAAAATTGTATTAACATATTTGAAAGCACTATTAATCCTAAGGATTCACGTAAATATGAAATGGGTTTCACTTCAGTTAATTTAGTGTCATCTTACAAGATAAAAGCTGTCAAGTTTCCTATAAACAGTGTTAATTTCTTATGAATTGAATCAATTATTATAAATTTTAATGATCAACTATACCTTTTGATATCTCTCATCTTTCCATGTGATATTAGTAACTCTGATTTTTTTTTGTTTTTATCTACTCTGACTTCTTTACAGGATTAATCATGATTAAAGCTCAGACTAGAGGGAATATTATAGACGAAAATGTATGAAATAAAGTTAAATAATAGGAGAGTATAAAATTTGAGGGAACAACAACAACAAAAACACAAAACATCATTTTCCAAAACTCCAGAGCTGGCACAAGCTTTAGAGGTCATCTCATCCCTGCTAAAAGGGACCCAAGATAGCAATTAGTCTAAATTCATTATTTTACAGTTCAAGAAACTGAGGCCAAAAACAATGAAGGAATTCTCCACGATCACACAATTGGATTGGATAATCAATGAAAGTCTGCAGACCTTGTCTGGAGTTATTTTATTACATATATTTCAGCTCCATTTTTGCTTCCTTTGTGGTCTGAAATATACAACAGATTCATGCTCCCATATTGGAGTAAATGCTGACTAAATAAAAGACTTACTGGAGTATAAACACGCTATGTCATCTTTGTAGCCCCATTTTGACAGCAAAATCCTTTCTTTGTGTCACAACAACACTTTAGTGATATAATAATATTTCTCATACCATATTCATATATTTTTTTTTGTTTCATTGCTTGTTTCTGTCTTTACCTCCTAGATTAGTCCCTACAGTCTCAGTCCTAGCACAGCATCTCAGACACAAGGAAATGTGCAATTAAAGTTTATTAAATTGAATCATTGTATATCATTGTAGTGTAGCAGGCATATCTCAAAATAAGGCATTGTAGGAAGTAGACAAATCGAGTTACAGCCTTAAAATTACTATAAATACAAGAGGAGAAACAAGATAAGTTACAATAAAGAGAACACCAGGACTTAACAATATTTCCTGGTCTATATTTTACTTCTTTCAAGAAGAAAGTTAAAATTAGAAACTATCATGCTAATAAAGGAGAAGATCTAAACTTATGGAGGCCACCAAACCATAAAGGATTGTAATGAGCAGTAAAGATTAAAGTCTGATTGGATCTAATGGCAGCCAACTTTCTCAATGTTATATACTGCTGAAACACCTCTCCTTGTAATTCCTGAAAAAAAAATACTTTCCTATTATCTAGTGTTAGTTTTATTGAAAAATCTTTCTGTTATGTAACAAAATCCTACTGTTTTTAGTGACTCATAAAACCCAAAGATGTGAGAAAATATTAAACTCAGTATTTCCTAGCAGATTTAAACTTTGAATTTTAGTCTATCATTTTAGGAGCACAACATGAAAATATACTGATGTGACAAAATATAAGTAGAATTGACCTTATTTAAATGTGAGCAGTCTGAGTGTAAAACTGATTACACATCTTACCACAACATCATTTTTACAAGAAAAGTTAAATTGTTCAGCTTCCTTTGGACCTTTTCATATATACTATAAAAATAACCTAAATAGTTTTTGCTGAATGAATTGCATTCTATCATATTAATACCATAAATATCTTATAAAATTTAAAGGAATATTACATTGTAGGTCATCAAATTAATCAGTTTTACAGTTTGTTATATTTCTTTCTTATACCATGTCACCATATTTTTTAAATAAAGTGAATTTCTTTAAAATAACAGAAATAATAAAATGTCTAAAACATGCATAGAAAATGAATTTTCAACCTAAAATTTCAAAAGGATTTGGGAAAGAAAGTCATTTGTGTGTGTGTGTGTGTGTGTGTGTGTGTGTGTGTGTGTGTGTGTTTTGTTGTTGTTGTTCGGTAATCTAGTCATTACCAACCTGTGTTTTCAATTCATAATATATAAACAATCTAATTAATATTCATTTCTAGAGGAAACTCTTTATTGAAACAAATAATATCTTCAGGTAGCAGTTAAAGGAAGCATAGACCATGCCATTTGGATTTGAGTAAAATGTTTCAGTGTAAGTCAACATTTTTTTATAAACTTCTATAGGCATTTGTCAGGATATCTTAGCTTTTACATCCCAAAATCTTTTCTGCTAGTAATTGTGTGCATAGCTTATCTGTCTCACATCTTTGCTCCTCATGTCTCAGAGCCTAGACTCCTGTCCTTTTTCCAAACAGAAATGCTACCCCCTTCTCTCAGCCCATTTGAGCCCTATGTATCTTTTTGAAGGTCCAGCTTAAATTTGACCTCTCCATAAAAGCTTTCCCAGTTGTTTTGGCTTTCAGTGGTTTCTCACTCCTGTCTTCTAGAATAGTACTGACTTGAACTTTTTAGTTTGATTCTTGATTCTATACTTTTTTGCATTACAATATAAAGGTTTCAATGTTTATGGCTACATCCCTACATGATGCTTTCTGAAATAATGTGTGATGTCATTAGTCTGCTTTTTCAGGGCAAAATCTAACACAGTAAATTCAGTGCTGTGAATGTTTATTAAACATCAACCTGGAACACCTGGGTGCTTCAGCCTGTTAAAAGTGTCCAACTCTAGATTTCAGCTCAGGTCATGATCTCATAGTTTGTCGGTTGGAGCCCTGTGTTGGGCTTCTGTGCTCACAGCGGGAAACCTGCTTGGGATTCTGTTTCCCTCTTTCTCTGCCCCTCCCTGGCTCACTCTCTTTCTCAAAATAAATAAATGAACATTTAAAATGAAACAAAACATCAACCGGATCCCAGCTGCTATCTTTATGTAACCTGACAGTGAAAATTTCTGGGTACTTAAATTAGCTAAAATATATTTGCAGATATTTAATTTCAACTTCTTACATATTAAGCAACAAGGAGAAAATCAGGTAAAAAAATGTGTTCTTTAAAAGTGGCTATTTAAGGAAAAATAAATGTATGGTGTTAGAAATAATTATAATGGTTACTCTTGGTGTGGGTTAGTGACGAGGAGAAAGTACATGAGGGGTTCCGGGGTGTTGGTCATGTTCTGTTCCTTGATCTGGATCCTGATTACATGGGTGTGTTTATTTTGTGAAAATTCATTCAGCTGGTAACTTGTGTGCACAATGTATGTATGCTTCAACATAACATTTTAGAAAGTTGGTCGTTCAGATTTTTAAAATGTGTATAAAAAGTGAGAAAGGTATTACATTTTAATCTAGAGTGTCCTCAATGTTTTTCCTGTGCTTAGTTATAATGATCACATGCATTGCATAAATATTCGCTGCCAGAGTTGATCTGATGTTATTGTAAATAATTATTTTTCAGCAAGTTGTATGTCACTTAAGGTTTTTATCAAAGTGTCTTTAAGCCTTAAGAGTGGATGGGTACATCTTAGTATTTTAAAAAAAAATAAGAAAACACAGACCGAGCACATTATATACCATGGAAACATTCAGGGTGATCTTTTCATACTTGTTATCAATATTATGCTGTCTTGTATGTTATTGAATCTTAACATGTCCTGAACACATCCTGAGTTAAAATTTTTACCAAGAACCTGTCATTGTTGTCATTGTTATCACTGTGTCTCTGTTTCAATGTTAGGAAATAGGACATGTGGGAATGTTGCCCAGTTTTATCTCATTCTCAAATCAAGCGCATTAGTTAAAATTTGAATATTCATACATCAAATGTTATAATTTGAATGACTCTGAACTAAAGCACAAAGATATATTCAATGCAAGAGTTTAAAGGACTGATATTGAGTAGTAATGTCAAGTTGGAGAAGGGAGAGTAAAGGAAGAGGGAAAACTAACAGAAATGAAAGATGCAGCTATCTGCTGTCACAGCAGAGTGAAAAGAAGAGGTGGCTCATGCCCTGAGTGGAGGTTCTATTGTACCTCTAAGAACAAGGGGTGGAATCTGGAAATCAACATGGTAACTGTTACTGCAGTTTTATCCAATATGAATCCTTCTGATGGATTCATCAATAAGGATGAGACTGCGAAATTCAGGAAGTAAGGAACTGCATCAGAGGTACCTAAGCAGTTGACTCCATTCTCCCACTTTTTACACATTTCAAATGTGTTGAACACAAGGATCAAGTTGTAGGGTGCTACACTGGTGGGGTGATTTCTGGAATTTAACTGAGGTCTTTTTCTGGATTTTGGATTCTACATGTTAATGAGGTAAATTAGTAAATAGCAAACATGATATTAACTTTTGCCAATTTTTTATTACCCAAACTGCTTAATAGTATTTCTGGGTATAACAGTCAGAATGGAGTTGGTATTTTTATTAGAAGATTCACTGAAAATGTAAGGGAAGAAACCCTGACTCGTATTGGAAGCTAATATCTCTGTGGGAAAGGATTCTGATAAAGTCAGATCTGAAAGAAACACATGCTAGAAATAACATGTTCAAGGATGAGAATCATATATATCTGAGTTTCAACTTTGTTGCCATCTACTTGTTGGATCCTCCTTTGGCCATTTGACCTATCGGTTGCCTGTTTCCTCATTTATACAATAATGTTTCTTAATTTGAAAAATAGACATGGTATGGTAATATTGAGCCCACTTATCCCTCAAGGTGATTAGGATAATAAAATTAGATATTCAATGTGGAAATGCCTGAGGAGAAAGATGTAACATATAAATAATAGTTTATTATTCAAGCTGGCAGGAATATGTTAATTCCAGATGATTTTGATCGTTTATTTTTATACTTGTTTGATCCCATTTTTAAACTGAAGGTCAAAGTCTGCTTATTAAATGACAGAGTTTTCTCAAATGACATATCATGTCATTACGTATATTTTCTTTACATCTTTTTTTTTTTTACTTTTTCCATCTTGTAGTCTTTTAGAAATAAGACCCTAGAAACAGATCATAAAGGCTAGCATCTTATTTAAAATGATGTCTCTAAGCTTTGATGGAAGAATCATTGTTCTAAATTCAAAAATTGGTCATAAAATTTCCAACATCCTACATTGTTAGGATATGTTCATCTTTAGTATATATAACCATAGAATAAAATAAAAATCTTATATTAATTAAATATTCTAAGTAATTAATACTAAATTTTTAGGTGAAAATAAAAAAGGTATGGATTTTGAATATTAAAACTAATAAAATGCTAATAAGGCATTTCTTTTATGTGCATTTTACTTTTTTTAAGTTTTTTTTAACGTTTCTTTATTTTGAGACAGAGAGAGACAGAGCATGAATGGGGGAGGGTCAGAGAGAGAGAGAGAGACACAGAATCCGAAGCAGGCTCCAGGCTCTGAGCCATCAGCCCAGAGCCCGACGCGATGCTCGAACCCACACACCGCGAGATCGTGACCTGAGTTGAAGTCAGACGCTCAACCGACTGAGCCACCCAGGCGCCCCTTTTATGTGCATTTTATTTTTATTTTTTTATTTATTTTTATTTATTTATTTTTCAATATATGAAATTTATTGTCAAATTGGTTTCCATACAACACCCAGTGCTCATCCCAAAAGGTGCCCTCCTCAATACCCATCACCCACCCTCCCCTCCCTCCCACCCCCCATCAACCCTCAGTTTGTTCTCAGTTTTTAAGAGTCTCTTATGCTTTGGCTCTCTCCCACTCTGACCTCTTTTTTTTTTCCTTCCCCTCCCCCATGGGTTTCTGTTAAGTTTCTCAGGATCCACATAAGAGTGAAAACATATGGTATCTGTCTTTCTCTGTATGGCTTATTTCACTTAGCATCACACTCTCCAGTTCCATCCACGTTGCTACAAAGGGCCATATTTTGTTCTTTCTCAATGCCACGTAGTATTCCATTGTGTATATAAACCACAATTTCTTTATCCATTCATCAGTTGATGGACATTTAGGCTCTTTCCATAATTTGGCTATTGTTGACAGTGCTGCTATCAACATTGGGGTACAAGTGCCCCTAAGCATCAGTACTCCTGTATCCCTTGGGTAAATTCCTAGCAGTGCTATTGCTGGGTCATAGGGTAGGTCTATTTTTAATTTTCTGAGGAACCTCCACACTGCTTTCCAGAGTGGCTGCACCAGTTTGCATTCCCACCAACAGTGCAAGAGGGTTCCCGTTTCTCCACATCCTCGCCAGCATCTATAGTCTCCTGATTTGTTCATTTTGGCCACTCTGACTGGCGTGAGGTGATATCTGAGTGTGGTTTTGATTTGTATTTCCCTGATAAGGAGCGACGTTGAACATCTTTTCATGTGCCTGTTGGCCATCTGGATGTCTTCTTTAGAGAAGTGTCTATTCATGTTTTCTGCCCATTTCTCCACTGGGTTATTTGTTTTTCGGGTGTGGAGTTCGGTGAGCTCTTTATAGATTTTGGATACTAGCCCTTTGTCTGATATGGCATTTGCAAATATCTTTTCCCATTCCGTTGGTTGCCTTTTAGTTTTATTGGTTGTTTCCTTTGCTGTACAGAAGCTTTTTACCTTCATAAGGTCTCAGTAATTCATTTTTGCTTTTAATTCCCTTGCCTTTGGAGATGTGTCGAGTAAGAGATTGCTACGGCTGAGGTCAGAGAGGTCTTTTCCTGCTTTCTCCTCTAGGGTTTTGATGGTTTCCTGTCTCACATTCAGGTCCTTTATCCATTTTGAGTTTATTTTTGTGAATGGTGTGAGAAAGTGGTCTAGTTTCAACCTTCTGCATGTTGCTGTCCAGTTCTCCCAGCACCATTTGTTAAAGAGACTGACTTTTATCCATTGGATGTTCTTTCCTGCTTTGTCAAAGATGAGTTGGCCATACGTTTGTGGGTGTAGTTCTGGGGTTTCTACTCTATTCCATTGGTCTATGTGTCTGTTTTTGTGCCAATACCATGCTGTCTTGATGATGACAGTTTTGTAGTAGAGGCTAAAGTCTGGGATTGTGATGCCTCCTGCTTTGGTCTTCTTCTTCAAAATTACTTTGGCTATTCGGAGCCTTTTGTGGTTCCATATGAATTTTAGAATTGCTTGTTCTACTTTCGAGAAGAATTCTGGTGCAATTTTGATTGGGATTGCATTGAATGTGTAGATAGCTTTGGGTAGTATTGACATTTTGACAATATTTATTCTTCCAATCCATGAGCAGGGAATGTCTTTCCATTTCTTTATATCTTCTTCAATTTCCTTCATAAGCTTTCTATAGTTTTCAGCATACAGATCTTTTACATCTTTGGTTAGATTTATTCCTAGGTATTTTATGCTTCTTGGTGCAATTGTGAATGGGATCAGTGTCTTTATTTGTCTTTCTGTTGCTTCATTGTTAGTGTATAAGAATGCAACTGATTTCTGTACATTGATTTTGTATCCTGCAACTTTGCTAAATTCATGTATCAGTTGTAGCAGAGTTTTGGTGGAGTCTATCGGATTTTCCATGTATAATATCATGTCTTCTGCAAAAAGTGAAAGCTTTACTTCATCTTTGCCAATTTTGATGCCTTTGATTACCTTTTCTTGTCTGATTGCTGATGCTAGAACTTCCAACACTATGTTAAACAACAGCAGTGAGAGTGGGCATCCCTGTCTTGTTCCTGATCTCAGGGAAAAAGCTCTCAGTTTTTCCCCATTGAGGATGATGTTAGCTGTGGGCTTTTCATAAATGGCTTTTATGATCTTTAAGTATGTTCCTTCTATCCCGACTTTCTCAAGGGTTTTTATTAAGAAATGGTGCTGGATTTTGTCAAAGGCCTTTTCTGCATCGATTGACAGGATCATATGGTTCGTATCTTTTCTTTTATTAATGTGATGTATCACGTTGATTGATTTGTGAATGTTGAACCAGCCCTGCATCCCAGGAATGAATCCCACTTGATCATGGTGAACAATTCTTTTTATATGCTGTTGAATTCGATTTGCTAGTATCTTACTGAGAATTTTTGCATCCATATTCATCAGGGATATTGGCCTGTAGTTCTCTTTTTTTACTGGGTCTCTGTCTGGTTTAGGAATCAAAGTAATACTGGCTTCCTAGAATGAGTCTGGAAGTTTTCCTTCCCTTTCTATTTCTTGGAATAGTTTAGAAGGATAGGTATTATCTCTGCTTTCAACTTCTGGTAGAACTCCCCTGGGAAGCCACCTGGTCCTGGGCTCTTATTTGTTGGGAGATTTTTGATAACCGATTCAATTTTTTCGCTGGTTATGGGTCTGTTCAAGCTTTCTATTTCCTCCTGATTGAGTTTTGGAAGGCTGTGGGTGTTTAGGAATTTGTCCATTTCTTCCAGGTTGTCCAATTTATTGGCATATAATTTTTCATAGTATTCCCTGATAATTGTTTGTATCTCTGAGGGATTGGTTGTAATAATCCCATTTTCATTCATGATTTTATCTATTTGGGTCATCTCCCTTTTCTTTTTGAGAAGCCTGGCTAGAGGTTTGTCAATTTTGTTTATTTTTTCAAAAACCAACTCTTGGTTTCGTTTATCTGCTCTACAGTTTTTTTAGATTCTCTATTGTTTATTTCTGCTCTGATCTTTATTATTTCTCTTCTTCTGCTGGGTTTAGGCTGCCTTTGCTGTTCTGCTTCTTTTTCCTTTAAGTGTGCTGTTAGATTTTGTATTTGGGATTTTTCTTGTTTCTTGAGATAGGCCTGGATTGCAATGTATTTTCCTCTCAGGACTGCCTTCGCTTTGTCCAAAAGCATTTGGATTGTTGTATTTTCATTTTCGTTTGTTTCCATATATTTTTTAATTTCTTCTCTAATTGCCTGGTTGACCCACTCATTCTTCAGTAGGGTGTTCTTTAACCTCCATGCTTTTGGAGGTTTTCCAGACTTTTTCCTGGGGTTGATTTCAAGCTTCATAGCATTGTGGTCTGAAGGCATGCATGGCATAATTTCAATTCTTTTAAACTTATGAAGGGCTGTTTTGTGACCCAGTATATGATCTATCTTGGAGAATGTTCCATGTGCACTCGAGAAGAAAGTATATTCTGTTGCTTTGGGATGCAGACTTCTAAATATATCTGTCAAGTCCATCTGATCCAATGTGTCATTCAGGGCCCTTGTTTCTCTATTGACCGTGAGTCTAGATGATCTATCCATTTCTGTAAATGGAGTGTTAAAGTCCCCTGCAATTACCACATTCTTATCAATAAGGTTGCTTATGTTTATGAGTAATTGTTTTATATATTTGGGGCTCCCATATTCGGCGCATAGATATTTATAATTGTTAACTCTTCCTGATGGATAGACCCTGTAATTATTATATAATGCCCTGCTTCATCTCTTGTTACAGCCTGTAATTTAAAGTCTAGTTTGTCTGATATAAGTATGGCTACTCCAGCTTTCTTTTGGCTTCCAGTAGCATGATAAATAGTTCTCTATCCCCTCACTCTCAATCTAAAGGTGTCCTCAGATCTAAAATGAGTCTCTTGTAGACAGCAAATAGATGGGTCTTGTGTTTTTATCCATTCTGATACCCTATGTCTTTTGGTTGGAGCATTTAATCCATTTACATTCAGTGTTATAGAAAGATATGGGTTTACAGTCATTGTGATGTCTGTATGTTTTATGCTTGTAGTGATGTCTCTGGTAGTTTGTCTCACAGGATCCCCCTTAGGATCTCTTGTAGGGCTGGTTTAGTGGTGACAAATTCCTTTCAGTTTTTGTTTGTTTGGGAAGACCTTTATCTCTCCTTCTATTCTAAATGACAGACTTGCTGGATAAAGGATTCTCGGCTGCAAATTTTTTTCTGTTCAATGCATTGAAGATCTCGTGCCAATCCTTTCTGGCCTGCCAAGTTTCAAAAGAAAGATCAGTCATGAGTCTTATAGGTCTCCCTTTATAAGTTAGGGCACGTTTATCCCTTGCTGCTTTCAGAATTTTCTCTTTATCCTTGTATTTTGCCAGTTTGACGATGATATGTTGTGCAGAAGATCGATTCAAGTTACGTCTGAAGGGAGTTCTCTGTGCCTCTTGGATTTCAATGCCTTTTTCCTTCCCCAGTTCAGGGAAGTTCTCAGCTATTATTTCTTCAAGTGCACCTTCAGCACTTTTCCCTCTCTCTTCCTCCTCTGGGATACCAATTATGCGTATATTATTTCTTTTTAGTGTATCACTTCGTTCTCTAATTTTCCCCTCATACTCCTGGATTTTTTTATCTCTCTTTTTCTCAGCTTCCTCTTTTTCCATAACTTTATCTTCTAGTCCACCTATTCTCTCCTCTGCCTCTTCAATCCGAGCCTTCATTGTTTCCATTTTATTTTGGATTTCGTTTAAAGCGTTTTTCAGCTCCTCGTGACTGTTCCTTGGTCCCTTGATCTCTGTAGCAAGAGATTCTCTGCTGTCCTCTATACTGTTTTCAAGCCCAGCGATTAATTTTATGACTATTATTCTAAATTCACTTTCTGTTATATTATTTAAATCTTTTTGATCAGTTCATTAGCTGTTGTTTTTTTTTTTTTTTTTCCTGGAGATTCTTCTGAGGGGAATTCTTCCGTTTGGTCACTTTGGATAGTCCCTGGAGTGGTGAGGACCTGCAGGGCACTTCCCCTGTGCTGTGGTGTATAACTGGAGTTGGTGGGCGGGGCCGCAGTCCGACCTGATGTCTGCCCCCAGCCCACAGCTGGGGCAACAGTCAGACTGGTGTATGCCTTCTCTTCCCCTCTCCTAGGGGCGGCATTCACTGTGGGGTGGCGTGGCCTGTCTGGGCTACTTGCACACTGCCAGGTTTGTGGTGCTGGGGATCTGGCGTATTAGCTGGGGTGGGTAGGCAAGGTGCACGGGGGCAGGAGGGGCAGGCTTAGCTCGCTTCTCCTTAGGTGATCCACTTCAGGAGTGGCCCTGTGGCAGCAGGAGGGAGTCAGACCTTCTGCCGGAGGGGTGGCTCCGCAGAAGCACAGCGTTGGGTGTTTGTTTGGAGCAAGCAAGTTCCCTGGCAGGAACTGGTTCCCTTTGGGATTTTGGCTGGGGGATGGGCGAGGGAAATGGCGCTGGTGAGCACCTTTGTTCCCCAACAAACTGAGCTCTGTCTTCCTGGGGCTCAGCAGCTGTCCCTCCCTTTGTCCTCCAGCCTTCCCGCTTCCTGAGCAGA
Source organism: Panthera pardus (assembly GCF_024362965.1). Taxonomy (NCBI): domain Eukaryota; kingdom Metazoa; phylum Chordata; class Mammalia; order Carnivora; family Felidae; genus Panthera; species Panthera pardus. The sequence continues at coordinate 50,052,434 of NW_026526843.1, read as the reverse complement.
GCTGTTAACTTATGACCTCCCAAATGCTAAGTCGCGCTTGCTGTCGGAACACACTTGGTCCGGCCCCTCCGCTTTTGCAAGCCAGACTCGGGGGCTCTGCTGGGCCGGCGGGCTGCCCTTCTGCCCCGGCTCCCTCCCGCCAATCTGTGGAGGGCGCACCGCCTCGCCGCCTTTCCTACCCTCTTCTGTGGGCCTCTCGTCTGCGCTTGGCTCCGGGGACTTCGTTCTGCTAGTCTTCTGGTGGTTTTCTGTGTTTGTTAGGCAGGTGTAGGTGGAATCTAAGTGATCAGCAGGATGCGCGGTGAGCCCAGCATCCTCCTACTCTGCCATCTTCCTATATACCCCCAGACCTTATACCACTTCTACCAGAACTGATGATCTACTGGTTGGGAAACATGTAAGGGCAGGTGTTTGTGCTGGTTTTCTGGGTGAAGATCCCACCACAGTGGAACAGAAGTAAGCATGACTGAGAAGGTCTGCCCCACCAGAGTGCAGGGGTTTGGGTCTTGGTATTAGCACTTAGGCAGCCAGTGTCAACACTGTGCTGCTTCATACAGTGGCTCTGTGTTTATGCTGAGGGGCCAGGGAGGAAAATGATGCCAGCCAACTCCTCTGTTCCCTGAAAGGCATCTCCATGAGGCTTCTTCTCAAGGACACACTTTGACATGAGCAAATAATCTCCCTCCTGTGTGCCTTAGGTGTCTTCAGATCATTGTTTCCACAATGTCTGCCCCAGGGTTTTTCACCATCTTCTCTCCAGGAGCAGGACACTGACCTCTGGGCTCTAACCCAGCCAAGCCCTCTGACCTTTCAAACTCTAGTTGCAAGTGCTTATGAAATTTAGTCCCTCTCATTTTCCAAGCCAATGACTTTGTATAAACATTCTCCATGTACATTCCCCTGTGTGCTCCTCTCTCTTTCACCCTTCTCCTCAACCAGGGCTCTCTCTCCTCTACAACACCCACAATTCTTGTATCTCATAAACCATGTCTCTACACTTACCACCTTCTTCAATGTGGACCCTTCTCTGCTTTTAGTTGTGGAGTTTGTTCCATAAATCTTAAGGTCGATTTCTGGTGTTTTTAGGACGATTTGATAGTTAACCAGTTATGTTTGTGGGATGTGATTAGCCCCAGGTCCCTTTTTTCCACCACCATCTTCCTCTCTCACCAAGATATACTATACCAAGATAGTATAAAGTTTTGAAATGAAATATTAGATCCACAAAAGAAAATGAGAGAAATTATACCTGTGTTTTAGGATTGCATTCCTATTTGTGTTAGGAAGGTGGATGCTACTGTAAGAAATGTTGATGCGTACACTTTATGACTTTGTTATGGAAAGAACTCCCTAAACATGGTAGGAGGTTAGATTAATATGTATTTAGTTGTCTTGGATATTAATGAGAACATTATTAAATCTTTCATAAAAATAATTATATTCCTTAATGTCTTTAAAACCGTTTTCCCTTGAAACATTAGCATTTTATTTTTTTTTTTTTTTTGATGCTTATTTATTTTTGACAGAGCACATGAGAGGGGGAGGAGCAGAGGGAGAGGGAAACAAAGAATCCTAAGCAGGCTCCAAGCTCTGAACTGTCAGCACAGAGCCCAATGCAGGCCTTGAACTCACGAACTGTGACATTATGACCTGAGGCGAAGTCATCTGCTCAACTGACTGAGCCACCCAGGGGCCCTGAAAGATAAACGTTTTAAATAATGAATTTTCCTAATGTGAGATTCTTCAGAACTTAATTTCTGAAATTAGGTTCCTAAGAATATGAGTCTGTTTAAAAGACATAGCTTTTAGTAAAACTGTGTATACTTTATTCCACTGTGTTTTATTTATTTATTTATTTATTTATTTATTTATTTATTCATTCATTCATTCATTCATTCATTCATTTAGTACTGATCCTGATTTCAAAGTTCCAAATTAGTACAACCTCTTTAAAACATTTATTAAGGACATGTTTATGAAACAGTTTAGCCTCACATTTGCAGGCACCATATTAGGGCTGCCTTACCTCAGTGACTTAGTAATGCCTTTATCAGTTAGGATATGCTATCTCTGATACTAGTATGTATTTACGGAAGGGGGAGTGGAAGGGAGGAGAAAAGGAAAGAAGGTATTTATTTTGAATACTCTGAAGGATATGTCTAGCTAAGGGATTATAGTCACATTATTAGAGTTTGGGACACTTGGATGAAAGAATGTTTTTAATACCCATGGTCCTAGTCATGTGCATACAGTGTATTATGAACCTATTTCCAGTATATTGAAAACAAGTTATAACAGGTTTAATGCTTCTGTTTTCTAACAACCTTTTATATCTTTATGGTCTCAGAAGGAACTAGTGAATTAAATAGTAATTTACATTTCCTTAAACACTGGATTTCTTGTTCTATTCCTTCAGAGTCTAAAGGCTATCATTTGATATCGACATTTAAGTAATGTCAGAATAGGTGGTGCCATAGCTTTATACTGATTGGCATTATAGTAAAATACAAAATATTATTTGGCCAGTGAAATCAAAAGGGGAGAAGAAATGTCAAAAGTCTTGTGAGTCCTGCTTTTAGGAAATTCATGAACAAGTAAAATTATTTCCAAGAACCATATTCTTCCACTCTTTGTTAGTAAAATGTTGACTACCTTCTAGATTCTGCTGGCAGCCATAATGGCGATTTGCTGGGGCTTGAGTGCCCGGTGATATTATTTGTAACACTAATGTAAGGCTGCATGGAGGTTAATTACTATATTTGTATTAAAGTACTGTTTGGGTTGTAATTACTGCCTTTTTAACACCCCCCACCATCCCTTTCACCCCACATACCACTTTGGTCATTTCTTCTTTTTTCTTTTATAGTTAGTGATTTATATTTATTTTTTTCCTCCATTATTTTATTTAAATTTTAGTTAGTTAACATACAGTGTAATATTGGTTTCAGGAATAGAATTCATTGCTTACATGCAATACCCAGTACTCATCACAAGTGCCCTCCTTAGTACCTATCACCCTTCTAGCCCATCTCCCACCCACCTCCCTCCCATCAACCCATAGTTTGTTCCATATTATGAGAGTCTCTTGTGGTTTCTTTCTCTTTTCTCCCCCCACCCACTTCCCATATGTGCATTTGTTTTGATTCTCAAATTCCACATATGAGTGAAATCATATGGTATCTTTCTCTATTGGCTTATTTTGCTTAGCATAATACATTCTAGCTCTATTTACATGATTGCAAATGGCAAGATTTTATTCTTTTTGATGGCTACATAATATTCCATTACATACATATATACATACATACATACATATATACCACCTCTTCTTTATCCATTCATCAGTCTATAGGCACTTGGACTCTCTCCATAGTTTGGCTATTGTTGATATGATGCTATAAACATTGGAGTGCATGTACCCCTTGTAATCTGTATTTTTGTATCCTTTGGGTAAATACCTAACAGTGCAATTGATGGATCATAGGGTACTTCTATTTTTAGTTTCTTGAGGAACCTCTATACTGTTCTCCAGAGTGGCTGCACCAATTTGCATTCCAACCAACACTGCAAGAGGGTTCCCCTTTCCACATATCCTTGCAAACACCTGCTGTTTCTTGCATTGTTAATTTTAGCCATTCTGACATGTATGAGGTGGTATCTTATTGTGGTTTTGATTGGTATTTCCCTGATGATGAATGATGTTAATCACCTTTTCATGTATCTGTTAGTCCTTTTCATATCTTCTTTGGAAAAGTGTCTATTCATGTTTTCTGCCCATTTCTTTACTGGGTTGTTTTTTGGGTATTGAGTTTGATAAGTTCTTTATAGATTTTAGATACTAACACTTTTTCAGATATGTCATTTGCAAATATCTTCTCCCATTCCGTAGACTGCCCTTTAGCAAGTGACTTTGGTTATTTCAACTGATGATTTGCAGTAAAATTGCCGACAACTGCCTGAAATTATTTTATCCAGATGGTCCTTGCTCTGGTAAATTCATTTTAAGCATTTGATAAGACTACAAAGATTAGTGCCAGCTTAACTAAAAATATTTTTACAGTTGAAATATATGTAAAAATTCAGTTAATTTCCAATATGTGATGACTGTTTAAGTTAACTGACAACATGTCTTCTTTGGTGTTTCTTTGAGAATCATTTGTCTACTTTATAGAACAATTGTTGGAGTTGTTTGCCAGGTATATTCTGAAGATGTCACTAAATGGAGTGCTTCCAAGTTTCTATATGCTATCACATTATTCTATGAATTATCTGCACCTAAAGACTTACGGAGCTGCAGGATAAAATTGGGAATCTCTGGATTAGAACGTGACCATAAAAATGAGAAGTTCATTTTTTAGCTATTCTATCATTCAACATCATGAAAGAAGTGCTTTTCTTACTTTGAACTTACTGTTCCTAAGAATGGGTGCCATGTGCCGTGGCTGCAGACAACAATGACCCATGATAACTAGTTTATTAGTTTTTTTTTTTAACTTTTCTTTTTCCTAGAGTCCTTCCTCATTCTTTCCTCTTCATTTATCTTCAGTCTTTCTCTTAGAGCCTTCTGTGTTTAAGCATACTAGAGAAATGTCTCTTTTAGTGATGATTGTGTTAAATTTGATTAATTGGACAAAAGTGAATTTAGTGTCTAAATACCATTTATTCTCTGATATCTGATAGCACTGTCTAATACAGCTACCTTTATAGGCTTTGTGCAATTTTCTGCCCTCATTCACAAAGCTGGATATGACCCTGTTTATTGAAATCTTATATCCTATAATTAGTTCTGGAACAGACTTCAGATGTCATGCTGTCCAACATTATTTTGCAAATGAAGAACATGAGGCCTTGGGGTTTCAATACCTTGTCAAATACCACCTAGCATTTAAATAGCTTGGGTAAGATTACAACCTACATCCCAGCACATTCCAGTGTTTTATCCCCTTGGTTATACTTCCTCCCAACTGGCTTGACTTTGTACATTTGAATGTCTTTATATTTTGGAGACTTAAATTTCCTCACCAAACGTACTGATTTATCTAGCTTCAGAATTCACACATCAGAACACTGATATAAAAGTCTTCAGTCATACCCATTTCCTTTTATCCACCCCTCCTTCTGTTCGACCCCTCTACACACACACCCACTCCCATAAGATTTTCCTTTGTCCTTCATTACTGCATTTTCAGAAACCATAGTAAAGTCTGTAGTTTTCCTTTGGGATTTTCTATTTATTTTTCCTGCATCCCTTTTTTGGTATACCTCTTAAAAGCCTCCTTAAAGAAAAGATAAAAAAAATCACCCAACTTTGGCCTTTCTTCTACTGAATACAATGTTAAATTGAGAATAAGAAAATATTAATACTTTTTCTTACCTTAGACAATGACATAAATATGTCATTGATATACATATCATAAATGATATACATATCAACCAAATGTAATGTAAAGGCCTGGATATGTTTAGAGCTTTCTCTGAGAATGGTGCACAAAAAATATATGATCGTATTACTATGTTTTAAGGTATGTATGGAAAAGAAAGATGATTGTTTTGGTATTAGTTGTTATTATTAATATTTAAAGACTAGTGTATTCATAGCTTCTCAGGACAACGATTTTGCAGTCCTATGACAGGATTCTATTTCCCTTTGCCCTTTTTTCACTACCCCATACTTTAAGTTAACCCAGCATCTACCATACACCTAGTAAAGTGGTGGTGGTGAGGTTACTTATATGTATGTGTTAAATGCTTATTGGTTTACTGGCTGTGATTTTGTGGTAATCCCAAAATCTGAGTATGTGCTTTTAACTAAGGCCTTCCCTGCTATAGCCCCATCCCAATCCTAATTGTAATTAATGTGATAATGACAGCCTTTTACAAGACTAAGCATATAAGTAGATAAGTATTTTAGCATTTTCTATAATATACAGAGTGCTACGAATACTGTGCTGTAAATTTACGTTTTTAAAAAACATGTTTATTTTTCTTTATTTTTGAGAGAGAGAGAGAGCACACAAGTGAGCATGAGCGGGGAAGGGACAGAGAGAGGGGGAGACAGAGAATCCCAAGAAGTCCCTGTGCAAAGAGCCCAATGACTAGCTCAGACTCACAAACTGTGAGATGTTGACCTGAGCTGAAACCAAGAATCAGATGCTTAACCCACTGACCCACCCAGCCACCTGGGTAAATTTATTTTGTTATAAAAAGTTCATATTAAGTTGCTATGTAATATTCTGCAGATAGTTGCAAAAAGTTTATAAACATTGTCTTAAGGACATGAGTCATCCATTAACCATTTGGTTTGCCTCTTAGTATTTATTGTCATCTGTAAATATCCTCAATAATAAAAATTGACTCTGAAATACAGTACATAAAATACTTTGGTAGTTCAGGAAAGGTAGGGACAAATTCTAGCTCTCAGCTCGGGAAATTTTATAGAAGTGGTAGATTTCTTTGTTGGGATTCCAGTAGATTGAGATCTTAGTATAGCCGATAAGGACTCAATATGTTAGGAAGAAGAGAATAAGTTGGAATTTAAGGTAGAAAGAAAAAATTATATCAAGATACAAGGTGAAACAAGTAGAGAGTGATTTTGAGAAGCCATGAGTAGTCCATCTGGCAAAGCATAGGATGTGTTTATTGATAGAAATTTCACTAAAAATGCAAATTTTAAACCATATCAAGAGCAGTGTTTAGTGCCAGTTTAAGGAGTTTTGATTTTACTTAAAGGCATTAAAGGAAACACTGATAAATTTTTAGTAGCAGAAGAATTTTATAAGAGGTGAATTTAAGAAGATTGATGTGATATATATGAATGACGTGGTTGCAGAAAAAAAAAAGTGAGGTAGGAGGAACTTATTATTAGACTATCACAAGAATTTGAGCAAAAAGAACCTAAGCCAGGAAAGATGCAACTGATATTTGGAAAAAAAGACTCAATTGTACTAGATTTTTGCGGAGATGAAAAAATCAACTAGCTAAATAGTGATTCCTTTTGTTTTAAATTAAAGTGTAGTAATTTCAGAGGAAGCATCCTATTTGGGGAGAAATTATTTTTGAACTTCTCCTATTTGAAGTGTAGATTGAGTATATAGCTAAAGTTGCCTAATAGGGAGATGAACATGTGGTGTTTGCATATTTATTAATAATTACCTATTTTCAATATATTAACAAAGGAAATAATTAAAACTATGACAGTAAAAGAGATCAATACAGAAGAAAATATAAGAAAGTAAGAAAGCCAAGGAAAGAACTTCAGTGAACACCACGTTTGAGTATAGAAATAAGAGTTTCTAGAGAAGGAAGAGTTAAAGATGCTGGGTTGGGGAATCATGCTAAAGCCATGTTTACAAAACCTATGGAGAATAAAACTTCAGGAAGAAGGGGTTAGTCAACAATTTAAAATTATAAAGACATAACAAGTGGGTTGAGGTTAAAGTAAGTGCTTGAATTTGTTGGCCTTGGTAATAGTTTTGATACTGCAAGGACAATTTCAGAAACACAGAGATTACCTAAAGGAGGTAGACAAGGAGCAGCAAATCAAGCCTAAAGCCAGCAGAAGGGGAACAATAAAGATTAGAGCAGAAATAAATAATATAGAAACAAACAAACAAACAAACAAACAAAAACCCCACAGGAGAACAGATGAATGAAAGTAAATGCTGGTTCTTTGAGAGAATAACCAAAATTGATATACTGTTAGACTTATCAAAAAGAAAAGAATCACTAATGAAAGAGGAGAGATCAAAACCAACACCACAGAAATACAATCAATTATAAGAGAATATTATGAAAAATTATGAGCCAACAAACTGGGAAGTCAGGACAAAATGGACAAATTCCTAGACCCTCACACACTAGCAAAACTGAAACAGGAAGAAATAGAAAATTTGAACAGGCCTATAACCAGCCAAAAAACTGAATCAGTTATCAACACCCCCCCCCCAAAAAAAAAAAAAAAATAGAGTCCTGGGCAAGATGGCTTCCGAGGGGAATTCTACCAGACATTTAAAGCAGAGTTAATACCTATTCTTCCAAACTGTTCCAAAAATAGAAATGGAAGAAAAGCTTCCAAACATTCTGTGAAGCTATCATTACATTAATTCCAAAACCAGACAAAGAGCCCACTAAAAAGGACAATTACAGGGCAATATCCCTGATGAACCTGGATGCAAAAATTCTTACTCAGATACCAGCAAATCAAGTTCAACAGTACATTAAAAGAATTATTCACCATGATCAAGTGGGATTCATTCCTGGGCTGCAGGGCTAGTTCAATATTTGCAAATCAATCAATGTGATGCACCACATTAATAAAGAAAGGATAAGAATCATACTATCCTGTCAATAGATACAGGGAAAAAAAAAAACATTTGACAAAATACAGCATCCTTCCTTGATAAAAAACCATCAAGATAGTAGAGATTGAAAGAACATACCTCAACATTATAAAGGCCATTTATGAAAAGCCCACAGCTAATATCATTCTTAATGGGGAAAAACTGAGAGCTTTCCCCCTAAAGTCAGGAACATGACAGGGATGTCCACTCTCATGACTGTTGTTCAACATAGTACTGGAAGTCCTAGCCTCAGAAATCAGACAACAAAAGAAATAAAATTCATCTAAAATCAGCAAGGAGAAAGTCAAACTTTCACTCTTCACAGATGACATGATACTCTACATGGAAAACCCAGAAGACTCCACCAAAATACTGCTAGAACTGATACATGAATTGAGGAAAGTCACAGAATATGAAGTCAACATACAGAAATTCATTGCATTTCTATACACCAATAATGAAGTAGCAAAAAAAGAAATCAAGGAATTGATCCCATTTACAATTACAACAAAATCTGTAAAATACCTAGGAATAAATGTAACCAAAGAGTTAAAAGATCTGTATACTGAAAAGTATAGAAAGCTTATGAAAGAAACTGAAGAAGACACAAAGAAATGGAAAAACAATCCATGATCATGGATTGGAAGAACAAATATTGTTAAAATGTCTATACACCCAAAGAAATCTATACATTCAATGTAATCCCTATCCAAATACCACCAGCATTCTTTAGAGAACTAGAACAAACCATGCTAAAATTTGTATGTAACCACAAAAGACCCTGAATAGCCAAAGTAATGTTGAAAAAAAATCCAAAGCTGAAGACGTCACAGTTCCAGACTTTAACCTGTATTGCAAAGCTATAATATCAAGACAGTATGGTAGTGGCACAAAAATAGACACACTGGAACAGATCAATGGAAAAACAGTTCAGTGGAACAGAGTAGAGAATCTGGAAATTGACCCACAAATGTTATGGTCAACTAATCTTTGGCAAAGTAGGAAAGAAAATCTAATGGAAAAAAAGACAGTCTCTTCAGCAAATGGTACTGGGAAAACTGGACAGTTACACGCAGAAGAATAAAAGTGGACCATTTTCTTATGCCATACACAAAAAATAAATTCAAAATGGATGAAAGACCTAAATGTGACACAGGAAACCACCTGAATCCTATTGGAGAAAACAGGCAGCAACCTCTTTGACCTCAGCCACAGCCATTTCATACTAGACATGTCTCCAGAAGTGAGGAAAATAAAAGAAAAAAATGAACCATTGGGACATCATCAAGATAAAATGCTTCTGCACAGTGAACAAAGAAAACAACAACACTGAATGGCAACCGACTGAATGAGAGAAGATATTTGTAAATGACATATTGAATAAAGGTATTGTGCCCCAAATCTATAAAGAACATATCAAACTCAACACCCAAAACACAAATAATTCAGTGAAGAAATGGGCAGAAAACATGAATAGACACTTCTCCAAAGAAGTCATCCAGATGGCTAACAGACACATGAAAAGATGCTCAATATCACTCATCATCAGGGAAAGACAAACCAAAACCACAATGATATACCACCTCACATTGTCAGAATGGGTAAAATTAACAACTCAGGAAACAACAGATGTTGGTGAGTATGCAGAAAACAGGGAACACTTTTTCACTCTTGGTGGAAATGCAAACTGGTGCGGCCACTTTGGAGAACAGCATGCAGGTTCCTCCAAAAAATTAAAACTAGAACTACCCTAAAATGCACAGCAATTGCACTACTAGGTATTTATCCAAATGATACAGGAGTGCTGATTCGAAGGGGTACATGAACCCCAATGTCTATACCAGTGATTACACAATGGAATATAACTCAGCCATCAAAAAGAATGAAATCTTGTCATTTGCAATATGTCAATGGATCTAGAATGTTTTATGCTAAGCAAAATATATCAGAGAAAGACAAATATCATATTATTTCACTCATATGTGGAATTTATGAAGCAGAGCAAATGAACCTAGGGGAAAGAAAGGAAAAAATAATATAAAAACAGAGAGGGAAGTAAACCATAATAGACTCATAAATACAGAGAACAAACTGAGGGTTGCTAAAGGGGAAGTGTATAGGGAGATGGGCCAAATGCGTTTATGGGCTTTAAGGAGGGCACTTGGGATGAACACTGTGTGTTAATATATAAGTGATGAATCACTTGGTTCTATTCTGAAACCAGTAAGTACTAGACTGTATGTTAACTAACTTGAAATTGAATAAATACATCTAAAAAATAATATTAATAATTTTAGGGTGACATGATTATTAAATAAATCACCCTTCATATGGCAGCCTACACTATTCCTAGTAGGCAAATTGCAAAATGCATTCACAAGTTAAAATTTAAAATTAAAAATTAGTGTATCTTCCCATAAAAAAAAAAAACACAACAATTATAAAGGGTTAAGTAGGTCCTGGTTGATAATGAAGTCAAATCTGTATAGATTATAGTCTTTCCAAAAGGTGAACAATGTGTATTTTTTGCCTTTCATAATGTTAAACTAGGTCTGTTATAAAATTTAATATCACATGCAAGAAGTATTTTTATCACTTTGTAGCAGATTTTTAAGGCTATAATTTCAGATTTTTTAACTGATCAGCATGAGAGATTCTCTTTAGCACCATTTTAGTTCTGGATAAAATTAAAGCTGGATATTACTGATTACTCTGAAATGCAAATAGTGCTATTTTGTTTTACAGCTATCATTTAAAAAGCCATGTACTCATTTAGATAAATGTGTTCTGCATGAAAAACAACCAAAAAAATAGAAAGAAAATGGACATTAGTTGTATTTTGTAGGTTCTCTGATACAGAACTGAATGTACTAATCTTCAAATACAATTAGACAGAAAAATGTAATTTCCAAGTGCACAATTAACTTATGACTGGCTTCTGTTGATTTTTAGTGCTGTATCCCCATACCAGGTAGACCTTCCCAATTTTTCAGATTTTATCTAATTTTTCTATTTGTGGCTAAATAAGGAGATATTTCTGAAAAAAATATTACTTTGGAGTAAATCATACTTTCATGAAACTCCAATTATAGTTTCTCTATTGAGCTGTCTGCCACCAGAGCCATGGCTCTTGACAAACAAGGATTTCCCCTAATTTCACTTTTAAAACCTGACAGTTACTTGTCTTTGTTGCAATGTTTTATATCTCATATTGCTTTGTTGTCTCTTCTCTCTTCCTTCACCTTTATTCTATTATTGTGTCATGTCATTTATATATATGTAGGCACATATAAATACATTGTATATATACACACATGCACACATACATATACTCATGCATACATATATACGTACATACATTAATATCACACAAAAGTAGGAGAAAGGTTGTAAAGCAGAAAGTTTAGGTGTTTATTTCAGTCTAATGAGGCAGGTTTTGTTCCTTAGCTTCACATGAGAAAATCTCTACTCCATGATTATAAGCTGAAATCTTAAATCCAGCTAGCCATTTTATTGATATGCCTCTGGAACCAGGGAAATTGGGTTACAGCATATAGGGCTCAGTGAGACCAATCATTATGAATGGCAAATGAATTCAAAATACTATCTTAGTATTGTTAAGGCATTTGGGAGTTTTGTTTGCACAACATTCACACTGTAATACTGTGAATGGTTAGCAGATTGAAAAATGGTAGAAAACTTTGTAGTTGTGTTTGTTCATATGATTTACGGTAACACTTGTTTCATAGAATAATGAAATCTTGTTTGTTGGAAGGGACCTTAGAGGATCATCTAATCATATAATTTAATCTTTTTTTTTTTTTTTCTAATGCAGCAGTACTTTCTATAATACTCCTGAGAGATAAATGTCCAGTGACATGTCCAGTGACATTCTATGGGCTTCTAGCTCATTAAAAAATATGTTCTTCATATGGTTTCACTCTTATGTGGATCCTGAGAAACATAACAGAAACCCATGGGGGAGGGGAAGGAAAAAAAAAAAAAAAAGAGGTTAGAGTGGGAGAGAGCCAAAGCATTAGAGACTGTTAAAAACTGAGAACAAACTGAGGGTTGATGGGGGGTGGGAGGGAGGGCAGGGTGGGAGGGAGGGCAGGGTGGGTGATGGGTATTGAGGAGGGCACCTTTTGGGATGAGCACTGGGTGTTGTATGGAAACCAATTTGACAGTAAATTTCATATATTAAAAAATAAAAATTAAAAAAAAACAAAACAAAAAAAAAACTTTTTAGTTCACTTCCAGCCAAAAACTTGTTCATGGGCTTGAAAATGACATTATAAGTGCCTTATGTTTTGGCTCATAAAAAAAAAAAAAAAAAAAAAATATGTTCTTCATAGTGAATGGTGATTTGTCTTCCTGTGAGCTCTCACTCAGTTCTGCTCTGAGGGAAAAATATAGAATCCAAGACTTAATCTGTTCCTCATAATAGTTATTCAGATATTTGAAGCTCTTTTCATTTTGTTCACTTTTCCAAGGTACTTTTCTATGGTTGTATACCTATTTTTGTCAACCATTCCTTGATTATTGACCTCACCAAAATGTTGGTTGTTCTCCTTCTCATTTTTATAATTTGTCGATGACCCTCCTAAAATAGCATACTCCATACATAGCATATTTAACTAATATTCCAAATATAATCTGATCTTTGCAGAATACAATTGAACAATGCCTTATACATTATAGGTTTAAAGGTTACCATAATAGGTTCCCATCTTAGATTATTGATGATACATTAAGATTTTTAGCTTTTATAATAATTTGCGTGCTCTGTGCATATGTTGACCCCGTAGTCAACTGAACTCATTCTTTTTTTTTTTTTTTTTTTTTAATGCAAACTGAAGTTAAGTTCAATTATCCCAAATCCTGGACCCTGTGTAATTGATTATTTCTTTTTTGTAACTTCCTATAAAATTTGTGTTTATTACTGTTATATTTACTTTTATTTGGTTTCAGCTTAGCACTGCTATCTGTTACAAAAACTTTGAATTTTGATTCTTTCATCTATCATATTACAATCCTTTTAGGTGTTGTGTCATTTGCAAGTTTAACAAGTAAACCTTCAAACATTTTCTGAGTCGTTAATATGTTGAAAAAAGATAGGAACAAGAAGAATTGCCTGGGACTAACTACCAAAAACCTCCTACTAGGTTGACACCAATGTAATAATTAATATCCTTGAATTATGTTTTTCAACTAAATTAAAAGCTATCCAACTGTACTGTTATTCTGCCCATATGTTGTTTCTTTCTCACAATGGTATATAGAGAATTTGCCCAAAGTCATCATGTAATAAAAATATTCTATGCATCTACTTTCTAGTTGTTTTTGTCTAAGAAAGTGTTACCAGTAATTTTGCATCAATTATTTTACATAATCCATACTACTTCTTGGCTTTTAGCATGATGTTTTATAAGCTCATGAAATCCTTTTTTTTTTTTGATATACCTAAACATGAGGCAGAGTTCAGGATCCTTCAATTTTTTTTTAACACAATTAGGAAACATTGATAATTTTTTTTACATTTATTTATTTATTTTGAGAGAGAGGGATTGAGAGAGTGCATGAGTGTGCATGCAAGCAGGGGAAGGGGCAAAGAGCAAGGGAGAGAGAGAGAATCCTAAGCAGGCCCTGTGCTGTCAGCACAGAGCCCGATGTAGGGCTTGAACTCATGAACCATGAGACCATGAACTGAGTCGAAAGCAAGAATTGATGCTTGAGCAGTTGAGCCACCCAGGCACCCCAGGGAACATTGATAATTTAATCAAAACTTTTCCTACATCATAACCAGGGAAATTATAACATGTCTTAAAAAAAACTGGCTTGCAAAGTATAGAATTTGAATCTCCCTCTAGCTAATGTGGCCTACAGGGCCTGATCCATTCCACACGGAGACCTATGAAAAATGAGAGATTTTGCCTTGACTCATCATTTCCATTTTGGTCTGCTTCCATGTTTTGAGTGTCACTAAGATAATCATCCCAGATTCTATGACCCTTGAATATAGAACAAGAGAATCATGTCCTCTTGGCTGTCTACCTAAGGACTACTTTCTGAATTCCTGTTTCTAGAATGGAAGGCATGTCTTTTCTTGAGGGCAGTATTACCAGGAATGACCTCATTCTGTCTGTGAAATACCACTCTACCTACATTTTTGTGGCTTTTTCCCATACAGATTCAATGGAATAGTGGCTTTATACAACATGACAATCTTGGCATTTATATAGTAGATATTACCACTTGGCAATACCAAGAAGTATAATCATAAACTGCCACTTAATCTGTCAGAAGTATGGAGAATATATCAGGGGAAGCGGTAGGGATTAAAGGCCAATTAAGTAGATATCATTGCCTTCCCTGTGAGTTGTGTTGAATATTTTAATTGGTTTGTAGTTAATGAAATAAACAGTCCAGTGGTAGAATGGGAAATTGACAAAATAGGAGACAGGGGAGAACAATAATCAGATAATAAGTAAAAACTTTGAGCCAAAATGGTTGAAAGTTGACGCTCTTTTTGGAAACAAAGAAGTAAGGAATAATATCAACTGGAGTGAGAGGCTAGAAGTGAAATGGTGATGGGTTTATAATGGTGCTCCCATACTCTGAGAGATTTAAAGCACACAGTTAGCATTCTTACCTTTGAGAGAGATTTGGGAGTTGTTGCCAAAAACATAACAGATGAATTTTTTTTAAAGTCTGGAACAGAAGAGGAAGGGCTTGCAGATAAAATCTTGGAGAATAATGCCTACCTTAAGGATAGGGGTTGACAAGAACTTGCCAAGAGAGTGTTAAGAAAGAGAGAGGATAAACAAAACTGATGCCATGTTTCAGGAGCCAAGAGGAAAAAGTGTTTTTAAAGAAAAGTTGGGAGTAAAAAAAAAAAAAAAAATCAGCAACTTCTACAAAGAAGTTGACAAATATAAAATAATGTCAGGTCTTCAAGTTTGGTGATGACATAGTTATTAGTGATCTTCACAGAACAGGTTCAGGAGGATGTTAAAAGCAGATTGGAAAGACTTATATAACATGAGCAGGAAGCAAGAGCAATAGGCTTCTCCATTCAGTAAAAATAGCTGCGAACATAAGAAAATGCCTTTACTCTTGCTACCTCCTGTTCAGCTAGTAGTTTTATGGATGAAAGGAAAAGGGAGTTAGATAAACTTATTTGTTAAAAACTTACTGAAAGTTTGCTATACTGTTTTAGTTTAACTACAAACTGTTCCATAATGAGTACATGGTTTAACCACCACAGGAATGAAATTAATTGAGTTCTGCATAATTTTAATACCGGACAGATATTAGTTTTCCAATAAAAGCAACAAAAGTTGTCCTCTAAATTAGTTTGGATTTACAGTGCTTCAGAGCATTTTAATTACATTCATATGTGCATACTTTGAAAAAAAAATTAAAATTGTTTTATTATGGTAATAGAATCATATTTATGCCACATCATGCAACATGGAAAGCCATTCTCTGTGTAGAGTGGTATAAAATTATTGTAACTTTTTCATTTTCATGTTTCTTGCTTTGAAATTGCCACCATAATTTACATTCTCTAGTAATCAAATCTTGAATGTCATGGATATATATGAGCATGTGCTAGACAAGGTACTAGTGTAAAGCTAAGAAATGAAAAAGGTAAATAACAGCCAGAGGAGTTGGCAAGATTACCTTTTCTTCACTGTGCCAAAGCAGTTATTTTAGCTGAAAATAAGAAGAAAGGGGTGCACAGTAATTTAAAATTGGGTAGGTATAGAAAAAGAAAAGTTGGACAAACAATTCAGGTATTAAGGCAAGTTCAAGAGATGAATGAAGACATTGCCCTGACTGTTAAGGGAAGAAAGTCAAGAGAAAGGTTGACTAACAGAAAGTCATATGTGAATTCAGAATAATCAATAACTAGACTCACTGGAGGTGTTGTAGCAGTAATATTTGGAAGAATGGAAGAAAGATATGGCCCCATAGCTTGTATCAACCAGAGAGAAGGCTATATTAAAAAAGAAGGCACAGAAGATATTATTCTCTGAAAATCTGTTCTACTTCTGTTAGAATTTCTGCCTACCTGCGTGCCTTCCTTCTTTCCATCCGTCCTTCCTTCTGTCCATCTTTCCTTCCTTTCTGTCCTTCCTTCCTTCCATACTAATTAATGCCTAGTCACTGCAGAATAACTGTATATCCCTGGATTTATCTCAGAAATATGGATAGAGAATTATAAATGACATTTAAAACTACCTATTTCCATTACTATATTAATAGAGTTGTTTGGTTTATCACAAAATTGCTAACCCAAAATGGCCAAAAATATAAAATCAAAGCCTCACGTAAATGAATAAAAAAAAAATAAGAAAAAAACATTTAAAAACAAAAATCCTACAAAAATAAACTCAAAATGGATAAAGGACCTGAATGTGAGACAGGAAACCATCAAAACCTTAGAGGAGAAAGCAGGAAAAGACCTCTCTGACCTCAGCCGTAGCAATCTCTTACTCGGCACATCCCCAAAGGCAAGGGAATTAAAAGCAAAAGTGAATTACTGGGACCTTATGAAGATAAAAAGCTTCTGCACAGCAAAGGAAACAACCAACAAAACTAAAAGGCAACCAACGGAATGGGAAAAGATATTTGCAAATGACACATCGGACAAAGGGCTAGTATCCAAAATCTATAAAGAGCTCATCAAACTCCACACCCGAAAAACAAATAACCCAGTGAAGAAATGGGCAGAAAACATGAATAGACACTTCTCTAAAGAAGACATCCGGATGGCCAACAGGCACATGAAAAGATGTTCAACGTCGCTCCTTATCAGGGAAATACAAATCAAAACCACACTCAGATACCACCTCACGCCAGTCAGAGTGGCCAAAATGAAGAAATCAGGAGACTATAGATGCTGGAGAGGATGTGGAGAAACAGGAACCCTCTTGCACTGTTGGTGGGAATGCAAATTGGTGCAGCCGCTCTGGAAAGCAGTGTGGAGGTTCCTCAGAAAATTAAAAATAGACCTACCCTATGACCCAGCAATAGCACTGCTAGGAATTTACCCAAGGGATACAGGAGTACTGATGCATAGGGGCACCTGTACCCCAATGTTTATAGCAGCACTCTCAACAATAGCCAAATTATGGAAAGAGCCTAAATGTCCATCAACTGATGAATGGATAAAGAAATTGTGGTTTATATACACAATGGAATACTACGTGGCAATGAGAAAAAATGAAATATGGCCTTGTGTAGCAACATGGATGGAACTGGAGAGTGTGATGCTAAGTGAAATAAGCCATACAGAGAAAGACAGATACCATATGGTTTCACTCTTATGTGGATCTTGAGAAACATAACAGAAACCCATGGGGGAGGGGAAGGAAAAAAAAAAAAAAAAAAGAGGTTAGAGTGGGAGAGAGCCAAAGCATAAGAGACTGTTAAAAACTGAGAACAAACTGAGGGTTGATGGGGGGTGGGAGGGAGGGCAGGGTGGGAGGGAGGGCAGGGTGGGTGATGGGTATTGAGGAGGGCACCTTTTGGGATGAGCACTGGGTGTTGTATGGAAACCAATTTGACAGTAAATTTCATATATTAAAAAATAAAAAATAAATAAAAAAAAAATAAAAAAAGAAAAAAAAAAAAGATGTCATAAAAAAAAAAAATAAATAAAAAATAAAAACAAAAATCCTGCCCTTTGCCTAACCGAAAAGTAAAAGAAAAAAAAATGTGTGGAATTTATTGTTAGAAATTGTAACCTTTAAAACTAGCATGCAGTGTGTGTTCCCTGCCTCTGTAGGACAAGGCCCTTGAGAGACATTTAACTAGACAGGTATATGATGATTGCAAAGGCGGAGATTGTCAACATGTGGGCATTAAAAGCTGCATACTTATACTCTGGGCACTTTTCCTTGTCTTGTTTAGTAGTGTGTTGTGTGCATGGATGTTTTAGCTCAGGAGAAATATTCCAATGCTATTTGAAAATGTTTGTTTCATGTAGTATCAAAGTGGCTTCATCAGTCTTAAATATCAAAGAAGTAGCAGAAACAGATTTAGAGTTTAATCCATTAGTTTCTAGTCACCTGTTTATTAGTTCCTGATGATGTGCTTTGTTTTCAACCAAATTCCATATGCATTCATAGTATTTGTAGCTCATTCTTTGTGTCTGTCTAATGTGCCGGTCTCCAGTGTACCTGTATCTTGAGGGGTACAGGGTTTTAGTTATAGTGACATAGATTATCACCAGGGTAAATGGAAAGCTTTGTGACTCTAGGGTGCTACAAAAGTTTTAGAGGTTTAAAATTTTTTCTGTGGATCTTCTTTTGTTTCATTAGCATGGTGGGAATTCATAAACAAGCACCTTTAGTACTATCATTACTATAGACTAATAGACTTCATATTGTATAATTTCTAGAAACTTTTCAAAGTACACATCTAAGCAGTTTCAGAAAGATGACATGAGGATGACTCTCACTGGGAATGATGTCCCATGTTGCTTCTTAGAAAGAGAGGGATACTCAACAGTGACCTGAATGAACTGGGTGTACTGGAATCAGCAATATGAATGATTGGCAGTGCTCACCGCACTCCATTATCTGAAGTCAGAAGGCAGTGTTCTTAGCCCTCATACTACAAAGTCCTCCTCCTCGCCACCAATTGGCTATGTGATAGTGCTCTCTTTTTAATGTTAAATGCACTTGTGTACTTGGATCACATACATAGAAATAGAAAGTTACATAATTATTGGATTTGTCTCTTTTAAGCATTTGAGTAAAGTCCTTCTTTTCAAAATCCCTAAGAAGATAGGTACTGAAAAAGCACTTTTTACATTCTCTGAGAAACAGGATTAAGGAGTAGAGACTAGGGTCCCACCCTGCTCTCAGCCTTATAAATGTAAGGTATAGACTGGCTTATTTCACTTAGCAAAATGTCTTCAAGTTTCCTCCATGATGTTGCATTTTGCAAATTGTTTTCATTTTCCAGGCTGAATAGTATTCCATTGCATGTATATACCACATTCATTCATCTGTCAGCGGACATTTGGACTGTTGCCATTACCTGGCTCTTGTGAATATTGCTTCAGTGTACATGGGAGTGCAAATATATCTTTATGATCCTGATTTCAATTATATTACCTTTTTTTAAAGGTTTTAGTTAAATTCCAGGTAGTGGAGTGCCTGGGTGGCTCAGTCGGTTGAGAATCTTGACTTCGGCTCAATTCTTTTTTTTTTTTAAATTTTTTTTTTTCAACGTTTTTTAATTTATTTTTGGGACAGAGAGAGACAGAGCATGAACGGGGGAGGGGCAGAGAGAGAGGGAGACACAGAATCGGAAACAGGCTCCAGGCTCCGAGCCATCGGCCCAGATCGGCTCAATTCTTGATCGCACTGCTCGTGAGTTTGTGCCCCGCATCGGGCTCTGTGCTGACAGCTCAGAGCCTGAAGTCTCCTTATGATTCTCTGTCTCCCACTTTCTCTGCCCTCCCCCTCTCGTGTTCTTTCTGTCTCTCTCAAAAATAAATAAGCATTAAATTCCAGGTACTTAACATACAGTGTAGTATTAGTTTCAGGTGTACAATATACTAATTCAAAACTTCCACACAAAACCCAGGGCTCATCACAAGTGCACTCCTTAATCCCCATCAACTATATAACCCATCTTCCTAACCACCTCCCCTCTGGTAGTAATCAGTTCTCTGCAATAAGAGTCCACTTCTTGGTTTTCCTCTCTTTTTTTCCCCTTTGCTCCTTTTTGTTTCTTAATTCCACCATGAATGAAATCATATGCTATTTGTTTTTCTCTGAATGATTTCACATAGTATAAATCTACCTCCATCCATGTCATAGCAAATGGCAAGATTTTATTCTTTTCTATGGCTGAGTAATATTCCATTGTATATATACACCACTTCTTTATCCATTCATCTGCTTATGGACACTTAGGCTGTTTCCATAATTTGGCTATTGTAGATAATGTTACTGTAAACATTGGGATGCAAGTATCCCTTTGAATTAGTACTAGTAGTGCAATTGATGGATCATAGGGTAGTTCTATTTTTAACTTCTTGAGGAACCTCCATACTGAATTCTAGAGTGGCTGCAGCAGCTTGCATTCCCACCAACAGTACAAGAGGTTTTCCTTTTCTTGACATCCTTGCCAACACCTGTTGTTTCTTCTGTTGTTGATTTTAGACATTCTTACAGGTGTGAGGTGACATATCATTGTAGTTTTGATTTGTATTTCCCTGATGAGAAGTGATGTTGAGTATCTTTTCATGTGTCTGTTGGCCATCTGGATATCTTCTTTGAATAAATGTCTTTTAATATCTTCTGCCCATTTTTTCAATTGGATTATTTGTATTTTGAGTGTTGAGTTTGATAAGTTCTTTATTATTTATACTAACCCTTTATCAGATGTGTCATTTACAAATATCTTCTCCCATTCCATAGGTTTGCTTTGCTCTGCCAAAGCTTTATATTTTTATGTCATCCCAATAGTTTCTTTTTGCTTTTGTTTTCCCTTGCTTCAGAAGACATTTTTAGAAAGAAGTTGGTACAGCTGCCTTCAAAAGGGTTACTACTTGTGTTCCCCTCTACGGTTTAATGGGATCAAGTCTCACAATTAGGTCTTTAATCAATTTTGAATTTATTCTTTGTATGGTATAAGAAAGTTGTCCAAGTCATTATTTTGCATGTTGCTGGCCAGTTTTCCCAGCACCATTTAAAGAGACTCTTTCCATTGGATATTCTTTCCTGCTTTGTCATAGATTAATTGACCATGTAGTTGTGGGTGCATTTCTGGGTTTTCTGTGCTGTTTCATTGATCTATGTGTCTCTTTTTTTTTTTTTTTTTAAACAAAAAAGAAGGATATTTATTTATTTATTTATTTATTTTTTTTTATTTTTTAATATATGAAATTTACTGTCAAATTGGTTTCCATACAACACCCAGTGCTCATCCCAAAAGGTGCCCTCCTCAATACCCATCACCCACCCTGCCCTCCCTCCCATCCTGCCTTCCCTCCCACCCCCCATCAACCCTCAGTTCTCAGTTTTTAACAGTCTCTTATGCTTTGGCTCTCTCCCACTCTAACCTCTTTTTTTTTTTTTTTTTTTTTTCCCTTCCCCTCCCCCATGGGTTTCTGTTATGCTTCTCAGGATCCACATAAGAGTGAAACCATATGGTATCTGTCTTTCTCTGTATGGCTTATTTCACTTAGCATCACACTCTCCAGTTCCATCCATGTTGCTACAAAAGGCCATATTTCATTTTTTCTCATTGCCACGTAGTATTCCATTGTGTATATAAACCACAATTTCTTTATCCATTCATCAGTTGATGGACATTTAGGCTCTTTCCATAATTTGGCTATTGTTGAGAGTGCCGCTATAAACATTGGGGTACAGGTGCCCCTATGCATCAGTACTCCTGTATCCCTTGGATAAATTCCTAGCAGTGCTATTGCTGGGTCATAGGGTAGGTCTATTTTTAATTTTCTGAGGAACCTCCACACTGCTTTCCAGAGCGGCTGCACCAATTTGCATTCCCACCAACAGTGCAAGAGGGTTCCTGTTTCTCCACATCCTCTCCAGCATCTATAGTCTCCTGATTTCTTCATTTTGGCCACTCTGACTGGCGTGAGGTGGTATCTGAGCGTGATTTTGATTTGTATTTCCCTGATAAGGAGCGACGTTGAACATCTTTTCATGTGCCTGTTGGCCATCCGGATGTCTTCTTTAGAGAAGTGTCTATTCATGTTTTCTGCCCATTTCTTCACTGGGTTATTTGTTTTTCGGGTGTGGAGTTTGATGAGCTCTTTATAGATTTTGGATACTAGCCCTTTGTCCGATGTGTCATTTGCAAATATCTTTTCCCATTCCGTTGGTTGCCTTTTAGTTTTGTTGGTTGTTTCCTTTGCTGTGCAGAAGCTTTTTATCTTCATAAGGTCCCAGTAATTCACTTTTGCTTTTAATTCCCTTGCCTTTGGGGATGTGCCGAGTAAGAGATTGCTACGGCTGAGGTCAGAGAGGTCTTTTCCTGCTTTCTCCTCTAAGGTTTTGATGGTTTCCTGTCTCACATTCAGGTCCTTTATCCATTTTGAGTTTATTTTTGTGAATGGTGTGAGAAAGTGGTCTAGTTTCAACCTTCTGCATGTTGCTGTCCAGTTCTCCCAGCACCATTTGTTAAAGAGACTGTCTTTTTTCCATTGGATGTTCTTTCCTGCTTTGTCAAAGATGAGTTGGCCATACGTTTGTGGGTCTAGTTCTGGGGTTTCTATTCTATTCCATTGGTCTATGTGTCTGTTTTTATGCCAATACCATGCTGTCTTGATGATGACAGCTTTGTAGTAGAGGCTAAAGTCTGGGATTGTGATGCCTCCTGCTTTGGTCTTCTTCTTCAAAATTACTTTGGCTATTCGGGGCCTTTTGTGGTTCCATATGAATTTTAGGATTGCTTGTTCTAGTTTCGAGAAGAAGGCTGGTGCAATTTTGATTGGGATTGCATTGAATGTGTAGATAGCTTTGGGTAGTATTGACATTTTGACAATATTTATTCTTCCAATCCATGAGCAGGGAATGTCTTTCCATTTCTTTATATCTTCTTCAATTACCTGCATAAGCTTTCTATAGTTTTCAGCATACAGATCTATGTGTCTCTTTATGTGCCAGTACTATACTGTTTTGATTACTATAGCTTTGTAATATAACTTGAGGTTTTGGATTGTGATGCCTCCAGCTTTGCTTTTCTTCCTCCAGGTTTCTTTGGCAATTTGTGATCTTTTGTGGTTCCATGAAAATTTTAGGATTTTTGTTATAACTCTGTGAAAAATACCATTGGTATTTAGATATTGCATTAAATGTGTAGACTGTAGGGGTGCCTGGGTGGCTTAATAGGTTAAGTGTCCGACTTTGGCTCAGGTCATGATCTCACAGTTGGTGGGTTCGAGACCCGTGTCAGGCTCTATGCTGACAGCTTAGAGCCTGGAATCTGCTTCAGATTCTGTGTCCCCCTCTCTTTCTGCCCCTCCCCCACTCACAGTCTCTCTCTCTCTCTCTCTCTCTCTCTCTCTCTCTCTCAAAAATAAATAAACATAAAATTTATTTTTAATGTGTAGATTGTAAATGGTATTGATTCCTTAATTTCTTTTTCTGCTGTTACATTATTGGTATTTAGAAATACAATACATTTCTGTACTCTGATTTTGTGTCCTGCGACTTTACTGAATTCATCTATTAGTTTTAGCAGTTTTTCAGTGGAGTCGTTTGGGTTTTCTATGTATTATCATGTCATCTGCAAATAGTGAAACTTTGAATTCTGCCTTGCTGATTTGGGTGCCTTTTATTTCTTTTTGTTGTCTGATTGCTTGAGGCTAGGGCTTCCAGTACTATGTTAAATAACAGTGGTGAGAGTAGACATACTTATATTGTTCCTGACCATAGAGGAAAGTTCTCAGTTTTTCCTCATTGAGTATGATATTAGCTGTGGATTTTTCATATATGGCCTTTATTATAGGAGGTATGTTCCCTCCTAATCTACTTTGTTGAAAGTTATTTTTTTTATCATGCTTAGATGTCATACGTTGTCAAATATTTTTTTTTTCTGCATCTATTGAAAGGATCATGTAGTTCTTATCCTTTCTTTTATTTTTAGATTATTTCCTTTCCATCAGTTTTCATAGTAAAAAACCTACTTTTATGAGAGCAATGGTGATAAATAATAATTTTCCTTTTAAAATAAGAGCCCAATTTGGCAGCATAGAAATTTATCATCATCATCATCATCATCATCATCATCATCATGATTTTGGCATCCTTTCTGGAATACTAACACCTGGGAACAGCTGATTTAATGTAATCACAATCACCTTATTTCACATTTGAGAAAAGTAAGGCCTCGAGAAGTAAAGAGAGTTATCCAAGATCCACTACCGGAAAACCATGAAATCAAAACCAGAACACAAGCATCCATAATTCTAGACCACAGCTCTAAATAAAGTGATCAATTTCCTGCTCTTTTTCCTAAATAACATATTTGTGTGTTTTAGTTAACCTTAACTTTCTCATTTTTATTTTTTTTCTTAAGATTCATACTTTCCATATTTTGCTATCTCAGTGTTACATTTGGTCACCTTCATTACAGAGTTATTTGTTAAGCACTTTTAAATTATTGACTCATTTCTGGGGTGCCTGGGTGGCATAGTGGATTAAGCATCCAACTTCAGCTCAGGTCATGATGGGTTCGAGCCCTGAGCTGGGCTCTGTGCTGACAGCTCAGAGCCTGGAGCCTGCTTTGGATTCTGTTTCCCTCTCTCTAAGCTCCCCCCTGCTTTATGCTCTCTCTTTCTCTCTCTCTCAAAAATAAACATTAAAAAATTTTAAAATTACTGACTCATTTCTTATTTTTATTGAAGTGAATTAAAGGTACATTTATTTGTCTTGTCAAAACTTTAAGGTATTTTACTGTCCTTGTACTAGAACTAAGTTGTCCCCCCATTTGTGTTTTAAAAAGACATTGATTGCATTCTGCTTCGCTGCCTCCTAATGCTAGAAAAGCTATTTCATTTTTTGCTGAAGTTACTGGTATAATGCATTTACTCATATGTTACATTCATTTATTTTATTTTTCTGTTTATCAAGCAGGGTTTTGTTGTTGTTGCTCTGTTTTGTTTTGTGTGTTTTTGTTTGTGTTCTTTTTTGGTTTGGGGTTTTTGGGGGTTTTTTTTGTTTGTTTTGGGTTTTTTCTGTTTTGTTTTTTGAGAAAGAGAGAGAGAGAGAGAGAGAGAGAGAATGAATATGAATGAATGTAAGCGGGGGTGAAGGACAGAGGAAGAGAATTTTAAGAAGGTTCCACACTCAGTGCAGAGCCCAATGTGGGGCTTGATCCCATGACTGTGAGATCATGACCTTAGCTGAAATGAACAGTTGGACACTCAACTGACTGAGCCACCCAGGTGACCCCAAGCAGGGTCTTAACATCCTCACAAATTATAATCTGACCCAAGAAAATGCCTACTCAGTTTGTTTTCTCTGGTGGAATTAGGATATTCAAGCCAGGTAGAAAATTTAAATCCTATGTATGATGAGTTCTAATTCTTGGTCTATAAGTTTTTTTGTGATCATAACAATCTATATTTGTATAATACTTTATATAATGATACTTTATTAATTTGTATAATACTTTATATAATGATACTTTATTATAATACACACATCTGGTTTTTTTTGGGGGGGGGTTTTGTTTGTGGGTTTTTTTGGTTTGGTTTTCAGTGCATCTTTTACATATGTTGCTAGACTTTGTTTTTCTCAGTAACACTGTGAAGACATAGGTGCTTTTATTCCTATTTTATAAATGGCATAACTGAATCTCATATATCTAAGTAATGTAACCCAAACTACAGAATTAGGTAGCTAGTGACAGAGTCAGGTCTAGACCTTCATGTCATATGACTTTTAAGTTGTGCATTTGTTCTGCATATCAGCTCCATGCTAGTGCTTCTTTTTGCATATTATTCTTAAAATATGTCTTACCCTTCCCTCTGTGACAGTGGTACCATTCTTAGTCACACATCTCATTCCCATCTTAATATCCTAGAAATGTTTTCAAATTGTCATATTTGTTTTAGTGGTTCCACCTTCTGGAATAACTTAATTTCAAATGCCATGATGAGAGGGGAGGGGAGAGAATAAATATTATTGTTTTGGAGTTTAAGCCTGAATTAAGCATAAAATTATAAACTCGAGTAAATGAGCTATTTTATAGTTTAACACTATGCAGGAGCATATTAAGTATGTTAGCGAGAGAGTGAGTCCACATTCAGATTTTAAAGGCCCATTCTTACTTTAGATCCATCCATATCATTTCCCAAACTCAAACTATGTTCTTCAAGAATAGTTAATAGTTAACAGTAGTTAATAGTTCTGTGATAATTGGTTAAACTATTTGGATAGGGGTGAATAGGTCCCAGCCTCACACCATATGCTAAAATAAATGCCTTCCATGTAGGTTAGAAAAGCAAAAGTTAATAAAATAAATCAATAAAAGAAAGAGAATAAAACCGTAGATGACTCTTGTCTGGTCTTAGGATAGGGTAGGGCTTGCTACACATAAAAGCTTAGGGAAAAACTACAGGTAAAGTTTACTAGTTACATATTAATTAGGAAATTCTATAATCTACAAAAAAGGTATAAAAACAATTAAAAATCAAGGGTTATATTGTGGGAAATAGTTAAAACATATGTAACATCCAGACATATTTTATAACAATTCAGAAATTATGGACATCAGAATAAGTTTCTATTTTGATATTAAAATGTAATTTAAGTACAACATAGTCCCTTGAGCTGTGTTTTGGAAATTGCCGTTGACTGGTCTCATTGGTAAAATGGGAAATGATTAAAAGAAGATAGATTGGTGATAAATATAAAGTATTTCAAACCCTAAGATAACCCACACTAGTCTACCATTTTGCAAATTCATGGTGTTGAAATATTGTGTTCTGCATATTAGTGAAATAGAAAGGAAGCTAATGCAATCTGTTTTTAAAAGAAAAAAGAAGACTAGGCATCCATGGGACAGTGATAAGTGCGATTGTATGTTTATAAACAGAAGAGCTTATATCAATAGCTGAATAGTCAACTTATAGGCAAATAAAAACAAATAAACAAATAAATGTGTAAATAAAGCACGATTATTTGATATGATGCCATTATTTTTCAAAATAAAATAAAACAATCCTGGTAAGATTTGATTGCATATAATTAAAAACTATGAGATAAAACATATGAAAGAATATACTATTCACGTCTTAAGAAAGTATTAGTCACCTGAGGGGCACCAGGGTAGCTCAGTTGGTTGGGCGACTAACTTCAGCTCAGGTCATGATCTCACAGTTTGTTAGTTCAAGCCCCACATTGGGCTCTGTGCTGACACCTCAGAGCCTGGAGCCTACTTCAGAATCTGTGCCTTCCCCTCTCTCTACCCCTCCCCTGCTCACATTTGTGTCTCTCTGTCTCTCAATAATAAACTTAAAAAAAATTTTAAAAAAGAAAGTATTAGTCACCTGAAACACATGGCGACAGTTGCATAGGACTGCAAAGCTTGGTAGCTTATAATTATACACATAGAAAAATCTGCACACACGAGTGGGTATGTGTGTGTAGTTTTGTTATATTGCAATGCATGGATGAAGAACAATAAAACAGTGGATTTTAAGTATTGTATTTTACCTTGCTTTATTCAGTTCCGTGTTACTGCCTTCTTATCTTTTTTAAAGCTAAGCATGATATAACAGAAAACTGTGGCATTAGGATATTATCAGATGCTAACAGAAATCTGTTGAAAGAAAATATGGTTCTAGTAGTATGAAATTCACAAGACTAATAGTGAGGGATTTGTCATCAAATGTTAGTAAAGAAGGAAGAAATAACATGAAATGTTTCAATTTTGAGCTACCACCAGACATTTGTTACAAAGAGGAAAAATGCTCACTATTCCCTTTACCAACAACTTTCAAGATTAAAATATAGGAAATGGATTGTATAGTTATTCAAAAGATTTCTATGTTGAGAATATGTTTTTAAATCTGATGTACATGCAATTTCATTTAGAAATGAAAATGAAAAAAGTTTTCCTAATAAAATATTTGACCCATTCCACTAATTATAGTGAATTAACTCTATTATTTTCATTATTTGATTATGAGGCAGATTGATGGATTATATCAGGATTAGAGACACTTTTATAATATTCATTGCATATGATGGTTATAAAGTATACTCTGCAATTTATGATTTATTTCTATATAACTCAACACATCACATGGGGAATATAATGTGTTCTCACCACACATGTATGAATTAGTAAGCATTTTTCTTCTGGCACATGAGGGGACATAGAGGTAGCATGTGGGTATGGTGAGTAAAAGAGGCAGTGGCAGCACAAGAAGTAACCTCTTCTATCCACCTTCCATTTAATTTTCTTTCTCCAATTATGCATTGTTTTATTTTTATGTGTTTTCTCAAAACTTCCTAATACCTAATGTATGTGCTTCAATTTGTACCTATGCCTCATTTTAAGAATACTTTTTATTAGAGTAATCTAGGTACATAAAAAGAAACATTTGGATGGTTATTCATCTAAGATTATAGTGTAAATTATTCATATAAGCTTTTTCAGGTATCTAATAATTTATTCAGGATATTAAAAATAATTAGTCTCTTTCTTTAAAAATAATTCTGTAGTTGGGGCACCTAGGTGGCTCAGTCAGTTGAGCATCTGACTCTGGCTCAGGTCATGACCTCACGGGTTTGTGAGTTCAAGCCCTGCATTGGGGTCTGTGCTGACAGCTGAGAGCCTGGAGCCTGCTTCACATTCTGTCTCCCCCTCTCTCTCTGACCTTCCCCTGCTTCTGTGCACTCTCTCTCCCCAAAATAAATAAACATTAATTTTTTTTAAAAAAGAATTCTGTAGTAGAAAATTAGCTATATCTATATTTAAAATACATTTAAGGGGCATCTGGGTGGCTCAGTCGGTTAAGCGTCCAACTTCAGCTCAGGTCATGATCTCACAGCTGGTGGGTTCGAGTCCGGCATCAGGTTCTGTGCTGACAGCCCAGTGTCTGGATCCTGCTTCGGATTCTGTATCTCCCTCTCTCTCTCTGCCCCTTCCCCACTCACTCTCTGTCTCTCCATCTCTTAAAAAATAAATAAACATTTTTGTGAATGGTGTGAGAAAGTGGTCTAGTTTCAACCTTCTGCATGTTGCTGTCCAGTTCTCCCAGCACCATTTGTTAAAGAGACTGTCTTTTTTCCATTGGATGTTCTTTCCTGCTTTGTCAAAGATGAGTTGGCCATACGTTTGTGGGTCTAGTTCTGGGGTTTCTATTCTATTCCATTGGTCTATGTGTCTGTTTTTGTGCCAATACCATGCTGTCTTGATGATGA
Organism: Panthera pardus; assembly: GCF_024362965.1. Lineage (NCBI taxonomy): Eukaryota > Metazoa > Chordata > Mammalia > Carnivora > Felidae > Panthera > Panthera pardus. The sequence continues at coordinate 50,023,156 of NW_026526843.1, read as the reverse complement.
CAGCTTTGGAGTAGAGGCTAAAGTCGGGATTGTGATGCCTCCTGCTTTGGTCTTCTTCTTCAAAATTACTTTGGCTATTCGGGGCCTTTTGTGGTTCCATATGAATTTTAGAATTGCTTGTTCTAGTTTCGAGAAGAATGCTGGTGCAATTTTGATTGGGATTGCATTGAATGTGTAGATAGCTTTGGATAGTATTGACATTTTGACAATATTTATTCTTCCAATCCATGAGCAGGGAATGTCTTTCCATTTCTTTATATCTTCTTCAATTACCTTCATAAGCTTTCCATAGTTTTCAGCATACAAATCTTTTACATCTTTGGTTAGATTTATTCCTAGGTATTTTATGCTTCTTGGTGCAATTGTGAATGGGATCAGTTTCTTTATTTGTCTTTCTGTTGCTTCATTGTTAGTGTATAAGAATGCAACTGATTTCTGTACATTGATTTTGTATCCTGCAACTTTGCTGAATTCATGTATCAGTTCTAGCAGAGTTTTGGTGGAGTCTATCGGATTTTCCATGTATAGTAACATGTCATCTGCAAAAAGTGAAAGCTTGACTTCATCTTTGCCAATTTGGATGCCTTTGATTTCCTTTTGTTGTCTGATTGCTGATGCTAGAACTTCCAACACTATGTTCAACAACAGCGGTGAGAGTGGGCATCCCTGTCGTGTTCCTGATCTCAGGGAAAAAGCTCTCAGTTTTTCCCCATTGAGGATGATGTTAGCTGTGAGCACTGTCAAGATTAAGGAGGAGATTATGGTCATTAGGAGAAAAATGGTTTCATTTATGGACTGAGAACAATGAGGCCCATCAATAAACCACTTTCTGCCTGTAATGATCCTGCTTCTCCAATTGTTTGCAAATCTAACAACAAACTCATTTTCTTCTTTTATTCTTGATGGCAAGATTGTTAACCAGAAATGTTTTGCATATATGTTGCTTTTATTTCCTTGAATTTTGGTGTGTGTTCTTGAATGCAATAAATTATTTCTAGCTGGATTGATATTCACCTTTTGAGGGAAATATGCTCTGTTCTCTCCCAGTTATTCAACTTATATTTGATAGATGAATAGATTTTCTAAGATTAGATGAGGTCTAACAACAGTGGCATGTTAATCCTTACATGATTCATTAATTCTAGAAAGATCTCATTCTTATAAAATTCCAAACTCAAAATTCTGGAATTTTCTAAAGATTGAAAATGATCCCAGTAAGGGGTTCATGTAGGATACTTATCTTACTGGATTCTCTGTCATTCTCTCATATTTATGGTAGAAATTATTTTAGCCCACCTCCTTGTAACCAAGTTGTCTGAGAAATCAGTGCTCACACTTCACTGGATGTAAGGTGTTGACTGATGCCCAGAATATTCAGACTGCTTGCAGCTAGTAAGCTATCTTCAAGTACACCCTGGCACACTTGTTCTTAACTTTTGAGATCTTGGCTTACCATGAGTATATTGTGCTTATATTCCAAACCTCCTATACATGCCAGTTGTCCTTGTTAGTGCAATTATGCCCTTCAATTAAATATTATATGAACCAAAAAAAAATGTTTTTGTTTAAAAATATGTCATTTTTATGAAAGCTTTGTTGGATGCTTTGGAAATGTTTGATAGTCAGTTTAAATGTGCTGTCTAATAAGGTGTGGACAAAAAATATAGAAGCCAGTTGTAAAATCCTTTGTATTCAGATTGCTTCATGAATGTATTTAAGTTCCAGAAACTAAAATCTAGAAGCCAATCTAGAAACTGGTTTGCATGTGGGCCTCTGCAGAGAATCAATCAGAGCATCCTAACTCAAATAGAATACTTTAGCTGTACATCAAAAAAATTGTCAAATGAATATTATTTATACTTTTTCAGTTAAAACACTTAAAATGTATATCATGTTTTATGAACACTGACTTTAACTGAACTCTGATTAATTAGCCTTGCCTGAATTTCTAATTATCTTCCCAGTCATGTCTAGTATATTAAAAACTTCATTGCTATTCACTCATATTCACTGGAAATGGTAACTTCATAATCTAAGTCCATTCTTTTCTCTCCTTCTACAGTATAAAAATGAGCCATTGTGTGTTTATGCCTTGAAGATTCTTTTTTTTTCTCCCAAGACAAACTAAACTCCCGTAGTCTGTTGTCATTTTACCCAGTTAAGGTATAAAAAAACCTGAAGGAGTCTATCTTGTTTCTCTCTTGTGAATATCATGTTACCAGTAGCATATAGACCATATTCAGAGGAGAATCTCATGGTGGCTTGAGCATTGTTTTATTGGCAATCTCAATTCTAACATCAGAGATAAATAGGGAGAACTTTTAATGGGCCCTACGCATAGTATATTTGGTGAGAAAAATGTGATGCCTGTACTCTAGAGGAACTTAGCATTCTTACTGAAGAGATAGGATTTACAAATAATAAACACTTAGGGAGCAATATGAGGCTCAAATGCTGAGACTTTTCAGGGTGTATCTATATTTTCTAGGAACTAAGAGAAAGAAGAGCTAAAAAGTGTAATTATGGTCCAACTCCAGAATGTTTACTCCTTTTAATGAATGAATAGAATAATAGCTTAGGAAGACTTGGAAGCATATAGGTGTTATCAGTGGAACATTCTTTTCAATGTGAATTGCAGAATAATTGATAAAATATAAGACTATAAAAATAAACGCTATGTTAGGAATTACATAATATAATTAAAAACAGGACAAGACTTGTTTCTGAAAGGTAAAGAATGAATGTATGTTTAAAAGCCTGCAATGTTTGGGGGTCCTTGGTGGCTCAGTCAGTTAAGCACCTTCCTGACTCTTGATTTCGGCTCAGGTCATCATCTCTCAGTTCATGAGATCACTGACAGCAAGGAGCCTGCATGGGATTCTCTCTCTCCCTTTGTCTCTGCCGCTCCCTGCTCACACTGTCTCTCAAAATAAATAAATAAACCTTTTTTTCATAAAAAGCCAGCAATGTCAGTATTCAGGTAGTCAGTGAAGTCAAAATAATGTAGCTTCTTAGAATGCAGTTAAAACTTGTCCATCATCCATATCTTGGCAGATATATTGGCCTACAAAAATGGCAGTTTCATACATTTTTATTTCATTACATCTATATTCAAAATTCCTCTAGGACATTAGTCACTAGAAAGGTGTGTGTATTCATTCCAATAGTCACATTTAATGTGTATAATATGCCATAACAATATAGAAAATGTGTTAATATTAAAATGCATATATATTTATTACTTTACCTAATATGATCATCATTAACAAAATACTTTATCTATTCATGGCACTAAGCCCAATATAACATTTACAAAAATCATTGAAACAATGTGGGTCAACATAATACATGAATAACATAAGGGTATTTCCCCATTCTGTTTATTATTTAGGACTTAATGTAACTTATTCTTAGCTTACTAATGATTAGGCCATTGGATAGTAAAGGTTTGTCCATTTCACCCAATATTTATTTATTCTTACCAAGTGTGAGGCACTATAGTAGGCTCAGTGGGAAGTACAAAAAGTACCCCTTACCTTCAAGAAGGTGATGTGAATATAATTTCTCTGATAAAATGATTGCAAGGGTTTAACCAGTTTGACTTTAAGAGAAAGTTTTTAAAGACTTATTTCAAACAGGTCTTAGTTTATTACAACTCTTACAAAATCAAGGTTACATGTGATAGCAAATACTAGAGCAAAGCAAGAAGATTCTTTAGATCACATAAGAGGCAATAATCAGAAAGTCAAACCATTTGTTATATTCAAGTTAGTGAATATAAGGCATACTCAAGTGAAACTGACTGCAAAATTGAGATGCAGTTTTTAAAAGTTCAGGTTATCCCTAGGCAAATGCTTAAATCCTTAAACTCATAATATTATTAAATCTTGCCCTTGAATTTATATTAGAAAATTCATCATGTGCATGGAGCAAATCCTTGAGGGGAATATGGTAGTTTTCCTGCCTAATACTTAAATTTTTGACTGCAAATAATATGACATCCTGAGTCCTAAAATGATGGGCTCATATGCTGGATTCTGTTTTATGATAGAAAATTTGAAAATACTGTCTTTGTCAGGAGAGAATTCATATAGAAAATGAAATCTATTGAGGTAAGACCAGCAAAAAAAATAGTGTTTTCCACCTTTGATCATTGCTCTAGTACTACCCATTAGAGTATGCTCACTCTTTTTCTTTCTAAGATCATACCCTTTATTAGGCAGCAATATTCTGCTAATGGAGAAGAGAAAATGAGCAATTTACAATTATGTACATAAGACACAGTTTTTCTATTTTTGAAAAGTAATAGAACTTTTTCCCCTCAAATGAATAAAATCTCAAATAAAATTGGTATCTCTGTACCTCACGACTCATTAAAGTGTGACAGTAGTAACAATTTGCAAAGAGAAAACTGTGGAGATGCATTAAAACAAGATTATCTTGGAAAAATTGAGATTTCTCTCCGTGTCATGCTAAAAATGTAGCTGAGAGCTGGTCTTTGCAAGATCAATGAAAGATTTCTGCGTGAAATGTGATTTGCATATTTAAATAACGGATTTAAATTGTAGCTTTTATACCACAGGGGGAAAGAAATAGCATAACATGGATTAACCATTGTCTCTTTATGTATAGTAGAGTCCATGTGTTTACCAAGAAGACACTAGTACATATTTAATTCCCAGAGACAGTAAAGCTGGTGTATCAAGTTTACAAAAGCTATTTCATTTTATGTACACCATGGAGATTGTGACTATTTTGGTTTAAATATTTGGGATAGCACTTTAGTCCTCTATTAATTTATATTACTTTAATGTATTATATCCTAAAAATGTCTTGATTTGTGCTCAGAATATTAGTCATATTCATTAGTTTCTAATTACATTCTGTAATCTATAGTAGCTTTAAGACTTCAAATGTAATTGAAGGTTTTAATTTTAACTCATAATATCAGAGAGTTATATGGTAACATCAGTCTTCTAAGAAAGATCCCTCTCTGCTTCTAAGAAAGATCCCTACCTGCCCCTAGAGGCATTTGTGAGACTGAAAACATAGAGAGCAGTTGAATAGTTTAGGTGATATGACCTTCAGAATAGTGGCAGATGCTGTCAAAAAAGCAAAGATGCCTGCTAAAAGGCATTGTGAACAATAACTATTGATGAGAATTGGTGACCAACTGGATGTGGTTAATAAAAAGGTTAAAGAGTAAAAACTAACTGTGGTTTTAAGCAATGACAGCTGAAAGAATAGTGGTACCATTGTGGGTAACAGAATAATAAGAAATAAATTTTGGTTTCTGGGAGACAGTGGTTGTTCAGGTTTGGATATGTTGCTTATAAGGACATGGAAGACCCAGTTGGATGTATTTAGTTGATATGTGAAGAGAGAAGACTGTTCCTCAAATAAGAGGTTGGTGCTTGGATGTAGAGAATTGGGAATCCTCAGCTTATATATAATAACAAAAAAATTTATGTAAAACAATTCATTAAGATAGTTTATAGAGTAAAGATCAGAGAGTATTGGGAATGTTTCCATCTAGATGGTGGGAAGAAGCAAATAAGGCAACAAGTGAAAGTTCACTCATATTGCTCTATAGAAAGAAAGAGGTTTCTATTTGGAGTTGAAGCAACATTAGATTATTGACCTCAGATAATTTTTCCAGGTGTTAAGTAGTCATTTCTTTTCATATAAAAGCTGGTAAATGTTCAGAGATATCACAGTAAAGGTACCTAGAAATCTTCCACCAAAAAGTTGCTAGAAGTGATACACGAATTCAGTAAAGTCATAGGATATAAAATCAATATACAGACATCTGTTGCATTACTATATACCCATAATGAAGCAGCACAAATAGAAATCAAGGCATCGATTCCATTTACAATTGCACCAAAAACCATAAGATAACTTAGGAATTAACCTAACCAAAGAGGTAAAAGATCTGTATTCTGAAAACTTTAGAACACTTATGAAAGAAATTGAAGAAGATACAAAGAAATGGAAAAACATCCCAAACTCATGAATTGGAACAACAAATATTGTTAAATTGTTAAAATATTATTAAAATAAAATGTGTGCTAAAGCAATCTACACATTTGATGCAAGCCCTATTAAAATACCAGCAGCATTATTCACAGAGCTAGAAAAAATGATCCTAAAATTTGTATGGAACCACAAAACACCCCAAATACCCAAAGGATGCTTGAAAAAGCAAAGCAAAGCAAAGCTGCAGGCATCACAGTTACAGACTTCAGGTTATATTACAGAGGTGTAGTGATCAAGATAGGATGATACTGACACAAAAATAGACACATAGATCAATGGAACATAGATCATATTCCAATTGGAAACAATGGAATAGAAAACCCAGAAATGGACTCACAATTATATGGTCAACAAATCTTTGAAAAAGCAGCACAGAATATCCAATGGAAAAAAGACAGTCTCTTCAACAAATGGTGTTGGGAAAACTGGACAGCAATATGCAGAAGAATGAAACTGCACCACTTTCTCACACCATTCACAAAAATAAATGCAAAATGGATGAAAGACCTAGAGGTGGGATAGGAAACCATCAAAAACTGGAGGAGAACACAGGCAGCAACCTCTTTGACATTTGCTGGAACAACTTCTTAGTAGAACCATCTCCCAAGGCAAAGGGAACAAAAGCAAAAATAAACTATTTGGACTTCATCCAGATAAAATGTTTCTACACAGTTAAGGAAATAATCAACAAAGCTAAAAGACAACCTATGGAGTGGGAGCAGATATTTGCAAATGACCTATCTGATAAAGGGTTTGTATCCAAAATCTATAAGGACTTATCAAACTCAACACCCAAAAAACAATCCAGTGAAGAAATGGACAAAAGACATGAATGCACATTTTTTCCAAAGAAGACATCCAGTTGGCTAGCAGACACATGAAAAGATGCTCAACATCACTCGTCATCAGAGAAATACAAATCAAAACCATGATGAGATACCACCTGTCGCCTGTCAGAAGGGCTAAAATTAACAACTCAGGAAACAACAGGTATTGGTGAGGATGCAGAGAAAGGGAAACCCTCTTACACTGTTGGTGGGAATGCAAACCAGTTCAGCCACTCCGGAAAACAGTATAGAGGTGCCTCAAAAAGTTAAAAAATAGAGCTACCCTATGATCCAGCAATTACACAACTAAGTATTTACCAAAAAGATACAAAAATACTGATTTGAAGAATAGACATGCATCCCAGTGTTTATAACAGCATTATCAACAATAGCCAAGCTACGGAAAGAGCCCAAATGTCCATCAGCTGATGAATGGATAAAGAAGAGGAGATATATGTACCACACACGCATATAAATACACATACATACAATGGAATATTACTGAACCATAAGAAAGAATGAAATCTTGCCATTCACAATGATATGGATGGAGCTAGAATGTATTATGCTAAGCGAAATAATTCAGAGAAAGACAAATGCCATATGATTTCATTCATATGTGGAAATGAAGAAACAAAACAGATTAACGTAGGAGAAAAAAAAATGAGAGGCAAACCAGAAAACAGACTCCACTATAGAGAACAGCCTGATGGTTACTGGAGGGTAGGTGGGCAGGGGAGATGAGTTAAATGAGTGATGGGGATTAGGGAGGACACTTATTGTGATGAGCATTTAGTGTTGTATGTTAAGTGATCAGTCACTAGATTCTATACCTGAAACTAATGTTAACATAGATTCTACACCTGAAACTAATGTTACACTGCATGTTAACTAACTGGAATTTAAATAAAAACTGGGGGGAAAAAAGAAATGTTATATACTATGGGCCTAAAATTAACATAATTATTTTTATGAGTCGATAGAATTCTAATACAGTATCCTTGCTGTAGAATAGAGGCATTCCTGTTAAGTCTCCTATAAAAATATATCCCATGTACTGTGCCTTACTTTCTAAATACTACCTTTGTATGTAGAAACTAAAGAGTCAGGGAGCTGTCTTGTCCCTGTCAAGCTGCCAAGCACAATTTCCCTGTGGCAACATTTTTAAAACCAGTTCAAGTTGTTTACCTGTTTGAGTTTTTGTTTTGTTTTGTTTTTTTTTTTATGTTGCATTGTTTACAAAGAGTTTTCACAACTCATTTGTATCTTTATAACCACCCTAGGAGATCAGCAAGGAAGATGGTAATATTCTTGTTTTACAGGTAAGGTAACAGCCTCAAAGGGTTGTTTAAATGTGTTGTCCAAAGTCATATGGAAAGTAACTGGAACCCAGGTCTTCTCTTACAAGACCAGCTTTTTTTTTTCCAATTTAGATAATATTCCATACAATAGGTCAGAGGTCTAAAGAGGTCTAAATTGGCTATTTACTGGAATATTTCAGACACATTTTGAGGCATATTAATTATTTTAGCCTTTTTGAGTAAGTTACTTTTGAACTGGTTCTTATTGATGTCCTCCAGAGGCCCAGAAGTTAAATGCTTTATAAAACATATGTCGATTGCACTCAGATATTTCACTCTCTTCTTAACACATGTATATACTGTTTTTTTTTTACTATTATGTATTCATGTCTGAAAACTGGCTATTTAAAAATACATATGGTAAATAGAGTATGTATATAATTAAGAATAATTCATTGTAGCTCTATGACACTTTGTAAAAATGTTTAAAGAAAGAAAAGAAACCTTCTAAGTTTATAACACCTTGTTAAAAATATCCCAGTGTATCTATGTAACATATTAGTTCAATATAATTTAAATAACTGAAAAACATTTTTACAGTAACACCTTTTATGAACCAAAACAGTTTTTGCCAATCTGTATTCCCCCAGAGAGATAATAAAACATTGCTCTCCTAAACTCTGATTTTCACCTTATGCTAATCATACCCTTCTTCTCAGACTTGTACTCCCATCTAAACATAACCCTTCATCAAAAGCAAGAAACAAAATGAAAACATCCTCCAAGAAAGAAAATCACAAAAATACAAAAAGCAAGAAATATGTACACTTAGTAGAAAATAGGAGGTGAGTGTTGATGATTCCACCATTAAAGAGGAGTCCTGTTCTACAATTTGGTCTCAAAGTTCCTTGGCATTGATTCCATCAACATGAATTTTTCTCCCTTTTTCAGCTCCCTCATGAGCATACAAATAATAGACTTTGTCATTACATAGAATATGGCTATCTTCAGGAGCCCAAGCTTTGGAACGTACCTTTATATTCAGAATCATCTTCACATATCCCTTGCCTCTCATGCCTCAGTATGAGACTCATTTATGAGTCTGTTGGCCTCATTATGACTTTACCAATGCCCTTCTTTATCCTTTCCCTTTTCTTCCAACCTATTAATTCCCCTCTGGCTACATTCGTCATGTAACCTAATATATACGTTTCAAGCACATGCTATCTAGCACTCTAGACTCCACATACTTTTCCCCAAAGCCCCCTCCTTTAGCCTTTTGTCATTCACACTCTGCTATTTCTTTTTTTTTTTTTTTTTTCAATTCCAAGTCCTGCAAAGATTACAAAATCAGCAGCCTACCCGGGATCCACTACCCCATGCTTTCCAACCTTAGGTTCCTAATGTAGTTGGGATAGCTTTTCATTTAACTCCAATTCTCTCTTTTGTTCCCCACAATAGCAATTCCAAACTGGAGTGTTGTTGTTGTTGTTGGCCCCTGAGCCCATTCTCCATGTATCCAGAAGATTATCTTTTTTTTTTCATTCTTGACTGAGAAAATGGAAAGTATGCCTTTCATTTACAATCACATGTCTTAAGGGATACATTACCCTGCTCCAGTTTACAAATTTTCTTACTTCCTACTCTGTAGTGTGTTATAATCTGTCCAATATTGTCATCAATGTATCCCATCCTTGTATGTACTTGTTTTAGTCTCTCTATAAAATTACAAGCTCCATGAGGACAGGGACTGTGCTTTACTCCTCCTTTAGGTCCTTGTCGTTTTGTTTCATTGTTGTGCAGACACTAAATATGTGTTAAATTAAGGACGTAAAAGAAATTTACATATGAGGTTTAGCTTATACTTTCCATACTTAGAAATGCTGCTTAACTAAAACTTGCCTTTACTTATTCCTGAGAGGAAGTAGAGCATCTTGGTAAGAGCACAGATTAGACTATATAACTTCAAATAATATCTCTGTCACTTACTTGGTATATGACCCTGAGGAAATTATTTAATCTCTCTTTGCCTCTTATTCTCATCAGTAAATAATAATAGGATAATATAATAATATATAATAACAGGACATATCTCATAGAATGATTATGATAATGAAATAAGTGTATGTATGTGTAACACTGATGTGTAACTGGAACCTTGCTAAAATGTATCAGAGTGTTGTTATAAAGGCCATATTAACTACAAATAGGTCAGTTATTTAAGATACATCTTGTTCAATTATTAGATCTTCAAAAAAGTCTGAAAGGAGGTATAAAATATTGTGCTGATGAATTTTATTTGGATCTCTCTGTGTTATTTTGAGAAGGGATAATTGGGCCATGAGATTAAGTTTTGTATTGCTTTATAGTGGCTGCTTACAGGACCTGGCTTTGAATTTCCACATACATCTATTGCTATTATATTTTATTTATTTAATTTGAAGTTTTTTAAAATAAATTTTTCTAGGAGTATCTTGATTCTGTGGTATTGTGATAACTGAGTAAAAAATACTCTTTTTAGCCCTATTAAATAATTATTTTATTAATGCATTTGGCAGAAAAAACTTATGTGATCAACTTCACCTTGTAGAATTCATAGTATGCATTTTATCCCCAGAAGGATAGAAGCAGACATTGTAAAGAGACGCAGTTACATTGTGATAGTAGATGAACCAGAAATCCAGAGACCTATCTGTGTATACATGGGCAATCACCTTTGATTTCTCTCTGTCTCCATATCTTTATGAGAGATCTAGACTAGGAAATTGCTGATGTTCTTGATGATCCCTCCAAAGAGTGCATTTTTATGAATCTAGAGCATGGGGTGGTTGCCACTAGTGGTGAGGGGCAGGCTACAAGAAATGGGTGAAGGTTATCAAAAGGTACAAACTTTCACCTATAAGATAAATAAGTCCTGGAGATGTAATGTATACAGCACGATGACTATAGTTAACAATACTATATTGTCTATTTGACAATTGCTAAGAGAGAAAATTACAAAAGTTCTCATCACACACAAAAAAATATAACTATGTGAGGTACTGGGTGTTGACTAAATTTATTGTTGTTATCATTTCACAATATATACATATATCAAATCATTATGTTATATGCCCCAAATTAATGCAATTATATGTGAATTATATCTCAACAACAACAAAAATAGAACCCAGGTCAGCAATTTTTTCCATAAAGAGCTAGATATTAAATATTTTAGGCTTTGCAAACCATGTAGAATCCTTGTTCACAAGGGATAGTGCAAAAGCAGCTATAGACCATATATAGATGTCCATGTTCCAATAAAACTTTAGTTACAGATACCAAAATTTGAATTTCATGCAACTTTAATGTGTCACCAGTATTATTTTTAATTTTTTTCATCACCTTATAAATGTAAAAGTCATTCTTAGCTAAAGGTGTATACAAAAACAGTGAGCTGGATTTGGCCTAAGGGCAGTAGTTTGTCATCACCTCATCACCTGATCTGTCTGTAGCCCTTGTGTATTTGATGGGTCCCTTTTTGCAGGGATGCAGGGACTTTTTAGGAACATATTTGAGTAGATTGAGAATTCTGAATAACACAGTTCAGATATTTATTTTGGTCCTATGAAAGAAGACATATTTAAAACCACCTGTGTGCCTCTGAAGTAGCTCATTCAGATCCAAGGCAAATCCAATTATTTTTTTGGGTAGGTGTTGCTTCATAGAATCTCTCTATACACTTAAAAAGATTCATTTTCTCCTTTGTTAGCTATCAGATCACCCTAATTCCCAATATCCTACTCTATAAAATGCAGAATAAATGTGTGAGTGATATGGCAGTACCATTCAAAGTTAGGAAGTTTATTTTCATTTACAAAGAAGTTATTAAAACAAAATACATTACACGGTTAAGATCATACTGTATATAAAATTCCATATGATGATTTGTTTTCATTTGATGTCAAAGAAATCACAAGTACTCTTCTGTTATTACAAAGCTTTTATAAATTTCACATTATTTATATAATTATCATTTCATTGTACAAAGTTTTTACTTAATCATTCTCATATTGCTGCTCATCTGAACTGTCATTTTCATGCTACTTTAAAATAAGACCATGTGATTTTCTGTGGCCCCAAATCCTAGTTTCTCTTTCAGGCTTTTTCTTAAAAAGAGCTGGTAACAAGCTAATATTACTGTGTCAAAGGTTATGAATGTTTGTAAGCCTCTTTCTAATTCTTTCCTAGAAAATTTATGTTGATCTTTTTCCTGTTAGCATTGCATGAGAGTTCCTATAACTGTGCCATCACTGGTACAAGGTTGTCAACACTTTTAAAACCATGTTTGCTAATTGGATAAATGAGAGAAATGATGTCTCAGTTCAAACGAAATTTATTAAGCACTTACTGTATGGCAGGTACAGTGTTAGAGGCAGAGAGCAGAAAGATATTTTTATAAGTCTCGCTCTGCTTTTAAGGAACTAAATTTCTCTTGAGAGAAGTAGCCATATAAACTATTAGAATACAGTGAAAAAACCATAAAAGAATCAAAACTATAGGAGCATTGAGAATGGAATTACTATATAGAGAGAGATCATGAAAAATTTCATAGAGAAAATTGACCCTGAGAGGAATTCCAGAGAAACTGAGAGTAGAATGGTAGTTAGGAGGGTTGGGAGATGGGTGAAAATGGAAAGATATTTGTCAACGGGTAAAAATTTATAGTTATAACATTAACAAGTTTGTGGAGCTAATGTACAGCATGGTCATTATAGCCAATAATAATGGTATTATATACTTGAATGTTGCTAAGAGAGTAGATCTTAAATGTTCTCACCACAAAAAAGAAATGGTAACTATGTAATGGGACGGAAGTGTTCACTAATGCTATGGTGGTAACCAGTTTGCATACATAAATGTGTCACATCAACACATCATACACTTAAACTTACATAATAATATGTGTCAATTATATCTCAATAAACCTGGGGGGAACAACAACAAAGTAAGAGGTAGTAATATTAGCTTTAAAAAAAACAATATAAATTATTTTTTCTTAAATCAGTCAAAAGAAATCAAGTGCCTTTGGGAAATGGGAGATAGGGGATGGGAGACAGAAATTGCTTTTTTTCATAACCAGACTTACAGAATGATTTGACTATTTAAACTATGTGCATGTATAACTGTCACAATAAAAATTGTGTTTAGAACTTCCAAAATAAATAATTAAAAGTTGTTATATTCTAAAGTATTTTTTAAATATTTATTTATTTTTGAGAGAGACAGAGTGTGAGTGGGGGACGGGCAAAGAGAGAGGGAGACACAGAATCCCAAGCAGGCTCCAGGCTCCAAGATGTCCGCACAGAGCCCAACATGGGGCTCTAACCCAGGGACCGGGAGATCATGACCTGGGCTGAAGTCAGACACTCGACCAACTGAGCCATCCAGGTGTCCCAAAAGTTGTTTATATTCTAAAAGAAGAAGAGGAGGAAGAAGAATAGTAATAATAATGATGATGGTGGTTCATCAGGTCAAGGTAGCAAAAAGACAGTCCAGGAAATGTGAAGCAAAGAAGAGACACATTCAGTATGGCAACTCATTAGCACTAAGTGTGGGAGAATGGTCTTAAATGAAAACCAGAGATAGGGAGATGGGAGTCCTATATTGAAGTGCTTATGTGTATTGATCCTATAGATGACAGGATCACAAAAAGAACTAACCTATCCAGTTTTTAAATATTATAGTTTTTGGGGTCCCTGGGTGGTTCAGTCAGTTTAGTGTGCAACTTTGGCTCAGGTTGTGATCTTGCTGTTCATGAGTTCAAGCCCTGCGTTGGTCTCTGGGCTGACAGCTCAGAGCCTGGAGCCTGCTTTGGATTCTGTGTCTCCCTCTCTCTCTGCCCTTTCCCCGCTCACACTCTTTCTCTCTCAAGAATAAATAAACATTAAAAATGTAAATATTATAGTTTTTATGATAAGAGCTGTGTATACATTATTTTATGTAATTATCATGACAGATTTATGAAGTTAGAATTATTTTCCCCATTCACAGATCAGGAAACTAAGGGTCACAAAGTTTCAGTGATTTGCTCACAATCACACAATTTAAGTGGTGGATAAAGAATCCCAAGTAGATATGTCTGACTTCAAAGGCCATGTTTTTTCTATGATAATATAGTACACCACTGGATTATTAAAATATTTTAAGCCTTGTGGTAGCAAAATCAGGTTTTAGTTTATAAAGGATAAATCTAGCATAGTATGGAACCAAATTTATGATGTCATTATTGACTAATTTAGATGTGCATTTTTAGTAGGAAGATTTAGTAGGACATATTTTTTTTTTTTAATTCCAGTTCAGATTCAAGTGGTGTTTAGTCAGCACCTTCTATGTGCCTGCCAGGCACGCTGCTAGGTGTGTTTTACTGCATTATCTAAATTAAGGTTAATTGTGGTTAAATGCATTTTTTTCAAATATTAAAACCTATTTATAATATTTGGCTAGTTTGAGCTACTAGAAAAACTGTTTGGAAGAACATATGTAATGTCCAGGACTAAATATATATTATCAGTATTACCAGCATGACATCTGGGCATGTGTCATGGTTAGAATTTCTTGTGATTACATCTTAAAAAATATTATTTTTCAACTTTTAAGCATCCAACCCTATTAGATACTGAAATAGTATGTGCTTTTGATTTTGGTGGGAAATTGACAGAAATGTTAATTTCTAATTGTTCCAGGTTAAACATAATGACCATTTGGGTAAATTTCTTATTTGAATTTTATCTATTGCTGGCTCCATAGAAGATATCCAAATCATTTACAAGTTGACAAAATAACTTGGGAAAAAGGACCGTAATTGTTACACTTTTATTTTGTTTTAGAATACTAAAAGCTAGAGATTACAGTGGCAAAAGTAACTTGCTGACTCACTGGAGGGATGATGATGGATCTTTTGAAATTGATATAAAACTAGATTCATTCATTCCAGATGAATGAATATATACAATGAATGAATGAATCTATCATTACACACACACACACACACACACACACACACACATATGATAGAGCTTCTAGAAGGATAGAAGAAGGACTTTATCACATCCAGGGCAACAATAGAATTACTGATTTGGGAAATAAAGCAGATGTGTGCAGCCCTCCCCATCCACTCAATATACTCAGAAGTGGTAATTATATTTGTTTCACTCTGATTAAAATTCAGGTATGGATAGTTGTTGGCCTTAAAAGAGCAGTTCACTAATAAAAACTCAGCAATTAATTGCAATGACCATTCAGAGAAAAACAATCAATAATGCAAGCTGGAAATGTATATACTCTAAAAGAACATTGTGGAGCTACAACAAGGAAGAAGACCTGTTTACTGTGAATACTTCAAGTGGAGCCAGTGGCAGAGAGGGACCAAAGAAGGGTAAAACCTACATTGTCCTGTATCAACTAAACCACCTTTAACCCTTCCCCTTTTACCACTGTTAATGTGCCAATTATGTGCACTATGAAGGAAAACAATCAAGTCTTTCACATTTTTCTTTCTTCTATTGGGGAAATCCTGGCAGATATTTTCATGGCTATGGTCTTTAAAGGCCTTGAGCTCTTTGATTTAGTATACTCACCACACCTCCAAATGCAATAATCTTGGGGGTTGTTATTGGCAACATTTGTTTCAAGAGAAGTATAACAAAAGGACATTGGGGGGGGGGGGGAGAGTCTTAAATATCCATGGTACTCGTGCAAGTTTAGAGTAACTCACAGAAAAATAAAGAGGAAAAACAGGAATAAATTACAAGCATAGCCCAGAAGAAAATGACCTTAACCAACATTTAGAAACATTTGTACTTGGAATGAGTCAGGGATGCAGGAATTATTATCTCGATTTATATAGCCACAAAACTAACTGTAGACTCAATTATATTGTAGCAATGTAATGAAACAATATAACTATTCTAGAGTAGGTTCTGTATGCAAATACCTTTCTGTTACACACATCAAGCTCAGACCCCTCTTCTGAGTTCAGGACCCCATATATTCAACCTCTTAGTTATAATCGCAATTTGGATGGTTCATACAATTGAAACTAAGTAGGTCCCAAGCTAAACCCTTAATCTTTCCCCATAAATCTCCCCTCTAAATATTTTAATTTCTGTTGTTCATGCCAAAAACTTGGAAATCATTCTTAATAACTTCTTCCTTACCTCTCACATTTCATCAACCCTATGACCAGTCTGTACTACCTCTAAAATATGTACTGCAATCATCTTTGGTCACCTTAATCCAAGCTACCATCATCTCCTGTCTAGACCATAGTAATTGGTTCCTAATTCTTGTCGCCTTTTCCATTATTGATCCCTTCGCTGCGTTTTCCACATAGCAGCCAGAGTTATTTATTTTATTTCATTTCATACTTTATTTCATTTCGTTATTCATTTTTGAGCGAGAGACAGACAATGAGCAGGGGAGGGACAGGAGAGAGAGGGAGACACAGAATCTGAAGCAGGCTCCAGGCACTGAGCTGTCAGCACAGAGCCCCATGTGGGGCTCCAATTCACAAGACACGAGATCAAGACCTGAGTCAAAGTCGGAAGATTAACCGACTGAGCCGCCTAGGCACCCCCAGAGTAATTTTTTAATGTAAATTTCATTATCATCTCCTGCCTATATCCAGCATGTCTTAGAAGCTTCAGCCTGCATATGTATTTCCCAATCCTGGCCTTAAGCTAAGACTGTCACCAAAAGTAGGAGATTTCAGTTTGTTTTTTAGCCTTTGATTTAAAAATTCATACATGCTATTTGCCGCAGGCAGAATAGCAGTTGCAGAAAGACAGCAGGTGAAAAAACTGTAATTCTTCATGGGTAGCTTGACTGTCCACTGCTGGTGGTTTGGTGGTCAGGCTACAGGATTTTTTTATTGTATCATTAGTCAGAGGGCTTCAAACTTCCCCTTTATCCTTCTCTACCCCAGTTAACACTTTAGGCATACCTTCCATAGTCAGTAGTAAGGTAGTAAAAGGATTTTTATATATTTATTTTAGTTAGGTTCAATTTTTTAATTTAAAAAATACATCAGGCTGAGGACTTGTATAAATATATTAAGCCAGACACTGAAATATGCTTAGTGGAATTCTTAGAGTTAAACATTTAGATTATGCTTATAAAGCAGTTTTCCTGTTTTCGGTTGGAAGTCCCTCTGTTCCCAGCATGCATTCAGGCTATATTATGAATCCAATTTAGAGAAACTGCACCTTATCCCCAAGGGCACATGTTAGAGGGGCAAGTGATGGCCCTTGTGAGAATATATAAGGGACATATATTTTTAAATTTTATTTAATAAGGATTCTAGTTAAATTGTGTTTCCTTTTAAGGTGACTTTTTAACAATTACTTTTTCTCAGAATTAGTCATTTTCTAATTGATTTTTTATTATAGGAATTTTTTATTGGGGTGCCAGTTACTATGTATATTCTTTAAAAGCCTAAGATGCCCACACTAATAAGCTTTTGCTATTGTTATTATATAAAAACACTTGCTTCATTTCCATGTAAATATCCATGTAAATATCATTTTCATATAAAGTGAAACTATTATAAATGCACTTGAGAAAGAATGCAACTGTGCCTATTGTTCAGGCTGCTTGTAATGTCCTTTTCTACCTATGCTTTCTGGATGAGTCACTTTAATGTTGTGCTGCTCAGCTGATAGTAATTTTTCAACTAAATATATTCAGTTAAAGAAAATTATGGTGCTTATAATCATGTTGGGGCCTATTCACATATAGACTTGCAAGAGTAAAATTTTACTTGGCCTTTCTCAGAGCAAAGATGTAAGAAGTGCTCAATTACTTTGTCAATGGGTAAAATTAATAGAAATATTTAATTCAGAGAAAAAAAATCCTTAAGTTCCTGGCAAAGCTTTTATATTTACATAAAATTACACATTCTGCACATGCTCTAGAGAATGTCACCATTACTGTGATTTTTTTTTAGCTTAAATGTGTATCATTTCTCTGATATAATATGTAATTGAAGAGTCTTTCCATTTAAAATCTCACTTAAAATACTTATTTTATCCTTTACTTTTCTTAAAAATATGAGTTAGAGTAGGTCTATCATTTAAAATGTTTTGAGTCATATATTTGAAGCCAGGAAACAAGTTTATGTATATTTTTCAACTGAAGTAGATAAATAAGATTTGTGGGGAAAGTTTCTCCCTACACATAACTCAAGGGAGTATACTCAAAAGGTTATTTATGGAGTACAAGGAAGAAAGCTATAATAAAGAACTTGATAGCTATAATTTAATTTTTAGTGTTATAATTCAGATTTAGTAATTCAGTAGCAGATGTAAAAAATGAAATGAGAGACAAAATTAAAGTGCCACCAGACTGACTAATCAGTCATTGAAAATGCCCACAGTGGGAATTTACTCAGAAAATGTTTGCACTGTCACTAAAGACTCCCTAATTTATATTAGTAAACTAAATAATGAGAGGCACAAAAATATACCGAGGCTGAGACTATGCAGGAGAGGAGCACTTCTAACTCACTCTGGTATTTTAATGCTCTTGGGACACTAGGAACTCTACATATTCCCCCACCTCCAAGAAGAATATTTCAATCTCTCTCTTGCCTCCTTTCCCACCACCCCATACACACATTCTCTTGCTCTCTAGCTCTCTCTCTAAGAAATATAAGAAGTAATGAAGGCTAGGGCCTTTAAATAGTTAGATAATCAACATTGACTCCTAACACTTAAGATTGAAGCAAATGTACTTAAGGCAAATCATCAGGCAGGTAAACACATGTTAATTCCTTTTTAACACTCAAAAAAAAAAAATCCTGTTATCTTTTATACAAGTCTAGAAAGCCAAAATAACTAACTGGTAACTAACTGGTCTCCAGAGGAATACAGACTACTAATTTCCAGAAGCATTCTTTAAATTTGGAACTTGTTAATATCTCTAACAAATTGGCTGTTCATTAGTATAATAGTCACTAGTTCCCAGACCCAAAATCCTGTGTGCTCTGTAAAACCTACAAACCAGAACAGTCTGTGTTTAGTTTTTTTGATTAGAAAGACACTAATATTATATTAAATTAGACCATAGTGGGGTAGCAACTAGGAAATAACTGCTTTTTTGTTGTTGTTGCTATTCAGATTACATCTAAACTGTTGTTTAATGATTGGGAGCACATTTATAGTAGGAATTTTTCTGTTGGAAGGTAAGGAAAAGAGGGAAGAATAATGGAATGTGAAATGAATATTTATGGATTACCTATAGGTACCAGGTATAATGATAGAAATTTTATATTTAGCAAATCACTTAACTTGAATGACTACCTTTTAAAGAAGGTGTTATTCACTTCATTTTGCAAATCAGGAAATGAAGACCCAGACAAGGTAACCCAACTAGTATTTGGTATGGCAGAGATGAGAATCTGAGTGGATCTGACTCCTAAGACCATACCAGTCTCCTAATATAAGTGACATGTCTGTGTGCCACTGAGCACAGATTTAATTTCAACTTTCTGGCCTTATAGGTCCTAGAGACATTGCTTTACACTTCCAGTTTTCTGGGAAGATGTCATTTGGCTCATATCACAGCCCTGCTTGAGCATAGTAAATACCTCATAAAGTTTTTGTACAGATTAGATGAGTTAATACATAAAACTAGTTAGAATAAGGTCTGGCACATAGTAAGTCCTCACTAAATATTAGTTATTACTTAAGAGTTCAAGAAATAAGTAACCCTTATACCTTAGGAAGACTAGTTGTAGGAAATGGGTGTTTATAGCCTGGGCAGATTAAGAAGATGCAAGTAACACCTTTCCTGTAAAATAGGGAGTAGACTTGATCAGTGTTGCCATAAGGCAACATGAGGACTAAGAGTTGATAAGTTGGTAAGAGTTCAAGTAGTCTGATTTTGATTATAAGTAAACAAAATTTTTTCTAATTATATCAACTGCCAAAAAGGGAATAAGCCACTTGGGATATAGTGAATCATCTGTTCTGCATCTAGTTTATACACCCCTGTAGATCCACTAAGCACCGTTTCTATGCCCCTCCCACCCCCGACCTCCAAGCCTGGGCCACATTGTCTTGTTTCCTAGGCAAAATGGGAAGTTAACACCTTGAAACAGAAATTTGCCAATGAGAGAGTAGAAAATGAGAAGGCACCAACAGGTGAACTGCTCACCCCCTGTAACCAATTCTTCCAAATTGCAGTTCTTTCATTTATCATATCTGAAGACGAGGACTGATTACATGATTAGCAGGGCCCAGTGAAAAGTGAAAACGCAGGGCACCATTTAAAATAAGAATTTCAGGGGCACCTGGGTGGCTCAGCTGGTTAAGCATCTGACTTTGGCTTAGGGCATGATCTTGCAGTTCATGAGTTCAAGCCCCACATCGGGCTCTATGCTGACAGCTCAGAGCCTGGATCCTGCTTCAGATTCTGTGTCTCCCTCTCTCTCTGCCCCTCTTCTGCTCATGTTCTGTCTCTCTCAAAAATAAATAAACCTTAAAAAAAGAAGATTTCTAATAAAATAAAATAAGAATTTCAAAACAGTGACAACAAAGCATTAAACAAAGTTTAGGGCCCTTCCAAGCATGGATTTAAAGCAACCACCTGTAATTTTTGTAAAGCTATGGCCAGTTCAGTAATTTACTCTCTTGTATTAATGTTCTTCCTTTTTTCTTCATGCCCATTTCCCTCTGATTATACCCCACCTTTACCCCTTAAGAAGGACTTAACATGCAGGCTTTGTCTTAGGTTCTGTTTTCTAGGAATATAGACTGTGACATTGTATAACTTGTGTTTTTAAATTTGAGAGGCTGGTCCAAAATCCATTTTAATATTACTTCTAACTCTAAGATACCATAATTCCAACAATTTAAAGATATGCATTTAAATAATTGTATTTTTCATTTAATGCAGCCATGTGAGCCAAAATGAGTTTGCATGTGAGGTAGAATCACACCTCCAGTATTTAATTCTCTTTTGTTCAAGCATAATATTGCAAATTTATTCGAGGGGAAGACAGAAGGAACCTAATGAAGGTGTCCCTTCCTTCCCTTCCTTATCCCAGTTCCTTATTTTCCCATTCATCTAAGCATCTCCTGCAACCCTGCCACCTCTATGTATTGTTAGACAGACTTCAACTTCCTGCTTCTTTTCCACAGTCACATAATACTTGATATGGTAACTTTCAATCATTATGATTATATCTAATCTCTATATGCACATTGATTTGCAGAAGTGAGCATAAATTCCACATATGAGTGAAATCATATGCTATTTGTTTTTCTCTGACTTATTTCACTTAGTGTAATACTGTCTAGCTCCATCCATGTCATTGCAAATAGCAAGATATCATTCTTTTTTATGGCTCAGTAATATTCCGTGTGTGTGTGTGTGTGTGTGTGTGTGTGTGTGTGTGTGTGTGTATCTTTTTTCTTCTCAAATCTAGGGTTAAGGTTACAGTTATGGCCAGGCTTATGGTTAAGGCCAGGAAATGAAACAAATGAGCAAAGAGAAAAAAAGAAAGAAACAACCTAAGAAAGGGACTCTTAACTATAGAGAACAAACTGGTGGTTACCAGAGGGGAGGTAGGTGGGAGGATGGGTTAAATAGGTGATGGGGATTAAGGAGCTCACTTGTAAGGAGCACCAAGTGTTATTGAAGTGTCAGTGACTATATTGTACACCTGAAAATAATATTACACTGTATGTTAACTAATTGGAATTTAAATAAAAACTTTTAAAAAAGAAACTAAAAGAACAGTAGGCATAGGGGCACCTGGGTGACTCAGTCTGTTAAGCATTCGACTCTTGGCTTCAGCTCAGATCATGATCTCATGGTCTGTGAGATGGAGCCCCGCATCAGGCTCTGTGCTGACAGTGCAGAGCCCGCTTGGGATTCTGTCTCTCTCCCTCTCTTTCTCTACCTCTCTCTCTGTCAGAATGAATAAATAAACTTAAAAAAAGTTTAAAAAATAGTAGGCATAAATTAAAGTCTGAACCAAAACTTTTTCAAATATGCATATTCATTCAATATTTATTATTCAATATTTATTCAACATTCAACATTCAACATTATTTATAACAAATACAGAGAGAAAAGTGAAGTATTAGATACAGATCTTACCATTATGCAGCTTGAGGTTTTATAATAGAGGCTCTGTGCTTATGTACACAAACAAAAATAGTTCTCAAAGTGGAAGGTAATATATGGAAGATCACTTGAACAAACCAAAGTGCCTCTAAATGGTAGAGAATTTGGGCTAGAGTTCTGGAAGGATTTCAGAAGATTTAGGATTAGACATGTAAAATTGAGGACAGATGTCTGGAAAATACTGCTTTATTCAGAATTCAATTTGATTAAAAATATTGTCTCTTGTTATTTGAGATATCTAGCCTTTTGTGTGTATAGCACTTGATTAGGCTATTTCTATATTGAACAATCAGAAGATGAATCCTCATCGTCACCCCATTTTTACTACTGGAATTACTATTGCTTGTAGTAGGAGGATTAATATTGTGACCTAAACCTGGCCTTTGGGCACATTTTGTGTATAGCAGAAAGTTACCATGAGCTTATTTCTTTTATGTAACCTAAATGACATTAACAACTTCTGAATTTCATACCTTCATTTTTTCTATCAAGCACATAGGGAAGAACAAACCTTGTGAATAATTATTGAGACTCTAATGGAAAAATGCAAGTGAAAAAATTCGGTTTTAAAATAAGAGAAAATACTTTTCTCCACAGCAAACTCATCCTTTCAATAAACCAAACAATGATGGTCGAGCCATTAGCAAATTTTTGGCAAGAAAAAACTCAGACCTCCTGATAAAGAATAATTTCCAAGCTTGTAAGAGCTAAACAAATGGAACTTAATTGGAAAGAGTTATTTGAACTGACAGATTAATAGGAAAAAAAATTGTCTTTAATGTTCATTTTGGGTTTTCAGTCTCTTGAACTTCCATGTATATTTAAGGCAGTTTCTCCTTGTCAAGTCACATGGGTGTCAGTGTGATGAATTTGTATCAGAAGAGTTTGGCTGAAATTTGCCAGGGGGTTGATTTTTGTCAGTCTCTTAAATTTTTCACTGCAATATGGATATGCCTCTGAATGAAACTAAAATTTCCTTTAAAAAGAAAATTGTAATATTACTCTATTTCTGTTTCACAATCTTTTAATGAAAAGAACAGTGTTTCAGAGGCCAGGATTTAAAAATCAATGTCACAGGATAACCTATTAAATTCTAATACTTAACCTTGTCTTTTCAGCTAGAACGCTGTCAAATGCCATTGTTATTGATAGAAGTGTCTTCATATATAATTGGCAGTCATGCAGTAATAGAGTATCTATAAAATAGTGTCTATTAAAAAATAACTCTGTGCAGAGAGGGCATCATAAGAGATCTGGGAAATGTGTATGTATTTAGGAGCAGTGGGAATACAATACTTAAAATTATTGGTTGTCAACGAGGAGAGAAAAAGAAAAGTACAGATAATGTTAGGGACAATTAAAGCAATTAATGATGGTGTTTGAGGGCACACTGAAGCTTTGTAGGTATGTATGTGCATATGTATTCTCTAGGATTTGCTCTAAATTCTCTTTATGTATCAACAGTATTTTTTCACATGTCTACGTGTATGAAAAGTACTAAAGATGGGTACTTTTACCATACATGTTGGTTTATAAAAATCAGGATATTTCAACAAAAGAAAATATTTGATCCTTTTATATGATTTAACTTTAAATCATTTATATAACCAAGAACATGCATCAATATAGTAAGATCTCTTTGAACCTCAGTTTCTCTTTAATCTTCAAGTTAGATTTTAAAGAAAGAAATATAAGGAATTCCATCAATAAATTTAGATAGAAATGCCTTCATTTGAACTAATGGCTGAATAAAATGGTGACATTCTCATGTTAAACATGATGATTTGCTATATTATATTACACATTTCCACTTATTTCATGGAGAGTAGAATGTTTATGAGCAGGAATTCCAAAAGACGCGAGTTAACTTAATGGAACTATTCTGCACATTAGAAAATATTTTAACTGATACTGGTTTTTTTAGTTGTTTTACGGATTATTTGGTAAAATAACTCTAAACACTTTGCACATTGTTCTTTAGTTTCAGCTCAAATTCTCAAGAACAACCTTGCAACAATGGAACAACACATTGTTCATCTGGAACGTGACATCAAGAAATTCCCCGAAACAGAAAATAGACATGATAAGTTTGTGGAGAAGATGACAATATCCTTTATTTATTTAAGCATTTTGTTTATTAGTTTCTCTCTCTCTCTCTCTCTCTCTCTCTCTCTCTCTCTGTATTTACTGTGTAGTTAGTTCTAAACTTACTACTCTATTCAGACTGGATGAATTTATATAGGCTGTTTTTATATTAGCAGCATAAATTTTAGTTGACAGTGTTTCAAACCAGGTAGATTAGGCAAGGGAACAGTTATATGAGAAAAAATACCATTTCTCAAAGAAGAATTTCATTTGAAGCTCCGCTGGATATGCAAGGTAAGTCTTATGAGACTTGAGTAGACACAAAACAAAACAAAGAATCTCCTTATGTAACTAGTTGCTTAGAGAAAATGATCAACATAAGTTTTTTTTGGGTCAGAAGTTGTTTTTTTTTTTTTTTTTTTCCTCTTTGCATGTGTGCAGGTATTTGCTGAGGACACACATGTGTATTCAAGAGCAATCAGAGGATGGCCAATATCAATTGACTGAAAGGATTGAGAAGGATAAAATGGATGCCTGGATGGAGGGTTAGATGAATTGATTAGTAGATTATGTATTTAAATAAATTATAGTAGCTATCTATATAACATTAAGTATTTACTTCTAAATAAGTATTTTTAAATCCCTATTTTATATACAGTATATTCATATAAAGTATAGAAATATATGCAAGAAGAACTTAAGAAATAGCATTTAGCTTGAATTGCTTAATGTTAAATCTGGCACCTAAATTAAATATGACTTTTTTCTCTTTTGGTTTTCAAAAGTTTGAGCCATATCATCCTCTTTTAGGTTTAAATAAATATCTTGAACTACATACTGGTTCACCATTTTATCTCTTTAGAGGGAATAAATAGTATAAATACTTTATCTGATAAGTAAATTCTTCCAACTATATGACAGTCACCTTGTTTCAAGGTTAAATCTATTACCTTTTTTCTTCTGTGGTATGCTTATTTAACTGCCAAACTTGGAAGTTACGGTACTGAACTTGAATTACTTGAGAATAGCAATTTAGATTTTCATGAAAAATGTTTTTTTTTTCATTCAAAGGCATTTGATTCATGAATTAATACTGTTTTATGTAGTCTGTTAGTGATGCTGAGTACTTTCATAAATAGAAATATTGGAAACATACGTTTGTGAGTGCTTGGAAGCAGAAAATCCTCAAAAATAACCTTGTATTATGTAATTTCCCACATTGGGATACTTAATGTAAATATTTAGCTTTATTGCTGACTAGATTTTTCTTAAAAATATGTTATATTGTCCTGTGACTGGAAATACCACCAACATCTCTCTACTTTTGATTTTTGTTCTTGCCTCATATATTTGAATTTAATTCCTGATCCCCTTGTTCCTTTTAATATTTTCTTCTACCGTTGTCTTATGGCCACACAACAGCTTGCAACATTGAGGAGTCTTTGTTGCTCATTTAGAAAAAGAAAAGTAATTTCAAACCCTCATGAACTTGGCCAAGACTCTTTATTTTGTTTCTCTCTTTATGCAGGTAATTAAGCACTCTAAAATGAAAATCCAAAGCCTCCTGTATCTGTATGTTACAGATGAATGGTTATTCTTCATTTAAGTGGCACTAAAGTGTGACTATTTGTCCACAAGGGGATTGCAAATTATATTAAAACGTATGGGGCTGTTACTTTGTATATCATATTTTTTTGAAAAACAAAATAAAATATACAGCAATTTATTTTAGGTAAAGTTTAGAATATTGAGTTGAGTTGGTTAAAAACTCCAAGTTAATGAATGACAATGATAAATCCGTTGCTCAAATTATTCTTGCTTTGGAAGACTCTTTAAGGCACCCATTGAGAGTTTCAATCTTCTAGAAAATTACAAACAAAATGCATGATCTTCATATGTATATATGTTTTATGAATTTTTGTGCCTAATTAATACTTTTCTACTCTTCTGGCACTAACAAAAGAGAAGGATATTTTAAAGTTGGATACTTGATTATGTTTTTTTTTATTTTATTTATTTATTCTGAGAGAGAGAGTGCAAGCATGGGTGAGCAGGGGAGGGGCAGAGAGAGAGGGAGAATCCCAAGAAGGCTCTGCACTGTTAGCCCAGAGCCTGATGTGGGGCTCAATCTCATGAACTGCAAGATCATAACCTCAGCTGAAATCGGTTGGGCTGCTCAACCAACTGAGCCACCCAGGTATCCTGGAATACTTGATTATGTTTTAAGATTAAAACCACAATTCTATGTTTAGTACAGGATTCTTTCTACTGGATGATCTTTCTGATACTTCTGTCCCCTGCCAATAATTTGTTTTGTTTTAGGTCACTGAACTTTAAATTGAACAACTACAGGCACAAGTATGGGAATAGTTTCCCTTGCAAGTAACCTTACCTACTCAAGAATAATCTCTCTTATAAGGACTATGAATTCAAAAACTGAATAGCACTGCCATGCCTCTCTGCTTTCAGAACAGCATCATTGCTATTGCTAATGACAATGGCATGATTGCCAGAGAGTAACCGAATATGCAGGCTGAATCTTCACCAAATCTCCAAGTAGAGCTAAATCTCATAGCACCTTATGTTCACCCTTACTCTTTCACAATATTGACTGAACAGTTAAAATGTGCTAGTCATTCCCAGGCCATGAAAATATAATAGTGCACAAGATGGAAAACTTGACCTCAGGCTACTGACAGTCTGGCATTTCCATGCTTCTCTGTCTTGCTGTCTCCATGGTCATATCCAGTGTGCTAATTTATATATGTCCATCATCATGTATAGCACGTAGCAACTTGTGGAAACTCATTAGGTACGTATTGAGTCACATATTATAAATCTTCTCAGGAACTTAAATAACATTGAATCATCCTTTTAGAGTATGTATGTAAAGTGTAATCAGATTGAGAAAGGATAATCCACACCTTTTTAAAGTAAATGTAAAAAAAAAACAATGACCAGGGAGGGAGGTTTAAAAAAAAAAAAAGAAGACAACGAAAAGGTCTCCTATGAATGTATTGGCTCAAGCTATTTCCTACATCCTGAAGAATAGCCAGTGGCTTTAGAAGGAACCTTATCACCTCTGTCTCCCTTTCTCTGTCCAAAATTGATTGCTTGTTCTGACTCAGAAAAATAGATGGAAAGAGTAAAATAAGCAAAACTAATTTTATAAGACTACAAAAAAGGGAGAAATGGGGATAATTCTCTTATAAATCATAGTATGGAGGTTCTAGGATCAAAGGGGATAATCTATAATGGATATAATAGCACTAAATATATAGAAATGCACATTGTTCAAAAATCTAACTATGTGAGGAAGTTATTGCTATTATGCAGATTCTTAAAGCAGAATTCTCAGTATTCTTCATGTGCATATGCTCATAATAGTATTGGAAGTTTCAGTTCATTTGTTCAGTGAATTGAAATAGAGTCTATATTCTTATTTTTAGTAAGTTTAAAAATGGTAATATTCACTTTTATTTGTTGAATGTTTACTATGTATTAGATATTACTTAATTTTACATACTTGAGCTTTAAAAGGCATTCTTGTTTATTAAATGAGGAGTATTTTCCATATATGATACTAGAATTGTCCACCTTGTGCCTGTTTGATTGTAGTGAGCTCGAGCTGTCTTTTTTTTTTTTTAATATTCATTTATATTTGAGGGAGAGAGACAGACAGTGCATGAGCAAGGGAGGGGCAGAGAGAGAGAGATGGAGACAGAATCTGAAGCAGGCTTCAGGCTCTGAGCTGTCATCACAGAGCCAGATGTGGGGCTCGAAATCACAAGCCGTGAGATCATGACCTGAGCCGAAGTCAGACACTCAACCGACTGAGCCACCCAGGTGCCCCTGTTTTTTTTTTTTTTAATTTTTATGATAATTTATTTATTTTTGAGAGAAAGAGTGAGAGAGAGAGACAGCAGGGGAGGGGAAGAGAGAGAGGGAGATAGAATCCCAAGCAGACTCCATGCCATCAGCACAAAGCCTGATGGGGGCTTGAACCCACAAACCGTGAAATCATGACCTGAGCTGAAACCAAGAGTCAGATGCTCAACTGACTGAGCCCCCAGGCACCCCTCAAGCTGTCTTAAGATAACTTCAACAACTCATGACATTATTTCTCATAGCCCTGTTGTTTTTAATTTACTAATTTCTAGATTCCACCTCTTTTTCTCTTTTAAGATTACTAGGAATTATGTAGTCTGTGTCTTTGTTTGGCTCCTATTGGAAATACTGGTGAGGTAGGGGCGCCTGGGTGGCTCAGTCGGTTAAGCGGCCGACTTCGGCTCAGGTCATGATCTCACGATCCGTGAGTTTGAGCCCCACGTCGGGCTCTGTGCTGACAGCTCAGAGCCTGGAGCCTGTTTCAGATTCTGTGTCTCCCTCTCTCTAACCCTCCCCCGTTCATGCTCTGTCTCTCTCTGTCTCAAAAATAAATAAACGTTAAAAGGAAATATTGGTGAGGCAAGGTTCAGAATAACACCTGAAATCAATCACATTTTCAAAGTTCTGAAAAATAGCCCATACTAAAGAGAGGTGAGAGGGAGCAGTGTGAATGGACTGCTCGCCAATCCTTAGACCTGGATATCCTCTGAGTGCACATTATATGTGGATTCTGAATTTGCATTTTTTTTCTACTTGACCAGTAATGTGGCTGTGCAAGATTTTTTCTTTCTTGCTTTAAAATTGAAGGATCACTTTTACTTATTACTCCTTGCTTTTTCTGACAGGAAAGAAGACCATTCTTAAAAAAGGGCTTCTTAGACTTTTAAATATGTGTTGTGATTTAAAATCTTAAGCTGTCTAAAAAGCACATTAACCACAATGTTCACCTTCCTGCTTATATCCTGTTGACAAATTTCTTATCACATTTACTCACATAGATTTTGGCAATGGCAGGGCAGTCTACTGCCCAAAGTCAACTTAGTTTTTTGATTGACTGGTGGCTAAATGACTTCACCAACTGGAGGACAGGAGTGACTGAACAGCAGGGGCACCTTTAACACATTGACAAGAGCTGACAGAATGTTAATGACATTAACACCTGTCATCTAACTATCTACTCCTGGGATTTTCTCATAGTAGAAGGGAAAATCATTTAAACTGGTTAAAAATCAAGTTACTGAGGAAACACACTGTTCTTACCAGACAATTCAAAACAGATTTGGAGTCTCTACTGCATTGCAATTATGTTAATTTTTATTCCACTTTCTTTAATAAGAGATTTTTTTGAAAAATGAGAAAACCCACAATTATTCAACCACAGTAACATTAATCACATTTGAGACCATGCCAGTAACAGGTTTTAGTGAGATGATGATCCACACGTTGTAAATTAATGACATGTAATCAATATAACAAAACCAAAATGAAACATCAAAAGCCAAGTACTCTCCCATTGTTTTATATTAATATAGTAATATAACTGTTTTCTAACTCCTGAAGAAAAAACAAGGACTTAGACTAGACTGGAGGGAATTTCACTGGATCTGACCCTCTCTCCTTACCTTCAATTGCCTGCTGCTCTCAAACTCAGAAAATTAGGAAGCTCAAAGCAAAACATTTTATGAGAATGCTCAGGGAGAGAGGGTCCAGGATATAAGAAATGAGTAAGTAAGTAAATAAATAAATAAACAAACAAACATGGGCAGTAATGGCAATAATGCATATATATTGAAAAGCAAATTGTTTTAGAAAACCACATAAGGGAAAATATTGCTTTTCTAAAAAGGAAGATTGTTATCATTTTTTTAAATACACACTCTTCATAATGTTATTGAGTGTTTTTTTAATGTTTATTTTATTTTTAGCACAAGCAGGGGAAGGGCAGAAAGAGAGAGGGACAGAGGATCTGAAGTGGGCTCTGCACTGACAGCAGAGAACCCGATGTGGGGCTCAAACCCACAAACCATGAGATCATTACATGAGCTGAAGCCAGACACTTAACCGACTGAGCCACCCAGGTGCCCTGTTTTTTATTATAATTATTTGTGCATTGATTTGAAATAGAAAGTATAATCATACATACTACTACTAATAATAAAAATGATAATAAAACAATAATAATAAACAGTTTGGTGACTGTCATATGACAGTCACAGTGCTAGGAATACACACACACACACACATACTCATAAACAATCCCAATTGTGTTTAGAAAACTCTCAAATTGCACCAAATACTGAGGACATTTTATGTTTCAAAAACTCTGTTAACTTTTCCCCCAAAGTTGCTTTTACTATTGGCAAGGTGTTGAATGTCAGTATTTTTGAAAAGCTATCTAAGATTCAGTGGAAAACCTAAAGCTCTACAAACCTTGTGGGAGCTTTAATTTTTCAGCTAAAGAGGTTTGAATAGATTTAGCTATCCCACCGAACTTTCCCATCACCAGAGATTTGCCTATTGCTCGTTTACATAGAGCTTAACTACAGTGGTTTCCTTTTTCAACATTTACTTTTTTATTTAAACAGCTTAATCAAGAGTTATAAAAACACTGGATCAGTCTTTTCAAATAAAAGTGAAATGCAGCAGCTCAATAGGTTAGTCTTACAAAAGAAGCCCTGCTGCCTGCTTGAAGTTTAGGTGTTAAAATGATGTTTTTTTCAAATGCCGAAAGATCTAGTTTTTGATAGCAAGGTCATATCTTTGAGTTGCAAGTTTAAAAAACCTGGAAATTCTTTTGATTTGTGGTGTGTGTGTGTGTATGTGTGTGTGTGTGTGTGTGTGTGATGATTAACATTCTTGATAGGTTAATTATAGGAAGATTTCTATAATTTTATTAACTCAGTCATGCTATACATAGAACTTATTGCCTCACTCTTTGTTTTCCTGCTCCTATATGTTGTTATTTTTGTTTTTATAACATAAAACGCCAAGATTCTTAGGTTAGTAATACTAATATTGATCCAAAACTATTTTCCTCTTCCATAAGTCATTGCTTTACATTTAAATCTTAATGTTCTTGAGAGTAAAGTGTTTTAATATTTATTTCCTTTAGAGGAAGTAAAAGTATCAGCTTTCAATAAGTTAGCCTGAACCCAGATATTCAAGAAAATGAAATGATAATTCCAAGTTATGCAAATTAAATACATTTAAACACAAAGGGATTATATTAGGTAATCTTGAATGTCCCTTTCAGCTCTAAAATGTTTTTATATTCCTAATCCAGTGTAGTGTTTCTATCCTTGTTCTACTTAAATATTAAATCCATAAATGTTGAAATAATTTCCTCCCTGATATTTATTTCATGTCACTAGTATTGATAATATAGTACCATAATGTTATCCCTACTGGTAAACAAATGTATTCATTCAACAAATGAATTCAGCAAATTTTATAAAAATAACTACTATGTTTCAAGCCCTGTTTTTTTCCCAGTGAGGATTCAACGATAAGAAAGTTTACATACACATATACATATACATATACATATTCCAGTGCAGTAGACAAGTGAAAAACAAATTTGTAGTATAATACCAAAACATGATTACTGATAAAAATAAAGTTGGGCAAAATGATTAAAAATGATAGTAGGAGCTTTTTTTTCTAAAGATAAATTGGTTAGGGAAGACCCCTTATGAGGGAGTAACATTTAAACAGAGAAGTGAATCAAGTGACGGAATGATTTGTGTGAATAACTGAGGGAGGAGCCATCTGTACAGAGGGTACTACTAGTGCAAAGGCTTTGAGGTGTGAACATGAGCATGGAAGTATGCAAAAAATAGCAAGAAGACCAGTGTGGCTAGTTTGCAGTGAGAGAGGCAGATAATAAGAAGAAAGAGTAGTGAAGGTGAAATCATGGAAGACCTTGTTGTATGATGGAAAGACATTTGAGGATTGAAAAGAGGAGAATGACCATTACATAGATGAGGAAGACTGAAGGAGGAGGAATAGAAGTTGTGGCAGTAGTGAATCAAGACTTTGGTTTCAGATCTGTTAAGTTTGAGACAATATTAGGCATCCAGGCGGAGATGCAAAGCCTAGAATACTTGAGCCTAAACTCTAGGGAAGGGTCCAAACTTGAAATAAAAATTTAGGAACCATCAGCATGTAGATGCTATTTAAAACCATTAGATTAGGTAAGATTACCTAGAGAATGTCAACAGAAGAGAGGCCCAAGGCCTAAGGTCTAGGGCACTCCAACATTTAGAAGTTAAGGAGATGAGAAGACTTTTAACAAAAGAGGTGGGGAAACCAAAGGTACAGCTAGTGTGATAGGAGGAAACCAGAAAATTGTACTGGCCTGGAATCCAAGTGACAAAAATGTTTGAAGAAGGATCCTTTAGACTAGACTCATGCATTCTATGTATTGGTTAAAAATATATTATTGTGGACTTGTTAAATTAACATTTGTTAAGTGGAGGCAGTTCAACAAAAGACCACAAGAAAAGTTTATTACTCAGGTCCTGGAGGAAGTAGGTACACAGCAGCCCCCAAGTGGCCACATAGCAGGAAGGCCAAGGTAGAGTGAAGGCAGAGAAAGCTACAGGACTTAGAGCACATGACTTTATCAGAGTACATGGGTGGAGTGGTTAGGGATTCCTGGGCTACAGCCAGATTGGCCAAATCCAACCCAAAACAGCAGTGTTTTGGTAAGCTCTACAAGGGTCTTCTCTAATGGGCACACAAGGGAAAGGCCCTGGGTAGGTGGAAGGGGCGCTGTTGGTCAGAAGGGCTGCTTGGCAAATCTTATCAGGAATTTACATTTACTTGTGACTGTGAGCTGCTATCGCCATGCTTTTTGGGAGGCACTAATGTCACTTCAAGGCCCTTGCATGCCACTTGGCCACACAAAATGGACCAGGCAGCAATATCATGGAGTAGTTTAGCTAAATTCTCCACAGGTATTATGTATAAGGCATTGCACACAGGGAGGAACTACTGACTTGACAATCCTCTTTATTTTATTGACAAAATGTAGACTCATATCATGCATTTCTTCATTTACTTTGCTATTTGTTCAGATAGTGCACACACAGGTTAGATTTCTTTTCTTTTTTTTTTTTTTTTTTTAGGTAAAAGTAACTTAACTTTATTTTTTAGTTTTTAAATTTTACATCCAAATTAGTTAGTATATAGTGAAGTAATTATTTCAGAAGTAGATTCCTTAATGTCCCTTACCCATTTAGCCCATCCTCCATCCCACAACCCCTCCAGCAACCCTGTTTGTTCTCCATATGTATGAGTCTCTTTTGTTTTGTCCCCCTCCCTATTTTTATATTATTTGTTTCCCTTCCCTTATGTTCATCTGTTTTGTCTCTTAAAGTCCTCATATGAGTGAAGTCATATGATTTTTGTCTTTCTCTGACTAATTTCACTTAACATAATACCCTCCAGTTCCATCCACGTAGTTGCAAATGGCAAGATTTCATTCATTTTGATTGGCGAGTAATACTCCATTGTATATATATATACCACAACTTCTTTATCCATTCATCCATTGATGGACATTTGGGTTCTTTCCATACTTTGGCTATTGTTGACAGTGCTGCTGTAAACATGGGGGTGCATGTGTCCCTTCGAAACAGCACACCTGTATCCCTTGGATAAATACCTAGTAGTGCAATTGCTGGGTTGTAGGGTAGTTCTATTTTTAGTTTTTTGAGAAATCTCCATACTGTTGTCCAGAGTGGCTGCACCAGCTTGCATTCCCACCAACAATGCAAAAGAGATCCTCTTTCTCCACATCTTCACCAATATCTGTTGTTGCCTGAGTTGTTAATGTTAGCCATTCTGATAGGTGTAAGGTGGTATCTCATCGTGGTTTTCATTTGTATCTCCCTGATGATGAGTGATGTTGAGCATTTTTTCATGTGTCGGTTGGCCATCTGGATGTTTTCTTTGGAGAAGTATCTGTTCATATCTTTTGCCCATTTCTTCACTGGATTATTTGTTTTTTGAGTGTTGAGTTTGATAAGTTCTTTGCAGATTTTGGATGCTAACCCTTTATCAGATATGTAATTTGCAAATATCTTCTCCCAGTCTGTCGGTTGCCTTTAGTTTTGCTGATTATTTAGTTCACTGGGCAGAAGCTTTTTATTTTGATGAGATCCCAGTAGTTCATTTTTGCTTTTGTTTCCCTTGCCTCTGGAGACGTGTTGAGTAAGAAATTGCTGCAGCCAAGATCAAAGAGGTTTTTGCCTGATTTCTCCTGGAGGATTTTGATGGCTTCCTGTCTTACATTGAGGTCTTTTATCCATTTTGAGCTTATTTTTGTGTATGGTGTAAGAAAGTGGTCCAGGTTCATTCTTCTGCATGTCGCTGTCCACTTTTCCCAGCACCACTTGCTGAAGAGACTGTCTTTATTCCATTGGAGATTCTTTCCTGCTTTGTCAAAGAGTAGTTGGTCATATGTTTGTGGGTCCATTTCTGAGTTCTCTATTCTGTTCTATTGATCTGAGTGTCTGTTCTTGTGCCAGTACTATACTATATTGATGATTACAACTTTGTAGTATAGCTTGAAGTCTGGGATTGTGATGTTTCTTGCTTTGGTTTTCTTTTTCAAGATTGCTTGGGCTATTCGGGGTCTTTTCTGGTTCCATAAAAATTTTAGGATTATTTGTTCTAGTTCTGTGAAGAACTGGTGTTACTTTGATAGGGATTGCATTGAATATGTAGACTGCTTCGGGTAGTATCGACATTTTAACAATATTTGTTCTTGTATCCAGGAGCATGGAATCTTTTTCCATTTCTTTGTGTCTTCTTCAATTTCTTTCATACACTTT
Organism: Panthera pardus; assembly: GCF_024362965.1. NCBI lineage: Eukaryota > Metazoa > Chordata > Mammalia > Carnivora > Felidae > Panthera > Panthera pardus. Next base: position 49,988,005 of record NW_026526843.1, on the reverse strand, counting down.
CTATAGTTTTCAGTATATAGATTTTTCACATCATTGGTTAGATTTATTCGTAGGCATTCTATGGTTTTTGGTGCAACTGTAAATGAGATAGATTTCTTGATTTCTCTTTCTCTTACTTCATTGTTGGTGTATAGGAATGCAACCAATTTCTGTGCATTGATTTTATATCCTGCCACTTTGCTGAATTCATGAATCAGTTCTAGCAGTTTTTTTGGTGGAATATTTTGGGTTTTCCATATAGAGTATCATATCATCTGCAAAGAGTGGAAGTTTGGCCTCCTCCTGGCTGATTTGGATGCCTTTTATTTCTTTGTGTTGTCTGATTGCAGAGGCTAAGACTTCCAATACTATGTTGAATAACAGTGGTGAGAGTGGACATCCCTGTCTTGTTCCTGACCTTAGGTGGAAAGCTCTCAGTTTTTCCCCATTGAGGATGATATTAGCATTGGGTCGCTTGTATATGGCTTTTATCATCTCAAGGTATGATCCTTCTATCCCTACTTTCTTGAGGATTTTTATCAAGAAAGGATGCTGTATTTGTTAAATGCTTCTCTGCATCTATTGAGAGGATCATATGGTTCTTGTCTTTTATTTTATTGATGTGATGAATCATGTTAATTGTTTTGTGGATATTGAACCAGCCCTGCATCCCAGGTATAAATCACACTTGGTCGCGGTGAATAATTTTTTAATGTACTGTTTGATCCGGTTGGCTAATACCTTGTTGACTATTTTTGCATCCATGTTCATCAGGGAAATTGGTCTATAGTTCTCCTTTTTAGTGGGGTCTCTGTCTCTTTTTGGAATCAGGGTAATACTGGCTTCATAGAAAGAGTTTGGATGTTTTCCTCCCATTTCTATTTTTTGGAACAGTTTCAAGAGAATAGGTGTTAACTCTTCCTTAAATGTTTGGTAAAATTCCCCTGGAAAGCCATCTGGCCCTGGACTCTTGTTTTTTGGGAGATTTTTGATTACTAATTCTATTTCCTTACTGGTGATGGGTCTCTTCAAATTTTCTGTTTCTTCCTGTTTCAGTTTTGGTAGTGTATATGTTTCTAGGAATTTGTCCATTTCTTCCAGATTGCCCATTTTATTGGCATATAATTGCTCATATTATTATCTTATTATTGCCTTTATTTCTGTTGTGTTGGTTGTGATTTCTCCTCTTTCATTCCTGATTTTACTTCTTTGGGTCCTTTCCTTTTTCTTCTTGATCAAACTGGCTAGTGGTTTATCAATTTTGTTAATTCTTTCAAAGAACCAGCTTCTGGTTTCATTGATCTGTTCTGGGTTTTTTTTTAGTTTCGATAGCATTGATTTCTCCTCTAATCTTTATTATTGCCTGTTTTCTGCTGGTTTTGGGTTTTATTTGCTGTTCTTTTTCCAGCTCCTTAAGGCATAAGGTTAGGTTGTGTATCTGAGATCTTTCTTCCTTCTTTAGGAAGGCCTGAATTGCTACATACTTTCCTCTTATGACCACCTTTGCTGTGTCCCAGAGGTTTTGGGTTGTGGTGCTTTCATTTTCATTGACTTCCATATACTTTTTAATTTCTTCTTTAACTGCTTGGTTAGCCTATTCATTCTTTAGTAGGATGTTTTTCAGTCTCCAAGTATTTGTTACCTTTCCAAATTTTTTTCTTGTGGTTGATTTAGAGATTCATAGCATTGTGGTCTGAAAATATGCACGGTATGATCTCGATCTTTTTGTACTTACTTAGGGCTGATTTGTGTCCCAGTATATGGTCTATTCTGGAGAATGTTCCATGTGCACTGGAGAAGAATGTATATTCTGCTGCTTTAGGATGAAATGTTCTGAATATATCTGTTAAGTCCATCTGGTCCAATGTGTCATTCAAAGCCATTGTTTCCTTGTTGATTTTTTGATTAGATGATCTGTCCATTGCTGTGAGTGGGGTGTTAAAGTCTCCTATTATTATGGTATTACTATAGATGAGTTTCTTTATGTTTGTGTTTAATTGATTTATATATTTGGGTGCTTCCACATTTGGAACATAAATGTTTATAATTGTTAGGTCTTCTTGGTGGATAGACCCCTTGATTATGATATAATGCCCTTTTGCATCTCTTGATTCAGTCTTTATTTTAAAGTCTAGATTATCTGATATAAGTATGGCTTTCTCTTGTTGACCATTAGCATGATAGATGGTTCTCCATCCCCTTATTTCCAATCTGTAGGTGTCTTTAGGTCTAGATTGGGTCTCTTGTAAACAGTATATAGATGGGTCTTGTTTTCTTATCCACTCTGTTACCCTATGTCTTTTGATTGGAGCATTGAGTCCATTGATGTTTAGAGTGAGTACTGAAAGATATTAATTTATTGCCATTATGATGCTTGTAGAGTTGGATTTTCTGGTGGTGTTCTCTGGTTCTTTCTAATCTTTTGTTGCTTTTGGTATATATATATATATATATATATATATACACATATATATGTATGTATGTATGTATATATGTATACATATATATGTATATATACATATATATATACATACATACATATATATGTATATATATATTTTTTTTTTTCATCTTTTCTCCCCTCAGAAAGTCCCCCTTAAAATTTCTTGAGGGCTGGTTTAGTGGTCACAAACTCTAATTTTTGTTTGTCTGGGAAACTTTTTATCTCTCCTTCTATTTTGAATGACAGCCTTGCTGGATAAAGAATTCTTGGCTGCATATTTTTCTGATTCAGCACACTGAACATATCTCGCCACTCCTTTCTGGCCTGCCAAGTTTCTGTGGATAGGTCTGCTGCAAACCTGATCTGGCTTCTCTTGTAGGTTAGGGACTTTTTTTCCCTTGCTGCTTTCATGATTCTCTCCTTGCCTCAGTATTTTGTGAATTTGACTATGATATGCCTTGTTGATGGTCGTTTTTTGTTGAATCTAATGGGGGTCCTCTGTGCTTCCTGGATTTTGATGTCTGTGTCTTTCCCCAGGTTAGGAAAGTTTTCTGCTATGATTTGCTCACATAACCCTTCTACCCCTATTTCTCTCTCTTCCTCCTCTGGGACCACTATGATTCTGATGTTCCTTTTTCATGAGTCACTGATTTATCTAATTCTTAAATCATGCTCTTTTTCCTTAAAATCCCTCTTTTTTTTCTTCTTCGTTATTCTCTATAAGTTTGTCCTCTACATCGCTGATTCTCTGTTCTGCCTCATCCATCATTGCTGCTGCTGCATCCATCCATGATTGCAGCTCAGTTATAGCATTTTTTATTTCATTCTGGCTATTTTTTACTTCTTTTATCTCTGCAGAAAGGGATTCTAATCTATTTTCGACTCCAGATAGTGTTCTTATTATTTTGATTCTAAATTCTGTTTTAGACATCTTGCTTGTATCCATGTTGGTTAAATCCCTGGCTGTCGTTTCTTGGTGCTCTTTCTTTTGGGGTGAATTCCTTCATTTTGTCATTTTGAAGGGAGAAAAGGAATTAATGAAGTAGAAAAATTGAAATTAAAAAATTAAAATTAAAAAATTATTAAAATTAAAAATTAAAAACACACACACAAAAATTGAATGATGATGCTAGATCCTAGGTGTGTTTTGGTCTGGGTGTAGAAAGTGGTTTGACCGATTAGAGAAACAAAGAAACAAACAAACAAACAAACAAAAAAGGGGGGGAGAGAAAAAAAAGGAAACCGTTTGAGAATTTGAAAAATTGAATCCACGAAAGTAGACTAAAATACACAAAAGTAGAGAATATAGTGGAAAAAATTATAGAAAAATATTTTTAGTAAAAATCAGAAAGAAACGATTTTTTTCATTTTCTGTATTTAAGAAAAAAGAAAAGAAATGAAAAAGAAAAAAGATTTAAAAAGAATAAAAGAAAAGACAAAAAAAAGAAATCGTTTGAAAATTTGAAGGAGTACACTGTAGTAGACTGAAATAAAATGATGGCAGTAAGAGAGAATTTGAAAAAAATTACATAAAAGCAAAAAATATAGTGATAAAAATTAAATAAAAATATTTTTAAAAGAAATTGAAAGTAAAAATGAAGTTTTCTCTTTCTGCATTCAAAAAAAAGAAATGAAAAAGAGAAAAAAAGAAAAAGAAAGAAAAAAAGGAAATTGTTTGAAAATTTGAAAAGGTGAGTACACTGAAGTAGACTAAAATAAAATGATGGAAGTGAAGTAGAATTTGAAAAAAATTTAAACAAAAGTAAAAAATATAGTAATAAAAATTAAAAACAGATATTTAAGTAAAAATTTAAAATAAAAATGAGTTTTTTTCCCTTTCTGTATTCAAGAAAAAGAATTGTAAAAGAGACCAAGAAAAAAGAGAAAGTAAAAAAAAATTGAATAGATGAACCTGCTAACAGATTCAGTAGGACTGAAATTGTTTCGTTTTCCTGTAGAGGTCAGTCCATGTAGCTCTTTATAGTCCATAAATTAAGTCACCGGTGAGGTTTGTGTTCTTGAAGAGCGAAGTTGGCCAAGTTGGGCAGGGCTCAGTGTAACAGCTCCACTCTCCACTAGACGGTGCTACTAGCCTACTGGGGTGGATTGTTGCGGTTCTCCTAGATGTGCATGTGCAGGAGCGGTAAAAAATGACGCCACCCAGTCTGTTCACCCGGATCAGCAATCGCACACCGGTCCTCCATCTTCAGCTCTTGTCCACTCCCCGCTTTTCCACTCTCCATGACTAGGTTCCAGGCAGTACCTCTCTCCCAAGTTTTGTCTCAGATGTGGCTGTTTTCCCCAGCCCCTTATTTCCGAAGGACTGTGGCTTTGACCCGCCCCGCCCCTCTGCGGGAGGGTCTCACTGAGCAATGGCCGAATGTCGGCTGCACCCAGGAATGCCCGCTGGGCCCTGCTGTCGCTGGTGCCCGAGACTGTGGCCAGGTGCCAGCCCGCCCCCAAAAAATATCAAGAGACAGTGTAGCCTCAGCATTTCAGGGACCATGGAAAACTGCAACACACATCTGGCACCAGGCTTCACCCTCAACAACCTTTCTCCAGCACCAGCAAATGTGGCTGCCTTCCGGGGTCTGCTGGGACCAGGTGGCTTCAACAGTCTCTACCAAAGACTGCTCCAGCAGTGGAGCTGCTTTTCCCCGTGTGGCCCGAGAACCTCACGGACCCCACTCTGTTCCTGGGGATTCACCTGTCCCACCAGAGCACCGCCAGGTATCGAGCTGCGGAGTTGCAGCCTTTGCACTCCCCTTATTTACAGTCTTAATGAAATTTAAACCCTCTCCTTTCTCCCTTTTTAGTTTAGTCCCTGCAGCTGTTTCCAATTTTCCACTTGCTCTCCAGCTTCTTTTGGCGAGGGGTGCTTTTCCCATATGCTCCCCCCCACCAGTCTCCCTCCTCTCTCTGCCCACAAAAGTTCCGTACCTTTCGGGCTTCTTACTCCCCAAGTTTAGCTCTCCGTGTCACATACCTGCTGAATTCTGTGGTTCAGGTTGTGTAGGTTGTTGTGTTAATCTTCCAATCAGTTTTCTAGGTGTGTAGGATGGTTTAGTGTTGGTCTGGCTGTATTTCAGGGACACGAGACACCCAAAAAGCTTCCATGCTGTTCCGCCATCGTGGCTCCTCCCCTCGATTTGTTTTCTTCTATTGTAGCTGACTCTGTATTTCCACATCAATCAAAATGTCCCCATTAAGTTGTTAGTTAACTCACAAATAATTGCCATGAGGCATTCATTTCATGTTTTGAGAATCCTTTACTTTAAAGGCTATGAAATGCTTTGAACAAGTATTCAGTGAAATCTCAATTATCTGGAATTCCATTAGCATATATTCCTTTATAGGTATCCAAGATTTCCAGGTATGAGCATTAACCATTTAAATACTGGAATCATACCCCATTCTGGGGGTGGGTGATGGAGAAATAGCGTTCTGAAGTTCAGCATTATATTGAGAACCAGCCATATGCTAGGCATTTTATTAACCGCAGTAACTATACTCTTATCTGCCTCTATAAACAGAATGTTTCAACTGTAATATAATTATATCTTAATGATCTTGGATTATCAGGTCCTTTGAAGTGCTTTAGAAGTATTCATCCTGGTGATACAGTATTATATTTCTCTATCTTACCTTAGGTCTGAAACTTTATTTCATTATTTGCTTTAACAATGTCACATTGGTGTTCTTGTGACATAGATGATAGCCCCTGTGTGTGAATAAGTGTATGTATGGCTGTGTCTTAACTTTCTCTTTTTCCGTCTATGTGCATCTGTGTCTCACAGAAATACACATATATAGACACACAAACTGAACACCTCACTCATTTAAAGGCATTTTATTGAAGCATAAATGGGCAAAGAGAGAGGGAGACACAGAATCTAAAGCAGGCTTCAGGCTCTGAGCTGTCAGCACAGGGCCCAATGTGAATCTCAAACTCACAAACCGTGAGATCATGACCAGAGCCAAATCCAGACGCTTAACCAACTGAGCCAGCCAGGTGCCCCTAATCTTCTGTCTCTTTAGAAATGACTTTACTCTCTATAGTAAATGTATGCTACCCATGTTATTGCTCTTAATTTCTGCAACTATTATTCTGCCATTATTTTTGTTCTAGTTCCTCATTAATCCAGATCAGTACAAAGGAAGAACATCAAAGCTGGAGGCAGTTGACAGTAGTGTAGATGAGAGGCTCATTCAAAACATATTCTACTCCCCTTACAAAAAGTTGGGGCATGGCATGCCTAGAGAGGAGTGGTACTTTAATAAGACCCATCTGCCAATGGCATGCAGAATGACTAAAACAGGGAGACACAGAAAACAGGAATATCACTTTAGAAAGTCAAATATTTCCTATGCAACAAACACCATTTTGGGACCTTCTGGGAGAGAGATTAATAAGACAGACAGTGTCCCCGTTTTCATGGAATTTAAATTTTACTTGAGGTGGAGCTGGACAGAGGATTGGAGATTCAGTTGTCCTAAGTACTACTGAAGGAAAGTAGTGGTAGTGACTGGGTGCTACTTTAGATTGGGAGGGATGAAAAGATCTTTTTGTCTAGGTTACATTTCAACCAAGGCCTAACATATACAAAGGTTCCAGCCATGCAAAAATCTGGGTAAAAGCATTTTGGGTAGGGGTAATAGCTTGTTCAAAGTTGTGAAAATGGAAATAAGCTTAGTTTGTTTAAGGAACATAAAAAGGCCATGGTGGCTGGTATGTGGTTAACAAAGAGGAAATGAATGGAAGATGAATGCCAAGAAACAGGTAGGAAATAGATCATGTAGGTCCTTGTAGGCCAGGATAAGGAGTTGGAACATAAGTGTACCAATCTAGGTGTTGAATGAGATTATTATTGCTACTGGACTGAGTTTTAACTAACCAGTCCTCTAAATGAGTTAGCATTTATGTTAAGCTAGGTGCTAGAGATCTCATGGAGAATAAGTCATAGTACTTGCCCCAAAAGAATTTCTGTATAATAATACATTCTTTTGATTTAAAAAAATAAGAATTTTGCCCACAACTTTGGAAGAACCAATACTGGCTATTTTGTTTTTGTCTTTGTTTTATACAAATTATTTTGTCTCATAAGGATCTGTTGCCAGCATTTATTGTGATGATGGACTTTGCAAGTGTATGTTTCATTCTTGGTTTGGACAGTATTATCTTTGTGTGCTATGCCTGACAGTTAGAGCTGTGACTCATCATCTTTACTGGAACACTACCAGAACATCTAGAACAATGTCTAATATAAGGCAGCTATGCTGTCTACCTCCAAACAAATGATTCTTTGGTGGTTGGATATATTGTAAGTTCTCCATTTATGTAATTCTATGCTATTATCTAATTTGTAAAGTGGAGTGGGAGAAAAGAGAAAATTTAGAAATCAACATAGCACATCAACTCTTTATCCAGGTAAAGTATCTCACATCTTAACTTGTGTTATTTTAGTAAAGTGTGAAACAAAATATTGTCAAAATTATAACATGATAAATATAGTTTTTATTTTTTGACTCTCGGTAGGAAATTTTTGTTTGATCAATGTGTGTTTTTAGTTGCCTAATCTGTTTTTACTTTATAAAGAGAAGTAACTGCTCTTTGCTGTATTTGTCACAAATGACAAGGTAACTCTCTGAAGCCAAAATGATGTACAGGACATGTGATTTTTGTTGATTTTTTTTTGAAGTGTAGCACAACTTATTTTTGAAACATCTTTTACTGTGGTTAAAATTTCTATGGCATAGAAAAAACTGCTTATTTTGAAGTTGCAACATACAGCTAATCTACAAGAAAAAGCTTTATAATACCTGCTATTAAACCAAGAAATATGTTGCACTGGAAATGTGCACAGAGAAAGGAAATGATTTTCTTACACAGGATGCTGCCACTTAGACTGTGCATAGAGTTGATTTGTAATATAAAGTAACTCTCCAATTATCAATTGTCACAACTGACTTTGTACACATTAAGAATCTGTAAAGAGTTTCCAAGTTATCAATAATAAGAATGCTACATATGAAATGTAATGGGGTGTGTCAGCTGGATCCAAGTAAGATATTGAGGTAAATGTTGCTCAGCTTTACCATCTGTTACATATTCTTTTTGCATAATATTTTAATCCATTAAAATGTGCATTTTTTTCTTTTAAAAAATTAGCCTACCTTAGGTTATAGGAAAAAACTATTAAGAAGTAGTCTCTGACCACTGACCTTTTCAGTGGCCTAAAGGTTTTTTGTTTTGTTTTGTTTTGTTTTGTTTTGGTCTTTGTGCCCTCATCAAGATGAAAAATGGAAATCCCTAGAAATATAACATGCCAAGCTCCCAGTTGAACTGCTAACAAGTAATAGGTTCCATTAACTTCTTAAGTTCTCAGACAAGAACTAAATTTGGCCATGAGATATTCTTTCTAAAACTACTTGTTCTCAGGAACAGTGATTGAATGAACTTAGGACTTGCTTTCACTAAGTGGAATGGAAAAGTCATGTCATGGCATGTCAATTCCTGCTTAGTGAATAAGATATTCCCTGGGGTATAACTTAGAGAGTGTACATACATAGCCCTTTTAAGGAACCCAGACCCCATTGATTTTTTGGCGACCTCATTGTACAGAGTAGTACCCATGTGACTTAAAAGATTTAATGTACGACCACACCGTCCAACTTTGACCCCCAAAATAGTTTACTCACCTAGGAGGATCTGGTTCAAAATGGTGTCTTCCCTCTAATGAGTAAGTGAGTTCTTTGTACTCTGTTGGCTTGCTGCTCTCAGACCACTCAATGAAAGGAACTTGCATGTCATTCAGAACCATTTACCAAATGAACCATTGCAGTCTGAAAATGTCAAGCACTTTTGGGCCTGGCAATTTACCATAACCAACAAGTTGCAACAGAAAATATGTAAGTTCTGTTTCCTTGCCAATTTTCATTTGTGAAGTGTTGTTCTTGGCAGCCCCCTAGGTTATTTTAAGTAGCCTACTCTTCTGTCACCCCCTTTATTAGTTTGTAAAATAAAACAACTTACTGATTCTTGATTTGTGCTATTACACATGCTTGAGTAATTTCATTTCGTTTACAAATAATTTCATTTCATTTATATTATTTACACTCCATCAACTTCCAGAACAGTGTGTACTAGCTTATTTTTAATTCTTTCAAGTTCAAATCAACAGAGAAGTTTTCCAAGTTCTATCCTAAGGAACACTTCTGCCTAATACATTATTTTTAATTTACTGTGCTATAGTGATATGCTGTTTTTTGTAACATTTCTATGACCACCTAAAAATAACTCTATTAACAAAAACTCATGTCTAGGGTCTATTGTCACTTCTTTTGAGGTGATATAGCCTATTGGTAAATAATATGAAACTTAGATTTGTGCCTAGATCTCTCAATCGTGTGATCTTAGGAAAATCACTTTCATTTCTTGCTCGAATTTACTCTTTTAGAAGTAGTGGTTAATGCTTATCTCCCCAAACTGTAAAGGGTTATAATAATCAATGCAGTAAATATCAATTGCAGGTAAAGTGTGTAATCCCATGTTTTTCTCATGATTAACACAAAGTAGAGTAACTTTCAGTAGAATCAAAATTACCAGGCACCTCCCATGTATTCAGGTACTGTTCAGACAAATGCGAAAGAGAAATAGTAAGGCAGTGTCCCTATATTAAGGAACCCACAGTGTTGTGCAGGGAAAAACACACAACAAATGTGATAAAATTCATGGTGGAATCAGGGGCACAAGTGAGGCATGCAAAAGTGTCATAGTTGGCAGGAATGTAATCAAGGAATTCTGACCAGGGTATTGGAAAATAGGTAAAAAACTAAGATAAGAAAACATGGGAAACTACATCAAACCTCTTTATAGATACTAAGACACAGTCTATCAATGTAATTTATTTTAGCAGGCATTTGCATAGCATTTGCTATATGCCAGACACTGTTTTATATTTATTTTTTAAGATTATTTATTTATTTTGATTGAGGGAAGTGGTAGAGAGAGAATCCCAAGCAGGCTACACACTCTCAGCACAGAGCCCGATGCAGGACTGGAACTCATGAACTGTGAGGTCATTACCTGAGCTGAAACCAAGAGTTGGACGCTTAACCGACTGAGCCACCCATGCTCCCCTGCCAGACACTGTTTTAAATGTTTTACGAGAGTACTTATTTAATCCTATTAACAACCACACTAATGTAGATGCTATTAACTTCATTTTACATGATGAGAAAATTGGTATAGAGGAGCTAAGTTGCCCAAGGCTACATAGCTACAAGTATCAAAGCTGATTTTGAGCGGGAATAGTGGGATTCTGGAGGTGGCACCTTTAATCGGGCTGCTCTACTGTTTCTCCATCACTCGATGACATAGAAGTTGACAAATTTTCTTGAATCCAGTTCTAGAATCCCTTGTATGAAATTTTAACAAGTGGTCGTTTGGATCTCTTAGTACCTATAGAAACAACAAGGACCTAAGTAGCTCTTGAAGCAGCCAGCTACATTTTGGGCAGCTGGAGTTATCAGAGAGTTCTGAATTTGAGCCAAATCTGCTTTTCCTGTAACTTCCACCCATAGATCCTGTCTACTTTCTGATACAACACAGACTAATTCTACAACTTCTTCCACATGATGACTGTTAAAAGTATCTGAAAACATCTCCATCCTCCTGCTTGAATTCTGCATTGTCTTTTCTATTGGGCACCAAGATATAAAAAGAAGGTGGTATATCAAAGTAATTAGCAGGTTCTGTTTTTCCATTGAGTACCTATTTATGACGTTCCTACTGTGTGCCAAATGTTGTACCAGGTGCTACCAATTGGAGAGAGAATGAACAGCCAAATATGTACTCTGTACTGAGCTATTCAGTTCTTACACAAGATGTGCAATTATCATTTAAGATATAAACTGTCTAAAAGAACATTGTCTGTGGTTATTGAAGATTTAAATAAGTGGTGGCTTGCTAGGTGCACCTATACATATGTGTTAATTACCCCACAGATTACAAACCTGTGGGCTAATCCAATTTTGTATTCCCAACAACTCGCATCAGGCCTTGTGTAGAGTAAATAAGCAATAAATATTTATGATGAGTGAGAGAAATGTAGTATTCATTAATGCTGTGCCTCAGCTAATTATTCTTATGATATTCACATGTGGTCATAACAATAGGGAAAACAACTTTACTGTTTGAATTTCCTTAAAAATTCCATTTACAAAGTTAAATACTAGCACTAGAGAAACAAATTTACCCAGTAGAAATGGCTGAATAAAATGTTTAAAGATAGCAACGTGATTCAGCAGCCAGAAGTATAGGACTTTAATAGTATTGATCAGCTCTCAACTCCATTTAAAAAGATTTACTGTTATCATCTGAGAAGCTCTCTGACACCATGTGAGCCCAGTAGAAGCATTTTCTAGGTTATCATCATGGAGTTCTCCTTTGGTGCCCATTTATTGTAGCTAATATTGTTATACTGGGGGGAATGCAGCAAAAACATTGAATCTGTACTCTGAACATTCAATTGGAATTTGTATAGAGCCTCACATAGTCAAGCAGTCAAGATCAAATTGGATTTTAACCCCAACACGTTATTGTTTGCTGTGTTTTTTGAGGAGGATGGGCCATGTATATATATTCTGTAGTATGTGAATACTTGCATAAGTGGCAGGGTACTACAAATAATAAAATGATGTATGCCCATGTTGAAAACTTCAAATGACTTTTTGTGAACAAATTATCCTTTCTGCTGTCTCACTTGGCATAACCTTGACATTATGCATTTATGTATGTTGCCTTACTGATAATTAACTGTGATGGAAAACTTTGATGTAGCATTTTTTTTGAAAAATCATTGAAAAATAACTCAATATTTATTGGATAGGACTTCTGTGGAATGACTCTAGGATGAGACCTAAAATATAATGGGATAGGAGAAGTTCTCTTATTATGTTTCAGATTTTGATAGAGCTAGACATGTAGTTAACATTTTCATTAATGATCTGTAAGGAGTACCAGTAAACAGTAATTTAATTAAGTTTGTGAGTAATAAATTAATAGATACAGAAAATACCAATGAAGAGAGGAAAATAATTCAAATAGACCAGAGAATTTAGAAAATACAGGAATGTAACAGGAATTCCATTAGCCACATGGAATCCCCTAATCCAGCAAATAAAAGGCAATATTCACTGCATTCTTGGGGCATAGAAAATAAGTAAACAAAATAAGTATATAACATTGTCAACAATATAATCACTACAAGAAGCAACAGCTTTTGTTTGTGAAGGGGCTCTGAATATATTTCTACACATAAGTATTTTAGCTTTGTGTGTCTTAGAAAAAATACATTATCTGAATGACAGGGCTTGTAAAGAAGCTAGCATTTACTGAATACAGTCTATAAGCCAATCACTGTACTTAGGCACTAGATAGATTTTCTTCAGCTTGTCACATTTCATAGGATCAGAGACATTATGAAAAGTCTCAATGTTTCATGTCTAAGGGGAAGTTTTTACATTTAAAAATGGCCCCAAAAGTCTGTTTGACAAATCAGGCCACCTGGAGGCTAGAATAATTGTTTGTTTGTTTGTTTTCTAAGATTTCTACTGAGCAGTACTATGTTTCACATGCAATTTGAAATTGGCCATTTTAATAAATACTGGCGACTTAGGAAACTTTATCCATTATTCTGATAGTTCCGCCTATTTACTCTTGGCTTTGACATCATAACCAGCAAGAAGTGGAAGTGTTGTCTAATGACTTAAGCCAAATGAAACCTTGAAATTTTCGCAGCAAATAAGAGTAATTATCAGTGTATTTGTGCATATGTGTGTTTGTGGTGGAGAGGGAGAGAACCTGGAAACAATTTTGGTTGTGTTTGTGTCCAAACTACATGAACCAAATATTGAACACACACATGTTTGAGTTCATTAGTTCATCAGGAACATATTTTTGAGAACCAGGAAGACTCTGGAAAATTAGAACACATTTTGGCAACAAGAAACATAACTAGAGGGGTGCCTGGGTGGCTCAGTCAGTTGAGTGTCCGACTTCAGCTCGGGTCATGATCTCATGGTCTGTGGGTTCGAGCCCCGGGTCGGGCTCTGGGATGACAGCTCAGAGCCTGGAACCTGCTTCAGATCCTGTGTCTCCCTCTTTCTCTCCCCCTCCCCCACTCTCACTTTGTCTCAGTCTGTCTCTCAAAAATAAATAAATGTAAAAAAATTTTTTTTAAAAAGAAACATAACTAGAAATCATGCATATTGTTGGTAGTAGATCAGTAGAATCATGTCAGTGTATAAAGGGCAATATTTTTCTTCCATCTTTCCAGTCCAAGTTTTCAAAAAAAAAAAAAAAAAAATATATATATATATACACACACACATACATATATACGTATATATATATATAAATAAATGCATATATACATATACGTATACATATATATATTGTCGTTGTTGTTTTTCTTTTGTTGTCTTTAGTTCTAAAACTATATGTGGTAGGAAAGTTGGAGGCAAAGTCAGGCCTTACCTTGCTAATCCACTGCAGCAAGTTCCTTCCATAACTAAGTCAGCACCTGTTGCTTAGCCACGAAGTTCCAATCCCAACCTCATCTTTTTTTTTTTTTTTTTACTACTAAAAGATGGAGTGTCCCCAATGAGAGTCCATCACCAAGCAGAGCCAGGAAAACAATCCACGTTTCTAAACTCTGTAGATCAGCATTTTTCTACTATTAGAAATCACCTCAAAATCCTCCCCAATGCATCATTCTAGACAGTCTTTTTTGAGTTCTCATGCAAGCTGATATTCCCTCCAGTTTACCATTTAAATGCTTCCTTATGAATGAGAAATGTCTGTAGCGATGACTCAGTGTGATATTAAGCAGTTTGGATATAAACGCATTATTTGGGATATTATAAACAGCATTTGTATGAGAATTGTGCCTGAAAAAAAATATAGTGCCTGAAATTTTATATATATATATATATATATATATATATATATATATATATACACACATATATATGTATATATTTTATAAATATATATATTTTTAATTATTTTTTTTTTTTGCTCCATAGAAGAGCAGTTCTGGTGGCTAGATGCTTAACATTCTAGGTAGAAAAACCAATTAAAATGAAACTGTAAGAAATGTCTATGGGACATCTGGGTAGCTCAGTCGGTTAAGCATCTGACTCCTGATTTTAGCTTAGGTCATGATCCCAGGGTCATGGGATTGATCTCTGCATTGGGCTCCACACTGAGCATGGAGCCTGCTTAAGATTCTCTCTCCTTCTGCCCCTCTTCCCTGCTCATTCTCTCTCTCTAAAGTTAAAAAATGTCTAAATGGTGCAGTCTATGATATAGAATCATTTCTACTGGTCAGTGTTAGATGTCTTATTATTATGTGATTAAAAATATTGTAGGAAAATACTACTACAATGAAAAAGGCACATGGAATGTTAGAGTATTAAATTAGGAGATGTGGATTCGAATACTGCTCCTGTGAAGAAACCAAGTACACATTTGTTTGAAAATCAGTTCACTTCTCTGGTTTCATTTTTCTTACCTAAAAATGAAGAAGTTGATTTAGATCGCTTTTATAGTTATTTCTAGTTCTGAATGCTGAGTCTGCTCCTAACATTGCACAGGTGATCTAAATGTTGTTTCCTCTTTCAACTTGGAAATTCCCTAAAATCTTGTATGAAATAAAAGCCATGAAAAGGAAACTTGAAAAGTCAAAGTCATTAGCAGAAATGAATAAATTATGCAGTGAAACTTAGGGTTAGTGTCTTCATCAAGAAACTTATTTATCAACCAACCCAAAATTTTTAGATTGTTCAACATAATAAAGAAAATCCTTTCAACCAAGAAGTTCCTATTGAGCACCTATATCTATCTGTCTCTATCTATCCCTATCTATCTATCTATCTATCTATCTATCCATCTATCTATCTATTTACATCCAATCCCAAAATAGCCTATAGCACAGAGGAGGGAAAAAAAAAAAAAAAACACCTTCAGCAGAGAATATCAGGAATGACTTGAGTAGATAGAGTGACTTTAACCAGGATAAGTAAGGAAGCTCAAGCTTCCAAGACTCCAGCTGAGTTAGGAATATCTGGTAAGTCCTCTGATGTCCTCTTCCATGAACCCTCCCAGTGAAGTTTGGAGCTATCGCTACCCTTCCCTTTCCTGTACTATTCCTCAGTTTGAATGTTTCTTGTCAGAGGACTTTGATCTAATCCATACTATTTCCCCAATTGGGAAAGATTTGTAGAAAAGACTATAGACAGTTGAACAGTTTCATTGCAAATGTAAGGACTTAGAGCCATGTTTCTCTGTTGTTAGCATTGCTCATTCTAACTCCCTAAAAAGGTTTCTTGCTTTTTGGTTTTTCTAAGAGTTTTTTAGGGATTATATTTAGTTTCTCCCCCCTCCCTTTTGTTATTGCAGTATAATTGACATACAGTATTAGTTTCAGATGTACAACATATTGATTTTTCAAATATATACATTATTAATTGCTCACCATAAGTATAGTCACCATCTCCCACCATACATTATTGCAATATTATTGACCATATTCCCTATGCTGCATTTTTCATCGTTGTGACTTTTTCATTTTATAATTGAAAGTTTGTACCTCTTAATAGACTCTTTTGTCTGTTTTGCCCAACCCATGACCAACCTCCCCTATTGCAGCCACCATTATGTTCTTTGTATTTAATAGCCTGTTTGTTTTTTGTTTGCTTGCTCATTCGTTTTTAAGATTCCACATCTAAGTGAAATAATATGGTATTTCACTTAATAATACACTCTGTCCATATGTGTTGTCACAAATGGCAAGATACCATTCTTTTTTATGACTCAGTAATATTCCATCATATATGTGTATAAATATAACACATCTTCTTTATCCATTCATCTATTAATTAATACTTGGTTGCTTCCATATCTTGGCTATTGTAAATAATGCTGCAATAAACATAGGGGTCCATGTATTTATTTTCAAATTAGTGTTATCATTTGAGGAGGGGTATTCAGTATTGGAATTAATGGATTATATGATACTTCTATTTTAATTTTTTTTAATTAATGTTTATTTTTGAGAGAGAGAGAGACAGACTGTGTGCAGAGGAGGGGCAGAGAAAGAGAGAGAGAAACACATAATCTGAAGCAGGCTCCAGGCTCTGAGCTGTCAGCACAGAATCCAACACAGGGCTTAAACTCATGAATTGCAAGATCATGACACGAGGCAAAGTCAGATACTTAACTGAGCCACCCAGGCACCCCTCTATTTTAATTTTTAAGGAACCTCCATAGTGTTTTCCACAGTGGTTCACCAATTACACTGCCACCACGGTGCATAAGGATTCCCATTTCTCCCCATCCTTGCCAACACTTATTTCTTGTGGGTTTGTTTTGTTTTAGTTTGGTTTGGTTTGGTGTTGGTACTAGTCATTTGGACTGCTGTGAGGTGATATTTCATTGTGGTTTTGATTTCCATTTTCCTAATGATGAGTGATGTTGAAACTCTTTTCATGTGTATGTTGGCCCATCTGTATTTGTTCTTTGGAAAAATGTCTACTTAGTTCCTCTGCACATTTTTTTTAAATTGGATTGTTGTTTTTGGTGTTGCATTATAGTTTTTGGCTATTAACCTCTTATTGGAGATATCATTAGCAAATATTTTCTCCCATTCACTAGGTTGCTTTTTTAAAGAAGAGGGGTGGTTCTTTTGTTTTGTTTTGTTTTGTTTTTACTTAAATTCCAGTTAGTTAGCATACAGTGTAATATTTTTTTTTAAGTTTATTTATTTTGAGAGAGAGAGAGCAGGGGAGGGGCAGAGAGGAAGAAGGAGAGAGAGAATCCCAAGCAGGCTCCGTCAGTGTAGAGCCTGATGTGGGGCTGGATCTCACATGACCGTGAGGTCATGATCTGAGCCAAAACCAAGAGCCAGACACCTAACCGACTGAGTCACCCAGACATCCCAACATACAGTGTAATATTAGTTTCAGGAGTACAACCTAGTGAGTTAACACTTCCATACAATACCCTGTGTTCATCACAAGTGTGCTCCTTAATCCCCATCACCTATTTAACCCATCCCTTACCCACCTACCCTCTGGTAACTATCAGTTTGTTGTCTACAGTTAGGATGTTTCTTGGTTTGCCTCTCTCTCCCTTTTTTTTGTTTTCCCTTTTCCCATTTGTTTGCTTTATTAAATTTCACATGTGAGTGAAATCATACGGTATTTGTCTTTCTCCAAATGACTTATTTTGCGTAGAATACTCTCTAGCCCCATCCGTGTCCTTAAAAATGTCAAGATTTCATTCTTTTTTTATGGCTGAGTAATAGTACATTGTGTATGTATACCACTATTTCTTTATCCATTCATCAGTTGAAGTAAACTTGGGCTGTTTCCATAATTTGACTATTTTAGATAATGATGCTATAAATATTAGGGTATATTTATCCCTTCGAATTAGTATTTTTGTATTCTTTGGGTGAATATCTAGTAGTGCAGTTGCTGATCCATAGGGTAGTTCTATTTTTAACTTGTTGAGGAACCTCCATACTATTTTCCAGAATGGCTGCAACAGTTTGCAATCCCACCATCAATGCAACAGGGTTCCCCTTTCTCCACATCCTCTCCAACACCTGTTGTCTCTTGTGTTTTTGATTTTAGCCATTCTGACAGGTGTTAGGTGATACCTCATTGTAGTTTTGATTTGTATTTCCCTGATGATGAGTGATATTGAGTATCTTTTCATTTGTCTGTTAGCCATTTGTATGTCTTCTCTGGAAAAATGTCTATTGATGTCTTCTGCATATTTTTAAATTGGATTTTTTGTTCTCTTGGTATTGAGTTATGAAAGTTCTTTACATATTTTGGATGTTAAGCCCTTATTGGATATATAATTTGCAAATATATTTCCCATACAGTGAGTTGTCTTTTTGTTTTGGTTCTCATTTCCTTTGCTATGCAGAAGCTTTTTATCATGATGAAGTCCCAACAGCTTATTTCTGCTTTTGTTTCCCTTGCCTCAGGAGATATATCTAGAAAGAAGTTGCTACGGGTTATGTCAAAGAGGTTACTGCCTGTGTTCTCCTCTAGGATTTTTATGGTTTCAGGTCTCACATTAGGTCTTTCATCAATTTAGAATTTACTTTTGTGCATGATATGAGAAAGTGGTGCAGTTTCATTCTTTTGCATTTTCCTGTCCAGTTTTCCCAACACTATTTGTTGAAGAAACTGTCCTTTTCCCATTGAATATTCTTTCCTTTAGGGTGAAATGTTCTGAATGTTCTGAAATGTTCTGTTAACTCAATCTGGTCCACTGTGTCATTCAAAGCCATTGTTTCCTTGTTGGTTTTCTGTTTAGATGATCTGACCATTGATGTAAGTGGGTAGTTAAAGTCCCCTACTATTATTCTATTATTATCAATCAGTTCCTTTATGTTTGTTATTAATTGTTTTATATATTCAGATGTTATCATGGTGGGGGCATAAATATTTACAATTGTTAGATCCTCTTGTTGGATTGGCTCCTTTATTTTGATATAAGGCCTTTCTTTACCTCTTGTTACAGTCTGTATTTTCAAGTCTAGTTTGTCTGATATAAGTATTGCTACTCTGGCTTTCTTTTGATGTCCATTTGCATGATAAATTTTTCTCCATCCCCTCACTTTCAATTGCATATATCTTTAGGTCTAAAGTGTGTCTCTTGTAGGCAGCACAGAGATGGATCTTGGGTTTGTTTCTTTTTTTAGTTTATTTATTTATCTTGAGAGACAGAAAGAGGGAGAAAGAGGGGAGGGGAGTGCATGAGCAGGGGAAGAGCAGGGAGAGAGGGAGAGGGAGAATCCCAAGCAGTTTCCATGCTGTCAGCACAGATCCCAACACAGGGCTCAGTCTCACCAAAATCAAAAGTCAGATGCTTAACTGACTGAAGCACCCAGGCAGCCCATAGATGGGTCTTATTTTTCATCCATTCAGTAACCGTGTGTCTTTTCATTACTAGCATTTAGTCCATTTAAACTCAATGTAATTATTGATAAATATGTATTTATTGCCATTTTATTACTTGTTTTGTCATTGTTTCTCGAGATTTTCTCTGATCCTTTCTTTGTTACATTTAGTGTCTCCTTTGTACTCTAAGAGCCCCCTTTAATATTTCTTGCAGAGGCTGGTTTAGTGGTCACACTCCTTTAGTTTATTGCTTGTCTGGGAAACTCTTTATCTATCCTTCTATTCTGAATGATAGCTTTGTTGGATAGAGTATTCTTGGCTGCAGATTTTTCCCATTCAGTACTTTCAATATATCATGCCACTCCCTCTGGCTTGCCAAGTCTCTCTTGAGAAATCTCCAGCTGGCCTTTTCAGTCTTCCCTTGAAACTTAAGGACTTTTCTTGCTGCTTTTAAGATTTTTCTTCTTTATCACTGTATTTTGCTAATGTATTTACAATATATCTTGGAGTTGGCTTGCTTTTGTTCATTTTGATGGGAGGTCTCTGTGCCTTCTGTATCTGGATGTCTGTTTCCCTCCTCAGATTAGGGATGTTTCTTCAAATAAATTTTCTGACCCCTTTTCTCTCTTCTTCTTCTGGGTCTCCTATGATACAAATGTCATCACGTTTGATGGAATCACTGAGTTCCCTAAGTCTGTTCTCATGTTTCATAATTCTTCTTTCTCTATTTTGTTCTTCATTATGTTACATTATTTTGTCTTCTAGGTTCTTAATTCATTCCTTTGCTTCTTTCACCCTGCTGTCCATTGCCACAACCCTGTTTACAATCTTCTTTATTGCATTCTTCATCTCTGATCACTTTTTAATTCTTTTATCTCTGTGGTAAGTGTCTCACTGATGTCTCTTCTCAATCTCAGTGAGTGTCCTTATGATTGTTGCTTTAAATTCTCCACTAGGCATGTTACTTATATTTGTTTCCTTAGATCTCTGGCATGCTCTTATTTTGTTCTTTCATTTGGGATAAATTCCTCCATCTTGGCATTTTGTCTAAGTCTCTGTCTCCTTCTCTGTGTTAGAAAATCCAGTTATGTCTCCTGCTCCTGAAAGTAATGGCCTTATGAAGAAGAGGTCCATGTAGTGCCCAGGGCCTGGCATCAGGGAGTATGTATGCTGTATGCTGCATGGTATGCTCTGCTGTTGTGTTTTGGCTATTCTGTCCTTCAGGCAAGTCATCTGCAGATGCTCTCCTTACCTGATATACACAGTGTTTGGTCTCTGGCCTGAACGTGACAAGTTTTTCCTACGTGTGCTCTGTTCTGCTTGTGAAAAGAGAACTGACACCACTTCCACCAGAATTGAGGTCCAGCAGAACTTGCTGGTGGGGAGACATGCTGTGGGCAGGGGGTTATGTGGTTCTTCTTGGGCAGAGGCCCGCCTCAATGGGACTAAGGCATGCCAGAGCACAGGGGCATTGGGCCTGGTGTAAGCAAGTTAGGCAGCCCAGTGTCAGCACTGGCTGCTTCCTGAGGGTGGCTCTGTGTTTATGCTGAGGGTCAAGGGAGGGAAATGGCACCAGCCAGCTTCTTCTTTTGTTCCTGGAGAGTTCTCTCCATTGTCTCCATTAAGGCTGTCTCTCAGTGATGCACTCTGAGAAGAGTGAATAATCTTTCTCCTGTGTGTCCCAGGCATTCTTCAGATTGCTTTTTCCATACTGTCTGCCCCAATGTTGTTTGCCTGCCTTTTCTCTAGGTGGGTGGCAGTGCCCTCCAGGCTCTATCCCAGCCAAGCCCCACTGACCTTTGAAACTCCAGGCTTTAAACCCTACTGGTTGCAAGAAGTCATAAAATTAATCCCCTCTTGTTTTTCTAGCCAATGGCTTTGGGAAATGTTCTTGTACATTCCCTTGTGTGCTTCTTTCTCCTTCACCTTCTCCATGACCCTGCGTTCCTATCCTCT
The DNA here is from genome assembly GCF_024362965.1 of Panthera pardus. Classification (NCBI taxonomy): domain Eukaryota; kingdom Metazoa; phylum Chordata; class Mammalia; order Carnivora; family Felidae; genus Panthera; species Panthera pardus. The sequence goes on along the minus strand of NW_026526843.1, from coordinate 49,966,641 downwards.
ATAGCACCCGTGATCCGTTTCTCCCCTAAACATTGTCTCCTCACTCCTTAATTCCTTCAATGTATCTTCAATACTTCTTTTCTCCCTTTAGTTGTGGAGTTTGTTCTGTCAGTCTTTAGGGTTGATTTATGGGTTATTTAGGATGAGTTGATAGTTATCTAGTTGTGTTCGTGGGAGGAAACAAGCCTAGGGTCCTCCTACTCCGCCGCCATCTTCCTCTGATTGCCAAAGGAGAGGTTTTGAAACTGGCTTTTTAAAAATTTAATTAATAGACTATATTTGCAGTGGTTTTACGTTTACAGAAAAACTGAGCTGATAGCAGAGTTAACATATATCTTTTCTACCCCTCAGTTTCCCCTATAATTGGTCTTCTGCATTAGTGTGATACTTCAGTTGCAATTGTTGAACAAAAATTGATATATTATTATTAAGTAAAGTCCGTAGTTCATATTAGGGTTTACTTGTGGTGTTGTACAGTCTATGGGTTCCAACAAATGTATAATGACATTTATCTGTCATTACAGTATCATACAGAATGTTTTCACTTCCCTAAATATCACCTGTACTGCTCTTATTCAGCCCTCCTCTCCTCCCCTAGAACCTCTGGCAACAACTGACCTTTTTATTGTCTCCATAATTGTGCCTTTTCTTTAATGTCATACAGTTGGAATCATACAGTTTGTAGCCTCTTCAGATTGGTTTATTTTATGTAGTAATATTCATTTAAGTTTCCTCCATGTATTTTGAGGCTTGATGACTCATTTCTTTTTTATTACTGAAGAGTATTTTGCTGTCTAGATGCCTAAAATCGCCAGGGTTTTTGAAAAAATTCCAAGGTATGTCCTTATTTGGTTTGCCATTGGCATAAGTCTCAGTATTTCTGTGTGGCATAATATATTTTCACAACCATAGAATCATAGCCATTGAGATAAAGAAGGAATGCACAGCGCTGGTTTGCTGTACAAAACAGTGTGTGTAGAAGAAGGACGCATGTCATGCTTTTGAGTATCTAAATGTCATGTCTGTGTTCTACAGCCTACTGAATGGCTTAAATAGAGTAGTTCACCTCTCCAGATTTTGGTTTCTTGATCTAGAAAACAAGGGGGGTATAAGATGAACTCTCAGTTTACTCTATATTCTGAAACTTTATTATCATCTGGTTTCATCGTCTTTGAAAATGAGAAAAGAAGGCACGAGGAAATTATTCTGAATGAGATAATATAGCAAATTATTGGACTGCTTGGACTAAATAGATTTGGTCTGGCATTTTTTTTCTTCACTGTGCACTCCCTAATTTTTCATGTAGGGACCTATCTTTCATTTTAAGTGCCACCAATGATGTAATGTAAGTTGGTGGAAAAAATAATAGTAGAGATTAGAAGGAACTGAATCTTTTTCTTTATTTGAGCTTTGACTGCATTGAAAGTTTCTGTTTCAAACCTAGAAAGCATCTAGGTTTCTGTTTCTAAAACATGTAATTTTTAAAAAAATTTTAATGTTTATTTATTTTTGAAAGAGAGACAGAACATGAGCAGGGGAGAGGCAGAGAGAGAGGGAGACACAGAATCCCAAGCAGGCTCCAGGCTCCGAGCTATGAGCACAGAGCTCAATGTGGGGCTTGAATTCACGAACTGTGAGATCATGATCTGAGCCAAAGTTTGACCATCAACCAACTGAGCCACCCAGGCGCTCCTAAAACATGTAATTCTATAATGTTATAGAGATTAATAATTTTCATAAAATTTTTAACGTTGATTGGGTGGTTCCCCCTTATCATGCCAGATTTAAATATAGTAGATATTTATACCGATAATCGCATTGCAGATTACAAAGTGGAAAATATGCTTCCTGTGGTGTCTCTTCATTGTCCCTACTCAGGCTATGACACTCTTAATGTTGTAATCACCCATGTCCAACTTCACTAGTGAGAATACAGGTAAATGAGTTCTCTTTCTGCTTATTTGGTTGCAATTAAAGTAAGTACCAAAATTGCCTATTTTTTGCATCATAAATATATTGAGAGAGATGTAAATGTAGATATATAGGTAGGGATTTGTTTTCCATCCCTCCTTTTCTAACAACATGTAAAATGCTGAAGTTTACTTTATATGCAATCATCATAAGCTTTCTTAGTCTTAGACCTTTTTAGTGTTTAGCCTCTTAGATCTGAGAGAGAAATAAATCTATGCCAGATTAGAATTACATTACAGTGGCTATAATTAAGGACTAGAATGAAGACATTTTTAATAACAGATTTACTAAATCTGAAGTTTAAGTGAACATATTTACTAATAAGTCAGGGTTTAAATATTTGTTCAATATTATAGTCAATATTTTTTTTTTTTAATGAAAGCTTGGCTACTAGAACTGTTGTCTTTTTGTTGCCTAAAAACGGTGGCAGTATGATAGATATTACATCAGTTCTCATCCTTGCAATCGTAGAATTTTGATTTAATTAACAGTGAAAGTGTGCATATACAATAGGGGATAGAATGTGGATTTCACCTCTTTAATAGTTTGACAAGCAGATTGCAACAAACAAGGCATTTGGAAGCCTGTTAGGGTCCCAGAGGCCTTATAAATATGCAGTGCACTTCTCTGCATTTCTCTAGGTCCCCAAGGTTGAGATGTGAAGAATAAAATTAAAACCAACAGATCTTCTTGTATAGCTTTCAGCTATTACGAATTAAACTGAATAATGACTATTTTACATGTATACCTTCAGTAGTTTCAAAAATAAAAGAAATTAAGTGTAAAAATATGTTTTGACTTTGATTTAAGTTGCTCTTATATTGAAAGATTTTCTACTTTCTGTATCATGATACATTTTCTCTAAACCCAATTCTGTGAGTAAAACTCTTTATGTCCCCTTAGGATTTGTTTTATATTTCATAGTGCTGTTGAGACTCACACAGGACAAAACATGCAGATAAAGTTTTCATTAGAAAAGTGATACAGGGGCGCCTGGTTGGCTCAGTCGGTTAAGCATCCGACTTCAGCTCAGGTCGTGATCTCACGGTCAGTGAGTTCGAGCCCCGCATCAGGCTCTGTGTTGAGCGCTCAGAGCCTGGAGCCTGTTTCAGATTCTGTGTCTCCCTCTCTCTGCCCTTTCCCCGCTCATGCCCTGTCTCTCTCTGTCTCTCAAAAATGAATAAACGTTAAAAAATTAAAAAAAAAGAAGAGTGATACACATTTATGTATAGACACATCATTGGAATAGTGTAATCCATCTGGAAAAAGTTCTTCTTTAGAATATGGTTTTAGTAGATTATCACCCTTACTATTTCCTATATTTGTAGCTATTCTTGATTGAACGTATCACTTGGATCCCTTTTCAAATATTTCTGGAAATTTACCAAAATTCATGGATAGATCATTTAAAGCTCCTAATACCTCTAATATATTACCCAGAAGTATAGAAATTTTTTAGAAGACCTATGGGAAAGTTTAAAAGACAATTCATTGTATGTGCATTTGCAACAAAGTTCATAGAAGTTTGTGGGAAAAGTATAACATAAAGTTCCTTAGCTTTATATATAAGACCACAACATGTAAATATTGCATGAATATCAAATATACTAAAAATGTTGGCACCAGGTGTTTACTTACTGAAAATTCTAGACTTTTCTAATGTTAATTCTGGGAAAAGGGGGATTATCTTTATTTGGAAACCCACATTATTATGTTGTTTTAAGGAAAAAAAAACATGTTGATGGGGAAATTAGTTTTTTACTTACTGATTAAGAACTCAATTGTGTCAGCTGTGAAGTTTAGGGAGTGGGAAAACTAATTTGTCAAATTATGTCCTTGGAGTTCAACAATAAAGTAGATGAAGTCTCCCAGGCTTATATATAAAAGAAGGCACCTGTTTTTTTGTCTTAATGTGCCTTTGCCTTAACAGCTACAACTGAATCACACCCAGAAGTGCTAACCTGCAATTTCTGATAGCCACTTTTAATGCATTTTTGCATCGCAGAATGTATACAAATAACAGACCAATTGAATTAATAAAAGCACATTCTTTTACTGAATTCATCCTTAATCATTTCCTTTTATTTTCCTCTTGATATAGGTACTTTATATTTTTGCTTTTTGACAAGTTTAACCAGAGTCATGCTATAACTGAAATGAGGTGAGAAACAATTCTAACATGATGGTTTTAGCTCTCTGAGTTAATTGATGCTCATAGTTTCATTTTTTTCTACCTTACCAAAAATGTTCTTTTCCATATTACAGAACCAAAATTCATGACTTGTGTCATGATTTACATAGAAAGTTTCATGTACTGACATGTGTCATATTGTATTATATTTCTGGCATTTTTTCCCATTGAGATACTAGGATGTCATAGCATAATTAGATGTCCACACATAGGTTTAGAAATGAAGGGTAATGGGACGCCTGGGTGACTCAGTCGGTTAGGTGTCTGACTCTTGATTTTGGCTCAGGTTATGATCTCACACTTCATTAGATTCAGCTCTGCATGGGGCTCTATGCTAACAGTGCAGAGCCTGCTTAGAATTCTCTCTCTCCCTCTCTCTTTGCCTCTCCCCTGCTTGCATGGATACTTGCTCTCAAAATAAAATAAATATTTTTTTTTTAAAAAAAGGAATGAAGAGTAATGGACTATGGTAAATGACAAATACCTTCCAGATCCAATTTAGGTGTACTGAGTATCCCTAAGTGAGTCATACAATTTTCACGTGGTTATATAGCCAGGTGGTAGCCAAATCAGGGATAGCGCATGTGTGTGAATATCTATTTATTTATCTACTTATTGATAGGGAAAGATACATTTGTTTTGCATAGGTGATTGCCCTTTTATTTTCTGTTTAGTTTTTAACCCTTATCATAAATGAACTATTCATGGATGGCCTATCTGTCTGATAATCATGCTCATGCTCATGATCATGGTGATGATGATGGTAATGATGGTATTAGTCTATTAGGGAGCCACTGGTCTTTAATTCTCAAAACTGAAGCTTACAGAGGTATGAAAAATTTGCCCAAACCTGCATAGGTAGCAAGTTTGCAGAGCTAGGAATCATACTGAGTTCCATGTGAAACTTAAAACCCTTATGCTTCCAATGATGGTTAATGAATATTTTAAAGGGAATAGTCATGTTCCCTGGACATGAATGCCTTAGCAGCTTATTCCCATTTCTGTACATTTATACTCAAATGAGGACCTTGTCTACTTGGCCAATTTTAACATTTCCTTGTACTCATGGGATAATATTTAAACTAACTGAAATGTCACAAGCATTGGCCAATCAGAATGGATGCAATTATAGGCTGGAGTAGGGTCCAGGAGGCCCATACTTTGCCAGGTTACCTTTTAGTTGCTGGATTATGGGCATATCTGGGGAATCCTCGGTTAAGAAGCTAAGGCAGCTAGGACAGCAGTTATTTACCAGCTGGTATGAAAGTATTTTTAACACTTTAATAACTATCATTGTTATTTTAATATGTAATGGCTGAATATCAGCACAGTACATTGTCCAGGAGGCCAAGATAATTGACAGTGTTAGTTGTCACATTCATAAGTACGTCTCATTGGTATTTCTTTTTTTTCTCTTATTGGTGTTTCTGTATTCAGTACATAAGAGTGACAACATTCCTCATAATTGAATGAACATGCTCTGAGCCTTTGTTGTAATGCAGATTGCACACATCAGCCCAATTATTTCTCTCATCAGCCCCCAGGAAATTCTCAAACTGTGAATATTTTGGAGGTACAGTGAGAGAGAGAGAGGGAGAGACAGAGAGAATGCTTGGCATGGTGTATCTTATGTATTTTTCTCCTGTCTATACTACGAATACATAGGGGGCAAAGGCTGTATCCTACTTATCACTGTCTGTCTTGCCTAGCACAGTACTTGGCATTGAACAGATCCTCAATAGTTATTGAATGAATGAAAGCATTGAATCCCACTAATGAAATACCATTCTGTTGGTAATCAAGAGGCATAAGTAAAGAAATAAGCTCTCCAATTTTGCCAGATTCATTAACCTACCTGTAAGATTACTTCTCTATCTATAAAACAAAGAAAAGAAAGTACAGCATCCTCACTCTGCAAAGTGTGAAGTGAGCTAGCAAATGTTCATAATAATCACATTGGCAGGGAAAGAAATCTGGAAGCAAACCCAGTTATGTAAGTTAGTTATTCCCCTTTCACCTGTCTTGTATTTCATGTATCATGACACAAACCTTTCAAATTCTGCTTTTCACAATGCTTATAAGATTCACTCATGGTCAGGCTGACATTCTATATGATTGTTTCAAATGGTATGCTGCATAATTTTATAATACTACATCAAGATTTCAGTAAAAAGACTACAGACTTGGTTCTTTCTATAATCTTATAACTGGTAATCCATATGTTGAACAAGCAGAACCTGTAGAAGATGATCAAAATGCAATTGTGTTCCTCCTGCTACCTCTTCAACATATATCCTGTGAGGATTATTTTGCCCTGCCCCTAGAGGAAAACGTGGATAGTCCCAATGGCTTTTAGGTCTCTAAAGTCTCTCTAAATTGCAAACACAATCTCAATCCAGAAATTAGAATGCTGGCTTATAGCATGCTAGTAGGACTAGCAATCTAAGCTCACAGATGTAAAGTAAAGGCAAAATCTTTTCTGCTTCCCAAGCTAGACTATTGCAATGCCACAGGAAGCAAGGTTCTTACCCTGCCTGGGGATTTTTCCCTGAAACTCCCTTGATGTGAATGAATGTATTTCCTATAGCTTGTCACTCCCACTTCGTCCCACTTTTCTCAGAGCTTCATGCCGCACACATTATAACAAGGATTCTCTGCCAGTGTACCCCCTACCCTCTCAAATGTTCCACTTACATAGCACTTAAATACAGGCTTCAGATCATCTCTCTGTCTCTCGCTCTCGCTCTCTCTCGCTATCTCTCTCACTCTTTCTCTCTCTCTCCCCCACCAGGCTCACTTTTAGTCCATGGAAAACACTCATGCAGGTCTTTGCCCTGGAAAATTCTGTGAGTACAAGGATCAAAGCCCAGCTGTCTCTATGCTACTGGTCCAGGCTACTTCAGCTTCTTCAGCAATGAGTCAGGTACTCCTCTTCAATGTCCCCCAATTTCAGGGAACATATCCATGCCCTGAATATTGTAACAGAAACCCCCTTCTCTAAGCTTGAAAAATGTAGCATGTGCATACACACTCACACACACACACACACACACACACACACACACACACACACACACAGTGGGTGTCTCATCATGACAACAGTGTTCTTCCAAGAATCTCTATAAATCCTCTCTTCCTCCACTCTACCCTTTTATATTTATGAAGTGAGTGAGAGGAGGCTCCCAACAGAGGGAATATGAAAGTCATGAAATTGATTGATTTCAAGAATTCTTTCTGAAAATGTTACATATGAAAGTCTATCTATAGACATTATCTAATGTCTGATGTCATTCAAAAATGAGAAGAGTCCAATTTTAATATCTAGTTACATTAAGTGTTTTGTTTTTGTTTTTGTATTTACACCTGGAATTCTTCACATGTCAGTAGTCCATAGAAAATTGTGAAAGGCATTTCCAGATGTGGTGCTGTATGTGTTGTCATTTCCCACCACAAACATGCAAATTGCCACAATCAAAGTATAGACAGCACAGTATTTAGAGTGTAGAATTAAGCTCTCCTCTTTTGAAGTTCATATCTGACCTCTGTAGAGAGGTTTTAAAAAGTGATGCTAAGTGAAATAAGCCATACAGAGAAAGACAGATACCATATGGTTTCACTCTTATGTGGATCCTGAGAAACGTAACAGAAACCCATGGGGGAGGGGAAGGAAAAAAAAAAAAGAGGTTAGAGTGGGAGAGAGCCAAAGCATAAGAGACTGTTAAAAACTGAGAACAAACTGAGGGTTGATGGGGGGTGGGAGGGAGGGCAGGGTGGGAGGGAGGGCAGGGTGGGTGATGGGTATTGAGGAGGGCACCTTTTGGGATGAGCACTGGGTGTTGTACGGAAACCAATTTGACAGTAAATTTCATATATTAAAAAATAAAAATAAAATTAAATTAAAAAAAAAGTCAATTATACCTTCGGAAAAATGAACATCTTTTTGTCTGTGGAGAGGAAAGTTTAAAAGCAGATCTAAATTTTCTGCTTGGCTGGGAGAGTCTAGTTATGGGACTTTAGACAGATGGTGGGTTTGGAATATTAACTGTGCCAGATAGGAAGGAATACTAACTATATACAAATTGGAGAGTTCATAGATACTGCTGAGGGCTTGGCTGCGGTTAGAGATTATGAATATGTATTGTTGCTTGTTTGTAGTTGTTTGATTTTCTCAGTATTATCATGCAGTCACCATAGTATAAGAGCAGAGATGGTACTTGGAGCATTGGTCCAGAGTTGGAACTTCACTTGTCAGATGAAGAAACAGAAAGATAGAAGGAAATTGACCAGGGTAGTAATTATTACTTTAAGTGGTAAGCCATAGGATCATGCTAGGTAGTGAAGGAAGTAAGGTCAGAAATCAACTAATAGATGGCTTACCCAGATTTCTGCATTTGAAGAGCAGGTGTACTGGGAATGAGACGGCTTAAAGGCTATATGATTACGGTCACAAAATGGAATGTTGTACTTGGAGATTTCAAGAGTAGTGCAGTCAGATCATATATATGCAGTTAATGATTAAAATTCTGTGTCAATTTGAAGAATGGATGTTGTGGAGAGAGTATGCTGGAAGGCGTTGAGACTGTCAGAGAGTGGGATTTTGAGTTTAACATTTCAGAGGTAGAATAAGCATTTATTTGTCATCCAAGTGATGACAAAGTACCAGTGTGTAGCAGTGAAAGGATAGCTACTGAAGTCATGCACAGTGATTTTAGGTAGGATTTGCTGTGGAGAATGAATCCATTAGCCAGATGCCAGTGACTTTAATAATGGAGCGTGGTTGAATGTTCCATAGATTGTATCAGTGGAATGATGGTGAGATGGCATTATAGTTGAACAGTATGGCTAGAAGAAATAAGAATGAGAGTAGTGAGGTAAGAGAATGAAAGTTATATTAGGAAAAATAAACAAATTCATTTATTTAGTGTCTGGAATACATTTATCACATTTATTTCTACTTGACCCACCAAGATACATATTATGTCAACTTGTTTGTTATGGAAAATAGTAAGCATACACAAAATTAGAAAAAGTGGCATGACACACTCCTGTGTACCTGTCATTCAGCTTCAACCACAATTTTTAATGTTTTATCAATCAATCCCTTTTCCAGATGAAAAAAAATGAGATCATTTTGCCCAAGATTCCATAGCTAGTCTGTGAGTGACTAAGTTAGAACTCAAACCCAGATCACCTGATTTCAAAGCCTGTGTTCCTTCCACTACACGATACTATTTCCCCATAAACCCTTGTTTTCTCTTTTTAAGAACATTTTTCTCTTTAGGAACACTTCCTGTAATATTGGAAATCTTCCAGTTAAAAATGGTTAATTTTCTCTTCTATCCTTAATCACTTAGGAAACTCATGTATTTAACATATCATTTATTCCATTTCAATTGTGATCAGTATTACCTTTCTTATGACAACTTTATCATTTCATCTTCTTGGTTAGCTAATGTTTTTTATTTATTGAGGAATTATTCCAAGATATTTTCTGAGCATACCAATTTTTTTTTGTCTTGGGAACTGCTGTTCTCGTGGTTACTTTGTAGGTGAACATATTACTTTTTGCCCTAGTGAATTGTGGCCTCTATCAGCCAAATACAATATTGCTGAGAGAAAAAGAAGATCATTCAGCAAGGATGTAGAAATTGTGCTAAGTTGGTGTTAAAAATGACATGTCCATAATCAGGTCATATTTGTCTATAATCTTCTCAGGTGTTGAAACGGTAGTTTCACACTGCTCACCTTTTAACATATATGGACAGGGATGCCTGGGTGACTCAGTCGGTTGAGTATCCAACTTCGTCTTAGGTTTTTATCTCATGGTTTGTGAGTTCAAACCCCATGTCAGACTCTGTGCTGACAGCTCAGAGCCTGGAGCCCGCTTCAGATTCTGTGTCTCCCTCCTTCTCTATGTCCTTCCCCAACCCATAATCTGTCTCTCTCAAAAATAAGTAAACATTTAGGGGCACCTGGATGGCTCAGTCAGCTGAGCGTCTGACTTCGGCTCAGGTCATGATCTTGTGGTTTGTGGGTTCAAGCCCTGCGTCAGGCTCTGTGCTGGCAGTTCAGAGCCTGGAGCCTGCTTTGGATTCCGTGTCTCCTTCTCTCTCTGCCCCTCCCCCACTTATGCTCTCTCTCTGTCTCTCAAAAATAAATAAATGTAAAAAAAATTATAAAAATAAATAAATAAATAAACATTTCAAAAATAAAATAGCATACATAAACATTGTTTAATCCATTCAGAAACTCAGAAATATTCAAGGTAAATCACAAATACAGTACATGTTGTAATTTAGCTAATCTTTTCAATTTAATTTACTTTATTGTATCTGATATTTTCAATGTGATTTACTTTATTTTTTTATTTTTTTATATGAAATTTATTGTCAAATTGGTTTCCATACAGCACCCAGCGCTCATCCCAACAGGTGCCCTCCTCAATGCCCACCACTCACTTTCCCCTCCATCCAACTCCCCATCAACCCTCAATGTGATTTACTTTAAACAGTGGTCTCTTTATATTCATTTACATTGTCTATTTAATAGGCTTCCCTTGCACTCCTGCTCTGGTAATTATTTGGGTTGTTTATACCTCAACACCTTGAGCTGCTACATCTCATTTAACTTACTGCTCTTTAAAGTTCTTATAATTCAGTAGTTCTCAACCCTGGGTATATATTAGAATGATCTTGGGAACTGTTAAAAAATACTGATGCCTGGGCACCATCCCAAACCAATTAAAACAGAAGCTCTGAGAGCTGTGGCTCTGAAAACCATGGTGGCAATTTCTGTCCTTTGACCAGTGCCACTCAGAGAACACTGAGCTCAGTGAAGAGGTTGAAGCAGTAAAAGCAACAAGTGTCCAATTCTTTACCTTATCCTCCCCACTTCTGTTTTTACTCACTTGGCAGTAGTTTTGGTTTTTGGCTTTTGCTTTTTTTAATGTTTATTTATTTATTTTTATTTTTATTTTTAATATGAAATTTATTGTCAAGTTGGTTTCCATACAGCACCCAGTGCTCATCCCAACAGGTGCCCTCCTCAATATCCCTCACCCACCCTCTCCTCCCTCCCACCCCCCATTAACCCTCAGGTTGTTCTCAGTTTTTAAGAGTCTCTTATGGTTTGGCTCCCTCCCTCTCTAACCTTTTTTTTTCCTTCCCCTCCCCCATGATCTTCTGTTAAGTTTCTCAGGATCCACACAAGAGTGAAAACATATGATATCTGTCTTTCTCTGTAGGACTTATTTCACTTAGCATAACACTCTCCAGTTCCATCCACGTTGCTACAAAAGGCTATATTTCATTCTTTCTCATTGCCATGTAGTATTCCATTGTGTATATAAACCACAATTTCTTTATCCACTCATAAGTTGATGGTCATTTAGGATCTTTCCATAATTGAGCTATATTGAGAGTGCTGCTATCAACATTGGGGTACAAGTGCCCCTGTGCATCAGCACTCCTGTATCTCTTGGGTAAATTCCTAGCAGTGCTATTTCTCGGTCATAGGATAGATCTATTTTTAATTTCTTTTAGAAACTTCCACACTGTTTTCCAGAGTGGCTGCTCCAGTTTGCATTCCCAACAACAGTGAAAGAGGGTTCCTGTTTCTCCACATCCTCGCCAGCATCTATAGTCTCCTGATTTGTTCATTTTTGCCACTCTGACCCGCGTGAGGTGGTATCTGAGTGTGGTTTTGATTTGTATTTCCCTGATGAGGAGAAACGTTGAGCATCTTTTCATGTGCCTGTTGGCCATCGGATGTCTTCTTTAGAGAAGTGTCTATTCATGTTTTCTGCCCATTTCTTCACTGGATTATTTGTTTTTTGGGTGTGGAGTTTGGTGAGTTCTTTATAAATTTTAGATACTAGCCCTTTGTCCGATATGTCATTTGCAAATACCTTTTCCCATTCCGTTGGTTGCCTTTTAGTTTTGTTGATTGTTTCCTTTGTAGTGCAGAAGCTTTTTATCTTCATGAGGTCCCAACAGTTCATTTTTGCTTTTAATTCCCTTGCCTTTTGGGATGTGTCAAGTAAGAAATTGCTGCAGCTGAGGTCAAAGAGGTTTTTTCCTGCCTTCTCTAGGGTTTTGATGGTTTCCTGTCTCACATTCAGGTTCTTTATCCATTTTGAGTTTATTTTTGTGAATGGTGTAAGAAAGTGGTCTAGTTTCATTCTTCTGCATGTTGCTGTCCAGTTCTCCCAGCACCATTTGTTAAAGAGAAGGTCTTTTTTCCTTCTCTTTCCTGCTTTTACTCCTCTTTCCTGGATATTCTTTCCTGCTTTGTCAAAGATTAGTTGGCCATACATTTGTAGGTCTAATTCTGGGGTTTCTATTCTATTCCATTGGTCTATGTGTCTCTTTTTGTGCCAATACCATGCTGTCTTGATGATTACAGCTTTGGAGTAGAGGCGAAAGCCTGGGATTGTGATGCCTCCTGCTTTGGTCTTCTTCTTCAAAATTACTTTGGCTATTTGGGGTCTTTTGTGGTTCCATACAAATTTTAGGATTGCTTGTTCTGGCTTTGAGAAGAATGCTGGTGCAATGTTGATTGGGATTGCATTGAATGTGTAGATAGCTTTGGGTAGTATTGAAATTTTAACAATATTTATTCTTCCAATCCATGAGCATGGAATGTTTTTCCATTTCTTTATATCTTCTTCAATTTCCTTCATCAGCTTTCTATAGTTTTCAGCATACAGATCTTTTACATCTTTGGTTAGGTTTATTCCGAGGTATTTTATGCTTCTTGGTGCAATCGTGAATGGGATTAGTTTCTTGTCTTTCTGTTGCTTCATTATTAGTGTAGAAGAATGCAACTGACTTCTGTACATTAATTTTGTATCCTGTGACTTTGCTGAATTCATGTATCAGTTCTAGCAGACTTTTGGTGGAGCCTATCTATCGTGTTTTCCATGTATAATATCATGTCATCTGAAAAAGGGAAAGCTTGACTTCATCTTTGCCAATTTTGATGCCTTTGATTTCCTTTTGTTGTCTGATTGCTGATGAGCCACTCTGGAAAACAGTGTGGAGGTCCTCAAAAAATTAAAAAAAGATCTACCCTATGACCCAGAAATAGCACTGCTAGGAATTTACCCAAGGAATACAGGAGTGCAGATGCATAGGGGCACTTGTACCCCAATGTTGATAGCAGCACTCTCAATAGCCAAATTATGGAAAGAGCCTAAATGTCCATCAAGTGATGAATGGATAAAGAAATTGTGGTTTAACTTAGTCCCTGGACTTGGTGATCCAGATAGCAGCTTCTATCCTAGGCCACCCCTGGCATGCTCCGTAGTCCCTCCCAGCAGGGCTCCAGAGAGGACAAGATTTTGCCGTGTTTGACCATTATAGGTAAAAGTGATTTCAAAAAAAAATCCCCTACAAATTATACCACAATTAGAGAGTTGACAAATTTTGTAGAAATTTGTGCTTAAACATCACAAGTCATACTTACTACAAAATAAAGAATATCACTGTAGCTTGTATAATAGGAAGCTTTCGACATGCATATAATTCAATATCATAGGACAATATTGAGATCCATGGATTCCAGTTTATTTATCTGTATTTATTTGTAGAATTCACAGGGAAACAGTTTCAGATAGAGGAAAGGGCTTTTGGTAAGCAGTTCAAAGAGTTGTGTGGCAACCTTGGCTAGCTGTTGGCCTGAAAATTCAGCTTCCTCATTTTACTTATTTTCAATTTTTTTATTAAAAAAAATTTTTGATGTTTATCTATTTTTGATAGAGAGAGAGAGAGAGACAGAGCACAAGTTGGGGAGGGACAGAGAGAGGAGGAGGGATAGAGAGAGAGGGAGACAGAATCTGAAGCGGGCTCCAGGCTCTGAGCTATCAGCACAGAGCCTGACGTGGGGCTCGAACTCATGGACTGTGAGATCATGACCTGAGCTGAAGTTGGATGCTTAACTGAATGAGCCACCCAGGCGTCCCAGCTTCCTCATTTTAAAAATGGGATAATTTGTTTTATTTACCTTACAGCGTAGTGTATCAAATGAAAAAAATCTATGAAAATGGTTTTGTAAATGATCAAGTATTAAATACATGCATATGTTTAGCATATTGACTGATAGATAGATGTATCATGATCACAATAGATGTATCTGAATCTTTTCTGCTGCTTGTATTTTGTATCTGTCCCTTATTTTTCTATTAATAGTGATGAATTTATAATTTCTGAGGCTCTTATTTTCTTTTCTTTTTTTTTTAACATATATTTATTTTTGACACAGCGAGAGACAGAGCATGAACAGGGGAGGGTCAGAGAGAGGGAGACACAGAATCTGAAACAGGCTCCAGGCTCTAAGCTGTCAGCACAGAGCCCGACGTGGGGCTCGAACTCATGGACTGCGAGATCATGACCTGAGCCAAAGTCAGCCGCTCAACCGACTGAGCCACTGAGGCGCCCCTGAGGCTCTTATTTTCAAAATCATGCTTAAAGATGGATTTTCAATAAAAATCTTACTTAATAGATAAAAAAAAAAGAAATTGTGTTTTATATATAAAATGGAATACTACTTGGCAATGAGAAATAATGAAATCTGGCCTTTTGTAACAACATGGATGGAACTGGAGAGTGTTATGCTAAGTGAAATAAGTCTTACAAAGAAAGACAGATACCATATGTTTTCACTCTTGTGTGGATCCTGAGAAACTTAACAGAAGACCATGGGGGAGGGGAAGGGAAAAAAAGGTTAGAGAAGGAGGGAGCCAAACCATAAGAGACTCTTAAAAACTGAGAATAAACTGAGGGTAGATGGGGCGTGGGAGAGAGGGCCAACTGGGTGATGGGCATTGAGGAGGGCACCTGTTGGGATGAATACTGGGTGTTGTATGGAAACCAATTTGACAATAAATTTCATAGTTAAAAATGATAAAAAATAAATAAACCTGAGAGTAGTTTTTATAATTTAGGAATTTTTCATCTAATGTTTATACAGTTCCTGTCCGACATTATATCTTATTTACTCTATTAACATAGTGGATCTTGACTTGGGATTTGAAACACTTCATCTGCTTTTATATTCCCTATCTTCCCTTTACCCCCCTTCCATCCCTTGGCAGTCTTATCCAGTCTCAGAACTTCAATCAGTCCTTCAACATACAGAACTATTAGGTTTATATCTTCCTTTTTTTGCTCATCTCCCACCAGATCTAGCCTTCTAATGATTAGCCACATATTTTTACCTTGATATATATCACCACATCTTCAAATTCATTTTTTAATGTTTACTTATTTTAAGGGGGGAGGGGCAGAGAGAGAGAGAATCCCAAGCAGACTCCACACTGTCCTTGCAGAGCCTGATGCGGGGCTCAATCCCACAAACCTCAAGACCATGACCCGAAACGAAATTAAGAATTAAAAGCTTAACTGACTGAGCCACCAAGGCACCCAAAAACTCATTTTTATTTTAATAGTAAACTGTTTCATCTCTGCCTGTAACCTATTTCTTTTAATGTACACCACTCCCCTTAGTTATACAGGTTTAGTCACTAGTAAAATTCTTGACTCTTTTCTCTCTCTTAACCTCCCACATCTATCTAATAATAATAATTTTTGACATATATTTAGCACTTATGTGTCAGGCCCTGTGCCAAGTACTTAACATTGGATCCTCAGAGCAATTATATGAGTTAAGAGCTGTTATGAGTCCCATTATACAGTTGGAACAACCATGTACTGAGAAATTAGGTAGCTTCCTGAGGCCAGAAGATGCATAAATGGAGGAGCTGGGATTCAAACCTATGAATCTGGCTCTTTAACCTAGGTTCTTATCCACTGCATTAAATTGCTTACTAAATTTATATGTGTTATAATTTCTACTTCTACATTATATTTGTATCCATTTAGTCACCTTATCACCTCAGTGAAGGCTCTCGGTACCTTTTGCCAGTGCTATTACAGTAGCAATCTAACCAATTTCCCTAGACTCTCCCTCTCTCCAGTCCATTTCATATACTATATTGTGATACATATTCCCAAAGCATGTCTAGGTGAGTTTAATTGTGACTAGTACAAAAAAATAGAGTGGCTCCAAACACACTAGGCCTTACTGGAATTCTCCCTCTTCACCTTTATTAATCCTGTAGTGTAAGCAGACCTAATCACTTGCTGGAACACCATTACCTTTAAGTATCGATTTATCTATCCTTGAAGTTGTCAGATTTATGTTCTTATTTATATAAGACTTTATAATTATCCATCATCCTACCTACATATATCTCTGGATATAATATCCATCATATGTGTAATATTTCTTGTTTTCCCTCTGAGAACTTTAAAGTTCTCTCACACATAAGCACGTTATTGATTTATTCTAAAAATGTTTTTAATGTGTACTTGGTGTGACTGTAGTTTTATAACATAATTTCCCAATGTTTGTGTGAACATAATGGCATTTTGAATATGAATAAGAAACTCCTGAGGTGCCTGGGTGCCTCAGTTCGTAAAGCCCCTTACCCTTGATTTCAGCTCAGGTCACAATCTCACGATTCATGAGTTCAAACCCTGCATCGGGCTCCATGCTGACAGTGCAGAAGCTGCTTGAGATTCTCTCTCTTTCTCTCTCTCCCTCTCCCTCTCTCTATGCCCCTTACCCCCTTTAAAATAAATAAACTTTGGGGAAAAAAAGAAGAAACTCCTTAATCTCTGCCATTAGGATATGTGCTTTGTGCTGTCTTAAGAGCATCATCTGTACCTTCTCTAGTTCCTCTTTTTAGCAAAGACATGAATTTTCACCCTGGCTGTCAGCTGTAGTTACAGGTACTGGCTAAAGAATCTTTTTTTTTTCTTTTTACACAGCTAACTGGCTCATACAGAAATCAGACCCATGACCATGGCTTTATTAGCACCATGAGCTAACCAACTCTTCATATAGAAATTACACAAGCAACAAATCATAAGAAAAAATAGAACTATAAGAGCTGTTGGAAATAATTTTCTAACAAGCATATCCAAACTGAGACCTGCATTTAGTAACTTACATCAAATCTTTATCCCACAGAATTGCTTATTTTAAGAGTGAAAAACAATATAATAATAGCAGCAGAGGTTGAAAGGAAGTTGTCCTGACATACCATCTTCTTTCTTATATAATGTAGATTTATATAGAAACAGGAGCTCTAACCACCTGTCAGTAATATGTTTTTTGTCAATTTTCCAGCAGATTTTTATTCATGAAAATAGCACTCGTGGCAAACATGAGCTAGTGAGTGAAAGTATCTTACACAATTCCCCAAACTACTCTGCCAGTCTATTTCATTGATTTGTAGTACACTGATATTTTTTCCTGTGTTGTTGGACTAAGGCAGAGTACAAGTAAAAATTGATGCACTTTAGTGGTTTTGTTAAATGGACAGGTGCCAAAGATTATCATTAGAGTAACTTTTTCCTCCCACGATAAGCATTACTGCTATCACTATTTTGTTTCTACCTTACAAAATCTGGTGTGGAGTCCAGTAGTTTTTATTGTGAAAACTAAAGCCTATTTCTGTTTTCCTTCCAAATTTCATGACTTCACATAAATCCTTTATTTATATGTCATAGTTTCCTCCTCCATAATATAGGGATACCAAGATAATTGAGATTGATGTAAGAATTAACAAGTTCATCAGTTTCTTGGACAAATACAAATAGAACACTTTTGCACAGCCATAGTTGTGTCAGAGGTCAAGAGCAAGTATTAAATCCTATACATAGTTCTGCTTATGACTTTGAGGGCTTAAGGCATGTTCCTTCAATTATAATTAATGCTGTATTTCTGGACTCTCTGTTACCTTAATTAAATTAAGTTTATCCTCATACCTTGATGCTAGGAATTTGGAATTTAGTAAGTAGTTGAAATTTGAATATAGTGAATATAATGTAACTGAAAAAAATTTTTTAAATGGCTAAAATAGACACATGAATTGGACATGATATCTAACACTGTCGACACTATACTGAATAATAACAAGGAACAGTGAAGAGAGTCTTGTTATGGTTTCCTTATTTTTTTTTTTCAGTGTGGACATGAATCTATTGTATGATAAATACACCATAGCTTATTTAACTCTACATTTTTTTAAAATGTTTATTTATTTTTGAGACAGAGAGAGACAGAGCATGAATGGGGAGGGGCAGAGAGAGAGGGAGACACAGAATCGGAAGCAGGCTCCAGGCTCTGAGCCATCAGCCCAGAGCCTGACGCGGGGCTCGAACTCACAAACCGTGGTGACCTGAGCTGAAGTCGGACGCTCAACCGATTGAGCCACCCAGGCGCCCCTTAACTCTACATTTAAAAGAAAATGAAAGTTAGATGATAAGATTTAAGAAATCATGTTTGCAAAACTCATTTGAATAAAGTCATAAGTATAGAAATTCATCATTAGGCAACTGAAGATATAGAATTTGTTATTAAACAATCACTGAAATTACAGGTTTGATGTGTGTTATTTTCCCATTTACTATCAAGTTTCAGTTCTTTTTTTCCCCTTTTGCTGGGATTGTGCCTTCCACACATATTAGGAAGGGTTTTAATTTGCTACACTACCCCCTTGAGCTGTTCACCACATTTTTGAGGTAGAATAGGAAGGAGGGAAAATTTAAAGGAGCTAGCTGTGAAGATTAAATGAGACAGAGACATAAAGAGCCCAGCATAGATATGGCACATAGTTTCCTATAAATAGTAATAATGATAGTTGTTATTGATAAAGCCTTGAACTAAATTAGGCTGGGGGCCTTGAATTTATCATTAGCATTAATCATGATAATGTTAACATTAGTATTACAGATACTATTACATTTTGAGGTGAAAAGGGATATACATGAAAATATAATGATCCAGGCTTAAATATTATGGAATAATCAGTAAAGTTTACCATAGCACATCTTGATAAAGTGTTATGTTTTGATGAGTGCTGGTAAAAAACACTAAAAGGAAAAGTCAGAGGATCCTGTGTTACCGATTACATAGCTTGAACTTTATCTTAAAAAGATGACTTAATGGGAAAATGCTTTTTAGGAAGATCTAAATCATAGATTCAAATTTTAGAAACTTTTAACATCACTGAGTATAACCCCACTCGTTTTTGAGATACTGCAAGGTTTGAGTGATTTGCTCAAGGTCACGCCATTGGTTAGTGGCAAAATAGGGTCTTGAACTTCAGACACCTGAGGTGAAGTTAGTCCAGTGCTCTTTTTATTTAAGTAATCTGACAACAATGTTAAAAATGGATATTATAAAGGGGGTGCCAAATGTCACTCTAAAGCAAAATATTTTTATATTTCAATTAAAGAATCAAGAGTTATGCATGTACTTTGGAGAAGATGTAACTATAGTAACCAAGTAAACAGACTTTTAAATTTTCAATTAAGACACTTATCAAAGCTACATAATAAATGCTATTTATAATTAACTTATTCCCTGTGTCACACGTTTAAAATGCATTCAAAATCAAATATCAAGACTAAATTGTACTCCAATTGAAAAAGCTGTGGCAATTTTCTTTTTGTTCAAATACTAGTTGAGATTTGTTTATTTTACCTCTTTCTTTTAGAGCAATAAAAGCTTGAGAACTATGTTTACTAATATAAGAAAGCATGATTATCGATATAAGTGATGTGAAAAGGATTCTGTTCCCAACTGTTTAAGACTAACAAACATCAGATTAATACTGAATAGGTAATTTTAATTCAATGCTCTTTACAGAGATATTATATTTTGCTATTTTTAGGAATTTGTGTATGAGTTTTTTCTGGAAGCTTTCTGATACCAGAAAGACTTTAAAAATGACAGAATTTCCCTGTAGTAATTCATGAAATGAATTATATGTTGTTCTTCCTAGAGTACATAACTCTATATTGTATATATGCTGATATAACTTCTTAGGGTGATTAATAGTTCATAAGATATAGAATAATTTATGTATTCAATAGCGAAGTACCTATTTGAATTTTTTGAAAGATTTTGATTGATAACAACCAACAGTGAAAAGATTTGAGTGACATCTTGATTTGTTTCCTGGTTGGAAAATGCACCCACTCCAGAGCATACTACTAAGATTTATATTAGTCAGACATCTTTTCATTTGAATTTCTGAAGAAAAAAAGCTCTCAAGTGAGTAACAGAGATTGATACTTAGGGACATGAATAAGACATCTTATCCTATTAGTCTTAGGAAATGAGACTGTCCTCAGAATAGGTCTAGGGACCCATTAAAGATAAAATTAAAAATGTAAAGCCTCAGATTCTTTTGTTGTCACCAAAATAGAAATAATATTTTCATTTTTATGTAGGACACATACTTATAATAACCATATATACTCACATACTTATAATAACTATATATAGCATTGTATAAAGAGAATAATTCAGTGAGGCTTCCTGACTACCAGGACCTAAATTCTTCTATACCTTACCAAATCCAAAGTGACTAAGTGTACTAGCTAATAACTGCTAATTAGCTTATTTTTAAAAATAAGCAAGAAGAATCATTCCACCTTTATTGATAACATAACAACTGTGAAAATTTAAGTAATTGGATAGGTAGCTTTTATTTAAATTTAATTCATATATTTGATATCCTCATGACATTCAGGGGGCTATTATATTTACACAATTAGGCATGAATCATGCCCTCTGTGAAGAGGTTAAATTGTTATATATAACACCTCAAATAACTTATATTACAGGTTTTATCGTGACAAATTTTTATGACAACAAAAAAATTAGCATTGTATTCAAAAATGACTTGGATCAGGGTCATGAGACCTGTGACAGACTACCAAATCATTATTTTTCATTTACTTCCCACCTCTGACTCAGTTTTACATGGTTAGTTTTCAGATAGCAACACAAAGTGTGTTATCAAAATTAAGGGTACTTTAAAGCTTTTCCTGATTTGTTTTTATTTCCTTTTTTTGAGAGAGAGAGAGAGAGAGAGAGTAAGCAGAGGAGAGGGGCAGAGGGAGAGTGAGAGAGAATCTTAAGCTGACTCCACACTCAGCATGGAGCCCAATGCAGGCCTCAATCCCACACCCCTGGGATCATGACCTGAGCCGAAATCAAGAGTTGGGTGCTCAATCGACTGAGTCTCCCAGATGCCCCATGTTTTTAACGCTTAAACAAAATTCCAAGCCCAGAGATTTATGGAAATGAAATGGTGAAACAAAAGCAATACAGCTCATTTTCTGAGAAAACTATCATTACTGAGAGCTGACTTGACCAGTGCTACTTGTGAATTAAATGCCCCCCATGTGAGGACAGCTGATTTACATTCTGCAAAAGTTCCTTATCTCATTGTGAATTGGGCCTTTTAGTAGCATCATATTTGCTCATCTGATTTGTTGAGATCAATAGTGCTCAGCGAAGAACGACAGAAATGTATGCCCCATTCAAAATGTTAAATGCTTATTCAAGCTTTTATAAAAGCACTGGCGATTCAGTTTACTCATCTTCTATACAGTCAGTGAAACTGAGTAAGGAAAAAATCTCTCATATATCAATCTGGGGCAGTTATGATTTCTGATGCATATACTTACTCTGTTTAACCCACTGTTAAAGTGATTCTGGGGAGATACACTTTGACTCATACAACTAGCTATCCCATATACCTTGCACAACCAAATTATATGAGAAAGACTTGCTTAATATCTAGGTTCAGTTTTGTTTTGGTGCTCTTGATACTCTTAGTACTTGACTTACCCTTTTGGTTTTCAGATTTTCGGGTCACTGTTATTTTTTCACTTTGTATAGATAAAAAGCTTATGTTCTCACTAGGTTGAACTTTGATCTTAGTGTCTTTGATCAGTAAGAAGAGTTAATTTGGTTTACCATCTAATGGATTATGGTCTGTTTCCCAATTGCTTTTGCTTTTCAATTCCATCCAGAGACTGGAACATTAAATCATCTTGTTTTTGTTACCAACAGGAGACACCCAACTGTAGTAACTTGCATATATTGTAAAACATAGAGGGTTGCAAATTCCTAACATTGTCCTCTATATTTTAGTCCCATACTATTCAGAAAATGTTTTGTACCAGTTTTGGTAAACTAGCATTCTTAGGAAAGAAGGTTGTGATATGTTGTTGTTTTGAGACATTGAGATTATGTTTAATTATACATGGGAGCTATCATTTATTTATTGAGTTCCGTGCCCCAAACTGTGTTCTACAGAATATTGTTCCTTGGGATGTTAAAATAAATCTTTAAAATGAGAAGAAAAGAGAAAGTATGTGTGTTGGTGGGTGGATAGTCAGGGTGATTGTGGCAAATAAGATATGGATATGCTGGGTTAAGCAAAGATCAACAAGTCTATTTGCCGCAGAATTTCTTACGAGTTAATATTCTACTTTTATTGTAAGTCTCTAACACGGGCTATGGTATGAAATGTTCTCCAACTTATTTAGCCATAGTGTGTGTGTGTGTGTGCGTGTGTGTGTGTGTGTGTGTGTGTGTGTGCACGCGCGCGCGCACACATGCATGCACCTGTCTGAATATCTCAAGCATGGTACATAGTTCAGGAAAAGGTGGTCTAAGTATACTGTGCATAAGGCATAGGTGAAATGAGCATGGGAAAAAATTGTTAACATTTTGTTACACATCATACCTTAAATGCTTACAGAGCTTGTTAGTAAAACTTCCTAATTATAGGAAACTGCCACTGAAATGTTCAGGAGGAGGGGAATAACCCAATCAAATAGGATTTACTTTAAAAAAAATGAATGGGCAATAACCTTGAATATTGAATATAAGAAAGAATACTTTTAGCTACTATATAAATAATATGGATTATACTGTACCTAGGACTTAAGAATATTATAAAGCTACAAATGAATGCCGTCTGATTACTGTTAATTAGTAAGAAAGATGTTGCTTTCAGAGCACAGGATCCATTTACACCAACCTATAATAAACACTGTCTAAGGATTTTCCTTGTGTAAACATGTTATTTGCTGTGTGAGTTACTTAAAACATTTTAAATGTGTTTAACAATAGAATTAGTTAATCTGAAAATAAATCACAGTGGCTAAATCTGAATACTTAATAGCAGCAATATTAAAAACGTGGGACTGCAATGAAGCTGTGATCATGACAGACCCTTATGTGTAGCATAAAACCCTCTGTGAACCATTAGTGAGAACAGAATAAAACTGAAAAAGCCCAGATAGATATATTGCTAGAAATAGTTGCCCTAGTTCTGTAGTTTCAAATTGAAGTTGCAGAGACCCCCATATGGGAAAAGCACTTGTACATATCTCTGTAATGGTGTTCATCTCATGATGTTTGACCCCATTTTGATGGGTTTGTTGATAGCATGATTCCTGCTGTCACTATGATTTGTGTTTATTATGGCTATGTGCTTTTTAATAAAGGATGCTGTTGCATATGAACACTGACATGAAGCTATCTTTTTAGAAATTGTATTCTGTATGTTGCTATAGTCATTGCAATGTTGTAAAGTAAGTATTTTGCTACCAACAGAGAGAGTAGGATTATGTTTTTTAATGTATTGATTAGTATTTTTTTTCATTATAAGAAAGGACCTAACACTATTTTTATTTTGTACTTGTTTTTTGGTGGTGCACACTTTCAATAAGAAATAGGAAAATAGGCAATATGATGTTGCTGAAACATACCTTGATAAAAGAATAGCTAGAGGACTGGGCAGGGGAAGGAGTGGTGGGATTCATATGCACAAAGTGGAAGGGTATCAGATTCACCATAGTCCAAGAGTCATGGAAAGAAAACATCCCAAGTCAAAAGGCATCATCTCTCCTAAGGTGAGTTTAGGTAGTGTCTACTGTCATAGCTGAGAGTAGGAGCTAAGAGATCCCAGGGTGAGAAAACATTCATAGAATAAGAAGCAAGAAGGCAAGAAGCTATCACTAGAGCAGGCCATCCAGTTTTCCTGAGTAGTGTTTTTCTCACCTGGAGCTGCTTTTAACAACCTCATGCCTAGTGGCATT
Organism: Panthera pardus; assembly: GCF_024362965.1. Lineage (NCBI taxonomy): Eukaryota > Metazoa > Chordata > Mammalia > Carnivora > Felidae > Panthera > Panthera pardus. The sequence continues at coordinate 49,942,503 of NW_026526843.1, read as the reverse complement.
TTAAAGTTGCTGTCTAGCCGCAGAAAGGTTTTTATGTAAAATAAATTGAACAAGGTTGAATAGAATGTCTATAAAAAAAAAAAAAAAGAAGAAGAAGCTTCAAGCGACCTGGTGTAATTACAGTGTTCTAGCCAAGTGCTGTTGATGGCATTTCTGGTCACATACAGACCAGCAGCACACTCAACCCCACTCCTGCCCCTCTCCTTCCTGCTCTTCCTCCCTCTTTCTTTCTCAGATTAGAAAAGGTTCCCAATTAAGTTAGCCAAGGAGCCAGAAAGTAAGGGAAGAAGTACGTAAAGCAGAATTCAGCGTAGCTTTCATTGGCCCCCAGAATTGCATCAATGGATGGGACGCTTGGTGATGGAAGGAAGTAAAGGTAGGTAGTAGCAGTGTGCCTGCTGTCCTTTTACTGTAAGCTGTCACCATCTCTGGTAAGTTCAGCTCTTGCTGTACCACTGCTCTTTTTCACACAGATTTGTCATTATCATTCAGAACATGTTTCTACAATCTATGAATTGTCATTTAATGGAATGTTTACAAACACTGGGCTTTCTTCATCCCTGAAACAGATTCAGCCTTACCAAGATGATGGGCTTGATCTGGAGGGAGATAAAAGAGTCAATGCCTGGTATCCTGGACCAATACCTCTTTCTCCACTTCCCTACAGTCAGTTTATCATATTTTTTATCATGCCACTCCTGTCCACACACACACATACACTTTCTATCTAGATGGGTATGATACTCCCTTATTTTGGAAGACTACAGTCACAAATCTATTTTCACAAGGGTATTTTTGCACTTATTAGCATAGCTTCATGGAGGCACTTGTATTACATAAACACTTGCTTTGGCGCTTTATTTATTTATTTTAAAAAATTTTTTTTAAACGTTTATTATTTTTGAGACAGAGAGAGACAGAGCATGAACAGGGAGGGGCAGAGAGAGAGGGAGACACAGAATCTGAAACAGGCTCCAGGCTCTGAGCGGTCAGCACAGAGCCCGACGCGGGGCTCGAACTCATGGACTGTGAGATCATGACCTGAGCTGAAGTCGGATGCTTAACCGACCGAGCCACCCAGGCGCCCCTGCTTTGGCGCTTTATACTCTACTTCAAAGAAAGTGACTTTCAGCTATGTATCTGAAGTAGAAATAGAGATATGAAAGACTTTCTGTACCAAAGGGACATGTACCAAGGCTTCTGAAAAGTGGAACAATCTAAAAGTTAAGGAGCAGTGAATAGCTGTATTTAATTGGATTATTGGATAGATAATGGATTGTGAATGAGATAGTAGAAGGTTGGAAATGTCCGTTGAGTCCAGCCTCCTCAGAGTCTTGAGTGCCTAAGGAAGACAGTTTTATTATATGTGTAAATAAAGTTTTTGAGTAGAGACTCACTGTGATAGGACAGACATGGAGAAAAAGCCAGCATAATCTTGCCAGTTACAAACCCCTTGCTGTAGGAAGCTAGAATGTTATCCCCGTAATATAGAAACAGTCATAACTGACTGTCGAGAGAAAAAAATATGAAGAATTTCTGTGCAAAAGCTAGAAGTGTTCACTTTCCTTTCAGGTTTAATGCTTCTGTCCCATTTGGCAAACCAGTTTTTCCCTTAGTCTGAAACATTCTTGCCCTTTGTCATGAAGAGACTCCCTTTGTGAAAGAATGCTAGTAATCTTTTATGAGAATTGAATAATCAATTGATTGGAAGAAGATTATAATTAAATGTGATTTATAAGCAATAGATATTCCTAACAAGAATTTGAAGACATGTAAAAGTTTTCTTTTTCTTAATATTTGCAAAGCTTTTATAGATTGTATATTCATCTGAATAGAAACTAGAATAAGCATTAGCTGTATACATTTCATTACTACATACTGACTATGCATTGTAAGAATGTGTTATCAAAGACTAGACTGACATTACTCAACCTCATTTAGAAACTGGTTGTTTCTACCTAGTACTTTTACTCCTGCCATTGAGAGACCAGACACTAGGGTAGTATTTGTGGCTTGAAAGGCAGATCATATAGATTCTCCAAACATAGCCTAATGACTCTAAGAGATATTATTTTTATCTAGTTTTCAATAGGTTTTGATATTAAAAGGAATCATTTTCAAATAGTGTCAGTACTGTCTAAGCACTAATTAGTTAGACATGCATATTAGAAATGATTAAAAAAAAAAGACTGAGGCAAGGTTGAAAAGAAATAGAATGACCTAGGCCTAAATCACATACCTTCCTAATTAAATTAAACAATATTTCATTGCTGTGTAACCTACTTTGGTTTTACAGATTGACCTTGACTCACTTCTGGGTCAGAAGTCTTTCTACACTGTGCTTATTAAGTCCTCTAGTATTTGAAGTGGCAATGCTGCTATAATCCTCAAATCTTGCCGCTTTGATTTCCTTACTATGCTCCATTTTCCCTTCACTTCTTTACCACCTACAGGTCATATATGTTAAAAAGCCTCTGCTAGCAGAGTTTTACTCAACATTTTCTTTTATCAGTGGCTTGCTCAGTTTTACTTTTTTTAGACCCAATTTTCACTGATACATTGTCAAGGCTTAAATAATAATAAAGCAGCAACATTACATTATGTGTAATGTTTTCTGATGCAACATAAGCTTTAGTGGTAAAGTAACTTTGTCATAGAATAACCTAAAGGAGTTTGGTTTTTGTTGTTGTTTCATTTTGTTTTAGAGACAGAGGAAATGGGTGGGGGAGATGGGCAGAGGGGAAGAGAGAGAGAGAAAGAGAGAGAATCTTAAGCAGACTCTACGCTCAGCACAGAGCCTAACCCAGGACTTAGTCCCATGACGCTGGGATAATGAACTGAGTCAGACGTTCAACCAATCAGGGCTTCCAGGTGATCCTAACCTAAAAGAATTGTAGTTACACTTTCCAAATGTTTTTTTTTTTTCTCATGTTGCTATAGAAAATGCTTTATAAATAACATTTCAAAAACAGTATTCCTCTGAATCTCCTCAATGCTGCCAAAATGTTTCCCAGCAACTTTTCTTATGTCTGCCGAGAAAGTGCTATGTTTAGAAACTGGTCACTTCTCCACCATTTTCATAGATGACAACATTAAATATCAATAATACGAAACTGCAGATAATCTAAGATTTTATTTCCTCTTATGAAAGATCTCTCTGAGTCCTTGAGAGATAAAGCCATTTGGTTAGGAAGTTCAGGAATCAGCTTTAGAGCCCAAGGCATGGTGAATTCACAAACCTATTTCTTTTCTGCTAGTTCTAATCTTTATGTAATAAGAAAGTTGCTGGACAAGCAATTATGACCTTCCTGGAATGAAAAAGAGAAAGGAAATGAATGAAAAGGAAAACGTTAGGCTGGTGTCCTATTCCCAAAGAATGCCACACAGAAATTTAGAGGTGTCTTCACTATGCTGCTTTAACTGGTTTCCTCTTAGATTAACTTAAGGACTCACAAGACAAATGAGATTGTCTCATTCTGAATTTGCAGAGGGACAAAACTGCCATCAAAGAGTCAGCTTGAATGGGAGTTGAAGAATAGAATAGAATAAAGCATGAATTAATCACCTGACCAGCTTAAGTTTTTAAGACTCATGCATTCATTTATTCAGCAAAAAGTTACTGAGTGGCTACTAATGTCCTAGACACTTTTCTAGGCTTGTGGAACACCATAATATACAGAACAAGTATAAGTTTCTGCCTTCTTGGAGCTTATATACTAGTAAGGAGAAACAGACAATTTTTTTTTTAATCACAAAGATTGTTAGAAGTTAATAAATGCTATGGGAAAAAGAAAGCAAGGAAGATAAAGATAGGGGTATGTTGGTATTTGAGATACAAGGGGTGCCTGGATGGCTCAGTTGGTTAGGTATCCAACTTCAGCTCAGGTCATGATCTCACGGTTCTGGGTTTGAGCCCCATGTCTGGCCCTGTGCTGAAAGCTCAGAGCCTGAAGCCTGCTTCAGATTCTGTGTCTTCCTCTCTCTCTGCCCCTCCCCTGCTCATGTTCTCTCTTTCTCTCAAAAGATAAGTAAACATTAAAAAAAATTAAAAATAGATAGGAAAGCCAGGGAAATCTTCACTATCATGGTGACTTCAAAATAAGGATCTAAATGAAGTAAGTCATGCAGATATTTGGAGAAAGATTATTTCAGGCAAAGGTAAGAATAAGTGCAAAGGCTATGAGGCAAAAGTATTCCTGGTATGTTCTAGGAAAAATGAGTTCTGTGTGCCTGAAGCAGAAAAATGAGGCTAAGAATAACAAGAGATAAGGTCATAAGGACCTGAGGGTTTTTTTTTTTCCCAAGAAAGATGAGAAGCCATTGAAAGGTTCTGAGCAGAGGAAAGACATGCTCTGACTTAGGTATTGGCAAATCACCCTGACTCCCAAGTTAAGAAGAGACTGTTAAGCATGATAGGTTAGAAACAAGGATACCAGATAGGACAATATTGCAATAATCCAAGCTAGAGATAATGGTGGCTTAGACCAGGGTAGTGTTAGAGATCATGAAAAGAGTTCAAATACCTGGATGTATCAGTTTGAGTCATACAAAATTGCCAATATTTGACCACTTTTGATCCCTTTAGACATAAGTTCTAATGGTTCTTTCTAATCTCTTGAAGGGAGAATGGATAGAATTTTAGTAAAATGATAGATGTGTTAGATATGAAAGGAGTCAAGAAAAAAATCCTAAGACTTTTGACCTAAGCAACTAATAAAAATAGAATTGCCACTAATTGACATAAAGGTGAACCCAAGGTTATTAATTTGGTAGTTGTTTGAGATATTTTTTTGTTTCCAGACACTGAAGTTTAATTTCAGCCAACTATTTTGTCACTGTATGCCAGTGGTCACAAATAGACACTAAATAATTATGTACATGATTGATTATAAATACATCCCCATTACTGGCAAAAACAATCAAGCTTTCCTGTTATATTGATTGATATTAGATCAATATGATAATCTTCATATAATGAGAATAGCACATTCTTTGTATATTTTATATAATGTGTTTGGAAATGTGTAATTTCAATATTTTTTAACATCACTTCTTCCAACTTTTATTGTCTCAGCTCATTTTCTTCCTCTTTTGTTATATTCTTTCATGACATCCTGTCACACTAAATCAGTTAAGATTTAGCTAGACTATGTGTTCATATATACAGTTTGGAAACATTGTCTTTATGTTCTGTGATGAAGTATGGAAAATAGGACCATGGAGTCAGGATAGAATAAGGCTTTTCAATTTTGTAAAACTGCTTTTAGGAAACAATAAAGGTAGATACATATAATCCAAATGGAACAAACTTCCTCCTCACTTACTTGAATGGCCTTGCCAGAGTATTATATATATCCATAAAAGTGAAAGTAAAATATTTTCTTTTGGTACCTTAAAATATGAGACAAGTTCACCACAGCAAAACATAGTATGGTGGAAAATCTATACTGTGGAGTTACATTTAAATCAGAAACTAGCAAACATTGATAGCTCTTTGTCAAGAGTGCTGATAATATACTCTTAAAAAGGGTGACAGTATTTGTCCAGGACAGTTAAAGATAATGGTCTACCAGTTTTCATGATACTATCTTTTTGCCTGATTACTGTGTCTTCTATGGGGGCTTGTTTCTTCTGAATTTGAATTTATAAGGGAAAAAATAGAAGTGGACTGAACAGGTGGTAGGGAATTTAGAGGAATACTTAAATGCATCATTCAGTTTGTCCAAATTTAGAAACTGTAAAAGCTGTTTGTTCAAGGTACTATTTTCAAGATAACATGTTGTGTATGTACATAAGTGGTGTCCCAAGTTGTTGGAAGGCAGGCTTCATTTTGTGGCTGGGAAATGTTTCGGTTGAAGAATCCTTATAAAAGAAAACTGGTCCATATCTTTCACATTTCCCTCCCTTAGACATTCTTGTGGTATGACAGGAAGGGATGATGGGAAACAATACCCTTATTATAGAAACCTACTTTTAATAGATGGCTGTTGACTGTATACTATATTTACATTCTCTTTTATTAGACTCTTATCCTTCTTCCCTCTACCCTTAAAGATCCAGTTTGAGAGAGAAAACAAGTACACAAGCAAAACAAGAAATGTGGGGCAAAATGTGGTATGACAAGGGCGCCTGGGTGGCTCTGTCAGTTAAGTGTCTAACTTTGCCTCAGGTCATGATCTCACAGTTCCTGGATTCAAGCTCCACATCAGGGCTCTCTGATGTCAGCACAGAGCCCACTTCAGATCCTCTGCCTCACTTTCTCTCTCCCTTTCTCTCTCTCTATCTCTTTCTGTCTCTCTCTCAAAAATAAATAAACATTTAATAATAATGTGATATGGCAGATACCTATGTTTGTGTTTTAAGTCCTGTTTTTACTGGACTTAAAATGTGAGTACATGTGAATTTTATAGTTTATGACTCAATGCAATTACTTTCAAAGTGTGTTCTGAGGTGCCCTAGGGATTTCCCACAAGATGCATCAGAGGTTGCTGATGGGATGGGTACCTTATTCCCCTCCAGCCCCATCTGCTCACATACATGCTCACACAGAGCAGTTCCATTTTCATCTGTTTTAGAAATTGAGTTGTGTAAGACGGCAAAAAGAGAGCATTCCTTTGATTAAAAAAAAAAGTTTTTCACCAGTGATTAGTATAAAGAGTATGATATTTGGAGTAGGAGAAATCTGGGTTGAAATTTCAGTTATGCCCTTAAATGATGCTCACCTCATCTATCACCATAGCCCCTCCACATGCATCTCTCCATTGTGAGGGTCCTGTGAGAGACAGGTGTACACTTCCTATGGTAGTGACTGAGCAAACATTACTACTGAATTAGAAGAATGTGGATTCTATTCAACTATTTTTTTACTGCATAGGTATTATTTTAAAACCTTGGAAAAAGCTTCAAATATTTATTAAGCTGATGAGTATTGTTTTTCATGTCTAATCTGTTCTTCATGTGATTTTTGCATAAATAACTATGTCTGGCATCTACTAAACTATCTGTATTTATATTTGTTTCAGATTCCCACAAAAACAGGTAAGTATTTCCATTATATTTGATTTTGTGTTATTTTTCTTCTGTCTTCCTAACTTACATATAATTTGGAGATCTAGAACACAGAATCCCAAAGTTTTACCATCACTATGTTAAGATATCAGATCCCTTAGACCTTGGGGTGGCCAGTGCCCTCCAGTTGGTTGCCTTGGTACATGAACAACCTCATCCATTTACCTTGGGGCTTTCTACAAAGATTATCATTTATTATAAATACCACAATAGATAGATGGTATATAGATGCATAGAGAAGCATACATGGTCCTCTTCCTTTTTCCTTTTCTCCTTCTCTTGTTCTCTTCTGTTCCTCCTTTTCATACTTCCTAGACTTCAAAACCCCTGATTTATGAAGGACAAAGAAACAAGTAGACTAGGGGTAGGGAGCATAGGCAGTTTGATGAAGGGAGAGAGTCTAGTTCTTTTTACTGTACCTCAAGTCCTATTTAGATGAACTTTATTTACACATTAAGGGAAAAAATGTGTTTTTGACAAGTTGACTAGTTTCACTCTGGTTTTCTATTTGCCTTGAGCAAAATCTGCAACAATGTTGTGTAGATGGGACAAATGTGTTTATGTATTGGGGTCCATGCCAAATGAAAAAGTTAGATGTGCACTAGCTTCCATAATAGGAACAGCATGCATTGAAACAGAAAGGTAATAGAAACCAGTGCAGGGTGTCTAGACAAGATGAGAAAGCAAATTGCCTAGAATATGAATTGCATGATGACTATTATAATGCTTCTATTATTTTCTGAATTTTCTGAAACTTCAGATGACTTTATTTTGAGCTTGAACCAGAGAGATCACTGTGTCCATTCTGGGTGCAATCTGTAAGAAATTAACTAAAGCAGGTGAACACTGAAAATGTTAAAATGTCATCATTTACTTTACAGCTCAACCACCAGTTTTCTGATTGCAAAGTAAAAGTCTTGAGTCCTGTCTATTGTTTGTCAGTAGTTCTTATTATTAACTTCTTTAAACTCAAGTAACTTTGTAAGAATGCTTTAAAATAATAGATTCAGGGGCATTTCTTTAATACGATATCTTCTCTTTTCTAAAGAACACGAGGCAAAATTCAGACTTGAAAAATCATTTTCTTTTCCTATTAGTGATTGTTCATTGTTTAGTTGTTTATAAACAGAGATCTTGTGCTTATTATGACCTGACAATAATTCAAGTTAAATTAGCCAGATGTTAAAATTCATACATTAATCTGATAGAAGAAATATCAATGTGAACACCAGCCATATTATATGAGCCCGTTTGTATATTCTTGACTAATAATACCAGATGGAAAGTAACAGAATTGTGGGATATTAGGCATTTTATTTGCAAAAGAAAGTGGTGATGGTAATACTGTTAATATGCATGAATGTGAATGAAGGGAATAATAATTATCTGCACCCCTTTCCACTTTAAGAACCAATTTAACCTGACCTTATAAGTGATTGTAATTGGTCCACTGTAACTTGATACATTTTTTTAACATGTCAAATCATCACCAATATCTTAAACATCATCCACAATTGGAGAAGGGATAGTGGTAAAACTGTAGAAACAAAGTTAGATCAAGCTTCTCAAATGTATTATTAATAGGATCAAAAATATAGAATGCCTTCGCATAAGAACTCAAACACAAATGAATTTTCAAGAAACAAGAGTAGCTGAATTGTTTTCCCCTTTTGAGACAAAGATCAAGTTAGAATTGTTGTATTTTGATAGACTCCTCAAAACACACTTTGTTCTTAATTCTAAATCTACAATGTTGAGCATAACTACTTTCCATTCATAGTCTCAAGAATTTCCTAAAATTGGTGAGTAAACAGGTTATACAGTAAAAAAAAAAAAAATGTGTAGAAATTGATAAAGAATTTGCTTGTCCCTCCAGCTATCCCTGATGTTTTTTATCCCATTTCTTCAATAAATAAGAAGTTTCAATCTTTGTTCCTTGTCCCCCTCCATGGCAAAGTAGAGATTTTAGGGTAAATTAACACACCAAAAAAAGGAATAAATCAAGTTTGGAAAATACTATTTTGTCCTACTCTAATTGGAGAGATTTCATGTTTTTATAGGGCATCAGAACTTTAAGTATCTCTAGTATATGATTCTCATAATATTTGTTTCATATAAAAATTACTGCTTAGTATAATACTTGGTACTGAATAGGCACTCCATTCATTATAAATCAAATTTGTAATGTATATATTTAAGTTTTAAGGTTTTTTTTCCTTCTGAGAGACACATTGCTTTTTAACAATAACAACAACAAATAAGTCTACTTGTTTTGGGGAGGTATTCAGAACATAAATGTTCAAACAGCCTAAGGGACCATATGTTTGAAAGTTACCTCTGGAGTAACCAACCCTCCAGATTTTGCCAAGCACTGAAGAATTTCCATGAACACAGGACTGTCAGTGCTAAAATTGGGAAAGTTGTGGGCAAACTGGAACAAATTGGTCACTTCACAATTATTTCTCAAGTTGACATTGCACTGTATATAGATATATCTGAACTATTAGATAATGTCTTACATTAAAACTTAAGTCAAAGGATCCTTCCTTTTACTGAAATATGTATCATTATATTCAGTATGGAGGGAGTAAAAAGAAAAGTATAAAAAATTATTTTCATTAAGGCTATTATCTTTAATTTAAAATGGTATTAGTAGAGATTTTATGACTGATTTATTTAATATTTATAACTCCACTATGGAAGTCAGTTATCCTTTATGACATCATTTATAAGATGACTGAATAGGAGTCCATTTTCTAAGCTGAACTACTTAGTATAGCATTATATAATTCTTTAATAGCTGAAGATTGGAAGAGAGTGCTAGATGGAGAATATAACCTATTAATCAACCCTAGGGAATTAGGGTTATGTTTGCAGTGACATGGAAATAAATTTAAAGATAAAGTATTTAGTAAAACTTCATAATATTTTGGGCACCTGGGTGGCTCAGTCGGTTGAGCATCTGACTCTTCATTTGGCTCAGGGCATGATCCCCGGGTTGTGGGATAGAGCCCCAGGTCAGCTCTGTGCTGAGCATGGAATCTACTTAACATTCTATTTCCCTCTGCCCCTCTCCTCTGCTTTCACTCTCTCTCTCTCTCTTTTAAAACAAAAACAAAAACAACTTCATAATATGACTCATTTTGTATGTGTCAGAGATCAAAGTATGTCATGTGAAACAGCATAGCTATGCAGTAAAAATCTGAAATAATACAGGTAGCAATGATATAAATATTATCATAGCCCCTAGCATGCAATAAAACATGATTAACAATCAATAGCATTATGTTTTTCCCCTATGTTTTCTTTCCTTTTAGAATATTATCATTACAGAATAAGAATACAAACTTAATGAACTTATTTATAGTTACATTCATATTCACATACATAGATGCATACATGTATATTCACAAACATTCATATGTGTTTTAGATGGCCACTTGTCATATTTAAAGTTGCCTTCCAGTCTTGATTGAAAATGATACTGGAAATTATTTTTATTTTAGGCATGTTCAAACAAATGACATGCTGATTTACACCTTTAAAATATATTTGCATGTGCTATAATATATAAAGACACAATTTTATTAAAGTATTTGGATTAACAAATATTACTGTCAAATTCAGAAAGTGGGGCCACCTGGGTGGCTCAGTTGTTTAATCACCTGACTCTTGACTTCAGCTCAGGTCATGATCTCATGGTTCATGGGATATAGCCCTGAGTTGGGCTCCTCGCTGATAGCCCAGAGCCTGCTTGAGATTCTCTCTCTCCCTCTCTCTCTCTGCCCCCCCCTTTCTCTTTCTCAAAATAAATAAATAAACATTTAAAAAAAGCCCACAGCAGAATTGAAAATTTAATTGTAACTAAATGTTAATGTATTCATCAAATACAGGTCCCAGTGTTTGTAATGAAAACATGTTTTTTATATTTCTCACTTGGAAAATCCCTTTGAAGACAGTAAAAGCATACTTTTAGGACAGAAAATTGTCTACATAGTTTGTGAATTGGAGTCAATCTTTTCCTGAGTTTATTCTTATTATAATGCATTTTTTAAAATGTATTTGGAAGTCTTAATATTCTTTAGAGCACATTTCTGTAAGTTTAAGCATATGATTCTTTGAGATACAGTGCAAAAGAAATAAAATGCTTTCTGTAAGTTAGAAGGGCAGTGGCACATAGGATATAAAAGGGGCAGGGCCAAAAGACAAGGAAATGAGTACAGGGAAAGGCCATATTTTTAATTATTTCCAAAGGGCACTGGTATATGTTTTATAATTGTTCATCTATGTTTTTATGAAGTGTTAACTCCTTGAATCACAAAATTACATGTGTGTGCCTAAAGGCATATGCAAAGGAAACATACCAGATACCATTGCTGACTTAGCCACTGGTTTTCTATGTACAGTTTTAGAAAGGTTTGGGAGTCCAACTGAAGCTACTTATTTTGATTAGTATTTTCTAAGAAAGAAACTGTTTCAATTGAAAACCTACCACTCAAAATTTAGTTAGATTACAGATGGTGCTTTGAGATTTTCTTTCTCACTAAAAAATAGGTTGTTAATAGCACAAGATCTTTTGCAACTCTAGTATTCGCTGTACACTACAATATATCTTTGCAAATAGAAATCTTTTAACATTCATTCTTAAGTTTTTCTGGGTCTTTAAAAAGCAATCACAGAAAAGAGAGGCTCTATGCAGGCCAAACCTCATTTGCGTATTCAGTATCTAAATTTTATAATTTGATCCTGCTAACAACCAACTTTAATGGAAACAATTAACCTCTGGTGCCTAAATATGACTCTGCTTTTAATAAAACATAATAAAGAGATAATGTTTTACTGGTAATTCAGAGGCTTCTGTGATATTCTCATTTGGTAGACTGCTTTCTCTAATGGTTCTGGCAAGTATTCAACAGGGGGTGATGTGGAGCTCATGAGAAGGGTTGCATGTTTACTTCTAAATAGAAAGCTATAATAAAAGGATCAAACAAATATCTCATGTAGCTAAAAGTCAGATGTATCACTTAATATTTTGAGGTGGCAACCACACTGTCATTTCATATAAAATTTCTTTGATTAACTATAAAAAACAGTGCCTGCCTGTCAGGCTTTGAATGTCCTTCTTTTAACTATAAAAATAAACAGTACACAACTCACACACTTCTGGTATTTGTTAGGATAGATTTGCAAAAGAAAAAAAAAGAGGAGAAGCCCCTTTATGGTTTACTAGCATTAAATAACATCTTAGAAAAGAATGCAGCAGTGATTGGAAAGCCTCATAAGATCAGTAAAATGACAAAACAGTCAACCCCAGATTCACAGTAGATATAATAAACTAGTCAAATAATAAAATATTAAAATCTGTCTTTTACAGGTTTTTTTTGTTTTGCTTTTCATCTCATATTTTTAATGATGGCATCTCAGCATTTGTTCTTGTTTCTGCCCAATGTAACAGACATATTTTGATGGTATGTACTCAAATATGAAGGATTGAGATATCTGGAAGAATCTACATATGACACAATATAAAAGGCCTGTGTGTGGCTTAAGACTGCCAACATATCACAACCAGAGGAAAACACAACTGATCAGCTCTTTCTGTATTCTCTTTTCAGGCAGTGGTAACTTAAACCATTTACATCAGACTGCTGGAAAGCTCTAAAAGTAAATTGTTTTTCTTAAACCTATATTGCTCACCTTAGAGTTTAAAGATAGTGACCCTAGTGATGATTGCCATCTGTGCACATGGCTATGAGAGAACAGGCAAATGGATGAGCTACACTGTTCACTTTCATGCCTGTGAGCAGTGACCAGAGTCTTCTGGAACCAATGATGTGCCTTCTTAGTGCAGGGCCTGCATCTGCCACTTTGCTGCTTAGAGACATAATGTACTTGATACCATTGCTCAAGGAGAGAAAATGCATATACATATCTTCAGAAATATAGGACATCTGGTCAGAATTACTTTTAGTGACCACACTGAATATTAGTAGTTGTTTGTAAATACAGAGAGCAGGAAAGACATTGTATTGTCTTGCATAGCAGTGATCAGTCCAGTCTTAGGCAAGAGTAAGTTTTGTATTGCTTAGGTTTTCTTCCTAATATTTCTTTAGTTATTCTAGGCGTGGTGACTGGCTTTCAATTTCTTCTTAAACATTGCTTTTTTAAATGTTTATTTATTTTTGAGAGAGAGACAGAGTGCAAGCAGGGGAGGGACAGAGAGAGAGGGAGACACAGAATCTGAACTAGGCTTCAGGCTCTGAGCTGTCAGCACAGAGCCCGATGCAGGGCTCGAACCCACAAACTGCAAGATCATGACCTGAGCCGAAACTGGACACTTAACTGACTGAGGCACCCAGGTGCCCCTCTTGTAAAATATTTCTTAATGCCTAGAAGACTCCTAAGGGGCCTCATTTTGATATCTTTATTTGATCTAAGTCATTGTTTGCATTGTTTCTGTTCTTTAGTTCAAGGGAAGTTAATTTTTGTGCTTTTTGAAGTTGAAAGTCTTTATTAATTCAGATACACATTATATAAAAGTCTGAAAGCAAAACATTCATTTTTAAATATGGTCAAATATAAATTGAAAGCAACTACCATCTGTAGAAAACTTTTCATAAAAATTATTGAGTAGAGGAATAAAAGTATGTCATTGTATATACCAACCTTTATGCATTATCCAATAAAATGGCATTTCAAAAGATTCACAGTGGGTAGCATATGGAATACTCCATAAACACTGATTGGATTTAATAATGTTTGTATCAGTGTTTAGGAACATGTACAAGCAAATGTGACAGCCATGTATTATTAACATCAAAATAACTCAGAAGAAAAGCTCTTAATTAAAGCAGAACTGATTCAGAAACAGCAAAATTGCAGCCAGAAATAACCATCTACCCACCTGCCCAGGACTTGGGACTTTTATGCATACAAAACAGACTTGCTTCTTAGGGCTCTGAGGTGGCTGCTATGAAAGTTATAATGGGCTGTGACAATACCATTTTCAGGTTGTCCAGAACAGCACAAAACCTAGTCTCAGAAGGACAACATTGCTGTGCAGTTAAGGTTTCAGCCAAGTGGCATCAAAGGAAAGCAAGATATGGTCTGCAGTTACGCTCAGCTCCACTCGGTGACTCTCTGTGATTGATTAATATCCTCCTGCTTGGCAAATGCACATATATTAAACTCAGCATCACAATAGCAAAAATTCACTCATGGCCTGCCATACTAATTGATGCACACCTGTCCTGGAGAGCTTTGCACACGTATATGTAGTGCTTTGTGTTTTCATAATAGGAAGTCTGTGGTTTTTTAAGTAGGTCATTTCTAGTAGAGGGAAGAAGAAGCAGATTAAAGTAAACAGCAGAAGGAGGTTATTTAATTGGACAGTTTGAAAATCTGGTTTAGAAAGATTTGCTCCCACTCCTAAACTGAATATAGTATACTTAATTTCTATGCCTGCATTTTGAAATGTAAGAATGTTCAACAGGCTTTATTTTTATGGACAAGTATCTGCGGGCTTAGGAGAGTTCTTTGTTATGTATTTAACTCCTATTCATGATTGACATTTCCCTAATACTTACCTTGCCTTTTTTTCATTTTTTAATATGAAATTTATTGTCAAATTGGTTTCCATACAACACCCAGTGTTCATCCCAAAAGGTGCCCTCGTCAATACCCATCACCCACTCCCCCCTCCCTCCCACTCCCCATCAACCCTTAGTTCTCAGTTTTTAAGAGTCTCTTATGCTTTGGCTCTCTCCAACTCTAACCTCTTTTTTCTTTTTCTTCCCCTTCCCCATAGACTTCTGCTAAGTTTCTCAGGATCCACGTAAGAGTGAAAACATATGGTATCTGTCTTTCTCTGTAGGACTTATTTCACTTAACATAACACTCCACTTCCATCCACGTTGTTACAAAGGGCCATATTTCATTCTTTCTCATTGCCACATAGTATTCCATTGTGTATATAAACCACAATTTCTTTATCCATTCGTCAGTTGATGGATGTTTAGGCTCTTTCCATAATTTGGCTATTGTTGAGAGTGCTTCTATCAACATTGGGGTACAAGTGCCCCTATGCATCAGTACTCCTGTATCCCTTGGGTAAATTCCTAGCAGTGCTATTGCTGGGTCATAGGGTAGATCTTTTTTTAATTTTTTGAGGAATCTCCACACTATTTTCCAGAGTGGCTGCACCAGTTTGCATTCCCACCAACAGTGCAAGAAGGTTCCTGTTTCTCCACATCCTCGCCAGCATCTATAGTCTCCTGATTTGCTCATTTTGGCCACTCTGACTGACATGAAGTGATATCTGAGTGTGGTTTTGATTTGTAATTCTGTGATGAGGAGCGACGTTGAGCATCTTTTCATGTGTCTCTTGGCCACCTGGATGTCTTCTTTAGAGAAGTGTCTATTCATGTTTTCTGCCCATTTCTTCACTGGATTATTTGTTTTTCAGTTGTGGAGATTGGTGAGTTCTTTATAGATTTTGGATACCAACCCTTTGTCTGATATGTCATTTCCAAATCTTTTCCAATTCTGTTGGTTGCCTTTTAGTTTTGTTGATTGTTTCCTTTGCTGTGCAGAAGCTTTTTATCTTCATGAGGTCCCAATAGTTCATTTTTGCTTTTAATTCCCTGGCCCTTGGGGATGTGTCAAGTCAGAAATTGCTGTGGCTGAGATAAGAAAGGTTTTTTCCTGCTTTCTCCTCTAGGATGTGGATGGTTTCCTGTCTCACATTCAGGTCCTTTATCCATCTTGAGTTTATTTTTGTGAATGGTGTAAGAAAGTGGTCTAGTTTCATTCTTCTGCATGTTGCTGTCAGTTCTCCCAGCACCATTTGTTAAAGAGACTCTTTTTTTCCATTGGCTATTCTTTCCTGCTTTGTCAAAGATGAGTTGGCCATACTTTTGTGGGTCTAGTTCTGGGGTTTCTATTCTATTCCATTGGTCTCTGTGTCTGTTTTTGTGCCAATACCATGCTGTCTTGATGATTGCAACTTGAAGTAGAGGCTGAAGTCTGGGATTGGGATGCCTCCTGCTTTGGTCTTCTTCAAAGTTAGTTTGGCTATTCGGGGCCTTTTGTGGTTCCATACAAATCTTAGGATTGTTGTTCTAGCTTCAAGAAGAATGCTGGTGAAATTTTGATTGGGATTGCATTGAATGTGTAGATAGCTTCGGGTAGTATTAACATTTTAACAATATTTATTCTTCCAATCCATGAGCAGGGAATGTCTTTCCATTTCTTTATATCTTCTTAATTACCTTCATAAGCTTTCTATAGTTTTCAGCATACAGATCTTTTACATCTTTGGTTAGATTTATCCCTAGGTATTTTATGCTTCTTGGTTCAATCGTGAATGGGATCAGTTTATTTGTCTTTCTGTTGCTTCATTATTAGTGTATAAGAATGCAACTTATTTCTGTACATATTTCTGTACATTTTGTATCCTGCAACTTTGCTGAATTCATGTATCAGTTCTAGCAGACTTTTGGTGGAGTCTATCTGATTTTCCATGTATAATATCATGTCATCTGCAAAAAGTGAAAGCTTGACTTCATCTTTGCCAATTTTGATGCTTTTGATTACCTCTGTTGTCTGATTGCTGATGCAAGAACCTCCAACACTATGTTAAACAACAGCAGTGAGAGTGGACATCCCTGTCGTGTTCCTGATCTCAGGGAGAAAGCTCTCAGTTTCTCCCCATTGAGGATGATGTTAGCTGTGGGCTTTTCATAAATGGCTTTTATGATGTTTAAGTATGTTCTTCTATCCTGACTTTCTCGAGGGTTTTTGTTAAGAAAGGATGCTGAATTTTGTCAAATGCTTTTTCTGCATCGATTGACAGGATCATATGGTTCTTATATTTTCTTTTCTTAATGTGATGTATCACATTGATTTGCGAATGTTGAACCAGCCCTGCAGCCCAGGAATGAATCCCACTTGATCATGGTGAATAATTCTTTTTATATGCTCTTGAATTCGGTTTGCTAGTATCTGATTGAGAATTTTTGCATCCATATTCATCAGGGATATTGGCCTGTAGTTCTCTTTTTTTACTGGGTCTCTGTCTGATTTAGGAATCAAAGTAATGCTGCCTTCATAGAATGAGTCTGGATGTTTTCCTTCCCTTTCTATTTTTTGGAATAGGTTGAGAAGGATAGGTATTTTTTTGCTTTAAATGTCTGGTAGAATTCCTCTAGGAAGCCATCTGGTCCTGGGCTCTTATTTGTTGGGAGATTTTTGATAACCAATTCAATTTCTTCACTGGTTATGGGTCTGTTCAAGCTTTCTATTTCTTCCTGTTTGCATTTTGGGAGTGTGTGGGTGTTTAGGAATTTGTCCATTTCTCCCGGGTTGTCCAGTTTGTTTGCATATAATTTTTCCTAGTGTTCCCTGATAATTCCTTGTATTTCTGAGGGATTGGTTGTAATAATTCCATTTTATTCATGATTTTATCTATTTGGGTCATCTCCCTTTTCTTCTTGAGAAGCCTGGCTAGAGGTTTGTCAATGTTGTTTATTTTTTCAAAAAACCAACTCTTGGTTTCGTTGATCTGCTCTACATTTTTTTTAGATTCTCTATTGTTTATTTCTGCTCTGATCTTTATTATCTCTCTTCTTCTGCTGGGTTTGGGGTGTGTTTGCTGTTCTGCTTCTATTTCCTTTAGGTGTCCTGTTAGATTTTGTATTTGGGATTTTTCTTGTTTCTTGATATAGGCCTGGATTGCAATGTATTTTCCTCTCAGGACTGCCTTCGCTGCATCCCAAAGCGTTTGGATTGTTGTATTTTCATTTTCATTTGTTTCCATATATTTTTTAATTTCTTCTCTAATTGCCTGGTTGACCCATTCATTCTTTAGTAGGGTGTTCTTAACCTCCATGCTTTTGGAGGTTTTTCCAGACTTTTTCCTGTGGTTGATTTCAAGCTTCATAGCATTGTGTTCTGAAAGTGTGCATGGTATGATCTCAATTCTTGTGTACTTATAAAGGGCTGTTTTGTGACCCAGTATGTGATCTATCTTGGAGAATGTTCCATGTGCACTCGAGAAGAAAGTGTATTCTGTTGCTTTGGGATGCAGCGTTCTAAATATATCTGTCAAGTCCATCTGATCCAAATTATCACTCAGGGCCCTTGTTTCTTTATTGATCCTGTGTCTAGATGCTCTATTCATTGTTGGAAGTAGAGTATTAAAGTCCCCTGCAATAACCACATTCTTATCAATAAGGTTGCTTATGGTTGTGATTAATTGTTTTATAAATTTGGGGGCTTCCATATTCAGTGCATAGGCGTTTATAATTGTTAACTCTTCCTGATGGATAGACCCTATAATTATTATATAATGCCCTTCTTCATCTCTTGTCACACCCGTTAATTTAAAGTCTAGTTTGTCTGATATAAGTATGGTTACTCCAGGTTTCTTTTGACATTCAGTAGCATCGTAGATAGTTCTCCATCCCCTCACTTTCAATCTGAAGGTGTCCTCGGGTCTAAAATGAGTATCTTGTAGACAGCAAATAGATGGGTCTTGTTTTTTTTTATCCGTTCTGATACCCTATGTCTTTTGGTTGGAGCATTTAGTCCATTTACGTTCAGTGTTATTATAGAAAGATAAGGGTTTAGAGTCATTGTGATGTCTGTAGGTTTCATGCTTGCAGTAATGTCTCTGGTACTTTGTCTCACAGGATCCCCCTTAGGATCTCTTGTAGGGCTGGTTTAGTGGTGAAGAATTCCTTCATCTTTTTTTGTTTGTTTGTTTGTTTGTGAAGACCTTTATCTCTCCTTCTATTCTAAATGACACACTTGCTGGATAATGGTTTTTGGGCTGAATTTTTTTTCTGTTCATCACATTGAAAATTTCCTGCCATTCCTTTCTGGCCTGCCTGCCAAGTTTCAGTAGATAGATCCGTCACTAGTCTTATCGGTCCCCCTTTATATGTTAGAGCATGTGTATCCCTAGCTGCTTTTAGAATTTTCTCTTTATCCTTGTATTTTACCAGTTTCCCTATGATATGTTGTGCAGAAGATCGATTTAAGTTACATCTGAAGGGAGTTCTCTGTGCCTCTTGGATTTCAATGCCTTTCCCTTCCCCAGATCAGGGAAGTTCTCAGCTATGATTTCTTCCAGTACACCTTCAGCACCTTTCTCTCTCTCTTCCCCCTCTGTAATCCCAATTATGTGTATGTTATTACGTTTAATTGTGTCACTTAGTTCTCAAATTCTCCCCTCATATTCCTGGACTTTTTTTTTATCTTTTTCTCAGCTTCTTCCTTTTCCATAATATTATCTTCTAATTCACCTATTTTCTCCTCTGCCTCTTCAATCCGAGCTGTGGTCGCCTCCATTTTATTTTGTAGCTCATTTATAGCATTTTTTAGCTCCTCCTGACTGTTTCTTAGTCCCTTGATCTCTGTAGTAATAGAATCTCTGCTGTACTCTATACTTTTTTCAAGCCCAGCGATTACTTTTATGAGTATTATTTTAAATTCATTTTCTGTTTTATTGCTTAAATCGTTTTTGATCAGTTTGTTAGCTGTCACTACTTCTTGGAGTTTCTTTTGAGGAAAATTCTTCCATTTCATCATTTTGGATAGTCCGTGGAGTGGCACGGAACTGCAGAGCTCTTCCTCTGTGCTGTCTGTAGTAACTTGTGTTGGTGGGCGGGGCTGCAATCAGACCTGATGTCTGCCCCCCAGCCCACCTCTGGGGCCACAGTCAGACTCGTGTGTACCTTATCTTCCCCTCTCCCAGGGACAGGACTCATTGGGGAGTGGTGTGGTCCCTGTCTTGGCTACTTGCACTCTGCCAGGCTTGTGGTGCTGCTTTGATGGGGTCTGGCGTATTAGCTGGGGTGGATCCGCAAGGTGCACAGGGGTGGGAGGGGCAGGCTCAGCTTGCTTTGCCTTTGGTAGTCCACTGTGGTAGGGGCCCTGTGGCACCAGGAAGGAGGCAGACCTGTGGGAGGGATGGATCTGCAGAAGCACAATGTTGGGTGTTTGCATGGTGCAAGCAAGTTCCGTGACAGGAACTGGTTCCCTTTGGTATTTGGCTGGGGAATGGGTGCGGGAGATGGTGCTGGCAAGTACCTTTGTTCCCCACCATGCTGAGCTCTGTCCTCCGGGTCTTAACAACTCTCCCTCCCATTGTCCTCTAGCCCTCCCACTCTCGGAGCAGAGCTGTTGACTTATAACATTCCAGATGTTAAGTCCCGCTGGCTGTCAGAATACACTCAGTCCAGCCCCTCCACTTTTGCAAGCCAGACTCGGGGGCTCTGCCTTTCTGGGTGGGCTGGCTGCCCCTCCACTGCTTCAGCTCCCTCACACCAGTCTGTGTAGCATGCACCGCCTCTCCTCCCTTCCTACCCTCTTCCGTGGGCCTCTTGTCTGCTTTTGGCTCCAGAGAGTCTGTTCTGCTAGGCTTCTCGCAGTTTTCTGGGTTATTTAGGCAGATGTGGGTGGAATCTAAGTGGTCAGCAGTGTGCGGTGAGCCCAGCGTCCTCCTATGCCACCATCTTCCTCTCCTTCATCCTTACCTTGCCTTTTTAAATAACATTTTCACACCCTTCCCTAACAAGCCATATAATCCATTCCTTCTTAATTCATCTAAAAGCAAAGATGCCCCTCTAGAAGCAATCACTATTCTCCCCTTTTGTTAGCTTTGAGACATGTGTTTCCTTGCTTTGTAATAATATCAAATCATATAGGTATGCAATATTGTGGGATATAGTTTAATTGTATTATTATTTTGCTTGAAAAATACATTATTAGCTCCTTAACTATTGGGTTATCATTTTCTCTAGATGTAGTATCTGTCATAGCTCTTGTTTAGGTTATATATCTCAATTTCAGTCCAATCTAAATAAAATGTCATTTTTATTATGCCGAAAGTCCTATACCAGTGGTAAATGTGCAAATATTTAAATTCTTTTCCACATGTTCTTTTGAGATACTTGTCCTTATTTTCTGCTTATTTTTTATTGTGACTGGTAAAAATAATTTATAAACTGAATAATATTAAAATATATAAATATTCTATTTGATTCATAAAATGAGCTGAAGATGCTTCTCCTATATGTTAGACTATGTAGCCATATTCATCATTTTTTGCAAGAACATTAGCATTTTTATCTAAATTAATATTCATTAACTAATGAATATTAGGAAGCACTATAAACTCCATACATCATTAAAAGTCTTCATTCATAGATTAAATATTGCCCAAGATGTGTTACTATATAAACATAGTCTTTCTATCCCCCTGTTCTATCAAAAAATGTCTTTAAGACATCATGATAAAAATGATAATGTATTTATAGAGACAGGATAAATCAAAAACAATAAGAATGAAAGAATCAGATTAGACATTCCATTTGCTTACTCAGTATGGTGTCTCTTATGCCAAAGTTTCCATATTTACAGAACTTATTGGGTATGTTTCACCCACACTGCAATCTGATTTTCTTTTCTCTACCATCTGCTATTCAGTTAATATGTGTTTGGTTTGTGTTTTATGCAAAATAACTAACAGCCTAACATTTCAGCACACTTTGCTCTTATGTCTTAACAATGCCTGGGCATTTTTGGATCACTGACATATATTTTTCTTTGTACATATGAGTGAAAATCACTCCCCTCAACTACACACCCCACTAAAATGAGAATACAGGAAGATACTAAAAGGAAAACTCACACTTAAAAAAAAGTGTACTTGGGTGGCCCAGTCGTCTGAGTGTCTGACTCAGTTTCAGCTTGACTCATGATCTCACAGTTTGAGAGTTAAAGCCACACATCAGGCTCTGCACTAAAGATTCAGAGCCTGCTTGGGATTCTCTCTCTCCCTTTCTCTCTGCCCCTCCCACACTTTCCTTCTCAAAATAAATAAATAAAGTTCAAAAAGTTTTTTTTTTAATGTAAACTTATACCAGAGTGATTCAAGTATTAGTATACAGTAGAAGCATACATATTAACAATTAGAGTGTTTTGTTTTGAGACTCTTCCTAAACTAAGCACTAAAATATATATAACCTGTTCTGTCACTTATTTGGAGATTATCTCTGCATGTAAATTTCCTTAGACCAGCCAATGACTACTTTCAATATTCTCAGGTAGCAACATGTCTCCAGGGCCCCGGGAAGTTACAAAAGGGAGAGCTACACAAGAGGAAAACAGCCAGGTTCTCTACTTAACGGTCAGCTGAATCATAGAAAGTTCTTATTGTTGCTATAGCTCTACCTCCATTGTTGTTCCCTGGGTAACTCTGCCTGATACTTAGAAGGCTTCTCTTAGCATTGTCACAAAGTAGCCCTAAAATGTAAATCTCAAAGTCTATCTAGACACAACTGCTGGCATTTTTTTCTGTCTTCCCTTCATTTCTACACACACACACACACACACACACACACACTTCCTCTGGGCTCCTAAGCAAGTTCTGCATATAATAAATTTCCAGGGGAGAAAGAGAAATTCACTGACTCATCTACCTTGAATTGACACAGAACCCTGAGACTACTCAGATACATAAGTAAAAATTTGGATTCATTATGACTCTCTCTGTGTGTGTGTGTATGTGTGTGTGTGTGTGTGTGTGTGTGTGTGTGTGTATAGAGTTAGTGATGTAAATAGAACTTTGCTTATTATTGTGGTGAGAAATACCTGAAGTCTACCCTCTTAAAATTTTAAGTGTACAATACAGCATTCTTAACTTATGTAAGCACAATGTGTACCACAGATCTCTAGAATTTTTTCATCTTGTATGACTGAAACTCTATATTCATTGAATATCAACTCCAAGCGTTCATGGGTGGCTTAGTTGGTTAAGCATCTGTCTCTTGGTTTTGGCTCAGGTCATAATCTTGTGGTTCATGAGTTAGAGCCCTGTGTTGAGCTTGGGATTCTCTCTCTCTGCTCCTCCCCTGCTTGTGCACTCTCTCAAAATAAAGAAACTTAAAGAAAAGAATAGCAACTCCCTATTTTCCCCTCACTCCCAGTTCCTGAAACCATCATTATACTTCCTGCTTCTATGATTTTGACTACTTTGGATACCTCATATAAGTGGTATCATCCAGTATTTGTCCTTCTCTCTGGCTTACTTCACTTACTGTAATGTCCTCTAGGTACATCTCTGTTGTAGCATATCACTTATTTCTTCTTGTGTATGGTGAATAATATCCTGGTGTATGTATGTGCCACATTTTCTTTACTCATCTATCAATGGACATTTAGATTGTTTCCACCTCTTAGCTATTGTTAATAATGCTGTAATGAACATGGAAGTAAAAATTTCTCCTTGAGCTACTCCCTTTTTTCTTTTTTTAGTCCACATGCTGACTTTGAATAACACATTGACATTGAAACAGATATGATTCCTAAGAGCATGTAATTTTTTGAGATGTCAGAAATACCTACAGACAGCAAACGCATTAAAGATAGATTTGCAGACCTAGTTTACATCCATGTCACAAACCAAACACTACTGAAGCTATTATGTTACTGTTTGTTTTCCTCAAGCAGAAAAATTTCACAGGGAACATTTTTATCTTTCCAATAAAGGGACAAAAAAGGAATATGTTGTTGGGAAGTAATACCACAGTATCCACATAAAGCATCTAAAAATGTCTTTCAGAATTAAATAATGCAATTTCATATTTAATACATACATTAAATTGATACAAAAAAAGCACAGCATCTATTAGTGATACAGTAAAATCAATAAATTTTTATATACATACATATATATACACAGTCATATATACATAGGTGCATATATACACATACACATAAATGAATTCACATGTATTAGAAAACCTTAAAAATTAGATGGAGAGTTGCTAAAAGCACAAGACATATGGTGAAAAAATATCTCTGTCTGAAAAAAAAATTCTAGCAGGAATAAAATTTTCCTAGTGGATATTCTGGCCCAGGATCACCCCAGAATAGCTATCACCATATTGACTAAACTCAGAGATATATTTTGAAAAGTTTTGCTTCCAATATTAAGGTATTAGATTAATGCTCTTTATCCTGAAATGGACTTGTTTTCAACCTTGCAAAAGGTTGTATTAAATGAGGAAGGGATTAGGATTAGGGTTAGAATTGCATGATCATCTAAAAAAAGTTTTATAAGGCGATGGCAGGAATAGATTCTGATAAGTGAACATAGATCTTCAAAGCTCAGAGTACTGGGAGTTGCAAGTTTAATGTCAGGGGTGACAAACAGCCCAGACTGTAAACAAGTAAGAGTCCTCAATGAGCAATCCTGTTAGAAATACAAAATCTGACCTCAGCCTCAGCAGTTACTTACTTGACACATCTCCAAAGGCAAGAGAACTAAAAGCAAAAATAAACTGTTGGGACCTCATGAAGATAAAAAGCTTCTGTACTACAAAGGAAACAATCAGCAAAACTAAAAGGCAGCCAATGGAATGGGAAAAGATATTTGCAAATGACATATCAGACAAAGGGCTAGTATCCAAAATCTATATAGAACGCACCAAAATCCACACCCAAAAAGCAAATCGTCCAGTGAAGAAATGGGCAGAAAACATGAACAAACACTTCTCTAAAGAAGACATCTGGATAGCCAAGAGGCACATGAAAAGATGCTCAAAGTTGCTCCTCATCAGGGAATTACAAATCAAAACCACACTCAGATATCACCTCAAGCCAGTCAGAGTGGCCAAAATGAGCAAATCAGGAGACTATAGATGCTGGCAAGGATGTGGAGAAACGGGAACCGTCTTGCACTGTTGGTGGCAATGCAAAATGGTGCAGCCACTCTGGAAAATAGGGTGGAGATTCCTCAAAAAATGAAAAATAGATCTACCCTATGACCCAGCAATAGCACTGCTGGGAATTTACCCAAAGGATACAGGAGTGCTGATGTATAGGGGCACTTGTACCCCAATGTTGATAGCACTCTCAACAATAGCCAAATTATGGAAAGAGCCTAAATGTCCATCAACTGACGAATGGATAAAGAAATTGTGGTGTATACACACAATGGAATACTACATGGCAATGAGAAAGAATGAAATATGGCCTTTCATAGCAACATGGATGGAACTGGAGAGTGTTATGCTAAGTGAAATAAGTCCTACAGAGAAAGACAGATACCATATGTTTTCACTCTTAGGTGGATCCTGAGAAACTTAACAGAAGACCATGGGGGAGGGGAAGGAAAAAAAAAGAGGTTAGAGAGGGAGGGAGCCAAACATAAGATACTCTTAAAAACTGAGAACAATCTGAGGGTTGATGGGGAGTGGGAGGGAGGGGAGGGTTGGTGATGGGTATTGAGGAGGGCACCTGTTGGGATGAGCACTGGGTGTTGTATGGAAACCAATTTGACAATAAATTTCATATTTAAAAAATACAAAGTGTGTTTCAATGCCATTTTTTTTTACATTAGAGTAATATGTTTGTCTTTGAGATAGTTAATTGTAAGTTAAATTTAGAATCAGGTTGCCTTGTACTTACTAGGTCCTTAGCCCTGTTTTATAAATCATAGAACATACAAAAGATGTGGAAAATTTACTATAATCTGCCTTCAATCTAGAATAGGAAGACTTCCTATAAAACATAAAACTAGCTTAAATAATATAATCAAGTATTTCCATTAAAGAAATCAGAGTATTCACTTTTCCTCAAGATATTAGTGCTTCCATTTTGGCTGAATACTTACAGAATCTAGCATTTTAGAGCTGGGAGTAACTTTACAGAATTTCTACGCTAATCCTACAGATTTCCCTTACATGAAAAAAGGGAGGAATTAAATCTCTGCCTCAGATTATAGGCCTTTGAAATATACAGTTGGTTTTTACTTTTATGAGTAAATTTGGTTTGGGAGACTTTTTTTCCTTCTTATGCTACTTTATTACCTCATTGGTGATTTTAGTTAAGGAAAGATAAGAAATGATAATGCATCATTAGCTGATTTTGAAACTACAACTTGGATTGAAAATGCATGATTAGAAACCATTTACAATTCAATACAAGAATCCCCAAGCTTGAAATGGAGCATTTTAAAACAAATGTAGGAAAAATAAAATGCCCAAAGAATTCAGATAATTATTTTACAGTGAGCAATCAGTCCCAAATACCTAGACATTTATTACAAAGTAGCAGATGTAACAGAAGTACCTGGTGTAGTAAAAATTTTTAAATAAAAAGCCACAGAGAGTGTACAGTAATGATGAGACACATAGTGATTCCCAGGTACTTGGCAGCACCACTTCTAACTAATTTCATAGCTATTACAGTTATTCTTGAGTCTGTAATATTATGTCTTAAAGTCCTTTATACCCTAACTCTGTCAATAACCAAAACAACAAAATTCAATTCCCCAGGGACATACTCTTTGGCAAAATTCATACTGACTGCATATTTTGCATCATTGACATTTGTAGTTAAATGACCTTTTAATGCTCATTGGAAACTGTTACCACAAACTGCGAGATCTGATATTTGTTCTCTTAGCTAAAGTTATAATTCCAGACTATTCTATATTTTGATGAAATGTATCAAGGCCAAATATATTCAGAGTAAGGGCATGTTCATTTAATCAACAAGAGTGTTAAGGGAGCACAGTTAAGGTACTCTCCTGATCTAGATCTGATTGGATGAGAGAAACTCTTTGTTCTATTTTCCTTACTTTGCAGGTTTCACTGTTGCCACAGAAGCTGCTCTCTCAGTTACCAAGGAGCCCACATACTTCCAGTTGCCTGTTAGATATTGTCATCCCTATGTTTCATAGATATCTCATACTCAGTGTATTCAAAACCAGTCAGTATTTTCCCTCCTCCCACCCACTGCATGTTCCCCTTCTTGTCTCACAAGTGTTGTTATAAAACAAGTATACACAAAACATATGCTGGTTCATTTGAGCTGGAAAACTCAAGTGAGATTCTCAATACAACCCCCTCTCTAATCACTAATATCTAGTCAGTCACCATGTCCCATGGATGCTACCTCTTCCATATTTCTTATATCCATCCTTTGCTTTCTATTCACAGTGCTGTTCTGTTAGTTTCCTAGGTAGTCTCCCATAGTTCACTGTGTCATCTTCCAAGCCATCCTTCCCACTGTTACCAGTTAAGTTCCTACAAACAAGCAAGGTATTACTCTTCTGTATAAAAACCATTGATTACTTGCCTACAAAGAAAACTAGAGAATCTTAATAAGCATTTAATACCTTTCCAGGTATAGGGAAGGAAAGACTTGCCCTCTGTGTTTCTAGGTTTGATAGCTGGGTCTATGAAATAAACTGATAGTAGATGAAGAGGGGAAAAGGTATACAAATTTATTAATGTTTAATATGTGCACAGAGATATCACAGAGGAAAAGAATACCTAGTTAAGTGGTGATCTTATATGCCATCTTAATAGGGGAAGGGAGAGAGGATGTAGGCTACTTAGAGGAAAAGATTTTTAGAAAAGATGAATGGGAGCTTAGGAGACTAGATGGAAGATATGTAACAAAGTTTGTCTGGGTCAGGTGTAAACTTCTAGTCTTCTCTCCTTTGATAACTATCAATCTTCCCTGGTTGATGAAACTTCCAGGGAGATTTATAGCATTGAGTTTCTTTTAGAAGATCTGTCTTTAAGTAGATAAGGGGAGTTCAGAGAAACCTCTCCTTGCATTTGCTGTTTTTCCAAGTGCTTCCAACTCAAAATTAATCATGTCAAAGAGGCATATTTTATGTGGCCTATTCTGCCACCCATCACAGGCTTATCTTCCCCTACATTTCCCTGCATACTCAAACTATGTTATCCTAGAATAGTCAGAGTTCCTTGGTAACTCCAGATGTGTTTATACCTTTGCTGATGCTATTCTCATGGCCTGGGGTGTCTCCTCTTTGGATTGAGAAATGCTTCTCATACCTCAAGATGGAACTCAAAAGTTACTTCCTTCTGACACCATTCCTAATAATCTCAGAATCACTTCTTTCTATGCATTTCCATGTCTTTCTTGAATTCCTTTGTGGAGTTTAGTTTATGTAACTATGTATTTTTATCTTTCTTTTTTTTTTTAACAGAAGGAGTATGGCATGCTGGTTAAATACATAGTTTTGTGTTATGAGAGACTGGGGAAAGGTACCCAGGTTCAAATCCTGAATCTACCACTTACTGCTGAGATGGCCTACTCTTCAGAAAGTAAATTGATCTCCCTGAGGCTAATTTCATCATGTGTAAAATGGAATTAGTAATAGCATATATGCATCATAGGCCTTTTGGGAGGGTTAAATATGACAATGCTTATAAAGCATTTAGCTCAGTGCCTGGTTCATTGTGGAGTTCAAAAAACATTACTTCCTGCTATTGCTGCTCTTCTATTATTTATCTGTCTCCAACACTAGTTTATAAATTCAATGAGGATTAGAAACCATGTCTTATCACTTTACTTTCTTTTTCTCTACTTAATCTCTCATGGTTTTGTATACAGTGTTGCTATGTGATAAATGATGCTGAAAACTTAATGTGAGATAAAGCTGGAGGTAGGACCTGATCTACTTAATGTCTATGTGTGCATGCTATGAATATTAAATAATAATACTGACATTCCAAAATATACACACCAATATCAAATTTGTATAATTATAACTCTTATGTTACTCTAAACACAACTGTTTATATGCCAATCTGTATAGTTATGTATTGCCTTACAACTGCTATTTTTTAACTGCCTTTGATTCTATGTAGCAATCTTAATAATTTATCAAATATGTTTTAATTGAATATTTATATAATATATAATCTTATCAGTAGTTAGGAACTAGCAAATAGACTTACTATTATTTGGACAAGATTCTGTGTTCCATTAGTCCTAGGTTTTGTTGTTGTTGTTGTTGTTGTTGTTACTGTTGTTAGTGGTGTGTGTGTGTGTGTGTGTGTGTGTGTGTGTGTGTGTGTGTGTATGAATTTAGCTGGGAGTTCTTATGCCTTTGAGCAGAAGAAAACTGATCCTATCAATTCTTTGTTTAAAATTCAACAATGACTTACAAGTTTCTTAAGAAAAATTTCAAAATGCTTTAGAGACCTATAGAATCTGGCCCCAGTGTAACTCAGGAGACTTCTCCATTCTGTCCCGTACTTACTCCATAGGCTCTCACATTCCCAGACTTTTTCTTCTTCATGTTCCTAGAATATTTAATATCTGTCAGAACTTTCACACACCATACTCCAGTGTTCCTTCTCATGGCTCTTCCCCATCAGGTCTCAGTTTTAATTTTCCATCCTTCAAGAGGCATCACCAAACTCTTTGTTCACCCAACAGCCCCCCCACAGCCCCCCAGGTCTAAGTCTCCCAATGATACATTCCTTAACAGCTTATGCTTTGCAATCACATTTTTCAATTTGTAATTTTTTTTTTAATTTTCTTGGTTTAATGTAGGTCTTCCCACTAAACCATAATGTCTATGAAAGCTGTGACCAGTGACCTTTTGTGAATATTTACTACTATATACTCAGCACCTAGAAGATGCACATAGTAGGCATTTAATAAATGTATCTGAATAAATTAATGAAAAAAATCATTCTGTTGAGTGTTTAAGAATGCAAAGATAGCCTTCAAAGGAAGGGTATAAAGAAATCTACACAAAAAACAAAAGGAAGTAAATAATGAAACTGGGTAGAGAAAAGGAGTTATGAGTGTGCCTCTTACCTCTGTCATAAGCATCACATTTGTGGCTTTAGCTGGAGGCTAATTTAAAAACATGTTTTTTTAATATGAAATTTATTGTCAAATTGGTTTCCATACAACACCCACTGCTCATTCCAACAGGTGCCATCCTCAATATCCATCACCAACCCTCCCCTCCCTCCCACCCACCCATCAACCCTCAGTTTGTTCTCAGTTTTTAAGAGCCTCTCTGTATGGCTTATTTCACTTAGCATCACACTCTCCAGTTCCATCCACGTTGCTACAAAAGGCCATATTTCATTCTTTCTCATTGCCACGTAGTATTCCATTGTGTGTATACACCACAATTTCTTTCTCCATTCATCAGGTGATGGACATTTAGGTTCTTTCCATAATTTGGCTATTGTTGAGAGTGCTGCTATCAACATTGGGGTACAAGTGCTCCTATGCATCAGCACTCCTGTATCCCTTGGTAAATTCCTAGCAGTGCTATGGCTGTGTCATAGGGTAGGTCTATTTTTTCATTTTTTGAGGAACCTCCACACTGTTTTCCAGAGTGGCTGCACCAATTTGCATTACTACCAACAGTGCAAGACGGTTCCCGTTTCTCCACATCCTTGCCAGCATCTATAGTCTCCTGATTTGTTCATTTTGGCCATTCTGACGGGCATGAGGTGGTATCTGAGTGTGGTTTTGATTTTTATTTCCCTGATGAGGAGTGATGTTCAGCATCTTTTCATGTGCCTGTTGGCCATCTGGATGTCTTCTTTAGAGAAGTGTCTGTTCATGTTTTCTGCCCATTTCTTCCCTGGATTATTTGTTTTTCAGGTGTGGAGTTTGGTGAGTTCTTTATAAATTTTGGATACTAGCCCTTTGTCCAATATGTCATTTGCAAATATCTTTTCCCATTCCATTGGCTGCCTTTTAGTTTTGTTGATTGTTTCCTTTGTAGTACAGAAGCTTTTTATCTTGATGAGGTCCCAACAGTTCATTTTTGCTTTTAATTCCCTTGCTTTTGGAGATGTGTCAAGTAAGACATTGCTGCGGCTGAGGTCAGAGAGGTATTTCCCTGCTTTCTCCTCTAGGGTGTGGATGGTTTCCTGTCTCACATTCAAGTCCTTTATCCACTTTGAGTTTATTTTTGTGAATGGTGTGAGAAATTGGTCTAGTTTCATTCTTCAGCATGTTGCTGTCCACTTCTCCCAGCACCATTTGTTAAAGAGACTGTCTTTTTTCCACTGGATATTCTTTCCTGTTTTGTCAAAGAATAGTTGGCCATACTTTTGTGGGCCCAATTCTGGAGTCTCTATTCTATTCCATTGGTCTATGTGTCTGTTTTGTGCCAATACCATGCTGTCTTGATGATTACAGCTTTGGAGTAGAGGTGAAAGTCTGGGATTGCGATGCCTCCTGCTTTGGTCTTCTTCTTCAAAATTACTTTGGCTATTCGGGGTCTTTTCTGGTTCCATACAAATTTTAGGATTGCTTGTTCTAGCTTTGAGAGGAATGCAGGTGAAATTTTGATTGGGATTGCATTGAACGTGTAGATAGCTTCGGGTAGTATTGACATTTTAACAATATTTATTCTTCCAATCCATGAGCAGGGAATGTTTTTCCATTTTTTTATATCTCCTTCAATTTCCTTCATAAGCTTTCTATACTTTTCAGCATACAGATCTTTTACATCTTTAGTTAGATTTATTCCTAGGTATTTTATGATTCTTGGTGCAATTGTGAATGGGATTCTTTATTTGTCTTTCTGTTGCTTCATTATTAGTGTATAAAAATACAATTGATTTCTGTACATTGATTTTGTATCCTGCGACTTTGCTGAATTCATGTATCAGTTCTAGCAGACTTTTGGTGGAGTCTATCGGGTTTTCCATATATATCATGTCATCTGCAAAGAGTGAAAGCTTGACTTCATCTTTGCCAATTTTGATGCCTTTGATTTCCTTTTGTTGTCTGATTGCTGATGCTAGCACTTCCAACACTATGTGAAATAACAGCGGTGAGAGTGGACATCCCTGTCGTGTTCCTGATCTTATGGGGAAAGCTCTTGGGTTTTTCGTCATTGAGTATGATATTAGCTGTGGGCTTTTCATAAATGGCTTTTATGATGAAAAACATTTTCTTTATATGCGGTTGACTCAGGCCATCTGTGGAAAAGTAGGATCATTACAAAATAGTTTCATATCTCCAGTCAACATAATTACCTCCTATATGTTAAAAACTCAGAATGTTAGGGGTGCTTAGGTTGGCTCAGTTGATTAAGGATCTGACTTTGGCTCAGGTCATAATTTCATGGTTCATGGGTTCAAGCCCTACATCTGGCTCTGTGCTGACAGCTCAAATCCTGGAGCCTGCTTGTGATTCTCTGTCTCCCTCTCTCTCTGCCCCTCCCCTGCTCATGCTCTGTCTCTCTCTCAAAAAATAATAATAAACATTAAAAACTAAGGATCTTGGTTCAAAATTTTTATCATTGACTTTGCTATCTTTGTTATATTAAGTGTCCTATGCCTAAGTTTTATAATCTAGTTTTTAAGTTCATTTATTTATTTTGAGAGAGAGAGAGAGAGAGAGAGAGCACAAGTGCAGGAGTGGGAGGGGGGAAATGGAGAGTGAGAGAGAGAATCCCAAGCAGAATCAGTGCAGATACCTACAAGGGGCTCAATCTCATGAACTGTGACAACATGACCTGAGCCAAAATCAAGAGTTGGTGCTTAACCAACTTAGCCACACTGGCACTCCTGTAATCGGATTTTTAAAAGAATTTTGTAATACATCCTAAACTATTTTAAAGTATTGTGTCAAACCCAAGTGGAAATTAATATGTGCATTCCTTTTTGTCTTTGTTAATGTGTCACAATTTAAAATATTTGTCTATACATATTCATCACAATGTGTGATTTGTAAGTAAATTCCAATTACTTTAATATGTCTTAATACTATTTTTAAAAGATAAATTTCTTTGAAACATTAATAATTCTTTACTAAAAATTATATACTCAAATGAAATTGAAACATTAATATTTTGTTTTTAGCATTTAGGGAATATTTTGATAGGTTATAGAAAGAGGAAATGATATTTATATTCTTCAGTAGAGTGTATATCTGTGACTTCCTTTTATTTTAATGAATAATTATGCCATGTTGCTAACTAAAGCTTGTGTGAAGGTTAAGTGGATCTCAAGTTGATTTTTGCATGTTCTCAATAATCCAGCTGTAATGCTATTTAAAATTTCAAGTTTTTCAATTTTCAAATAAATGTACTCCCTATGAAAATGAGAACTGATTTAACTCAATTAACTATGAGATACATAAACTCCTTAATCACCAGTGCTGTGCTAATGCTTATTTTGGTTCTATTGAAACAAGTTTTCTCTGTTAACAATTACTCTTGACATCAAAATTAAGTAAATGGTATTTTCTCAGCCTAGTATTTGATGAAGCAATACTATATAGGGGAGGGAAAAGTTCTCAATCCTCTAGGAGTCCCTTTGTAGGTCTAAAAATTAAACTGGCAAATACATTAACAGGAGATAAGCATACAAATGTATTGAATATAGCTTTCATATGATATCGGGACTTTCATTAGGAAATTAAGACCCAAAGAAATTGTTAAACCTCTTTTTTATGCTAGGTTTGATAGGGACTAGAAATTCCTGGAAAGATAGAGTAGGGCACAAAGCACAAGCTAAGTCTATTAAACTGAGGGGAACCTAGCAAGTACTGTTAATTGATTTGATTTCTTCTCAGTATCCCTCTGTCTTGAAGATAAGGGTATTTTTTTCCTTGGGTTATAAGGAAGCCACTTCTCATATGGAGGTCTTTTAACTTTCTTCAGGAGAAAGTAAGAGTGACCTTCCTACTTCTTCCTTTCTCTTAAAATATTTAATGTGCCATGGTGCCATATTTTGGGGTAGCATGTCCTGAACCCTATCAGCTACTTTACCAGTTAGAGGTCAAGGTTTAAAAATACCTACCTTTAACCGATTTACACACAGGTAGGCATAGCTACCAAAAGCAGTTAAAACCAATATATAATGTACCTAAAAGTATAAAGAAAATAATTTACCTTTATTTGAGTAAATGTGTATGGATGAATTATAGCTGTCTCAGGTTGAAGTTTAAGTCCATACTATTACAATATTACTAAGGAATATGCTCTAAAAATTTATATATAGTCACACAAAAATATAGATGATGAAGCTTTAGACAATTCTGTATAGTACATAAACACCCTAGTAATATAAAAATGTGTCCTTAGGTCAGATTTTCAAGTGAGTTCATATAAAAAAAAGCTTTGTGGGAGGTATAATGTTTTATAAATTAAGTTTCCAGATTCATGATTAGATCAAATGATTTAAAATTAATACTTTTAAAAGGTTAACATTTTACCTGCTACTATTCTAAAATGTTGAACACATTTTATTTTATCAACCTTGCCACGAACACTTAGGGATAAGATGATGTGATTTTAATTCACAGTTATCTTGAATAACTTCCAAGCTGGAAAAATCAGAAATGTTTGTCTTTGTACAATGAGGAATTTGAGTCAACTACTAAAAGGAAAATTGCTCTAAATTGCTTTCCCTCCTTACATTTGATAAGTACTCTATATGTATTAGACATGCTCACTTTACCACCTTAAGGTTATACTTATTTTAAGGATATAAGATACTATAAATTACCCCAATTTGGAAATTCTTCTTGGAAAGTCCATTGTTTTCTCAAGATTCTTCTCTCTAAGTATTTCAAAACCTCCCAAGGTTGTTTAAGCAGGTGGGAAGAGGTTACTCTACATTTTGATCTCAGGATAGTCTATCTAATCATCCTTGCCAAAGTCACTTTTGTCACTGATAATATTTCTACTATGTGCCAAGCACTGTTCTTGATGCTTATGCATCAGTGTTCAATAAGATATGCAAGGGTTATTCCTAAACCACATCTTTAAGTGGGGAAAGACAGGCAATAGAGTAAAATAAACAAAATAGATAATGTCTCATAGTTATAAGTTTGCATAAGGAAAAAAAGTAAGCAAGAGTAATAGTGATGGAAGTGAATATTTTCTATTGAGTCGTTGGGGAAAGCCTCTGTGAGGAGGTTACATGTGAGCTGAGATTGATCTGGTGAAAAACAAACATTCTAAGCAGAAAGAACAGCAATTGCAAAGGCCCTGAGTTGGGTATGAAAGCTTGGTATGTTAAAGGAAAAGAAAAAGGGTTAATGTGCCTGGGAATATTGCTTAAGAGGGAGAATGAGATGAGATTAAGTTGCAGAGGTGAGTAGAGGCCAGATTATGTGGATCCTCATAAACCAGAAGGAGTTTAGACTTTATTCCAAATGAAACTATTACAGGGGTTTCAGGAGAGGATTAATATTTGTGATACCAAGAGAGTCCACTTAAAACAACAACAACAGCATTCAAATAGAAAGGACAAGTAAGCAGTTGATTATAAAAATTAATACCTCTGGGGACAGATTGAGGCTAGATATATAAACTCGGAGCTCACCAATATACATGTAATTTAAAGTCATGTGAATTGCTTCGACTACTTAGAATGTAGAGAGAGGGCTCAGGACCAAGGCTTCAGGGTACTCTAAACTTGTATAGAAGTTACCAGAGAAGGAGAAGAATAAAAAATATTTTAGTCACGAGGGTGGGTGTCATACAAATTAAGTGGCTAAATGTATTCAAATCTGCTGACACATCAAAAGGAGTACAGAAGGGTGAATATTCGATTTGACAATAATATGGTTGTCATTATAAATAATAATACATTTTTACCACATTAAATGATCAAGGGACTATCATGATGTCTACAGTAGGTGAGGAAAAATAATGTTCCCTCTACCGTTCTGAATTCCTGGCTGAGATCCTCCCTGTAATAAAAGACAGATTAACAAGAGAAAATCAAACTGAAGTTTATTAACATGTATACCTCATGTATACATGGGAAATACCCAGAGAAAAATCAGTAACTTCCTGAGGTAGCCTAAACACAGTTCTTTTTTTAATTAAGGTTTTTATTTTAATTCCAGTATAGTTAACATAAAGTATTATATTAGTTTCAGGTGTTCAGTACAGTGAGTCAACAATTCCATACATTACTCAGTGCTCATCATGATAAATGTACTCTTTAATCTCCATCACCTATTTCACCCATCCCCCACTCACCTCCCCACCTAACCATCAGTTTGTTCTCTATAGTTAAGGGATTTTCTTGGTTTCTTTCTCTCTTTTTTTCCCCGCTGCTTTCTTAAATTCTATATATGAATGAGATCATTTGGTATTTTTCTTTCCTGGACTGGCTTATTTCCCTTAGCATTATACTTTCTAATTCCATCCATGTTGTTGCAAATGGCAATAATTCGCTCCTTTCTATGGCAGAATAATATTCCATTGCATATATACAGACCACTTCTTTAATATTCCACTGCATATATGCATACCACTTCTTCTTTATTCATGTATTGATAGATACTTGGGTTGTTTCCATAATTTGGCTATTGCAAATAATGCTGCTATAAATATTGGGGTGCATGTATCCCTTTGAATTAGTGTTTTTGTATTGTTTGGGTAAATACACAGTAGTGTAGTTGTTGGAACATAGGGTAGTTCTATTTTTAACTTTTTGAGGATCCTCCATACTGTTTTCCAGAATGGCATCACCACTTTGCATTCCCACCAACAATGCAGGAGGGTTCCTTTTTCTCCACGTCCTCACCAACATTTGTTGTTTCTTGTGTGTTTTTGATTGTAGCCATTATGATAGGTGTGAGGTGTTATCTCATTGTAATTTTGACTTGCATTTCCCTGATGATGAGTGATGTTGAGCATCTATTTACGTGTCAGTTGGCCATCTAGATGTCTTTGGAAAAATGTCTGTTCATATCTTCTGCCCCTTTTTTAATCACATTTGATTTTGGGTGTTAAGTTTAACAGTTCTTTATATATTTTGGATACTAAACTTAAGCCACCAGTTTAAATACCATTTTCAGCTTAAAGACATAGAAAAGAAAGGTGTGAGGACACTCATTATGGGAAAGGGAAGGATGGTTACCAGGAAAAGCACCATAAATAAGGGTAAAGTCTGTTATGCACATTTAAATATGCAGCTTAACCATTGACACTCTTGATACCATTGATTCTCTTGTGATTTAGAGTCACACTTCTCTTCGTGGTACAAAGAGGGAGATACCCTTACAAATGGAGATTTCCTTTATAAATGTAAATTTTCCTTTCAAAAAGGTAACTTTTATTCTTTTCAGAGCTTTTCTGGTGTCTGCTATTTCCCAATCAACTCAAAATAATATATGCCATCTGCCCTTTTTTAACTGTATTATTTGTTTTTTGGGGTGTTGAGTTTGATAAGTTCTTTATAGATTTTGGATACTAGATCACTTATAAAAATCTTCTCCCAGTTCAGAAAAAGACAAATACCATATGATTTAACTCATATGTGGAATTTAAGAAACGAAACAGATGAACATAGTGGGGAAAAGAGAGTCAAACCATAAAACAAGACTCTTAACGATAGAGATCAAATTGAAGGCTGCTGGAGAGGAAGTAGGGGGGATTGGCTAAATGGATGATGGGAATTAAGGAGGGCATTTGTTGTGATAACCAATGGGTGTTGTATGTAAGTGATGAATAACTAAATTCTAATCCTGAAACTAATATTATACTATATGTTAACTAACTGGAATTTAAATACAAACTTGAAATGAAAAATATTTAAAAATAAATTTATGCCCATGAGGCATATTTTGAGGTGGCATATTCTGCTCCCCTTCACTACGTGCTAACCCTAGATCGATGGGAGCCTTTTATCTAGTTTCTATAACTCTAAAACTTAGACAATGATATTTCTCTGACTTTTTGATAAGATTGTTATGAAGAATATGGGACATATGGAAGGGAGAGTATATCATAAATGTAAAAATTCTGTACAAATGTACATTAATGATATAATTATTTGTAATATTAGATTATAAACTTCTTTTTTAAAATTTCTTTTTAGTGTTCATTTATTTTTGAGAGAGAAAGAGAGAGAGAGAGAGAAAGAGAGAGAGAGAGAGTGGGGGAGGGGGCAGAGAGAGACACACACAGAATGAAGCAGGTTCCAGGCTCCACGCTGTCAGCACAGAGCCTGATGTGGGACTCAAACTTAGGAACTGTGAGATCATGACCTGAGCCTAAATCACAGGTGCCCCTAGATTATAAACTTCTTAAAGGCCTGGGTTAGGCTTTAGATTATAAGCCACCCAGGCACCCCTAGATTATAAACTTCTTAAGGGCCTGGGTTAGGCTTTAATGATCACTGCATCCATCACATGCTCAGCGTAGTACTAACCAGTTATCTCAAATTCAATGGCTGCTCAAAAAAGAAAATAAAAATTTCCTAAATGAAATAAAGGAATGAAAAAGAAGGATGGTGTCTAGCTCTTTTTTACCTGCAGTCTCAGTTAGGATTTGGTGACTAATGTGGAAATGTTGGGTTGAACAGCAAATGGTCAAGAAATAATTCTTGAGATGTCTTTGGTGCAAAAAGGTGGTGTTATTAAAGCATGGGGACAGAACCCATGGGCAGAAAGAGCTGCACTGGGATTGTGAGGAGAAATTAATTATATACTTTCAAGTTGGGAGAGGGTTAGGGATGGCATACGTCTCTAAGGAATTTTGGAAGCAAGGTTTCCAGGACCTTGAGGGGCTAGCTATTGTTAGGAAAAGGTCATTTATTACTGTCTAATAAAACCTTAGTCATGAGATCCTTCAGATATATATCAGGGGGTCATATGCTTGGAGGATGATTGCTAACATATATCTTGGTGGGTAGAGATAAAGGAAGTTTCCAAAGGAATTTTTATATGTTAAAGGAGGCTTACAGGATCCTGGAGTTCAGAATAATGTTAAGCAAAGATTGCCTTTTGCCCTTAGCAAAGTATTAACACCAAGGCAGTTGAGTTCCTAGAGATAGGTCACTCTGCCTGTCTTAAGGACTTGTCAATGGGCTATAAGTTGTAAGGAAATTTTTTTTTCTTTTGCCTTTGTTTCCCACCATCAGTGACTTCCTTGCAATTTTGAAAGATTTCCAGTGCTGACTCATGCCATCTAGCCATTTTAGGAAATAATCACTTTGAAGAAGATAGTAAGTAAAGGACTTAGAGACTGGGCTGCTTTCCATTTGTTATTTCTAAGATAAGCCATTCCCAGAACTTTTCAAATTTTCTCACTTTGGTACACAGACAGAATTTCTGAAGTAAATTTTGTTTTTTTCCCTGGGAGAACAAATTTATGAAGTTGTGTATCACTACATGGACATATTTTAGCTGGGGAAAAACTGTTACGATAAATGGGAAACATTCAGCTTTTTGCCTTTTTTTTTTTATCTTTGGAATTTCTTTGTGTGGTACAGATGTTAAGCCTTGTGAAGTATATAGTTTAGTACTTTGCACTACAGAGTACAAGTAAGTGACCTTTGATAAGTTTTATGCCTAGCAAGTCTCTGGGATAAATCTGTTTTGTTTAGGTAGGGCAGACTACAAAACAAAAATCTCACTTTCATTCTGTGCTAGGAAATGAAGAGTATTATTTCTGCAACTCTTAAACAGGATATTTAACACTTTCTTAAAGTCAAAGAATAAAAGTCAAATAATTTATGGTGATGTAAATAAGAATGTGTATGTAACATTATTTGTGATCCTTTTGTTGGTAAAAATAGAGTAAGTTAGAAATGCATTAATTCTTTCTGGTCTGTTGAGCTCAAAATGGACTTGAGGGTTGAAAGATTTAATATTACTTGTTAGCAGGGAAGAGGTTGCTGTGTTGCTAATGTGAATGCTAATATTTAAGTAGCATTAGAAAGAACATAGGTAGTTTTGTGTCTCTCTTTTAAAATCACATTGTATCCAATACGTGTCAGCTGTAAAGTAATTTTCCAGAAATGGTCTGATTTTCTCCATTGACTTCCATTGTAGAACTAGAGTTGTGTTTCCATGGAAAATAAATTTGGCCCCAAGTTACAATACAACATACTAAAGAATTCAGAAAATCTTATAAAATCAGGTATTTTGAAACACACATTTATCAGGGCCTAATAAAATAATACTACCATAAAATATTAATACACTATAGTGGAACTTATAATAGCATGCCCCAAACTATTATCCTTCTTTTACAATTCTAAGTATTTTACCTTTCCACTTAAAGACATTTTTCTTCTGTGATCATTATTGCTTTCTTAAATGTAAGTATAATTTTTAAAGGTGAATTTGGTTTCCTTTATTCTTCACTGTTAGCCCACTTATCTTTCTCTGAAGCATTCTTACCAATTTACATTCAAAAGTTATTACCCATAGAAGAATGACTAGAAGAAAATGCTCCAAAATGTTCACAATGCTTGCATCTGAGTTGTTGGAAATTTTAGTTTGTTTGTTTTTGTTTTCTAAGTCACCTAAAGAGATAATTTTTCATATCTATACCCTCTATAATCAGTAAGAAAGTATTATAATTTCCTTCTTTAAGTATAAATTATTATATAATAATACATTTAGTCAGATATATTTATATATTTGAATCATATTTTGGTATTGATTGTTATCAGTTTTTTGATAAAATTTTTACAACAATAATATAAATAATTTCTGGATAAATAGCTTTTCTAGAGCTTATTACTCAAAGTGTATCCTGGACTGGCAGCTTCAAGATCAACTGGGAATGCATTAGAAATTCTCAGTCTCCTGGGCTTATCCTCAGGAAATAGCAATCTGTGTTTTAGGAAGCCCTTTGGGTGATCAAGGTTCTAGAGCTATAGCAAAATCTCTCTCCCTCTTTCCCCTCTCCCTCTTCCCCCTTTCTCTGCATACCTCCCCCTTGCCTTTTTTCCTTCTCTCTCCCTCTGTGTCCCCTCTTCACGTGGGATACACACAGACACACACATACGTAACCTATATATAATTCACTGTGACCTCTCTCTATATAGAATATGTGTATTTAAAAAGGGAATTTTTTCTAAGTTTTCTGTTGCTGTTTGTTTCTGTCCTACCTTGTCCATAAAAAGATAATTGAGGCAGTTTCCTGATATCTATACTTATGTGCTTTCATTTAGCAAACATGTTTTCTAATGTATTAATGTATATTAAATAGTTCAGCCTGCATTACAAATTTTTGAAACTCCCTAACCAAAATAATGACTCTAGCAAGTTTTTATGGACTGGATTGTGTTCCTACAAAAATTCATATGTTGAAGCCCTAACCCCCAGAATCTCAGAATGTGGCTGACTGCATTTGGAGATAGGTTTTCAAAGAGGCAATTAAGTTAAAATGAAGTCCTTAGGGTGTGACCTACTCCAATGTAACTCATAAGAAGAGGAGATGAGGACAAAAACACAGGCAGAAGGACCACCATGTGATGATAGAGCAAGAAGGTGGCCATCTACAAGCCAAGGAGAGAAGCCACAGAAGAAACCAAATTTGCCAACACCTTGATATCAGAATTCTAGCTTCTAGAATTGTGAGAAAATTCATTTCTATTGTTTAAGCTACTCAGTCTGTGGTATTTGTTACTGTAATCCTAGTGAATTAGTACATAAGTAAAAATTATGGTATAATTCAATCTGAATATCTAGTGATTGCTTTTATGATACTATTGGATTGGGGCACCCGGGTGGCACAGTCGGTTAAGCCTCCAACATTGGCTCAGGTCTTGGTGTCACAGTTTGTGAGTTTGAGTCCTACGTCGGGCTCTGTGCTGACAACTCGGAGCTTGGAGCCTGCTTTGGATTCTGTGTCTCCCTCTCTCTCTGTCCTTCCCCTCCCCTCCTCTTCTCTGCTTTTCTCTTCTCTCTCTCTCCCTCTCTCTCTCTCTCAAAAATAAATAAACATTAATTAAAAAAAAATAAGATACTATTGTATCATGTTCCTTAACAGAAAGCTACAGCTTTACAAAGAGTGCCAGAGACCAGTATGAAAAACTGTTCACCATGCACAACAACATGCTAAAGCTCTATGAGAATCTTGGAGAATACTTTATTTTTGACTCTAAAACAGTGAGCATAGAACAATTCTTTGGTGATATCAGCAACTTCCGAACTTTATTTCTGGTGAGTAATATAGTACATCTTAGCATTGTAAGCCCTGTGGTTTTTGTGTTTTAAATAATTTCTCCTATTAGCATTTTATGTACCTATTGATCATACCGATTTCATGTTTTAGTCCTTTAACAGGAACTCACAGATATTTTATACCTGTGACATGGATAAAAATTGTTGGCAGGCTTAATATATAATGGGGACTTAAATGAATTATCTTCAACTTTAGGTATATATGGGAATTTTT
Source organism: Panthera pardus (assembly GCF_024362965.1). Taxonomy (NCBI): domain Eukaryota; kingdom Metazoa; phylum Chordata; class Mammalia; order Carnivora; family Felidae; genus Panthera; species Panthera pardus. The sequence goes on along the minus strand of NW_026526843.1, from coordinate 49,900,454 downwards.
GTACTGAAATTTTATAAGAAAATGAATGAATTGGTACTTGATGTTGATTTTTATATAGCATAGTATTATAATTTGACCTAGCTTAAAAATTCATATCTAAAATCATCTTTCACTTAATACATTAAAATGCTATGATTTGTGAATAAGTTTTTGTCAGTCTTTATGAGAAATTGGTTCTAAATTAGACCTTGAATACTTAAATTTTCTTTCAAAATATCGTCTGTTTCAAACTGTAACTCTTGGGGATAATAGTAAATATTAGCATTAATTAGAGATGGGATATCAGGGTGCCAGTTATGATGCTAGAGGGAATCAAAAGCTTTACTGTATAAATGTTGTGGAAGTACTTGTCTGTATCCAGTGAAGGAATAGAAGAGCACAGAGTCCAATTATGATAGTAATAGAAAGATATGCATAATAGTTGATATGTACATCATATCAAACAAGTAAAGTTTGATAAACTTTAAAGAAGGAATTCTAGCAGTTATCCCCAACAGGAAGATCAATTAGCAAACTAATTTATTGCAGTTTGAGGTATGTTTCTATCCCCAAAGCAATTATTTGCTAAATAAGGCTCTGTCTCTTAATTGACTGTATTGCCCCATGAAAAATATTGGATTTTGGTGTGACTTGCACAATCTGGGAGATACAGATATTTCTGTGGAAAATATTTGCTTTAATCTACTAAGTTACAACATGTAACTCAGAGAACATGATATTTTTGGGTAGAAGCTAAATCGAAAACTTTCATAAATATGATGTTTTGTTTTTGTTTTGTTTTTTGCTGAGAACAATTGCTTATTTTGGTCTCTGTTCTTTACTCCTTAGTAAACACACATATTTAACTTTATAGCTGGCCAGGAAGTAGTAAAATGTGTTCTGACAATGACTTGTGCGACTACTTTCAAAACATAAAGTTATAAATATGATGTGAACCTGTGAATGCCTATCATATCTACTTGGACTATTTTCAGGAAGAAAAAAATATGTTGAAAAAGAATGGAGACTAGAAAATACACTTCAGTTGACACATTAAAAAGATGAATCCAATAAATTGTCTATGAATAGATGGAGATAAATATAATTAATGTTAATCTCTATTAAAAAGTGCCTTGTTTTAACATGGATTGGATCTGAAAACACTGTCTGTCATATTAGTGCCTCTCACTTCCCCTATAGTCACAGAATAGAATTTGATGTACTTCTCCCATTTTACAGTATTTGTTTAAGGACAATTCCTGTGTGGCAACCTATGTTTAATCATGTTAGCCAGATGCTTAGAAATTTTGCCAAGAATTATACTTATAAATGATTATACTCCTGATCTCTAAGAATCTATTCCTCTTTAGAAATCTATGAGCCATAGAATTTCAGAGAGTCATATAAATTACATACATAAATAGGATATATTTGTCTACTGGTTTTATTCTGTATGTAGCTTGAGTACAGGGAAATAATTTGTCACAAATTGTTCTCATTGTGAATAAGTTAACATTCTGAAGTCCAGTTTTGTGTGCATTTATGTTAATTTCTTGAGATACTGCTAAGATTGATTTTCAGAGCTTTCAAAACAGATAACCAGCTCCTACAATGTGCCCTGGTCAGCCATTGCTGTCTGCCTTTCAGAACAGTGTTACTATCACTTTTACCTTACAAATCATGATTGACTTGCTGCCATGAGAACTAGGTATGCAACTTATTCGTTGTTTTGAACTTGGGTTGGCTATGTAACCTCTCTGGGCATCAGTTTCCTCATTTATAAAATACAGATGATAATTCCTGCCGTGTCTTTCTCAACACTATGTGAAAACACCTCATAACCTATGCTATGCAAATGAAGGATATTATTAGTCATTCTTTATCCATCCATTTGATTATTATTTATTGAAAATCAACTTGATTTTGATAACACTTTAGTCCAGAGATAAAAGGAAGGAAATCGTCTCTGTCCATGAATGAAAGGAGACAGGCAAGTAAATGCAATGTAATTTGATAAGTGCTGCCATAGGAATATGTCAAGGTGCTATAATAATGCGAAGGAGGAACTGCCTAACCTTGCCTGAGCTTACTCGAGAAACCTTCACAGAGAAAGTAACATTTGGGCAGAATCTGGAAAAACCCATAGGTGTTTGACACACAGACTTTGACAAGCAGGTTTAAGGGTTTTACACCTGACCTATAAGCTGAACACTCCTAAGTCAACAACACCAACTTCAGTCACTCATTTGTGCTCACCATGTTCCTGTTTCATAGGGAGCTTAAAGTGATTTTGCTCTCCCAGGGGTGGGAAGAACCGTGAAAGAGAGACAAAAATTGTCATCTCCAGAAGTTCCCATTTTCTTAATGTTTCGTGTGTTTGGCTTCAGGGTTCTTACTGCTAAAAGCATTTTGGACTATAGATGGAAGCAATAAAATACCAGTATTGCTGAGAAGAAAATAAGAGTTCTGATTCATGTGCTACCAAAAATTACTTCCAAATGAGCTCAGAGTTTCATCTTGGGAAATCTATTTGGCATGTATAGCATATACAAAATGCACATACCAAAAAATCTTCCTCAAATATTCTCTAAAGGATGGGGAAAATGGAAATAAACAAAAGGGTTTAACATAATGGATTAAGACCTTTTTAAAAATAATCACACTCAAATTAATGAAAGTAAAATTTGGTAATCTATAGGAGATGCTGCTATATTAAATATTGATATCAGCCATATTATATATTACTCAACTGAGGATGTTAAAGATATTCAAGGTGAATGTCCTATATAAGAGTATGAAGATATGTGTAATTGGAAACATTTCTAATTTCTGAACAAGTCTCTCTAGTTAGCTTCCTGAGATTATCAGAATTCAAAAACTGTTTACAATATATGCAAGATTAATTAATAATCCCTAAATTTAAGTTGAATATATTGTGGAAGAAAATAAAATTCCACATTTACAGAATATCTAAACATCTTTTTTTTTTTTTTGCTTATTCTCCTTTATGCTTCAGTTAGTTCAAATAGTTGGCTACACAGTCTTTTTTCTTTTGAGATATGTTAGGTAGAATATTGAAGATGAGTGAACCTTATATGTTTCACTGCCATGCAGTATCTTGCTTAGGCATAAAAATTAATTTCAGCTGTTGGAAAAGTGTTTGAGGCAAGTATTATACTTCAGTAACTTTCATAGCTCCAAATAAATTATAGAAAACATTTCTATTGTCTTTTAAATCTGTCAATTTCTTGTTGATTCTGTGTGTTTTTGTTTTGTTTTTTAAAGGACAGTATGTTACCCAGGCACTCAATGAATTTTTGTTTTGTGTGTGTGTCCTCATTCTATATCTCATATACTAGACATATAGGAATAAGACTTCGTAGAATTAATAGATTCATTGACGTAACTTAAGAAGAAATTGTTACCATTATTACTAATCATGTAATTAAACTTTAAACTTTAGTTTAACATTAAACTTTAGCTGTCTTTGTTTAATCAGGCCTTGCCTTTAACAATTTTTGAACAGCTCTTAGATAAGTACTAAAATGGCTGTTAGGAGGCTAAAGGATAGCTATATTTATGTCATCAGTCAGTCTTTCTTCTATTTCCTAAATATCTTTTAATCCATTCTTTTCTTTCCAAGCCCACTGATGCTATTTAGTTCTGGGCCTCCACCATCTCTCAGCTGAACTATTGTAATGATGTTCTGACTAGTGTCTGTGTCTACTTCTCTTACTATTTCTCACTTCTAATCCATTTGCCAAATTAAAGTCATAATAAAACTGAAAACAAAACAAGGCAGTGTTACTTTCCTGACTTAAAATTCTTCAATGAATTCTTTGTGGCCTTAGGGTGAAATCTAAATTTTTAAAAGTAATGTGGCTTAGAAAATCAGGGGTGCCTGGGTGGCTCAGTTGGCTAACTGTCTGACTCCTGGTTTTTCAGCTCAGGTCATGATCTCACAGTTCGTGAGATGAAGCCCCACTTCAGTCTCTGCACTCACAGCATGGAGCCTGCTTGGGATTCTCTCTCCCTCTCTCTGCCCCTCCCCCACTCACTTGCTTTCTTTCTCTCTCTCTCTCTCTCAAAATAAATAAACTTTAATAAAATGAAGTGGCTTATAAAATCAAAAGAACTGTGGTTACTTAAAGGCCAGGCCATCTATGGTTGGCTGACTGAACCATAATTGCTTAATGTGAATTCTCTTCCCAGACTGGTAAAAGCAAAATATGAAAGTGGAAGCAGCAGAATAAGACAACAGTAAGTGTTTAAGAGGACACGAGCCTCTTAGAACAGAGAGAAACTTTGGGAGCAAGGTTTTAAAACTATATGTAGGCTCAGAGGCAAAGGTGTGATTGCCATTATTCCTTAATTGCTCCCATAGCTAGTATGGCATGGGAGTTAGGAAGCTGAGGTTAGTCTTATCTTAATTCTCATTTAGGGATGGTCTTCCCTCTATCTTAAGTAATTGTCCTTTTAAAATCTAAACTTGTATGAGAGCTCCTTATTTACCCATGTCGACTTATGGGAGACACTTAATTTTGAGATGTTCTCATTTCTCTCAAACCACCTTCCTCTTTTTTTTTTTTTTTCAACGTTTTTATTTATTTTTGGGACAGAGAGAGACAGAGCATGAACGGGGGAGGGGCAGAGAGAGAGGGAGACACAGAATCGGAAACAGGCTCCAGGCTCCGAGCCATCAGCCCAGAGCCCGACGTGGGGCTCGAACTCACGGACCGCGAGATCGTGACCTGGCTGAAGTCCGACGCTTAACCGGCTGCGCCACCCAGGCGCCCCCCACCTTCCTCTTTATAAGGCCTCAATCATTTCTAAATCTAAAGTATAATTGAAAAGCCAAAGTGAACACCTGCATTTAGTTAGAACTCAAAAACTAAATTGATATATATATATACAAAACATTTTTAGTCATTCACTAAAGGCAATTTGCCCTTAAAGGAATAAGGATAAATTTTTGCATGAAAAGATTGTGTAATTTCTGATCCAAGAAGACTAAGTTATTTTGACACATTTTTAAACCTTCGATGTGCAAAGCACTTGGCATTTAAAGGAAACTTTAGTGAAGTATTATAAAAATGGTGGACTTACATAAGAAACCAAATGTATTCTTTAATAAAGGAAACTCTTAACCAATAATATAAACTCTGTTATCTAGAGTTCCATTCTCCAAAATCTCTATTAGATGCCTCATAATTTGATGTATCTTTGCTTTGCCAGTAAAATGGTAATTAATATCGGGAAGATAATTTTGAGAAACTGCAAAGACCTTGATGTACCTCTTGAATAGTATAGTTTTATTTGCAAGCTAAGTATCTCCAGGTCTCAGCACCTGTGAATTCAGATGGGGTCACCTTAGTAACAATAATCCATATATCCCAAATTATCTCTTTACCTCTCCTAGCAGCTCAAGCTCCCTGCAAAGTCTCCACTCCCACAAGTACTTTGGGAGTCATGTCATATAGGCTCAAAAACATGTTAGCTCTAGTTACCACTTGACATTTCCCCACAAATATTTGAGTGCCGACTATTCTAGGATGATGAGAATATAGCACTGAACAAAGAGACAAAGCCCTGCCCTTTGTGTCCTACTGCAGCTCCAGCCCCTCTCTGCCTTTTGCTGGCAAAGCAAAGCTGTATGGGATTGCCCTCAGTGAAAATCCATCTGGACCAAGGTTGCAGTCTTCTGTTTCTCTGGTTTTGCCACCAATCCTTGCGATACCACAGTGGTGTTATGCTCAGTGCAAGGGTAGCTATGTTTCTTATCACACTTCATAAAAATGGGTCCTTTTGTTTTTCTTCTGATCCCTTTCTCCTGGAGACCTCAAGGGAATCCTAAATCCATAAACCCCTCTATTCCCTTCCATCCTTCCTTTTGTTCTGTCACCTAGGCATGTATATAACTTTTCCTAGAAGCCAGAGATAAAGTACCAGCATAAATCTGTTCATGCAAATAGTGCCTAAGGGCCCACCAACTACCTCTTTTTAATCACACACACCCAGATAATTCCCTTTGAGCTCAGCTGGGACCACCCTAGCTATGTAGCCTTAGGTTTATTTTGATCTATTGCAGCTCTTTGAAAATAGGCAATACATATAAAATATATGGTAACTCTGTTAAGCAGAGTATTTGACCATAATACCTCATTCACCAGCTGCGACAGAGAACAGATATTACTGTATTGTCTGTATTATATAGACATCATTGAATTCTTTTTTTAGAAAAAGGTGTCACCTATCAACTGTTGTATTCTGTTTGACTTCTTACTTCGGGCCAGAAGTAGATGTCCTACTTTTCTGATATGACTACTTTCTGATATGACTGTTCCTTGTATATAAAAAAGCTAAATATTATAAGGAACTAAAGGAATATGTAAAAACAGCATACATTATTTAAAGAGAACCCAAATTCCTCAACATGATAAAAAATGCCCACTGGTATAAATGGTTGTTAAATATGTACACATTTTAGATTAATATTGTAAAAATTTTAAATATAAATATCTTTAAAAATATTTCTAAATGTTGTCAGAATTGTTAATGGCAAGATGAATATTGTCCTTTAAAAATCTGGGGGCGCCTGAGTGGCTCAGTTGGTTAAGCGTCCGACTTCGGCTCAGGTCATGATCTCACGGTCCGTGAGTTAGAGCCCCATGTCGGGCTCTGTGCTGACAGCTCAGAGCCTGGAGCCTGCTTCAGATTCTGTGTCTCCTTCTCTCTCTGACCCTCCCCCGTTCATGCTCTGTCTCTCTCAGTCTCAAAAATAAATAAACATTAAAAAAATAATAAAAAATAAAAATCTAAGACAGTGTAATAGTTAACACTGAAAATATTAACATCAGTTCAATGCCTACTTTTCTTATTAAAGTCTAGTAAGAGCTAGAACCAGGAAACAAAATGCAATATCTTGAGTTCTAATAACAACACCTCACATAGAAATTTTCAAGGAAGTGTTTCTCATAAGTAAGTTATTGAATTATGTCCAAATACCAGGAAGTAGGAAAGTTATAAGATAAGCATTAGGGTATACAAGCTGACCTTCTCCAATGGCGTTGAGATTGGCCAAAGGTATTGATTGTTACAACCTGAGCTGGAAGATCCCAAAGGCTGATGCTAATGGTACCACCCTCTCACCTTCCTGAGTTTATCTTCATTCCACTTCATCTTTGTTCATCCATTTGCTAATTAACCTTATATTAGAAAAGATGCCCTGTATAAGGTAGTAAGAGGCAGGACTGTCCCTAGAATCCTGCCCATGGAGATCTTTTTGCCTGATCTGCCACTTCCTCTTCTCCCCTACCTTCATTCACTTCTTCTCCAGTTGCTTTACCAACTTCTTCAAGTCACTCCATCTAAAAATGCTTCTTCCCTACTTCTCCCATTTTGGCCTAAATAACCTTTCTATGTGCTTTCATACCTCCATCCTAAGGACATTTTACCCTGTAATGTGTTCATTACCATATCCTCAGTCTTCTCTATAATTAACCTACTATGGGTCAAGCAGGGCTAATCACTAATAACATATATGAATGACAATGAATTAATAAAACAGTGAATGAACCAAACGACTAAAAATGAAAAGTTCAAATGTTGGCCCTCTAGAGTTCACATTCTAGTGGGAAAGGCTGTCAAAGGAAAAAATACTAATACTGAAACATGATACATACATACAAAGAGCTTATGAGCACAGAGGAGAGAGTCATGTATTCTGATTTAAGGAAGGCTTTAAAGAGGAAGTGACATGTGAACTGGGTCATCATTGTTTTGCTACTGTGTGGCCTTTCACATTTAGTCTTTTCCTTTTTCTTCTTCTCCACCTTGTTTGGTGTTTATGTTTAGTGGTAAACATATATTGTTTCATAGTTTTCCATTTTGAGTTCAGAGTAGAAAAACAGCTATTTAATTTCTGGGGTAGCAGCTATCAGGTAATTATTATGATCTAAAGGTTATCCATCATATGCTTGGATGAGCAGTGACCAAGCTTCAATTAGTTCTTACAACTGACAGCTGTCCTGAGTAATAGACCAATAGATGCAGATTATCTAGGGCAACATCAATTGCTTAAAGACTGTCTTGTCTGGTGTGACTTTAGGGCAGTGGTTCTGACCCAGGAATGATTTTGACCCCCAGGGGATATTTGGCAAGGTCTAAAGATATTTTTGTTTGTTACAAACAAGGAGGAGGTGCTGCTGGCATCCAGTAAGTAAAGCCAGGGATGCTGCTAAACGTCTTGCAATGTATATGTACAACAAAGAAATATCTGGTTCAAAATGTTAGTAGTGCAAAGACTGAGGAACCCAACTTTAGGGTTATCTGCTGAATACTTTTTTTTTTAAATTTTCATTTGGAAAACAATATGAGATGATTCTAATTAGTAAGCAACATTAAGACTAGATAAGTTAATACCACATTATATTTGTCATATCAATTTGATATTTTAATAATTTCAGTTGTCAGCTTGGTCACTGTAAGGTTTGTTTTAGTTACTAATATATTCTATATTACTAAAAGATGTCCAGGCTCATCTGGCTTATAAAATTTTTAAATCATGCATGTAAATTGAATGAAAATTTGAAACTATAGGCAAAAAAGAAAAAAGTCAACTGAAGTTCTACTATGCAAAGATAATTAATATTAATACATTGGCATATATCTTTCTAGCCATTTCTCTGTGCATGTACATATGTATTTAGATTTTAATATGTTTTCCTTAAAATAATAACAAAAGGTCTTATGAAAAGTTAAGCCCTAAAATTTATATTTATTTGCAAAACCCTAGCAGCTTATACCTGTACCAATATGACCATCAGCATTTAGTTGATGATACCATTGGTTTTAATTAGTTGTGTTTAAAAATGTTAATTGGCTAATTTCTTGATTTTTTTTTTTCAAATTACCTGGTCTTTGGTGTCATGTTAACCATCATTGACTCTTGGAGGCCGCCCCAAAATTGACCAATGGAACTTGCCTTCTCTTTTCCTTTTCTACATAATATCCTCATCAAACTTCCCTGTGGCAATGGGCCTTAAATTGGTAATTGGTGAATTGTCAATTGGGCCGATTTACACTAGCATTTCACATGCATTCTGCTGCCTGTCTCTACTATGTATTTTGATGTAAGAAGCAGTATTTACCTCAATTAGGCTCTCTTTTAAGTTACAAATGTCATTTGTTTGTTAAATATGAAGGCTTGTAATTTAATTACAAAAAGCTTTAACAAAAGTAACATTATTATTTCAAATCAGCACTAGTGTCCTTCTAAATTCTTTTTGTTTTCTCTCATTCTCTCCCTGAACCAATTTTTAAAGTCATAGAATAGTATCTTAAACTTAAAAAAAAAATCTAACAAGTTATAATCCTGATGGTGAAATAGTTCCTATTTTTGCTAATATACCTGTTTTTATTTCATTTATTGCAATTATTTAGTCTCATGATAATCAGAATTTCCTGATATTCTTGATGAAACTTGTGGGAAAATCAGAGATTAAATGGTATTTCTGAAAAGCTTGGGCATAGACCAGTCATCCATTTAAATCTTAGCACTTTGAAAAGAAAGACATTCAAAGTATATTATTCCCAAGATCTTAGAAATTCTGTGTTCAATTAATGGATTACTTGGTATGATGGTTTAGTTTAACTCTTTTTTAAAAAATTTCATTAATAATGCACAAAAGAGCCAAATTTGCTTATACCAGAGATGGTATAGTTTGGAATATTGTGTAATTTGTTTTTACACATTTGTCTTTGGTTTAGGAGTAAAAAAAAACCCTAAAGCTTCCTGTACATTAGAGACATATAAATGCAACAGTGATTAAAAAGAGCAATGCAGATGATTAAAATGTGGGTGAAATAATAAATATAACTGTAGTGACCAACATAGTCTCTAGATGGAAGTTATGGATTGATATCTCCAACAAATTGGAAATTTTATTTTGAAGTTTCATTTTTTCAGTATTAATAAACCATTCTCCTTCATCAGATGACATCTACAAGGAAACATTTGCCCAAGTACTTGCTCTTTAGTTTAAAATATAAGATTTAAAAATAAAAAGTCAATTTAAGAGTAAGTCTCGTTATTATATCATAATCATGTGGTTGTTTTTTTCATACTATACTAAAAGTCTAAGGCATATAATATATTCATAGAAATATATTTTTATTACATTTGCACATTATTTAGGCAAAATATGTTTTTAGGTTACCTTCAGGTAACAGCCTTTAATGCATAGGCAAGATTAACTATTACTATAACTGCTTATGTATGTGATGTTCTTGCTCATTTTTGTAAGCACCTGAAAATAATTGCTTTACTTTTGCTTTTAAACAGACCAGCATGTTTTGGTGTTTTCTGTTTTTCATAGTCTATCAGCATGGTTTGGGTTGCCAAGTAACAGAAAGCATAATTAAAATTGGCTTAAGAAGATGGTTTTACTTTCACACATCACAAGAAATGTAGAGGTGAGGCACTCATAGCATTGGTTAATTCAGTAGCTTAGTGAGAACACCTAGAATGTGAGATTTTTCCAAATATTTCTGTTCTGCCATCCTTGGCATGTTGGTTCATTGTTGGAAAATGACTGCAGTTGTTCCAGGCATCACATGAAAAAATAGTGATATCTAACAATGAAGAGAGTGTTGCCTTACATGAAGCTTTTTTATTTTTATTTTTTATTAGAGAAAACTTTTCTGGAAGCCCCTGTGCAGACTTTTCCTTCTAATTCTGCTGTTTGGGATTGAATTACATGCTCATCTCTAAACTAATCATTGTCAAGGAGAATCTTGGACTAATAATGATTCACTTTTGGAATGGGGGCAAGACCCCTTCCCTGAGTATGTGACTATGTAGAGAGTGAGAAGCCAAACCAATCCAGGGCTCTGCCAGTAAGTAAAAAAGGCTGACATTAGATGGATTACAGCAGGGAGCTAACAATATCTATAAAATAGACAACACAAAATGCATTGCTCAGCATTTTTGGAATTGTCAGAAGTTCCAAATTGGCAAAATACATACAAATGAGATATATTTGTGAAATGCACACTTTTGTTCATTTATTTTTTTTTTCAAAAACCATAGGGAATAGTGGGGAGGAGCTAAGATGGCAGAGTAAGCAGTAGGAGGACCCTTGGCTTGCCTTGTCCCTTGAACACAGCTAGATGAATATCACATCATTCTGAATACCCAAGTAATCGACCTAGGACTCACAGAACAAACTTCAAAACTAGAGGGAGAGAAGAGGCGACATTGTGGAAGGTAGGAGATGCAGAGACGTGATTTGGGGGAGAAAAGGATCAAGTGTCCTGTGGAGGGGAGGGAGCCCTTGTCATGGAGAGACATGAAGGAGAGAGAGAGAGAGATAATTGCACAGAGGATCATACAAGAAAAACACTTCCCCAAAGTCAATGACTGTGAAAATGAGGGGTTGACTATCATGAATTGTTACAACCAGCAGGACTCAAAGACTGTAGTTACAGAAATCCATGGTATGGCCAGTGTGGAGCCAGGTCAGTGTGCTGCAGTGCTCCTGTGAATGAAGGCAGAGATCTTTGTAGCAAACTGTGCAATCAGAGGATCCCAGTACACACAGGGAGAGACAGTTTCCCCTTCTTGGAGCACATCTGGTAGGGGTGGCATTGCCTCTCCAGGGACAAAGGAGCCAACTGGCACCCTTACCCTCCTCCTCCCCTCAGCAAAGACACAGACATCTTCTGAGAACAGCTAACATGTACACTGGCTCTTTGCTGCCCTTTACTCCAAAATTAATACTCCTGTGCTTTCATGGGACTGCCCTTCTGGAACAAACCTGCATCATTACAGAGTACAGAAAAACCCTCCCCCAGAGGACCAGTGTGAGTCCCTCCTCCTCCCCTCCCCTGCTTTCCAGGTTCCTAAAGTTTGGAGTTTTAAAATCACTTGGCCCGCCTGGGAAAGAAGACAGGTGCTCTGCACTGCCAGGCAGACAGACAACCCAGGCACAGGGTGAAGGCAGGGATCTGAGAGATACAAGGGATACACGAAGAGAGATTGTTCACACTTCTGGGAGGGCTTCCAGGACAGCAGTGGGTGTGGGCTCCCCTCTCTGGGAGGAGGGAGGAAGCTGGCACAATTTTTCTCCTCCATCCCTCAGCATAAACTAACTTCAGTAACCAGCACAGCACCAAAAGTGGCAGCCTGAACTGCTTATACCAAGCCTCACCCCTCTGTGCTCTGCAGGTGCTACTGTTCTTGGGCAAATATGCCTGAGAACCATAAAAGTAGACCTTTCCCCCATAAGAGGAATACAAACCCCTGCTGTACCTCCATCTAAACATAGAATTTTGCAAATCTTTAGCTCTAGTGGAAATAGCATTGGATCTCTTTTAGCAAGCAGACCACAGCATACCTAGTTAAAACTCACCACACTTTGGCCAAGGTCCAAACACTCCCCACACCAGGCAAGGAGAAACTCTGCAGAAAACTGATCTGAGGGAAAGAGCAACCAAAACATAGTAGCAGAGTGCACAAAAAACACACCAGAGACACTTCCTGCAGTGTCAGGCCCTGGACAGTGTATGACTTCTTCATAAAGCCATTATTCTCAGGAGCAGGAAACAACAGGTTTTCCTAACACAGAAGAAGACAAAGACAAAGACCTAGACAAAATGCCAAGATGGAGAAATTCATTGCAATGGAAAGAACAAGAAAAGGTCATGGCTAGGGATCTCACTGAAACATATATAAGTAATAGGCCTGTTCCAGAATTTAAAGCAATAATCATAAAGATACCAGCTTGGCTTGAAAAAAAAAATCATAGAAGACACTAGGGAGTCCCTTACCACAGAGATAAAAGACCTAAAAACTAATCAAGCTCAAATAAGAAATGCTATAACCAAGATGTGAAACCAACTGGATGTAATGACCACAAGGATAGAAGAAACAGATGAATGAATAAGTGATATAGACGATGAAGCTATGGACAATAATAAAGCTGAAAAGAAGACGGAAAGTAAAATACTGGATCACAAATGTAGATTTAGGGAACTCAGTGACTCTATAAAGCATAATAACATTCATATCATAGGAGACCCAGAAGAAGAATAGAGACAAAAGGGGCAGAAGGTTTATTTGAGAAAATTATAGCTGAAAACTTAGCTAATCTGGCGGAATGAAACAGACATCCAGATCCAGGAGGTACAGAGAACTTCCATCAAAATCAATAATTCCAGGCTAACAATAAGACATATCATTAAATTTGCAAAATATAGAGATAAAGAAAATATTCTAAATGCAGCAAGACAAAAGAAGTCCCTAACTTACAAGGGAAAACAAATAAGGTTAGTAGCAGATCTCTCCACAGAAATTTGGCAGGCCAGAAGGGAGTGACATGATATATTCAACATGCTGAATAGCCAATAATATTCTATCCAGCAAAGTTGTCATTCAAAATAGAAGGAATATAAAGGGTTTTTCAGACAAATACTAAAGGAGTCTGTGACCACTAAATCAGCACTCCAAGCAATATTAAAGGGAACTCTGAGTAAGAAAGAAAGACCAAAAGCAACAAAGATTAGAAAGGTACATAGAACATCACCAGAAAAAACAATAAGACAAGCAATAAAATGGCACTAAAATCATATCTATCAAAAATCATTCTGAATGTAAATGGACTAAATGCTCCAATCAAAAGATGTAGGGTGTCATAATGGTAAAAAAAAAAAAAAAAATCCACATGCTGCCTACAAGAGACTCATTTTAGACCTAAAGACACCTGCAGATTGAAATTGACAGGATGGAGAACCATCTGTCATGCTAATGGATGTCAAGAAGGAAGGAAAGGAAGCCAGAGTAGCAATACTTATATCAGACAAACTATATTTTTTAAAGACATACAGAAGGACACCATATCATAATAAAGGGATCTATACAACAAAAAGAGCTAATAATTGTAAATATTTATGTCCCCAACTTGAAAGATCCAAAATATATGTAAAACAATAACAAACATGAAGGAAATCATTGATAATAATACAATAATAGTAGGGGACTGTTACATCCCACTTATAGCAATGGACAGTTCCTCTAAGCCAAAAATCAACAAGGAAAAAATGGCTTAGAATAGCACACTGAACCAGATGGACTTAACAGCTATATTCAGGACATTTCATCCTAAGGCAGCAAAATACACATTCTTTTTGAGTCCACATGAAACATTTTGCAGAGTAGATCCCATATGTGATCAGAAATCAGGCCTCAACAAGTACAAAATAATGAGATCATAACCATGCATATTTTCAGATGACAGCACTATGAAACTTGAAGTCAACCACAAGAAAAAATTTGAAAAGAGCACAAGTACATGGAGGTTAAAGAACATCCTACTAAAGAATGCATGGGTCAACCAGGAAATTAAAGAAGAAATTGAAAAAATATATGGAAACAAATGATAATGAAAGCATGATGATCCAGATCCTTTGAGATGAAGTAAAAGAGGTGCTAAGAGGGAAATACATAGCAATACAGGCCTATCTCAAGAAGCAAGAAAAATCTTAAATACATAACCTAACCTTACACCTAAAAGAGCTAGAGAAAGAACAAATGATGCTTAAAGCCAGCAGAAGGGAAATAATAAAGATTAGAGCAGAAATAAATGATATACAAAAGCAAACAAACAAACAAACAACACAGTAAAACAGATCAATGAAACCAAGAGCTGGTTCTTTGTTTTTTTTTTTTTTGTTTGCTTGTTTGTTTGTTTGTTTTGTCTTTTTTTAAGTCTGTTTGCTTGTTTTTGTGAGAGAGAGCATGTGTGCATGAGAGGGAGAGGGACAGAGGGAGGGAGAGAGACAATCCCAAGAAGGCTTGGCACCATCATCACAGAGCCCAACATGGGGCTCAAACTCTTGAAATGTGAGATCTGAGCCAAAATCAACAAAATTAACTTACTGAGCCACCCAGGTGTCCATAGGAACTGGTTCTTTTAAAGAATTAATAAAATTGATAAGCCCTTAGCCACACTTACAAAAAGAAAACAGAAAGGACCCAAACAAAATCACAAATGAGAGAAAAGTGATCACAACCACCACCACAGAAATACAATTATATGAGAATGTTATGAAAAATTATATGCCAACAAATTGAGCAATCTAGAAGAAATGGATAAATTCCTAGAAACATGTAAACTACCAAAACTAAAACAAGAAGAAATAGAAAATTTGACCAGACCCATAACAAGTACAGAAATTGAATTAGTAATTAAAAATCTCCCAAAAAGCAAGAATCCAGGCCCACTAAAAAAAGAGAATTATAGGCCAAATCCCTGATGAGCATGAGTGCAAAAATTCTCAACAAAGTAATAGCAAATTGAATCCAACAGTACGTAAAAAGAATAATTCACCATGATCAAGTGAGATTTATTCCTCGGCTGCAAAGGTGGTTCAATATTCTCAAATCAATCAATGTGAAACACTACCTTTATAAAAGAAAGGATAAGAACCACATAATACTCTTAATAGCTAAAGAAAAAGCATTTGACAAAGTACAGCATCCATTCTTGATAAAGACTCTCAATAAAGTAGGGATACAGGGAACATACCTTAATATCATATAGTCCATATACAAAAGACCAACAGCTAATATCATCCTCATTTGCAAATGACATTTCTGATAAAGGGTTAGTATCCAAAAATATAAAGAACTTATAAACTCAACACCCCCAAAATGAATAATCTAAAAATTTAGCTGAAGACATGAATAGACATTTTTCCAAGAAGACATACACATGACTGACAAGCACGTGAAAAGATGCTCAACGTCACTCATCATCACGGAAATAAAAACCAAACTACAATGAGGTATCACCTCATACCTGTCAGAATGGCTAGAATCAACAACACAAGAAACAACACGCATTGGCAAGGATGTGGAGAAAGAGGAACCCTCTTTCACTGTTGGTGGGAATGCAAACTGGCACAGCCACTCTGGGAACAGGTATAGAGGTTCTTCAAAAAGTTAAAAATAGAAGTATGCTATGATCCAACAACCGCACTATTAGGTATTCTAATTAGGTATTAGAATACAAAAATACTGATTCAAAGGGACACATACACCCCGATATTTACAGCAGCATTATCAACAATAGCCAAATTATAGAAAGAGCCCAAATGTCCATTGACTGATTAGTAGATAAAAAAGAGGTGGTATATAGCCATAAAAAAGAATAAAATCTTCCCATTTTCAAGGACATGGATGGATCTAGAATGTATTATGTTGAGTGGAATAAGCCAGTCAGAGAAAGACAACTATCATATTATTTCACTCATGTGGAATTTAAGGAAAAAAAAGCACACCAGAAAACAGACTCTTCTATAAAGAACAAATTGAGGGTTGCTGGAGGGGAGGTCGGTGGGGGGTGGGGGGGTGGGTGCGTTAAATGGGTAATGGGCATTAAGGAGGGCACTTGTGATGAGCACTAAGTGTTATATGTAAGTGATGAATCATTAAAATCTCTTGAAACTAATATTGCACTATATGTTAATTAACTGAAATTTAAATAAAAACTTGAAACAAAAAAATTAAAAATAATTTAAAAATAGAATCATGGGAAATGTAAATGTAAGTAGAAAACATTTCTTTAATTTACAAGTTATCTTTTCCTGTTTGTTTTCTGCCTTTAGTTGGAGTAAATTTATACAAGACAGCCATGCTTTTCCAGCTTGTTTGCTTATTCTTTTTCTCCTTCATCACTGTTTTGTTTACTAAAATGTCTAAGCTTAATGTGAATGGGGATAACAATACAATAAAGTATAAATATAATTATTAGGAAATTATATTATGGTTTAAAACATAGTAAATGCTATGTAAAGAAAAAAATTGCGCCAAATGGAATGACCACATGAAAGTTGCTGAGATGTTTCCTCATTAGTCATAAATTTCCTTCTACAATCAATGTTTTAGATTTAGATTTTGGCATTATAGTTTCCCCCCCTCCTCAGGTATAGGAATCAGTGAATTTTCCTGTTGAGAAGACTTCAGTAGTTGAAATTAGATGATTTTTAGACAAACTTGTTTCTCAGGCTGTATATCCTTTTATGGCATAGGAAAAATAAAAATGAATTCTGTCCCACTTTAGAGAAGGAATCTTGCCAAAGGCTTTATCATTTCAGTTCAATAATCTTAGCATTATTTGCTAGAATATGGAGGATATGCAGACAAGATCTTTACCTAGAAGCATAGCACACTCCCTACTTTTAGACATGGGTCAAATTCAAAACTTAAAAGAAACTAATGAGAAGATGTCTGTCCTTTTCCTAATATTATTTCTAAATCTATGTTCTTATCCTTGTTAATTAAGTAAATTAACACCTGTCCTTTTTCAAGAGAAAACAAAACAGAGCAAAACAGTGCCTCAGACAAATACTAATTCAACCTCGGTGACTACTTCTTTCCCAAGGATGATAGACATTAATATCCTAATATGAGTTTCTAGACATAGAAGCTCTGACAAAAGATACTTTTAGTAAAAGTATACTTTTAGTGCCAAAAATATGAAAAATTATAAGGAACTTACAAAGATATTTAGTTTATCTTGGATTCCTTTCACGCTGGTCCTTGTTCTCTGCCAGCTGTCAGCTAGTTTATCTGATAATCTAATGCAGTACTAATGTATCACTTATTCTGTACTACATATGTGCCCTTTAAATTCAGGAAAATGCCTTAATCCAGCAGAGCAATTGTACTGTGAGGAACTTCTTACAGCATGGTTAGCTGACAGAGGAAATATTTAGGAGAAGGGCAGACTTACTTGAACCTCTGAAAGAAAGTCTTGTAGGCAGCTACCTAATTATGCCTGGGTGTAGGATTTTTTCCCCCATCAAGGACATTCTACAACTTAACCTGGATGTTATGGTCTTCTAATTCAGCTTTATGATCTTTGTTTTAAAGATTTGTATCATTTAGTAATGGCTTCTCTTGGGATATAGACCAGGGATCAGCAATTAATGACCTAGGGGCTAAATCCAGCCGGTCCTCTGCTTTTGTACATAACGTGGATTTGGCACAATACCATGTCCATTTTTTAAATTATTTGTGGCTGCTTTCTTTTTTTTTTATTTTTTAAATTTTTTTTAATGTTTATTTATTTTTGAGACAGAGAGAGACAGAGCATGAACGGGGAAGGGCCAGAGAGAGAGGGAGACACAGAATCTGAAGCAGGCTCCAGGCTCTGAGCTGTCAGCACAGAGCCCGACGCGGGGCTTGAACTCATGGACCGTGAGATCATGACCTGAGCCGAAGTCGGACGCTTAACCGACTGAGCCACCCAGGCGCCCCGTGGCTGCTTTCACCCTATAATGGCAGCACTGAGTATTTGAGAGAGTCCATGTGCCACACAGGCTGAAAGTCTGTCCAGCCCTTTTTACAGAAAAAGCATGCAGATCCTTAATGTGGAACATACAAAGAATGATGTTAAGGTGAGATTCTGATAGGGAGATCATAAAAAACAGATACAGTCTCTTTTGTTTAAACTTTCAAATGCAGTCCCTCCTTATGAGGGGAGAGCTTTTGAGAAGATGGGAGTCAGGAATTTAATTGGAAGAGATGTGGTATCAACTTGGCTGTTGATTTTCCCTTTCCTGTCTGGGTGTCATTAATTCTTTATATATTGCCCCTGAGGCAGAATTACTCCACGCATCTTGCATGCCAGGCAGGATGACTGCAGGAGCTAACCCCAGGCTTAGTGTATGAGACCTAGGACATGCTTAACCAATAGTCCTGATCCCACTTATGCATCCCTGGAGACAAAAGACACTTAGTGCATATATTATATAAGTACACAATATATGCTTTACAATCTCCCCATACTCTATATATAGTGCAATACACATACAGCCTCATTAGTGGGAAAATATTTTGTCATAACATGGGCATGATTTTGGTTTTTATTTTTAATAGAAATATCTTCTCAGTCTATTTCTTTAGATCCCTGTCAGTGTTAATTATGAGCATTACCAAGGGTCTACCATTGGTCCTACATAATTTTTCCAGTGCAGTTCATATCTATTCTCATGGTTTATACTCTTTTCTGAGTTGCAATCTTATTCTTCAGTTCTAGACTCAAGTTTATTGTCTGTCACATGCCTCTAACTAGATTTTCCCACAGCTGTCTCCAATTCAGAATATTCAGAATATAATTCATTACATTTTTTCCCAACTTCTTTCCATATTCTCTGTTTTGATTAATAGAATGACTTGTTACCATTTCTCTCACTATTCACATCTGTTCAATACCCAGTTCATTTCAATTCTGCCTGAATCATCTTCACTTTAACTGCTCTAGTTTTGGTATTTATTGTATCTCCCCTGAACTATAGCAATAATATTTTTAGTCATCCTAACTTCAGTCTTAACCACCCTCCCAAACTTTTTACCACTGCCAAATATTTCTTTGTAAAACATAGGTCTCATTGGGACACTCATCTTCTCAGAAATCTGTAATGGCCTACCATAGGTGGCAGTAAAGTCTTAAGCAGCCCTCCATTATCCTTTTCCTTTGCAATGCTCACAGTTTCCCTTCCAGTGGCAAAATCATGTTCATCTTCCAAGACTCTATTCAGTGGCTGTTTTCTCCATTACATCTTTACTAGTATCTCTTCCCCAACTCCAAGGAGAATTAATTTCTCCCTATGTTCATATCATGTTGTTAATGTGGCATTGTAACACCCAACTCATTATAATTGGTGATATGCAGACTTGCCCTTTTCTTTATGCTGTGAGTTCCACTGGAGTAAATGTATCTCATTTGTCTTTGAGTTTTTATCAAAGAAGACTCCTCTTATCAAGACTCCACCTTTTATCAAGAAAACTCCTCTATAAATAATGGCATAGTATCTACGGAAGGAGATAAAGAAGAGGTCAGTAGAATATTAGTATAGTAGGAAAAGGACATTGTCATCAGTAAGTAAGCAGTGTTATTTAACCAAATCTAGATCATGACCAAGAATAGAATCACAATTGAGATGTGTTTTACACTGTGGAATATAGCTGCAGTGCTCATATGCACACAGAATGGCTTGTTTCCCAGAATGCAATCACCATTTTATAACAGTGTCCTTATTATTTCTAGTTTTGAAAAGAGGATCTTCAGTAATATCTGGTTCCAATATCTATTCCGTCCAAACCCAATTTTGAAATGATCACACTATAATATCGTTCTCAGATATTTTCACAGATCAACTCTTTCTGGCTATATGAACCCAAGATTCATGGTGTCACAGACAGTAATGGCATTGTATATTCATTTTATTTTTCATGTTTTATAAACTAATGACTCAGACAAGTACACCTATGGAGTCAAAAAACCCTAGAAAGAAACAGAGGAATTCCCTATGGGCTTCTGGCATGTTTTCCAACCCCTTTAGCACCTAAGTAGCTAGTCTTTCAAATAAGCTGATAGGGAAAGAAGGTTTATAACTTTACTTCATTCTACTGTTTTGCCATCCTTCCTGTAAAGTTCTTTTTAATTATCAGTTTCTTAGAAAAGAATTCAGACCCTATCATTCTGACTCCTGAAAATGTGAAAGATACCTAATAAGCTTTGTTCTTTCAGTAAATACCCAGTTCATGTCCATGGATATAGTTACATCCTTAATCCTATTTTCCCTGAGGTAAATTATCCATCTTGTGTTTGTGGTGTGGCATTTACCAAACTTTTAGCACTTCTCTTATTCTTCATCAGACGTCTTTTCAGTTTTTTATATATCCCTTAAACAGAGGAAGAGCCAGATGTGTGAGGCCTGAGCTTATACAGTTTAGGAGAAATCATTTCAGGAAAAGAATATAAAAAGTAACTTTCTTCTACAAATTCTACAAAAATACATTTCCAGGTAAACATATTGCCAGCACCCCTCCCATGCAAGTGAGAAGTCCTGATTGCTTTTGCTTCATTAGCTTCATGGTGAATCTGTCTCTGCCCTTAGAGCTGTTCTGCCCATAAATTAAGCACAACCCTTTAAAAAAGGCAAAACTGTCAAAAAGGATAAACCCAAGTAAGAACATTGTTATCACATGTGCTAAGCTAGTATTTACACTAAATTAATCATCACTGTCTTCATTAAGAAATAGTTATTGCACTCCTACTTTGTATTAGGTGCTATGTTTACCTTATACTTAAGAGTGCTTATCTAAATATAATATCACACCTTAAGCAAGTGAAACCAACATAATGCCTGCTTTTTCAGACACTATTAAACTAAGCCAAAACTGAAACAAACGTGAACAAGAGAAATATATGGATATCTGAATGCATGTTAAATATTTAACAGATACATTAACATTATATACAAGAAAGAATGAGTGCACCTTGTAGTGATGGTTAGTAAAGCAGGTTTCAGGTCTCCAATATAATATGAAGAAGGAGAGGTTTATTTTTTTTAAGCTTTATTTATTTAAGTAATCTTTACACCCCGTGTGGGACTTGAACTCACAACCCAAGATCAAGAGTTGCATGCTCCTCCAAAGGAGCTGGTCAAGTGCCCCAGTCTTCTTCTAATTAATGAAAATGACATGTTCTTTACCAATAACATAGCATGCATGGAAGTATCAAGTTAACTTCAGAACTGTTGTAACCTCTACGGGCTGTGTTGTCATTCTTTCCATGTCTCATCAGTGCTCCCTTTTTTATTTGTGTTGCTTGGATTGTACTTGTTTAGAGTTATATGTATTTCTCTACATATGAAAATTACCCTGACTGTTCAGACATTAATAAAGGGAAAGGTGCTACCCCATAATTACTGGAAGGATATCAATATTTTGGAAAGTAGGACAACCCATCAATCACTTTCTACTTAGAAAAGCCTAAGAGTTCTGATGGCAATCAAGATAGCTTTGTGAAGAGTAAATTGAGCAAAACCATTTTAATTTACTTCTGTGAAAGAACCTGTGCCTTTATAGTCCAAGAGAAAGAAATCTCTATTATTTGCTAAGATTTTGATTCCCTCTCTTGTGACATTCATTCTCAATTTTGGCTGGTAAAAAAAAAAAAAATAGGATCTAGACTTTAGATTCTAGAATACTATTTCAAATGACAGTAAGACAGTGTTCCAGGTGAGTGAGTCTTAGACATTAGCTAAAAGAGGACTAACACTGGAGAATGTGTGCTTCTTTGGATGACTCCTACGTGCCAGGAGCACCATGCATATAATTTATTTTTGGATGTGTATGTTCCTTCAGAAACAGGATCCAGTTCAGTTAGGATTTAGTAAAATATAAAATAATTAAAGGCATCATCCAGGTAGCATAGAAACAAGAACATACACAAGTTCATTAGAAAAAGATTTTTGATTCTTAGTGGAAGGGTACTAACCATGAACCATCAGTATATGAGGTGTGGCTATTTTTTTTTTTTTAAGAAAAACCAGAAATGTGTAGAGTCAAAGGACTTTTACCCTCTTCATTATCCTAATTGAAAGATAATGGAATTGCCCTAAATATTTTTGAAAATGCCTATTTTGGTTTTTCCCTAAGGGTTATATAGCCTATGCTTTAGATCTTTTCGGGGTTACTATATCTGTGCAATTTGAGGGTTTGCATTTTGCAAACACCCAAAAATTACATTGAACCAAGTTTTATGAATAAAATATATGATTGAAATGGGTAACAAAATCTCTGGTCAAAATTATTATTAACCTAAAATAATGAGACTGATTTCATTTGATTCAGAGTTCAATTCTTTTTCTTTTTTTTTTCTTTTTTGTTTTGAGAGGGGGTGGAGAATGCTAGTGGGGGGAGGGGCAGAGGA
This sequence comes from Panthera pardus, assembly GCF_024362965.1. Taxonomy (NCBI): domain Eukaryota; kingdom Metazoa; phylum Chordata; class Mammalia; order Carnivora; family Felidae; genus Panthera; species Panthera pardus. The sequence goes on along the minus strand of NW_026526843.1, from coordinate 49,877,691 downwards.
AGAGAGAATCTCAAGAAGGCTCCATGCCCAATGTGGAGCCCCAACTCAGGGCTTAATCTCTTGGAGATCATGACCTTAGCTGAAGTCAAGAGTCAGATGCTTAACCAACTGAGCCACCCAGGTGCCCCTTGGAGGTCAATTCTGAAGGAGGAAGTATAATCACAAAGTAATGGCTCTTACAAAAATAAGTTTATGGCTTCCCAAGGTGGCTATCTGAATAACAGTATTCATAGTTTCAACAGATATATTGGAACCAATCTTATAAGTTTACAATTGCACCTTAAAATGTTACAAAACAAATGCTATGATATGTTAGGAAAATTGAGGCATGGGAAACTGGGAATATTTTTATATAAGATATTGGTTAGCCCTATCTTGTAGGGTATTGTTTCCAGTTTAGTCTATTTTTTGTAAGGGTATATGAGGTTGGAGGAGGCTGTAATTTACAAAATAATGTCCAACCAGTAGAGAAGACTCACAGGAAAACATAAACATCATTGAATTTATAGAAAGATCTCTATGAGAGAGTTGTTATTCTCTAGAAATTGTATTGAATGGCTTAATTTGGAGTCAACAAAAAAAATTTCCCGAGGGACTCTCTGACCCCTATCTCCCCCCACCCTTTACCCTACAAGCTGAAAAACTGCCCTGTTTTGCATTTGAGGATTAGCCTCACTTTTATGGAATTCAGTCACTGTAGTGGTTCCTGTGGAAAAGTTATACCTCCGTGAAGCATTTTTTAAGGAAGATATTGACTAGTTTTATATTTCTCAGCAGCTAATAGACAAGATAAGGGCTTAAGAAACTGACAGCTTTTAGTTAGACATAAGGAAGTATTTTCTTTTAGAAGTGATTAAGTATCAGGACAGATTCTGAGGGAGGTCATGGAACCCTATTCACAAGCAGAAGACTACAGCAAGCATTTCTTCAGGGCCCTTCCTGTTCTGAGTCTATATTTCTACTTGTCAAGGTAATTTGATATTCTTATCTAAGTCTCCAAGGTGCTTTTCAACCCCTCCCAAATTGGTCTTATCAAAACCCTTATTGATTGTGCTGCCTCTTCCATCTTCTAAGATGGTGACAGTAATAAGGCAGTAAACTCAGCCTTAGCCCTGTAACATACCACTTGTTTTATCCTTTCCCCACACCCATGCCTCCCCAAGATGTCCTCCCATTAAAATATTCTATCAGTGACCTTAAAATTTCAGTTTGTTATTTGGTTCAAAATAAAATTTTTTTTAAAAAAGCTAGAAATTAACTTCATATAGCCGCTCAAAAGTGCTTTGCAGATTTTAATTAAGTAGAGGTCCATAGAAACATGTCAATTCAATTGTTTTTCTTTCCTAGATGGAAAAGGGGGATACTTAAATACCTACTAAGAAAAAATGCGTCTGTGGAAACCTGCAGCATTTGAAAACCTTTTCCATGCTATAGATTGTAGATTAACTTCTAGCTAATCAGAGTTCTGCATTCTAATGGACTGTGACAGGAGAGGCAGGTTTTTCCTTCAACTTCAGATCACATGGTTTTGCAGTTGGAAGGCAAATTTTAAAAGAAGGCCTTGGGGATCACAGCCAGCCTTCATTATCGGTGCATGACCGCTTTGTAACCAACTGCAAGTTAATATCCAAGGAGATTTGCACATAACAGTCTTTTTTTTCTTTCTTCTCATTTTTAATAATTTTACCCATGAGATATTCTTCACGGCTGCCCTGATGTGCAAAGATCTGTTCATCTGTCAAACCTCCAGATATATACAGCATTGGAAAGATACATTAATTTTTTATTCGTTTCCTAAGGAGCTGAACAGTAAGCTGGTTGTGCTGAATACAGGAAGACTACTTCAGTGAACATGTAGTAGAATTCATTTTAACTGGCTCCCTCACCTGCAGCATATCAGTTTCTTCTGAGTCTCTCCTCTGCCAAAAGGAAGTCATTTATACAAATAAAACTAAAGGAACTTTTCATATAAACCTTCCACCAGAACCTGAGATGGTTTTGTCTTAAACTGAAAGATCACTGGAAAACCTGTGTATTACTAATGCTTGTGGATCCTGCAAATATCTTATTCAAAACAAAGGTCTCATTTTTTAAAATTAGGACACTTCTTTTCTTTTAACTTTGAAGGTTCTGTGTAAATATTAATCTCTACACAAGTGAATTTTCACTGCAGAGTGTTGAGCTGTGTCAGTGTGACAAATGTCATGGATATCAGACCTCAGAAACACTAAACACTGGCATTTTTAAGAAAATAAATGTAAAGGTCAGTGAACCATAACCTATGCTTGATTAGGAAGAAAAACCACTGCTTGAAGGTAGATAATGCTTATTTCAAGGGTCACTAAGATTCTCCCCAATAAAGAAATAATGAGGTGGGTAGAGAACTATCTGTAAAGATGTTCTTAGTAATTTAATGTTTTCAAAGTTCCCAGCTGGAAACTATTATTATGTAAACAGACTGGCTCCAGCTACTAATTCTTAGAAAATATGGAGAGTATCGAAGTTTAACTAGGTTTTGACCTTTTTATGTATGAAGACTACAGTAGGGAAGAGGGAGCTAGGAAGTGTATTAGGGGTCATTTTATGTAAGGTGATCAGGGGAGGCCTTACTAATGAGACATTTAAGCAGGTACTTGATGGTGCTGAGAGCAGAGGGATCACAAGTGTAAAGGTGCTGAGGGAAGGAGACATGGGCTGGAATAGAAGGACCCAGGAGAAGATGAGGTCAGAGAGGTAGCAGGGGGCTAAATCATGTAAGGCCTTATAGGCTATTGGAAGGGCTGTTTTTCTGCACCTCTGAGTAGGAATAGATGAATTCTCTGACTGACAGGTAGTGGATGGAAGAGGGGGAAGATAAAAGAATAGAGCTTTAGGGGAAAGGGAAAATTAAAGGATGGGAAAGGGAAGTATAGTCTACAAAGGAGATGGAGAGAAAACACACTGTCTATAGGAAGGAAGAAACATAATATCTCATAATAATGTCTCCTAACATAACCTAAAAAGGCAGAAAATGTCTATTGTTTGACTTGGTTTAGCAGGTTACCTATGGTCTATACATCTATGATTCATACTGTATTTACATAGGTTAATAAGCACTACTTTAACCTCCATCTAACTACAGTATGAATGCATTTGTTCAGTGCCTGTTACTGAGAAACCTAAGTATTTGAGGAAGCTAATCAAGCTTTCAATTACCCTAGTGAAAAAGAAAGTTACAAATGTAATTGATTGGTTGATGAAGTATTCATGAGATCTTGCATAAGAGATCTTTGGGAAAGAAAATATTTATCTGTATTACATTGATGATAAAGTCTTCAGAGGTATTGACTGTCAGAGTATAGTTTCTATAGCTGGAAATTCTTTGCCCTGAGCATGACTCCTTCAATCCAATATGCCCTTTAAACACAGTGAAACTATAGGAAAGGAATATCTAATGTTATTTGATGTTAATTAAAGAATAGGGTTCTTTTCTTTAATGGAAAGCCTTAAATTGTCCCCAGCTGCAGTTGAAAAACCTAATGAATCATTGCTGCCATCTTATTGTGGGTGTTTTTTTTTTCTCTCATAATGTAATCATTCAGTTCTTTGTTCAATGCTGAAAATTTCATTTTGGGTCGCATTTTAACTTTCCGTTTGTAACCTGACATGCTTTTTCTAAAATGGAAGTGAGAAAGATCTGGAAAAGTATGTGAGACCTGATTTGCTAGTACCTTTGGATTTCTTTAGGACTTTCTCCCAGTTGTGCTAACAATTAGGGACTTCGGACCAAGTTACACATCACTTGGTGGTAACACACATTTGGGATTTGTTTTTCCCAACAACTCTTGTCATTGGTTGTAGGTAAGCACAGAAAGTTGCAAAAGTATCACTGGTAGCCAAAACAATTCAAGGAAAGAACATGTAGGTATCTATAAGAAGCAAAGTAGAAGAGAAGGAAGGAGAATTTTTTTAGGGAAATTTCTTTTGTACGGTGATGAAAAGGTCTCATATGCAGAATCATATTTCCTTTTCATTGTCATGCCCAGGACGTCTCTGGGACAGGGAAAGGACATTGCTGCCATAACTCTGGTTCACTAGTCTAAAACAACCTTTCCATCTCTACCTATTTTGCCTCCTGTTATGCCTGGAATTAAATGAGAACCACCCTCCCCCCCCCCCACAAATGCAAAAAGGTCATATCATTCTTATCTTATATTTGGAATCATCCAGCAGATGATTTTCCATCAGGGCTAGCAGCCTCTTATGGGTAAAGATGGTAAAAGTATAAGAAAGTTTAGCAAGGATTATGGTAGAGGACTGAGTGTAGGCTAATTCACCTGACCTTTCCATAAACCTTTAGGCAGATCAAGTGAATACCACATTCTGAGATAAATATTCAGAGAGAAATAAGAGCAAACTTATGATTTCTAAGCCAAATGGCCTTTTCTTAGAGTATACGTATGCTTCATTTTCTCAGATTGATGTCAGAACTACAGATGTTAAAAAACAAAAACAATAACACCAAAAATAAGTCCATTGCCTTTTAGAAAACTTTACTCCTCAGTTTATGCCACAGTCCCATAAGATGTGTTTAACCTTAAGATGATGTGTGAATTTCATTGTTAGTACACCAAGCAAAACATTCTGTGATGTTTTTGTTTCTTAGATTTGTCAAGTATGGTATAGTAACATAAAAAATTTTCCCCAAAACTTCCTGTTCATTCTATCTAAATCTTTTTTTCTCATGACTCAGGAAGGCAAATCCTGTTTGTTCAAAGTTTGTGAGTGTGTATGTTTCATTTCTTCCTATTTTTACCTGGTATTGGAAGATTTCCCTATCAAAAAGGATGCTTCCTTCTCCCCAGTCTACACATATATGGACATGTTCCTGGGTTGGAAGAAACGGAGTACAGATCCTGAATTGCATGGGACATTGGCATTGCCCGGTGTGGAATAATATAATAACCACCACTATTCATTGACCACTTTCTATGTGCAAGGCACAGTACTTAATGGCTTTATATGCAATTTCTCATTAAATTGCAAACCAACACTATGAAGTACAGGTATTTCACAGATCAGGAAAGGGGACTTAGTGCAGTTAAGTAAATGGCCCTAAGGGTAAAGTGTGATAGTCATTAGCTAGAATTTAAGCCAGATTTCTCAGTTCCTAAAGGCCATCCTATGTTTACAGGGGTATGCTATTAGAATGTTTGGATTATGGTTCCTGATTTCAGAGGAACAAAATAAATAGGCTTCTTTCTCATTATTTTTATTCTGGGCAGGAATGTTTTGGAAATACTATCAATAAGATGCATGAAAAAATAAAGCCTTAGAATTATATTTATCTAAGAAAGATAGAAATTTACAGTATCTATGTCAGTGATTCTTTAATTTAAATTTTAAGTACTCTATGTTATTTTAGAAAGAGGAAATTAAGAGAAACAGTTTAAAATTCTGAAAGGGTTAGCAGGAAACAGAAAGAAGGAAAAGCACAGTTGAATTAAAGCCAAGATAGAATCAGATGGTAGGACAGTTCAAGATAGAAAATGTGGAGAGAATTTCACCTGTTTCGTTGAGTTTTCATTAAAAATAATACCTTAGTGGCTCATGTTTAGTATATGAAAAGATTTTCAATATAATACATACCAGGTTTCTTTATATTGTTGCCAAATGATTTGATTTAGTATCGTGTGTGGATCCTTCTAACATCCCTGAGGAATAGAGAAATACTCAGCAGTGTGATCACAGTATGCCTCTGGCACCAGAGTTACCAGTTTGTTCACCAAGACATTTCTAATGTACATTTTTTAAGGTTATGTGACTCTAGTTTCATATAGCTTTCAATACGGTAATGAATTACAAGACTTTCCAAGTATATTCACACAAGTTCCTAGGGAACCAAACCTAAAGGAGAAAAGAATAAATTTCTATTTTAATAAATGCCAAGTGATAGTGATATATATGGATTTTTAAATTACCTTAAATGCCAATAATATATTATAGTTAAAAAATCATATCCAGTATGCTTATGAGGGTAGACTATCAAAATATGCTACATTTCTAGTCATAGATCAAACATATGTGGTCATTTGTGTCTTAATGGCCAGATTCTTACTTTTCAAACTTTCAGATGTTTCTATTAATAATAAATGCCACAATGTATAGAGCATTTCTTCTATACCAGGCATTGTCTTCAGTGTTTTATATAAACATTATTTCCCTTAATCTATTTAACACCCAAGTACTCAAAGTAATTTGAGTAGTAGTATCTCCATTCTACAGATATGGAAAACTGTATTTATTTAAAAAAAAAATTTAACACTTATTTATTTTTGAGGCAGAGAGAGACACAGCATGGACGGGGGGGGGGGGGGGTGGGCAGAGAGAGAGGGAGACACAGAATCCGAAGCAAGCTCCAGGCTCTGAGCCATCAGCCCAGAGCCCGACGTGGGGCTTGAACTCACGGACCGCGAGATTGTGACCTGAGCTGAAGTCGGACGTTTAACCGACTGAGCCACCCAGGCGCCCCTGGAAAACTGTATTTAGTGGAAACTAAAGCTCAAAGAGATGAAGTAACTAACTTAATCAAGGACACATAGCTTTTAGCATAAGTAATGGGAGCTTGGAATTGAAACCAGGTGTATCTCATTCCAAGATCCATTTCCCTTCGTAATTATTCCACTTCTCCATCTCTCAAATATACCTTTAGCTTTCACTCAGATCACAGTGCTTGCAAAGTGCTTTTGCAGTTAGCAGTGGGTTAATAAGCCTTTGAGGACGATGGAAGCAAGAAATGGTTTTGATGGTGGTGGTTTTGTTTTGAAGTATCACAACAAGATTGGAAGATGCTTCCTTAACATAGGCCTGGCATGAATGAAGCAGGAATTTGAGTCCCTTGGAATTTTCTGAACCAGTTTTCATAGATGCTGGAGAGGATGTGGAGAAACCGGAACCTTCTTGCACTGTTGGTGGTAATGCAAACTAGTGCAGCCGCTCTGGAAAACAGTGTGGAGGTTCCTCAAAAAATTAAAAATAGACCTACCCTATGACCCAGCAGTAGCACTGCTAGGAATTTACCCAAGGGATACAGGAGTACTGATGCATAGGGGCACTTGTACCCCAATGTTTATAGCAGCACTCTCAACAATAGCCAAATTATGGAAAGAGCCTAAATGTCCATCAACTGATGAATGGATAAAGAAGTTGTGGTTTATATATACAATGGAATACTACATGGCAATGAGAAAGAATGAAATATGGCCTTTTGTAGCAACGTGGATGGAACTGAAGAGTGTTATGCTAAGTAAAATAAGTCAGGCAGAAAAAGATACCATATGCTTTCACTCATATGTGGATCCTGAGAAACTTAACAGAAGACCATGGGGCCCTGAGGGGAAGGGGGAAAAAAGTTACAGAGAGGAAAGGAGGCAAACCATAAGAGACTCTTAAATACTGAAAACAAACTGAGGGTTGATGGGGGTGGGGAAGAGGGGAAAGTGGGTGATGGGCATTGAGGAGAGCACCTGTTGGGATGAGCAGTGGGTGTTATATGGAAACCAATTTGATAATAAGTTATAAAAAACAAAAAAGAACTCCAGATTCAGAAAAAAAAAACTTAATTGGAATAAATGAGAGGTCTTAGCATTTACATGAGCTTTTTTATTTTTTCATACAACATTTTTAGCCCATAGGTCTCATTTGTTAATTATGCACAGCAAGGGAAATAAGATTTTTAATTCATATTTTCAGGAAGACAATAGAGATTTCAGTGAGAGACTTAAAATTAGGTTGCTGAATATATTTTGCAGTAAATCCTAGAGACATTTTCTGTTATATTTTGCTCCTATTGTACTTTTTACTGACTCTTGAAAAATAGATATGCTGGCAAAACTGAAGCTTTTTTTGGTACATATTTATCTTGTCTGAGGTTACCACCAAAACATTTTCTCAATTAGCATCCTTTAAAAACACATTTCTGTACATTGAAAGAATCTAATCAGTTGGCATTCCCAACCCTAAGAAATAATGATTGATGCTTCCTAGAGAATGATGCTTAAGTACTCATGACTGTTTTAAAATGTTCAGTGATGCTTGACAAATATAAAGTGTTGTTAATCACAGTCACTTAAGAGATTTTTTTAAAACCTGAATATAAATTTACTTCTGTTGCTTTTATTCTTTTAATTATTTTGGGCTTTGTTTTGTAGGACTTAGGATGAAAAGAATACATCCTATCCCTCAAATGAGTTTTCTCCTTAGCTCATTAGCTTTTACATTTTTAGGAGAGTTAAAGTCTTGAGAATTTCTTTTCTTTCACTCTAGTACAACTAAAGATTGTCGATATGAAACTATAGTTACGATTTTCCTTTCTCTTTTAAAGTTTTTTTTTTTTTTAAAGAGAGAGTGTTTCCCATTTCCAGTTTTCTAAAGCCAGAGCCAAAGAATAAAAACATCAAGAGGAATAAGGTCTTATTTTCAGCATGAAGCCTCTTCATGAAGACAGAAATGGTGATATCAGGACCAAAATCTCACTCCACAGTCTATGTTCCTTGAAAAATATATGCCTTTGTAGATGCTTCATTCATTTTCATTAATACCAAACCACAGAAATTATTTTCCTCTTCCATTTTGGTCTCTTTAGGATTACAGATGCCGTTTCAAATTGTGCAGCTGTTTTGTTGTTAAATCTTTTCCTGAAACATGTAAGATGTAAACTGTTGGGCTGTTATTTCATCTGTTTCATCATTTACTAGATCTACATTCATGTTGTTTTAGTAGTGCCTGTGACAAGCCCCCATTTTGTATAGAAATTTATCCAATTCACATATGCCAAATTTCTCCATTGGTGATTGTTTAATAATGAGTATTGACTTATTTTCTTCTACCTCCAATTGTGTCAGTTTAGATTTATATATATATATATATTTTTTTTTTCTTTTTTGGTTTTACACTATTGTCAAGAAACAGGAAATAAATATATGGAGAATGGTATAGAAATAGTATGATTCAAGTTCATGAACCATATAATGCCTATCAGTAATCTATATCAACATTTCTTTTCTCAAATATAGTGTAGATTTGAGCTATTTTTATGTTTTTATAATCATTCTACTGTTTTCATTAGATGATCTTAGTCCATGAGAGGATGCTTATGAAAAGCCAACAGTCTTAGAGATAGGATTGCCAGATTTGTCAAATGAAAATACTGGATGCCCAGTTAAATTTGAATTTCACATAAACCATGAATATTTTTTTAATATTAATGTGCCCCAAATAGTACATGACTTTTTAAGTATATCGCACACAATACCCAATGCCCACTTAGGTAAGTGTGGGATATACTGATACTAAAAATTATACATGATTCATCTGATATTGAAATTAAAATTTAACAAAGAATCTTATATTTTATCAGGGAACTCTACTTGGAAGGCATCGTGGTAGCATAAGTGAACATACGTTGTTCTGCCACTTAAGTAGCTATGTAACCTTGGGCATCTCACTTAAATTACCTGAACCTAAGTTTCATCGCCTACAAAATAACAAATGATAGTTACATTACAGGTTTTCTATAAAGATTCAAAATTACTTATTTAAAACACCTGCACATAATAAATTTCCATTAACAAATAGCTGTTACTGGGGCACCTGGATGGCTCAGTTGGTTAAGCATCTGATTTCAGCTCAGGTCACGATCTCATGGTTTGTGGGTTTGAGCCCCGCATCGGGCTCTGTGCTGATAGCTCAAAGCCTAGAACCTGCTTTGGATTCTGTGTCTCCCTCTCTCTCTCTGCCCCTTCCCTGGTGGCTCCCTCTCTGTCTCTCTCTCTCTCAAAAATAAATATTAAAAAAATTTTAAGCTATAGCTCTTATTATCAGAACAAGGAAGTACTACAAAAGCAAGTTACCATTTTTTTCATCTTTATAATAAATGACAGCACTCAGCACCTAAACAACTCTTTAGATTGATAATTGAACAGTACACCCAGATGTTGGTAACTGTTTACCAGATCAGAGATTTGACCAGTAATAAAATATACATAAGCACTAACCTTCCTTCTCTCCCCTACTATTTACCTCCTCTTATGTTACTTACCAAAGATCATACAACTTTTTATATCAAATTCTGAATATATGTTGCCTTTTCACATTGTCTTTTTTTCTAAGTTGTAATTTTATTTAAATCCTGCCTTTCTCAAACATCTTTTAAGAATTTTATTAATTTTTATTGAGGTATAATTTACATATAAATTTTATATATAAAATTCACCATTTTGAAGTATACAATTTACTGTTTTTTAGTATATTTACAAGGTTGTTCAACCATCACCACTATCTACTTCAAGACATTTTGATGACCCCCAAAATAAACCCCATACTCATTAGAAGGTACTCCCCATTCTTCCCACCCCCATCCTCTGGCAACCACTAATCTATTCTCTGTCTCTATGAATTTGCCTATTCTAGACATTACATATAAATGTAATCATTTCATATGCAGCCTTTCGTGTCTGATTTCTTTCACTTAGCAGAATATTTTAAGATTCATCCATATTGCAGCACATATCAGTACTTCATTCTTTTTATGGTTGAATAAATTCCACTGTATGGATGTATACTATATTTTGTTTATTTAGCAATTGATAGACATTTGAGTTTTTTCTCCTTATGGGCTATTAGGAATACTGCTGCTATTATTGTGCAGTATTTTTTATGAACGTGTGTTTTATTGTCTCTTGGGTATGTATGTAGGAGTAGAATTGCTGGGTCATATTGTAACTCTGTGTTTAGCATTTTAAGGAACAGCCAGACAATTTTCCAAAATGATTCACCATTTTACATTCACGTCAGCAATGCAAAGAGTTCTAATTTCTCCACATCCTCACCTGTTATTATCTGTTTTTTATTTTTCTTCCTTCTTTAAATTGTAGCCATACTATTGGCATGCAGTGGTACCTCATTGTGGTTTTTATTATCTTTTCCCTGAGGATTAACAAAGTCTAACATCTTTTCATAGATGTTATAGATTCATAGATATCTATAGATGATATAGGTATAGATATAGATAGATATATCTTTGAAGAAATTTTCAAATCTTTTGCCCATTTTTAATTGGGTTGTCTTTTTATTACTGAGTTAGAAGATCTTTTATATATCCTTATCAGATATATGATTTACAAAAATTTTCTCCCATTCTGTGTGTTATTTCTTCACTTTCTTCACAGAGTCCTTTGACGGGTAAAAGGTTTTAGTTTGGATGAAGCCTTATTAATCTATGTTTTTCTTTGGTTGCTTTTACTTTTGGTGTCATATTCACATTGCCTTTTGTTCCTTAATGAAACAAACATTAAACCAGGAGTAAATAGACATGATTTCTATTCCAAAATTTTCACTTACATAAATGTGTGACCTTAAGCCATTATTTAAACTATTTGGAACTCATTTTCCACGTATTTGAAAAGAAGCTGAGTTCAACAGAGTATGTACTTTGTACTTTTGTATAAATTATCTCTATGAAACCCCCAGGTTAGTAATTCTCCACCTGCCTAACATTTGGCAATCTCTGGAGACATTTTTGGTTGTCACAACTAGGAAGGTGTGCTACTGGCATCACGTGTCCTGCTAAACATGTTACAATGCACAGGACAGCTCCCATAGCAAAGAATGACACCAGCCAAAAATGACACTAGTGCTGAGATTGAGAAACACTGTTCTAAAATTATGATTCTATCATTCCAGCTGAAGTGGTAGTCTTTAATTTTGTCTGTATGAGCCAGATCATTTTGTGTTCTTAGCCTAATACAGGAGGTACTAGCCTGAGGGAGGCAAAAGAAGGGGGACATATCAATAATTCTTGTAAGTGAGGAGAATTTTTGAAAATGTTTTTGGGGCACCTGGGTGGCTCAGTTGGTTAAGTGTCCGACTTTGGCTCAGGTCATGATCTTGCAGTTTGTGAGTTCGAGCCCCACGTCGGGCTCTGTGCTGACAGCTCAGAGCCTGGAGCCTGCTTCCAATTCTGTGTCTCTCCCTCTCTCAGCCCCTCCCCTGCTCATGCTCTGTCTCTCAATAATAAATAAATGTTAAAAAATGTAAAAAAAAGAAAAAAAAAGAAAAAGAAAATGTTTTCAGGACTTGTAAAAAGTATTGTGTCTTTATTATGAAGAAAAGAATTTTCAATATAGACACTTCCAGGAAAGGCCTTGCAGATGTATTCTTGTTATTGAGTCTTTTTCTTTAGGGTTTCTGGAACAAAGTAGTTTTGTTAAAATCATATATGCTATGATGTATATCTAATCAATAATAATAGGAGAAAATAAACCAAAATAGCTTGATAGAAGGAACTTGCTGTTTGTATGTCTTTGTATTAATGACTTCTCTGAATTCAAAAAAAAGTTAATATTATACTAGTTGATCAGTTTATTTCAAATTTCTTCCCATACCACCTACTGGAATATACTAATTCACTTGAGTTCCACAAATAATTTATATAAAATACATCAGACAAACTGGGGCACCTGGGTGGCTCAGTCGGTTAAGCATCCGACTTTGGCTCAGATCATGATTTCATGGTTCATGAGTTCGAACCCTGCATCAGGCTTTCTACTGTCAGTGCAGAGCCTGCTTTGGATCTTCTGTCCTCCCACACCATGCCCCTGCCCCTTCCCTGCTTGCTCTCTCTCCCTCTCTCTCTCTCAAAAATAAATGAACATTTTTTAAAAAAATAAATAAAAATTGTAAAATACAATACATCAAACAATAGTTTGAAATATGTCCTCAGCATTTCTAAAGACCTTGGCATGTAATAAGCTGTTAAACTTTCAGGTATTTTCTTCCTGTGATAACATAGCTGATTGTTTCATGCCCTTCACCATTAGATGTAATTGGTACCATCACTACCACAACCACCACCATCATCATAGACCTACTGTTCTATGCACTTTATGAGTATATGCCATTTTTCCTCACAAAAATCCTATGAGGTAGTTTTTTTATTCCTTTTTTGCAGATAAAGGAAAGATGTATAATAAAGTGTTAAAATACTTGCTAAACCATATTTTCATATTTAACCTTTTCTTGTGTATCAAAACTATTTCATATTTCAGCAATGGAAAAAACATATTTATTGTTAAACCTGTGAACATTCATGTCCCTAAATTTCTGCCACTCCAGGTTATGACAATTAAAGCCTAAGTTATTTCCTAACAACCAACACCACAGAAATGCAACATATATTAGGAGAATATTATAAAATACTGTATGAGAACAAATTGGAAAACCTGGGAGAAATGGATAAATTCCTAGAAACAAATATTAACTACCAACCTGAAACAGGAAGGAATAGAAAACTAGAACATACCAACAACTAGCAAAGAAATTGAATCAGTAATGAAAAAATCCCAACAAATAAAAGTACAGGGCCAGATGGCTTCACATGTAAAGAAGAGTTAATACCTATTCTTCTCAAACTATTCCAAAAACTAGAAAAGGAAGGAAAACATCAAAATTCATTGTATGAGGCCAGCATTGCCTGGATACCAGAACCAGATAAAGGCTCCAGTAAAAGAGAGAGCTACAAGCCAATATCCATGATGAACATGCATGCAGAAATTCTCAATAAAATACTAGCAAACTGAATCCAACAATACATTAAAAAAAATTATTCACCATGATCAAGTGGGATTTATTCCTGGGTTGCAAAGGCAGTTCAATATTCTCAAATCAATCAATGTGATATACCACATTAATTAAAGAAAGTATAAGAACTATATGATCCTTTCAATAGATATAGAAGAAGCATTCGACAAAGTACAATATCCATTCATGATAAGAACCCTCAATAAATAGGTTTAGAGGGAACATACCTTAACATAGTAAAGGCGATATATGGAAAACCCACAGCTAATATCCTCAATGAGGAAAAACTGAGTCAGGAAAGAGACAAGGATGTCCACTCTCACCACTGTTATTTAACATAGTACTGGAAATCAGAGCAACAGCAATGAGACAACAAAAAGAAATTAAAGGCATCCAAATCAGCAAAGAAGAAGCAAAACTTTCACTATTTGAAGATGACATAATACTCTATATAGAAAACCTGGAAGACACCAAAAAAAACTGCTAGAACCAATACACTAATTCCAATAAACTAATTCAGGAAAGTTGCAGGATACAAAATCAATCTGCAGATATCTGTTGCATTTCTATACACCAGTAATGAAGCAACAGAGAAATTAAGAAACCAATACCACTTACACCCAAAACAATAAGATACCTTGGAAAAAACCAAGGAGGTGAAAGACCTGTATTCTGAAAACTATAAGACACTGATGAAAGAAATTGAAGATGATACAAAGAAAGGTAGAAACATTCCCTGCTCATGGATTGAGAGAACAAATCTTGTTAAAATGTCTATACTACCCAAAGCAATCTCCACATTTAATGTAATCCCTATCAAATACTAGCAGCATTTTTAACAGAGCTAAAACAATCCTAAAATTTGTTTGGAGACACAAAGGACCCTAATAGCCAAAACAACATTGAAGAAGAAAAGCAAACCTGTAGGTATCACAATTCCGGACTTCAAGTTTTAAAACAAAACTGTAGTAATCAAAACCGTATGGTACTGGCACAAAAATAGACACATAGGTCAATGGAGCAGAGTAGAAAACCCAGAAATGAACCCACAACTATATGGTCAGTTAATCTTCCATAAAGCAGGAAAAAATATCGAATGGGAAAAAGTATTTTCAAAGAAAAGTTTCTTTTCTTTGGTTCTAGAAGAAAAATACAGTGTTGGGAAACCTGGACAGCTACATGCGAAAGAAGGAAACTGGACCACTTTCTTATACCATACACACAAAAAAAATTTTTAAATAGAGGAAAGACCTAAATGTGAGACAGGAATCTGTTAAAATTGTAGAGGAAAACAAAGCTAGTAACCTCTTTGACTAACTTCTTTGACATCATCTGTAGCAACTTCTTTCTAAATATGTCTCCTGAGGCAAGGAAAACAAAAACAAAAGTAAACTATGGAGACTTCATCAAAGTAAAAAGCTTCTACACAGTGAAGAAAACAATCAACAAAACTAAAAGGAAACCTGTGGAATGCGAGAAGACATTTGCAAATGACATATCTGATAAAGGGTTAATATCCAAAATATATAAAGAAGTTATAAAGACTCACACCAAAAACAAATGAATAATCTAGTTAAAATATAGGCAGAAGGCCTGAATAGGCATTTTCTCAAAGAAGACATACAGATGGCTGACAAACACATGAAGAGATGCTCAGCATCACTCATCAGGGAAATACAAATCTGAACTAGAATGAGGTATCACCTTATGCCTGTCAGAATTGCTAAAATGAACAACACAAAAAACTATAGGTATTGGTGAGTATGTGGAGAAAGGGTGATCCTCTTACAGTGTTGGTGGGAATGCAAACTGGTGCAGTCGCTCTGGAAAACAGTGTAGAGGTTCCTCAAAAAGTTAAAAATAGAACTACCTTAGGATCCAGCAATTGCACTACTAGGTATTTACCCAAAGAATTAAAAAAAATACTAATTCAAAGGGGTACTTGCAACCTGATGTTTATAGCAGCATTATTGACAGTAGCCAAATTATGTAAACAACCCAAGTGTATGTCAATTGATGAATGGATAAAGAAGAGGTGATGTGTGTGTGTGTGTGTGTGTGTGTGTGTGTGTATAATGGAATATTACTTAGCGATGAAAAAGAATAAAATCTTGCCATTTGCAACAAAATGGATGGAGCTAGAGAGTTTTATGCTAAGTGAGATAAGTCAGAGAAGGGAAAATACCATGATTTCACTCATATGTGGAATTTAAGAAATGAAACAGATGAACAAAGAGGGAGGGAGAGACAGTGAGGTAACCCAGAAAACAGACTCTTAACTATAGAGAACAAAATGAGGGTTGCTAGAGGGAAGGTGAGATGGGTGAAATAGGTAATGAGGATTAATTGTGCACCTGTTGTGATGGGCACTGTGTGTTGTATGGAAGTATTGAATCTCTATGTTGTACACCTGAAACTAATATTACGTCGTATTTTAAGCAACTAGAATTTAAATTAAAAACTAAAAAAACATAAAACCTGAGTTATTTCCAATTATTTTAAAAAAGGGATGTCTTCGAATTATTTGTTTCTCTCAAAAGTATATATATGGACCTTGAAGATGCTATAATATTTTACCATCTCTGAGCACCCACATGCATGTATGTATATATATAATTTGTAACTTGCACAGTTTCTGTAACATATAAGTAATGGAAGGATTTGTGTTTAACTTTGTATAGGAAGCAGTGAAAGAAAACAACAAGAGAAAAGAAATGGAAGAGAAGACTAGGAGGGCAAAGCTCGCAAAAGAGAAAGCTGAACAAGAAAAGTTAGAACGCCAGAAGAAAAAGAAACAACTCATTGATATAAACAAAGGTATGAAGTACTTTAAAAATTTTTAAATAAAGTAATTTCACTTAATTTTGGATTATAAAGTAAATGTTTTGTGTAGAAATTTCACAATATTATTAGTTATTTGTGTCAAATTTCTCTCATGATATTATCTATATTTTTTATCACCATGCACTGGACACTCAGGATTTTTGAGAATCAATGCAAGGTAATATATTGTTGAAATGGTCTCTTTCCCCTCATTTATTTTATCAAATTATATCATATTATGTTCTGGATAATGCAGTGGTGAGGAAAGAAGCGGGTAAGATGAAAAGAGAAAAACCAGTATGGGGAGATGAGCCCTATGGCTCTGGTCTCTTTTTGTTGACATGTGTCTGTTGACAACACAGTAATAACAGTTTTCCTTGGGGCTTTGAACATTACAAGTCATAATAGATATTGACAGTACTATTATAAGTTGAAAAAAATAGATGTCTTATTCAACTGAGAGCCTAAGAACAAAGATACTGCATGTCATAATATAAAGTAAATTGTTTTCTTGGTTAGTAAGATTGACTGTATATTATTGGTGGTTTTTTTTTTTTTTTTTTAGGAAGAGAGGGTAAATAAAGTGATTGGCACCAGGTAGCTACACTCTGAAAAGTTAATAAAAATTAAGAAAAAGCATAGCCTTTGCCACTGAGGGTTAGAGAATTTAAAAGCAAAACAAAATCTGAACAAGATATGAGAACATGATTAATATGGACCACCTATTTCTTAATATAGTGACAGTAAAAATTGCAAGCGCTGTGTAATGTTGACCATGTGCCAAGCACTGTTCTAAGACTTTGAAATGTTTTAAGTCAGTTAATTTTCATAACATAAGAAGTAGGTACTGTCATTACCTCATCCAGTTGAGGAAACTGAGGTTCATAGAAATTAAAGAACTTGTCCAAGATCACACAAATAAGTGTATCACCAAGATTAGAATCCAAGTAGTCTGGCTATAGAATCTTTGCAATTATAAATGCCATTGTCAAATAATAATAACTAGCAACAACTACTAACATGTAGCACTATGCACCAGGAACTGTTGCAGGAGTTTTGTGTATACGAACATACCTAATCCTCATAAAACCCTATAGGAAAGGGCTAGTATCTCATTTTTAGATGAGGAAACTGAGGGACAGAGAAGTTAAGTAACTTACCCAAGTTCACAGAGACAGTCAGTAAGAGATAGATAGAATCAAGATCTGAATCTAGGCAGTCTGTGGCCAAATTTATTATTATTTTTATTATAACTATTAATTATAATGATTAACCATTACCAATTATTTTGTAGTAATGTCTCTTAATAGCTAATCTTCTGAAATGGTGTCTATACCATTAAGTTTATTCTTTATACCTTTAAAATATATAAAATGTTTTAGGAATTTCCAATAGTTTATCTTTTATATCCCAGGAAATAAATATAACAACATTTTAAAAGAAGAAAAAAAGTTAAAAACCAAGGTTAAAAAGAGTAGCATCAACATAATTTAGCAAACAGACTTCATAATTAGGATGAAAAGAATTGATCCTGACTGAAGATACTCAATTAGGAAAAGCAATGGGTATTCATAGGAAGTTCTTGCTTAAAAGGTGATGGAGTCAGTAGAATAGGACTGAAAGTTACTCCCTTTTATGCATGGACTAATAGTGAAATAAGAGTATGGAAGAAGGGGCTCCTAGGTGGCTCAGTTGGTTAATCATCTGATTCTTGATTTCTGCTCAGGTCATGATCTCACTGTTTATGAGATCGGATCGAGCCCTGCATTACCATGGAGCCCACTTGGGATTCTCTCCCCCTCTCTCTCTCTGCCCTTCCCCCACTCATGCTTCTCTCTCTCTCTCTCTCTCTCTCTCTCTCTCTCTCTCTCTTTCTCTCTCTCTCTCTCTCTCTCTCTCAAAAATAAATAAATTTTTAAAAAGGTGTCTTGAAGAAGTAAGGGGCAGATGGTGCATTCCCTTGGTTATGCTAAGGCCTTTACCCTGAAGGCGATGGGAAGCCTATAAGTATTTATAAATGGAAAAAATGATATGCTTGATAGATTTCTTAGATCATTTTGACAAAAGCATAGAAAATGGATTGGAAAGAGAAGGGCCTGTGACAACAGTGGTTATAAAGTTATTATCATAATCCTGACAAGAGATGATGACAGCCTGGATTCAGTGGTAGTAAGGTTAGAGAAGTTACCAATAAGAGGTATATTTGAGTTGTATAGGATGTGGATATATAGAGACAGATTTATTTAAAGGAATTGGCTCATGTGATTATGGAAGCTGGCAAGTCCAAAGCCTGCAGAGTAGGGTGTCAGGATAGACCCAGGGAAGAGCCAGTGTTCCAGTTGAAGTTTAAAGGCAGTTGGCTTGCAGAATTCCTTCTCAGGGAAAGTCAATTTTTTTGTAATGTTTATTTATTTTTAGAAGAGAAAGACAGACAGAGTGCTAGCAGGGGAGGGACAGAGAGAGAGGGAGACACAAAATCAGAAGCAGGCTCCAGGCTCTGAGCTGTCAGCACAGAGCCCAACGTGGGGCTCAAACCCACAAACCTTGATATCACCACCTGGGCTGAAGTCAGATATTTAACTGACTTAGCCACCCAGATGCCCCAGGGGACGTCAAACTTTTTATCTATTCATGCCTTCAGCTGGTTGGATGAGACCCACCCACATTATGGATAGCAATCTACTTTATTCAAACTCCACATATTTAAATGTTAATCTCATCCCAAAACATCCTCACAGAAACTTCCAGAATAGTGTTTGAATAAATATCTGGGCACTGTGGCCCAGCCAAGTTGACCCATAAAATTAACCATTACCAGAGGGGTATTAAATGATAGAACTGACTGACCCCTACTGTTTGATTGGATATGAGAATTGAACAAAGGAGGCATTAAAGAATGTGATACACTTCATAAAGAAAAAATTCAGGAATAGAGCAAATTTCATCAGTAAAGTTACAATGATTAGTGTCATTTTGAACATATTTCATTCTCAGATGTTTTGGAAAGATTGGAAATGTCTAAGTAGCCATTGTATATATGTATATGAATCTCAGTAAAGAGGTTTGGACTACACAGACAGGCTTGAAAATCATTGGTTTTATATGATTAGGGTTAGGGAATATTAGTTTGCTAGGTCTTCTGTAACAAAGTATCACAAACTGGTTGGTTCAGAACAATAGAAATCTATTGTTTCACAGTTCTAGAGGACAAAAGGTGTTATGGGAGGGCTGTGCTCTTTCTGAAGATGCTAGGGAGAGATCTGTTCCAGCCTCTCTCCTAGCTTCTGGTAGCTCCTTGGTTGTAGCAGCATAACTTTGATCTTGGCATTCTCCCTGTACATTTCTGTCTCTTCACATGGTGTTCTTTTTATTAGGATACCAGTCATATTAGATTAAGGGTCCAACCTACTCCAGTATGACCTCACCCTAATTAATTAGACAGCTCAACCCATAACAAGACTTTGAATGAGATCACTAGGGTAAAATACAAATCAGAGGTTCTGAAAGTATTTGGTCTCAGAACCTGTTTACACTTTTAAAATGTAACTTACTGTGGACCCCAAATACTTTTTGTTTATTTGGTAATATATATTGACATTTATCATGCTAGAATTAAAATAGACATAATAAATAAAATTATATAAGATAAATCATTTTAAAATTATTTATTTACTAACTCTATTAAAATAACAAAGTAAACCTATTACATGCTAAATAACGTTTTTCACAAAAAGTAGCTTCATGTTATAACCCCCATGTCCCCCAAATATTAGTAAGAAGAGAAAATTTAGTATTGTAAATTTCTTCAAAGTCTGGCTTAATAAAAGACAGCTTGATTCTCATACCTGCTTTTACATTCAATCTAATACAGTATCATTTGTCATGTAACTTCTGGAAAACACTATACACTCAGGAAAGAATGAGAGAGAAATAGGCAAAAAAGTATCACTATTCTTATGAAGATAGTTTTTACCTTGCATATCTTATGTGATGTCAGAGGCCCCCACAAGTCCCTAGAACACACTTTGAAAATCTCTGGGGTGAGTAATGAAAGAGCAAGCAGTCAAGACAGAGTCTGTTGAGCTTTGTGGCAAGAAAATAATCTTGCCCCCATACCACATTGCACCCTTCCCCATCCCTGAGTATTTATCAACCTTTCACTTTTTCCCTAAAAATATACCTGTAATAGAAAGAAAAAATAAATAAAGGACCTATTTTTATTATGTTTCTAGTATATATTTTCACTTCCCAAGATTTGGTCAATTATCTCTTCAAATATCATTGAGGCCATAGTATGAAGATCCAAATAAGTTTCTATGCAGTTGCTTAGCTGAGTTATCCAAATATGAAAAACATACTTTAATATAGGATTTATCTTTTGTGTATTGTTACCATATCTCTATTTCGAGATCCAAGAATAAACTTTACTAATAGGTTCTTGATTGATGGTCTATATGTTGTAAATACTTTATTATTATTAATAATAATTATTATTATTTTATACTTAAAGAGTATATGTGTGTTAGTACTTGTACATATGTTTCAAAACACGATTCTTCCATTGGACAGTGTAGCCTTAAGAAGATGAGAAGAAAGAATAAGAACAGAGTTGGGGAGTTGGTGGTCAAGATGGAACTCAGTGTCACTGAGTTTCCCAGACAATATCTTATAAAAGATGCTAATATTAACTAGGTGGAAGTCAGTTACAGACACTTAGAGGGTCTGGGAGGAAGCATGGTCAAGCTACATAAAATATGAATGCATGGGTGGCATGAGAATGAGTTGCAATCAGAACATGATTTAGAGAACTTTAAATGTGTCTAATAAGAACAGAGTTATCCACTTTCCACTGAAAGAATTATATTCTTCCTTTCTACTGAGAGATGATGTAGAACATTTGGTTGTCATTGTGAGATATGTATTATGTAGAGCGTAGAGGTATTTTGTTGCATATGTGATTAGAGATATGTACCATTAAAACCAGAGGACCTTATCTATAACAATAGTAGTCAAATAGAGTCCCTTGGGTAAATAAAGTCAGTTGAAAATTAACTTTAAAAACACATAAAATCTTTCTATAAAGTTTCTATTTCATATCAACTTAGCTAAATCGCAGATCCCTCCCTTTTAGAAAATATCCTATATAGCTAATAAGTAACAGTAATAAGATATATTTATGTTACATGCAAAATTATATATGTTCATCAAAAAGAAGTATTTTAGAATTTAATTATTCAGAAGAATAAGAGGATAAAGCAAGCACAAAAGATTATTTATGTAATGTAGATGTGATCAGCTGAGCTCAGAATTAAGTGAAGATATCATAGAAACCAAGCAGAGAAGTATATCTTTCATGTTAAATCCATAAAAAAATCTATTTGAAACCTCCATTTTGAGAAAAATGGAGATCAGAAGGCAAAGGCCATGATAAGAATTAGTATTTTTTTAATTGTAAAGGAGAAAAATGCAAGATTATGTGTTAAAGAGCATCATTTTGTAAACATTAAATTAAAATGAAAAACTAAAAACTTATTTAAGTCTGTACATTTAAAAGAGCTAGAAGATCAGTCCTGGCTCTGCCACCTTCTAGCTTTATGACCTTGTTCTTTTCCTTTACCTCTTCATGCCTCAGTTACCTCATCTGTAAATGTAGGATAATGACATTTACCTCCTATAATTTTAGTTAAAATTAACTGAGATCAGTAAGTACAGCACATACCACAGAGCCTAGAATATACTTGTTGCTGCAGCTAACAGTCATTTTGTGCTAATTGCAGAATCTGAAAAAAATTCAAGATGTAGTCCCTCTGCATCCTTAAGAATTTTGTCAGAGAATTTTATAATTTTGTCAGAGAAATGTATACCAGAGGAAAATCTGTTTTCCCGCTCCCCATCTGAGGTTGTTTGAGTGGGGAACTGTAAACTAGACTGACTAAAAACAGATTAACAAAAGAAAAACAGATTTATTAATGTGGCATACATGTGGAAGCACTCAGTGATGTACAATTCAAATGAGTGGTTAAAACTTGGGCTTTTATATCATCTTAACAAAATAATACTGAATTTGTAGAAATTTTTAGGTAAGACAAAGGAAAAGGACTTTGAGTTTCTAGGGCGGCAAATGGTAAGAAGGTAAATATATGGGGAACTAATAGAAGATAAGGGTTAGTTAGCAAAGTTTTTATGTAGGTTCTTTTGGTGCTATTTCTGGACTGATAAGGGTTTATTTAGAGTTAACTCTGGTGGTTAACTTATGTTCTTCCTTGCAAAGAAGGGAAGATGGACACTTCACAAATTGATGTCCTGCTTTCAGGCAAGAAGGGGCAAAACAGAGTTTTTCTTATATATTTTTTTTCTCAATTGTCTTCAGCTAAAAAGAATCCTTATTCCAAAATGGCACATTCTGAGGTGGCATATTCTGCTACCATTCAGATAAAATAAAGCTGAAGGAGCACGTAGTATAATAATATATAATAGAGATTATTTAGAACTATCTAAAAGGGGAAGTCAATGAAGTCTAGTGAAATGGTATAAGGTTTTGCAGAAAAGGCTAAATATAGTCTCAATGTATCAGTTGAACTAGATGATGAAGGCCGGGTAATACCTGACTGAGCGGCAGCAAAACTATCTAGTAAATGGGAATAACGTCAGCAGTAATGCATGTAAGCAAATAAGGCAGCAGGTCTTATGTACAATATGTTCAATAACCCACAAGAAATTAAGAGGATATGTCCTAAATTCAAGTCCCAGATCCACAACTGACTAGCCATATAATCTCTGATGAAGTATTTTATCTCTCTGTGCCTTAATTTCCTCATCTATAAAATAGAATAATAGTATCTCCCTTGTTATTATGAGGGCTAAGTGAGGGAACCCACATAGATTGGTGTTACTTCTACTCTAGTCTATCAATTATATGTTAATGTCTTTGGTCTCTGATAAATAGTTCCATGTTCAGTAAACATCTTCTGACCTTGCCACTGTCCTCATTGTTGTCATTGGCAGAGAAGGGTTTGAATTGGAAAGGTGGGAAGACTATTGGAAAGAGTGTGAAGAGCTTTCCAAGTCAGGCAGGGGAGTTGCGGTGTGATGTGGTAGGAGAGCCAAGGTGATTATAAAAATTTGTTCAGGGATTATTGAGGTGAAGTGAGCCAGAAGCACAAGAAAGAAGAGGTGAATACAAGGTGGAGGCAGCTAGAAAAGAACAGAGACAGGTGAAAAAAAAAAAAAAAGAGTTAGCTCATATCTGTTTCTGTCTTCAAAGAAGGAGTTTAAACCAGGGGTAGTTTAGGAAGGTGGTAACAGGAAGGAAAATTTTCATAGAAGTGATGGGGGAAAAGGGCAGTGGTAGTTACAATGGATTGGCTTTTTAAAATTTTTTTAATATCAGCACCATTTTACCATTACATAATTATGTATTTATTTTTTTTGACACATTAGGTTATTTTATTTATCCAACCAACATTTATTGCACCATTTCTCAAATAATTATAATTGGAGTGTGTACAGTAGCACACCATTATTTAATTGTAAAATTTAGAAAAGTAATTTAAATGCAGCAAAAAATATGCTAACTCAATAAATGTACTCTATAATATGTAATAATATGTAAATCATGCAAAATTCTTGGTATAATCTACGTTCTACAACCTTTCATTATGTTAATATAGATGATAATTAACTTAGGTACCACTAAAAATAAATAATTCTGTAGGTAGAGCAAGAAAGCTTACTAAATATTTGTAATATTTGTGAATAAATCTATTTCTTTTCATGTTTATGGAAGTCAGCAAATTAATTACAATGACTTAGAGGAAGTGATAAAAGGAAATGTATTTTAAAAAGGGTGTTTTGAAATTGGAAACTCTAAGTGTGTCTCTTATGCAAATATTATTTCATCACGAGCTATTTTGCTCCTCCTTATATAAGATTACATGGAAATTCGAATTGCCTGTTTACTTCTACTATGATGGCAAAGAATGAGCTATCTTAGTCAGATTTGATGATAAATCATTCTTCTGAGAGTAAATTAGCAAAATTTAGCCAACAGGCCTAAACATTTAAACTCTATTATTAGTGTTATATAGCAATTTTGTTTTTCTCTTTCCCAAGTTTTAAATTACATCTTATAAGTAAATGAATTCATTACACATTACATTATTTTGATCTAAATAAGTAAAAACTGTGTTTCCCCAGACATTAAATTATAGTAACCAAAATTATAGGATACCCATAAATAACAGAATTGACCCAATAGTATTTAAAGCACTACCAATAATATAAATTACTGAGAAAATATAGGTAATATCATTCTGGCATATTCTACAAATGCTAATGAACAGCTCACAGATAATAATACAAAGTTAAACAAGTGGGTATACTTGTTAGACTTAGAAAAGAATCATTGACCTAATAAAGCCTTATCCATGGAGGAAAAAAGGGATATCTGGCTGATACTCTGTTTATTTAAATTGTCTTGCTGTCTACTTTAGCATACATTTCAAGAAATCTCTGTTTTTTCAAAATCAGAACTTGTTCTTTTTGTCATCTAGGTTTGTTTCTTCAGTGGAAATTTGTGGGACTTTTTCACAAATAAAATTATTCAGTACAGTAAAGATTTTTCCAGGTCCTTAGGGCTTTTAGCAAACTAATTTATTTAGTATAAATTTGGAATTTTGTTATTTTTAAAATTTTTTAATGTTTACTTATTTTTGAGAGAGAGAGGAGACAGAGTATGAGTGGGGGAGGGGCAGAGACAGACAGACAGACAGACAGAATCTGAAGCAGACTCCAGGCTCTGTCAGCACAGGATATTTAACTGACTGAGCCACTCAGGCACCCCTGAAACTTTGTCATTTTTTTTAATTTTTTTTAATGTTTATTTATTTTTGAAGGAGAGAGAGACAGAGTGTGAGTGGGTGAGGGGCAGAGAGAGAGGGAGACACAGAATCTGAAGCAGGCTCCAGGCTCTGAGCTGTCAGCACAGAGCCCGACGCGGGGCTCGAACTCACAAACTGCGAGATCATGACCTGAGCCGAAGTCGGACGCTTAACCAACTGAGCCACCCAGGCGCCCCGAAACTTTGTCATTTTAATGAAACCTTTTTTGGGTCTGATTTAGGCAATGTTAAGCACTATTGCTACCATTCATTCAATAAACACTTCTTGAATTTTTCAGTTTAGGCACTGGGTTAAGTCACCCAGGTGCAAGAGGAGCTCCCACAGCAGTAGCCATCCAGTGAGAAATTACACCCTCTGTGTGATTCTGCTGACTCCCAATACATGTTATCTAAGACACATCTTTCATTGGGGTAGCCTGCAAATGAAATGCGTCCAACCTTTTTTCCTTTGGAGCTAGGCAAACCTGAGTTCAGATTCTTACTGTGCCCCTTAAACAGTGTAACTATGACAAGTCACCTAACCTCTCAGGTCCTCAGCTTCCTTGCCTATAAAACAAGGAAAAGAATAGGATCTATCTCCTAAAATTTTCATAAGAAGTAAATGAGAGAATATATGTAAATCTCTTAGCATTTTCCTGGCACATGGTTAGCACTCAACAAGTATTAAGTGTTATTTTCCCATTCATAATAATAGTTATTTTAGTGAACATATTAAAAGAAACTATCAATGGCAATAATCACAACATTAAAATCTTGGTTGTCTAGAATGCCTAAGGAAAGGTGTTTTGAGTGGTCTGATTTTGTAATTATATAGAAAGCCATTTGTACATTAGTCTTGATCATTTGTAATCTTTCTAAACTCTGTTAGTCCACAGCTCTCCTCTTGTCTACCTACCCAACCACCTCACTGCTCCAGTGTTTTTGGCTTTACATTTTAGACAGGTGAAAATTTGTAGACTATAGGGCTTATATTATAATTTTGAACCTGTAGCCTACAATACAGTATATAGGTACCTGATAGATGTTTAGGACTTTGTTATTGTCTCTGGGTCATTACCCAGAGCATCAGTGAATATGCACACAGGTGTCAGAGAATGAGGTTTATACTAAATCCAGAATACCTTTTTGATTAATCAAAGGTTCTGGTTATTTTTTCCTATGGCCTATTTTAGCCACTTATCTATCACTAGTAATTTTTTTTTCTGATCTCACACTAAAATAATTACATTTCTGACATTGGTTCACTGGAAATAAGTGTTAAACCCTCATTCTTTCTGCCTGATTTATCAGTAAAACAAATTTCCACATCTACTAAAAACTTCTCTTAAACAGAAGATAAAAGTGGCACCTGGGTGGCTCAGTCAGTTAAGCATCTGACTTCGGCTCAG
The DNA here is from genome assembly GCF_024362965.1 of Panthera pardus. Classification (NCBI taxonomy): domain Eukaryota; kingdom Metazoa; phylum Chordata; class Mammalia; order Carnivora; family Felidae; genus Panthera; species Panthera pardus. Next base: position 49,850,964 of record NW_026526843.1, on the reverse strand, counting down.
GTCAAGATCTCATGGTTTGTGAGTTCGAACCCCTTGTCAGGCTCTATGCTGACAGCTCGGAGCCTGGAGCCTGCTTCAGATTCTGTGACTCCTTCTGTCTCTGCCCCTCCCCCACTTGTGCTCTGTCTCTGAAAAATAAATAAATGTAAAAAAAAATATTTTTAAATGCCCAGCAGAGGATTAAAAAAAACAAGATAAAAATAAATATATGAAGAGAGATAGGTAATATACTTTAGATCTCATTAAAAGTTCTTATACTCCAAGTGCAGAAACTCAGATTTGCAAAAACCATAAAAGCTGTCTTCATTATGTTGAACATCTAACAAGATGTCATCAGTTCTTACGTAGAAGATGAACAATGTTGGCAGTTACAAATTTGGCTTTTCTTTACAGTATGTGCTTGTTACCATGCATGCATTGTGTAACTTTACTAGGCAGAAAACCATGAAAATGTTGGAGCAAGTGAGTGAAAACAATCAAATTGACTATATAAGAAAGGACCAAAACACACTGTAGGTGGCCTAATCATTTTTTAGGAACTCACTTTTGTTCCATATTTTAATATTCTGTTTTATTAAACTGTGGAATGAATAACAGTTGTTGTATACCAACATTGCAATTAATTTGGCTCTCTTCTCAGTCAAATTTATTTAGAACAGCTTGAGAAGGATAGATATTATCTCTGCTTTAAACGTCTGGTAGAATTCCCCAGGGAAGCCATCTGGTCCGGGACTCTCACTTGTTGGGAGATTTTTGATAACTGATTCAATTTCTTCGCTGGTTATGGGTCTGTTCAAGACCCATTTCTATTTCTTCCTGTTTGAGTTTTGGGAGTGTGTGGGTGCTTAGGAATTTGTCCATTTCTTCCAGGTTGCCCATGTTGTTGGCATATAGTTTTTCATAATATTCCCTGATAATTGCTTGTATTTCTGAGGGATTGGTTGTAATAATTCCGTTTTCATTCATGATGTTATCTATTTGGGTCCTCTCCCTTTTCTTTTTGAGAAGCCTGGCTAGAGGTTTATCAATTTTGTTTATTTTTTTAAAAAAACAACTCTTGGTTTCATTGATTTGTTCTACAGTTTTTTTAAATTCCCTATTGTTTATTTCTGCTCTGATCTTTATTATTGCTCTTCTTCTGCTGGGTTTAGGCTGCCTTTGCTGTTCTGCTTCTATTTCCTTTAGGTGTGCTGTTAGATTTTGTATTTGGGATTTTTCTTGTTTCTTGAGATAGGCCTGGATTGCAATGTATTTTCCTCTCAGGACTGCCTTCCCTGCGTCCCAAAGCGTTTGGATTGTTGTCTTTTCATTTTCACTTGTTTCCATATATTTTTTAATTTCTTCTCTAATTGCCTGGTTGACCCATTCATTCTTTAGTAGGGTTTTCTTTAACCTCCATGCTTTTGGAGGTTTTCCAGACTTTTTCCTGTGGTTGATTTCAAGTTTCATAGCATTGTGGTCTGAAAGTGTGCATGGTATGATCTCAATTCTTGTGTACTTATGAAGGGCTGTTTTGTGACCCAGTATGTGATCTATCTTGAAGAATGTTCCATGTGCACTCAAGAAGAAAGTATATTCTGTTGCCTTGGGATTCAGAGTTCTGAATATATCTGTCAAGTCCATCTGATCCAATGTATCATTCAGGACCCTTGTTTCTTTATTGATCCTGTGTCTAGATGATTTATCCATTGTTGTAAGTGGAGTATTAAAGTCCCCTGCCATGACCCCATTCTTATCAATAAGGTTGCTTATGTTTGTAATTAATTGTTTTGTATATCTGGGGGCTCCCGTATTTGGCACATAGATATTTATAATTGTTAGCTCTTCCTGATGGATAGACCCTGTAATTATTATATAATGCCCTTCTTCATCTCTTGTTACAGCCTGTAATTTAAAGTCTAGTTTGTCTGATATAAGTATGGCTACTCCAGCTTTCTTTTGACTTCCAGTAGCAAGATAGCTAGTTCTCCATCCCCTCACTTTCAATCTGAAGGTGGCCTCAGGTCTAAAATGAGTCTCTTGTGGACAGAAAATAGATGGGTCTTGTTTTTTATCCATTCTGATACCCTATGTCTTTTGGTTGGAGCATTTAGTCCATTTACATTCAGTGTTATTATTGAAAGCTATGGGTTTAGAGTCGTTGTGATGTCTGTAGGTTTCATGCTTGTAGTTATGCCTCTGGTACTTTGTGGTCCTTGCAACATTTCACTCACAGAATCCCCCTTAGGATCTCTTGTTGGGCTGGTTTAGTGGTAATGAATTCCTACAGGTTTTGTTTGTTTGGGAAGATCTTTGTCTGTCCTTCTATTCTGAATGACAGACTTGCTGGATAAAGGATTCTCGGCTGCATATTTTTCCTGTTCATCACATTGAAGATTTCCTGCCATTCCTTCCTGGTCTGCCAAGATTCAGTAGATGGGTCTGTCACTAGTCTTATCCATCTCCCTTTATATGTTAGAGCGTGTTTATCCCTAGCTGCTTTCAGAATTTTCTCTTTATCCTTGTATTTTGCCAGTTTGACTATGATATGTTGTGCAGAAGATCGATTCAAGTTACATCTGAAGGGAGTTCTCTGTGCCTCTTGGATTTCAATGCCTTTTTCCTTCCCCAGATCAGGGAAGTTCTCAGCTATGATTTGTTCAAATACACCTTCAGCCCCTTTCTCTCTCTCTTCCTCTTCTGGAATTCCTATTATATGGATATTGTTCCGTTTCATTGCATCACTTAGTTCTCTAATTTTCCCCTCCTACTCCTGAATTTTCTTATCTCTCTTTTTCTCAGCTTCCTCTTTTTCCATAATTTTATCTTCTAATTCACCTATTCTCTCCTCTGCCTCTTCAATCTGAGCTGTGGTTGCCTCCATTTTATTTTGCACTTCATTTATAGCATTTTTAGCTCCTCCTGACTATTTCTTAGTCCCTGATCTCTGTAGCAATAGATTCTCTACTGTCCTCTATACTTTTTTCAAGCCTAGCGATTACTTTTATGACTATTATTTTAAATTCATTTTCTGTTTTATTGCTTAAATCATTTTTGATCAGTTTGTTAGCTGTCGCTACTTCCTGGAGTTTCTTTTGAGGAGAATTCTCCTGTTTCATCATTGTGGATAGTCCCTGGGGTGGTGCGGAACTTCAGGGCACTTCCCCTGTGCTGTCTGGAGTAACTTGTGTTGGTGGGCGGGGCCACAGTCAGACCTGATGTCTGCCCCCAGCCCACTGCTGGGGCCACAGTCAGACTGGTGTGTACCTTATCTTCCCCTCTCCCAGGGACAGGACTCATTGTGGAGTGGTGTGACCCCTGTCTCGGCTACTTGCACACTGCGAGGCTTGTAGTGCTGCTTTGATGGGTTCTGGTGTATTAACCGGGGTGGATCTGCAAGGTGCACAGGGGCGGGAGGGGCAGGCTCAGCTCACTTTGCTGTCTGTGGTCCCCTGCAGGAGGGGCCCTGCAGCACTGGCAGGGAGGCTGACCTGTCGGAGGAGTGGATCCACAGAAGCACAGCGTTGGTTGTTTGTACAGTGCAAGCAAGTTTGGTGAACTGGTTCCCTTTGGGATTTTTGGCTGGGGGATGGGCGAAGGAGATGGCACTGGCCAGCACCTTTGTTCCCCGCCAAGCTGAGCTCTGTCCTCCAGGGCTCAACAACTCTCCCTCCCATTGTCCTCTAGCCCTCCCACTCTCAGAGCAGAGCTGTTGACTTATAACATTCCAGATGTTAAGTCCCACTGGCTGTCAGAACACACTCTGTCCGGCCCCTCCGCTTTTGCAATCCAGACTTCGGGGACTCTGCTTTGCTGGGCTGGCTGCCTCTCCACTGCCCCAGCTCCCTCCCGCCAGTCCGTGTAGCGCACACCACCTCTCCGCCCTTCATACCCTCTTCCGTGGGCCTCTGGTCTATGCTTGGCTCCAGAGAGTCCATTCTGCTAGTCTTCTGGTGGTTTTCTGGGTTATTTAGGTAGATGTGGGTGGAATCTAAGTGGTCAGCAGGACATGGTGAGCCCAGCTTCCTCCTACACAGCCATCTTCTCCTAGCTCTCCTCAGTCAAATATATTTAGATTCATGTCAGTGATCACACCTAACAGATCCATAGAACTAACAACCTGCACTGAATCCAACTGAGTTTCTAATGATTTTTTTAAATTATATTTGTTCCACCCACATTGAATCCCTGAGCTGCTGGGCTGCTTTAGACTCAGGACCAAATCTTTTGTTACACTAAATATACAAAAGGATTGTTATGGATGAAAACCTTTCTGTGATTTTTAATTTATGCTACAGGTATTTATTGAGTGCCCACTACATTCTGAGCGGAGTGGCACACCCTAATCATAGTATTGCTTTCTGATAACTCAGCATCATTAACCCACTTATGGGGTTACTAACTGTCATCTTTTTCCCTCTTTGTGTGTCTCTTCTGTGAGAAATAATGTCTCTTGCTTATTTATGTATGTGTATTATATGTATCCACTCAAACAGGACCATGTGTGGCATCTAACATATATTTCATTTTTTTCACCTATTTTATACATGAAACCTTCTATTCCTTTTTCTTCTTATCTGTCTTCGGTCACTCCGTCCACACATGAGCAATAAGTATATGATATCTTGAGTAATTCATAGGGAAAAAACACATCTTAGTTTAAGAAAGTAGTTGTGCCTTTGTTATAATGATATTAGAAGAATGTCATAACCTAAACTTAGACTACCTGATTGTCATCTAAATCAACTGTTTCAGAGTGACTCAGAAGATGCTGGAATAATTTATTTGGGAGGCAAAAGGTGACTATCCTTTTAAAAGTGCAGTTTGCTATGGATAGCATAATACTTTTATTTGTTTTAATCAGTATTAGAATCTACTTTAAATGTACATTGTGTAAAAAAAAAATACCTCTCTGTATCAGAGGAGATGTTTCCAAATTCCTGAATTTGATTTTGCCTTTTCTATTTGCCAAGCCCTGGACAGGGCTACCTAGGAATTACTTGGAGTATCACTAAACAGGATGGAGGCATATAAGTCTAGGGAGCTAGAGGCACAGCCCTGCTGATAGAGGGGCAGGGTCCCAGGGGTCCTTTTCAGATCTGTATGGTTCTGTTAGAAAAGAATCGTATTCTCTGAGTCTGCTGGTTTAGACTATTTGTAATATGATAGTTAAAATAAGTGTTTTATTTGGATGTTTAATCTCTCTTTTTAAAAAAAAATTAATGTTAATTTTTGAGAGAGAGGGAGAGAGATAGCATGAGCAGGGGAGGGGCAGAGAGGGAGGGAGACACAGAATCAGAAGCAGGCTCCAGGCTCTGAGCGGTCAACAGAGAGCCTGACGCAGGGCTCGAACTCACAAACCTCGAGATCATGACCTGAGCTGAAGTCAGACACCGAACCAACTGAGCCACCCAGGCTCCCCTAATCTCTCATTTTTATAACATAACCCCATCCCAGTTTTTAAGGTAATAATTTTATGTATTTGAGCACTTGAAGTAGAAAAATTTTTTGAACTTCCCTGTTTATCTCACTAATATCTGCAGATTCCTGGTTTGAGTTGCTACCTCCTCTGATTTTCTGGAGCAGTATTTCTGTGAAAGAAAAATGTGTTCCCTGTAGTCCTCTTTTGTCAAAAACCCTTTGCACTTGCTTTCTTCTGCCAATTGAACCTTATTTGAAAAGCATCAGTAGAGAGAGCTTGCCTAGCCTTTGCTAGACAGTAGCTGTAGGTGCATTTAAACAATCCAACTTTAAAAGGGGATTTCTCTCTTTTTATTTGAAAACAATTCAAAATGAAAGGTGTGTGTCTCAGGACAGAGTGCTTAACTGACCTTGCTCTACTGAACTTCAGTATGGTATATGACACTGCCTCCCCTGTGTCCTCCCTGGTGTTCTTTTCTTTCCTTTTTTTTCTGTCTAATGTTTTAAAAAGATGCTTTACTTATTTGAAGCACCTGATTCTGAGTTAGAGCTCTATCTGGCATAACTGGAATCCATTATGTTGTTAGCTCTTGTTATACTGTTCTTTGCATCTTTTTCTTCACTCAAATACTCAGTGCAGTTTTGGGCTATCAGATCATATTTTGAGAGGAAATGGAGATCAAGCTATAGAAATGGGCTATGGCTACATTAAGCCGTAAGTGTAACCATGCTCCACCCCCCACAGTAGTTACAGCCTGGTTTTTTTTTAAGTAATCTAGTGTAAGCTCCTATGGCTCAAGAAAGTTGAAAACTATCCATGTTTACTTGAGTAACCCTGACAAATAAATGAAACCACCCAAAAGTACCTCCCTCCTTGCAGGCAGAAAAGGGGTGGTAGTGAAGAGTTGACAGTACAGTTCCTGGCCTATCCTCCCTCAACCCCTCTTTCCTTTTAAGACCACATAGGAACAAAGAAAATATCTTTATAAGGAAATATCTGGGTTCGTCCTTTTGAAATCATAGATCATTGTAACCTTAGGAGAAGATATTGTTTGCCTTGGACTTCAAATTTTTTTAATGTTTATTTATATTTGAGAGAGAGAGCACAAGCAGGCAGAGGGCAGAGAGAGGAAGACAGAATCCGAAGCAGGCTCCAGGTTCTGAGCTGTCAGCACATAGGCCAACATAGGGCTCGAACTCATGAGCCAAGCCTTGAGATCAGGACCTGAGCCGAAGTCAGATGCGTAACTGACTGAGCCGCCCAGGTGCCCTTGCCCTGGACTTTAGTAGTTAACACTTCTTCTGAAGAATGTGTGTCTATAAGGACAAAGTAACTAGGGACTAACAGGACCTTATCCTTAAGTACCCAAATAAAACTACAATCTGTATTCTTGAGGTGTTATCACATTTACTCAGATAGTAGTATGTCTTAAGGAAAAACAGTGTATTATTTAAATGGAAAATGGGGCCATTAGTCAGGTTTTTGTTTTGTTTGCTTGTTTTAGAGGCAGGGAATAAGGAACTTGTCTCACAAATATGGTAGGGAAAGGAAACCTTTATGTGGAAGTTAGCTTCTCTGTATCTCTTGTATTCAAGAAATACCAAGTTTCAGTTCATAAAATGTAAGTCCTTTGTCACAAGCATCTCTCTCTCTCTCTCTAGGCCTGTAGGCAATTTCTGAAACTAGTTTCTGATTCCCATGTAATACTTTTATATGATATTTATTCACAAAACCATCTGGATTTTTTGAGTTGATGATGCCTTTTCATCATTCTACTACACTTCTCTCCCCTTCTTTGGGATTATTGCAGTGTCTCACTCTTCCTGATATATTGCCCCTAGTGGCTGACATCATGACTTGTGAGCAATCTGATATATAAATAAGGTGGTGAGAACTACCTCAGCAATTCAGTTTCTATTTGAAAGGAATTAAGCAGTGCCTTTATGTTTTCTTATATTTTCCTCTACTTTGTATTTTCACAATTATATTAGGCACAAGAGGAGGGCCTCTTTTCCCTTTCAGTCCATTTCTAAAGAATATTTGGTTGATTCAAAATCTTCTTGGAAATGTAAAACCCTATGTTTTATAATAGACTTCTCCTACTGTATATGTTTTTGTAACGCCAGAATGTGCCGTTCAGCAATAGCTAATAACTACTAATTTTCTAGGAGCATCTCAGGCATATAGACGCTTCAATCCACATGTTTTCATTTCCAATGATATTAGAGTAGTGTTTATCTAGGAGGAGTGATAAGAAATAGTGTATCAAACTTTGACCTTAATTCTTATCTATGTAGACATTATGTATTCATCAGTGTTTTGTGTGCTTTGATAGGTATGGAAATGTGTGTGAAATCAATAAAACTTTACTTTAATATGTTAAAAAGTAAATGTGGATATGGATTTACTGGATGAGCTCATCAGCAAACATGCCTTTTAAATATAGCTCCCATCCCCGTTGCTAATTGGCAGGCTAATGTACTGCCATCATACAGTTTGAGTTTCTTCATTTGAAAGAACACTGCATTTCTTTTTTGATACCTTGTGACACTTGGGCACTTGCCTCAGGAACAATACCACAGAGGGGGAATTCAGATTCCTGCACTTCAGATTCTTGGCATTCTCCAAGGGAAGTGGTTCGCAAAGTATAATCCCTAGAGCAGCAGCTTTAGCGTAATCTGGGATTTGTTAGAAATGCAGATTTTCTGGCCTCAACCCACACATACTGAATAAGAAATTGCATGGGGACAGCAATCCATGTTATGACAAGCTGTGCCGGTGATTCTGATACACACTAACATTTAAGAATCCCTGAGTCCAATGACTAGATTCATCTTATTTTACAAGTATGCCACTGTAGACATGAACATCACTTGCTCAAGGTCATAAAGCTAGTTCAGTGGTAAAAAGGAGAGCCTGGAGTAGAGCCTGCCTCAGCCAACTGTTCTTTCTACTATACTACTCCATATTGCTAGTGCTTAAAGCTGTTTTCAATTATTTAAATTTAGTCACGACATATTATTATACATGTGAAAATGAGAGGCTTATCTTCCAAGCTTTGCATTCCTATAATTTTTGAAACTACTGCTAGTGACATAATTAATCAGAATCAAGTAGTTTCGGTGGCAAAGAGGGAGGAAATCCCTGGCATTGAAAGTTTACAGGGAACTTGGAGTCTTTGTGTTATCTAATATGGCTTTGATAGATTGATATCATCATGTTTTTCATACTACAACATACCAAAATGAAGTAAAGCAACTGATTTACTAAAGAATGATCATTTGTGTTTTGTGTGTGTGTGTGTGTGTGTGTGTGTGTGTGTGTGTGGTTTGTAAAACAAACTCCCAAAGAATTTCTTAATTAGTAATGTCCCTGTTATATTAGAATAGAATTCTTTGGTCCTGGGGAGGAGATAGACAATGAATTCTATAGCTGTTTAAGAACACATCTATTGAAGAGCAAGTATACCTTATTATTAGTATACTTGTTCTTTAATTTTCTTTATTTGTTATATTTTAAGGCCTTTTGTTTACACTTAATGAATGTTCTCATATATGCTTCAGGTAACAAATGAACCTGTTCCTATGTTTTGAGTAAGTGATACAGTTAATGAAAGAAGCAAACTCTGCACCCCTTTGTTCATGGAACAAAATGAACATTTTAACTTGAATAAATGTGAAAAACATTTAGCAAGAATCCGTGTCAAAATATATATATATTTTCCTGCAAGTGACCTCTTTTATTTATTCAAAATATCTACCTTTTCTCATCAATTCCAGCATGATCTCTGTAGTAAATAAAAAAGGAAGATTTTCCCATGAGAACTTCCATCAAAAACAATCTTCTTTGGCCCTCTTGTGATATGTTAAGAAATAGTTCTCATCTGTCTTTAAAGTAGATTTGAATGTTTTTCTCTGACTAATACTTCACATACTCTGAGCAAAAAGCTTTAAATTTCTCACATATTTTGCCAAAGAGATTCCTGTTTCTCCTTTTTATTCCCTAGTGGCTTAAAGCATCGTACCTATAGACAGTTTATACCATGTTCTCTGTAAGCAGTGTAAAAAGGCTCATGGTATTTCATCCTGCAGCATTATCTCTGAGTCAGTTTGCACTTGATGCTAAGTTCACTTAGAGTAATATCAATCCTTTGAATCTGTTTTCTGTGATTTGGTTTCCATAAATCATTAAGATGCTCTCTAGATTATCTGGGTCAGTTCCCTGCCCCAAGGTATGCCTGTATGTAACTCTGTAAGACAAATGGTTAGACAGCATGTTTGTAAATGTCCCAGGAGAAGGAACGTATAATAACACCAATAATCCTTATATAGTGAGAGACGTCCAGAAAAATAACAACTGCACTTACAGTCTTCACAAGCTCCATTGTTCTTGAATGCAATGATGGTTCTTTTGTTTTTATTGAAAGTACGTTACATGTCTCATTCCTTTACTTCAGGCAAAGTGTTTTATTCCCTTTTTTTGTTTATGTAGAGAGAAAGAGAGAGCGTGTACATGCAAGGGGGGGAGGGGCAAAGAGAGAGAATCCCCAGCAGGCTCCAGACTGTCAGCGAAGAGTCTGACAGGGGTCTGGAACCCACGAACTCATGAGATCATAACCTGAGCCAAAAGCAAGAGTCAGCCACTTAACCAACTGAGCCATCCAGGTGCCCCCAAAGTGTTTTATTGCTGAACCCAAATTTAATTATATTCTTGTTGAGAAAATAGAAAGAAGACTTCCTAAACAATATATTCCACCATGTAATCACATTTGTGCATTTGTCAGCCCTTTCTGATATGTATGTATGTATGTGTGTGGATAGATAGATAGATACAGATACAGATATATATGTAGATGATATATATATGCAGATTTTATATATATATATATATATATATATATATATATATATATATATATATATATATCTTGGTTAACCATTATTGTGGCATATGTTTCTCTTTCTTAATGAAAAACGAATTATTTAGTTTTTCTTAAAAAGTAAATGATTTTTATCTTTCAGATACTCTTTAGTATTCAGTATATTCACAGCATGCTCAGAGCTTCCCTCACTGTTTAATTTGTAGGCTCTAAGATTTATTAAAATATTTTATTTACCATATGTTTGTGTCATGTTGTAAATGTTAGGAAACAAAATTGAATTTTGAGTGTGAAAGTTCCTTCTTTTATCAAAAGGAAATATGCATTCTCTGGCATTATAAAAGTCATGGTGGAATTCTCTTCTAAGAAACTCACTAAAATGACAAAGAGCATGAAAAATATATTTAGATGCTTGATTGAACTAAGTTGGTTGATTTGTTTCCTTATCTGATAAGTTATAATACACAAAAATAAAACTATAATTAATAAGAGCACAAATGTGGCAGATAAATTGATATTCTAGGTAATATTGAAACAATTGTCATTATTTCATGTGCTCACTATAGAAAAAATAAATTTTATTTTTTTTGCAAATATTGCTGAATTTTCTTCTGAAAAATACTATAATGAGTAGATTTATTTGTTCAGTTCTCTGTGAGGTACTGACTGTATCAAGGTTTTGGAAAAACAAATATGCATTCTCTATCTCTAAGTATATTGACTAATCTATAAAGGCTTGACATTCATTAATGCTTGCTGAGGGAAAAAAATGAGTTCTAGAGACTGTATTTTGCTCAGTACTGCATAACTTACTTTCACAAGCCCTACTTAAGCTTTGATTTCTAAATTTCTCCCCAGTGAAATTATACCTCAAAGATGTTTCATTAAAATGACAAGATAAGCTGCCTTGTATCTCTGTGCTCAAGTGGGGGCAAGGGACAGAGTTCTAGGAGATCTTACACAATGATTTCTAAGCTTTAGGGAAAGAAGCAAAAATTACTGACCTCAGTGAAAAATCTCTACCATGAAAATAACAGCCGAAAGAAAGGATGGGCCAACTGTGTGCAGAACCCTGGCTTGATCTTGTATTGATGACTCATACAAAGTTAGAACATAGAGGATGTAGTTATGGAATGTAGGAACTATTAGACTGTGCCCTTAAAGTTATGCATTTTAGAAAATAATTTGAAATACATATTTTCATTGTTATAGCCTTTTGCATTGTGCAATCTTTCACTTTTGGCTACCCCTCTTCTATTTTGAAATATTTCTTAGAGAATTGGTCATAGTTCAAGTGTCTTCATTATATCCTGAATATTAGTTTGAACCATATGAAATTGTTGCTCTTTGGCCATTCTTTTGCCTATAAAAAATGGTAACCTCACATGGTTCAATCTAATAAAAATTGTATAATTCTCAAAACAAAAAGATAATATCCTATTATTTCACCACTTTTTATTGTACATGAAACTCATAGTCTGTCTTAGTTGATCATTTACAGACTAAGTTTGACATTTAAGAGAATTTTCTAGCAGAGTTTTGGCATTAAAAAGGAGAGTCCAGGGGCACCTGGATGGCTCAGTCAGTTAAATGTCCAACTTCAACTCAGGTCATGATCTCATCGTTCCTGAGTTTGAGCCCCACATCAGGATCTCTGCTGTCAGTGCAGAGCCTGCTTTGGATCCTCTCTTTCCTTCTCTCTCTGCCCTTCCCCTACTCATATTCTCTCTCTCTCTCTCTCTCTCTCTCTCTCCCTCTCCCTCTCCCTCTCCCTCTCCCTCTCCCTCTCTCTCCCCCTCTCTCTCTCTCTCCCCCTCCCTCTCCCTCTCCCTCTCCCTCTCTCAAAAATATTTTTTTTTAAAAAAAGGGAGAGTTAAAATAGGAAAACCCATTCCCTGTTCATAGAGGGCCACCCTGGGAAACAGATCTAAATGAAGTCACCTAATCAGCCTGAGTTTCCTGTGGATGCATTCCTTAAGTTTGCATAGTATCTCTTCAGAGAAAATGCAGTGTGGTTGGTTAATCTATCATTTTCATTATTATTGTTCCAAGTAAATATGTCCTGGTCATTCTAATACAGCTAAGAGACATTGTTATATCTTGGTTAGAGCTGGATGTTGACAAGGTTTCCTGAGCAACCTGATTCCAAATCACTTCTTAAATGAGGATGATGAATCCATTCAGCACATGTTGACTCCTTCAGGTTTGACTTTGAGGTAGAAGAGACCTCTTCCTCACTCTATACACCTTAATATAGCTTTCTCTAGACGTGATATAAAAATTTCAACAATAAATAGAATTCTCTCAATTTTCCTTTGTTGAAGATAGTGCTAATGTGAATGCTTAGTTACTAAAACAAATATGACATTTTTAAAGCCTCACAAGATAGGTAATTGCTTTAAAGAAATCATATTTTTTTCTTCCTTTTCCTGAAATAGAAATCATAGTCCTGTTGAAGACCCAGGATTACATACATCATAAAAGCATCAATAGTGTATTCCTTCTAAAGGATGGGGATAAATTCCCCTTATACTAATAATCACCAGCTGTCACAGAAGTACTAAGTAAAAAATGATCCTTATCATTTCTTTGTGGATTGCAATTTTCCCCTGTTGATCTAGGTTATAAATAGGAAATAAACAATTGAATGAAATCAGATAGTATGCAGATCTTACTGATGAATTTAGGTGAACATATCATAGAAAGAACAAAATATCACCTGGTCCTAAATATTTGCCAAGGAGTATTTAGTAATCTCCTCACTCTCCCGTCTTTTTGGCAGATAACACTTTTTAATCCCATTTTTGAAAAGTAACAGATATTTGTTTGTGAATATATTTTTACTTATCTAAAAGAGGAAAAATAATTATGAATATTAAAAATTATTTCTGTTCAGTGAACAAGCAAAATACACAGTCTTTAATATCCTTTATTTAATAAAGTCATTGGTTCTTCCCTTAATTACATCTTTATCTCAGGTAATTTATCAGTATAATTTTTAAATTAGAGTACAAAGAGAAAGAAATACACAATTTACTTGTTTGTGGCAGTGCATCTGAGGAGGATGCCTTATAGTTTTGGTTTTTGGTTTTTGGTTTTTGGTTTGTTTGTTTGCACAGTGCTATCTGCTGAGTACATGCCCAGTGGTTGTGTTGATAGCTTGAAAGAGATATTAAAAACTAAATAAGGAATATGCTGAGGGTATGATTGAAACAGTGCTGATTAACTGCATCTAAGTCCTACCTGCTTTCTCCTTTGAGCCTCCTGTCCCAAGAGACATGTTTGAAACAAATGTGAAATTGTAAATCTTTTCTACTTAAACCCAAGCAAGAAATTGTCTATTTGCAAGTGTGTCTCTGACCACAACTCTATCCATTTCAACAAAAATATAACAGTATTTACAGACAGGAATTACACAAAAATAGCTAGATAGAGGCAGGTTATTTCATAAAATAGCATATGATATAATCCATGGGAATTTTTGAATTTAAAAAGAAAATTCAAATGCAGAGGTCAAGTAGACACATCAACTTAAAATAAAGCATTTATGAAACTAAGCTCCAAGGAATGACATTCTGTTTTGGTTTTTTTTGAGAATCTTTTTAAAATTTATTTATTTTGAGAGAGAGAGAAAGAGAGATAGAATGAGTACGGGAGGGGCAGAGGTAGAGGGAAAGAGAGGATCCCAAGCAGCCGCCGCTGTCCATGTGGAACCCAATGCCCGGCTCAGACCCATGAACTCTGAGATCATGACCTGAGCCAAAATCAAGAGTCAGATGCTTAACCAACTGAGTCACCCAAATGCCCCAGAAATGCCCATTCTTTAAGTGCCAGTATTTTATCTGGTTTTACCAGCTTTTAGCAGGTTTTTAAAGCATAGTTATCATCCATAATGACTTCATTTTAAAATGACCACATAATGTTCAGAAATTGACATAGTTATATCTCTGGGATATTGGTGCCTAATTTTGTAACTCTATACCATTTTCTACTAATGGATGGACTCTCATGTAATTCAATGGCATCCATATTATTTACTCAGTAATCTGTAATTATAGACTTCCTCTATGAAGCGCCCTATGCTTTATTGCCCTTTGTCTTTAGGAGCTCTGTGGGTTTCAATGTTAGAAAATTTGAACTTGGAAGGGCTGCTTTTTCTCAGATGAACATTATAAAGTAATGAAGAGGTTAATCACTATTGCCTCGATTATTTGAAACACCAAAAATCAATACCACTTAATATACAATTACCAATTTACTTTTAATATGTCTTCTTTTTTAACTTAAAGGTTGGATTCAATTAAGTGGTAGTGGAAAGTATGTTAAATTTACTACGAATATCTGCCTTAGGGAGTTATTTATTTATTTATTTATTTATTTATTTATTTTGAAATTAATTTTTTTCTCTTGAAGACCAACTTCCTTTTATTTAGTAAAGCGTGTAATTAAGGTCTATCTAAATTTTAATTATTTAATAGAGCAGAATATTCTTAACATGTATTTGTATAAATTGTCTAAATTACCTGAATTTAGGTCTATAGTGTTTCTATAGCACTCACTCTGGGAATTTAAATCCTTGGATAGATCTGGTGAGCTAAAGAATATTCATATAATAATCTATCTAAAAGCTCTATCCATTTAAACTTGAAGGTATAAAACATCTGTCTTTTTTGTTGTTGCTTTTTTCCTTAGAATTTACATTAATCTTTATTTCTTAAATTGGGTAGATGAGTGAAGACATACAGGTGTGAACATTCAGGATAAGTACAGAATTATAAAGAGATGTAGCCTGGCTGTGTGGTTGGAGGAGCCAAAGAAAAAATCTGGAAATAATAAGGCCATTAGAGTTTGGATTGGATCTGATGGACATTGAATCTTGGAAAAGAAGATAGTGTGATTAGAGTTCTAGTTTAGTAATAGGAGAAAATAGAAACAGAGAATTCACCAAGTTGATTCATGTATCAGTAGTCCAGGTTAAGGGATGAATGTTAGACTGGGAGAAGAAACTCTGATTCTATGAGAGATAGCCTGTGAAGAAGTGGCACAGCTTAGTCACTGAATTTGGAGATGAAGGTTCCAAGCCTGGGGAATAATAAGAAATGAGAAAATTGGGATGATAAGTCATTAGGAGTGTGGTTGGGTGGGGAAATCTGTGGGTGATTAAATCAGTCTTAGACATGTTGTCTCAGGTGATGGGAAATTTTGTAAATAATATTATTCTGGAGTAGCTGATAATTTGCACCTGTAATGGGAATATGAATTAATAATAGGGATTCGAATTAAGGCATCTACATCGTAGAAAGCAACTAAAAGCCTTGAAACTGATCACTTCTCACCGTCCAAAGAAGAAAGGCCACTGTCCAGCGGCACTGTGGTCTACTTTCTAAATCATTAGCTTTCAGCAACTTGTTTCAATTCCATCAGGAGACAGCAGTGAGATTACAGGGTGGGCAAGCTATTCTAGTTGACTGAGAAAGTACCCAGCCATGCTCAGAGTCAGACTGACTCTCTCCTAGAGCAGATTATTGAACTCCTCTTTAGAAATTATTGATGGATTTAGATCAAGGCTTAAAGGTAAATCTTTCCCTCTCCCATTTTGAAACATCAATGTAAATTACACTATTGAGTTATGATAATGCATATCAGAAGTATATGCATTCAGCTCCTTTTATGAGACAAGCAGCAATAGGCAGCCTCTTAAGCATTACTGACTATGTTTTGTGCTATATGATCCTCCTCTGCTTTCAAATTGGGCCAGAGATTTATTTTTTACCCAAGGACAACCATCTATAGGCTGGTCTATTTCATAAGAGATAGCCTGTCATAAACACTTCTCCCAAAAGTCTACTCTGTACTGGTTGAATCAATTTGATTTTCTTGGGGAATTTGCACTCAAAGACACAAAGAAAGAGAATTAGTTCAAAAATGGCAAAAAAGAAAATAAAAACAAATAATAAGAGTAGGTGCACATGGTAAGTATGAATGAATGGACATCAAGGTAATAGAGTAATAACATCAGATGACTAGGGCTATTGTTGTAGCTAGAGGGTTAGAGCTATGATCGTATCTTGACTGGTGTTTCAGTTCTTGATGAGGTGCTAAAGGCTGTTTCCTATTGCTTTTTACTTATGCGTACATTTTTACACTAACCCCTCACCTTTGTTTCTTATAAGCCATTTAACATGTTCATCAAGAGGATTATACCAGTAGCCAGTTAAATAACAGAAGTTCCTTCTTTTCCTTTTTCTGCCTCCTTGCTCCACCCCATTAGTGGATCTAATTACTCCATGAGAGTAAGGTATGGTAGGGAGTGAGTGGGGGAACTGATTATACCACCCGTTCTCCCCTTCAGGTACTTGGGTCTAGAAGACTAACCAGCAATGGGGGAATGAAACCCCTTGCAGCAAATGTAAATTGATATTTAAACTGAAACCAGAAAATTATGGAATCTTGCCAAATGTTATTAAGAGACATGAAAGGGATATTTGACATGGCATGTCTTGGAACAGTGGTAGAAAAAACAAAAAACAATTTAATATGTATACTTTTACTGAATTGAGACTTTTCAGTAAAGCAGTTGGTTTATACATGCCTTTTTAAAAAAAGCTGAAGTGTGAAATATCACTATGTTAGGGGCTCCTAAGTGGTTCAGTCAGTTAAGCATCCAACTCTTGATTTTGGATCAGGTCATGATCTTAGCTGAGATAGAGCCCCACCTCTGTGCCAAGCATGGAGCCTGCTTAAGATTCTCTCCTTCTACCCCTTTCCCCCTACTTGTTCACATGCACTCTCTCTCTCTCCAAAAATGTATCACCATGTTAAAAAATGTTATAATATGCTACTCAACTTGAAAAGGGTAGTTGTAATAAGAAGAAATTAATTTGCAACAATGTGCACTCTCCAGGCACTCAAAAACACGTGGCCAAAGAAACATACACAAATATACAAGGTGAGACTCCTTTGTGCTTTAAAAATTGATAAGCAACAGTTAAGTTCCTCTGCAAAAAGTGGAGTGAGGTTGTTATTGCCTTTCTGGCTGGAGAGTTGACCCTCTATAAGAATCTAGTAAGCACAGGAAGAACACCACAATTTGAGCGTTGCATAGCAACTGAGGAATTGTCCACTTGTTTCCTATACTCCCAGCATCAACAATTAAGAGTGCCTGCTCCCTCATTTACAAAACTTTTATACTTGGTGGTAGGCTGCCATTATTGCCATGGTGTGTAACATTTGCTATAACTGCCTGACTGGGCTCTCATGAGAGCCATTCTTGAAAAGTCACTTTCATTCCACACTTACCTTGCACCTGCGCTAGGCACTAAAGAAAATACAAGTATACATTTGACCTCATGATGGTGTTCTGCAAGCTAAAACTATTTATTTCCCTCTCTTCATCACTAGTCTTGTGTTTGTATTTCTTATAAAATGGTTAGGCTTATTATACAGTATTGTATTCTGATATGACACTCTAGTTAAAGTCCATAGATAAAGAGCTGGGTCTTCTGTAAAGAAGCCTAATTACTCCATGTCAGGCAGAGATTGGTTTTTATACATGAAATCAACACTAGGAAAGCAGGTCTTCCACTGACCTTTGAAAAAAACTACTTTTTTTGTAACTATTGTTTTGCAACTAGACTTTAAGGACTCTTAAATGTAATGCCACATAGAAATGTATGTATTAATTGTTTCATTATCCTGTCTCATTCTTGGCTTTGGTCCTCTAAGTAGAGACATCTCTTTTTTTTTTTTTTTTTTTTAAAAAAAAAAAAGAGACATCTCAATTTCAAGAAGGCTGACATTGACTGTGTTCCTTCCTACCTTCTATCCCTGATGAACTTTTGTTACTAATATAGAGGTTGCCAAGGTCCTTCAGCATCTCAGAGGCAAATTGTGAGCTCCACAGGTATCTATACCAGCATGATGTTGATATTGACTATGTGTACTCTAGAGCCAACCTTTTCTGTAAAGGGCCAGGTAGTAAGTATTTTAGACCTCACAGGCCAAAATGTCTCTGTCTCAACTATTCAACTCTGCTGTTGTAGCATAAAAGCAGCCATAGACAGTACATAATGAATGATCATGGCAATCATCCAATAAAGGTTAAGGACTAAAATTTGAATTTTATGAAATTTTCATGTAGTACAAATATTCTTTTAAAAAAATCCATTTAAAATGGTGAAAACCATTCTTAGAATGTGGGTTGTTCAAAAACAGGTGGTAGACTGGATTTGACCACTAGGACTATAGTTTGCCCACACCTTCTCTCAAACATATTTAGGTTCTAATGCTGGTTCTCTTACCTCCCACCTATGTGACCTTGAATGAGTTACTTACAAACATACCTCAGTTTCTTTACCTGAAAATAAGTTGTTATGGAGATCCAACTTAAATCCCTTAAAACAGGCCTGACATATGGAAACCTCTCAATAAATCACAGACATTACTAATAGTCCTACTTCCAAAACCGGCCTTCTTTTGTCTTTTCAGAAAGTACTTAGATTTCCTTTGGTGGATGGTTTTGAATTGACTTAAGTTTATTCTTCTTCCAAATTTGTTTTT
Source organism: Panthera pardus (assembly GCF_024362965.1). Lineage (NCBI taxonomy): Eukaryota > Metazoa > Chordata > Mammalia > Carnivora > Felidae > Panthera > Panthera pardus. The sequence goes on along the minus strand of NW_026526843.1, from coordinate 49,832,125 downwards.
GCATAGTTTTCCCTTCACAAGTGTTCCATGCCCTTAGTAAATGATTGATTCTGATAAGATACACACAGTGTTTCAAAGGTTTCTTTGAAATATTAATTATTTAAAATATTGAATGTGAGATATTTTACCAGAGGCATCAATAGAGGTTTTCTGGTAAGCACTAACATTCAGGTTTATTGGGTGTTTATTTATAGAATGTGTAATTTTCTTCATCTTTTAATATACAGGTAACTAGAAAAAAATGAATATGCATAAACATTGTTTTTTTTTTTTTTTTTTTTTTTAACTTCCATTTACTATCAATCCATCTTACCATAGACAAGCCGTCAAAAATGTGCCCCTGGCCAAAAAAGTTCCTTCACGAAAACTCCACCAGTAGAAATTAATTCATTTGTGTTAACAAGCTTCTCTTTAAGGTACACATACATCAGGAAAAGTTAACTTACCAGTTAAGTTACCCTAATAAACTTAGGTAGCACCTACCATGTAGAAACCTGTGGAGAAGTTGCCTCATCCTTCACCATTAATCACTTGGGAGCAGAATGCCCATTTATCTTGTGATCCCTAATACATTATTTATTTCATGATAAATTGTACCTAAAACATTAACCTTAAAATTGTTAAGGAAGAGTAGTATTCACTATGAAGTTTATCCATGATCTGATGATTTGCCTCACTATAGGAAACTGTTAATTACCTGTTCTGGCAAGGAGATGAGATAACAGAATGAATTAACTCTCTAACCAACATTTTTCCCTGTAGTTTTATCTTTAGTTGCTCTGAGATTAATTTTGTTTTTTGGTAGGTACCACTGTGCTAGGCCTCAACCTGGGAGCATAACATTTTTCTGTTTGTTTTACAAAGTTTCAAGTGCCGTGTAATGTAATTACTACACTGCCCCTAACTCATCCTGTGGTTTCTGGTAATTTCTTCTGAGCTCCTGTGTCCTTTTTCCCTCTTAAAAGTTTTCTTCTTTTTGCCAGGAACATCTGCCTTCATTATTTTCTGTAAAACTTTATACATTCTATGTATGCCCTCTTTTAATCTCTTTGAAGTAGTATCTTGATTTTCTTAAATACTTTTCATTGCCATAAATAACTTCATAGACTATTATCTTAGTTACCATCTGTTGATTTTCCAAGTCACCACTTTCTTCATTCTTCACTCACTTCCAACTAAACCACAAACTAACAAAAATCTCACATCAGGTATAGGCTTTCCAGATGTTTGTAGACTTCAATACAAGTTGCCAAGGTTTTATCATATCTGTTGATACAGTGCCTTGCCAAATGATTTGACTGTATTTCTAACTTATGTGTGGTATTAGTATTACTCTTACATGTAGATATTATGGTCCTGTAGCACATTGTGTTATTTTCACCATACTGTATTTGCCATTTACTAAGTCTATTACCTCTTATTTTGTTGAATTATAAGAGATGTTTTTTAGCCTTGGGCCTTCATTTTTTTTTCTTTAGATCCCAGAGAAGGAATTTTGTTTCTTTCTTTTTTCTTAGGTGAGAAGTCTTATAATTTTGTACCATCTACAAACCCATCTTGCAGTGTGGTCTGAATCTGGACAATAACAGATAGTGTGAAAAAGATTGAATCTAACATTGATTTTTCTTGTACTCTACTTATCACTGCCTTCTTACACTGACAATTTCCATTTACTACTGCTCATGACCTTGCTAACAAAACCAATTTTATTTTTCTATTTAGTCCTTCACTAATAATACCAAAATTTTTCCCAGGATTATATGCATAGAATAATATTTGTCACTACAAATTAAATTTCATTCTTTGTATAACTGATTTCTCTCCTACTCTGGTCCATTTTGTGTACGACTATGAGGCTGACCTTAAATGTTACTTTATCGTGTCACTATCTTGCTAGCTTTTTAGAGTCCCTTGAAGCACATTCAGATTTCTTACTTTGATATCCAAAGCCCTCTAGAACTTTACTCTGATCTTACCTATGCAACTATAACTCCCATACCTTTCAACTGTGTTGTTCTCCCTGTGGTTTATCATGCAGACCATGCGTGTTTGACTTCAGGTAGCTATACTTATTCAAAACAACCTTGACACATTTTACCCTCTTAAAAATTATATGATATGAACAGGTGAAGCCAATATATGATGATAAAAATCAGAGTAAATATTGCCTCTTAGTGGTGGAGGCAAGAGGGAATTTTCTCGGGGTAATAGAAAGTTTCAATATCTTGCTTGTGGTAGTACTTACACGGGTATAGGTACTTGTTAGAATTCATCAGGGTGTAGGTACTTGTTAGAATTCATCAAAGTGTATACTTAAGATCTATGCATCACAATATTTATAAACTTACACACACACACACACACACACACAGAGCAAGCAAGTGAGCACATGAGTGTGTGCTAGGAGTTAATACATCTAGATTTTAGTGTCTTCAAACCAGTCATTCTTCAACCTTTTTTTAATGTAATGTTTTCAGAGGCTTAACTTAAGCCCTCATTCTTCCATGAGTCTTCCCCAACTCTTCTAGGCCCACAGAGACCATAGCTTTATTTTAAAAAAATTATATAGTCTTGGGGTGCCTGAGTGGCTCAGTCGGTTGAGCATCCGACTTCAGCTCAGGTCATGATCTCACAGCTCGTGGGTTCAAGCCCCGTGTCAGGCTCTGTGGTGACAGCTCAGAGCCTGGAGCCTGCTTTGGATTCTGTGTCTCCCTCTCTCTGCCCCTCCCCTACTCATGCTCGCTCACTCTCTCTCATTCTTTCTCAAAAATAAAAATAAAAACATTAAAAAAAGTTTTCAAATTATATAGTCTCTGTAAGTATTGGCTCACATGGCAGGGTCCTACCCTCAGTAAGAAGTCTTTTGTTTCTTTTGGGTCATTTTATACTGATTTGTTTTTGATAACTTCTTCAACTTTTGAGCAGCTCAGCTTTTCCAGAAAGCCTTAATTATACAATTGAGAATTCAAGGAGGCTATAATAGTGAATTAAAGCCATATGCCCATGATGTTAGGATCTTAGGAAATAATTTTTATAATGTTGGCTTTAGTTTAGTCATTTTTGAGGAGTAATGAACTGGAGTTGGGTCTTAGGCAATGGGAATGTCCAAGGCACTAAGTGTTAGGTTCTTAGAAAAATAAGGGATATCGTAATTTAAAATGTTTGATAAAAAGAAAGGAGATTTCAGAGCATTTTCTTTTTTTAATGTTTATTTATTTTTGAGAGACAGAGGCAGAGAGACAGAGTGTGACTGGGAGAGGGACAGAAAGAGAGGGGTACACAGAATCCCAAGCAGGCTCCAGACTCAGAGCTGTCGGCACAGAGCCTGACATGGGGCTTGGACTCATTAACCAGGAGATCATGACCTTATCCAAAGTATGATGCTTAACCCGCATAACTGACTGAGTCACCCAGGTGCCCCTCAGAGCACTTTGAAAAACTTTGAAGGGGCAGAGATTTTACCCCAATTGTATGGTAACAAGTCAGGCTGCCATAGTTTTAGGAATGCTTACATAAGAAACTAGGCTCCTGGGTCAGAGACAAAGAATTCTGTCATTCATGGTACAGCCAGCAGTGTGAGCTTCATGTTCATATTGCTTTCTCTTGCCTTCCAACTCCCCCATGGTGATGCCAAGGTGAGCTCAGGTGGATGCTATGCACACAATGGCTTTATATTACTTCTGAGGAACCTGGTTTTAGGGAACCCAAATCCTTTATAATAAAATGAAAGCAAACTGCCTGACATTTACCCTAGAGGGAAATATAATCTGTCCTCAAAACAAACAGACCTACCCTCTGCTCTGAAGAGAGACACTATATCTTTCAAGGCTGTTCAGTATAAAAAGATAGTCCAGAAGAAAGGTCATCAATGCTTGTGCTCATAAAATGCACATAAATGTGAGAAGCCCACAGAGAACTGCCTCTAAATAAGTTTGTGCTAGCCACTGGGGAATAGTCTTGCACAAAGGTGTACCAGAGATAACTTAGTTTATCTAGGGCTAATATTAATCTATGGCATCTCCAAACTCTTCTTGGGGAAATTAAGTCAACACAACACAGGTAAATGTTGACGATGAAAATTTGAGGTCAGCAGGCATTCTGTATCCACTGCATGACCAACACTGTTGGAAACATGAAATAGAAGGTACAGTGCATGACTTTCATTTTACCCAAAGATATGTAGCTCACATAGAGCCCCACTGGACTGCATGTAACCTGCCTAGCTAGCTCCTTAATACTGTCTGTGATCTAATTTCAGGATCAAATGTCAGAAACTTGCCTCTGAATTGTTACTTCCAGACATGCCCATATATTACCATTTTAGTGGCCAAAAAGCATTACCAATTTTTTCCTTGATATTCATTCACTCAGTAAATAAGTATTGAAAGATGTAAGAAAACACAGTTTTCTATGCAATTCAATAAAACTATTTTCCTTTCCAATGGAAAAAAAAGACATTTTTTTCCTGAATTTGACCTCATAGACCAAGAAATAGAAAATAAAAACAGCTACTCATTACAAATCACATCTAAGTAAGAATTAATGGTTCTATGAACTTGGAAATTCTAAGTGAATTATCAACTTCACACAACTCAATCACATACCAAATTTCACTGAAATTCATTTAAAATGAAGGATAATGTCTTTCAGATGATCATGTTAGCTTCCATTTTGTTTTAGGAAGAGTAACTGAAATGTAAATCAGTTCTATGATATATTTATAAACACTTCATTCCTTCAGGTTAGGTATTTCAGGAAAATCTCTCAACTCTATGAAAAGTTATGGAGCAAATGAAAAAGTAATAGTAGACTGAAACCTACATTTATTTCTTTTAATATATCAATGATATTTACAGAGACCTGGCCTTCTTTTTCTTTTCTTTTCTTTTCTTTTCTTTTCTTTTCTTTTCTTTCTTTCTTTTTTTTTTTTAAGAACCACTTAGCACATGCCTTCTCAGCAGAGATAGTATATCACCTCCAAGTGGATAAATATTGGTTCTTGGGGAGGTGGGCAGAGAAAAAGCTTAGATATTACAATTGTTTGTGGGCCCCCAAAGGGTTACACTATATAAACAGATATGCTGTACATCTGTTGTATTATATTTAAATGTTGGAGGGATGAGGAAAAAAATATCTAAAAAGGCTCCTCAGGGGGAGGAGAGAAACAATAATGAAAAAAAAAAGAAAAGCTTAGAAATGGTAATCTAGCATAGTATTTTGACAGGTGTTGTCAGATGGCAACCATTAATTAAGTAAAGGGATTTATTTTTAATTCCTCTCTATATCATATTTGTTCCATCTTTTTAGTATATATACAATATAATCACATTGAAGAATTCTAATGAAATGGCCTCCTTATCATTGTTATATTTTTTTAATGTTTGCACATTATTTATGTAAAATCACATATAAATACTGTTTTGTAGTCTGCTTTTTTCACTTTTATACATGTATTTATTTTTCTACATAGTATTTATAATGACTATTTTTATAAGAATACATGAAATTCAGTTATACTATGGTTCTCTTCTGGTTGTACTTCTATATCTCTAGAAATTCTTTTTTTGTCTTCTCTGAAATTCTACTTCTCCTGACTGCTTTATAAAAATTGGGGTTCTCAGGAATTGCATCGTATGCTCTCTTCTCTTTTCATATAGTATCTCAGGGTGATCTCATGCATCTTCCAAAGGTATTCAAATCTTTAGCTTCAGCCCAGACTTCACTCCCGGGTTTCAGCCTCATATTTTCAACTGCTTACTGAATATCTCTACCTAAATATTCTTCAAAAAATAATCATATTTTCTCAAACCTGTTTATTTCTCAGCCAGGTCTTATTAACTATATTAATACCTTCAAGGTATCCACCCTCTCCATTCACTCTCCTATCACTTTAGCTCAGTTCATTTATACTATACTCCTGACCATTTCCCTTCCTTCTATTAATGCCAACCTCTAAGTCATCTTCCACAGTGCTGTCTGATAAGTCTTTCTAAAATGTAAGTCTGATCAAGTCACTTCCTATTGCTTATGTTTCCCAATAGAGCAGCCACTAGCTACATAAAAATAATAAGCACTTGAAATGTAGCTAATCTGAAGTTAAATGTGCCAAAATAAAAACACACTCAATTTCTGAGACTTAATCTGATAAAAAGAATGTAAAAAACAAATGATTTTATATATATTGAGTTAAACATTTATTTAACATATCAAAATTAATTTCATCTGTTTTTAATGTTTTAAATATGGCTACTAGAAAGTTTAAAATTATGCAGCTCACATTTTTGGCCTGCATTATATATCTCTATGGGAGAGTGTTGACTTACAGGATAGTACTCAAACCCATATCATAGAATTATGATCTTTTACCATCTGGTCACCATATGCCTACTCCATTTTGTCTTCTGCTAACTGCATACAAAGAGGGCTGGTCTTGGTGTCAGACTGACTTGGGTTCATACGTAGGCCCCTCCACATGCCAGCTGTGTGATCTGGAACAAGATGCTTTAACTCTATGTTTCAGTATCCCCAGCTGAAAAACAGAAATAAAACCTATTTCAATGTGTAGTTGGATTAAAAGATACAACAAATGTAGGGGCGCCTGGGTGGCTCAGTCTGTTAAGCGTCCAACTTTGGCTCAGGTCATGATCTCACAGCTCGTGAGTTGGAGCCCCACGTCAGCTCTGTGCTGACCACTTAGAACCTGGAGCCTGCTTCAAATTCTGTGTCTCTCTCTCTCTCCTCCTCCGCTCATGTGCTCTCTCTCTCTCTCTCTCGATCTACTTCAAAAATAAACAAAAACATTTTTAAAAATTTAAAAGATACAACAAATGTAAAGTGCTTACTGCATAAAATGTAATTCTCCCAGGTACATTCTAGCCGTGCCAAACTACTTTCAGCTCCTCTTTTCTTTCTGTTATAGAGAGCAGATGACAGTTTGGATGTGTCTGCAGCTTTAATATTCCTAAATGTGCATAATCCCCTTCCCATGCTTAATCATTGGGGTTCTATTTTCCTTTTATTTTTTCTGTTTTTACCAAATATTAGACCCAAGAACCTCCGTGTTTCCCTTTGTTTTTTATTTAATATTATGTCCTAGTGAATTCACTTTAAAAGAAGAAATGATTGATGTAACATTGAAGAAATCTCAAGTCAAATAAAGGGCATAATCAAAAAAGGTTTTAGCTTGTTCTTGCCCTATAAGAGATTTTTTTTCTGTGATCTGACACCCTATAGTCATTCTTTAAACAAAGTAGGATTTACATTTAACTTTAGAATAGCATCAGCAACAGTTTTTTTTCCCCTCACTCCTGCCTTCTTCTCTTAACCCTTCTGCCTACAAATGTCCTCTATGCCAGACCCACCCATTTAGCTACCACTCAAATTAACCAGTTAGTTAGGATCCTTTTTATCATCAGCTAGGCCCAATGGGAAGATGGACCTCAGCTCACTGTGGATTGTCCACGGTGTAGAAGAGTTCCTGGCAATAAACACCTTGAGGCAAATGCTCTCATAAATCTTAAAAGGGGTTTTGACAGCCAGAATTGTCAAAGATAAGAGTAGGGTAAAATGTTTTAAGTGCATTTCCATTAGGAATTCCCATGTACATCTTTTGAATACCCAGCTCATGGAATCATAACAGTTCTTTCCCATAAGAAAAAATTAGAAACACAATGGCATTCTAAAAGGGATGATGAGACTCTGGCTAACGTCTCTCAAATATAAACTGCAGGCTTTCAAATGATTTGGCCACCTTTTCTTTGTACAATGTCAGCATTTTGAAACGGGTAAAGGATATGGATTAGGTAGAATTGAATGCAAATGTGTTTTGAAAATAGTGTCTTTTGAGATAATAGCAGATGACGGTTGAATGCTGAAAGTATTAATACAATCAGTATTTAACCTTGTGTAGCTCCGCTTCATCAAGTCACGCCCTGCACATTGATTGCATTAAGCCAGGTCCATGGTTTCTTGCTTAGAAATGTCTTAAAAGAATCTTAACAGGAAGGCAGCAGTAGCTGATCAGCTACTGTTTATTTGCATACTGAGTGTGTCATCAATAATACACAAGACAAGGTCCTTAAGTTGAAAGAACAGTGGGATTGGCATGAATTTTGCTTAATGGTGCATAATAAGCAAAGTAGTCTATGGGGCCAGAAACTGACAGGATCCATTATGCTTAAACAGATATATGTCTTTAATTTAAGGATATTATGTAAATCTGACAGGAATTTTTCCCTTTATTTTCCTGTGGTTTAACTTTAATTGCCCCAAGATTAATTCTGATTTCTCCTTTCCCTTCCAGAGGGTGATGAGACTGGAGTAATGGATAATCTTCTAGAAGCCCTACAATCAGGTGCAGCATTCCGAGACCGCAGAAAGCGAATTCCAAGGAATCAAGGTAAAAATCAATTCTAGCCTACATGGTATTATAAAATGTGAATGTTCTTAGCCAAATACCACTCTCTGAAAAACCTTCCCTATGAATATTTTTTAACAGTTGATCTCAGTTCATGTGTGAAAAAGTCTCAACAGTCTTCTATGTCTATGTGATCACAAGTTTCAACTTGGTAAAAGTGTCTTCAAATAACTAAAGACTTTGCAAGAATTTTCAGAAACAAGGACTCAGCTGTGTTTCATATTAAATATTTTAATTGTTATTTTATGTGCATGTGGTTTGGGTGGAATGTGGCTTAAAACCATAAATGAAATTAAATTACTAAAAGTAATTGGCTCTAGGGATGTCACATTGCCTATTCACAGGTTAGGGAAACTGAAACAATGCTTCTTTCTAGAGGTTATTTTGGCTCTGTAGTACAATCCATTCTCCATTCTCCATGTTAATAAAGAGAGGAGAAGAACAGATAATCTAAGATCCTCAAAAGTCTGAAAGCATCTGAACCCCTTTTTCATGTATTTTTAATTAGTAGTAAAACCAGATTATGAAAATTGATCTCAGGGGAAGAAAAACAAAAAAACAAGCCAAATAGCCTTCCTCACTCAAATAGTGCTAGAAAGTTGTCTGTTTTCTCTGTTCATACCCTATGGCTGAGGAAGTAATAGTTCCTTTCAGAATAATCCAAGCTGAGCTATCCACCTCCTTTAAGGAAATTTCTATATTTTTAATTTATATCTTTTTTGGAAGAAGAAGAAATTAGGTGTTTTAATTTTAAAAGTCCTCTTCATGGGCTATGGAGCTATATGGAGAAGTAAATGGAAAAAGGAAAATTAATAGTAAATATGTAAATTCTACTTAATTTAGATTAATAAGATTTGACTTGAATAGCCTGAAATTCAAAAAATATTTTGTATTTGGGCTGGAAAATATGTCTTCAGAATGGAAAGTGGTAGTTCTTTCAAACCACGATACTCCAACAAACCAGTAAAAGGAAGTGGAGCCCAGTACAGAGCTGTCGGGAAAGCTTGTGCTAATGATGAAATTTATGGAGGAAGACAAGAATATAAGTTATGTTCATCTTTTTTGCATTTGGGTGAATTTTGATGGATATAAAGACATTGGAGATGGCCTACAAAAAGAGTGAAAGACTGGAGGAAAGAAAAGTAAAATCTCTATTTGTATATTCATATTAATTTTTAAGGTAATGCTGCAAAGCAGAATACTAGGAGCACTACTAATCTGTACCTATGAAGCAGCCATTCCATCTATCCTCAGTCTTTATCTGTAAAATGAGAAAGTCCTATCATGCTATCAGAGACCCCTTCTACCTCTTAAGGAGAATAGAAACCTTCCCTGTTCTTTCTTGAACTCTCAAAGCATTAATAGTAAAAAAGCAAACTGAAATAACTTTTTTTATTGATTCAGTTCTCTGCTAAGCAGCTGATAAGTATAAGCATGTTATTCTGTGCCATAAGAGAACTGCATTATATTTCTAGGCTGTTTATTTTTAAAATATATTTGCTAAGGCCCCTGTCTGATTAGTCTCACATCTCATACTGACTCTAGAGAGATTGTACTGAGAAAGAGAGAGATCATTCCATGGGATTTCTGTGAGTTTGGTACTCAAGGGATACAGTGTCATCAACTGTGAAATACCAACAGTAGATTCACAAACTGCATAATTTTACAGTACTCATTCCAAGTAATCTAAATTGGGGCCTCCTTTGGTTTGTAGCTAGAATGCCTCCATGAACACACAGGGTGAAAAATATCAGCGCATCTAGTCCTGGCAGACATTTCAAGTAACTACAGCCAATGCAAATGTACAGCAGTAAAAAGAAACTAGAAGCAGACAGTGGCAGTGATTGGTAAAACATCTTGAGCATCAAAGTTCAAACAAAGGAGATGGGGAGGATGGCACAGAGTTGGCAAGTCTGCCAAAAATTTTCCTGCCTGCTTGCCTCTTTCTAAAATCAACAGAACTGGGGATTTCCCCAGATTCCCTCTTTGTTTCTGACTTCCTAATTAGATCATATTTTCATGCTGACCTCCTTTTGTTGTCACTTTCTTGGGTACCTTATTTGGTTCCTTTTCAATGCCCCATTGACTTTATATTGTTATACTTTCCCTGGTCAACACCAACATCCTTGCTCCTTTCTAATCTCCATTTCAACATGATGAGATAAAATCAGAAAAATCAAATTATAAAGGAGACTATTTTTATCAAGTAAAGTAAAATAAGAGGAAATAGCCAAAAAATGTGAAATCAGAGTCAGCCACAGACAGCAAAGATGTACTGCTCTGCTTGCCATCTCCATTATTATAACTTACAGATGGAAATTATGGTATGTAAAATACAGAGATCTACAATTGTGCTTCTAATTGCAGTGTTTTCAATTCAGCATTTCAACAAAATGAGGTGATGGCTTATATTCTTCACTATAAAATCAAAATATTAATAAATGGCATGATTAGTTGCCTAAATTATAAATCTTTCACACTGAGCCTATGTCCCCTCCCCAGGAGCTACCAAATTAGGCAACTCAGAGCTCCCAAATACTGTATCTAGCCCAAATACTAAGAATGTTGTTTCAGGTAAGGGCCCCAAAAGATATATTTCAAAGGAGACTATTATAAAGGGACGCTAATGAAAAAAAATATTGATAATGAGTATAGCACAGGCTCCAACCAGTTAGAATGTACACAGGCAATAAGTAGCCACTATGGTTGTAGTAGAACAAACCATCTGAATATCAACCCAGATTATAAATTTTGCTAATACCAAACTCAGAGGTTAGGAAATGAGCCCCTAAGTATTCATTAATTTATTGTACATCTCTTCTGTGAAAGGCATATGCTAGATATGGAGGAAAATGCAAAAATAATTAAGATTTCCTTAGTTATAAGACCCTTGTGTCTTGTGGGTAATATGGAAAGTACAGAAAAATTACAGAATAAGGAAGAAAATAATAAGGATTACTCAAGAGGTATTAATATACTTTGTGAGTTCAGATGAGCAAAATATATTTTATTGGATATATCAGAAAACGAATTCTGGAAGAAAAGGTTTTCAAGGATGAGTATGGATTTCATTAGTCGGAATTAGAGGTAGGGATAGTGGGCAAATGAAATGTCATTAAGAAAAATACAGAGAGGTGCCTGGGTGGCTCAGTCAGTTGAGTGTCTGACTTCAGCTCAGGTCATAATCTCATGGTTCGTGAGTTCAAACCCCACAGCAGGTTCTGGGCTGACAGCTCTGAGCCTGAAGCCTGCTTCTGATTCTGTGTGTCCCTCTCTCTCTGTCCCTTCCCTGCTCATCCTTCCTCTCTCTCTCTCTCTCTCTCTCTCTCTCTCTCTCTCTCTCTCTCAAAAATAAACATTTAAAAAAAAGAAAAATACAGAAATAAGCAAATGCAAAACACTTTGGGAGCATAGCAAATAGTACACCTAGTAAGAAAGTAGACTGTATAATGTATAGAAGTATGGAGATAATTCTGGAAAAGTAGGTTGGTGCCACAACATAGAGTACTTGAATAAGAGTCTGAGGTGTTAGCATATAATTCTTTCTGCAATGGGGATATACTGAAGGTTTTTAAGCAGTGGAGGAACATGATCAAAGCAATATATTAGGACATTTAATCTATAGAAATGTGAGTGATGAATTATGATTCTACTGTCATACTCAATCAAAAGAGATAATTTAGGGGACGAGGAGTAGCTACATGTCAAGGATAATCCTAGGGTTTTGAGTTTGAATAGCTGGAAAGACAGTTAAGTTATGAAAGAAAACTGTTAAGATCAGGAAAAGGAGTGGTGATGGAAGATAAAGTAAGTTTTAGGAACATGAAACTGAAAGTGACAGCAGAGCATTGAGGTCAAGATGTCCAGAAGTTTCTTGGAAATATAGGTATAGATTTCATCACAAGATTATTGAGTTTGTGAGATTTCTGGTTATAGTACAGAAATGGAAGGGATTGTTAGAGTGACCATTAAGAGAAAAGGATCCAAAACAGAACTTTGAAAATGCCCTCAGTTGGATGCTAAAAGTAGAACTAGCAAAGAAGAGAGAGAAATAGTATTTGGGCAAGTGGGAGGAGAATCAAAACATTGTCCTAGGAGCAAAGGAAAAGGGAAGTATTGAGAAAGCAGAAAAGGTGGGCATTTTCAACAATGACATATGCTATGGTGGAATAAAAAAGATAAAGACCAATGATTTGCCATTTGGGACCTTTCTATCAACTTTTTAAGAGCTTATTTTCAATATTTGTATGGAACTGGGAACCAGAATGCAGGAACTAAGCAGTGACTAGATAGTGAGACTACAGGGATTAATAGTATTCATTTGACAAATGAACAATTGTATCGAATGATTCCTCAGTGTCATGTATTGGTTAAGTACTGAGGATGTACCACCAATCAGGACACTTGCCTCAAGGAGCTCAGATACCTTTGGGAAAACATGTGTGTAGCTGTGTGATAAAATTGCAATATGATTTTATATGTGCTATAATGAGATAGGAACCAAGTCATTGTACAGTGCAGGAGTTAGAGTAAGTTTCCCCACCCCCACTCCTTTGCCTCTCAGGTTTGCATCCCTGGAATATAGACTGTGATGTCTAGGAGTTTGGTGGGTGAAAGGAACATCTCACTTTTCCTCAATAACCTAGTATGTATCTATCCCTTATGAATTTTGCTGAACCTTTCTGGACCATCTTTGTTATAGCCTTTGTTAGCACTCCAGATGATAATTTCCATAGTTACAACCACTTTGGAAAGAATTACCCATAAGTATTCCTGAATTTGTCATTATAACATCAAAGGTAAGCTTTGGAAAAAAAATACACGGAGAAAAACATTGCAGGAGTGAAAAACACACTTAAAATACAAATACACAGTGCCACATCTGTTTCATTACTGAATACCTGTAGACACTCAGAAATGGCTTGTCTTCTCTCAACCAACTTGAGTTATTCATTCTTTGCCCACTAGAAGTAAATATAAACAGTCTTATTAGCAATAGATATCTAACAGCTATTTTGGCTATTACTAGATTTTGGTATATACTTCTAGACATTTAAAAAAAAAACATATAAGAGAAGCATTATGAAGAAATGAAGCCAAGAAACAGAATAAATGTAATTAGGTTTCAGAACTTCACAGGGCAACCAAGAAAATGAAATTTGAAAAAAAGGAAAAAGAAACGGGACACACAGTTATAGTTTTATAGATCAGCAAGATAACAATATAAATGAGAAGGTAAAACTTACCCTTTGACAACAGATAGGGGACAAGGAACTGATTAAAAAAGAAAAACACAGAAGGAAAAAGAAACCAAACTCCAGGTATTAGGGAAAATACCTTTACAACAAAACAAAACCCAAATCCCACATTTTCCTGGGGCTGTCTACCTCACATAAATAACAAAACCCACATTTTCCTGGTTCTTGTTTTCATATACATATCCAGGACCTCAACTGTCCATAAGGGATCTCTGCAGCATTCCTAGAGTTTCTCAAGGGGAAATTTCACAAACACAGTCACCCACCACTTTTCTTCTACCTCTACCTCTAATAATAACATGTATTTCCATGCCTGCTATTTGCTCTAGCACTGGGCACTTTAATGCCTTCGTGATGCCAGAGTTTGACAGTGGTCAGTGACAAAGCAGGGGGAAACACCTCTCTTCCTTTAGTGTGGTAAAGCACTTAACCAGTGTACCAAGCAGCACTAGCTTGTTCCTTAAAATCTTACATTTTGAGAGAAACAGCTTTCAAATTTTTTACATCCCTCTTGATCTCTATAGGATTTGGCCCCATATAGCAAGGCCCAAAAACAAGCCCATGACACATCCCATGTAGCGCTCAGTATCATCCTCATCTTTTGATGACCAAGTTCTGTTGGGGTTTTGTGTTTGTTTGTTTGTTTGTTTGTTTGTTTGTTTTTATTATTAGAGGGTCAAGCTGGTCATTCATACCAAGCTGCTTACTTCTTTCTCCCTTAGGATGAGTTCTTTCTCATGAGGTTCTTCAGTCTTCTATTTTGTAACTGTTCAAATCTTGGACTAGCCAACTAAACTCCATTTTGTCTGTAGTAATTATATTGCAATGTGCAATTCAAATCTAATAAAAGATGACATAATGCAAGCAAATAAACAAAAACGTGGCATTCACCCAAATGACACTTATTAATCAAATACTATGGGCCAGGCAATAGTGCTAGGGCCCTGGAGTGTAAAAATGGATAAAGCATGGGTCTTAACTTCAAGTATTCACAGTCTTGTGGGGAAGACAGATACATACACAATATAAATGTTGTTATACATATGCAGAGAGTGCTGAAAGAGCAACTAGATGCCTAGAGAATTTAAGAAATCCTTCATAATGAAAGTATCATTTGAATTGTGTTTTGATGGAGGCACCTGGGTGGCTCAGTCTGTTGAGCGTCCGGCTTCGGCTCAGGTCATGATCTCATAGTTGGTGAGTTCGAGCCCCGCGTTGGGCTCTGTGCTGACAGCTCAGGGCCTGGAGCCTGCTTCGGATTCTATATCACCCTTTCTGCTCCTCCCCTGCTCGTACGCTCTCTCTCAAAAATAAATAAATATTAAAAAAAATTTTTGAATTGTGTTTTGATGGATGAATAGTAACTTACTTGGAGGAGAACAGGAGGGATAACCATTTCAGATAAAGAAAATGGCAAATACATGCAATGGAGCTAGGGAAGGGTACTGTGGCAATAATGGAAAATTTGTTGCAACAAAGAACTAGAAGAGCTTTTTAAGTAGAGGATTACACACACTCACACACACACACACACACACACACACACACACACAAAAGCAAGAGGGTTTGAGGATCGAAATAACAGATTTGGGGGACATTTATATATATACTGTTATCAAAACCTTGGGATCACCCAGGAAGAATATGTCCAATGAGAGGTAAATAGGCCATGAATAGAGTATATGCGAATCCCAGTTTTGAAGAGGCAAATAGAGGAATCAGCAAAGGACATTGAGGGGAAAAGCAGTTAGAAAGGAAACAAGAGAAGCAGCAAAAACATGACACCTGGAATACTGAGGGTAGACAGAATTTCAGAATGGAGAAAGTCAACAGGGGCACGTTCTGAAGGAAGTTAAGTAAAGTGATGGCTGAAAATAGACCAATGATTTTGTCAAATAGCAGGTGACTGTTGTCCTTTTCCCAAGCAGTTTCAGTGAAACAGTGAAAGTCAAGAGCAAGGTTCTACTGGATTAAAAAATGAATATCTTTTGTAGAGATTAGTAGAGAGTGAAAAGATAAATTGTGTCTCTTCTAGAAATTCTGACAGGAAACTCTAGATACTTACAAGCGTCTTGAAGGTTGCCAATCATAAATTAGTATGTCTAGTTTCATTTACAAATATGTGGACTTTTCCCCTCTTAATTCAATTGTATTTATTGAACATATACTATGTGATATAGTTCAAATATTTTAGCATGCCTAGTGCTTTTACAGAGTTAGCAAAGCACTTTCTCATTTATTGTGTGATATGTGATTCATAGTCATCTAATGCAGAGAGCCTAGTCTCATAAGTTAAAATGAAAGACATTTGTGGCCTCATACAAAGAGAGAATAGATTGGAGGTTAAAGAAAGGTATTCTTAAGTTAACTGGGTAAAAGCTGGGGAGATGTGGGGAGAGAGACAAAAAGGATGAGGCCATCTGCAGAAAATCTTTGTCAACTTTAGAATTAACTGGTTTGCAAGTGATTAAAGTCAGGAGTGGGTGGGTCATAGTATATATATGATTTTCTCGAGATGAGGAAAGGAAGAGGTGAAGAAGTAGCAAATCAAATAATCCTTAGGCAAGCCACTTACTGTTCTCAGTAGTGTTAGTTAGCCTGGTACCTCTTGGCAGTAACTAAAAGATAAATAATAGGGATCTTGGAGAATTGATCAACATTCAGATTCAGGTCATAGATAAATATACAAGAGTGGGTAAGATAATCTGGAGAAAAAAAAACATTTGTGGCACTGATTCTCACCCCTGGCGACACACTGGAATCACTTTGAGGAACTTCTAAGAAATAGCCACATCCAGTTCCTCTGTGAACCAATTAAATACAAATCTGTGGAGTCAGAGCCTGGGCGGTGGTATGTTTTAAAAGTTATCAGGTGAGGGTGCCTGGGTTGGCTCAGTCAGTTGAGCATCTGACTCTTGATTTGGGTTCAGGTCATGAACCCAGGGTCGTGAGATCAAGGCCCGCATGGGACTCTGTGCTGAGCATGGAGCCTGCTTGGGATTCTTTCTGCCGTTCTCTCTCTCTCTCTCTCTCTCTCTCTCTCTCTCCAAAATAAATAAAGTGAAAAATATATATGAATTTTTGTGGTGATTTTAATGTGCCACAAAAGTTGAAAGCCACCAATTTATGGGACTAGTTTGTAAGCTGGAACACATGAAAAAGAGCATGAATAGGTTGGTTATGGAGGTGTGAGGAGAAAAAAAGCTACCGTGTTACTACTTTTCACAGAGAAAGTGCCAAGTAGCATCATGTGTAGTCAAGAGAACCAGTAAAATAAGGAATGGAAAGGATCCATTGGATTTAACTATTAGGAATTCATTAGTGACTTTAGCAAAAATAGTTTTAGAAGAGTGTGTTTAGGGGTTGGGGTGAGAATGGTGTAGAAGCCAGATGTCATTGAGCTCTAAAATGCTATTAATTTTTAAGACATTGTTTTAAAAAAATGTTTATTTTTGAGAGAGAGCAACAGAATGTAAGTGGCGGGGGGCGGGGGCGGGGGAGACAGGATGTGAAGCAGGCTCCAAGGTCTGAGCTGTCAGCACAAAGCCCTATGCAGGGCTCAAACCCACAACCTGTGAGATCATGACTTGAGCCGAAGTCAGACACTTAACCAACTGAGCCACCCAGATGCCCCTTTAAGGCATTTAGTGTCATCTTTTTTTCATCACTAAATGTGAATTTTATGATAAAGCATATACCTAAGTTAATTACATAGGTTTTTTTTGTTTTCTTTTTATTTATGGAAATTATATTTTATGTCTGGGACAGCCATACACATGTATTGATTGATAAGATTGAGGTTTGCATTAGGGAAGCTAGAAACAGAAGATTACTATGTGGTCTGTCCTTGATTATTCTTTAACAACTGGAGAACAAATTGAACACAAACCATTTATGCCCTATTTATATGCAAAATTGTCCTAAGCAAGTACTGATGATGTTCTCTATAGAAATTTCAATCACTTTTGCTTGTCTCTTCTCCTGCACAATATAATCAGCTCTTCTGCGCATTTCTTCTTGGGTGATCTCTGCAGGCCAGTAAGAGATAAGGTCAGTTTCAGTTGATTTTTTAATGACAATATGAAGTTACCAGGCTTCCTTTAGACATTGGGATGTGGAATAAGTTAGGACAAGCAATTATTATGCAGCAATAAATTTTCCTTGGTAGTTTTAATTATATGTCAAAAATTTACAGGCATGGTAGTGTTGGTAGTTAAGCTCCCACAACCACCTGCTTCTTTTATAAACCCTCAATTCAGGAATAAATGGTTGGAATCCTATATGTCAGGTGCATGACACCACTCTAATATGAGCAGACATTGTGCATTTGTAACTACATTAACCGACACGGTATTCATCAGACTGTAATAAGTACCTTAAATTTTCTGGAAAGCTAATTGCTTTCAAAATGAAAGGGGAATAATTGTTTTAATTGATGGTTGTGATTATGGGCTTATCTCTCTCATATGGACTCAGTAGTATATTATTGTGTATTTTCCTAAACAGGGATAAGAATTTGTAAACTCTCTTTCCTCTCCAGCCAAATTCCATCTGCTGCTACAGTGGCCAAAGGTAGCTAGATTCACCTGGAAATGAATGTACTTCCACCCATCTTTTAATTTTTGTGAAACGTTTGAACACACCTCTCTTGTGTATTTTAATTTGAATCTTTTTATTTGTTTGTTTATTTATTTATTTTATATATGAAATTTATTGTCAAATTGGTTTCCATACAACACCCAGTGCTTGTCCCAACAGGTGCCCTCCTTAATACCCATCACCCACCCTCCCCTCCCCCCCACCCCCCCATCAACCCTCAGTTTGTCTCAGTTTTTAACAGTCTCTTATGCTTTGGCTCTCTCCCACTCTAACCTTTTTTTTTTCCTTCCCCTCCCCCATGATCTTCTGTTAAGTTTCTCAGGATCCACATAAGAGTGAAAACATATGGTATCTGTCTTTATCTGTATGACCTATTTCACTTAGCATAACACTCTCGATCTTCTGCATGACATATCATACTGAAACTGGCAAAATACAAGGATAAGAGAAAATTCTGAAAGCAGCTAGGGGTAAACAGGCCCTAACATATAAAGGGAGACAGGTAAGACTAGTGGCAGACCTATCTACTGAAACTTGGCAGGCCAGAAAGGAATGGCAGGAAATCTTCAATGTGGTGAACAGAAAAAATATGCAGCCGAGAATCCTTTATCCAGCAAGTCTGTCATTCAGAATAGGAGAGATAAAGGTCTTCCCAAACAAACAAAAACTGAAGGAATTCATCACCACTAAACCAGTCCAACAAGAGATCCTAAGGGGGATTCTGTGAGTGAAATGTTGCAAGGACCATAAAGTACCAGAGACATCACTACAAGCATGAAACCTACAGATATCACAATGACTCTAAACCCGTATCTTTCTATAATAATACTGAATGTAAATGAACTAAATGCTTCAACCAAAAGACATAGGGTATCAGAATGGATAAAAAAACAAGACCCATCTATTTTCTGTCTACAAGAGACTCATTTTAGACCTGACACCTTCAGATTTAATTTGAATCTTACTCCTGGTAGTTCCTTTCCTTGTGTCCTTTAAAATGAGAGGAATAGAAGGTAAAAGAAGGAAGGAAAAGAGCACTGAGTATCTTAAACTCCATAGGACTCTTTTGAGATTCAAGGGTTTTTTTGTATTACCCATTGGTATTGTTTGCATTTGCAAAAACATGGGCCCAGAGATCTTGAACCTAATATAGTGTTTCACCTATTCCAGAAAACCATGTAAGGTTACACTCAAAGTCTACCCTCTTAAAGATATAGATGATGCAAAGTGTTAAGATACTACAAGGCTTATAACTGTGTTTCACTATTAAAAGATTATGATGTATTTTTACCACCTGGCACATTACTCAGTATAATATATGCTCTTGATAACTATTTGTTGAAAACTTCACAATTATCAAAAAAGATTAGAAATCTACATTAAATCCTTTCAATATATTATACCTGAATCTATCTCTGAAGTTTGAAATTTTGGGGATGAAAGAAATAGAAATTTCATTCTACATCACTGTAAATGGAATTCCATTAAAGCTGAGTTTATTTTATGGGCAAACTTAAATGTCCTGGCTATGTTACCTTCATATGACCTTTCTACTAGTAATGTTTAGGCTTGACAAGTAAAGAAAAATTCTGAGTTTGTATAAAAAACAAAATATTATTATATGTCATTACTCTTACGTCCCTCGTGCTTACATTTGAATGCCACCTTTTTGTCATTTTCAAGTCGCAATTTGTTTTACTCCTAATGCTTAAAGGACAAAATTCTTAATACTACCAGAGGAAATATAGGAAAAATAGAACGTTTTGTTTAAGTTTTATGTATCTTCTCATTAATCTGCAAATATGCTCTATAGAACAGGAGAAGTAGACAGGAGTTAGTGTCTCTTTAGCATAGCAGTAAGTAAATAATAGCTTTCCCAGCTTTCTCACAGATTTACTCAGAACAGATCTTTCTGAAGTTTAAGGGTTTTTATCTAGTATATATGAGTATTTTAAGGATTTGAACTGTTTATTTGAGGGACTACTAGAATCCAGGGTAATATTTTCCCTTTCCACTTGGGAAGGTTTTAGCTTGAGATTTCTAGGGTTATTGGTCTGTTCTATTGTTTGTCTCACATAGATGCAGTATACAGCAAGCAAGACAGTACTCTGTGGGCAATGAACAGGGATTTTTTTTTCATACATTATTCACTACTTTGCAGTGGTTTCAGAAAGTCAATGTATGTCCCAGACACAAAGAAATGAAAAAAACACAAAAACAAGGATATCATTTTCATATTTTTGTTTAGAAAGTTAATACTATTATGTATGGATTTCATCTTTATTGCAAATTTATAATAACTTATATTTTTAACAGCCATATCACTATTGATCAAGGGTGTACATGTCTATCATGTTTGTTAATGAACTGATGATCTTTAAATATTTGGAGCAACCTATGAAGGGGAGTTTGTATCAAGAGGGATAAGCAGTTTGATTTCATGTGGATAACCCAATGTTTATTTTAGTTATATTTGTGACATCATTTCAGTTGCCTATATCAGTACTACTATAAGTGGCAGAGATAATGAAAATTGACTATGTTTTGTACATAATTGTGGATTTCATTTTATTGTCATCAACAGATAGATGGAATCAAAGAAACATGCTGGAATTGAAAAGAAAAAGTTCTCTTGAAAGAATTTTTCTAATATATAGTTTTCATTTTATGGTCCAAATTTAAATGAACTCTCATGCACTTATAGAGAACATTAAAACAAGTTCAGTTAATAGTCATAAAAACCCACAACATGAAGGCACCAAGAGGATGACCATCTTTAGTGACTGAGATAATAATCCAATATAGAAAATAAATTTAGAAATAACCACCATAATAAGTTTCTAGGAAATTATTAGTGGATGTTTTCAATGTTTAATTCTAGTGGGATCAGATTAGAAAAGATAAATTGGGGGAGCACCTGGGTGGTTCAGTTGGTTAAGTGTCCAAATCTTGATTTCAGCTTCACTTAGACTCCCAGGGTCATGGTATCAAGCCCCACATTGAGTTCCATGCTGAGCATGAAGCCTGCTTAAGATTCTCTCTGTCCCCTTCTGCCCCTCTCCCCCCTTCACATGTGTTCTTTATCTTTAAAAAAATAAAATAAAATAAAATAAAATTAAATTAAATTAAATTAAATTAAATTAAATTAAAAAAGACAAATGGGAAGAAAAACATCACATCTTGCAATTTGAATATTATTTTTCCCTTGCCACAAATAGTACTGATCACTTGCATGGTTCATTTAGAACTTCCTGGCAGAGGAAGATGAAAAGCACTGAAAAAATATTTATGGTCAAGTTGAATGCTGCCCACACAGATTCTATGCATTATAGATTATCCTTATGCTTCCAGTTTCTTAACTTTTTTTCCTAGTTACTGTGCTTTGTGGTCTGCGGACCTTTTGTACACCACTTTCCTTACTTCCCTTCTGTTGCTTCAAAAAAATTGTGTTTTATCTTTGTTTCCCACCACCATTGCCCCAATCTGATATTCCACACATTAATTATGGGGAATAAAAACTGGTAGAAAAAATGAGGAAATATAATTGTGTCAGCATTATTTGAAGTCTGTCTTACTTAAGTCTGAGCATTCTGTCTCTTGTGGGAAAACAAAGAGGACTGACAATACTTAACTGTTCCAAATAAATCCTCTCTTACTTTATGCAAAATTGTTTAGGTCTTGATGTCAGCGAGGGGTCATTGAAGGACATTTCAAAGGGACCAAGAAAAGTTCCTAGATGGACTCTTGGTTCCTAGACTTTTTGGAATTATGATATCATCACTGCTAGAATTTATAAGTGCTCCTGGTAGTGAGTAAGGCGTCAAACAAATGGTAAACCTTTTGTATAGCTATAAATTATTTCATCAGTTAGTATAGACTGTTGTGAAATGACTACATGTTTTTTTTTTTTTTTGGCTCTCAGAAAGTATATACTCTGAAAAAAAAAAAAAACCCTAAAGAGAAAAATACCTTTTCATAAAGATTCCTCAGACCACAATGGATAATTAATTACAGCTTGACAGGTATAAACATGTTCAATAAAGAGGAGAGTTGGATACTTCAATAAGTAGGGTAGTTTGGCAGGTTTAGTACTTTAAAAACTTTTTTATCTCTCCAAATTCATTCAAATAATATACTAGATTTTACTGAAATAGGTTTTAATTACGTTCCACTCTAAGGAGAAATCTTTATTCTTAAGACATGTACACCAAAATATTTTTAAAAAATACTTGTCTTGCATTGATATGCTAATTTTTCTCTAATGTTTTGAAAACATGAAACTGTTCATTCACTTTTTGTTTAACTTGGAGGCTAACTCCAGTAAAAGTGACTCTGTGTGAATTTATCTGTTTATTTAAACCAAAGCATAGCCCTTAGAAAATAGCATCTTTTATCAATCATGATTTTTAATCAAGTCTTGTGAAAGCATTTTTATTATGCATTATAGATAACTTTTTAAATGACTTAAATTCAATTCTTGACAATGAAATAGGTTTTGTTTTCCTAGATGATTTGACTATAAAAGTTAAATATGGCAAGTTTTGTTAAAGTGGGAAAGAACCTCGTTTTTTTTTTTTTCTTTCAAAGATTTATTTATTTTTGAGAGAGAGTGTAAGCAGGGGAAGGGCAGAGAGAGAGGGGCACAGAAGATCCAAAGCTGGTTCTGTGCTGACAGCAGCAAGCCTGAGATAGGGCTCTAACTCACAAACTGTGAGATCATGACCTGAGCTGAAGTCAGAAGCTCAACGACTGAGCCACCCAGGTGCCCCAAAGCTGGATATTGAAGTATGGCTTCTTTCAGCTTCTTTTCTGGTTCTATAACAGGTGGTACATGTCCTGGCATAATTGAAGGTAGAAAGAACGGTGGTTGGGTAGGATTAATCACAGAATTTTACTTCCTGTGTGACCAAACCTGCTTTTGTACCAATTAGCTATGATCTTTTATTCTAGCCTTAGGGTATGAGATTATTAGAGGCAATAATTTCTGAAATATTTTCTTTCTAATATTAGTTTAAGCAAATTTCTGTGCAATGCTCTTATTTCATGATGTGTTTTTTTTTTTTTTTTTTTCCTCCATGTGCTACTTCTTTCCACTAAGCTGCTAAATCATTTGCAGAGGAATTAACGTAATGCTTCTAGAAACATGAATAGCTTGTGGCCTTTTCTGAGTGTCCTACTTCAGAAATAATGCAGCTGCAGTAGCATGTGCCTTTGTTTCTTCCCATTTCTCTCTGCAGGGAAGTTCCTGCTTTAAGGTAGACCCGAGCTCTTTTATTTCCGGGATTTTTCTCTAAATGATGTGAATGTTTCCATCATGTTTTCTAAAGTGCATTGTTTCTTTGTTAACTTATTTCACTATGGTTGACTCTGCAGCTTGTAGGAATAATGAGGAGTGGACAAGAGAGTATAAATAAATAATTACAAATCAATCGTTCCTATCAGGAAAACAACCCCCCAAAAAAGGGCTGTATGAATACAGTCCAGTAATATGATCTTTAAAGATGACACACAGTGCATTTGTTACTTGTGTATGTGATACAAAGAGTATCTCTACAGGCCATAAGATGTCAAAAATGCAGCTAAAATGAGAACAAGCCACTGGTACATTTTTCATGATACTTTGGTCATAGGACTACATCGCTTCACATGAAAAAAGGTCTTATTTGACTTGCATTTGGAACAGAGAGTGAAAGGACTTTGCTGAAGGTTGCCTTGTTTAGTCCCCTTCCCCTAACACATTTCTTTTATGTGATTCTTCCACTTTCATTTCCCATCTTATTTGTTTCCAATCTGAATAGCACACTTTATGAAATGGTCACTGCTTTTGAAGTTCATTCTATAGAACTCTAAGTTTTACTGAGAAGAAAATAAGTTTGTCGAATTTGTGTGTCATCCTTGTGCGGGGGCCCTGTTAGTCTTCTCTGTATTTTTCCAGTTTTAGTGTATGTGCTGCCAAAGTGAGGATGATAACTTCCCCCAAAATAGGTTATTGAACAAATTAGTTAAATCTCATTCAAATAATAGAAGAAAGCAAACTTGGCTTATTCAACTTTCACATCTAATTTGAATCTTTTGTGCATGCTGTCCTCCTGAAAGTGGCCACCACTTGTTAAATTTGAATAGGAGAGAACAAAAAGAGATAGTACAATATTACTTCTTTTCACTAGCTTTAAATTAATTTTAGATTGCACAGAACTACATCTTCATTATTCAAGCAAGAAATTTAATATGTATGCCAAAGGGTTCTACTCTTCTAACTCCTTTAATAATGTCAGGATTCTGCATCAGAAGAACAAGGGAACTAATATTTTGTTGTGGTATAAATGTTTCTCCTTCTAAAGTAACAAAGTTAAAAAATTCTTTTTTCTCATGTTTATGACTCTTCTTTGCCTAATTGAAACAGACTTCGCATGAATAATTTATATTATGGACTACCTTCTTCTTAAGCATTCATGGAAGGAAAAATAAAGTTTTAAAATAAAAAGAAATAAGCCTGCTTTGAAAAGATTATATATCATTGACACTTTTTATCATTTTTATTTTCCTAAAGAAGCTAATTTTGAAACATATGAATGCATTAATTTGGAAATTAATCTTAATTATACTTGCACTGGTTATGCTTCGTGATTAGCACTGGTGCAAGCTTATAATTTAAAAACCTCATAGATTTTTACTGCTATTTGTACCCAGCTGTGTCAACTGTACAAATGATAAAATAATAATCAAAGGACTGATGGCTCAATATAATAGCTATTGTGCTTTAAATATCTTTTATGCTTTGACATTAACTGTCTCTCTTACTTTAGTATCTACTTTTCAAAAATCTACTCATTCCTGACACTATTTAACTGGGGTTATTCGTCCTTTGACAGCACTGCATGCTATTGACAGTATCTCTTAATTTGCTTAATTCCATGATATTTTCTATGTTAATTTTTTACTTTGGGATTTTTAAATGCCAGATATGTGCTTAAAATAGAAAAACCCTCCACTAATAAGATTTAGTCATATAACCTAAGTACTACAGAGTTATCCCAGATGTAATAGGGAGAGATAAAGAAGGGATCACAGATAATAAATTTGTCCTGCTTCCTCCACAAAGTTATTACTGCAAGCTTTAAGTCTCAGCTTTTATTGATAATATAAATATGGGTTATGTAAGGAACGCTTATACCTATTTATAATAGCATTCAAATTTGGTTTTAATAATTGCTTTAGGCCAAACCATTCCATAAACAATACCAAGGCAATTTGAAAATAAGTATTTGTTGCATAATCTTTTTTTATTGCATATGCATTTTATTTTATGATTTTGGTAATTAAAGTAATATAAATAATATTTCCTGGCTAACTGCCAGGTAAACAACTTTACACAATATAAATGTATTTTATCTTGTGAAACAACTGATGGTCATTCAAAAGGAAGATTGTTGGGGAGGGGTTGGAGAAAGTAGTATTTTCAATTGGCTACCAGGCTTTTAACAAAACAATTCCCACTGTAATCTGAGAGAATTTCATCTAACTAAATCCCCACTCAAAGCACAAGCATGGAGTGAGGGCTGTAGTCAGAGGAACAAAGGATGAGAGGACCAATATCTGAATGAATTCCCCCATGGTGCTCTTTCCATTATGCCCTGGGTTAGCACCTCTCACCATTACTTGTGAAAATAGTTGGCATTGAGTGATGCTGTATGTCTTACATTGTACTTGCTAAAATTGCTTATGCAGTTTCAATTGGCCATGGTATTTATCATGTTCTATCCTCAGCATTATGTAGCATGATTAAGCCTATAAAGCAGCTGCTTTTTTTGTGTATGTGGATCAAGTGATTGTTATGCATTGTGCAAACATCAGTTCAACTTTCTTGAGTGCCATGGCACAAAAAAAAAGTGTTTTGTGTTATTCTTCAAATTCAATATTGCCTATATATGTATAGCTCCATCTATTGGTGAGCACAAATCTGTTTTAATGTGAATAGAAGTTGCACATGGATATCAAAAGATTAAAAATCCTCTAAGATATTATAAAATCATGTTATACAGCTCAGTTTTTACAATGGTTCAAATATAGGGGGACATCTGTATGTACTGTGAATTAGTATACATACAATTTTTAACCCACAACACCCTTAAGTATGGCTTTAGAACTGTAAACTTGTTTTGTTTCTTTTAAAGTATGTGGAGGTTGGAGGATAAATTTTAATTATAAAAGCCTCTTTGAAAACTAGACTTGGTAAAATGAACTGTATTGTATGTATACGTATATGCATGTAGTTCTTTTGGTATCTGGTAAGAACTAGCCGCCATTCTAGGATATTTTCCAGTCTCTACTTTGGCTCTTTTACATATGAGAGTCTCATTCTTCAGCCCCCACCTCTGTACTACTTCTGCCCTGATCCCTTCAACTGCATTGTCTCTTCTCTTCCCATCTGCGAACTCTTATGTTCCATAGTTTACTGAAGTACTATAATTACAGCTTGTATCTTTTATTACTATATCTCTATGCTGTGCTTTTCTGTAGTAGTACAGAATATTAATGAGATTAGCACCTGTCATTAAGATGTACTACCCATTTTTTAAAATGTTTATTTATTTTGAGAGAGAGAGAACAGGGGAGGGGCAGAGAGAGAGGGGGAGAAAGAATCCCAATCAGATTCCTTACCATCAGAACAGAGCTTGATATGGGGCTCAATCCCATGACTGTGACATCATGACCTGAGCTGAAATCATGAGTCAGATGCTTAACCAACTGAGCCACCCAGGTATCCCAAAATGTACTACCCATTTTGAGCAACAGCTTTAAGTCACTGCATAAGCCTTCTACTTAATGGTTTACCTTTTTTTATTTGTTTTTGAAATAAGAAGGGGAAATTTGTGATTTAAAAAAAAAAGTATAGCCTCTCAGAAAATCCAACATTGCTAACTCATCCAACCCTCCAAAAAAGAGAAAGTTTTGACATTGAAATGTGGGGAATCTTCATATTGATAGCACATTTTCCATACTTAAATAAGTAAATCTATGAGTTAATCACAAATGAGAATACTTGCTTATTTCCTACTGTGACTGTGAAGATAAAATGAGATAGTAGGTGTAAAAATTTTTTGAAACTTCACAAATTTATTCATTTAAAACTTGAACAAAGCTTTAAAGTGTTTCAAATTATCATTACTATATTAAATCAATGCTACTTATGTCAGTGGCTTCCCATTACTTCTAGGAAAATCCAAATTTTTTACTGTAGCTGCAAAGGCTCTATGATCCAACTTATACCTACCTAATACTCTTGAATAGTTTTAAGGCTGTGAGGAAATATGGCACACAGCTATAAAACTATTATTATATTGAAAAGAAAAGCATTGTTTTAGATGTACAGATCTTCCAGTATTCATCCCAGAAACTAGGGCTTTTGGGTAAAATTTGAGTAGTAACAAGATAGTTAAGAAGATATGATGCCAGAATAGTTTTATGATTGTTTGGTCATTATTATGAAAATAGGTAAAATGTTATCAGTTTCATTTATGTCTATAATTGATTATTGAACAATTAAAATGTAAGCCAAAATTAATGAGGTGTTTAATTAATAGTATATTGAACTTCCAGTTACATTGCCAATTGCATTATTTCAATATTTAGTAAATTTAATATTTCCTAAATGAAACAATTAGAACAAATCTTACTTTAAACTTTCACATCCCCATGCTTCAGGTTCTAAATAATTATAATGAAATTAAATCCTCTACTAATGCAAATTTACAAAGCAGTGGAAATATTGCCTGTACCCTAGCAATCACAGTTAAACCTGAGACTTATTTTTTTCTGAGGCCACATCTATAATATGGGAAATGTTACATTTTCTTGGGTAAGCTTTTCTTTATTTCTTAGGTTTTTATTTAAATTCCAGTTAGTTACCATACAGTGTAATATTAGTTTCAGCTGTCAAATACAGTGATTCAACACTTCATGTAATACCTGGAGCTCTTCACAAGTGTACTCCTTAATTCCAATCATTTATATAACCCATACCCAATCTACCTACCCTCTGGTAACCATTAGTTTCTTCTCTATAGTTAAGAGTCCTTTTCTTGGTTTGCCTCTCTCCTTTTTTCCTCTATGATCATTGGTTTTGTTTCTTAAATTCCACATATGAATGAAATCATATGGTATTTATCTTTCTCTGATGGACTTATTTCATTTAGCATAATAACTCTTTAGCTCCAACCATGTCTTTCCAAATGGCAAGATTTCTTTCTTTTTTATGGCTGAGTAATATTCCATTATCTATGTATGTGTGTATGTATGTATGTATGTATGTGTGTATCTATCTATCTGTCTATAAAACCTCTTCTTTATCCATTCATCAGTCAATGTATTCTTGGGCTGTTTCCATACTTTGACTATTGTAGATAATGCTGCTATAAAACATCAGGGTGAATGTATCCCTTTGGATTATTGTTTTTGTATTCTTTGGGTAAATACCTAATAGGGTGCAATTGCTGGACCATAGGGTAGTTCTGTTTTTAACTTTCTGAGGAACCTCTATACTATTTTCCACAGTGGCTGCACCAGTTTGCATTCCTGTCAACACTGCAGGAGGGTTCACCTTTTACCACATCCTCGCCAACACCTGGTTTTTCTTGTGTTGTTAATTTTGGCCGTTCTGATGGGTGTGAGGTGCTACCTCATTGTACTTTGGATTTGTATTTCCCTGATGAGTGATGTTGATCATCTTTTCATGTGTTTGTCAGCCATCTGTATGCCTTCTTTGGAAAAATGTCTATTCATGCCTTCTGTCTATATTTTAATTGGATTGTTCATTTTTGTGGTATTGAGTTGTATAAGTTCTTTATATATTTTGGATATTAACCCTTTACAGGTATGTCACTTGCAAATATCTTCTCCCACTCTGTAGGTTGCCTTTGAGTTTTGTTGACCATTTCCTTCACTGTGCAGAAGATGTTTATTTTGATGAAGTCCCAATAGTTTATTTTTACTTTTGTCTTCCTTGCCTCAGGAGACATAGTGAGAAAAAAGTTGCAACAGCCAATGTCAAAGAAGTTACTCCCTCTGTTCTCTTCTAGGATTTTTATGGTTTTAGGTCTCACACTTAGGTCTTTAATCCATTTTGAATTTATTTTTGTGTATGGTGTAAAAAAGTGGCCCAGTTTCATTCTTTTGCATGTAGCTGCCCAGTTTTCCCAACACAATTTGTTCCCATTGGAAATTCTTTCCTGCTTTGCCAGAGGTTGATTGACCATAAAACTCATTTATGAGTTTTCTATGCTGTTTTATTGATCTATGTGTCTGTTTTTATGCCAGTGCCATACTGTTTTGATCACAATAGCATTGTAATATAACTTGAAGTCCAGATTTGTGATGCCTCTGCTTTTCTTTTCTTTTCCCTTTTAAAATTATTATTATTTTCTTAATTTTGTAAAATTCATTTTCATTTTTTGAGAGAGGGAAAAAGAGAAAGAGAGAGAGAGCATGCAAGCAGGAGAGGGCTAGAGGAGAGGGAGGGAGAGAATCCTAAGCAGGCTTCATGCTCGGTGCAGAGCCTGATGTGGAACTCGATTTCACAACCATGAGACGATGACCTGAGCTAAAATCAAGGGTCCTTTCTCTTTACTTTTTGGTAAGTCTGTCCAGAGGTTTATCAATTTTATTTTTTTTTCCAAAGAAACAGCTCCTACTTTCATTGATCTGTTCTATTGTATATTTTAGTTTCTACATCATTTATTTCTTCTCTTGTCCCTATTATTTCCTTCCTTCCACTGGCTTTAGGCTTCATTTGTTGTTCTTTGTGTAGCTCCTTTAGGTGTAGAGTTAGGTTGTTTATTTGAGATTTTTCTTACTTCTTGAGGTAGGCCTATATGGCTATATACTCCCCTCCTAGGACAACTATTGTTGCATCCCAAAGGTTTTGTACTATTATGTTCTCGATTCAATTTGTTTTCATGATTTCCTGGTTGATCCATTCATTGTTCAGTAGCATGTTGTTTAACTTCCATGTATTTGTGGTCTTTCTGAATTTTTCCTGTGGTTGACTTCTGATTTCACAGCATTGTCATCAGAAAAGGTGCATGGTATGATTTCAGTCTTTTTGTATTTGTTGAGGGCTGTTTTGTGACCTAATATGTGATCTATTCTGGATAATGTCCAACATGCACTTGAAATGTGTATTCTGCTGTTAGGATGGAATGTTTTGAAAATATCTGTTAAGTCCTTCTAGTTCAGTATGTCATTCAAAGCTATTGTTTCCTTGTTGATTTTCTATTTAGCTGATCTGTCTATTGATGTAAGTGGGGTGTTAAAATCCCCTACTATCATTGTGTTATTATCAATGAGTTACTTTATGTTTGTTATTAATTGTTTTATATATTTGGGTGCTCCCATATTGAGTACATAGAGTTACAATTATTATATCTTTTTGTCAGGTAGACCCCTTTATTATCATATTGTGCCCTTCTGCATCTCTTGTTACAATCGTTTTCAAGTCTAGTTTGTATGATATAAGTATTGATACTCTGGCTTTCTTTTGACATCCGTTTGTGTGATAAATATTTCTCCATCCCCTCACTTTCAATCTGCAGATGTCTTTAGGTCTAAAAGAATTATCTTATAGACAGCATATACATGGGTCTTGGTTTTTTTTAATCCATTCTGATAGCCTATATCTTTTGATTAGAATGTTTAGTCATTTACATTCAGAGTAATTATTGGTAAATATGTATTTCTTGCCATTTTATTACTTGTTTTGTCATTGTTGCTGGAAATTTTCTCGGATATTTTCTTTCTTATCACTTTTGGTCTCTCCTTTGCATGCAAAGAGTCCCCTTTAATATTTCTTGCAAAGCTGGTTTAGTAATCATGAACTCCTTTAATTTTTGTTTGGGAAACTCTTTATCTCTCCTTCTGTTCTGAATAATAGCCTTGCTGGATAGAGTATTCTTGGGTGCATATATTTCCCATTCAGCACTTTGAATAAATGATGCCACTCCCCTCTGTCTTGCCAACTTTCTGTGGAGAGATCTGCAGCTAGCCTTATGGGTCTTCCCTTGTAAGTTAGGGACCTCTTTTGTCTTGCTGCTTTTAAGATTTTTTGTTTATTAGTATA
Organism: Panthera pardus; assembly: GCF_024362965.1. Classification (NCBI taxonomy): domain Eukaryota; kingdom Metazoa; phylum Chordata; class Mammalia; order Carnivora; family Felidae; genus Panthera; species Panthera pardus. The sequence goes on along the minus strand of NW_026526843.1, from coordinate 49,800,738 downwards.
TTTTGCAAATTTATTTTTTTACATTTTTAAAATATTTATTAATTTATTTTGAGATAGAGAAAGTACGTGTGGGGGGCGGGTGGCATGGAGAGAAAGAGAATTACAAGTAGGCTCTGTGCTCTCAGCACAGAGCCCACTGCGGGATTTGAACTCACAAACCACGAGATCATTACCTGAGCCAAAATCAAGAGTCAGAAACTTAATTGACCAAGCCACCCAGGTGCCCCTATATTTTTCAAATTTGATTATAATATGTCTTGGTGTTAGTCTGCTGTTGTTGATTTTAATGGGAGTTCTCTGTGCCTCCTGTATCTTGATGTGTTTCCTTCCCCAGATTAGGGAAGTTTTCAGCTATTATTTCTTTAAATAAACTTTCTGCCCCCTTTTCTCTTTTCTTCTTCTTCTGGGACTCCTGTAATATGAAAGTTTTTACATGTGGTGGAGTCACTGAGTTCCATAAGTCTGTCCTCCTGTTGCATAGTTCTTCTTTCTCTCTTTTGTTTAGCTTCATTAATTTCTATTATTTCATCTTCTAGGTCACTAATTCCTCTAGGTCTCCTTCCTCTAGCCTCCTGTCATTGCATTAAGCCTCTTTCCAATCTCATTTATTGCATTATTCTCCTCTGGTTGATTCTTTTTTAACTCTTTTATCTCTGTGCTAATGGTCTCCCTGATGTCTTCTATTCTTCTCTCAAGCTCAGTAAGCATTCTTATGATTGTTGCTTTAAATTCTCCATCAGGCATGTTACTTATATCTGTTTCACTTAGATCTCTGGCCATGGCCTTATCTTGTTCTTTCACTTCCATCTTTGCATTTTGTCTAAACCTCTGGCTGCTTCTTTATGTTAGAAAAGCCAGTTATGTATGCACTCCTTCTTCAATGTTGCCTTTTCTCTCCCTTTGTCACCAAGTCACTTGGTTCTTGACCATGATGCATCAAAGAATTGGAGACCTGAGACCAGAATTTATTGAGGAGATAAGTATGGTACACTTTCAAGAGCAAAAATGGGTAAATGCCTGAGCATGACTGGCAATGGGACGGAGAAGCTCTAGCTGTATCTTTTTAAGCCAGCTTTGTATACATGTATATTTGGCTTCTATTGACATCTTTGATTGACAGCTATCAGTTGTATAACATTTTGGCTTCTGTACATGCACCTACCCATGATATATCATATGTTTTTATGTATTGTATATTTATGAATTTCTAATGAGCTTTTGCTGTGACCTTAAGGGCAAGTGGCATCTTTTGTTCACATGCTCAGTTCTTGGGAGTCCCCTGTGGCTTTTGATCTAGCTCTGTGGCTACCCCTTTCCTGTTCTGTTAGCCCTTAGAAGTGGCTCTGAGGGAGTGGCTGTTAACCCTGGTGGGGGGGGGGGTGGCTCCCAGTGTGTGACCAGAATCTGGCCTTTGTTCCTCCTTACTCATGCCTAACTAACTGCCTAACACCTTTAGTTGTGAAGTTTGTTCTGTCAGTGGTCAGGCTGATTTCTGAGTTATTTAGCATGATCTGATAGTTATCTAGTTGTGTTCATGGGAGGAGACAAGCCTAGGATCCTCCTACTCTGCTGCCATCCTGGTTTTCTGGCCTTTTTTTCACTCCTAGAAAATACTGAAGGTGTGAGTATGTTAAGACTCCCTCACAGCAATAAAAAGTGATAGCTAATATGCTGACTCCATTGGATAAGATGAACTGATTATCAAAGCAGATAACATTTTACAAAGCAAAAGCACAAGATTCAAAACTAGTCACAATTGATCTCAGCTCAGTAAAATATATGTATACAGTTGCTGAAAAAATCAGAATGATACAAAACAAAATATTAAGTCCTTGTAACTGTATCACAGTACTATGGATAGTTTTTACTTTCTTCCAACTTTTCATAATATTCTTTCATGGCCATGTGTTGATTATATCATCAGAATAAATCAAATAATAATTTAAATATTTTTGTACACAACATTCATTATATTTATTTTACTAAATAGTATGGTTCAAAAAAACACAAACAAATCAGAAAACTTTTACTTAAAACAAGTCCAACAAGATGGATGGAGTTGATGCCATCCCACTCCCTTCTTTCTATGTATATGAAGCTGGAGCCATATCTGACAGCAATCACTCAAGTATACTTTGCCTTTCCTGTTGAACGTGAATGAACTTCTGTGAACAAGGGAGACAAATGAAGTTTTACAAGATACAGGCACTTTATTTCCCAGTTTTTAAAAATAAGCCAGGTGAAAAATATTTAGTAAAAGTAACAGGAACAGACAAAGCTTTAAGAGTTCTACCATTAGTTCTAGTGACTTACACTCAATGCAAACAGCATCAAACAAGTAAAACAAACAAAAGTTTAACTGGGGTTAATGGGCATATATGTAAAAAAGAAATCCAATTTACTATAATTGGAGAAAAATGGCCATTTGAATCCAACTTAAAGATATACCAACAATGTGCATTAAATCTTGTGTACCTATGTAGCTGAGTAACATCTGAAAGCTTTGCAAGAGTATGTAAGCAAGAAAAGCAAAAGGTGCTTTTGATTCCACAGTATCTGACTAAACAAAACAAAGCGATTTACAAAAAAAAGTACCAAATGATACTTTAAAATAAATAGTTAATCATTTTGATGAATATGTACATGTAGAGTCCACTTCTTGGGGATTTAACTATCTAATAGTGGAATATCACTATCCAGAGTTTCAGGAGCAAGTTCACATAAATAAAACAGTGTGGCTTCACTAGCTCTGGCTTCAGTCAGTGGCTCCAGGTGAACAAGATTACTTTGGGTTGGCTCTGGATCTAGGCTGCTATCCAGAAGCTCATCAAATTCTATGCATTAATGTACAGAGGACATAACTTCTGATGATGCTGTACTCTCCTATTCAACAGTAGAAGCAGGGGTCCCATCAAGGAATGCAAGAAGTAGAAAGGCAGTGTACTGGATAATCTGCTTATCTGTTTTGGGTTTAGATTTTCTTCCCTCTTCTGAAACTGGCTGAACTACATTGTTCTTGGTAGTTTCTAATCCTTTATTTTCAAAATCAACCAGGAGATATGGGTCTATGGTAAACTGTCTTCCTGACAGCATGGCTTGGAAGTCCTCTGAGCTGCAATCAATACTGTCAAGATAATCCAACAGCTCAACCTTTCCCAAAAGATCGATGTTATCATTTAAAATGGAATCCATCATGGTCACAGGATCTTCTGTGGTCAGACTAGGTGAGCCAGTTAGCTGGAAAGCACTAGACATGAGAGGGCTGGTGCCATTACTACCTCAACTTAGGGATTCTCTAGCTGGTTCATTCTGATCTCCACTCTGAATAACAAGTGCATACTCATCTTCATTGTCATCTTCAACAATGACAATATCAGGGTACTGGCTACAGTTGGAGGGATCACATGTAACATCCTCATTACTTTCTGGAATAACTAGGATATTTTCTTCATCTGCATTATCATCAGTTATATCATAAATAATCATGTCATCTGAAATCCTCTCCCTTGGCTTTAAGCCTTCAGTCCTACTATGTGGAACTTTATGATGGTGATTATCAGCTTGTTCTTTGACTATATGTTGAAATAGATTCTTCTTTTGGGCTCCATTAGTATTTAGAAGTAGAGGCCTTTTACATTTTAAACTCACAAGTTGGTTATTCTGAACCAACATAACAATAAACTAGACAATCTTTCAAATAACTTGTTGCTGTTGTGAATGTTTTGCTCATAATTCTGACACCTCCTTCCAAAGGGATTCATTCTCACTTTTTAATTCAGAAAGCCTGGACTCAATAGTTTCCTGTTTTATTTGAACCTTCTGAGCACTACTTATAATTTTTGTTAAATCTTCCTGACAAATCTTATTTTGTTCTGGTTTTGAAGATGAAACTTTGCTTTTAATGTTCTCCAACAAGTCATCCTAGCCTTGTTTGAAGTAAGAATGCTGAAATTCAACAGGACCATCTCTTTCCTGCTTTACAATTCCGGAGCCAATATGTAAAACTTTATGGAAACCATACATATTCAGTTGCCTCACAAAGCTTGCCATGTTATTGTGCTTGAAATATTTGGGAAAAATTTCTTTTACAAATCTTTGTTCATCCAGAACCAGAAAACTTTGGCCATTCTGGCTCCAGGTGTGGAATTCGTTGGTATGGGTTTCCTCCACAAGCGTCCACAGCTTGCTGAGGAAAGCTGGCATGTTTGAATTCTGCTTCATTGTTAACCACACACAGGGATTCCAAATTCTACACCAGAACACAGCGGTGGTGGTGGCAGTGGTGGCGGCGGTGTTAGTGGTGGTAGTGGTAGTGGTAGTGGTGGTGGTGGTGGTGGCGACCAATTTAAATATTTTTAAAATGAGAAAAAAATTTAAAGACAGATTAGTTCTGCTCTATTTAAAAAAGGAACAAACAGACATACCTTAAGTATGCCTTTGTTGGATTTAGAGTACAGCCCAATATTTGATGTTCATGATAATTGTGTGAACCAACAATGATGTGTTTTCTCTAGATTCTCTTTATATATGCAACAAAATGTATAATATATCTGTAAAACATTTCTATATAAATGGCTAAGGTAAAAATGGTTGGTGTTTAAAATTTATAAACCCTCAGCTATCCAGATCAACTTATTCTCTGAGGTTTCTGGATAGTGGAGATCTTATTTTAGGTTTTTCTATTTAAAAATGAAATTGCTCTAAAGCTATGTGTCCTATTAAATTATGCAATATTATTATATCTAAGCTTCCTTTCCTAAGTGTCCATAGCTATTTATTGAGGCATTATTCTCAGGTGCCCATGGATACAGATGTTTAAGTGATTGCTATTCAAATATGAGGTTTTTGCTGTTTCATATTGCCTTTGTTAGTTGACCCTTGCTTTGTTTGGACTTTCACAAAGTAAGAGAAGAAATATTTATGTATTTCCCAACTGTTGCAGATTATTAAAAGCAAATCATGAATTATTCAATAAATTTGGAAAGCTTCCTGAGAAAAAGTATACAACATAAGAAATACAGTATTTAGAAATCATATCTCCCTGCTAGTTGTGTTACAATTGAAGCACGGTTGCTACTCAGTCCTCTCCTCTTAAAAGTAAAATCACACAATAACAATAAAATAAATTCTAAAAGCAAATTCATTTCCTTGTGGAAGAATCTAAAATATTATATTCATCTTTTATGTATACAGTATTCTTGTAGCATTATTTGAATCTTCATTACTGCTTAGCAGTCTCCTTGTTCATTGTACACTGAATCACATGCCTTGCTAGTTGTTCTAGATTTCCTCTACTCTCCCCAATCCTTTAAACTAAAACCTACACCCTTCAATCTCAGTAAATTATGTTCAAAGTTCCCTCAGTTTCTTTCAGTATCCCTTCTTGAGACACACATTATACTCTTCATCTTACTCTTCTTACGCCCTTCAGACTTATGTGTCATGAGTTATCCTATGTTTTTTTTTTCTTCTTAGTGTCTTGCTTTAAATTTATTTCTTTTTCCTACAAAAAGGCTTAGGTCTTTCTGCAGAGAAAGACAGATACCATATGTTTTCACTCTTATGTGGATCCTGAGAAACTTAACAGAAACCCATGGGGGAGGGGAAGAAAAAAAAAAAGAGGTTAGAGTGGGAGAGAGAGCCAAAGCATAAGAGACTCTTAAAAACTGAGAACAAACTGAGGGTTGATGGGGGGTGGGAGGGAGGGAAGGGTAGGTGATGGGCACTGAAGAGGGCATCTTTTGGGATGAGCACTGGGTATTGTATGGAAACTAATTTGACAATAAATTTCATATATTAAAAAAAATGAAAAGAAAACCTCAATGATAAATAAACCAAATAATAAATAAACAAAAAAAATCTCCAAGCTACTATCTTATGTCTAGCTGGAGAAAAATGACATGGCCACACCAAAAAAGATACACACACACACACACACACACACACACTATATACGTATAAACATATGTGTGTGTATGTGTGTGTATATATATATGTGTGTATATATATGTATATATATATATATACGTATATGTATATAAAATATATATATATATATTTGTATGCAATGACACCCATAGATGAACATTATATGGCTACTGAGAACTTGCCTCTACTAATTAGCTGGTTTAATTGGAATTGCTTCATCTGATGTGAGGCCTTGATGGTCAGCCAATACTTTTTAACCCTTACTCTTTATTGTGAAATTTTAAAATATATACAAAATAGAGTAATATAGTAAACCCAGCACCTAGCTTCAAAAATGTTCAATTCCTGTTCAATTTTGTTCTATCTACTCCCACCCTTGGATATTTTCAATTAAGTCCTAGACATTACATTTTTTCATCTGTAAATATTCTATATGTATTAACAAAATATAAGGATTATTTCTAACATAACTAAGTAATATTATCATACATTATGAAAAATATTTCCTTGCTAATAAATATCTGGTGTTCACATTTCTTTATCTACTACTTCCCCAGCCCCCATTTTGAATCAGGAACTGAATAAGATCTATTTATTTCTGTTATTCTCTTAAGTCTCTATTTGAAACTGTGACATCTATCTTGTATTTAGTTATCAATTGCTATACATCAAATTACCCTCAAAACTTAGTGACTTAATATTATAAATATTTATCATCTAAAGTTTCTGTGTGACAGGAATTTTGGAGCAGCTCAGTTGAATGATTCTGTCTCATTGTCTGTGGCAGTCAGGACTTTGTCCAGGGCTGCAGTCATCTGTGGGCTTGAATCTGCTTTCCAGTTTACTTCTGCACCATGTGAGCCTCTCTGGAGGGCTTTTTGAGTCTCCTACAACATGATATATGGGTTCCCCAAGTGTGAGTGATCTGAGAGAGCAAAGAGGGAGCCATAGTACTTTCCATGCCCTAGCTTGACAATGACATAACAACACATCTGTCATATTCTATTGGTTATACAGACTAACCCAGAAATGGTGTGGGAAAAAACTTTACCAGAGCATGAATACCAAGAGTTGAAGATAATTGGAGGGGTCATCTTGGAAGCTAGCTACTATACATCTTCATCTCTTTTTTTTTAATTTTAATTTTCAACTGTTAATTATGGAAGGAACCAGGTCATTTGTCTGATAGAGTTTGTATTTTTTATTATTGCATCCCAGTGGTGTTATCTACATATATCTTTACCTATCTCCCCATCCCACATATTTTCTATAAACTTAGATATAGAAGCTAAATCAGATTTGGGTTCCATGTTTTTAGCAAGACATCCTTATTGTTGGTGATGTGCTATTTTTATAACGGAGCACATGCTGGCTGGTTGACTCTTAGTGTATCAGCAGCCATTTATGATCATTGTCTGGATCCATTAATTCAAGAGTGATATTCTATCATCCCTTCTTTTTAAAAAGCTATTTGTAATACTTCTATAAAAAGATATGTCCCCTCATCAGCTATTTGGTCTCATTCAGGTATATTTCATGTGGAGAAGACAGGGTGAATGCTTGATTCTTTCTCTTTGTTCATCAGTTTTCAAAATGATTTGTTGGTTCCCTAGCATCCCCCAAAAGTATCAAGTGAGGCCTGGAAACCATCATGGATATGCTGAAGCAGACTGTCTGGGGATGGACTCTAGGTGTGGGTATTTTGAAAAAGCTACTAAGTGATTCTGACTTACTCCTCTGTTAACTTCTACTGGTCTCCATTCCCAGAATCTGACTTAATAGGTTTAGGATGGGGCCCAGGATTCTGGTTTTGTTTTCTTTTTATAATCTCAAGATAATTTTGTTGAGTTGACAAGTTTGGGGAACATAAGCTAGACTATACCTTTTCATATTTGCTATGGCTATATGCATCTGTGCTATTCTCCCATGACCTGGGTATTGCACATTTGCCCTCCTACAACAAACTATTACACTGAGAGTCTGCCTAGCATACACTCTGGAGTTAGAATGGTTGGGTCCAAATCTTGGTCTGCCACTTACTAGCTTTGTGATCTTGGGGAAGTTAATCACCTCTTTGTCTCACCTCTGGAAATAATACTAGGATTCACCTTATGGTTGTTTGGGGACTAAATGAGTTAACATTGGTAAAGTGCTTAGAACAGTGCTTGGTAAGGATTTCTTAAGCACATAATAAAGCATAGTTTCCTCTGAGAGAGTTATCCCTGAATACTTGGTTAATAAAAGCTAGGCTTGGTAGTTATTATTATTATCCATATTGTGTGAAATGGCATTTACTTATTTATTTATTTGCCGCCTTGTTTTATTTGACAATGTGTTTTGCACATTCTTTTATATTAGTGCATAGTTATCTTCCTATTTCTTTTGTACTGCTGTCTAGTATTTTTTTAAACTGACATTTAATATGCCAGTCATGGTAGATTATATATTTTCTAGTTCACTTAATCTTCATATCAATATTTTAAGATTCATAATATTATTTTATATAAGGGAACTGACTCTCTGAGAAGTTCAGTAAGTTGCCCAACATAATAAAGCTGATAAGTGATGGTATAGATATAACATATGTTAAAGAAACAGTGTAATGATTAGGAACACAGACTCTGGAGCTAAGCTCTCTGGGTTCAAATCCTGCCATTTCTGCTTCTCAGTTGTGCATCTTGGGCAAGTTACTTAACCTCTCTCTATTTAAATTTCCTTTTTTTGTAAAATGAGCATGATAGAAATACCTACTTCATAGGTTGTTATGAGAATTAAATGAATTAATACTTGCAAAGTGCCTAACATGATGCCTAGTACACCATAAGCACTTTGTATACTAGCTATTACTGCTATTATTAATCATTAGCAATTAATTTTATTTGTTTTGGTTTACAGAAAAGGCAGCAGTTAAGAGGGTGAGATTGTAAGTGTTCATAAGGAAGGGAATAAACATAGGAGCATTAACTTTCAGGAGGAGAGAAAAAGGAGAACTGTTTCTACCACAAAGATGGACAAGATAGAAGATAATTGATGTCTAGGTGAAGGCAAATGATGAAACTCAGGACACAGACTCATTCTTACAAGGTAGAAGGCAAGATCATCCTTTAGGAATGAGAAAAGGAGGGTCGAATTGGAAGCCTGTAGAAACAAGAGGAGTTTGAACACACTTGAGTAAGCCAGGAAGCACACAATAGGCATGGCCATGTTAAGCTTTGTTAGTAATCAATCATAGCTCGATTACCTGAGGCTAAGGAAACTAATGTCTAGGGGAGCAGGTTCCCATATTATTTGAAGGGTAGATCAGCAGCCTAGTGAGGGCAGCAAGTTTGGGCATGGTTGAGTGGGATGGTTATGACGATAGAGTAGAACTGAAGGTGCATTGAGCAGGGAATCAGGAGACTTGGATTCATTTTCCAATTTTGCTATCACCTATCAAATAGGTCACTTAACCTATGCATCTCAGTTATTTCCCTTATGAAATGAGAGAGCTACATCAGATTATCTCTAACATCCCTTCTAATTCCAGAACATGTGACCCTAAGGGGCTGATTCTAGAGGCTAGCTGTAGGATAAAGCAGTCAATTGAAATGCCAAAAGTAGGAAAGTGATGAAAAGGCTCAGGGAGGTTGGGATGCAGGTTCAATGAAAGTGAAGGTAGATGAGGAGATTCATGATAGTCAGGCTCAATCTCAGTCTTTTCCATCTTTAAAATTTGTATCTGTGTTCAAAAAATTTTAAGATGAGTTTGTCCATTTTTGTAGCAGATATCGTGGATATTGTGAAATTAATAGGCAATGTTTGACGAACACAAAAGTAAATATTATTTATTTGAGTTCTCATATTTAAAATATTCATTAACACATCAAAAATAGTTTACTTATAGGGATTTATTTTTCTGCTTTTAAGCAGAAGATAACAAAAGGATTTTATGTTTTCCTGTGCCCATAATAATACACTTTGGAGTAGCTAACTAGGTTGCTTGAACATGCTGTTACAGAACTGGTTAATCCATAATTCAGTAGGTTCTTGGCTTCCAAGTTGCCTGTTGACAATCCTGAAGAAAGTAGATGGAACTAATTAGCACTCAGCATTATAAAATAGGAAGAATTAAATAAAGCAGCTTCAATATTAAACTCAGACCCCTATGAAGATATTCCCTTTAGTTATGGGGATTTTGAAATGATGGACAGGCTAAACCAAAACTCATAATTCTATTACAGTCTCCTACACCCACCTAATAAGCTTCAAGAGCTGTTTCCATAGAGTCTGGGATATTGCCATCTTCCTCTAGGCTTTCCCGTATATAGCTTATAAATTCTTTACTGTTCCCACTAAATACTTTGTTATTTTAAATAGTGTAAAAAGAGAGTATGTAAGTATATATGCATATTGATCCGTTTTGACTGTAATAATACCATTGGCCTGTAGGGAACTTCAGATTATTAATAATTTCAGAGGAAATATTTTTAAGAAAAAAGCTCCAGGCTTAGCTGTAATGAGGCATTTGAAAAGGAGGAAGGGATATGTTTGTGTACATAGTGAAAATATTGAACCCTTTGGGATGTTATAAGCCATGGTGTACTAATAAATGATTTTTTCATTTCAGTGTTCCAGCAGACATATTTGTACCCTTGATGTACCCTTGCAAAATGCCTTTGGCTCACATTTCCTTTTAAATATTTCTACCTCCTGACATTTGATACTAGGGGTGAGGGTACAACAGGGTGAGTCTGATGGAAAACGAGAGCAATAGTAAAAAGGAGACAAATGGGTGGTTTAGAATAATCAGCCCATTTTTAGCTGAGCTGTGTTGTTCATATGAATTAATTAACCGCTTACAAGCATTTGTCTCACAATCCTAATTCTCATTCAGTTCAATGAGTTTTATAATTATCATTTAACTAAATAGCACTAAAAACTGTTTATATCTTGACACTAAGGGATCTTTGTAGAATACTCTTCCTATAAATCATCTGAACTTGTTTACGATTTGCAGTAGTCTTATTTTTCTTCTAGTTTGTGCTCAGGTTGCTGTTTTGCTGTTTTAGAAAATATTTTCAGGGTACAAATTATGGAACATGCTTTAAAGTTTGGTTTGCCTTCTAAGGGTAAAGGACCTCAGTAAAGAATATTTTCACATTTTCATTGGGGGAATGTAGGCTTAAACTATTATCTGTCATGTTAAACAATTAATCCAATGGTGCTAAATGGATATAGAATGATTAATTACTCATTCTTAAGACCTGTGTTATTTAGTTTCTGGTGATAAGATGGTGATAAAGCACCCAAAAAGAGAGAAATGAGACTATTGTATTGACGATGCTGAAAAACAGTATGAAAACACTAGGAAAATAAGTTTGTGATGAGAGGCATATGGGCCATTCCCCACTGCTGCTGCCTTGTATATGTAATTACTTTTTCTTTTCATATAAAAACTTAAGGTGATATTAATAAGTATTTTACTTAATTGTGTCTTTGTTGATTACAAAGAACAAAAAGGTATTTTTTTAATTGAAGGATAATTGACATACAATACTGTATTAGTTTCAGGTGTATAACTTATTGGATATTTATATTATTATGAAGTGATCACCTTGGGAAGTCTAGTTACCATCCGTCACCATATAAACTTGTTACAACATAATTGACTATATTCCCTATGCTGTATATTACATCCCTGTGTCTTATTTATTTCATAACCAGAAGCTATATAAATTGAGCTTATTGAACAGCTACAGAGAAGCTCATGGGAATTCAGGATAGGCAATATCCTACATCTAGATCTAGATGCCTGAAAATGGGAACTTCGTTCCACATTCAGATTGTCTCTGGAATGCCCCACAACACGAGTTCATGGGCCTTTTTTAAAGGGTACTTTGCTTCTCTTGTGCTTGGAGGGAGACTCTACTTATCCTGGTCTAACTGCTCCTTCTAGCTCCTGACAAGAACTGTTGGTTCCAATTCCACATTCCTGTCAGAGGAGCGTTATTTTGTTGTTCTCCCCCAACCACACTTTTGTTTTGTTTTGTTTTACATTAGGGCCTAGGATGGCTGCCCTTTAGGTCAGATTACTGTCCAGGTTCAATTAGCTGTTACTATTTAGGTGATATGATAACTAATATAATTCTCACAACAATCCTATGGGATGGGTGAAGTACTATTATTCCTTTTATAGAGGGGGAAAATGAGGCAAGGAGAGGTTAAGTAACATTTCCAAGGTCATGTAGCTTCAGGGTCTGTGCCCTGAACTAGCATATTCTACTGATAGGAGCTATTTGCTGAGTTACAAGATGTAGTTTCTAGTCCTTGACCTGCTACTATGTGAATGACTTGGGGGAAATCACTTAATCTCCCTGGGCATAGAACCATTCCATGAGCAGTTTAAAAATTATTTTTCTAATTTTTTTATTAAAAAGCTAAAGGAGGACATAGAAGCCCAATAATACATTGTGTTCAGGCTTCTTTAGTTAAAGGAATAGAAATCAAACTGGCTTGAAATAAGTGGAATTTATTCAAGGATGTGATAGACAACCTTTTGGACATCCAAGGATAGGAAATAGCAGTCAGACCATAGAGTGCCTTGGACTGGAAACAAAACTGGAAAGTTAGAAATACAAGCTTCTTTCTCTACCCTTCCCTGCTCTCACTCATCTCTGCCTCTTCTTTTTCTTTATCAGTTTCCTTAGTTTAAACATGACTGCCATAGTTGTGATAAAGCATGACCCTTACTTCAAGTGCTAATCTTTACATGACATTGGCCTATTTGAGTTCACATTCTTGTAACAGAATCTGACTGGAACAGCCTCATGTTTGGATTTGTTCCCTTGGGTCAGGTGTCCAAAGTGTTTCAATCTACCAGGGCAGGAATAAGATCACATGGTTCATGGGATTGCTACCTCTTCCAGGAACTATATGGAAGAACATATTCTCTGAGGAAGAAGTATAGGAAAGGACAAACAAATGGACAGATATTTGCTATACCCATAAGTCTAGTCTTATAACACTGTTTTAAATATATTGTGTATTTCTCCACAGATCACCACTTTGGCTACATAGATAATTTTTGCATTTAATAAGCACTTTGCTGTATACCAGGTACTTTGCTAGGAGTATATTAGGTGCTGGGCCTCTATGTCCTTATCTGTAAAATGAACGAAATGTCCAACTTTACAGTTCTGGACACACACATTTGTGTGTTCATTTATATTTTAATGAAAATATTGCTGTTACTACTAACCTAACAAGAATTTATTTATCCAAATAAATGTTCTTCAGAGTGCCATTTGAGCTAAACGAGAAATTCAATATCATTTCTTTATAGTTGCACCTAGTTTTTAACCAAACATTAGTATTACACAGCTTAATTACCAAGCTTATCTATTCTATTTGACTCTGAAATACTCGTCCAAAATTCAGGTCTATAAAATATCAAAGAATTGCTTTCATTGAAACTATGTAAAAGAATGTGAGGCTGACTCTAAATACATCCCAAAGAGGCACTTCACAAATATCTCACACAGTGATAGAATCAAGCAATGATTCTTTAACTCCCACAGCAACCACATTGATGAGACAAGATCTCATTTGCCAAGACATGTAGGTTATTTAAAAAGTCATTGACATTACTTATAGTATCAAAATAATAGGAAAGTATAAAAAATACAAATGCCCAGTTCAATCTATAGTTAACCAGTTATGTGGCTTAAAAGATAATTTGGTTGGATCCTTTCCTGAAGTGTTAAAAAGAATTCTATCTCCCATTTACTTCTCTAACCCATGATCAGTATGTTTTTCTTATTCTCACGTAGAAAAAAACAAATTGAAATGCTTTGAACACACCGAAAACTAAGTAGATGAATTTAGAGCTTTTAGAAGAATGAAAACACCACCCTGCCATAGATCTCTCCCTGAACCAGCCAATTTCATTAATCCTTGTTTGTTGTTGTTGTTGCTTGACTGTAGTTATGCAGAATCAGTGCTGCTAGTAAAGGCAAGAGCCCCAGAGAGGGTGGAGTTGATGTTCAACAAAGTAGATTTACCAAATCTGTTGGTATGTGCCTGGTTTCATGTTGGTGTCAGACACTATCTTATTGTGATGGCTGTGTAGCTTGAATGTGTGTGTGTGTGTGTGTGTGTGTGTGTGTGTGTGTGTGTGTGTCTGTATGTGTCTGTGTGTGTAGGTATGTTTGAATGTATTTCTGCTGACAAGCTCAAAATCATGGGGTTATTATATATGCTTTACTTAAGAAGTGATTTGAGAACAGTGTATATATTTTTTTCTCTTTCTGTGGATTAAAGTATCTTAATTTCTCTCTTTTTAAAGTCTGTCTAAATTAGTCATTCAGATTTCTAAGAGGAATGGAAGACAATTTCAAACCTAAAATTAGCATTCTATCTAAGCAGTATAATCTCATGAACACATCCTTTTTTCTAAGGCTGAGAACAAAAAATGTTGTACTAAATTTAAGGATAACTGATATGAAAAGTCCATCATAAAAGTGATTTCAGAAGTTTAAAATGTTAATCACAACTTTCATACTCTAAAACCCCATGTTCCTCGTTTAATTCCAAGAAGGTAAGTCACTTGTTATTTCTAGAAAACTATGAATAGTTACACTAATTTATTTTTGTTGTTGTTACACAAAGATTTTTTTAAGTTTATTTTTTTGAGAGAGAGAGAGACAGAGAAAGAGAGAATGCATGAAAAGGGCAGAGAGAGAGTGACAGAGAGAGAATCCCAAGCAGGCTCTGCACTGTCAGCATGGAACCCCATGCAGGGCTCAAACTCAAGAACCATGAGACCATGACCTGAGCTGAAATCAAGAGTTGGACAGTTAACCAGGTGCCCCTATTATACAAAGATTTGAAATCAATGCATGGTCTTCCTTCTTTCTAAAAGAGACTAATATACTGGTTTCCACACTTTTCCTGTGGAATTATACTTTAAGACCTAAGATACAGTAGAAATATCCTTCTAAGTGACCCAGGGACTACTTTGTACAGGACATATTTTTGGTGTTAAAGTCCTGACTCATTCCTGTCCTGGCCTTCTGTCTCATCTTCCCTGTTCTGCATTTATAAGCTGGCTTTAATGCGTAGGGAAGAAACAGATAAAATAACTGTAAAATGAATAGATTTTTTTAAAGTTGAACATAACTTTAAAATATATTTCACAGTCTACAGAGGAATAATATTTATATTTATGTCTGTCTGGTGTTTTCATATACCATAATTTACCGCTTTGGAAAATCCTAGCAGAAACTATGTATTTAACATGGGAGTACACAATTATATGCTTAATCTAAACCTACAACAATGTGATTGGACCTGATTTGTAGAGCAACTATAAAACCTGAAAAATTATCTTGACAACATTCCTGCCAGGATTGGCCTTCAGTAAATGTTTGTGGTGGTATTTGGAGGCCATTGCCAATCTAATAGATCACTATGGCTTAGGAGATGATGCCTACAGTAAAACTTGAGTTCACTGCTTATCAGGGAATAATTGAAGCCTCCCAAGCTGAAGGTTCATTAGGTCAGTCTGTAAGAGCCCTCAATTAGACCAAGCTGGCAGGGGAATACTTTTTTTTTTAATTTTTTAACGTTTATTTATTTTTGAGACAGAGAGAGACAGAGCATGAATGGGGGAGGGTAAGAAAGAGGGAGACACAGAATCTGAAACAGGCTCCAGGCTCTGAGCTGTCAGCACAGAGCCCGACGTGGGGCTCGAACTCACAGACCGCGAGATCATGACCTGAGCCGAAGTCGGCTGCTTAACCGACTGAGCCACCCAGGCTCCCCAAGGGAATACTTTTTTTAAAAAAATAGAGGCAAAATTTTCCCACTTAAGATTTTCCCACATTATATTCCTACTGCCATCACATTGTCCACACCAGGGAGTAGAATACTAGGCCATTATAAAGTTCCTAATATCAGCCACTGGCCACTGTCACTTATGAGCATGGCTGCTGCTATCCTCTCTATAATCATCATCATCACCTAGGGTGATTTTCAGGAGAGAATGGTTCTCAAAGTAAACAAGACTCTAAGGAAGATAGGGACTTGTGTCATATTCATTAGCGCCAGTATCTTACCACAGTGATACACATAGAAGGTTCCCAGTTGTGTGTTGATCTTAACACCAAGGACAGAAACTACTGTGTGACTTTAGCCTACATATGGCCTTTACCACCCCATTTCCCATCCCTCTTGGTCTAACAGAATTTGAAAAAACTATTTCTTCCATATTTTCAATACGTATTGTTTTATATTTAGCAAGCCTATGTTATTTGAGTTTGATTTTGGTATATCTATGTTGAGATAAAAAGAATATTTCAAAGGACTTTTTAAAAAAATAGATTACTGTAAAGGAAACCAAGAAGGTTTGAATATGTAATTTATTAGTTTTTTTAGGAATTGTTTTTTTATTTTGAAGTAATCTCTATACCCAATGTGGAGTTCGAACTCACAACCTTGAGATCAGGAGTTACATGCTCTATCAACTGAGCCAGCCAGGCACCCCTGAAATTTATTAGGTTTTGTGTGTACATTTAATTTAACACTACATGTTAGTTAATATTTATTAGCAATTTAGATGATTGTGCTACTGAGATTATATCCATGTGACAAATCACAACAAAGGCAATATGTTGTGCATACCTGTCATAACTTGAACAGACTGACAGAGGCACAATTTACCTCATCAAATATGCAAGATGCCCTTGTGGGGATTAACAAAAGAAATAGTTCAACTAAGAAAATGGCAGGTTGATGATGGCATGGCAGGATCTAATTATTAGCATCACCAATATAATGTGAATATATGATAAATTATATAGTTTTTAATTATTTTTAATCAGCATCAAATTAAGCTGGAGTTGTATTTATAAATCTATGTTCATGCCTAATATTTAGAATTAATTTGTCAAACAATACCCTTCTCAGAATTGAGATTTAGAAAATCTATTCCATTATACATATGTTGATTTTATTTCCAGGGGGCATCCATTAGGACAGACATCATGAAAAGGCCACAGACCAAAATGTTGATTCCCTGGCTGAAACCTGGAAGAAAAATAAACTAATGTTTAATGGAGTAGACTGTCTAAATCTCTGTTTTTAGAAGAGTGCACATTCATGAATATGTATTCATTGCTGAATTCAACAGATTCTAATAGTGAAGGACATTTGTATCATAAAAAGTAGCATTTATTCATTCACTTACTACTTTCCAAAGAAAGAAGCAAGAAAGCAGCTTTGGATGGAATGCTGGCAATAACTAGTTCATTCATTTATCGTGTGACATATTCATCATGGCCTGTATAATAACTAATGAAATAAAAACGTGTTTTGTGTATAATCTATAGTCTAATATTTATTCGGAGCCAATATTAAAAATGTACTACTCGTGATTTTGTCTTATTCAGAGTTCTGGGCTCAGTACGATACCTATTTATTTGCACATTTCAAAGAATTTTTTTTATTTCGTCTTTTCTGTGATGGTAAATCATCCTTGTGCAACAAGGACTAATCCAAGATCAGCTACATAAATGGCCTGAGTGCTATTTTAAACAAGATTAGGTGATTATACAACATGACTTTTTTAAAGAAAGTCAAATGCCAGGGGCACCTGGGTGGCTCGGTCGGTTAAGCGGCTGACTTTGGCTCAGGTCATGATCTCCCAGTTGGTGAGTTTGAGCCCCGCATTGGGCTCTGTGCTGGCAGCTCAGAGTCTGGAGCCTGCTTCGGATTCTGTTTCCCTTTCTTTCTGTGCCCCTCCCCAGCTTGTGCTCTTTCTATCTCTCAAAAAATGAATAAACTTTAAAAAAAAGTCAAATGCCAAAGTTTCCAGTAGAAACAAGATATTCATTTCAACCAGCTGTCCTACTTTCTGTGTAGGCACTGAACTAGGTGACATGTAACCATCTACTACATCTTAACAACATTCCTGAACATTGGGTTTTGTTTTCCCAAGGAAAAGGAGGAAGAATGGAGGATTCGAGAAGTTAAGTTGGTTGGCAACGGTCACAGGTAGTGAGCAGTTGAATCAGAATCTGCACACTGGTTTGTCTGATTCCAAACTGCATGCTCTGCTATTTCCTTACAATCATGCCTTTCACTTGGGGGCTCATTCAAAGGATTTATAGGATCAATCAGATTTTCTTTTGTCACACTCCTAAAA
The DNA here is from genome assembly GCF_024362965.1 of Panthera pardus. Taxonomy (NCBI): domain Eukaryota; kingdom Metazoa; phylum Chordata; class Mammalia; order Carnivora; family Felidae; genus Panthera; species Panthera pardus. The sequence continues at coordinate 49,782,629 of NW_026526843.1, read as the reverse complement.
ACACTTGTACCTGAATTTTTAGTTCTTGCCTCAAATAAGACTAGTAACAGCACTACATTTTAAAATATGAGTGATTAATTTGTGTACATCTTCACTGGAATACTTTTAAGAGTTTTCAAATCAGACAGTTGAAAATTCACGCTGTGGTCTAGGCATTATTGATCCTGTGCCATCTCATGCAGGTAGATATAAATCCTTTCCTTAAAGATCTCTGGTGAAAAACACTCTGGGTGTTTCCATGGTAATTTACCTTACTCAAAAAGGCTTATAAATAGGTGTATGCACATTGTTAGGGCCCATAACATAATGCCCAGTACCAGTGAATCAAGCAAATAAAATAATAATCCTTTCTAAAATTATAATCTTCAAAGGGTCCCTGGAAATTACTTATAGGAAGTTTATGTGATTTTGCCATTTCTCTGGGAAAGGAAGTTAAGTCTGAACTTTTAAGTGAGCAGGCCTTGAGTGGGTCACAAGAAGATTTTTATTTTGTGTTTGGAATCCCTTTATACTTTAAATCACAGATCTCTACCTTAAATGTAAATGAATGGAATGTTGAAAATTGACATAACTTAAAAAATTATCACAGTTGTTTTCAGGTAGCTTTACTCTTCAATTTAAATATCCTATACTGTAACTGGTTGCTTGTTTGTCCTTTTAAAAAGACTATGAGCAATTGGAGGGCAAGAATTATGTCTTATTTAACACAGAATCTCTAGTATTTAGCATAATTCTTAACACAGAAGTGATCAATAATTATTGAATAACTGAATTCATTTCTCCAATTGATACTGCTTACATTGGCCTTTCTCATACTTTCCCACAAAGGCATCCTGCTAAATTACTGCTGTTTCTCTATCTTGGTTCATATTATTTCTTTTACCTGGAGTTATCTTTCCTTCTCTTCTTCACCTAAATAAACCCAACTAGTTCTTCCTGGTACAATTAGGTGATACATGAGTCCTGGTCTGACTATTCTAGCTATCACAATCCTGTCCCCCATATTCACACTCATTTAGCCCCTTTGGGCATCCCAGACACTTTAGCCCTTTATTATATTATTTGTCAAATTTTTTAATGTTTTTGACCTTGTCTCTCCAACCATTATGAAATGTGCCCATGTTTTACACTATTTTCTCTCCCCTTCATAATGACCTAAGCAGAGTCTAGACCAGGAGATGCCAAACTGTGGCCTCCAGGCCAAATCTGGCCCATATGCTAAGAATGATTTTTACATCTTTAAATGATTGAAAACAATCACAAGAATATTTTGTGATGTGAAAATTAAATGAAATTTAAATTTCCATAAATAAAGCTTTCTGGAACATAGTCATGTTCATTCATTTATGTATTATCTGTGGCTGCTTTGAGACTACTACAGCAGGGTAGAGTACTTGTGACAGAGACCCTATGGCCCAAAAAACACAGAAATACTACCTGACCCTTTACAGAAAAAGTTTGCCAACTGCTGGACTAGACCAACAAAGCGTACTTGTTGGTTAAATAATCCAATACCTTATGACTATTCCACTATGAAACAAGATATTCTGCAAGGACTGGTGATTATGTAATCTTACCTTAAATAAAGAAAAATAATAATAAAGGAACCCTTGGAGCAGAAATAATTCTTATCTTTTAGTTGGTGAGGTACAAAAAAAAAAAAAAACCTTTTCTCCATCTGTGGTAAACTGACTTAGTGCCCTTAACAGTTTGAAACCTTCTCAACATGTCCAGAACCTCTTCCTGTGGAGATTCTTAAGAACAGGATAGGTGATTATCATTCTGGGATGGACTGGATAACCACAAGTATTGTACAGAAAATGATTCCTGGAATTTCCTCTATCTGTAAATGTTGCTTTATTAAAAATGAGAAAATTGATTTGTGAAAATAAAGTCTTCTTATCCCCTAAAACTCGTTTAGTCTCCTTTGTCAAGACCCACTTTTGGTTTAATCTAGTTCTTTTAATTAAATAGAAGATAATTAAAGTTCACAGAATTTAAATCCAGCAGGTTTGATTTAGTAATAAAAATCTGTGGTTTGTCAGCTTTTCAAAGCATAAACCTGGCATCAGTCTTATCTGACAGGTAGTCAGCCTAGCAGGTCCAAGAATGAAAACCAGAACACCTCATCTTTTAAGGCATGACTTGCTATTTATCTTCTGAGGCATAATTTACTATTGCCATAGAGAAAATAAGTAGGGTTAAAGAAGTATAAAAGGCCCCAGTTTGCTTCAGCACAATTAATTCATTTAGCATGCAATTGTCAGTGACTAGCCCTACAAGGTGCATAGGTATATTTCAAATAAGGGAGGGACTATCCTGCAAACATAGCTTATTTGATTAATGTAAATTAGTCTTTTACTCACTGAATATGTAAAGCATGTAAATTTAGCCCTGCTGTCAAAAGGTAGCTCTGTGCCATTAGTTTCTGCAGCAGACAAGGCCTACTGCTGCCTCCTGTACTGCATTTTCAGAGAGGTAATGCGAATGACAGCTTGAGCAGTTGCCTTAATGAGCCAGAAAGGTGTTCTTTCTTATTTGCATTAAGCTCCTAGAGTCGTCTGAAATAGAGATCATCTGTGGATATTACAGAGTGAAAAAAGACATGGGTTATCTTATTAATATGTTTCTCCAGACATGTTAAGAACGAACCATCAATCAGTCATTTGCCAAGAAAGTGGCTTGTTGTCAGTGTTATCTAGGTGATATGCCATTTGAAATGTGAGTTTTAGATTCTGATTACCATGCTAGCCAAGTAAATATATTCGTCAAGCTGCATCTCTTGGTCATCTCAGGGAAGGTTGTAGGGTTTCCCAAATTGATCACAAAATAGCATTAGTATTGTAAGCCTAAAGTAAACAACAACAAGACCCATTGAAAAAAAAAACTGTATATGAGTCATCAGGAAGATGTTAGAAATCCACCCACATGCACCATATTACATGTAAAATTCAGCTCAATTGCAGCTTTACTTTGTGTTGTTAGAACCAAACACATTAATACTTAAGACAAATGTCCTGTTATCTGAGTCATTCATTCTAAGTGAAATGTTCATGTTTTCTTACATGTTTTCAATCTGTTAGTCACATTGACATAAAGACTGAGAAAGTCATGTTCAAATTTTGGTTTCAGTAATGAAATATATACCTGTAATTCACTATGGTATTTTGGTTATAAAATGTAGCTATACTTTTCACATGGCATCAAGAGAAGTAATGGTTTAACACATTAATATTGTAAAAGTACACATTTATACTTAAACCACTCCACTTAGCCAAGGATTTGCATAAACTGGCTAAGTTCAGCTTGGGTTTGTAATAGCAGTGAAATAGCAAAGGTATAACCACTGCAAGCTAAAGTTTCTTTCTGTCACCACGGTATATAATCTATGTCTACATCTTGCCTAATCCTAATTAAATTGTATATCTCCTGGGTCTGAAGATGGAAAGTCTGAAGTTCAACTAATATTTAAGAACTTAAAGTACTTTTCTACAGAACTTGTACTGTGCGATACAACCTCATAAAAAAACTGGGCTGTAGATTTTTTTCATTGAATGAGGAGTGTATTTTAAAAACATATATCTTTTTCAGATTAAATAATTCATTGTGGTAGAAAGAAAAAGTTAGGCAAGTGAATAATCTCTATAGTTTTCAGAAGGTGAACCAAATAATCACTAAAATGAAGTACATGTACTTCAAGTATCATGTGAAATAATATTTCCCTATAGATGCCTTACTGAAATCTCACATTGACTTCTGGGTGTGTTTGACCCCTGAAATAAAGTGTGGGGAGTATTATAGAATTTAGATTTAATGCTTAGGTAATGGGGTACTTTTCCAGTTACAGACTTTCACGAAGTTTCCAGTGAAACGACTCTGAGAAGTTCCTTATCTCAGTTACATCATAAATGACAAAAACTCAGCTTTCTAGGCATAAGTCAGTGATAAGTGGAAGGGTGACTCTTCTAGTTAGTTACTTATTTGTGGAATTTCCCAAAGTTAACTTGTATCATAACCTTCTTGTAAGGAGAAATATTTCATGAGAATCTTATGGTGTTGCCACAATTGTGTAACAATCCCCAAAAGCACAATGTGTATACACTTAAAACATTCATTTCATAAAGCTTACTGCTAGTAAAACCAAAAATTCTGTTCCACACTTATAAACTCCTGGAGATGGTAATTATAATGCATTATTTGTCAAATTTCATGTTTTTTTTTAAATCCCAAAGAAAATGTGACATTCTACTATGTCTTTGAATCTGATTATGTAAATTTGGTTGTCTATAACACATTATTTAGTTTCTCTCCAGCTCTGTTTTCTTTTTTTTTTTTTTAATTTTTTTAACGTTTTATTTATTTTTGAGACAGAGACAGAGCATGAACGGGGGAGGGGCAGAGAGAGAGGGAGACACAGAATCGGAAGCAGGCTCCAGGCTCTGAGCCATCAGCCCAGAGCCCGACGCGGGGCTCGAACTCACGGACCGCGAGATAGTGACCTGAGCTGAAGTCGGACGCTTAACTGACTGAGCCACCCAGGCGCCCCATCTCCAGCTCTGTTGTCAAGCTGATGATGCTAAAATTTGTGTTAATTCACATCTAGGCATGTAGGTGTATTTGAAATCACCTAATTTGAAATTGCCATTCTTTAGAGTTAGCTGTAAGAAATATAATTATGTAAAGAATATTTTGAATGAAATACTGCATACATTAATGGAAACAGTTAATTTTTCAGTGCATCCCCAAATAGTAGGCTTGGAAAGTGATGCTTTTCTACTTTAATTTTAAATCTTGTACATCTTATGGGCAAGAAGCAAGCTTATCTCTATATTAGGCAAGGTAGATTAAATACTAGTTCTATTAATTTGGAGAAACTAGATTCATTTGATGATGATTTAATGCTGGTTAAAAAAATAATAAGGAGATTCTTGGTTTCTTTCTATAATTTCCTATCTTTTTCCCCCAGTTGTTTTCTTGTTTTGTTAAGTCGACAGGTTATGATTGAATGCCTTGGGACCTCATTGTTCTTTAAATCCTGTCATTGGTTGTTTTTAATTCCATTCCTGGTAGCCATATTTAAAATACCAAACCTTTTCTGTAAAAAAAAGAAAGGAAAGAAGAATTTTGATTTGCAAAGTGACTTTCAAGATATTCTGATTGGTTGTATTTGGGAAGGCAATGCACCCCTTTCTTTTCCCTTCAAAATCAGGTATACTACATATTTCCTTTCTGAAACAGGAAAGAACAAACCATGTATTACAGCTCTCTTATCTCTGGAAAATGTATAATTCCTGAGTCCTTACTTTTGGCCTCTACCTTCCTTGGAGGCTACTTCTCTCTGATTAGTTTGTGGTCATTAGAAAAGTATTACAGGCTGAGAGTATGTCTGACCTTTCTACTGGAAAGGCATTGTCTACCCCATACATTTGAAACTTGAGCTAAATCCATGCCCCAGGAAAAGAAAGGCCAGGAAGTCATTTTGCTTTCTGGGAGGTTTCAGAGATCAGGGCAAAGAAGAGAAGGGAAAGCCTTGGCATCTATTCCAGAATTAACCTTGATTGCTAAACTTCAATCTAATCTCTCTATGATACATCATCAACATTCTGAGTGTACCTCGTACATGAAAGCCAAATTCTGGCAGTTGCAGGGTTTATTTAAAAATTGTGCCCTTTGTTTGTTTCCTTTGCATGTTCTATTTCCCCAATTAACTTTGTGAGCCCTGGACAAATTAGTTAACTTCTCTGAGCCTCAAAGGCCTCATCTATAAAATGAATGGTTTAGAATAAATGATCTTTATGATCCCTTCCATTGCGAACATTCTATTCTGCAAAACCTCAAAGCTGTAAACTATATGAGAGTAAGAGCCAATTTTTTAAATAATTTTTAATCTCTCCACAAGGCCTAATGTAACTTTGAATTCACTACCTTCCTTCTACTATGTGAAGTAGAGAATAGATTTTTGAAGACAGCTCTAACATGTACTAAACATTAGAATGCAACTGATTTCTGTACATTAATTTTTTATTCTGCCACTTTGCTGAATTCATGTATCAGTTCTAGCAGACTTTTGGTGGAGTCTATAGGGTTTATATACACAATGGAATACTACTTGGCAATGAGAAAGAATGGAATATGGCCTTTTGTTGCAACGTGGATGGAACTGGAGAGTGTTATGCTAAGTGAAATAAGTCATACAGAGAAAGACTGATACCATATGTTTTCACTCTTATGTGGATCCTGAGAAACTTAACAGAAGACCATGGGGGAGGGGAAGGAAAAAAAGTTAGGGAGGGTGCCAAATCATAAGAGACTCTTAAAAACTGAGAATAAACTGAGGGTTGATGGGGGTGGGAGGGAGGGGAAAGTGGGTGATGGGCATTGAGGAGGGCACCTGTTGGGATGAGCACTGGGTATTGTATGGAAACCAATTTGACAATACATTTCATAAAAATAAATAAATAAACTAGATTAGAAATTAGACATTCTGTTTAAGTTGCAGGTTAGGTCATTTATTAGGTGTAGATGTCATAAGAACTTGCATATTTCATCAATAGTAAAAACATTGTGGGAAATGAATCATTTGGTGAGATTATGTAACCCCATTTACAGGAATAATACTTCAATTATTGGCTATAAAAGGATTGTAGGTTGACTTGTGTCCCTCCCATTCCCACCCCCCACCAAAAAAAAGATATGTTGGTATCCTAATTCCCTGGTGCCTATGAACATGACCTTATTTTAAAATAGGATCTTTGTAGATGTTATTAAGATTGACAGCATACTGAATTAGAGTGAGCCCTAACACCAGTGATGGATATCTTTATAAGAAGGCCATGTGGAGACACAGGAATCAAGACACCATGCCATGTGATGATGGAAGCAGAGAATGCAGTGATGTATCTGCAAGCCAAGGGGTACCAAGGACTGATGGCAACCACCAGAAGCTAGGAGAGAAGCACAGAATAGATTATCCCTCAGAGTCTCCAGAAAAGACCAACCTTACCAGCACCTATTTCATACTCCCGGCCTCCACAGCTGTGAGAGAATAAATTTCTGTTGTTCTTAAGCCACCCAGTTTGTGGTAATTCATTACAACAGCCATAGGAAACTAGTACAGAAGGTTTGGACACCAGCCTAGAGAGAACCCCCAAGGGATACAGCTCTGGACTGGATCACTCATAGATTATAACCACTGTAGGATATGTACTTTGAGCTTAGGACATCTTTATAAATCATAATGGAAATTGACTACTAAGATTTCTTTTGGAGCAACCCAGATTTCCCTAAGAGATTAGGAACTATCTTATAAAAGCTCTAATCAGCCTGAACTAGAATCCTATTTGTTGTAGATATTACTCATCCCTTGAAAGCCTCCACTGACCCAGCATTTCATACCCACAAGCCTAATGGTAAGCTGCAGAAAGACTATTCCTTAGAGTTACCATCCACTTATTGATGTACCTTTTTCTGCCTTATACAGGTATCCTTTGTTTTTAGTTAGCCATTTATATAGTTAGATACGAAAGATCTTTGAGCTTGAAAATAATTTTTTGAAGGATGAATGCTGAATAAATCCCATTTAATGTGTATTTGCACATTGGAAATAATCTCTCTTCCACTCTCTACCTGTGAAAACCTCATCCATTCCTCTACCATGCATAGCTCAGATCTCATCTACCTTATGAAGGTCCTATCGACCACCCTATTTTGAAGTAATCAGCTTTCCATAATTACATAATTTATGCTGTGTAATTCCCTTGATGCTTAGCAAATAGCACTCTTTATTATAGTTTTTTTTTTTATATCTGTGTGGCTCATCTCCTACACTAGGTTGATCATAAAGGATGGAAATTATACTTCATGCTCTTTTGTATTTCTACCCTGCACCTGCAATACACAAAGAGCACATCATGAAGTATGTTGTGATGAGTATTTTTCAATTATGGTGGACTGATTATGACAGAATCAACAATTTAATTCAGCAATTAACTGGTTCTAGGCATAGTCTTACACAACTCGTCATTATTTGAATAAATTAAGAGAATCTATTCTAAAACTCTGGCACAGAATTTCTGGTTAATAGTGGTTAGCGTAATTTATTCTCTTGCCTGTTATTTTCAAGTTAATGTTATTGCTTTGAACTCATTTTTAAAAGCAGTATTTATAAATATAATTTGTACAAGTATGGTATAGGTGGCCAATGAAAAGAATTGCTGCCAGTTTCAGGAAAGAAACAATAGTTCACTTGAAATTGCAGACCTCCTCACAAAAGTGATGGATTAACGACCACATACAGCATTATGAAAGCTAGTTATAGTTTGCTTAAACCAGTCTCGCCCTTTATGGCATTCTCGATATTTTTAAACAGCTAGGATATAATAACATTTTAAAAATTAAAGTATTTCACATAACCAAGAGCATGATATGAAATGAGCAACATTAAGCACAAAACAATTGAGGCTTCAAATACTAGAACAGGCAAGAATTTTAAACAGCTCAAGTGAATAAGGATGTAATACTGTTGTTTTTCTTCAGATGCAGTAATAATCTGGCTCAGAGGTTAGCAGGAAGAGATTTTATAGCAGTAATGGCTTCCAGTACCATTTTTCTCTTATGACTTTGACTTACAAAGGTGAAGCTATTATTTGAAGATTTGATACAATGCAGCTGCAGACAGCAGGAGGTAGAATTTTGCCAAAAGGCTGAACCCTCTCAAACATCTATGAGAGAGGGAGAGTTGGAGAGGGAAAGACTGGGAGAAATAGAGAGAGAGAGAAAAGGAGGAGGGGAGGGAAGAACAACAAAAAAAGATTTACATTACCAATGACAAATCAAAGCTGAAAATTTGCCATGCCTGTTGTCATTCATTGCCATTCATATGTAGAAAGCAAACTGCTGTGATAATTGATTTGATGGTCCAGCTTGAGTGGAAGCACTTCTGGGCATAGCAGGCCTCAGAGATGCCAAAACAGAAGAAAAGGTGGGAATGAAATAATGCACTACTTTCTCCTCAGAGGCATGTGGCCCAGTTTTTAAGAACAGAAAAAACATGCTCTGGGTTAGAGAGAGTAGAATGGGGAGAAAACCTAGAGAACTTAGTAATAAATACAAAAATGACCATATAGCTCTAGTCAGATAAAAATAGGCATTCAGACAGAGACAATGAAAGGACATATTTTACTGACAAGTGAATAATAGGGGAGCATGGTGGAAATAATCTGAATTTTAACGGACTCTGTCCTTGGGAATACCCTTTATTTATTTATTTTATTTTATTTTTTATTTTTTTAATTTTTTTTAATTTTTTTTTTTTTTTTTTGCTGTTCTTTTGTGCAGGGACAAAAGTGATTCTTTTTCTAAAAAAAACTTTTTTAATTTTTTAAGCTTTCAAACTAGATTAATAGTTCAGAAGGAGAAAAAGAAAACAACAGTTGAGACCAAAAAGCTGTATATGTGTGTAGATTATCTAAACATCATTGAATTTATTTCCATGAAGCAAAAGGTAATAATGAAGCTTTGTCCTTAGATTTGTGAGTGGAGGGTGGTGTTCAAGCATTGCTTCCTGCTGATATGAATAAGTTAGGAGACTAAAGTGCCAGTTGAAGGAGGGAAAAGAAAGAGAGTGAGAGAGATTTTTTTTTTTTAAGTATTGAATTCCCTGCTTGACCTCTTAATCACAACCAACAATTGGATTTTGTGCCCTGTCATCAACTTAAAGGCCTAAACAAAACCGGATAAAAGACATGGCTGTCAAAACACAAATTTTAATCAGAACCTGTTTGTCTTTTGAGGGAAATGTTATTCATGTTTAAAGGTATCTCAGTACTTCGTTTGCTTTCTCTCTTTTCTTGCCTATCACTGTTCTACCTTCATTTCTCCTTTCTTTCTTCTCCTACTTACCTATGTATAAGCCTTTACTTAAACTTACAGAGAATGCCTGTTGCCTGGCCTCACTGAATCAGACCAGATCTGTTTTATACATATGCAGCAATTATGCAAATATCAATACCATCACATCACATCACATCACATCACAATTTCTGTTCTCCTGATAAGTTTTCTCAATTACAGTGAGACATTGAGCATTATGAGTTTTTTAAAAAAGAAAAACAACCATACATATATATGACTTGTTTTAAAAAGATTCATATGAAATTGATAGAGAAAGCAATGTTATCTATGTCAATATAATGTATGGCAGTATTTCTTTTTATTTCCTCCAAGAGTTTTTAAAATTCAAATCAGTTTAACATATAGTGTAGTATTGGTTTCAGGAGTAGAATTAGTGATACTTCACTTACATATATGCCCAGTGCTCATCCCAACAAGTGCCATTCTTAATGCCCATTACACATTTAGCCCATCCCCCCCAACCACTTCCCCTCCAGCATCCCTCAGTTTGTTCTCTAAAGTTAAGAGTCTTTTATGGTTTGCTTTCCTCTCTGTTTTTATCATATTTTATTTTTCCTTCCCATCCCCTATGTTCATCTGTTTTGTTTCTTAAATTTCACGTGAGTAAAATCATATGGTCTTTTTCTTTCTCTGACTTATTTCACTTAGCATAATACCCTGTCATTGCAAATGGCAAGATTTCATTCTTTTTTTTTAACATTTATTTATTTTTGAGAGAGAGAGAGACAGAGCACAAGTGGGGGAGAGGCAGAGAGAGAATAAGACACAGAATCTGAAGCAGGCTCCAGGCTCTGAGCTATCAGTACAGAGCCCAACACGGGGCTTGAATTCACAAACTGTGAAATCGTGACCTGAGCTGAAGTCAGACACTTAACCAACTGAGCCACCCAGGTGCCCCAAATTTCATTATTTTTGATGGCTGAGAAATAGTCCATTGTATGTATGTATTTATGTGTGTGTGTGTATGTGTGTGTGTATGTGTGTGTGTACCTTCTTTATTCATTAGTCAATGGACATTTGGGCACTTTCCATAATTTGGCTATTTTTGATAGTGCTGCTATAAACATCAGGGTGCATGTGCCCCTTAGAATCAGCATTCCTCACCTTTTGGGATGAGCACTGGGTGTTGTATGGAAACCAATTTGACAGTAAATTTCATATATTAAAAAATAAAAAAAATTAAAAAAAAATAAATAAAAAAAAATAAATAAATATCATTACATTATTGAAACAGAAAAAAAAAAAAAAAAAGAATCAGCATTCCTGTATCCTTTGGATAAATACCTACTAGTGCAATTGCTGGGTTATAGGGTAGTTCTATCTTTAACTTTCTGAGGAACCTCCACACTGTTCTCCACAGTGGCTGTACTAGTTTGCATTCCCACCAATAGTGTAAGAGGGCTCCCCTTTCTCCACATCCTCACCAACATCCATTTCCTGAGTTGTTAACTTTAGCCATTCTGAGAGGTGTGAAGTGATATCTCATTGTGGTTTTGATTTGTATTTCCCCTATGATGAGTGATGTTGAGCATTTTTTCATGTGTCTGTTAGCCATTTTTATGTCTTCTTTGGAGAAGTGTCTGTTTATGTCTTTTGCCTATTTTTTTTTAACTGGATTATTTGCTTTTGGGTGTTGAGTTTGATAAGTTCTTTATAGATTTTGGATACTAACCCTTTATCTGATATGTCATTTGCAAATATCTTTCCCATTCCATCTGTTGCCTTTCAGTTTTGTTGATTGTTTCATTCACTGTGCAGAAACCTTTATCTTGATGAGGTCCCAATAGTTCATTTTTGCTTTTGTTCCCCTTGCCTCTGGAGACGTGTCTAGCAAGAAGTTGCTATGGCCAAGGTCAAAGTAATTGCTGCCTGTTTTCTCCTCTAGGATTTTGATGGTTTCCTGTCTCACATTTAGGTCTTTCATCCATTTTGCATTTATTTTTGTGTACAGTGTTAAGAAAGTGGTCCAGTTTCATTCTGCATGTCGCTATCCAATTCTCCCAACACCATTTGTTGAAGAGACTTTTTTTTTTTCCATTGGATATTCTTCCCTGCTTTGTCAAAGATTGCTTGACCATGTAGTTGTGGGTCCATTTCTGGATTCTCTATTCTGTTCCATTGATCTATGTGTCTGTTTTGGTCTATATGGCATTGTTTCTCACAGTCTATTAAAAAACCATCAGCATGAGAATTACCTGGGAAGCTCATTAAAATTTAGATTTTCAAACCCCACGCCAGATCTACTGAATCACAGTATATGGTGCCAAGGAATCTACATTTTAACAAGTGCAATAGATTATTCATCTGTGTTCTACTGAAATTGGACCACCAGGGACATAATGGTGTTAATCAGATAAACTGGATTCTGATCCATTTCCCACCACTGTTTGTTGTGTAAACTTGGGCAAATTGCCTAGTCTCCCTGAAACTCAATTTCTTCACCCATCAAATGTAAATAACAGTGTTTATTTAATAGGGTTTTTCTGAGGATTAAATATGATAATTCATATAAAACATTTAGCATAGTTGCCAGTAATTATAATCAGAGATATAGTCAGTAATGTCGATATTGTTTATATTTCATGATTTAGAAATAGATTCTTTACTATGAGTCATTCATGTTGCCTCCACTTAAAGTAAATATTTGGTTCTACTTCAATACTATATTAACCTGTACAGTAATTTTTCATGCCTCAAAGAGTTTATAAGATTAATCATACTTATCACTTCATCTTGCCCAGTTGGTAAACAGAACGATCATAGGCTACAATAATGGTACATGCATAATCTCATAGAATAGAACCTTCATATTAAGTGTATGTAGACAACTAGATATACACATTATTCATATGTGAATGTAATTAGAGAGCATTAAGGTGCTGAACTTATTGAATGAGGGGAGGAAAAACACCTGGGATATCAATGTGTACTATAAATACCAAAAGCAATTCACAATGTGACCAGCAACACTGCCTATCTCACAACCAGAGATAATCAAATATTATCATGTCTGAACAAGGAGAGTCTTTGTCCTCATAGCCTAGAATAGAGAAAAGATCACTGGATTTTTTTACATTTAATTTCAATGCTTTCTAGCTCTGGGTCTTAGTCAGTTTGGGTTGGTATAACAAAACACCACAGACTGACTAGCTTGAACAACAAATATTTATTTCTCACATTTCTGGAATCTGGGAAGTCCAAGATCAAGGTGCTAGTAGAGCCCATGTCTAGTGAGGGCTAACTTTCTGGCTTGTAGACAACCACCCTTCTCGCTGTAATCTCATATGACTGAGTAGAGAGATTATCTCTTTCATGTCTGTATTTATAAATACATGTCTGTATTTATATATAATCCCATTGTGAGGGCTCCACCACTATGACCTAATTAACATCCAACGGCCCCACCTCTAAATACTAGATACTAAATATTAGGTTTCAACATATTAATTTGGTGGGGGACACAAATAAGCAGTCTATAATACTCTTGTTACTTCAGATAAACCTCTTACTTTCAGTGCCTCCATGTATAAAATGGGGATGAATCATATTTGTCTCACCTCCAGAGCCTTGAAGGGAGAAGGGAATGTGGTAATGTACATAGTAACCATTTGTAAACCAAGTTCTATACAAGTGTGTGGTATTACTTCAGATCTTCTCAAATGGACTGAAAGTCTGTTTTCAAAATATAATTATCAACTTTTGACATTGATTGCATTCTCATTTTCCAGGTAAGTCCACAGAATAAATGAAGTTAAAATTCTTCATTCATCAAATTCTTGTTGTGCCTTGTTGATTTTTGCTTGAGGTGACCAAATTTCATTGATGCATTTTTATATAGCTTTTGGTGAATATTCCTTAGTCTGAAAGTGTTCAGCTTTGTGGCTTTGAAGCTTCAATTCCATGATCAATCTCTGAACTTGTGAAGCTTGAAATTTATCATTTGGCATTGACTTATGTGTAAATTTGAGTCCAAACTCAGTGTCCTTTAAACATCTTAGGGCCAGATTTTCAGCATGGACTCATTTTTACTGATATGGTTATGTATTTGTAAGTGCAAATTGCCACTTTTGTCCTCAAGAGAGCACAAAGTGGTCATTGCACCTGCCATGAGGTAATTGAAGGTGCAAAAAACACTTCTAGAAAAAAATCTTTATAACACCCCCTTCCCCCAATAACCTTCCCCTCCCTTCCTCTGTGTGTACAGGAAGAAAAGGAGAAATAATGCTATTAGCAGGCTCTGAATAGAGGACAACATTTCTTTTCAAGAAAAATAAACTGCATCTGATTTGTTTCTTTTCTAGAAAAAAAGATTCACATGAGATACTGAGGAATTTAAATCAGAAAGTTAATGGAAACACCAGTGTTTTTCACAATTATCATTTTGCTGTAGTGTTATATAACACTTTAACTTAAGCAAATGAGTAGTTTTGACTGTTTAATAATAGCTTTTGAGAGCCAATTAAGGAGCTTACAGCACACCTATAGTTTTAATTGCCTAAAACTGTATCCTCTGAGGTTACTCTGAACCAAGAGAGTAATATTTCCTTTGAATATGCCCTTTTTGCACCAGTGTTCTCTGTGTTCTTTTTGGATTCTAGAGCTACATAAAATGAGAGAGCTATAAGAAAATGAAGCTAAACTCAGTCTAGAGCTTACCTGTTACATAAATAGTATGCATGTTGCCAGTGGCTTATAAAATTATCTAAGCTGTGGAAAAACTTCCTAGCCATTTTATGGTACATTCCTTGTGGCCATTCTAATCATTGCCTGGAAGTTATTTGCAGAGCCTGATTTTACTCTTCTAGTGTTTTATATATACACACATACATACATAAACACACAGACACACACATACTATGTAGCCTGGCTTACTCAGATACTACAAATGTGCCTAGGCCAGTGCCAGTAGGCACTTTTTTTTAACCCTCAGAAACAGCAGACTATTAATTAAATGAGCAGTTTCTTTTACTTAGGTGAGCAATATAATATAAGCAGGTTGATCTATGTATCTCCCCTTGAATGACTAAATTACAAAAGGCCATCTAGAATTCCCTTTCCACTTCAGCAATGTTAAAGCGAAAAAGTGTTTCAGTGATACCCAGGTAACTGACAGGATTCCTATAGGCAGTTTGAGACCTAATATAAAACAAATACTCCTTAGAAGCCACTCAGTCTAAAGGATAAGAAACAAGAATTTCCCCCCAATTAAGTTTTATTATTGAACTTGTTGAAAACGAAGATCTTAGAAGGTAACTAAAACTGCATTAATTATGATAGGGTAAGAGAGAGATGATAAAATTTTTAGAAAACATGTTTTCAAAGGATTGCTGTCACATATTAAATAAACAGTTTGGGGGCACCTGGGTGGTTCAGGCAGTTGAGCATCCGACTCTTGATTTCGGCTCAATCCATGAAATGGTTTGTGAGTTTGAGCCCCGTATCAGGCTCTGTGCCAACAGTACAGAGCCTGCTTGGAATTCTCCCCCTCCCTCTCTCTCTGCCCCTCCCCTGCTCTCTCTCTCTTTCTCTCAAAAATGAACATTTAAAATAAATAAATAAACAAGCAAATAGTTTGAACTTGTTCTTGTCCTGGTGACAAGTGCATGTATGAGCCAAGCTTACTATTTTGTTTCATTTTATCCCTTCCTTTACACTGTAATATCCATAGTGATGACCAGTCCTGGACAGTGTTAATTTGTTATGTTGGAAAATTATTGCCTATTAGGTAGCTGAAATATAAGAATTACAGCTCACTCCATATTTTCAAGCCATAGAAACAGCAACAAAAATACCCAAATTAAACAGGTTCTGGCCTTTTCAAAGCCAAAGAAGTGCAAGAAAAACATTGAATTTAAGGGCAGCAGCTATTTCAAAAGGCTATTTGTCAAATGCAGATATTAAAGCTGGTAATAGAATTACACGTTTATGAAGATTAAAAGTAACAAATTGATTTGAATTACTACCATTTTGTGTCTTAAAATCATTCAAATGTTGAAAAGAGAGCAGAACCATGTTTCAGTTGACAGTCTTCACAGGAGGTAGTATAATGAATGAAAACAGTTCTTTTGTAAAACTCTCTTACAAACTGGTGCATTCTGCGGGTACGTAGTTCTTGTGTCATATAAAATTTATATGAAATTTTAAAACTGATACTTTTTCATATCTAAAAACTCCAAAATAAAGTGACAAATACAACTTTGAGTTGTAGTTTCTTTCAGTCTTAATCTGAAGAGTGTGGGCCCGTTTAAGGTATATTGGACAGAGAGACAATACCCTAATAAATGTTGGCTTGATGGAATTCATTCACATAATTGTGGGAATCTTATTAGATCTGTTGGTGAGAAAGAAGCCCAAGTTTGATTTGTCCAAAGTGAATTGAGGAAGGAAGATGAGCTGAGCATACTCTATTCTGAGTATTATTGCTGGGGAGGAAAGTGAGAGCCAAAGTTTAGGATTTGGCCAGGGCCCAATAAGATACTATCACTGAGAAGAAAGTGTGATATATGGTAATGCTCCTTCAGATGGTAAAAAGAGATAGAATGGAGATGGTATTCCATCTGTGGACTGTCTGCCCTCCCCCATTTTATTTTAGCTCATCCACAATAACCTCCTCCTCCTTTCTCTGGCTTAGCCACTTTGTCACTATCACCACATTCTCTTTGTACTTTATCTTTTGCTTTCTTGTAGTTGTTTAATATTGTATGAAGAGCTTTTCTATTATAAGGAACAGGGGTTTACTGAGGTTTTCTTGAGTGAGATAGCATTAAGGAAAAATAGAGAGAAATGCACAGTGGCTACCTCATCAAAACTAGAATATCCCAATTACAACAGTGGCTCTGTCAGTCTGACAGCATCTCTGGTAATACAATGACCACTCTGCTGATAGTCTTTCTTTAGGAGCAGGTGTCTGTTGTGCCTAACTCCACTTGCACCTTACTAGTCTCTCTACTCTCATGCTTTGCTATTATAGTGACTCAGCTGCTCTATTTTGGGTTTTTCTGTCTATGTAATTCTTCTTTGTACTCCCTAACAATGTACTGTCTGTTCTCCTCTCTACATCAAGGCATATGCTTATTCATGGCTTCTATGGCCATGTCACTTTTGCTTAACATGCTTTCTCTCTTAACTTCTGCTGCTATTATTTATATCCCTTTGTGTATGTGTATCATTAAATTCCCCCAAGAAAGAATTTGTTGTTGTTGTTGTTGTTGTTCAGAACAAAGGGTTCTTGCTGGAAAGTGTTCCCCTGATAGTCTATAGATATTTTTCTTTGGTACTTACTCATTATCTAATCTACTGAGGTTAGGGTCATGTGATACCAAGCATTGTGATGGTTCCTTTTTAGAAGGGGATCCCAGTTATCTCAGAAGAGAACAGTGTAAACTACAGGAATATTCTGTATTTTGAGCTATTACACCAGGGCTTTTCAGGTACTAGATGTTTACTCCTACCATATATCATTGAACCTAAGATGATATCAACTGTAAGATATATATTAGTTTAGGAACCATTAAGAAAGAAATGCTGTAATTAACCACAGCACACTATTAGATGCATCCCAGTCTCAGAGTTACTATGTGAAAAAAAATGTGTGTTTTAGAAAAGGTGAAAATGTGTGTCTGCCATGTATCTGAGATCATCATTGGATCAGTGGGTCAAGTGAGCCTCCAGAGAAGGTTCCTAAGGATTAACCTATAGAGTGGGTAAATACTAAAGGCTAGGAGCCAGGTCATAAATCTTGGAGATGGAAAAGTAGGATCTAGAGAATAGACAGCCAGGTATCCATCTGCAAGTAAGGAGTAGGCTAGTCATAGGTCCAGAGTGTTGTTTGGGCCAATGATCTGACAAATAGAAGAAAGTGGATCCAAGAGAACAGAGGAGTATGTTACCATACTGAAAGATCAGGGAGGTCTGTTTCTGTTAAATATCCACTTAGACTCTGGGCTCAGTTCAGTGGTTTCTTTTATCTTCGAGAATACTTCTTTGTTTACTACTTGTACATAAACTATATCTCTGGAAGTAGGGTCATTTCATAAAACAAATATTGTATTTTGTTTGTGAGCTTCCTAAAATAGCATGGCCAGGGAGAGTTAACCACAGAATTGTGAAACATTCATGAAAAATCTCTAGATGTTGACTTCTGTTTTGTTATTAGGAGGGTAAGTTAGCTATCATCATAATTATGAATCAATATGGCTACCTCTTATTTTTTCACCCATGAAAAATTTATTGCAGTAAAATTAATGTAACATAAAATTCACCATTTAACTATTTTATACACAAATTTTAAAATATATTTTATTTGAAAGGGTGAATGTTTTCATTTAATACACTTTTTTTTTTAGTTGTGTACAGTTGAAATACAACGTTACATTAGTTTCAGGTATATAACATGGTGATTCAACTTCTCCTTTATGCTATGCTCACCATAAGTGTAGCTACCATCTCTCATTATGCAACACTATTACAATATCATTGATTATATTCCCTGTGCTGTGCTTTTTATTCCTGTGACTTATTTATTCCATAATGGGAAGACTGTATCTCCCACTCCTCTTCACCCCTTTTTTCCCTCCCTGTATCCTTCTTCTCTCTAGCAGCCATCACTTCTCTGTATTTACAGGTCTGATTCTGGTTTTTGTTTGTTTATTCACTTTTTTTTAGATTCTACATATGAGTGAAACCATATGTATTTATCTTTCTTAGTCTGACTTATTTCACTTAGCATAATACCCTGTAGGTTCCATCCATATTATCACAAATGGCATAATTTTATCCTTTTTTATTGCTGCATGATATTCCATTGCACCCACCCACCAACCCACCCACACCTACATGCACACCCCACATCCTCCATGTCTATTAGTCTGTCAATGGCTACTTAGGTTACTTTCATATCCTGGCTATTGTAAATAATGCTGCAATAAACATAGGAGTACATATATCTTTAAAAATTAGTGGGTTTTTTTTTGTCTGGATAAATACCCAGTATTGAAATACCCAGTAGTGGAATTATTGGATCATACGGTATTTCTATTTTTAATTTTTTGAGGAACCTCCATACTATTTTCATAGTGGCTGTACCAGTTTAAATTTCCACCAACAGTGCACAAAGTTTCCTTTTTCTCCGCATCCTCACCAACACTTGTTATTTCTTGTGTTTTTTATTTTAGCCATTCTGACAGGTGTCAAGTGATATCTCACTATGGTTTTCATTTCCATTTTTCTGATGATTAGTAATATTGAGAATCTTTTCATATGTCTGTTGGCCATCTGTATGTCTTCTTTGGAAAAGTGTCTATTTGGGTTCTCTGTCCATGTTTTAATCAGAT
The DNA here is from genome assembly GCF_024362965.1 of Panthera pardus. Classification (NCBI taxonomy): domain Eukaryota; kingdom Metazoa; phylum Chordata; class Mammalia; order Carnivora; family Felidae; genus Panthera; species Panthera pardus. The sequence continues at coordinate 49,763,385 of NW_026526843.1, read as the reverse complement.
TGTTGTTTTGATATTGAGTTGTATGAGTTCCTTCTACATTTTAGATATTAACCCTTTATCAGATACATGATTTGCAAATATATTCTCCCATTCCATAGGTTTCCTTTTAGTTTTCTTAAATGTTTCTTTTGCAGTGCAGAAGCTTTTTGTTTTGATGTAGTCCCAATAGTTTTTTTTTTTTTTGCTTTTGTTTCCCTTACCTTAAGACACATTTCTAGAAAATTTACTATGACCAGTGTCAGAGAAATTACTGCCTGTGCTCTCTTCTAGGATTTTTATGGTTTCAGGTCTTATATTTAGGTGTTTAATCCATTTTGAGTTTATTTTTGTGTATGGTGTTAGGAAGGGTCCAGTTTCATTCTTTTGTGCATAGCTGTCTAGTTTTCCCAGCACCATTTGTTGAAGAGACTGTATTTTCCCTATTGTATAATTCTTCAACATGGCTATCTTTTAGTCCCCATTATGTTGTCCCACATTGTGATTAGTGTGGAAGAAAATTCTTACCAAATTCCCCCTTGTTCTCCAACCAACTAGCTAGAGAATATGGTGTGGGTGGTTATCTAAGGAGACCACTCACTCCCACGTGATCTCCCTAGCATTCAGGGATAGGTTTACTCCAAGTCTGTAGACCGCATTTCCCCATGTGCTTCCACTGAACATTTGTTTTATCAGATGTTGCTACATGTCTTGTGTAAAAAGGATTGGGTGAAAATACTGAATAACATAAAGTTGGGTAAAACAAGAGTCTCTGAGAACTCTCTCTTGCTGAACCTCTGAGTACTCCTCATTGGTTCCACAGCTATTATAGTCCAACACATCTAGTATGATTTTCAGGTTGGTATCTTGGGGCCCTTTCCCCTTCTAAGAACCCAGTGCCTAAGATAACTTAGATAACTAAGATAACTAATCTTTTCCTATATGCTTCACAATTACTGTGATCCCAGCTCAGCCACAAGGGGTCTCCTTTGAAACTGTGAACAAGAGAAAATTGGCTCAGGAGGACAACAAAGTGCCTAGTTATATGTGTCACTGCACAAGAAACTTCATATGGAGATTTTCATAAGGAGAATAGTTTGGTTTCTGTGACTAAACCAAATTCTCAGTTATGCTATGGGGGATGGAATTCAAATTTACAATATTGCCCCTGGAGCACATCTGAAGGGTAAGACTGATGATCCTGAACTTTAGATATCCTAAGAATGAGCTAAGCTTTAATAAAAAGTTCTCTTTTTCACACAGTACCTTTCTGTCCATTATTTCAGTATCACTTGTTTATACATATTGGAGACTAAGGTAACAATGTAAGTACACTTAGATTCCACAGTGGTCTTTCAACATATATAGATGATAGATAGCTAGCTAGCTAGATAGATAGATAGAGATAGATATCTATAGATATCTATGTCTATCTATATATATAGATTTAAGATATCTATAGATATCTATGTCTATCTATATATCTTAAATCTATATAGATATCTATCTATATCTATCTATAAATCTATCTATAGATATACGTATCTATATATATTTAAGATAGATACATAGATATAGATATGTATATCTATATAGATTTGAGATCTATCTATCTATCTATCTATATCTTAATAGAATAGGATGAAGTATTGACCAGTTTTCAACCAACTTAAATAACTTGCATTGGTCCTTTGGTGATATATGTAAGTCTTATTCCCCTTCTAGGGATCCTGAGGCATGTGTTCTTAAATCCTCCCCTTTAACTGCTGCACATATACCAGGTTTTCTTGAATCCACTCTTCTGTTCCCTCCTTTCTTTTGCTTTTTACTCCAAACTTCTATTTTCCACTTCTCAATAAAGAAGACAGATAATGTGCAGGAAATACTATAGGCTGCTGTTGTCTGAAATTAATTTAGAAGGCACTCCCCCACTGAACACCCTCCCCAAATCCAGCATCAGGAGTAAAAGTTTCATTAGTTCTTTTGGCAGTACTTAAGTGACTGCTTTCCCTGGCTTCATGCCTGCTAATTTGGGTTCTCCTGCTGTAAAGTGAGGCACACTGACCAGCTACTGTACAAAGATGAATATTATTCTTTGGGGTCATGGAGTTTCTAAATAAACTGAGAATAGTGGCTAAAAATCAGATTGTCTGGAAGCCTCAAACGAAAAGGTATAGAATGATCTCATTCAGCCTCTTTTCAAAAATACTCTGTGTTCTTCAAGTTTTTGAGTTTCTAGAGAAAATTAGCAGACAGTATTTGCAAGAAAAAACAGAACTTTCATGATATGTATAAGTTATATGACTTAACTCATATATAAAAGTTTAGCCAACATATACTGATATTATTTTTAAAGACAAATATCTGTTAAGGAGTTTGTTTTGTATATAGTTACATGTATCAAATGAAGAATGTGGCCTTTTTTCTTAATGTATACTAAAATGTTATATACTGAAAGGTGGTAATTTATTTCCATGAATCAAATCTTGTGCTTACAGCTAATTTCTATGTTTTTATATATTGTTGTGATAGAGGTATTTTTGGAAGGTATAGAGTGATAGAAATATTCTCTGGCTTTTAATAAATGTGAGCTTTAAAAATAATTATTTTAGCTTAACTTTTCACCTCTTAGAACACATTTTTCTAATTTAGATCATTTCTTCTTTTTCTTTTTAATTTTAGCATAGCTCCCAAAATATGTCAGTTTTGTATTGAAGTAAATGAATTCATGAAGTTGCTTTCTTTGCTGCATGAAGGGCTAACAGCTAGAATAAAAATAATGAACATAATATTTCTTGTTGCTGGGAAATAATTATAAGAATATTACACAGAGGAAGCCATGCTTAAAATGAAGTCTTCATATTGCATTTAAAACTCAAGTGGGACTTTCAAATATTCTGTTTAGTAGAATAATATATTGATGAACCCTTGGAGGACTAATTATGTTGTTTCTCATGAATTACAAAAGCCTCATTTACCTGCATTATAGTCTTGCATGTGTCCTTTATAATTAATCATCATTAAAAGTTAGAAATGTAAAATTTTAAATGCAAAGAAGACATATTTTTTAAACAAAGTGATCTAAGCAAACACTAGCATTTAAGATCTATAAATAGTCTACAGATTTTCTCTTCCTATTTTTGCAAAATATGAATCTGAGAACTTCTTTTAAATAGAGATCCCTTACTAAAATTCTACTATCAGTGGTAAGTGTAAGTGGTCACGGTAAATTTTTTCCTTTTACTTTTTTTTAAAGATTTTATTTGAATTTCAGTTACTCAATATACAGTGTAATATTAGTTACAGGTTTACCACATAGTGATTCAACACTTCCATACAACAACCAGTGCTCATCACATGTACCCTTCCAAATCCCCATCACACATATAATCCATCCTTCCACCCACATCCCTTATGGTAACCATCAATTTCTTCTCTATAGTTAAGAGTGTTTCTTGGTTTGCCTCTCTCCTCTTTTCCTTTATGATAATTGGTTTTGTTTCTTAAATTCCACGTATGAATGGGATCATATGGTATTGGTTTTTCCCTGACTGATTTCATTTAACATAATACACTTTAGCTCCATCCTTGTCTTTGCAAATGGCAAGATTTCATTCTTTTTTATAGCTGAATAATATTCCTGTGTGTGTGTGTGTGTGTGTGTGTGTGTGTGTGTGTAACCTCTTCTTTATCCATTCTTCAGTCAATGGATACTTGGGCTGTTTCCATACTTTGGCTATTGTAGATAATGCTGCTATAAACATTGGGTGTATGTATCCCTTCAAATTACTATTTTTTGTATTCTTTGGGGAATACCTAGGAGGGTACAATTGCTAGCTCATAGGGCAGTTCTATTTAAAACTTTCTGAGGAACCTCTATACTGTTTTCCACAGCGTCTGTACCAGTTTGCATTCCCACCAACACTTCAGGAGGGTTTCCCTTTCTCTGCATCCTTGCCAAAACCTGTTGTTTCTTGCATTGTTAATTTTAGCCATTCTGACAGGTGTGAGGTGATATCTTATAGTTTTTATTTGAAACATATCTTTTCATATGTCTGTTGGTCATCTGTATGTCTTATTTGGAAAAAATGTCTATTAATGTTTTCTGCCCATTTTTTAATTGGATTATTCCTTTTTGGGATGATGAGTTGTGGAAGTTCTTTATATATTTTGGATGCTAACCCCTTTATCATATTTGTAATTTGCAAATACCTTCTTGAATTCCATAGGTTTCCTTTTAATTTTGTTGATTGTTTCCTTCACTGTGCAGCTTTTCATTTTGATGAAGTCCCAATAGTTTATTTTTTTTTATTTTTTGCTTTTGTTTCCCTTGCCTCAGAAGATGTACCTAGAAAGAAGTTGCTACTGCCAGTGTCAAAGAGGTTGCTGCCTGTGTTCTCTAGGATTTTAATGGTTTCTTTTCTCACATTTAGGTCTTTGATCCATGTTGAATTTATTTTTGTGTATGGTGTAAGAAAGTGGTCTAGTTTTATTCCTTTCATGTTGCTATCCAGTTTTCCCCACACCATTTGTTGAAGAAACTTTTTCCCATTGGATATTATTCCATGCCTTGTTGAAGATTAGTTGACCATATAGTTGTAGGTTCATTTATGGGTTTTCTATTCTGTTTTACTGATCTGTGTGTCTGTTTTTAGGCAGTACCATACTGTTTTGATCACTACAGCTTTGCAATATATCTGGATTTGTGATGCCTCCAGCTTTACCTTTCTTTTTCAAGGTTGCTTTGGGTCTTTGGGGTCTTTTGTGGTTCCATACAAATTTTAGGATTCTTTCTTCTAGCTCGATGAAAAATGCTGGTGGTACTTTGATAACAATTATATTAAATGTGGAGATTGCTTTGGGGAATATAGACACTTATCATTCCAGTCTATGAGCGTGGAATGTTTTTCCATTTCTTGGTGTCATATTCAGTTTCTCTCATCAGTGTTTTATAGTTTTCAGAGAATGGGTCTTTCATCTCTTTTGTTAGGTTTATTCCTAGGTATATTATTGTTTTTGGTGTAGCTGTAAATAGGATTGATTCCTTAATTTCCTTTTCTGCTGCTTCATTATTGGTGTATAGAAATGCCACAGATGTCTGTTCATAACTTGGTATCCTGTGAGTTTTCTAAATTCATTTATCAATTCTAACAGTTTTTTTTGTTGAATTGTTCAGGTTTTCTATATAGAGTACTGTGTTATCTGAAAATAGTGAAAGTTTGACTTCTTAGTTGCCAATTTGGGTGCTTTTGTGTTGTCTGATTGCTGTGGCTAGGACTTCCACTGTTAAATAACAGTGCTGAGAGTGGACATCCCTGTAGCAGTATATCACTTTAGACTTACTTCTGTAATTTCAGCTTCAGAAACATGTTATTAATCTTTCTTATTATTGCTGTAGTTGCCTTTTCAAATGCATTTCTAAAAGTCATGGATTGGTAAGCTTTTTACTCTAAAAGTCACAATTAGAAGTAGGAACTGAAATTCTAGTAACAGAAGTAGTATGCCAGCACTGAGTTCTCACAGTAAGTTTTAGTGAATTATTTAGGAAGTGAAGATTGATTCCATTATGATTCTATCTCTTTCTGAAAATAATGTTGTTCCTATTAGCCCTGCCATTTTATAGGAAAATATTATATTCCAAAGAATGGAATATTAGTGGTATTTAAGTAGGCAGGAAGCATAGACATTGAATAGTTTAAGTTAAATGTGATAAACTTCTAAAATACAAACCTTTATAGACAGCAAATGCTGTAAGATGAGAGAAACAAAAAATGGAAGGAACATTTATTTCAACTGGTAAGTGCCTGGCATTGTTCTAAGTGTTGGGAATACTGAGAGAAGTAGGAAATGGCCCCTTTCTTCAAAAAAACATACATTGTATGGGGCACCTGGATGACTCAGTCGGTTAAGCCTCCAACTTACACTCAGGTCATGATCTCACAGTTCACGAGTTCGAGCCCCACATTGGCCTCTGTACTGAAAGCTCAGAGCCTGAAGTCTGCTTCAGATTCTGTCTCCCTCTCTCTTTGCCCATCCCCTGCTCATACTCTCTCTCTCTCTAACTCTTTCTCTCTCTCTCCCAAAAATAAATAAAACATTAAAAAAGTTAAAAACCATACATTGTATATAAACATTCCAAAGGACTAACAGTGAAGGAATTCACAATGAGTTGACATATTATGGACCAAATAGGTCTACTCAAAGGCTAAGGTATACAGGCAAAGTTTATTTATACTTGAACCACCCTGCCTAACTGTCATCCTGTGTGACTGCTGGCACAATTATATATGGGGAATGATAGAGCCATAAAGGCTCTTGGAGATCATCTGGCCCAAATCTCTCATTTTCTAGAGGGTAAAATCTAGGCCCAGAACAGGTAAAGTATTTTACTGTAGGTCACATAGAAGTTAATGACAGTGGGGGCTAAAGCTCAGTCTTCTTGATTCTCAGTCTAGTCTTTTCAGAGAGGACAAACACAAACCTTTTTCTTTAAGCTCCCTCCCCATTCTCCCCTTTACTTGAATGTTGAATACAATGGCACAAGACGTCTATAGAAAAAATGAGATTCCCCAAATAAGAAAAAGAAGCCCTGGATAGAATGCTCATGGGGCCAGTAAAGAAATTGAAAGACAGGACAAAAACATGACTATATCGAAATAGAAATCAAATACAGTCCAGGAAGAAAATTAAGTGAACCCCAAAGGCAAGAATGAGAAAATCACACACATACAAAAAGAAAAGACTGAAATAATTATCCATTAGCACTTACTGTATGGAAAATAGGCTAAAGTGTCTTTGGTCTAATTTATACATTCATTCTGCTTGAAAATTTTTCTTTTTCAAAATAAATAGAGTCAGCTGGATTATGTAGCCTCATATTAAAGTGAAGAACTGTTACCTAGCACATTTGTACAGTTGCAAAGTAGTGATGAGTGATATGCATAATGATGACCCTGAGGCAGCTTAATTCCCCAAATACTTTTTGAACCATCAAAAGTTTTCTATGTTCAGCCTCCTTTTCTTGTTAAATATATTTTATATTCAAATTCTTGGAAAATGGGGAGAATGTTTACGATAATCTCTCTGGTAATTACCTATTAAATCATTACAGCACTTCATACCTTAGCTAAGCCACATAGTAGAGATTTTACTGGAATGAGGAAGATACTGTGTCATCCTACTTGTCTTCCCAGATATTTCCTTTCTAAGGAATTTTGGGCTTTCTTGTCTTGCTCTTTTTCTGATGCAATTAGGAATAGTCTGTCATAGTTTTAGGCTGTCTAGTCTGATTGTTGACTATCTCAGTGCAATGATGCTTTTGAAAGTACATGTGGTCTAAATAGATTATCTTGCCTTCTGCCACCTTACAAGTTCTTTTTATATGATGGTAAAGGAAGATTATAATGTTTTCATTGGCTCTCAAATGTCTTTATCATGGAACTCAGCTGCCAGGCAAACAGCCTGGATCCATTTTTTAGCATCCATGTGAATGTCTGTGAAAAATAAGTCAGTGCTCATTGGAACTGCCTTTGTAAAGCAGATTCTGCATTTACTGTTTCCTTCACATGCACAATGATAGCAGTCAACCTAATTGACTATTATTTGGTCAGTTTCTGTGTCAGAAGTGATGCCAGGTAAAATAGAGAAGAGAAATCCAAATTCAATGCATTTCTGTTCAAACCCAGAAAGACTTAGTAACAGAAAAAAACTACACTAATTTGAAGTTTTTCTGGGATTTGTGTTCCCAGAGGATGAGCTTGAAACCATCAAATTCTTTCTCACAACTGTCATAGACTCTAAGTCTAAAGTTCTCTTTTGGCCAGCAAAAGAGTGGGACATAGGATGAAAAGATGGCTAATGTCCAGGAAAAGACAAGAGCCCTGAATATGGGTCCTTGCCCCATATTTATTAAGATCAGAAGGCTTACAAACATGATGGGGTTGCACAAAGTGACAAAGAAACTGGGAACACTAACTTGGGGACATCAGGGAAAAGGGGGTTTTGAAGATATATGGTATTTGGAGTTAGGGTCAATATAAAACAAAATCCTCACGCCAGGCAGATGGGCAGATGGTTGTTAATGGCAGACAGGAGGCGCCATATCTGTTTATTTTAGGTAGTCTAGGGGATAAGACAGATAGGGGAAATACCCTCAGGGTTAACAAGGCACCTTTTCATTTGTTAACCATCTCCACTATGGGCTGCATCACCCGCAGAACAGTGGTCCAAGACCAATTTACCTGTTTACCTAACTTGGTCCTTTCCTCTTGTGAAAGCAGCTTTTTGCTATAGTACTAACTTGGGGGACATTTCCACCCTGAACACCTAAACTTCCTTACTTCATATACCTTTGTATTGGGGGTCTTAACTTGCTTACTTCATATATCTTTGTATTGGGTGCCTTTGCGCCCCTCTGTATTCTGGGGCCTTTGCCCCTCCCTCTCTATTCTGGGGGCTCTGCACCTCCTCTCTATTCTTGGGTGCCTTTGCACCTCCTTATTCTTGGGGTGCTAATCTTGTTTACCCAAACTTGGGTGTGAGCATCCTATGGCTTTGTACTTCTTAATGTCTTGTTAACCCATTGCTGTAAACCTGGGGGATTCCTAAGCTTATTCCTCACACACAACCTAAACCAGATTATGTGAGCCTCTAAGAGTGAATTGCTAATAGGCACACTGACATAATACAAAATGGATTGCATGGCTGTAGTAAACATAGGTCAGTAGAAGCTACATGGCTGTAATAAACATAGGTCAGAAATGTGGTTCAATCAGTCAAATTCCAGGAAACTCTTTTCATGTATTATCCTTCCTAATTGGAAATCTAGAGAATTAGGTACAAAATGATCATCTTTATCAGTTTGAACATCAATGGACAATTATGTCTTTAAATGTCCAACAGTTATACTTTACAATTAAAGTATTAAATAGTCCATGATGTCTACATTGCAGAGCAGCCCTCCCCTTCTGTGGCTGATGTTGCTCTTTCTTTTCTTTGTCATGTTTGTTTTGGAAATACCATCATTATGGGGCATGACACTAGTCATGTTAGGCCATGCTGCTGACAATGGTGACTTTCAACAGGGAGAAATAACCAGGGAAAGGGCATCCATTATCATGTAATAGAAGGAGAAATGCCTCAAACTCAGAAACAATCTCAGCAGAGAACTGGAAGTAAGGAACCATTTGAGTAGGATTACAAGCAGCCTAGATGTGCAGATTAGCCCTGGATTGAGGGAAATCAAGAATTAAACAACCTCTTTGTGTAAATAAGCATATTGTAGTTTGTAGTAATGAAGCCAATGGCCTCACTGCATTTTTAGTCCATTTGGATGTCATGTAAAGAATGAACATATGCAGTACTTAAGAAAAGTCAATCCTGGGCGCCTGGGTGGCTCAGTTGGTTGAGCGTCCAACCTTGGCTCAGGTCACGATCTCGCAGTTCGTGGGTTCGAGCCCCGCGTCGGGCTCTGTGCTGACAGCTCAGAGGTTGGAGCCTGCTTCCCATTCTGTGTCTCCCTCTCTCTCTGCTCCTCCCCTGCTCATGCTCTGTCTCTCTCTCTCTCTCTCTCTCTCCTTCAAAAATAAATAAAAAAACATTGAAAAAAATTTAAAAAAAAAGAAAAGTCAATCCTCCCATAGTGATCACTGAAGTATAATATATCAGGCTTTTTTTTTTTTTTTTTTTTTTTTTAACTCATGAATCCTAGAACATTTAAACTTATCTTTTCAGGAAGTTGTGGGCTTTTAAAGAAATCTCCTGCATCTGTTATAACCCAAATTAACAGCACTTTAAAGCCAACTCCACACCCGCACTAACATATAACAAATGTCAAATAATTTGCATATAAATAGAGATGTGTGGTTTCACTAACAGGGTCTCTGGTTTCTCACTGCCCTTCCTATTTATTAGGCTCTAAATGGATTGTTTACTCAGTATAACTCTGTATATCTGCCAATTGTCTCTTATTTTATGCAATGTACTGCTTCAATTATAGTTAACAGCCAGCCTGACAAGATTTGTTGTGGCTACAATGCTTTGTTCACCCTGTGGCATTAATAGTGGCTTTTGTATGTTAACAAAAATAGACCATTGGATTCATCATCCTCATCCAAAGAAAAGTAGTTTCCTTGATTTTCAGCATAATGTTTCTGGATATCCAATGGAAGTTTTGTAGATGGTGAATAAGAAGGCAATAAAACTATAACCTCAGCATGTACTGTAACTTGATTTATAGTTCATGAGAGTTGTAGATATAACTACAAAAATCCATCCATAAGTTCCAAAATTCCCTCTCTAATTGAAGTCAGTAAAGCTGAATTCCACCTAGAACTCATTTGAACTCTTTTTCATTAAAAGTCCTGTCCAAGATTAGTTCAAATGTCACATTCTTTGGTCATTCCAACTTTCCTCCTCTGAGGAAACTTACTATCATTAGTTCTATATATATTTCTGTTCATGGATAACATTAGCTCTTCAAGGGCATAAACCATGCTATCTTTTATTGCTTATACTGTCTTCATTGAATATATTCATTCATTTTTAAACAAATATTCAATGTCTTCTTCCTACTGTTGGGTAATGATCTAGACCAGAGGTTGGCAAACTATACTTAGTGGGCCAAATCTAGCCTACAGGGCTAGAATTAAAATTTCATGTCTATACTTTTACATTTTATGACCCATTTACAAAGGGTCATATAAACAAACAAGAATATGCGATAGAGACCATATGTGGCTAGCAAAGCCTAACATATTTACCATCTGGCCCTTTCGAAGGAAGAGATTGTTGGCTTCTGTTTTGGATGCTGAGGATACAGCAGTGAACAAAACACACAAAAAGTCCTACTTTTGGGGAGGCTAAATTCTATTTGTACATTTATTTTACACAGAATAAGAATGCATCTTTATCATCTCCATAGTACTTACATACAGTATGTAGTCAATGAATATTTGTGAAATGAAGGCATACATGGAATCCATCCTCCAATAACATACAACATAGCTAAGCATTTCTATATAATGTATTTTAATGTATTATAATATATATGTGTGATATATATGCATATATAACACACATATATGTATGTATAATATATGTATATTATGTATGTAACATGTATATAATAATATGTATATATCATATATGTATATACATGTATATGTATATATAATATATGTATTATAATATAATGTATTTTTAAAATCTTTGTATTAAGAATATTCTTCTAGATTGTTTTTAGAGAAAAAAACTAAAACACCATTTACTTGTCAAAGACATTTTATTGTGGTACCTAATGAAATGGTCTCCCATCTTTATGTGCCTTTTATTCCTAATGAGGTCCTGATTATCTAGCCTCCTTATGAGAGGTAATCATAATTATATTTGATTCTGAAATCTTTCTAAAGTGGTGGATGTTTCATAAGAAATCATTTTGTATAAATGACAGTTAAAGCAATGAGAGTCTTTCAGGGAGAATGATACCATTTTACTCCATGTTAGAAAAGACAAACTTTGCTTTAGACTCAGAGTTTACTAATATTATGGTTAATATATTAAGTATATAAGTATATATAATATAACTTTTCATAAAGTCAAGCTACAGATTAGCTACTAATTCTCCAAGAGTGTAAAGACCTTAGAAACTGATGGTTGGATACTAGGGATGAGTTGAGTGCTGAGAGGAGAGTAGAAGATAACAAAGCGCCAGTGAAAGGATGCCAGAAGTGGAAAGGGTGGGATTTGTAGAGCCAGCAGATTATACTGGTGAAAAAGAGGAATATTTAATTACCTTTTCCACCCCCTAAGTGGCAGAATTTCCTACTCAGCACCATTAATCCCTCCTAGCACACCAACCTAATCAGTAAACTATTTTTACACCTACTTATCCCCACCCCAAACCATTCCTACCACCAAGGAATTTACTATACTCTCCTCTTTCAAACATTCAAAACTGGAAGTACATGAGACACAAGATCTAAAAACAAAACTCACATGACATTCAAATAGAATGGAAATCTTTATTTCCACTATCCCTTTAATCTGAACTGCCCTTACTCCTAGTATCCTGCACACTTCCTTTTAGATACCATACTATAGTTAATCTACATACTTTGCTTTATTAAGGAATTGTTCATTCCCCATTACTTGCATAGATTTAGAGTTAACAAAATGAGAGTTTACAATGCAGTAATGGAGAATCTTAATTATAAATGAAGGAAATTGAAATCAGTACTGTATGTACTGATTTACTTTCAGTTTCTTGACCTTTGTCAAGACTAATGAGATTGCATATCTAGTATAGAGAATGGATAAAAATTTTAATATACCTGCCTGATTTGTATTTCTACGAATTCTCTGTAATGGAGAATTATGCCAGCAAACCTGGCTATAACCTTTAATTGCACCTAACACTCCCCATCACCAGCGCACCCCCATCCTTTCCTATCTGTGGTGAATATATATGAAGTCATAACATTATGAAGTAACAAGCATAGGAAATCATGGATTTGTTCTTTAAATTCAGACAGCTTATATCCAGAAAAGTTAACAATTTATTGAGCTTAAAGTTTCCTTTGGGGAGGACTAGAATCCTAGGTAATCATGGAAAAGCAACATTTGTTAAATCAAATTTTGGCAAAGGACTTGTAACTGTGCAAAGCTGTCTAATAGCTTGCATCAAAGTTTCTCTTATGTAGCAAAACAAAGAAAGGTCTTCTCACGCTGGAAAGGTTCTAGATCATTGAACTGTACTTCTAAAGCATTATACTCATGCATATGAAATAACCCATCAGGCCCTGAACATATTCAATCAGTAGTATTTATTGAGGAAATATTATGAGTGTAGTATGGTACAAAGTATAAAAGTAGAAAGTGTGTTGTCAAGACTTATAAAAATAAAATAGTCATATACAACAGTAAATATGGACTACAATGTTGTTCTATAGGTTCTGGTATATCCTAGGTTTTCCAAAATCATCTAATTCATTGTAACATCAAATGTTTACATTTTCAATGCAAAAAAACAGCCTCTGTGACCTCAGAGAAGGACAAGATCATTGCAGTTTGAAATATTCTGAGAAGGCCCCACAGAAGCAGCAGGGAAGTTTTTGTATCTTATAAATACTATATCATCTCTTTTAAGAAAGTTTTCTAATTCTACTTTTTGCTATTTTACCTTGAATTTCTTACTACTTGATTTTTTCTTTTGTCTTCCTATTCATTCATTTATAATAACCTAGAATTGAAAGCAATTCTACATCTTTTGGATTAATGTTTGTATTGTTTTAACACTGGTTCTACCAGAGTCCCCATTCAAACACATTCCATTATGCTAGTTTCCAGTAAGAGGAAATAAATTATTGCAGACCATGTGAACTCAGTAAACTCAACATTTGAACTGATTCATTGTGATCAGGCAGCAAGTCTAATTTTGTTACCATTTTATAAACATTTCTTCCATGATTTATGGAAAAAAATATTTTAAAAACTCAGCAGTTTACTTTGATTTTTGTTTCCTTTTTCTTATCAAAAAAATAATAAAAACAAGAAATTCAAACCATCTCTCTCACAACTTTCACAAAGCAGGACAGTAATGTATAATTTAAGTATCTTTCATCTGTAAGGCTGAGAATCATTGACAGGACCAAAGGGACAGGGCAGGAGGAAGGGCATCTTTCTGGATAAAGTAATAATAGTTTTCCTCAGCTTTAAAAAAAATTTATATGCAAGGATGGGAGGATAGCATTTTTATAAATTGTGATTAAAATTTACTGCCGATAAAAATTTTAGCTTTAGTCAGACATAGTCTTATTTTCTCAGAAACCAGTAGCTTTTGTGATTTTTTTCTTTCTTTTTAATATGAAATTTATTGTCAAATTGGTTTCCATACAACACCCAGTGCTCATCCCAACAGGTGCCCTCCTCAATACCCATCACCACCCCCCCATCAACCCTCAGTTTGTACTCAGTTTTTAACAGTCTCTTATGCTTTGTCTCTCTCCCACTCTAACCTCTTTTTTTTTTTCCTTTCCCTCCCCCATGGTCTTCTGTTACGTTTCTCAGGATCCACATAAGAGTGAAAACATATGGTATCTGTCTTTCTCTGTATGGCTTATTTCACTTAGCATCACACTCTCCAGTTCCATCCACCTTGCTACAAAAGGCCATATTTCATTCTTTCTCATTGCCACGTAGTATTCCATTGTGCATATAAACCACAATTTCTTTATCCATTCGTCAGTTGATGGACATATAGGCTCTTTCCATAAAAAATCTATTTACAAACATCATCTCTACATTCCTTTAGCCCTGTTTTTATTAAAGGAAACCCTACATGCAATAAATGTAATTTTTCCAAGGTTGGACATATGGCTGATGTTGAAACCAGTAAAATAATGTTATAGAGAGCCAAATACTGAGTTAAGAATCCCATTGCTGATGCTCATCAGACCCCAGAACAGGTGTCTCTTACAGGGTGATTGAGATGTTAGCCACAGAAGTGGAACTCTATGGAGACAGAACTGCTCACCTGCAAAATCAGGTACCTCTGAAAATGAATGGCCCTATAGTTTTGGGCCAAATCCTGCTGACCCTGACACTGAGAATACAATCTTGTGTGGCAAATCAAATGAGTTGAATTATTGGGGCCAGAATGCTACCAAGCTCTTTCTAAACTTTTGTGGATGTGAAGACCTACTTACTGCCATGGAAAGTGGCATGGATGCTGAATGCCCAGTAGGCAATCTTGTTTTAATTTATTCTATTCTATCTTATTTTTGGTGAGCAGAACTGGCAGTATGAGATAAACCTACATAAACAGTGAGTTCTTGATTTTTATATTTATTTCTCATATAGATCTAAAGTCAGTAGCTTACATACATGTAGTATAAAACTGGAGGAGATAAAGGAATAGCATAGGACTATGTTGGAAAATCAGAATGGGGAAGAATTCCAAGAACTGCTTGATGTTTCATTAATCCCTGCTGGAAAGCATGTTGCCAAAAAAAAAAAAAAAAAGTCCTTCTAGTTGGTTTTCTCTCTCTCTCTCTCTCTCTCTCTCTCTCTCTCTCTATATATATATATATATATATATATATATATAAAATACCTCATGTTGAGTTTTCTCTTAGTGATGTCCATTTAATTTGGTTGATTTCTTAAACCATGGATTAAATTCTGTGTATTAGAGCACCAGTGAATGAAGTTTCAGTCCCTAAATGAGCTAGGAAACTCCCAAATGAGAAAGCTTGGGATTTTCCCAGAAACTTGTTTTGGTATCATCCTCCAGCCCCCTTCCTATCCTTTCTATTCTTAAACTTTTTCTCTAGCTAAGAATAATAGCTCTGTACTTTCTATCTCCTCCACCTCTAGAAGCAGGAATAATGAAGACTTGACAGTCCATAAAGTTTACTCAGCCCTCAAGATTCCTGATGCCCGCTCAGTTTCTAGTCTTCCTGAATAGTGGCTCATACTTCAAAGATAATTTCAGATTTAAGATGGCTTTCTAAATCTACATAAATAATGTCTGGATTATTTGCTATTTTAAATTGCCCATGTCATTTTTCACCTCCATTAGCCTAGATAATTGAGAGTTGGCTGTATATTACCTAATATGTATAAAAAGAATTGAACATTCTGAACAGTAGATTTTAATGGCTGCAATTTCAGATACACATAGCCAGGCCATGCTACTTCATTCTTGCTCACAGTGGTATATTCAGATGTACCCCTATTTAAGCAAACTCAATAAATGAAAATATTATTTTACAAAATTGATAAGCTAAGAAGATAATTTTATTGCCTTTCATGGATCTCTTACTTTAAAAAGAGATTCACCATAGGGTTACTTTAGTTAGTCATTTCCTTGATTATATTTAAGACATCTCTGTTTTAAAGGGAAAAAAATAAAATTTATGGATAATTTTATTAGAACAAATATACTATAAGTCACCTGGATCTCCAAGGACGGGCTACAGGATAGTTACTGCCATATATTGTTCACTGGCTAGATGTTCTCTCTTTTCTGTAAAAGTGTGTAGATGCCTTTAAAATGTTTTTTTTTAATGTTTAAAGGATCAGTAGTCCCTACATAACTCTCTGTGAACCCAAGAAGATGGAGTATACTTGTGACTGATTGATAAGGATGCCTGTAATTTTCAACTGAGGTTAGTGTTTAAACAGTGACCCAGAATCTATCTGTCAATCTTTGTCAAATATCTTATTTGTTATTCATTTTTCTGCAGCCCCTTCAATTGTTTTTACTCTTTCTACACGTTTGTCCTCCCCCTTTTCCCAATGCTGCATTCTAAAAGTGAATCAAGAAATTCACCTACCCAATCTGTATAACAAGAATGTTATTTAGTTTTACTTTAATCTTAGCTATCCTTAGACCTTCTTTTCTTCTTACTGTTTTCCAGTTGAAATAAAAAGGATTTTTTGATATACGCAGAGACTTTTTCTTTAAGGGAAACTGTTAAAATTGTACAACCTCAAAGAATTTCCAAATGTTGCATTTCCAAAAATATTTTATCTTGTTTTTCTTTAAGCTTCCTGTTGCTCTGTGTAGTCCCAGTGATGGTTGAAGGCATTGAATTTTACATTCTATATTGGTCTCTGTTCCACATCTAGTTAGGAGTTATAATTTTTCCACAAATAACAGTGCTTTTGTGAAAGTAATTACCCAAAGCTGGTCTATTTCTAATGAATTTTTTCAGACCATGATTTTAAAGTATACTCTAATTTCCACATATATAAATGTTTTCTTCCTCTAGATAGAACATGGATACATGTTGACTGCATCCTAACCAGATAGCTACCTTTGCTCCATTTTGCCAAGTTATTATCTCAGATTTAAATTCTACAAGGGCTGGTTACCCATCCTTCCTTCTCCCAATCTAAATTAAATTAGCTTGCCTGCCTGCCTGTTTTCTTTCCCTCTCTCTGCTTCCCTCCCTCCTCCCTCCTTTCCTTCTTTTCTTCCCTTTTGTTTCTGAATGTGTTACCCAGAGTTACATGGAAAAGAAAAAAAGCCTCAGTTGTTTTCAATGGTGCAGTAAAGGATTACAGGACAGTGAAACAAAAGCAAGGCAGAGAAAAAATCATTGAAGTACACTACAAGGGAGGAGCAGGCCAATCAGTCAAGAGAGACAAGGCCCCGGGGAACTCTGGGGTGTGGGCTCGTGTCATTTTTTCTTTTGGGTGGGTCCTAGTGTTACAACGTTTCAGTGACAGGTCTGGATCATACAGTAGTCAACTGGGCATGTCCTTTCCCAAGATGCATTTGAAATGCCTGCATAGTGTAGGAAAGAGCAACATTGTTTCTGTTCCAGAGACATTTGTCAAATAAGGACAAGGGCTGTTTTCTGCACATGTACAGCAAGCATAACAAACAACTCTTCCTCTTCCTGGACTGCTAGATGGGTGGAATAGTATAGTCCCTGGGCAATCCTAGGTTGGGGCTCTCTGCCAGGACATCTAAGGTGGGTCCTCCTGTCTCTCATGCCTAGCTTCCTGCCTAACATATGCATTAATATATTTATTCCTCATCTACTTCCTAGAAAGGTTTCATGTAGTTTACAACCATGGCTATTAAAATAAGGTTAAAAATTGGAGGAAAAATTTCAGAAAATTATTCCAAATACTTATATTAAGGATGGTTATTATTATTGAACATTACGTTTATTTTTAAATTTTGTTTATTTGAATATAGTTGTCATACAATGTTACATTAGTTTCAAGTGCACAACATAGTGATTCCACTTTTCTATACATTATGCTGTGCTCACTACAAGTGTAGTTATATCATCTGTCACCATATAATGCAATTACAATATTACTGACTATATTCCCTATGCTGTTATGCATTAAATTTAGCTATGAGCTTCCTAGAAGCCAAGACAGAAAGAAAAACAAGATATATTTTATAGCTCCCATTATGACAAAATGAAAGCAATTTAAAATGGAGGACAAAGAACAACATTGTCTTCAATAGCAGTTTGAGGTACAAACTAGAGAGACAGATGATACAAATTCATCTTTAAAATAGAGATGATACAGAAATGTTCTTCATGGTCATCAACAAGCAACAAGTTGCTTCATCAACAAGCCACTTTTGATTACCTTTTACTGTGTTTGTTCACTAATGAAGCACAATTAAATATCACTGCATTTGTGGACTACATGTGCAAGCTGTTGTGGAAAACAGTATTCATTGTGGAATCAATTTCCTTCCCAACATTACTCTCCTTTCCTCACATACACATTTCTTTCATTTTTGCAAACCCAAAGTTAAGAGCCTGGTGATAGTTTTAGGGACAGGAAAAATTTCATTTATTTCCCAGAAGTTACAAAATCTTAATTCCACTTGCAAGAATGCCAAGACCCAACTTTGCACATCTCTTTTTTCAAAGTTATAAACGATTTCAAATGTACAGGAAATGTTAACCCTACAGCTATTTAACTAGAAAGCCTTATTGAAAGGCTTTGTGATTAATAAATATTTGCATATCTGCCAACAGAAGTACTTTGCATTATCAGTCTAGATTCATAAAAATTTACCAATAGAAATTATCTTTTTTTTCAATATTTGAAGTTTATTTTCAAATTGGTTTCCATACAACACCCAGTGCTCATCCCAAAAGGTGCCCTCCTCAATACCCATCACCCACCCTCCCCTCCCTCCCACCCCCCATCAACCCTCAGTTTGTTCTCAGTTTTTAAGAGTCTCTTATGCATTGGCTCTCTCCCACTCTAACATCCCTTTTTTTTTTTCCCTTCCCATCCCCCATGGGTTTCTGTTAAGTTTCTCAGGATCCACACAAGAGTGAAAACATATGGTATCTGTCTTTCTCTGTATGGCTTATTTCACTTAGCATCACACTCTCCAGTTCCATCCACGTTGCTACAAAGGGCCATATTTCGTTCTTTCTCATTGCCATGTAGTACTCCATTGTGTATATAAACACAATTTCTTTATCCATTCATCAGTTGATGGACATTTAGGCTCTTTCCATAATTTGGCTATTGTTGAGAGTGCTGCTATAAACATTGGGGTACAAGTGCCCCTATGCATCAGTACTCCTGTATCCCTTGGGTAAATTCCTAGCAGTGCTATTGCTGAGTTATAGGGTAGGTCTATTTTTAAATTTTTGAGGAACCTCCACACTGCTTTCCAGAGCGGCTGGCCCAATTTGCATTCCCACCAACAGTGCAAGAGGGTTCCCGTTTCTCCACATCCTCTCCAGCATCTTTAGTCTCCTGATTTGTTCATTTTGGCCACTCTGACTGGCGTGAGGTGATATCTGAGTGTGGTTTTGATTTGTATTTCCCTGATAAGGAGCGACGTTGAACATCTTTTCATGTACCTGTTGGCCATCCGAATGTCTTCTTTAGAGAAGTGTCTATTCATGTTTTCTGCCCATTTCTTCACTGGGTTATTTGTTTTTCGGGTGTGGAGTTTGGTGAGCTCTTTATAGATTTTGGATACTAGCCCTTTGTCCGATATGCCATTTGCAAATATCTTTTCCCATTCCGTTGGTGGCCTTTTAGTTTTGTTGGTTGTTTCCTTTGCTGTGCAGAAGCTTTTTATCTTCATAAGGTCCCAGTAATTCACTTTTGCTTTTAATTCCCTTGCCTTTGGGGATGTGCCGAGTAAGAGATTGCTACGGCTGAGGTCAGAGAGGTCTTTTCCTGCTTTCTCCTCTAAGGTTTTGATGGTTTCCTGTCTCACATTCAGGTCCTTTATCCATTTTGAGTTTATTTTTGTGAATGCTGTGAGAAAGTGGTCTAGTTTCAACCTTCTGCATGTTGCTGTCCAGTTCTCCCAGCACCATTTGTTAAAGAGACTGTCTTTTTTCCATTGGATGTTCTTTCCTGCTTTGTCAAAGATGAGTTGGCCATACGTTTGTGGGTCTAGTTCTGGGGTTTCTATTCTATTCCATTGGTCTATGTGTCTGTTTTTGTGCCAATACCATGCTGTCTTGATGATGACAGCTTTGGAGTAGAGGCTAAAGTCTGGGATTGTGATGCCTCCTGCTTTGGTCTTATTCTTCAAAATTACTTTGGCTATTTGGGGCCTTTTGTGGTTCCATACAAATTTTAGGATTACTTGTTCTAGTTTCGAGAAGAATGCTGGTGCAATTTTGATTGGGATTGCATTGAATGTGTAGATAGCTTTGGGTAGTATTGACATTTTGACAATATTTATTCTTCCAATCCATGAGCAGGGAATGTCTTTCCATTTCTTTATATCTTCTTCAATTACCTTCATAAGCTTTCTATAGTTTTCAGCATACAGATCTTTTATATCTTTGGTTAGATTTATTCCTAGGTATTTTATGCTTCTTGGTGCAACTGTGAATGGGATCAGTTTCTTTATTTGTCTTTCTGTTGCTTCATTGTTAGTGTATAAAAATGCAACTGATTTCTGTACATTGATTTTGTATCCTGCAACTTTGCTGAATTCATGTGTCAGTTGTAGCAGACTTTTGGTGGAGTCTATCAGATTTTCCATGTATAATATCATGTCTTCTGCAAAAAGCGAAAGCCTGACTTCATCTTTGCCAATTTTGATGCCTTTGATTTCCTTTTCTTGTCTGATTGTGGATGCTAGAACTTCCAACACTATGTTAAACAACAGCGGTGAGAGTGGGCATCCCTGTCGTGTTCCTGATCTCAGGGAAAAAGCTCTCAGTTTTTCCCCATTGAGGATGATGTTAGCTGTGGGCTTTTCATAAATGGCTTTTATGATGTGTAAGTATGTTCCTTCTATCCCGACTTTCTCAAGGGTTTTTATTAAGAAAGGGTGCTGGATTTTGTCAAAGGCCTTTTCTGCATCGATTGACAGGATCATATGGTTCTTCTCTTTTTTTTTATTAATGTGATGTATCACGTTGATTGATTTGCGAATGTTGAACCAGCCCTGCATTCCAGGAATGAATCCCACTTGATCATGGTGAAGAATTCTTTTTATATGCTGTTGAATTCAATTTGCTAGTACCTTATTGAGAATTTTTGCATCCATATTCATCAGGGATATTGGCCTGTAGTTCTCTTTTTTTACTGGGTCTCTGTCTGGTTGGGAATCGAAGTAATGCTGGCTTCATAGAATGAATCTGGAAGTTTTCCTTCCCTTTCTATTTCTTGGAATAGCTTGAGAAGGATAGGTATTATCTCTGCTTTAAATGTCTGGTAGAACTCCGCTGGGAAGCCATCTGGTCCTGGACTCTTATTTGTTGGGAGATTTTTGATAACCGATTCAATTTCTTCGCTGGTTATGGGTCTATTCAAGCTTTCTATTTCCTCCTGATTGAGTTTCGGAAGAGTGTGGGTGTTTAGGAATTTGTCCATTTATTCCAGATTGTCCAATTTGTTGGCATATAATTTTTCATAGTATTCCCTGATAATTGTTTGTATCTCTGAGGGATTGGTTGTAATAATTCCATTTTCATTCATGATTTTATCTATTTGGGTCATCTCCATTTTCTTTTTGAGAAGCCTGGCTAGAGGTTTGTCAATTTTGTTTATTTTTTCAAAAAACCAACTCTTGGTTTCGTTGATCTGCTCTACAGTCTTTTTAGATTCTATATTGTTTATTTCTGCTCTAATCTTTATTATTTCTCTTCTTCTGCTGGCTTTAGAATGCCTTTGCTGTTCTGCTTCTATTTCCTTTAGGTGTGCTGTTAGATTTTGTATTTGGGATTTTTCTTGTTTCTTGAGATAGGCCTCGATTGCGATATATTTTCCTCTCAGGACTGCCTTCGCTGCATCCCAAAGCGTCTGGATTGTTGTATTTTCATTTTCGTTTGTTTCCATATATTTTTTAATTTCTTCTCTAATTGCCTGGTTGAGCCACTCATTCTTTAGTAGGGTGTTCTTTAACCTCCATGCTTTTGGAGGTTTTCCAGACTTTTTCCTGTTGATTTCAAGCTTCATAGCATTATGGTCTGAAAGTATGCATGGTATAATTTCAATTCTTGTAAACTTATGAAGGGCTGTTTTGTGACCCAGTATATGATCTATCTTGGAGAATGTTCCATGTGCACACTGACCGTGTGTCTAGATGATCTATCCATTTCTGTAAGTGGAGTGTTAAAGTCCCCTGCAATTACCACATTCTTATCAATAAGGTTGCTTATGTTTATGAGTAATTGTTTTATATATTTGGGGGCTCCGGTATTCGGTGCATAGACATTTATACTTGTTAGCTCTTCCTGGTGGATAGACCCTGTAATTATTATATAATGCCCTTCTTCATCACTTGTTACAGTCTTTAATTTAAAGTCTAGTTTGTCTGATATAAGTATGGCTACTCCAGCTTTCTTTTGACTTCCAGTAGCATGATAAATAGTTCTCCATCCCCTCACTCTCTATCTAAAGGTGTCCTCAGGTCTAAAATGAGTCTCTTGTAGACAGCAAATAGATGGGTCTTGTTTTTGTATCCATTCTGATACCCTATGTCTTTTGGCTGGCGCATTTAATCCATTTACATTCAGTGTTATTATAGAAAGATACGGGTTTAGAGTCATTGTGATGTCTGTATGTTTTATGCTTGTAGTGATGTCTCTGGTACTTTGTCTCACAGGATCCCCCTTAGGATCTCTTGTAGGGCTGGTTTAGTGGTGACAAATTCCTTCAGTTTTTGTTTGTTTGGGAAGACCTTTATCTCTCCTTCTATTCTCAATGACAGACTTGCTGGATAAAGGATTCTTGGCTGCATATTTATTCTGTTTAGCACACTGAAGATCTCGTGCCAATCCTTTCTGACCTGCCAAGTTTCAAAAGAGATATCAGTCACGAGTCTTATAGGTCTCCCCTTATATGTGAGGGCACGTTTATCCCTTGCTGCTTTCAGAATTTTCTCTTTATCCTTGTATTTTGCCAGTTTCACTATGATATGTCGTGCAGAAGATCGATTCAAGTTACGTCTGAAGGGAGTTCTCTGTGCCTCTTGGATTTCAATGCCTTTTTCCTTCCCCAGTTCAGGGAAGTTCTCAGCTATCATTTCTTCAAGTACCCCTTCAGCACCTTTCCCTCTCTCTTCCTCCTCTGGGATGCCAATTATGCGTATATTATTTCTTTTTAGTGTATCACTTAGTTCTCTAATTTTCCCCTCATACTCCTGGATTTTTTTATCTCTCTTTCTTTCAGCTTCCTCTTTTTCCATAACTTTATCTTCTAGTTCACCTATTCTCTCCTCTGCTTCTTCAATCTGAGCCGTTGTGGTTTCCATTTTGTTTTGCATTTCGTTTAATGCATTTGTCAGCTCCTCATGACTGTTCCTTAGTCCCTTGATCTCTGTGGCAAGAGATTCTCTGCTGTCCTCTATACTGTTTTCAAGCCCAGCGATTAATTTTATGACTATTATTCTAAATTCACTTTCTGTTATATTATTTAAATCCTTTTTGATCAGTTCATTAGCTGTTATTTCCTGGAGATTCTTCTGAGGGGAATTCTTCCGTTTGGTCATTTTGGATAGTCCGTGGAGTGGTGAGAACCTGCAGGGCACTTCCCCTGTGCTGTGGTGTATAACTGGAGTTGGTGGGCGGGGCCGCAGTCAGACTTGATGTCTGTCTCCAGCCCACCACTGGGGCCACAATCAGACTGGTGTGTGCCTTCTCTTCCCCTCTCCTAGGGGCGGGATTCACTGTGGGGTGGCATGGCCGTCTGGGCTACTTGCACACTGCCAGGCTTGTGGTGCTGGGGATCTGGCGTATTAGCTGGGGTGGGTAGGCAAGGTGCACGGGGGCAGGATGGGTAGGCTTAGTTCGCTTCTCCTTGGGTGATCCACTTCAGGAGGGGCCCTGTGGCAGCGGGAGGGAGTCAGATTCGCTGCCGGAGGTTTGGCTCCACAGAAGCACAGAGTTGGGTGTTTGCATGGATGGAGCAAGTTCCCTGGCAGGAACTGGTTCCCTTTGGGATTTTGGCTGGGGGATGGGCGAGGGAGATGGCGCTGGTGAGCGCCTTTGTTCCCCACCAAACTGAGCTCTGTCGTCCGGGGGTCAGCAACTCTCCCTCCCTTTGTCCTCCAGCCTTCCCGCTTTCTGAGTAGAGCTGTTAACTTATGACCTCCCAGACGCTAAGTAGCGCTTGCTGTCGGAACACACTCCGTCCGGCCCCTCCGCTTTTGCCTGCCAGACTCGGGGGCTCTGCTTGGCTGGCAGGCTGCCCCTCCACCCCGGCTCCCTCCCACCAGTCTGTGGAGTGTGCACCGCCTCGCCGCCCTTCCTACCCTCTTCCCTGGGCCTCTCCTCTGCACTTGGCTCCGGAGACTCCGTTCTGCCAATCCTCTGGCGGTTTTCTGGGTTATTTAGGCAGGTGTAGGTGGAATCTAAGTGATCAGCAGGTTGCACAGTGAGCCCAGCATCCTCCTATGCTGCCATCTTCCCGAGGTGTCCAAATAGAAATTATCTTAATGTGTTTACCAACTCCTTGCTTTTACATAAAGGTTAAGGACTTGTGCAGGCTCACTTAACCTCATTAGTAGCAAAGTTGACACTAGAATTTATGTCCTCTGATGAGCACTCTAGACCTTTTTTTTTCACTATACTGTACTATAATATAGTATAGACTATAGATAATATAGATTCACAGGATTATATGTGCATTCAATTTGCTATTGCATCCCCATATGTAACAAACCCAAGCCTCATAATGTCTTTTCCCTCTCTATACAGATTTTGTATTCCTAATTATTATGTAGACTCTTGGTTTTTAAGTTCCATAATGAAATTGTCTACATGGCATATTAATAAGTCTTTTATGCATTCAATCAACAAATATTTCTGAACTATAGAGTTAATAATTTGAGGCCCATTTGGTAAAAAAAAATCATGACTGCTTTCATTAGCACTTAAATTACCCTAATACTAAATTTCAGAGAGGCAAAACCAGGAACCAGGTTTTACTGATATTTGAGGTATAGTATACCCTTTAGTCAAATGGAAGCTTGACTTTTGTCCTTATTTTTAATTTTAATATTCTATGTGCTTTTGCTTTTACTAGAAGGAGCACTATCACTGCATTACCACAAACAGTAAATATATATCTCTCCTGCTGGTGACCACTCTTTTCTCTGTTTGGGGAACTAGATGAAGATTTTGATTGTTCACTACTTAATGGCCTCTGTAGTGGCCTGTCTGTTCACCAGCAGCAGTCTTGAAATGAGCTTACAAGAAAGTAAAGCTAGTGTTCTAAAGCAAAGAATAGAAAGTTTTTAAATCTTTTACAAAGCAGATTCAGGCAGGGTGTGCCTGCTTTATTATCTAAGGTGTTGCTCTTTTCCTTTCATGCCTTTGGAGATCCCTGGGAAAGGGCAGCTCATTGAGTAAAATCTCTGTCTCAGAGGGATTTCACAAACAACAGCAATTCATTTCAGCCTAGAGACAAAGAGGATGGATGTCTATTCTTATAGGACTTCTGTTCTTGTTGTCTATAAACTTTGAAATCAAAAAGTAGAAAATTTGGATGTTCTCCTCTTTCTATCCCTCTACACCTCCATCCCCACCCCTCTCCCATATTTTTGAGACCAGATAGTGGCAAATAGATTAATGGGAGATTCCTTTTTTTCTGAGTTCTATCTAGAATGCTCTCCTGTCCTAATATGTATAAAAATGCATTTGAAAGAATTCTAAGTAACCTCAGATACAAACCTGAGATAATGACCAAGATTAAATGGATTGAGCATCTCATTCATAAAAATTCCAGTTTGTAATCCTATTTTATTTAAGTGGTTATCTTTGTTCTTCGGAATTCCAATTAGCCAAAGGATGATAATACTGATAATAATACACCCTGCTAAGGGAAGTTATTTTCTCTCCTTCCACAACTCCCACAGTTCACTTTATGGTAGCTCTATGGACATATTTCTCTTGCCCAACACCTCCCCTCCCCTTTTGGGAAATATTTGAAAAAAGAAAAAGAAAAAGATCTGGGGGCAGTACTCAGTCAAATAAATTTGGGGCAGTTATAAAACAAGATTTATTCATTAAAATTATATTTGACACAGGGGTGCCTGGATGGCTCAGTCGGTTAAGTGCCCAACATGAAAGGGCTGTAATATCCCACCTCACATACAGTCTTATGTTCCACTACTGTTTCGTCTGGCTTGGCCCATTTGACAGTGATGTTACAGAGATTATCTGGCACAAGACAAACTGCTAGTGGAATACATGTTGAATATTTTGTTAGAAATACTTTTGCCCATAGCTTGGTTCCATGTATGCCCTTTGACTGTAAGCCTAATTTGCATGACTATTATAAATAAAAAATATTTCTAATTTCCTGCTTCAAACACACACATCTGACCTTGATCAATGTCACCAAACCAGGCCTCTAGCAATCACTTCACAATTTTGACTGCCCAGAAGAGTTGATCGTCATCTTTACACAACTATTCCCTGGTATGGCAGGTTGAGTTAGTAGCAGTGGAGACTTGTAAGACCTGTTTCCTAATAAAAATGACCTCCAATGTAGTTTTCTCTGAGGAAACTTCTCTTCCCCTGAGCAGATCAGAGCTTCCACAAATGTCTTTGAAGCAGTCACGCAGAGGTTACTTTATAGAGTTGACCGTAACATTGAACATGAGGCATTCGAATGGTTCTGTCTTAAAATAGAATATCTTCTCATTGAAGTCATGGGAATGGAAAGTTTAGTGATCAGGCCACTTGGGAAGAAGAATGCCAAAAACAAACAAACAAAAAATCAATGTCATCATATCCATTTGTCACTTGTTAACAAAAAGCTAAAAATAAGCATTGAATTTTGTACCATTTTTAGTATCATTCCAGCACCGTGTTTGAGTATTCTTCCCTCCAAAGCATGTTACTCCTTGAATGGCGATACTTGCCTCCTCTATCTCTAACTAAAGAGCCCAGTCAACTAGTTTCACACCCTTGAAGTCAACTTTGACTCAAACTTTTCATTGATCCTCTAGATCCAGTGATCACCAACTTAGATTTTATCACTTGAAACTGCTATACCTCTAGGTACTCTAAAATTCTCTTATGTGAAGACAGCCAACTCTCCTTCCATCCTTCATAGCCCATCACACCCATTGTACTTATACTTTTCCATGTGGTGTGCTACAAGCCTTTGTCCAACTTGTTTTCCCTCTGGCTCTCATTTCTGTCCCTACCAAACTATGACTCTGCTGTCTCTCATTTCTTTCCCTACCAAACTACGATTCTGCTGTCAGTCATTTTAGCACTGTGCTCAAGAGTACTCCTCATTTGCTCATTACCCAATTCCTCAGGTACTCTTGGCTTTAAAATCCCTAACCCTCAAAATAGTCACTAACCATGTTGTCCTCTATTGCCTCCAGACTAATTTGTGCTAGCAGGCAATGACATGCAAAAGTAGTATGTTGATCAGGTCCATTGCTAGTGCAAGAAAAAAAATTAATTTATCAGATAGAATTTTGGAGACAAAATCTCTATCCCAGTACATCTACTTGGTTCTATAATTACTGAGAGGTTTCTGTAAGCTGAATGCTTAACTGGTGGCTTACATGTTAAAAATTATTCTAGAAAGATTAAAAATAGAACATGTCTTGTGCTGACAAAATTTTCTTTAGGATTTTCATGAGTCTAATCTGATAAAATGGAGGAATTTAATTGAAAACTAGGAAGAAAAATTCAGGTATGGAATCTCATTATCTATCTATCTATCTATATCGCATAATTAAGACCAACATTCAAGCATGTGTCTTTCAAATACAGGCAATTCTCATCTTACAAATGGATTGCAGACAGATGTAGGGCATATTACTGTTTGAATCCTGGTTATTCAAGTGGGAAAACTTTGTTTGGAAGTCAGTTGTTTGGAATTTAGAAAGCATTTTGCCACAGAGGCAATGTTGTAAATGGTTGTTTAGTTCACCCAGGATAGCCAATAATGTCACTAAAATCTTACATATTCTCAGAGGAACAGTAGCAAACACTTTTGTTATTCTAATAATTAAACAAAAGCAATATCATTGAATAAGATAATTTTATATTTTTGGCTTGAATGGTGATACTTGAGGAAAAACAGGTTTAATTATAAAAGGATGAAGAAGTAGATTGAGATTGTTAAGTCTCTGACTATGACTCAAGCATTTTCTTTGACTCATAAGCAGTGTTAAAGAGTTTAAATGATATATGTTTTTCATCAAACCAAATTGAATTTTAAAACTTGTGAACTTTTGATTCTCTTTTTTTTGGAAATGGGGTTTTATAATGGGATGACAATACTATTGTTGAAGTCAGTTACTGACTAGAGATCAAAAGAAAACAAGAAAGGGAGGGTGGAGATATGGTGCCAAAGAAAAATTTTGAAAAGAGGAGACATATACAAATATGAAAGATAGATAAATAAATAAATAAATATGTATATATGATAGTATGTGTATTATCTTTTTCAAAGAAAAGGGGATTCTTGCCTGTTTCTTCAGTTCCCAGGCTATCCTATATACATATATATATCCTATATACATATATACATATATATATCCTATATATATCCTATATACATATATATATCCTATATACATATATATACACATATATACATGTATATACGTGTGTGTGTGTGTGTGTACTAAATAGAAAAGTTGAAATACGTTAGAGAGGCTAAGCTGAGTTATACTATAAAGAGAAGATACAGGAGAAAAGAATAAACTGCAGAATATACATTAGTTTTGACAGGGAGAAAGCTATTTACTTTCTGTTGGTGTTGTATAGGATAGATATTGGAATGGGGGGAAAACATTGGGAATATGCTGCCATGAGTGTAAAAGGTTAAGTCAGAGGAAGATAATGGGAAAAAAAATCAGTTTTGTTTCATTATAAATGGAATCCTCCTTTGGTGTCCTTGGAGAGAATTCAGTCACTACATCATTTTCCAATCATGTTTTATTCAGATTGATTTTTACTTTCATGCAGTTCCATTGCAGTAGGGAACTATGGGAGTAGCTTGGCTTTATTCAGGTTGTACAGGTGTGATAGATTTCCAAAAATCACATTATTTGAGCTGTCAATGAGGAAAAGAAAATAAGGAACTACCCGTAGCATGATTACTTTGAAGAGAGAAAAGAAAGATGATAGAGGAAGGATACTGAGTCATTAAAAAAATATTTATTGGGCTATGTGCTAAGCACTGTGCTGAGTGCTTGGAGATACAGAGGAAGAAGTTCTGGGAATACAGTGGTAAACATATTGTCTCTGCCTTCACATGGGAAGCAGGTACAGATAGGTAAATTGGAAACTGCAGAGAATTGTTTTAAGTGCTAATGTGGAAGTACTATTTGAGTATTAAGGACATATATAGAAATGCCATCTAACTCAGACTTAAGCAATTAGAAAATACTTCTTAGAGTGTTCTAAGCTGATACCTAAAAGATGGATATGAGTCAAACAGGAATAGAGGAGATGAGAGGTAAACATTCCTAGCAGAAGAAATAATATTTAAGACTCAATCATATGGAATCGCTGGAAGGGAAAATGGCCAAGTAGGAGGATCCTAAGCTCAACTCATCCCATGGATACAACTAGATAACACTCACATTGACATAAACACCCAGAAAACGACAAAAAGACTGGTATAATGACCTCCACAACCAAAGGAAGAGGCTATATCAAAGAAGGTAGGAAAGGGAGAGACACAGTTTGAGAACTAAACAGACTGTGCTGAGCAGGGAGCATGATGAAGTGCAAGAAATAGATGATCACACTGGGGACCCCCACATGGGGAAGATAAACACCCATAACATTTGGCTTTGAAAGCTAGTGGGACCAAATATCATGAGTTCTTACAACCAGCAGGACTTAAAGCCTATAATTCTTTTTTTTTTAAGTTTACTTATTTATTTTGAATGAGAGAGAGAGAACATGAGCAGGGGAGGGGCAAAGAGAGAGGGAGAGAGTGGATGCCAAGCAGGCTCTACACAGTGCAGAGTCTGATGGGGGGTTCCATCTCACAAACGATGAGATCATTACCTGAACCTGAATCAAGAGTCAGGCGCTTAACCTTAAATTTTTTTTAATGTTTATTTATTTTTGAGACAGAGAGAGACAGAGCATGAACAGGGGAGGAGCAGAGAGAGAGGGAGACAGAATCTGAAACAGGCTCCAGGCTCTGAGCTGTCAGCACAGAGCCCGACGCGGGCTCGAACTCACGGACCGTGAGATCATGACCTGAGCCGAAGTCGGACGGTTAACCGACCAAGCCACCCAGGCGCCTCAACCTTAAACTGAACCACCCAGGTGCTCCTAAAGCCTGTAGTTCTAAAAATAAGCCAGCTGGGCTTCAGGAGAGCCCTGGGGGCACTAGAAAGCTAATGAAGTTCCTTCCCTTAAAGAGACAGCAAGACAAATAGCCCCTGCAGATACAGCTTAGAACCAGCAGTTTGAAAAATGCCCGGGGCACATGGGAAGGAGAGTGATTTCTTCTTCACAGAGCTTGTCCCCAAGAGACAAATGCCATTCCTCCCAACCCCACCAGTGTAAACACAGGGAACCAGAGCAGCACCTACACTCACTGCCTAACTTGCTTGCACCAAACCTGCCCTGCAGCCAGTGGATATGCTCTTCTTAGTCATACTTGCCTCAGTCCCAGTGCTGCAGGGCCCCTGCCCATGAAGACCAGCTCAAACTTTGCCACCACTGTGTCTCCCAACCCATGCCTTTTCCAGAGCCTAGGTCCTGGTGGCAGTGGTGAGTGCTGTAGAAGCCTGAAGCATACCTTGAAAGTGCATGCCCATCCCACATGCTCTTTGCAGATCCTCTTAGGCTGGCCTGGTCCTAGGAGCAGCTGCTCCAGGTCTCATTAGCAAGCCCACCAGCATGTACCTTAATAAAACACACCTTACCCCTGCCAGGGACCAAACACTGCCTACAAGAGGCAAAGAGAGCCACTGCAGAAAACTAGACTGTAGACAAAACTGACAACAATACAACAGGCACACAACAACACAGGAGTCACTCCCTGAAGGGCCAGATCCTGAGAAATGGGACACTGCCCTGCAGGGCATTTCAGAACCTCTTCTTCATAAGGCCATAACCTTCAAGGACAGGAGATGCAGCTGACTTTCCTAACACACAGAAACAGACATAAAGAGTTAGTCAAAATGAGGAGACAGAGAAATATATCCCAAACCACAGGAAGAGACCTAAGTAAAACAGATATAAGTAATATGACTGATAGGGAATTGAAAGTAATGATCATAAAAATACTCACTGTACTTGAGAAGAGTAGAGAACATCAGGGAGACCCTTAACAAAGAGAGAAAAAAGAACCAATCAGAGATGAACCATACAGTAAATGAAATTAAAAATATACTTGATGGAATAGACAGCAGGCTAGATGAAGCAAAGGAATGAATTAATGACCTTGAAGACAGAGTAATGGAAAGTAACCAAGCTGAGCAACTGATAGGAAAAAATCAATTTTGCAAATTTAGGATAGTCTTAGGGAACTCAGCAACTCCATCAAGTGTAATAACATTCATGTTATAGGGATCCCAGAAGAAGAGAGAGTAAAGGGGAAAACTTTGTTTGAAGAAATAATAGGTAAAAACTCCCTCATCTGTAGGAAGGAAGCTGATATCCAGACCCAGAAAGGCACAGAGGTTCCCCAAAAAGATCAACCCAAGGAGTTCCACACCAAGACACATAGTAATTAAAATGGAAAAAAAGTAGTGATAAAAATCTTTAAATCAGCAAGAGGAGAGAAGATAGTTACATACAAGGGAAACCTCATAAGGCTATTGGCAGATTGTTTCACAGAAACTTTGAAGGCCAGAAGGGAATGGCATAATATATTCAATCTGCTAAGAGGGAAAAATATGGAGCCAAGAAGGCTATTCAGCAAGGCTATCATTCAGAATAGAAGGAAAGATAAAGAGTTTCTTAGGCAAAGAAAACCTAAAGGAGTTCATGACCACTAAACCACCCCTGCAAGAAATATTAAAGGGAACTCTGTGGAAAGGAAAGACCAAAAGTGACAATATGAAAAATAAATATATCTGTAAGAGTCAGTCAAGGGATTTACAAAATAAAAGGATGTAAAATTTGATACTATATACCCAAAATGTGGCAGCAGAGACAGGTAAAGAATGGGGTCATAAGAACTTAAGTGACCATCAACTTAATATAGACTGCTATATGCATAAGATGTTATATACAAACCTAATGGTAACCACAAATCAAAAACCAGTAAGAGATAAGCAAAGAATAAAGATATAGGTTGTAGCAACATTTTTCTAGATATGTCTCTTGAGATAAGGAAAATAAAAGCAAAAATAAACTATTGGGACAACATCAAAATAAAAAGCTTCTTCATAGCAAAGGAAACAATCAACAAATCTAGTAGTACCGTACTGAATGGGAGAATTTATTTGCAAATGGCATATCCAAAAAGAGTTAGTATCCAAAATATATAAAGAACTGATACAACTCAATACACAAAAAATAATCTAATTACAAATGGGCAGAAGACATGAAGACATTTCTGCAAAGAAGATCTACTGATTGCCAGCAGACACCTGAAAAGATGTTCACCATCCCCTATCATCAGGGAAATACAAATCAAAACTACACTGAGGTATCACCTCACACCTGTCAGAATGGCAAAATCAAAACCACAATAAAAAAAAGTGTTGATGAGGATGTGGAGAAAAATGAATCTTGTGCACTCTTGGTGGGAATGCAAACTGGTATAGCCACTGTCGAAAACAGTATGGAGTTTCCTCAAAAAGTAAAAAAAATAGAGCTGCCCTATGATCCAGTGATTGCACTACTGGGTATTTTCCCCAAAATATACAAAAACGCTAATTTAAAGTGATATATGCCCCCCTATGTTTTATAGCAGCATTATTTACAACAGTCAAATTATGAAAGCAGCCCAGGTGTCCTAAATAGATTAATGGATAAAGAAGTGGCATAATGCAAAGTGAAATAAATCAGAGAAAGACAACTAGCATATGTTTTCACTCGTGGAATTTAAGAAACAAAACAAACAAGCAAAGGACAAAAAAAGTGAGAGAGAAACCAACTATGAAACAGACTGTTGTCTACAGAGAACAAGCTGATGGTTACCAGAGGTGGTGGTGGGGGGTGGGTGAAATAGGTGATAGGGATAAAGGAGAGCACTTGTTGGGATGAACACTGGGTAATGTATGGAATTGTTGAGTCAATATATTGTATGCCTAAAACTAACATTGTATGTTAACTACACCGGAATTATAATAAAAACTTAATTTAAAAAAAAAAGACTCAATCTGGGGCACCTGAGTCACTCACTCGTTAAATGTCCAACTTCAGCTCAGGTCATGATCTCATGGTTTGTGAGTTCTAGCCCTGCGTCGGGCTCTATTCTGACAGCTCAGAGCCTGGAGCCTGCTTCAGGTTCTGTCTCCCCCTCTCTCTCCCCCTCTCCAGCTCATGCTATGTGTCTGTGTCTCAAAAAATAAATAAAAATGTAAACAAAAATTAAAAAAAAAAAAGACTCAATCATATGGCAGGGAACCTGGAGAAAGGGCTAAAAAAAAAAAAAAAATGCCAAACAGGATTTTCAAATCTGGCAGAGATGTAGTATCTTGAACTTGATCATGCTCTACCACAAACATCTATATAAGCCAGATGAATGACAAAAAATGCTCTTGAAGTAATAGGAAAGCTGTCAAGACAGCCAGGACTTAAAATCATGAGTAAGGAAAACTATAGAGACATTAGCCATGTTTCCCTTTGTGGCATTTGCCAGATTTTGGTGTGTGATATATTCACCAGAGATCTCAGCTATCTCATAGGACTGGGGAGAGAAAAAACTAGAGGGCTGTCAATGTAGTCAGCACCTCAGGAGCCAAAATGTTTAAGAGAAGGTATGAGTAGAAAAGTGAACTTGACACTCAGTTTTTCCCTCTGACCACTTGCCAAAGTATTCAGCTTTGCATGTCATGAGAAGGACTTACTAGTCAAGCAGAATATGGTTGATAGCAAAGTGGAATTTTCCTCAGTCCCATAGTTACTGAAGAAACAACAGTTAATATTCACAACTTTTCATGGAGAAGCAACTCCTGTAAATATCTCAGGATTTTAGGGACACCTAAATAATCTACAATCTAAGAATGAGGGTGAACTTGAGGTACACTGAAACTTTTAAAGACCAGTTCAACTTATAGTTATTGTACTATTTTGTTAGGTTAATGTGATCTGCCTCTAGCTGCCTACAAATGATAGGGTAAATCCTTTCTGGAGGAAAATACCATCCAGAGTCTCTACATTTATTCACACAAAATGCCTGTATTCAATCAAACATTAATAGGCATTTGAAGAACCTGGATCAAGGGAAAATCAGAAAATAGAAGTAGACCTATAAATGGTCTAGATATTGGCATTCACATAGACCTTAAAATTACTATGATTAAAAAATTACTGTGATTAATATGTTTAAGAAAATAGATGACAACATGGAGAATTTCACTGGGGAACTGCAATTCATTTAAAGTATAGAATAGTAAGAAAGGTAGAAAGTATCCTAAAAATTAGTGAAGATCGTTTCAACAAGGAAATAATTGGTTGACACTGAGTGATGCTGCAGAGAGGTCCTTTGGATGTAGTAACAAAGAAGGTAAATATTGGGAAGGCCTTGGCTTTTGTAAATAGTTTGTTGGTGACCTTGAATGTAAACAGTTTCATGGAAGTGGTGCACATAGAAGTCAGGATGATGGTAAGGACATAGATTTGAAGTGAGTAGGGAGGATAACTGTGCAAAATAGGAGGCCTCATGGGCTTAAAGTTGTGGTTCATGAATTTATAGTGACATCAACATAAATGGCTCTGTAATTTTATCTAGTGACACTAATAAACTAAACTTGGGTAGAAATACACTATAAGTTGGACTACTGGGTTGACTCAGTTGGAATTTTGTCAGCAAACTTTTAGAGAAGTACAGTAGGGCAAGGGAATTAAGGAATTAGTGGGAGGGGAGATAAGAATACTTTAGGTTGGAAGTAACAGCTTTCTCATCTTAAAGTGATTTAGACAAATAAGCATTTATTCTCACAAAACAAGTGTGGAAATAGATGACTCTTCCTCTTTATCAGTGACTTAAGTGTGTTATGGCTAGAATCTAATCCTTGGTCACGAGATAGCTCCCATGGCTTCAGGCAGCCAATCTGCATTCAAGGCAGGAATAATGGGGAAGGGGGAAATGCCAGCTTTATCTGTTGCTTTTATCAAGAAAACTTTCATAGCATCTCATTGGCAAGAACTGTATTATATGCTTTGTTGCAAAGGATGCTAGTAAAGTGGGAATTTAGTTTACTCACCCTAAAGATGGGAGAGAACATAATTTGACAGTAGTTATTGGATTACACAACCATTAGTATCTGCAACAAAACAATAGATATACTATTAACTCTAGGCTGAAAAGGGAAAGAAGTTAGGACACAAAGGGACTGATAGCTAAAAACAAAATAGGCAGGGGGACGGGGTGTCCAGAAATAAATGCCTTTTAAACTGAAGAACAGGTATAGTAGGAGACACTATGTGAAAGAATTGGAAGCACTAAAGGTTGTCGTCATATAATAGGATGCATGAAGTTATTATTTATCAATTTCTGAAGTTAGAGTTACTTAAATTTGTTTTAATTACTCTCTTGAATGAGTTGCCTAGAGTCAATGATTGAAATACATGAGTGGGGGGCAGGATGGGGGAGTAAGAAGTATTTATAAAGCTCATGTGGTATACTGACTATATGAGTACAAAAATAATCTCCACAAATAGAAAATAAATGTTCATTAAGATTTCATTAAAAATCACAACAAATTCATGATCATGTTCTCATTATGGTCTATTAATTTTTAATATAGTACCATTTGCTTTTGACCTTGATTTAAAAATTAAAATAATTCACATTATTTCTAGGGTGGCAAAATCTTAGGTTGTTCATTTTCCTAATTATTATTATTCTTATTGTTATGGTTGGTGTACTAGCATAAGTGAGTTTTCACAGCCATCAAGGTTATGGGGGATTTCCTTCCCTTCCCTTCCCTCTCTCACCCCCTTTATGTTCCTTATATGCTTACTTTTCTACTTACGTTCTGCATCCCTTTCCTTTCCTTTCCTTTCCTTTCCTTTCCTTTCCTTTCCTTTCCTTTCCTTTCCTTTCCTTTCCTTTCCTTTCTTTCTTTCCTTTACTTTCCTTTCCTTTCTGTTTTTCTCTCTTTCTTTATTTCTAATAGTAGAAAAAGTAATAAGTTCTGTAGATTGAGAACAGGGAGCCTGTATACAGAGACATACTTAGACACAAATCATGCTATCATGAATCTGAGATGATTTTTAGAAGTGATGTGTATTCTAGTTAAATCTACTCTACTACCTGAATTTTTAAAGACTTAGCATACATTACAATTAAAATTCATTTTAGGGGTGCGTGGGTGGCTCAGTTGTTTAAACATCCAACTTCGGCTCAGGTCATGATCTCACAGTTCATGGGTTCAAGCCCCACATCGGGTTCTCTGCTGACAGCTCAGAGCCTAGAGCCTGCTTCAGATTCTGTGTCTCTCTCTTTCTCTGCTCCTCCCCACTCACACTCTGTCTCTCTGTCTCTTGCTGTCTCTCAAAAATAAATAAAACATTTAAAAATGCATTTTAGAGTTCCATTCTATTTTAACAGACTACAATTAAATGCATATATACACATAATGTCTATTTATATGAATGTATCTATATGTATCCCTGTACATGCCAACACAGTACTTTACTGAAGTAAACTTCCACGGTTGGAAAAATAGGCTTCTCTAGTCATATAGACTGCTTATTAATACATTGCAATCCAGTTTTTACAGCAGTGATTATTATAATTTATTAGTCCATCATATCATTATTTGGAATAGTAGCTGTTCTAATGTAATTAACCATTGAAAGAAATACATTTTAAGTGTTCTAAATTGTGTTTCTAATTACTTGTAACTAAAACTCTAGAATTTTAAAATCCATTTGTCTTATGAAAGGCTTCAGTACTTACCCCTGTTGTTGTACTATTACTTTAGAGTAACTTTATTTTAAAATTACACGTCAAATACCATTTGCTGGTGGTAATGTGAAATGAATGGCTACACTCTGAGGGAAAAAGCCTGTTTGGCATTTTTTAATATCATATACCTAAAACAGAACTTCCAGAATGATTAGACCACATTTGGCCCAATGTAGATCTATTTGTACTTGCATAATGCATTACATGTACACATTGTTATATGACTATTTGGGTGCATTGATTTTTCTATAAAGAGAACTATTATCCACATCTTTTTGCATAGAAGTATACATAAACATGGCATAGATAAACAACTTACTAAAATAAAACTGATGCTTGGCACAGCTATTATTAGTGCCACAGATTTTACAACTGTAATATTTCTGAAACACCAGCTTGAACACTTTGCAACTTTTTTTTTTTCTGGCTGTATGCAGAGGCAGTTTGGTAAGTTGCAAAACTTCTACATTTAATTTTACATTCTAGTCTAGGGCAAATCTTGTCACTAAATCCGAATTGTGGCCTCGTGTCATCCCCAGAAAGAGGCTTCCCCCCCCCCCCACACACACACACTGGGCCAGTTAGTGATTTGAAGCAAATGAAGCAGCTCTGCTAGCAGGAAAATATGAAGAATGTGAAAGACTTAGAAATAGGTTAACAAAATGCAAAAAGTAAATCCAAAATCCAAAAGTACTGCAACTTTAACTGTACTATTTTTCTCTTGTGGTCCTGTTTGAAGAAATGTATAAAATTATTATGAGTAAATTAAAAATCACTAGTGTACTGTAGAAGCGAACTGGCCATTATTCCTTTCCCTCACTTAGCATAAAATAACATCTAAAGATAGTTCCTAATCGTCAGAAGGAGCCTTTTGATAGACTGTGAGATTGTCTTGAGGACATGACAGTTGACTTACAGGAGAGTGAACTAGCCCAGCAATTGGAACGAGACATGGAAATGTTTGATTTACCTGCTATATTTAATAGGTAATTAGTAAATTTTTATCTTAGTGGACAAATCATATGGATTGGGTTTCCAAAATTCATCTTTCTCTTCTAATTTTTTTATTTGCAATAATTTCAAATACAAAGAAAATTGGTGAGAATAATACTGAAGATTCCTGTATACACTGTACTCAGATTCACTGTTTTAAACTTTTGGCCACGTTTGTTTTGTTATTCCCTGTTAGTACTTCAGTGACTGTTTTCTAAGAACATGCTTGTTCTCTTAGGTAACCATAGTAAAATTATCAAATTCAGGAAATATTAATTTAATACTTTCATCTAATTGACAGTCTATAGTCCATATTCCAGTTGTAGCAGTTTTCCCAATGATACCTTTTAAACCATTTCCCCCTCCAATACAGGATCTAGTCCAGGATCACATAGTGCATTTAGTTGTCTTGCTTTTTAGTCTGCTTAACTGTGGATCAGTTCCTCATAACTTTCTATCACCTTGTTAAACATGAAGAATACTGATCAGTTATTTTGTGGAACATTCCTTGGTTTGGATTTCTCTCATGGTTACATTCAGATTACATGGTCCTGTACGGAATATTCCACAAGCAAATTATGTTCTCTGTAGGATTTCACATCTGGAGGCACACAGTGTCTCTCCGTCCCTCATTTGTGATGTTCATTTTGATCACCTGGTTGATGTGTTGCCTGGTGTCTCCACTCAGTAGGTATTATTTTTCCTGTTCTAACTAATAAGCAGTCTGTGGCAAGATACATTAAGACAAGTAAATATATCAAATATAGATCAAACTCCCCTCCTAGCTTTAAAAATTATTGATTATTCTTACATTAACCAATCTTTACCACAATGGTTGCAAGTCATCTTGTGTTAATTTCTTTTGGAGCAAGAAAAAAAGGTAATTTATTCTGGTAAGTTTCAGAAAAAATTAATTGATCTCCTTTGACAGTGTTCTAATATAGGAAATTGTTTTCTGTGGATTCACAGAGTAGTGTATTCAATCTAACTCAAAATGAGCAGAAATTGAAATCAAAATGATTTTTGCTCTAGAATCAATATACATATTAAATGTTCCCCAACAATTTATAAACCCTTAAAACAATACTCTAGGTATGTGTAAACACAATTTCAGTGCTTTTTGAAAAAATGAAAGTATTTTTAATTGATTAAATGGCAGAAATCTGTATTTTTCAACTCTATTATTTTTCTAGAATTTATGTGCTTTTTAACTTTCCAGCCTCTGTTTTTTCATGTCTTTAACAAATTATCACCTCATCCATTTAGTCGTGTTCCATCTAATTTGTGTATTTCTATTCTTCCTTCTTTCTGCCCTTCCACATTACCTAAATCCTTTGTGGTTGAGATTACTTAAATTTTTCAACCTGTTTTTCATTTATACTTATAAATTATGTGTATCATTTACTTTAAAAGTATCTTGGCCTTTTTCTAGAATTGGAGATGAGACTTTTCAGGCATCACAGTGAAAGAGATTAAAGTTGTATTATATCAATATTATAAAATGTATAATTGTTGCTAATTGATGTTTTATATATTCGGTGAATTTTACAAAGGCAAATTCTATTCATTGTAACAACCCTAATTTTAACATTTGAATTTAAAGTTTTTATTTTTTTTTAATTTTTTTTTAACGTTTATTTATTTTTGAGACAGAGAGAGACAGAGCATGAACAGGGGAGGGTCAGAGAAAGGGAGACACAGAATCCAAAACAGGCTCCAGGCTCCGAGCTGTCAGCACAGAGCCCGACGCGGGGCTCGAACTCACGGACTGCGAGATCATGACCTGAGCCGAAGTCGGCCGCTCAACAGACTGAGCCACCCAGGCGCCCCGAATTTAAAGTTTTTAATTTAAAATATGAATCTTTTTAAAAATTTACCATCCCCATAAATAGCCAATAATTTTACTATTTCATTGAACAAAATTTCAGCATTCTCATGAATCTTAACTGCATAGTATACACATATGTAAAGTAAAATAGATTTTAAAAATGGTTACAATTTTTTGATTCCTGAAGTATCTAATACATTTTTAATAAACAAAAATTATGGAAATTGTGTTCGTTAGTTACCTTAGCCAAGGGATCTTATCACATTATTAGTGATATGACATGTAGATAATAATATGTTCCCTTCATGTGATAAGAATGGCATTTTACTTCTGTGGTCCTCCTTCTAAAAACTCAAAACCTAGTCTAATAATGAGCCTAATAACCAGACAAACCCAAATTGAGAGATACTGTACAAAGTACTTGACCATTGTTCCTGAAGCTGTTAAAGTCATCAAAACAAGGAAAGTCTGAGAAATTGTCCATCTAGAGGAACCCAAAGAGATATGATGACTAAAAGTGATGTGTGGTATCCTGGATGAGATCCTGAAAGAGAAAAGAACATTATGTAAAAAGACAATCTGAATAGAATATGGGCTTTTACTTAATGATAATTTGTTTTGGTTCATTAGTTGTAACAAATGCATCACATTAATGTAAGATAATAGCAATAAGTGAAAGTGGGCACAAGTATGTAGGAACTCTGTACTATCTTTGCAGTTTTTCTATAAATCAATTTAAAGTTATTCTAAAATAACAACTTATTTAAAAATTAGGTGCATTGGAAATATTATATTTCATATTAGATGTTAAATTAGAAATTCTAATATCAATTCCTGAAAATATAAAATACTATAAAAATGTTTTTTATACATCTTAACGAATGGATAATGCCCAAGGTTATTATCATCTAGCCATATATGTATTAAGTTTTATTTATTTAAGTAATCTCTACACCCAATGTGGGCCTCGAACTCATGACCCTAAGATCAAAGTCGCATGCTCTTCTGACAGAGCAAGCCAGGCCCCCTTTTCTAGCTTTATATTTTTAAAATAACAGAGCATAAATATAATTTGATATTAACTGGCATATTGATCACTATTAATCAACATTTCAAGTACTTTATGTTACA
The DNA here is from genome assembly GCF_024362965.1 of Panthera pardus. Classification (NCBI taxonomy): domain Eukaryota; kingdom Metazoa; phylum Chordata; class Mammalia; order Carnivora; family Felidae; genus Panthera; species Panthera pardus. The sequence continues at coordinate 49,722,446 of NW_026526843.1, read as the reverse complement.
GAAAATATGATAATAGTAGAAAATGATTAAAAGACTATGGTCTCTATACATGGTAATAGAGGGAAACATACTTTATACAAACAGACATATATTATTCATTCCAGTTTCTTTTGCATCTTTAGGGAAAGTACTGTCTACATGAGATAATTGCTTCACACTTCATGGAGATGCCATACAAATAAAACACCAAGAAATTGTAATAAATTAAAGGGGTTTACTAAATGAGGAATTAGAGGAAAATGCAGCTAAGTGGATTATAAGGAGAATAAGTTTTAAAATGTATCAATGGAGGGGTTCCTGGGTGGTTCAGTTGGTTAAGTGTCTGACTTCGGCTCATGTCATGATCTCAATGCTCATGAGTTCGAGCCCCACATCAGGCTCTGTACTGACAGCTCAGAGCCTGGAGCCTGCTTCTGATTCTGTGTCTCCCTCTCTCTCTACCCCTCCCTCTGCTCATGCTCTGTCTCTCTCTATCTCAAAAATAAATAATAAAACATTTTTATAAAATAAAATAAAAATAAAATGTATCAAAGGAAACTAAGGCTCAGCTATTACAATATGTGTCATTTTATGGACAAAGACAAAATAAATTTATTTGCAAACTTGATACCACGTTTTACCTTGAATACTGAATGTAAAACTTTCTACAAATAAGCATCCTACTTATCAAACTACTCAGGTGTGTTATTGATGTACAAAGCTATATTAGGACTTCTGGCTCTTTACAATAAAAATATTTTAAGCCAACTTTTTTAATTTTTAAAAAAATTCCCTTGGTCTGATCTGAATATATTGTAACTACATGAAAATTATCCTCTACATTCTGATCAGCTATTTTTTAAATAAAATATTGTGGAGGTATGACAAATATCCTAAAAGACAAATAGCCATTTAATATTTTTACCAGAGTATATGAAATTACCAAGGCCTTCAAATATTCCACACTAGGAACACCTGTTTATAGAATTTCTACACTAGATCATTTACCTCTTCTTTCAATGCCATTTTGCTTTCCATCCTCTCCCCCATAAATCCAGTAGCCCACTCTGCACACTTTTCAAGTGTGTTGAAATATTGGACTGAAAATCATATACCTTGGGGCACCTGGGTGACTCGGTTGGTTGAGCATCAGACTCTTGATTTCAGCTCAAGTCATGATCCCAGGGTCATGGGATCAAGCTCTGCACTGAGCATGGAGCCTGCTTAAGATTCTCTCTCATTCATTCTCTCTCTCTCTCTCTCTCTCTCTCTCTCTCTCTCTCTCTCTCCCCCCCTCTCTGTCTCTCATTAAAAAAAATCATAAAAAAAAGAAAATCGTGTACCTGCAACCTTATAAAACACTGTTGCCAAAGAATATGTCATCAGGTTGAGTAGGATCCAAAATAGACCTGTATCATACAAAAGTTACACAAAATTATACACAAGTGAATAAGGCTAAAATGCATTTACTTACTGTTGAATTATAAGCAAAGCACTGTGATGTTACAGTACCTATTTTTCTATTCATAAAAATCTGAATAAATGATGATCCCTGTCTTTAAGGAACATACAGTTCATTGGAGGAAACAAATATACATGTAAACAATTTTAATATGATACATATTCATAATTCTATAATAGAGGTAAAATCTAAATTATATGGAAGTATGAAGAAAGGAAGGGTTGAATTTTGCTAGGGACCTCTTGGAAACATTCATGGCATAAAAACTATCTGAACCAGGTCCTAAATGAATGGGTTAAACTTTGACAGGTAAAGTGGAATAGGAGGAGAGGGAAGTAACTGCAGGGTGGAATGTATTTCAGGCAGAGGAAACATGATGTAGGAAAAATGTGCAGTGTTGACAAGTAGTCCAGTGCAACTAGAGTAAGAAGTCAGATCATGGAAGATAAGATAATTGACTGGGGAGTTGTAACAGCATTCTATATGCAGTGGGGAGCCATTAAAGGTTTTGAGCAGTAGAATTTCAGAATCACACTTGATAATTGAATGATCTATTGGGCAATCATAAATGGTTAAAGGGACAGAGACCACTTAGATAATGCAATAATATGGCTAAAGTTTATGTAAGTAGATTTCTTAGCTTAATTTTAACAGGTTAGTGTGTGTGGTAAAAAGCCTCTGTGATGGTCCCTCATGATCCCACCTCCTGCTATTTATGTCTTTTGAATGTGAGCTCAGCCTTTGTGATTTGCTTCTACAAAAGAATATAGGAAAACTAATGGGATGTCACTTCTGAGATTAGGTTACAAAAAGATCCAGCTTCCTGCATGTGTTCTTTATCTCTCTCATGGATCACCAAATGCCATATTGTGAAGACACTTAGGCAGTCTAAGGAAAGGACCACCTGTCCAGGAATTGATGACTGCCAGCACCTGTGAATGAGGTTGGAAGGATATCCTGTCTTTCTCTCTTGATCTGGTTGAGCCTTCAGATAAAATCAAAGCCCAGGCCAATGGCTTGACTGCAACCATATAAAAGACCTTGTGCCATCACCTAACTAAGCCAGATTCTCAAATGTAGAAACTACGTTAATAAATGTTTATATTTAAGCCAATGAATTTTAGCATAATTTGCTAGACAACAATAGGTAACTCATAGTAGGTCAAATCCACTATCTATCTTGTCTTTGTGCTAAATTATTCAATATTTCATTTCTGTCAATTCTAAATATAACATGGCTTAAAGATTATCAGATTATTAATAATATCCAGAATATTTTCCACATCGCTTTATATAATCTTAACTGTTATATTTTTGTAAAAATTTTTCCCATTAGTAGTAATTCTAGTTGTTTGAGCTGTGTGTAAAGTGCTCATTCATAAAAACTTTTGCAATCCCTTAACATTTACACTTTTAGAGAAATGAGAGATACAGGATTTATATGTAAGAGAGGTCTTAGGAACCTATTTTGAAATTAGACATTTCTTGTATTTTCTGTTTTTTAAAGTTTTTAGAGTACCATAGTTAAAGAATACTAACTTTAAGGATTCAGTGCAGCTTTGGTAATGAAAAAAAAAGTACTGGAAAATAATTAAAGAAGTTGCTAATAAGTTCATTAATCAAGTGTATCTGCTGCATATTATACTGAAACAAATTGAAAAGGATGCTGTGCTAACCAGAAATTCCTTCTCAAAGTCAAAAGTAAAGGTAAACTAAATTGACTTTTCCTTAGCTGTTGATTTCTATCTGAGTAGATCTATCTCCAAAACACTGAATAAAGAAAGTTGCATCTATGCACAGATTCAACTAAGATTCTACCCTTACAGTTAGTTCCTTGGTACTACAAGATTACTTTCAAGCATATTTCATCAGTCTGCTTTTAGTTTTTGCGTTTTGCTTGTTTTCATTTGTAACACACTGACCACTTTCATTTTCTGCATGGTAAATATATTTGGAAGAAAGAAAAACTAAGAACACCTTGCTCACTGCATTAAGACAACTTGTTTTGTAACCCAACCAAAAGAATTAAATAGCTTTATACATAGGTTACCAAAAAAAGTCTATCAGTGGAAAAAAATATTGTCAATAGTCAGAATTACTCCACTCCAGTATTTTCCACTCCCTATGGCACCATAGATAAAATCATGGCAATGAGGCATTGTAACCTGAAAAACATAGTCAGATTTTCAATTATGATTAGCGTAGATCTTCCAGAGACGCCTCTGCAAAAGGTCCAAGGTTCTCTAAAGGGTAAAAGGGGTGACTAAATTATGACTTAAAACAATATAATCCTACCTTTCCTTTCTTGATGCTGACTTTCAAATGTATTAGGCTTTTAAAAAGACAAATCCTAGAAGAATTTACAGGTTCAAAATTAGAATTCACTTGAGTTTCGTTAAATCTAAACCAGAGAATAGCCTGTTTCATTTTCTAAAGCGGAATAATTTAGATTTAAATTAATAGCCTAGGAAGAGGAGACAGGTGACCTGGCAATACTATTGACCTCCTTGGTATGGAGAGATGTATATGATAACTTCTTTCAAAATATTATTTTGTTTATTCCTTAAATTTTGGTACTCGGTTGTAAAGGAACTCAGCAATACTAGACTTTTGATGTATATAATAGGTATGAGTTAGAAATTCACAAACCCAAATACATAAGAAATGTAATTTTCTTTATTTTTTGTAACTGAACTTAATTCTATCTTCAGACCCTATCCTACTGGGTGGTACCATGCAGAATGAGAAAACAGAGGAAAATATACACAAATTTATACTTCATATGCCTCACCACATTATAAGGATACAGTACCTATTCATTAACAATTACATTTCATGTTTACTCCATTTCAGATTATTTAGGATTATGCTGGATTTACACATGGAAAAAATAAGTGTAGAAATGCTATTGATATAATGTAGTTTGCTTTCCCAAAGCATTAATTTAATCAATTGGCCCATGATGCTACCTCTGTTCTACCAGTGAATGATCCCTACAGACAATGCTTGTCTTCTATTCTTGTCATACTCAGTACACTGTTGCCATTAGCAAACATTTGCCAAAAAATGGCTCAAGTCAGGATACAGAAGAGAAAGATATATGAACTGCCATGGATCACTGGTAAGATATGAGTGAAAAATCTTTACAGTTTTTAAGGCTTAGATGAATGGACACAATTTCCTTTTGTTTTGTTTATCCTTGTCCTCTTTCCTACTCTAAGCAAAGGTGTCTGTGTGTGTGTGTGTGTGTGTGTGCATGTGTGTGTAGTTAAAGAGCAGTTCCATTAGTTGGAAATATCAATTGGAAAGGGATACTTTCACAGGAGTTGAGATAAAATGTTATATCCTTTATTCTTATGCACAAATTCACCACAGATTTTAAAGGTTTTTAAATGATTTGTAAAATGTACAGTAGAATTTTCTAGTAATTAGCATCTTGCTGAGATTAAGTGAAGTAAAAATTCAGCATACTTTAACAGACTTAAATCGTATGTAATTACATGTTCTTAAAAACTGGGTTGTAAATTAAGAATACAAAGAAAATCTTAAATAACTTAATATCACCAAGTTATTAATAAATAGTTAATCATCATTGCAACTGATTAGAAGATATATATATACAAATCTGTCATATATAAAAAGGTACTGTAGAATGTTAAGACTATGAAAGCAAGCGCTTAAATCATAATTAGCTATAAAGATAGTCTAGAAACAAAACAGTGGTTTAGCAGCCTTATTAGAAACTTTCTCTAAAAGTGAAGATGAAAGACCTTCAATGCCTTTGCTAATAATCAGTTACACATACTCAATTTTTTTTTTTGAAATAAGTCTGTAACTTTTCCAGTAATTGTTCATACAACTACCTTGAACTTTGTAGAGGGGATATGTCCATATATCAATGTGTCTCTCTTGAGTTGTCAGGACAGAGAGGGAGAGAGAGCACAAGTGAGCAAGAGAGAGTGAAAAAGTAAAAGAGCATGAGCAGGGAAATAAGAAAAATAAACTACCTACTACTTATAGGCATAGTAAAAATTTCCCATTCCTCATGGGTAACTTAGTTCCTCAACTGACTGTGACATTTCCTCCCAAATGTAAATACCAAACTAGAATTCTGTTTCTGAATCAAAGGAAATTAAAGAAAAATTGAGTCAAGAAGATAAGGAGTAGAGTTAATTACATTTAGCAAGAGTCCCAATTCACCTAGATACTTACCAGGGTACTCAACACTTTTTCAGGGTGGCGTTTGCATTTAGCAGTTTTAAAATGAGGATGAAATGAGTTTTACAGATACAAAATGAATATTATGAGGTCACAAAAATGTACTGTAATATTGTAACTGAAGCTGGGGTAAAGGAAGGCAAATTCATATTACAGAGGAAAGCAAGCTTTCATTCTCTCAAGTCATCTTTCCAGTCAATGTTGCCTGTATATCCTAAGCAATGAAAAGTGGGACAGATTAATTGACATACTCAACACAAAGATATAATGCTGTATAATAATTCTTTTGTGATTCTATCCATTCCTGCCATATCTCAAAGGAATGCAAATATTTCCACACGGCTATGCCATGATACACTTGAGCTGGGAAGGAGAAGGCAAAAGCAGAGTGCTGGTTCTCTTTTCAGGTGTCCATACGTGCGTGTGTATGTGTTTGTGTGTGTGTATAAAATTTGATGGCTTAAATATTCACGTATCTGCAATTTGGACTGGCTTCGGCTGGACAGTTCTGCTACTAGTCTCACCTAAGGTCACTCATGAAGGTACGGTTTTCTTGAGGCTCTCCTGGGGCTACATGGTCCAGGGTGGACTCCCTCACATGCCTGGTAGTTGAGGCTGTCAACCCACATTTCCAATCTCTTGGCCTCTCCAGAAGGAAGTTCAGACTTTTTTATATCACCCATACAGTGTTCCAAGAGGTCAAAAATGAAAGCTACATAGTCTCTTGAGGCCTGGGTCAGAAGCCACACAATGTCACTAGTACTGCATTCTGTTGTTAAAGCAAGTCACAAAGCCATTCCAGATTAAAGGGATGGGGAAATAGATTCCACCTCTCTATGGGAGAATGTGCACATAATATGTGATCATATTTAATCTATCACAGAATTTAAAGGACTATGAAAAAAGTCATGGCACATCTAGCATATTCTTGAGTGGAATCATTTATAATGTCCACCATTTTATAATACTTCTTATGGATGCTCTGTTTAACTATTTTAAATGTATATACATGTTTGGGTTTTTTTTCTTTTTTTTTTCTTTTTCTTCAAATTTGTATTTAAATTCTAATTAACATATAGTGCAACATTGCTTGCCGGAGTAGAATTTAGTGATTCATCACTACCATATAAGTGCTGAACATGACAAGTGCCCTCCTTAATATCCATCACCCACTTAGCCATCAACCACCCACCTCCCTTCCATCAACACTCAGTTTGTTCTCTATCATAGAGTCTCTTATGGCTTGTTTTCCTCTCTTTTTTTCCCCCTTCCCATATGTTCATCTGTTTGGTTTCTTAAATTCCACATATGAGTGAAATCATATGGTATTTGTCTTACTCTAACTGACTTAGTTTGCATAGCATAACACCCTCTAGCTCCATCCACATCATTGCAAAATGGTGAGATTTCATTCTTTTTGACATCTGAGTGTGTGTGTGTGTTGTGTGTGTGTGTGTGTGTGTATAGATGAATAAAGAAGATGTAATATATATATTACATCTTCTTTATGCATCAGTTGATGGACATTTGGGCTCTTTCCATTGTTTGGATATTGTTTATAGTTCTGCTATAAACATCAGGGTATATGTACCCCTTTAAATCTGATTTTCTGTATCCTTTAAGTCAATACCTAGTAGTGTAATTGCTGGATAATAGGGTAGTTCTATTTTTCAATTTTTGAGGAACCTCCATACTGTTTTCCAGAGTGGCTGCACCAGTTTGCATTCCCAACAGGGCAAAAGGGTTTCCCTTTTTCCACATCCTCGCCAACATCTGTTGTTTCCTGAGTTAATTTTAGCCATTCTGACAGGTGTGAGGTGGTATCTCATAATGGTTTTGATTTGTATTTCCCTGATAAGAGATGTTGAGCATTTTTCACATATTTTTAGCCATCTGGATGTCTTCTTTGGAATAATGTCTATTTAGGTCTTCTGCCTATTTCTTCACTGGATTATTTGTTTTGGGGGTATTGTGTTTGATAAGTTCTTTATAGATTTTGGATACTAACCCATTATTATATATGTCATTTGCAAATATCTTCTCCCATTCCATAGGTTGACTTTTAGTTTTATTGATTGTTTCCTTCACTTTGCAGAAGCTTGTTGTATTGATAAAGTCCCAATAGTTCATTTTTGCTTTTGTTTCCCTTGCCTCCAGAGACATGTCTAATAAGACATTGCTCCTGCTGAGGTTGAAGAGGTTGTTGCCTGTGTTCTCCTTTAGGGTGTCTCACATTTAGGTCTTTCATTTTTTTTGCATTCTTTCATTAATTTTGGATTTATTTTTGTGTATGGTATAAGAAAGTGGTCCAATTTCATTCTTCTTGCATGTTGTTGTCCAATTTTTCCAACACCATTTGCTGAAGAGACTGTCTTTTTTCCATGGGATATTTCCTGCTTTTTGAAGATTAGTTGACCATATAGTTGTGGGATCATTTCTGTGTTTTTCATTTTGTTCCATTGATCTATGTGTCTGTTTTTGTGCCAGTACCATACTGTCTTGATGACTCTAGCTTTGTAATACAGCCAGAAGTCTGGGGCACCTGGGTAGCTCAGTTGGTAGAGCATCTGACTTTGCCTCTCAGGTCATGATCTCACGGCTCATGAGTTTGAGCCCCATGTCGGGCTCTGTGCTGACAGCTCAGAGCCTGGAGCCTGCTTCAGATTCTGTGTCTCCCTCTCTCTCTGGCCCTTCCCCTCTCTCACTCTGTCTCTATCTCTCTCAAAAATAAACATTAAAAAAAGCTAGTAGAATATTAAATCAATAATATGCATACTTAAATGAATTATTTCATATGATAGTTAAACATTATGTAGTTTTTCTAAAACCAGTGATTCAATTGTTCATATAGTCAAGAAAATGAAATTTATAAATGGTTTGTTACTAGCTTTTTTTTTTTTTTTTTTTTTTTTTTTTAGTTTGTCATAGAGTATTCCTCAAACGAGAGTAGAGACCAGAGATAAAATCAGTGCCCAAGATGTAATGTTTCGGCATCTCCATTTTTCCACACCAATTTTATTTTTGATGTTATTTCCCTATGAAGGCTATCTGAACATTAATTACTATATAACAATCACCTAAGCCATGCCATTTTTACTGACTAGAAGTCAGTTCTCCTATAAAATGTACCATAATATAGGACTTTAATGGTTTTCATTCAAGGATCATCAGGCTGTACAGACACCTGAGCTTCAGCAGCTGCATTATTTTAGGTGTAATTCTAATTGTTGCCTGAATCACTGTGCTAACATTGATGTTTAGCATTCATGTTTTCATCTTATAAATGCAACTTAGAGTCTATTTTTCAAAGGAGGTTTAATCACAAAAGACCCCAATGAGCCAAAGAAATCTGAGAAAGAACAAAGCAGGAGGCATCATGCCTCCTGATTTTAAGCCATACTATACATAATACTATAATTATCAAAACAATATGGTAATGGCATAAAAACAGACAAATAGACCAACGAAAAGCCAGAATCAAAAGCCCAGAAACAGACTCAAAGGTATACAGTTAGCCAATATTTGACAAGAGAGCCAAGAATACTGAATGAAGTACAGGCACTCTCTTCAATAAATGGTGGTAGAATAATTGGATATTTACACTTAAAGGATGAAACTGGGCCTATGTCTTACACCACTCATAAAATTAACTCAAAAGAGATTAAAGATTTAAATGTAAGACCTGAAACCATGAAAATATTAGAAATAAACAGGAATAAACCTCCCCAAAATTGATCTTGGTAATGAGCACAAGCAACAAGGAAAAATAAACAAGTGGCACTACATCAAACTAAAATACTTGTATGTGGTAAAAGAAATAACCAACAAAGTAAAAAGGCAATCTAAAGCATAGGAAAAAATATTTGCGTATCATGTACCTGATGAGGGGTTAATAGCCAAAATATATTAAAAAAAAAAACAACAACTCCTACAACTCAGTAGCAAAACAAGAACCCAATTAAAAAATGGGCAAAGAAAAATGAACAAATCAGGAGACTATAGATGCTGGAGAGGATGCGGAGAAACGGGAACCCTCTTGCACTGTTGGTGGGAATGCAAACTGGTGCAGCCGCTCTGGAAAGCAGTGTGGAGGTTCCTCAGAAAATTAAAAATAGACCTACCCTATGACCCAGCAATAGCACTGCTAGGAATTTACCCAAGGGATACAGGAGTACTGATGCATGGGGGCACTTGTACCCCAATGTTTATAGCAGCACTCTCAACAATAGCCAAATTATGGAAAGAGCCTAAATGTCCATCAACTGATGAATGGATAAAGAAATTGTGGTTTATATACACAGTGGAATACTACGTGGCAATGAGAAAGAATGAAATATGGCCTTTTGTAGCAACATGGATGGAACTGTAGAGTGTGATGCTAAGTGAAATAAGCCATACAGAGAAAGACAGATACCATATGGTTTCACTCTTATGTGGATCCTGAGAAACTTAACAGAAACCCATGGGGGAGGGGAAGGAAAAAAAAAAGAGGTTAGAGTGGGAGAGAGCCAAAGCATAAGAGACTGTTAAAAACTGAGAACAAACTGAGGGTTGATGGGGGGTGGGAGGGAGGGGAGGGTGGGTGATGGGTATTGAGGAGGGCACCTTTTGGGATGACCACTGGGTGTTGTATGGAAACCAATTTGACAATAAATTTCATATATTGGGAAAAAAATGGGCAAAGAACCTCAGTAGACATTTTTCCAAAAATATACATGAAAGGCCAAGAGGTATATGAAAAGATGTTCAACATCACTAGTTATTAGGGAAATGCAAATTAAAGCCACAATAAAATATCAACTCACACCTATTAGAATGGCTATCATTAAAAAGACAAGAGATAACAAAGGCTGGGGTGGATGTAGAGAAAAGGGAACCCTTGTGTACTGGTGGTAGAAATTTAAATTGGTACAGCCACCATGGAAAATTGTATGGGGATCCTCAAAAAATTAAAAATAGATTTACCATATGATCCAGTAATTCCACTACTGGATATTTACCCAAAGAAAACAAAAACACTAATTTGAGAAGATATATGTACCCCTATGTTTATTGAAGCATTATTTACAATAGTGAAGACACAGAGACAACCTAAGTGTTCATCAATGAATGAATAAAGAAAAAAAAATATATATATATATATACACACATCACATATATACATACATACAATGGAATATTATTTGCCCTTGAAAAAGAAAATTCTACCATTTGTGACAGCATGGTTGGACCTTAAAGACATAATGCTAAGTGAAACAAGTCAGACAGAAAAAGATAAATGCTATATAATCTCACTTATTTGTGGAATCTAAAAACAAATGAAAAACTCCAAAAAAGAGATCAGATTTCTGGTTAACAGAGGCAAAGGGTAGAAGGAGGAGAAATTTGAGGAAGGTGGTCAAAGATACAAACTTCCAGTTATAAGATAAATAAGTACTAGGGATATAATGTATGCCATGATGACTATGGTTAACACTGCTATAAAATATACAGGAAAGTTGTTAAGATAGTAAATCCTAAGAGTGATCATCACAAAGAGAATTTTTTATTTTCCATTTTTTGTGTATATATGAGAATATGGATGTTTGCTGAAATTATCATGGTAATCATTTCACAATATGTGTAAATCAAATCATTGATGTATGCCTTATATAGTGATATATGTCAGTTATTTCTCAGTAAAACTGGAAAAAAGCATAAGCAAAAGCAAAATTTTAAAAATCCATTGAAAAATAATTTCACAACCCGTTACATTCCCTGACTATATTGAAGACCTACTCTGTAGCCAAGCATGCTGCACCTGACTGCTATGGAAATGGCAAAGGCATATTGAAACAGTCCCTGTGCCTGAGACACTTAGAATCTAGCTGTTGAGACAAACTGAACAGTTAATTATGGACTCACCAATTTGGTGTTCAAGGCCTTTCATGGTACTACCTTCATTAGATCTTTCCTGACTATGTTTTGCACTATTTCCTTCGTTTACCCTGTACTCCAGCCTAACTAAATGATTACCTTTTCTCTGACTATAACCTTACCTTTCCTACCTCTATGGCTTTCCCTACCATTGTTACCCTATCTACTCTTCAAATACAAATTGCTTCATGAAGACGTGCTTCCTGAACACACACCACTATCATCCACTTGCTCCCAAATCAAATGCTATTTCTCCCTGTCCCTCTGCCATTGCACTTAATTTTTCTTAATGTTACAGTTCTCTCTGTATCCTATCTCTACCACCCACTTGATTTAAAATCCTGAAAGTAGAAACACTGTTTCACTTTATTCCCTCCAGTATCTATCCCTTATTAAGAGGCAAAATAGCTGTTTAGTTAAAAATGAATGCAAGAAAATTTTGTGGCTATCTGCCAAAATGTATAATCTAGTAACAATGTAGGAGGCAAGGTAGCATTTTTTTTTCTTGGAAGTTGATAGAAGTATATATTCCCGTAAAATTAATCACTTGTTCAAAATTTAACAGCTAAACTAACATTTACTATATGTTCGTTACTCTGCATATTGTGTTTCTCATATAAGTAAAAGTACATTAGTTAGTCAAAACTATCATATTAAATTTCCCTAGTAATTCCTAAGGGCTGTCAGCTGCTCATTAAATGTTGGTTTTTTTGTCAGGAAGAATTTGTAATCTTGCATTTGAGTGAATTTAGAAGCAATGACGTATTGAACAGAAATATTTGAATACACTCTCGGTGGTGAATTGGATATCCAATTTTCAACTTAGTCTTAATAGGAAAAAGAGAATAAATTGAATTCAGAAGCTATTCTTTCCTTTATAATACGCCCACCCCCCACTTTTTAACTGAGTTAAAATAGAAGGGTCTATTTTTTTTTTCTTCAATGATGGGGAGAAAATCTATTTTAATTCACTTAGGTTTCTTAAATTCAAATGAGACAATATATGGATAATCCATGTACCTAAGTCTATAAGGTGATCCCCTGGAAATCAAAGAAAAATTTGGTGTAATAACACAGAAATTGATTTGCAGGAGATTTAAATACTGTTTTTTTTTTCTTTCTAAAAGCAAAGTATCCTTCTCCACCTTCCCCCTAAATGAATTTTATTGTCAAATACTAGAACTAACAGTTATTGAAATCACCACTCTTTCTAAAAGCAAACTGCCCTATTATTGCCAAAAATGTTAACTTACATCAAACTAATCAAGAATAGCTCTTAGTTTTAGTTACATATGTCAGTACTTGACCTTAGATTGAAAGTCCATTAAAATTACAAAAGGTTGACAGACATTGATATAAATAGACTTAAAACCTTGTGGGTTTTTTTCCCCCTCCTGTCACTGTTTTTTCTAATCCAGTTTGCACCATGCACTATCCAATAGTACATTTAGGTGTTACAAGGCTGTTGATAGATGTCCATTCACTAGGCAGTACAGAATTACAATCACGTTCTCAGTGAGGCAATGAGGGGAAGAGTGTATTTCTCTGAGGGGAAGAGTGTATTTCTCTCTGTATAGTATGACCTCATGTGTATCACTCACTTTTTCCTCTACTTTTTGCTCTACTCACAACTCCATTCTATAGTAAGCATTTGAATATAGATGTGGCTCATGTTCATGACAATCATACTTCACAAGAAAAAATGAGATCCAATTGCAAGGATGCCAGTCGGAAAGATCTGAATGCCCATGGATGCCTCATCCTTTCTCCCTGCTTCCTACCCATGATGGTATCACCTCTCAGACCAGTGGCCAACCTTTATAAGAAACTGTCTTCTTTCTAGCTCAGATACATTGCTTTTCTAGTTCAAACTCCACTTAGGGTATGGAAGATTTTCTCTGGTTAAGTTGAATTAGACCTACTTTTCCAGCTTTTGCTGTCCTAGAGCAAGAAAAGTATAAATGTCAATAAGCATTACAACATGAGTATAACAAGAAGTAGAAAGAATCCAGGGGATAAAAGCTAAAGTCTAGATAATCACCTGTGGATAACTGAGAGTTTTCAGCAAATCTCTAAGTGTTTTCATCAGAAGATGTTGAAGCATGACCAGCATGCCTTTTACTTTGCATAGGTGTGATTTGAATTTCTATCCAAGTTTGTTCTTAAAATCAGCTTTCCAATTGGATGCTGATAAGCCTTTTTTTTTTTTCTTAGAAGTAATTCTAGCTTTAGCATTTCCTTTGAGGGGGCTTCAATTTTTCCATGCCTCATGTCAGTTTATAGCATTCCAGCCTTTGCTCCCACACAACTAACATTTTTTGTATGAGTGTGGGGCGAGAATTATCACTCATCTAATCCTCAAAGAATCTTTACAGGATAGATATCATTATCTCCATTTTATGGAAGAAGAATTGAGTTCCAGAAAAGTTAAGTAAGTTGCCTAAGGCCACACAGCTGCTGAATGATAGTTAAAAACTGACCCCAGATTTGCTTAATTCTGAATCTTTGGTCTATGTGTTGTTCCATGTTGTCTCCTTAAGAATCTTATTTATGTTCGCCTTCCACAAATATTTATCCTATTGATAGTAGGTTGTAATGAGTGTAGCATCAATTCTTTTTAACTGGTCATGGCTGAACAGTGTTTATGGAAATGCTCAAGTGACCACTGTGATAGGTGTAAGTTCAAGTCCATGCTCTAACACCTGACAACAGAAACCACTCTCTTCTAGGAAAAAGAATAGACCTGAGGATGCCAAAGTACTTTGTGCAATCCAAAGTCAATCTCTAGTCATTTATCCATTCATAATCTCTCTTGAGTGCCATCCCCACCTCCCACACATGCACACAGATGTACATCCTCACCAACATTTTTTATATATTGTCTTTGAATTTAGCCATTCTAACAGGTGTAAAGTGATACATTACTTTGGTTTTAAAGTGCATTCCATTGACGATTAATGACACTGAGTATCTTTTCATCTGTCCCCATCTGTATGTCTTCTTTGGGATAATGTCTGTTCAGGGACTCTGTCTATGTTTTAATCAGATTATTTGTTTTTGATCTTGAGTTGTATACATTCTTTATATATTTTGGATGTTAACTGATTATTAGATATATCATTTGCAAATATCTTCTCCCATTCAGTAGGTTGCCTTTTTGTTTTGTTGACAGTTTCCTTCACTGTGCAAAAGAATCTTATTTTGAGGTAGTCCCAATAGTTTATTTTTACTTTTGTTTCCCTCACCTGAGGAGACCTATCAAGAAAAATATTGCTATGGCCAGTATTGAAGGAATTATTACCTATATTTTCTTCTAGAGGTTTTAATGGTTTCAAGTCTCACATTTAGGCCCTTGATCCATTTTGAGGTTATTTCTGTGGATCATTTTAAAAAGTGGTCCAGTTTCATGGGGTGCCTGGGTGGCTCAGTTGGTTAAGCGTCCAACTTCAGCTCAGGTCATGATCTTGTGGTTTGTGAGTTTGAGCCCAGCATTGGGCTCTGTGCTGACAGCTCAGAGCCTGGAGCCTGCTTCAGATTCTGTCTCCCTCTCTCTCTGCCCCTCCCCTGCTCACGGTCTGTCTCTCTTTGTCTCTCAATAATAAATAAACATTAAAAAAAAGTTTTTTAAAAAGTGGTCCAGTTACATTCTTTTGCACAAAGCTGTCCAGTTTTCTCAGCACCATTTGTTGAAGAGACTGTCTTTTCCCCATTCTATATCCCTGCCTCCTTTGTCATAAATTAATTGACCATATAAGTGTGGGTTTATTTTTGGACCACATTGTGTTCCATATATCTATGTGTTTGCCTATATACCAGTATTATACTGTTCTTTTTTTTTTTAATTCAAGTTAGTTAACATATAGCGTAGTACTGGTTTCAGGAATAGAATTTAGTGATTCATCACTTACATATAACACCCAGTGGTCATCCCAACAAGTGCCCTCCCTAATGCCCATCTCCCACTTAGCTCATCCCCCACCCACCCACCCCTGTCCAGCAATCCACAGTTTCTCCTCTATAGTTAGGAGTCTCTTATGGCTTACCTCTCTTTTTGTTTCTATCTTATTTTTCCTTCCCTTCCCCTATGCTCATCTGTTTTTTTACTTCTTTTTCTTTTTAATGTTTATTTATTTTTGAGAAAGCAAGAGCGCATACATGCAAGCACAGAGAGAGGGAGACACAGGTTCCAAAGCAGACTTCACACTGACAGCAGAGAGCCCAATGGGGGGATTGAACTCATAAACTGAGAGATCATGACCTAAGCCGAAGTTGGAGGCTTAAACAACTGAGCCACCCAGGCAACCCTCTGTTTTGTTTCCTAAATTCCATGTATCAGTAAAAACATCATATTTGTCTTTCTCTGACTGACATTTGTCACTTAGTGTAATACACTCTAGTTCTGTCCATGTAGTTGAAAATGGCAAGATTTCATTCTTTTTGATTACCAAGTAATATTCCATTGTGTGTGGGTACACACATCCACCACATCTTCTTTATCCATTCATCAGTTGATGGACATTTGGGCTTTTTCCATAATTTGGCTATTGATAGCACTGCTCTAAACATTGCGGTGCATATGCCTCTTCGAATCAGCATTTTTGTATCCTTTGGATAAATACCTAGTAGTGCAATTGCTGAGCTATAAGTAGTTCTATTTTTAATTTTTGGGGGAACCTCCATACTGTTCTCCAGAGTGGCTGCACCATTTACATTCCCACCAAGAGTGCAAAAATGTTCCCCTTTCTCCACACCCTTACCAACATCTGTTGTTTCCTGACTTGTTATTTTTAGCCATCCTGACAGGTGTGAGGTGTTATCTCATTGTGCTTTTGATTTGTATTTCCCTGATTATGAGTGATGTTGAGCATCATTTCATGTGTCTGTTGACCATCAGCATGTATTCTTCATAAAAGTATCTATTCATGTCCTCTGCCCATTTCTTCACTGGATTGTTTTTGGGGTGTTGAGTTTGATAAATTCCTTATAGATTTTGAATACTAACCCTTTATCACATATGTCATTTGCAAATTTCTTTTCCCATTCCTTTGGCTAACTTTGTTTTGTTGATTGTTTCCTTCACGGTGCAGAATCTTTTATCTTGCTGAGGTCCCAATTGTTCATTTTTACTTTCGGTTACCTTGCCTCCAGAGATGTGTCTAGTAAGAAGTTCCTGTCACCAAGGTCAAAGAGGTTGTTTCCTAATTTCTCCTCTAGGATTTTGATGGTTTCCTATCTCACATTTAGGTCTTTCATCCATTTTGCACTTATTTTTGTGTATGGTGTAAGAAAGTGGTCCAGTTTCATTCTTCTGCATGTCACTGTCCAGTTTTCCAAACACCATTTGCTGAAGAGACTGTCTTTTCTCTATTGGATATTCTTTCCTGCTTTGTCAAAGATTAGTTGGCCATAAATTTGTGGATCCATTTATGGGTTCTCTGTTCTGTTCCTTTCATCTATGTGTTGGTTTTTGTGCCAGTACCATACTGTCTTGATAACTACAGGTATGTAATATAGCTTGAAGTCTGGAATTGTGATGTCTCCACCTTTGATTTCTTTTTCAACATTACTTTGGCTACTCAGGTTCTTTTCTGGTTCCATACAAATTTTAGAATTGTTCTTCTAGCTCTGTGAAGAATGCTGGTGTTATTTTTATAGGTATTGCATTCTTTGGGTAGTATTGACATTTTAACAATATTTGTTCTTCCAATCCATGAGCATGGAATTTTTTCCATTTATTTGTGTGTTCTTTAATTTCTTTCATAAGTGTTCTATAGCTTTCAGTGTACAGATCTTTTACATCTTTGGTTATGTTTATTCTTAGGTATCTTATGGTTTCTGGTGCAGTTGTAAAAGGGATCAATTCCTTGATTTCTCTTTCTGCTGCTTCATTTTGGTACATAGAAAAGCAACCAATTTCTGTACATTTGCTTTATATCCTGTGTCTTTGCTGAATTAATGTATCAGATCTAGCAGTTTTTTGGTGGATTCTTTTGGGTTTTCCACATAGAGTGTCATGTCATTTGTGAAGAATGAAAGTTTGGCTTCTTCCTTGCCAATTTGTATGCCTTTTATTTCTCTATGTTGTCTGATTGGTGAAGCTAGGACTTCCAATACTATATTGAACAACAGTGGTGAGAGTAGACACCTCTGTCATGTTCTTAACCTTAGGGGGAAAGCTATCAGGTTTTCTCCATTGAGAATAATATTAGGTGTGGGTCTTACATATATGGCCTCTTTGATGTTAACGTATGTTCCTTCTATCCCTACTTTCTTGAGGGTTTTTATCAAGAAAGGATGCTGTATTTTGTCAAATGCTTTTTCTGTATCTATTGAGAGGATCATGTGGTTCTTATCCTTTTTTTTATTAATGTGGTGTGTCGTGTTGACTTATTTGGAAATATTGAACTTCCCAGGAATAAATTCAACTTGATTATGGTAAATAATTCTTTTAATATGTTAATATTATTGCATTTTATTTGCTAGTATCTTGTTGAGAATTTCTGCATCCATGTTCATCAGGGAAACTTGTCTGTAATTCTCCTTTTTAGTGAGTTCTTTTTCTGCTTTTGGAATCAAGGTAATGCTGGCCTTGGAATCAAGGTAATTCTGGTAATTCTGGTAATGCTGGTAATGCATAGAAGGAGTTTGGAAATTATCATTCCATTTCTATTTTTAGAACACTTTCAAAAGAATAGGTATTAATTCTCTAAAAGTTTGGTAGAATTCCCCTGGGAAGCCATCAGGCCCTGGACTATTGTTTGTTTGGAGATTTTTGATTACTGATTCAATTTATTTGTTGATTTTGAGTCTGTTCAAATTTTCTATTAATGCTTGTTTCCATTTTTGTAATTTATGTGTTCCTAGGAATTTGTGCATTTCTTCCATATTGTCCAATTTGTTGGCATGTAATTGTGCGTAATATTCTTTCATAATTGTTTGTATTTCTGTAGTGTTGGTTTTGATCTCTCCTCTTTAATTCATGAGTTTATTTATTTGGATCCTTTCCTTTTTCATTTTTAAAAGTCTGGCTAGGGGGTTATCAGTTTTGTTAATTCTTTCAAAGAACCAGCTCTTAGTTTTGTTGATCTGTTCTACTGTTTTTATTTCAATATCATTGATTTCTGTTCTAATATTTATTATTTCCCATCTTCTGCTGATTTAGGGCTTTCCTGCCTGTCCTTTTTCCAGCTCCTTTCTTTGGGTGTAAGTTTACATTGTGTATCTGAGACTTTTCTTCCTTCTTTAGGGTAGGTCTGGATTGCTACATACTTCCTCAATAATCACATTTGCTGCATCCCAAAGGTTTTGGACAGTCATGCTTTCATTTTCATTGACTTCCATGTACTTTTTAATTTCCTTTTTAATTTCTTGGTTAACCCATTCTTTCTTTAGTAGGATATTCATTAATCTTCAAGTATCTGTGTTCCTTCCAAAGTTTTTCTTGTGATTGATTTCAAATTTCATGGCTTTGTAGTCTGAGAATATGCACAGTATGCTCTCATTCTTTTTATACTTGTTTAAGAGCTGAATTGTGACCCACTATACGATCTGTTCTGGATAATGTTCCATGTGCACTTGAGAAGACTGTGTATTCTGCTTCTTCAGGATGAAATGTTTTGAATATGTCTGTTAAGTCAGTCCCGTCCAAAATGTCCTTCAAAACCATTCTTTTGTTGTTGATTTTCTGCGTAGACGATCTGTCCATTGCTGTAAGTAGGGTGCTGTATGTAGGGTGTCAATCCCCTATTATTATTTTTTATTTTTAATGAGTTTCTTTATGTTTGTTATTAATTAATTTATATATGAAGATTCCTCCAAGTTGGGGGCATATTTACAATTATTAAATCTTCTTGATGGATAGACCCCCTAATTATGATATAATATCCTTCTTCATCTCTTGTTACAGTCAATGTTTTATTTTTTATTTATTTTTTTCAATAGATGAAGTTTATTGTCAAATTGGTTTCCATACAACACCCAGTGCTCATCCCAAAAGGTGCCCTACTCAATACCCATCACCCACTCTGCCCTCCCTCCCACCCCCCCATCAACCCTCAGTTTGTTCTCAGTTTTTAAGAGTCTCTTATGCTTTTGCTCTCTCCCACTCTAACCCCCTTTTTTTTTCCTTCCCCTGCGCCATGGGTTTCTGTTACGTTTCTCAGGATCCACATAAGAGTGAAAATATACGGTATCTGTCTTTCTCTGTATGGCTTATTTCACTTAGAATCACACTCTACAGTTCCATCCACGTTGCTACAAAGGGCCATATTTCATTCTTTCTCATTGCCATGTAGCATTCCATTGTATATATAAACCACAATTTCTTTATCCATTCATCAGTTGATGGACATTTAGGCTCTTTCCATAATTTGGCTATTGTTGAGAGTGCTGCTATAAACATTGGGGTACAAGTGCCCCTATGCATCAGTGCTCCAGTATCCCTTGGGTAGATTCCTAGCAGTGCTATTGCTGGGTCATAGGGTAGGTCTAATTTTAATTTTTTGAGGAACCTCCACACTGTTTTCCAGAGTGGCTGCACCAATTTGCATTCCCACCAACAGTGCAAGTGGGTCCCTGTTTCTCCACATCCTCTCCAGCATCTATAGTCTCCTGATTTGTTCATTTTGGCCACTCTGACTGGCGTGAGGTGATATCTGAGTGTGGTTTTGATTTGTATGTCCCTGATGAGGAGCGACGTTGAGCATCTTTTCATGTGCCTGTTGGCCATCTGCATGACTTCTTTAGAGAAGTGTCTATTCATGTTTTCTGCCCATTTCTTCACTGGATTTTTTGTATTTCGGGTGTGGAGTTTGGTGAGCTCTTTATAGATTTTGGATACTAGCCCTTTGTCCGATATGTCATTTCCAAATATTTTTTCCCATTCTGTTGGTTGCCTTTTAGTTTTGTTGGTTGTTTCCTTTGTTGTGCAGAAGCTTTTTATCTTCATAAGGTCCCAGTAGTTCATTTTTGCTTTTAATTCCCTTGCCTTTGGGGATGTGTCGAGTAAGAGATTGCTACGGCTGAGGTCAGAGAGGTCTTTTCCTGCTTTCTTCTCTAGGGTTTTGATGGTTTCCTGTCTCACATTCAGGTCCTTTATCCATTTTGAGTTTATTTTTGTGAATGGTGTGAGAAAGTGGTCGTTTCAACCTTCTGCATGTTGCTGTCCAGTTCTCCCAGCACCATTTGTTAAAGAGACTGTCTTTTTTCCATTGGATATTCTTTCCTGCTTTGTCAAAGATTAGTTGGCCATACTTTTGTGGGTCAAGTTCTGGGGTTTCTATTCTATTCCATTGGTCTATGTGTCTGTTTTTGTGCCAATACCATGCTGTCTTGATGATTATAGCTTTGGAGTAGAGGCTAAAGTCTGGGATTGTGATGCCTCCTGCTTTGGTCTTCTTCTTCAAAATTACTTTGGCTATTCGGGGCCTTTTGTGGTTCCATACAAATTTTAGGATTACTTGTTCTAGTTTCGAGAAGAATGCTGGTGCAATTTTGATTGGGATTGCATTGAATGTGTAGATAGCTTTGGGTAGTATTGACATTTTGACAATATTTATTCTTCCAATCCATGAGCAGGGAATGTTTTTCCATTTTTTAATATCTTCTTCAATTTCCTTCATAAGGTTTCTATAGTTTTCAGCATACAGATCTTTTACATCTTTGGTTAGATTTATTCCTAGGTATTTTATGCTTCTTGGTGCAATTGTGAATGGGATCAGTTTCTTTATTTGTCTTTCTGTTGCTTCATTGTTAGTGTATAAGAATGCAACTGATTTCCCTACATTGATTTTGTATCCTGCAACTTTGCTGAATTCATGTATCAGTTCTAGCAGACTTTTGGTGCAGTCTATCGTATTTTCCATGTATAATATCATGTCATCTGCAAAAAGCGAAAGCTTGACTTCATCTTTGCCAGTTTTGATGCCTTTGATTTCCTTTTCTTGTCTGATTCCTGATGCTAGAACTTCCAGCACTATGTTAAACAACAGCAGTGAGAGTGGACATCCCTGTCATGTTCCTGATCTCAGGGAAAAAGCTCTCAGTTTTTCCCCATTGAGGATGATGTTAGCTGTGGGCTTTTCATAAATGGCTTTTATGATGTTTAAGTATGTTCCTTCTATCCCGACTTTCTGGAGGGTTTTTATTAAGAAAGGATGCTGGAATTTGTCAAAGGCCTTTTCTGCATCGACTGACAGGATCATATGGTTCTTCTCTTTTCTTTTATTAATGTGATGTATCACGTTGATTGATTTGTGAATGTTGAATCAGCCCTGCATCCCAGGAATGAATCCCACTTGATCATGGTGAATAATTCTTTTTATATGCTGTTGAATTCGATTTGCTAGTACCTTATTGAGAATTTTTGCATCCATATTCATCAGGGATATTGGCCTGTAGTTCTCTTTTTTTACTGGGTCTCTGTCCGGTTTAGTAATAAAAGGAATACTGGCTTCATAGAATGAGGCTGGAAGTTTTCCTTCCCTTTCTATTTCTTGGAATAGCTTGAGAAGAATAGGTATTATCTTTGCTTTAAACGTCTGGTAGAACTCCCCTGGGAAGCCATCTGGTCCTGGACTCTTATTTGTTGGGAGATTTTTGATGACTGATTCCATTTCTTCGTTGGTTATGGGTCTGTTCAAGCTTTCTATTTCCTTCTGATTGAGTTTTGGAAGCGTGTGGGTGTTTAGGAATTTATCCATTTCATCCAGGTTGTCCAGTTTGTTGGCATATAATTTTTCATAGTATTCCCTGATAATTGCTTGTATCTCTGAGGGATTGGATGGAATAATTACATTTTCATTCATGATTTTATCTATTTGGGTCCCCTCCCTTTTCTTTTTGAGAAGCCTAGCTAGAGGTTTATCAATTTTGTTTATTTTTTCAAAAAACCAACTCTTGGTTTCGTTGATCTGCTCTACAGTTTTTTTAGATTCTCTATTGTTTATTTCTGCTCTGATCTTTATTATTTCTCTTCTTCCGCTGGGTTTAGGCTGTCTTTGCTGTTCTGCTTCTATTTCCTTTAGGTGTGCTGTTAGATTTTGTATTTGGGATTTTTCTTGTTTCTTGAGATAGGCCTGGATTGCAATGTATTTTCTTCTCAGGACTACCTTTGCTGCATCCCAAAGCATTTGGATTGTATTTTCATTTTCGTTTGTTTCCATATATTTTTAAATTTCTTCTCTAATTACCTGGTTGACCCATTCATTCTTTAGTAGGGTGTTCTTTAACCTCCATGCTTTTGGAGGTTTTCCAGACTTTTTCCTGTGGTTGATTTCAAGCTTCATAGCATTGTGGTCTGAAAGTATGCATGGTATGATTTCAATTCTTGTGTACTTATGAAGGGCTGTTTTGTACTTATGAAGGGCTGTTTTGTGACCCAGTATGTGATCTATCTTGGAGAATGTTCCATGTGCTTTCGAGAAAAAAGTATATTCTGTTGCTTTCGGATGCAGAGTTCTAAATATATCTGTCAAGTCCATCTGATCCAATGTATCATTCAGGGCCCTTGTTTCTTTATTGACCATGTGTCTAGATGATATTTCCAGTTCTGTAAGTGGAGTGTTAAAGTCCCCTGCAATTACCACATTCTTATCAATAAGGTTGCTTATGTTTGTGAGTAATTGTTTTATATATTTGGGGGCTCCCATATTCGGCGCATAGACATTTATAATTGTTACCTCTTCCTGATGGATAGACCCTGTAATTATTATATAATGCCCTTCTTCATGTCTTGATACAGCCTGTAATTTAAAGTCTAGTTTGTCTGATAGAAGTATGGCTACTCCAGCTTTCTTTTGGCTTCCAGTAGCATGATAAATAGTTCCCCATCCCCTCACTCTCAATCTGAAGGTGTCCTCAGGTCTAAAATGAGTCTTTGTAGACAGCAAATAGATGGGTCTTGTTTTTTGTCCATTCTGATACCCTATGTCTTTTGGTTGGCACATTTAGTCCATTTATATTCAGTGTTATTATAGAAAGATACGGGTTTAGAGTCATTGTGATGTCCGTAGGTTTCATGCTTGTAGCAATGTCTCTGGTACTTTGTCTCACAGGATCCCCCTTAGGATCTCTTGTAGGGCTGGTTTAGTGGTGACGAATTCCTTCAGTTTTTGTTTGTTTGGGAAGACTTTTCTCTCCTTCTATTCCAAATGACAGACTTCCGGGATAAAGGATTCTTGGCTCTATATTTTTGCTGTTCATCACATTGAAGATCTCCTGCCATTCGTTTCTGGCCTGCCAAGTTTCAGTAGAGAGATTGGTCACGAGACTTATAGCTCTCCCTTTATATGTTAGAGCACGTTTATCTCTAGATGCTTTCAGAGTTTTCTCTTTATCCCTGTATTTTGCCAGTTTCACTATGCTCTCTCATGCAGAAGATCAATTCAAGTTACGTCTGAAGGGAGTTCTCTGTGCCTCTTGGATTTCAATGCCTTTTTCCTTCCCCAGTTCAGAGAAGTTCTCAGCTATTATTTCTTCAAGTACACCTTCAGCACCTTTCCCTCTCTCTTCCTCCTCTGGAATACCAATTATGCATAAATTATTTCTCTTTAGTGCCTCACTTAGTTCTCTAACTTTCCCCTCATACTCCTGGATTTTTTTATCTCTCTTTTTCTCAGCTTCTTCTTTTTCCATAATTTTATCTACTAGTTCACCTATTCTCTCCTCTGCCTCTTCAATCCGAGCTGTGGTTGTCTCCATTTAATTTGCAGCTCATTGATAGCATTTTAAGCTCCTTCTGGCTGTTCCTTATTCCCTGTAGCAAGAGATTCTCTGCTGTCCTTTATACTGTTTTCAATCCCAGAGATTAATTTTATGACTATTATTCTAAATTCACTTTCTGTTATATTGTTTAAATCCTTTTTGATCAGTTCATTAGCTGTTGTTATTTCCTGGACGTTTTTTTGAGGGGAATTCTTCCGTTTTGTCATTTTGGAAAGTCCCTGGAGTGGTGGGGATCTGTGGGGCACTTCCCCTGTGCTGTCTTGAATAACTTGCATTGGTCGGCGGGGCTACAGTCAGACCTGATGTCTGCCCCCAGCCCACCGCTGGGGCCACAGTCAGACCCGTATGTGCCTTCTCTTCCCCTCTCTTAGGGGCAGGATTCACTGTGCGGTGGGGTGGCCCTTCTGGGCTACTTGCACACTGCCAGACTTGTGGTACTGGGGATCTGGCGTATTAGCTGGCGTGGATCGGCAAGTTGCACAGGGTGGGAGGGGCGGGCTCAGCTCCCTTTTCCTTCAGAGATCCACTTCAGGAGGGGCCCTGCAGCACCGGGAGGGAGTCAGACCCGCCAGAGGGATGGAACCGCAGAAGCACAGCGTTGGGTGTTTGTGTGGTGCAAGCAAGTTCCCTGGCAGGAGCTGGTTCCCTTTGGGATTTTGGCTGTGGGATGGGCGAGGGAGATGGCGTTGGTGAGCGCCTTTCTTCCCTGCCAAGCTGAGCTCTTTCCTCCGGGGCTCAACAACTCTCCCTCCTGTTGTCCTCCAGCCCTCCTGTTCTCCAAGCAGAGCTGTTAGCTTATAACCTTCCAGATGTCAAGTCCCGCTTGCTGTCAGAACACACTCCATCTGGCCCCTCCACTTTTGCAAGCCAGACTCGGGGTCTCTGCTTGGCCGGCGGGCCGCCCCTCCGCCCCAGCTCCCTCCCGCCAGTCCGTGTAGCGTGCGCCACCTCGCTGCCCTTCCTACCCTCTTCC
The DNA here is from genome assembly GCF_024362965.1 of Panthera pardus. NCBI lineage: Eukaryota > Metazoa > Chordata > Mammalia > Carnivora > Felidae > Panthera > Panthera pardus. Next base: position 49,697,175 of record NW_026526843.1, on the reverse strand, counting down.
GTGGGCCTCTCGTCTGCGCTTGGCTCTGGAGACTCCATTCTGCTAGTCTTCTGGCGGTTTTCTGGGTTATTTAGGCAGGTGTGGGTGGAATCTAAGTAATCAGCAGGATGTGCGGTGAGCCCAGCGTCCTCCTATGCTGCCGTCTTCCCAGGATCCCACAGTCAATGTTTTAAAATCTAGTTTGTCTGATATAAGTATAGCTACTCTGCCTTTCTTTTGATGTCCTGTAGCATGATAGATGGCTTTCCATCCCTCACATTCAGTATGCAAGTGTCTTTTGGTCTAAAAGAGTCTTTTAGCCAGCATGGAGATGGATTGTTTTAGTCCATTATGATACCCTATGTCTTTTTTTTTTTTTTTTTTTTTTACGGGTAGTGCTTATAGTTTATTCGAACCAGGGGTATTACATAGATTTTTACGTAAGTTAGGAAAAGAGGAACAAGCTTCGATGACTGAAAAGATGAAGGAGTGCAAATAAGGGTGAAGGTGGACTGTACATTCAGTTTTTTTTTATTTTTTTATTTTTTTTTTATTTTTTAATATATGAAATTTACTGTCAAATTGGTTTCCATACAACACCCAGTGCTCATCCCAAAAGGTGCCCTCCTCAATACCCATCACCCACCCTGCCCTCCCTCCCACCCCCCATCAACCCTCACTTTGTTCTCACTTTTTAACAGTCTCTTATGCTTTGGCTCTCTCCCACTCTAACCTCTTTTTTTTTTTTTTTCCTTCTCCTCCCCCATGGGTTTCGGTTACGTTTCTCAGGATCCACATGAGAGTGAAACCATATGGTATCTGTCTTTCTCTGTATGGCTTATTTCACTTAGCATCACACTCTACAGTTCCATCCATGTTGCTACAAAGGCCATATTTCATTTTTTCTCATTGCCACGTAGTATTCCATTGTGTATATAAACCACAATTTCTTTATCCATTCATCAGTTGATGGACATTTAGGCTCTTTCCATAATTTGGCTATTGTTGAGAGTGCCGCTATAAACATTGGGGTACAGGTGCCCCTATGCATCAGTACTCCTGTATCCCTTGGGTAAATTCCTAGCAGTGCTATTGCTGGGTCATAGGTTAGGTCTATTTTTAATTTTCTGAGGAACCTCCACACTGCTTTCCAGAGCGGCTGCACCAATTTGCATTCCCACCAACAGTGCAAGAGGGTTCCTGTTTCTCCACATCCTCTCCAGCATCTATAGTCTCCTGATTTGTTCATTTTGGCCACTCTGACTGGCGTGAGGTGGTATCTGAGTGTGGTTTTGATTTGTATTTCCCTGATAAGGAGCGACGTAGAACATCCTTTCATGTGCCTGTTGGCCATCCGGATGTCTTCTTTAGAGAAGTGTCTATTCATGTTTTCTGCCCATTTCTTCACTGGGTTATTTGTTTTTCGGGTGTGGAGTTTGATGAGCTCTTTATAGATTTTGGATACTAGCCCTTTGTCCGATGTGTCATTTGCAAATATCTTTTCCCATTCCGTTGGTTGCCTTTTAGTTTTGTTGGTTGTTTCCTTTGCTGTGCAGAAGCTTTTTATCTTGATGAGGTCCCAGCAATTCACTTTTGCTTTTAATTCCCTTGCCTTTGGGGATGTGTCGAGTAAGAGATTGCTACGGCTGAGGTCAGAGAGGTCTTTTCCTGCTTTCTCCTCTAGGGTTTGGATGGTTTCCTGTCTCACATTCAGGTCCTTTATCCATTTTGAGTTTATTTTTGTGAATGGTGTGAGAAAGTGGTCTGGTTTCAACCTTCTGCATGTTGCTGTCCAGTTCTCCCAGCACCATTTGTTAAAGAGACTGTCTTTTTTCCATTGGATGTTCTTTCCTGCTTTGTCAAAGATGAGTTGGCCATACGTTTGTGGGTCTAGTTCTGGGGTTTCTATTCTATTCCATTGGTCTATGTGTCTGTTTTTATGCCAATACCATGCTGTCTTGATGATGACAGCTTTGGAGTAGAGGCTAAAGTCTGGGATTGTGATGCCTCCTGCTTTGGTCTTCTTCTTCAAAATTACTTTGGCTATTCGGGGCCTTTTGTGGTTCCACATGAATTTTAGGATTGCTTGTTTTAGTTTTGAGAAGAATGCTGGTGCAATTTTGATTGGGATTGCATTGAATGTGTAGATAGCTTTGGGTCGTATTGATATTTTGACAATATTTATTCTTCCAATCCATGAGCAGGGAATGTCTTTCCATTTCTTTATATCTTCTTCAATTACCTGCATAAGCTTTCTATAGTTTTCAGCATACAGATCTTTTACATCTTTGGTTAGATTTATTCCTAGGTATTTTATGCTTCTTGGTACAATTGTGAATGGGATCAGTTTCTTCATTTGTCTTTCTGTTGCTTCATTGTTAGTGTATAAGAATGCAACTGATTTCTGTACATTGATTTTGTATCCTGCAACTTTGCTGAATTCATGTATCAGTTCTAGCAGACTTTTGGTGGAGTCTATCGGATTTTCCATGTATAATATCATGCCATCTGCAAAAAGCGAAAGCTTGACTTCATCTTTGCCAATTTTGATGCCTTTGATTTCCTTTTGTTGTCTGATTGCTGATGCTAGAACTTCCAGCACTATATTAAACAACAGCGGTGACAGTGGGCATCCCTGTCGTGTTCCTGATCTCAGGGAAAAAGCTCTCAGTTTTTCCCCGTTGAGGATGATGTTAGCTGTGGGCTTTTCATAAATGGCTTTTATGATCTTTAAGTATGTTCCTTCTATCCCGACTTTCTCAAGGGTTTTTATTAAGGAAGGGTGCTGGATTTTGTCAAAGGCCTTTTCTGCATCGATTGACAGGATCATATGGTTCTTCTCTTTTTTTTTGTTAATGTGATGTATCACGTTGATTAATTTGCGAATGTTGAACCAGCCCTGCATCCCAGGAATGAATCCCACTTGATCATGGTGAATAATTCTTTTTATATGCTGTTGAATTCGATTTGCTAGTATCTTATTGAGAATTTTTGCATCCATATTCATCAGAGATATTGGCCTGTAGTTCTCTTTTTTTACTGGGTCTCTGTCTGGTTTAGGAATCAAAGTCATACTGGCTTCCTAGAATGAGTCTGGAAGTTTTCCTTCCCTTTCTATTTCTTGGAATAGCTTGAGAAGAATAGGTATTATCTCTGCTTTAATCGTCTGGTAGAACTCCCCTGGGAAGCCATCTGGTCCTGGACTCTTATTTGTTGGGAGATTTTTGATAACCAATTCAATTTCTTCGCTGGTTATGGGTCTGTTCAAGCTTTCTATTTCCTCCTGATTGAGTTTTGGAAGAGTGTGGGTGTTTAGGAATTTGTCCATTTCTTCCAGGGTGTCCAATTTGTTGGCATATAATTTTTCATAGTATTCCCTGATAATTGTTTGTATCTCTGAGGGATTGGTTGTAATAATTCCATTTTCATTCATGATTTTATCTATTTGGGTCATCTCCCTTTTCTTTTTGAGAAGCCTGGCTAGAGGTTTGTCAATTTTGTTTATTTTTTCAAAAAACCAACTCTTGGTTTCGTTGATCTGCTCTACAGTTTTTTTAGATTCTCTATTGTTTATTTCTGCTCTGATCTTTATTATTTCTCTTCTTCCGCTGGGTTTAGGCTGCCTTTGCTGTTCTGCTTCTTTTTCCTTTAGGTGTGCTGTTAGATTTTGTATTTGGGATTTTTCTTGTTTCTTGAGATAGACCTGGATTGCAATGTATTTTCCTCTCAGGACTGCCTTCGCTGCGTCCCAAAGCGTTTGGATTGTTGTATTTTCATTTTCGTTTGTTTCCATATATTTTTTAGTTTCTTCTCTAATTGCCTGGTTGACCCACTCATTCGTTAGTAGGGTGTTCTTTAACCTCCATGCTTTTGGAGGTTTTCCAGACTTTTTCCTGTGGTTGATTTCAAGCTTCATAGCATTGTGGTCTGAAAGTATGCATGGTATAATTTCAATTCTTGTAAACTTATGAAGGGCTGTTTTGTGACCCAGTATATGATCTATCTTGGAGAATATTCCATGTGCACTCGAGAAGAAAGTATATTCTGTCACTTTGGGATGCGGAGTTCTAAATATATCTGTCAAGTCCATCTGATCCAATGTATCATTCAGGGCCCTTGTTTCTTTATTGACTGTGTGTCTAGATGATCTATCCATTTCTGTAAGTGGGGTGTTAAAGTCCCCTGCAACGACCACATTCTTATCAATAAGGTTGCTTATGTTTATGAGTACTTGTTTTATATATCTGGGGGCTCCGGTATTTGGCGCATAGACATTTATAATTGTTAGCTCTTCCTGATGGATAGACCCTGTGATTATTATATAATGCCCTTCTTCATCTCTTGTTACAGCCTTTAATTTAAAGTCTAGTTTGTCTGATATAAGTATGGCTACTCCAGCTTTCTTTTGGTTTCCAGTAGCATGATAAATAGTTCTCCATCCCCTCACTCTCAATCTAAAGGTGTCCTCAGATCTAAAATGAGTCTCTTGTAGACATCAAACAGGTGGGTCTTGTTTTTTTATCCATTCTGATACCCTATGTCTTTTGGTTGGCGCATTTAATCCATTTACATTCAGTGTTATTATAGAAAGATACGGGTTTAGAGTCATTGTGATGTCTGTATGTTTTATGCTTGTAGTGATGTCTCTGGTACTTTGTCTCACAGGATCCCCCTTAGGATCTCTTGTAGGGCTGGTTTCGTGGTGACAAATTCCTTCAGTTTTTGTTTGTTTGGGAAGACCTTTATCTCTCCTTCTATTCTCAATGACAGACTTGCTGGATAAAGGATTCTCGGCTGCATATTTTTTCTGTTTAGCACACTGAAGATATCGTGCCAAGCCTTTCTGGCCTGCCAAGTTTCAAAGGAGAGATCAGTCACGAGTCTTATAGGTCTCCCTTTATATGTTAGGGCATGTTTATCCCTTGCTGCTTTCAGAATTTTCTCTTTATCCTTGTATTTTGCCAGTTTGATTATGATATGTCGTGCAGAAGATCGATTCAAGTTACGTCTGAAGGGAGTTCTCTGTGCCTCTTGGATTTCAATGCCTTTTTCCTTCCCCAGTTCAGGGAAGTTCTCAGCTCTAATTTCTTCAATTACCCCTTCAGCACCTTTCCCTCTCTCTTCCTCCTCTGGGATACCAATTATGCGTATATTATTTCTTTTTAGTTTATCACTTAGTTCTCTAATTTTCCCCTCATACTCCTGGATTTTTTTATCTCTCTTTCTTTCAGCTTCCTCTTTCTCCATAACTTTATCTTCTAGTTCACCTATTCTCTCCTCTGCCTCTTCAAGCCGAGCCGTCGTGGTTTCCATTTTGTTTTGCATGTCGTTTAAAGCGTTTTTCAGCTCCTCGTGACTGTTCCTTAGTCCCTTGATCTCTGTGGCAAGAGATTCTCTGCTGTCCTGTATACTGTTTTCAAGCCCAGCGATTAATTTTATGACTATTATTCTAAATTCACTTTCTGTTATATTATTTAAATCCTTTTTGATCAGTTCATTAGCTGTTGTTATTTCCTGGAGATTCTTATGAGGGGAATTCTTCCGTTTGGTCATTTTGGATAGTCCCTGGAGTGGTGAGGACCCACAGGGAACTTCCCCTGTGCTGTGGTGTATAACTGGAGTTGGTGGGCGGGGCCGCAGTCCGACCTGATGGCTGCCCCCAGCCCACAGCTGGGGCCACAGTCAGACTGGTGTGTGCCTTCTCTTCCCCTCTCCTAGGGGCAGGATTCACTGTGGGGTGGCATGGCCCGTCTGGGCTACTTGCACACTGCCAGGCTTGTGGTGCTGGGGATCTGGCGTATTAGCTGGGGTGGGTAGGCAAGGTGCACGGGGGCAAGAGGGGCAGGCTTAGCTCGCTTCTCCTTAGGTGATCCACTTCAGGAGGGGCCCTGTGGCAGCGGGAGGGAGTCAGATCCGCTGCCGCTGCCGGAGGTTTGGCTCCGCAGAAGCACAGAGTTGGGTGTTAGCGCGGAGCGAGCAAGTTCCCTGGCAGGAACTGGTTCCCTTTGGGATTTTGGCTGTGGGATGTGCGGGGGAGATGGCGCTGGCTAGCGCCTTTGTTCCCCGCCAAGCTGAGCTCTGCCGTCCGGGGGCTCAGCAGCTCTCCCTCCCTTTGTCCTCCAGCCTTCCCGCTTTCCGAGCAGAGCTGTTAACTTATGACCTCCCAGACGCTAAGTCGCGCTTGTTGTCGGACACAGTCTGTCCAGCCCCTCCGCTTTTGCCAGCCAGACTCGGGGGCTCCGCTTGGCCGGCGAGCTGCCCCTCCGCCCCAGCTCCCTCCTGCCAGTCCGTGGAGCGCGCACCGCCTCGCCGCCCTTCCTACCCTCTTCCATGGGCCTCTCGTTTGTGCTTGGCTCTGGAGACTCCGTTCTGCTAATCCTCTGGCGGTTTTTTGGGTTCTTTAGGCAGGTGTAGGTGGAATCTAAGTGATCAGCAGGACGTGCGGTGAGCCCAGCGTCCTCCTACGCCGCCATCTTCTGGAACTCCGATACCCTATGTCTTTTGATTGGAGCTTTAGACCATTTGCATTCAGAGTGATTTTTGAAAGATATGAATTTACTGCCATTATGTTACCTGTAGAGATAGTGTTTCTACTGATGTTTTCTGGCCCTTCCTATTCTTTGTTGCTCTTGGTCTTTTGTTGATTTGTTTTTTCTCCACTCAAAGAGTATTCCTTAAAACTTCTTGCAGGGGTGATTAAGTGGTCACACAGTACTTTTTGATTAAGTGGTCACACACTAGTTTTGTTTGGGTTACTCTTTATCTCTCCTATTCTGAATGACTGACTCACTGGATAAAAAATTCTTGACTGTTTCTATTTCCCATTCAACATGTTGAAAATATCCTACCACTCCATTCTGACCTGCCAAGTTTCTGTGGACTGATCTACTCCAAATGTGATCTGTCTTCCTTTGTAGGTTAAGGATTTTTTTTTCCCTTGCTGCTGTCATGATTCTTTCCTTGTCTGTGTATTTTTTGAATTTGACTGTTATAGGCGTTTGTGAAAGTTGGCTTTTGTTGCATTTAAATGAGAGTTCTCTGTGCTTCTTGGATTTTGAAGTCTGTATCCTTCCTTAGATTATGGAAGTTTTCAGCTACAATTTGCTCACATAAAACTTCTGCCTTTTTTTTCCCCTTTGCTTCATCTTCTGGGACATCTATGACGGAAATGTTTTTCCTCTTTGATTAGTCACTGAGTTCTCTAAGTCTTGTATCGTGATCTTTTGCCTTTGTTTCCCTTTTCTTTTTGTGTCATTATTTCCATAATTTTATTTTCTAGATCACTGAGTTGCTGCCATGCTTCATCCATCCTCACTGTCATGGCATCAATTTAAGATTTCATCTCAGTTATAGCATTTTTAAATTTCAGCCTGACTAGATTTTAGTTTCTTTTATCTCTATAGATAGAGATTCTCTCATGCCTTGTATGCTTTTTTCAACCCCAGCTAGTATTTTTATAATCATGGTTTTTAAATTCTAGTTCAGACATCTTACCTGTTTCTGTGTTGATTAAATCCTTGGCAATCATCTTTTCCTGTTCTTTCTTTTGGGGTGAATTCCTCTGTCTGCCACAATCTCCCACTGAAATTATGCACATTTTTGCATTGATCCTCCAATCAATTTCCTAGATGTTCAAAATGGTTTGATGTTGATCTAGCTGTAGTTCGATGAGGGGACCAGTTCAGGGTCCCCTCACTACTCCACCATCTTAACTCCTCCCCCTCCATACTGTTCTGATTACTACAGTTTTGTAGTATACTGTTAAATCTGGCATTATGATACCTACAGCTTCGTTTTTCCTTTCCAAAATTGCATTCACTATTTGGGTCTTTTGTGGCTCCATACAAATTTTAAGATTATTTGTTCTAGCTCTGTGAAAAATGTTGATATTTTGATGGGGATTGCATTGAATCTGTAGATTGCTTTCGGTAGTATGGACATGTTAACAATATTTGTTTCTCCAATTCATGAGCATGAAATTTCTTCCATTTCTTTGTGTTTTCTTCAGTTTCTTTCATCAATGATTTATGGTCTTCATAGTATAGGTTTTTCATGTACTTGATAAAGTTTGTACCTAGGTTCTTCATTCCTTTGGGGGTAGCTGTCAAATTGTTATCTTAATTTCTCTTTCTAGTACTTCATGGTTAGTATATAAAAATCCAACAAATTTATATATATTAATTTTGTATCCTGCATCTTTACTGAATTCATTCATTAGTTTTAGTAGTTTTTTTTGGTGGAATATTTAGGTTTTTAAAGTATTTAATATTATGTCATCTATAAATAGTGAAAGTTTTACTTCTTCCTCACCAATGGAAAGAACAAAAATACACGGAGGCTAAATAACATGCTAGTAACAATGAATAGTCAACCAAGGAATCAAAGAGGAAGTCAAAAAATACATGGAAACAAATGAAAATGAAAACACAATGGTCCAGTATCTTTGGATGCAGCATAAGCTGTTCTAAGAGAGAAGATTATAGCAATATATGCCTACATCAAGAAACAAGAAAAAAAATCAAATAATTAACCTTATACTTAAAGGATCATGAGAAAGAAGAAAAACCAATGCCCAAAGCTAGTAGAAGAAAGGAAATTATGAAGGTTAGAGCAGAAGTAAATGAAATAGAGACAAACAAAAGAAAACAAAACAATAAAACAGATAAATAAATCCAAGAGCTGGTTCATTGAAAAGATAACAAGATTGATAAACTTTTAGCCTGACTCATCAAAAAAAAAAAAGAGGACTCAAATAATAAAATGAGAAATGAAGCAGATGTAACAGCTGATACCACAGAAATGCAAAAGATTATAAGAGAATATTATGAAAAATTATATGCTAACAAATTAGACAACCTAGATAATGGATAAATTCCTAGAAATATATAGTCTTCTAAAACTGAATCAGAAAGAAATAGAAAATTTGAACAGATGAATTTCTAGTGTTGAAATTGAATCAGTAATCAAAAAACTCCCCCTTAAAAAAGTTCAAGACCAGATAGCTTCACAGATGAATTCTACCAAACATTTAAGAGGAGTTAATACCTATTCTTCTCAAGCTATTCCAAAAAATAGAAGAGGAAGGAAAGCTTCCAAATTTATTCTATGAAGCCAGCGTTACCCTGATACTAAAACCAGATAAAGACACCACAACAAAAGAGGCATATATCTTTGATGAATGTAGATGTAGAAATCCTCAACAAAATATTAGCAAACCAAATCCAACAATGTGTTCAAAAATCATTCACCACAATTAATTGAGATTTATTCCAGGGATGTGAAGGTGGTTCAATATGTGCAAATCAATTTATGTGACACGTCACATTAACAAGAGAAAGGATAAAAACCATACAATTACCTCAATAGGTATAGAAAAGGCATTGGCCAAGTGCAAAATCTATTCATGATAAAAACTCTCAATAAAGTGGGTTTAGAGGCAATATACCTCCAAATAATAAATACCATATGTGAAAAATCTTCAACTTAACATCATACTCAATGGTGAAAAGAGAGCTTTCCCTCTAAAGTCAGGAACAAGACAGGGATGTCCACTCTCACTACTTTTACACAACATATTAATGGAAGTCCTAGCCACATCAATCAGATAAGTAAATGAAATAAAAATCATCCAAATTGGTAAGGAAGGATTACTTGTTTCTTTCTTTCTGCCTTGCAACCATCTCCTACTGCCATGCATATGACAACAACACTTAACTCTGAGCCCCAAAATCTAGAAGACAGATCTAAATAGCATGAGAAATTTTTAGGATCTTTCTTCTGAAGATGGATAAATAAGCAGAATAAAGAGGGATAAATAAGCAGAATTACGAAGCTTCATCTGCCTAAAAAGATCTTCCACAAATCATCTACCAATTCTGGCCACATTGCATTAAATAATATTTTCCTGTAAACTTCAAATGAGAGTGTCTAATGCTGTCAATATTTTACACCTTCATATTAATTACTCCACTCTGGCTTCTTTATGGATTTTGAATAAATGAAATATTTCACTGAGGAACAGGGATAATAGAAGAAGTACTGTAGAAAAAGAAGTATTTGATGAGAGGAACCCTTTGTGCACTTATACTATAGAATTATGAGTAGCAGGAGTGCCCCCATGCATCCACTAAGAGGCAGTGAAAGAGTGCTATAAAATAAGTGGAAAGCCACCTATTTTGTAATTTTGCCTGATAACACCAGCCTACATAGTCCAAGCCTGGTTTTGAGTTTGTCAAAGCTTCAGGTGATAATGAATGATATCAGTAACACTTCCTGGTTATTGCCTGGTTCTGTGAATTTTGAAATTAATATTTTTTGTTGTTATGATTCAGTAAAACAGTCATGTCATAGTTGTTTATTTTCTTTAATTTTTTTCTTCATAATGTGCTTAAGCCAATGGATATTTCTAAAAGGCCCTAGGTGGATTTCTCACTCTGGTGAGAAATTTCCAAAGAAAGTTTCCCATACTGGCAATTCTTCATAAAGCTTTCTTCCTAAGATGTTCTTTTTAAATATCCTCTTTTCCTTCTCCCCATTCTACAGAAATGGGAATGTGAAGGCAAAAGCCAACAAATTGTAGCATGAAGTCTAGAAAAATGAGTTACATGTTCCATAGTTGTGTATGAAACATTTCTGACAGTGATTTGTAAAGTAGCATTGACTCGGCCCAGTGATCATGGTGAGAGTATAGACTTTAAGTCAAAATATTAATTTTTAGTCTACAACTGTGTAATCTTGATCTGATAACTAAGGTTCTCTAGGCCTCAGCAATTTCCCCTTGTGTAAAATGTGGTTGTATGATTAGATGATGTTTGATATTTTCTTCCAAGCTATAAATTCAGTGATTTTGAGTATAGAAATCTACAAAGCCACTTAAGGGAAAAAAAATTCCATTCATTTATGAAATATTTTTTGAGCTACTATATACCATATTTCTTAGAAATGAAAAAGCTAAATATCTTAATCCATGTGAGTTATTTTGTTTGTACATATTTAGAGAGAAGAATGTGAAAAATTTACATGAAAAATCAGGAAGTCAGTTTTGGAAATAGATACTTAATACATTGAATCAGCGATTAATGCAACCTCAATTAAATAATGGACTTCCAAATGGAAGGAATTATAACTTTCAGGGCTAAATTATATTTGAGAATACCTACTTTGAGGAGCAAGTTTTTATGCTCTGGAACCATCACTTCAAAATACAGCATCTATTCCATTTCATTCTTCACTTAATAGATTTTCTTTTTGAAAATACGTATTTCTTTCCTATAAAATAAAAAGAAAATTTAAAGATGGCTAGAGGTTTTTTTAGTGATAATACAATTCTGAATGGAAAAATAATATATATGCTTCTATCTGAACAGCCTGAAAGAAAAAGAACTTTTAAATCAAAGAAATTTGCAGGGCTGGGAGTGGTTGTTGATTTATTATTACTATGTGTATCAGTTTTCTAGGGTTACTTGACAAATATTGCAGACTGGGTGGCTTAAATAACAGAAATTTTCTCCGTGGAGGCTAAAAGTCCAAGATCAAGGTATTGGCAGGTTCAGTTTCTTCTGTGGCGTCTTTCCTTGGCTTGTAGATGGCTGCCATCTGACTGTGTTTTCACATAGTCATTCCTTTCTCTGTGTTGTCTGTGCCCTAAATTTCTCTTCTTATTAGGGTGCTAGTCAAATTGGACTAAGGCCTCCTTAACAACCCCACTTTAAATTATTTGCCTCTTTTAGGCCCCATCTCCACATACAATCATATTCTAGGGTACTAGGGGTAAGGATTTCAATATAGGAATTTGGAGGGACACAATTTAGCTCATAACACTATGTTTATTTCCATAATATTAAACATAATTTTTGTTATTCTTACTACTGTTTTGTGCACTAACTATATTTTTATTTTAGTTATATAATTGCTTTGTACATGTGTCAGCTTATCACATTGTGCCAAAGATATAAAATTAATTGCTTCAAAATGAATCTTAATTATGATAATTAAATATTTGCAACACTTTACAGTATTTTATTTTTTTCTTAAACATAACAGAGAATTGGATGCTGTTCACATATCATACATCAGCCAGTAAGCCAGATGTTTTATCATTCTCTATATTAAGGATTTTGTCCTGTTTTGTTTTGGTTTTTGGATAGACTTTTGGATAGACTTTATTGCCTTTAACTTCTGAGACTCCCTTAATTAAAAATTCAATGGACTTTTTACTAGGAATATTATGTATGTATCAGTTGTTTAAACCTGAAATAGAAATCCTAAGAGGGAAAATATTCAAGTCCAGCATGGCCCAGTGCTGAAACACAAAATTGCAACTACTAGAGAATATGTAGTTCAATTAACGGCTGATCTTCCTCTCATGTTGGATCAACTAGCCAAGATATACTCAGCTGGAGAAATCCATCTCAGATGGTTCATCTTTCTTTAAGCAGATGAAGGATCCATAGCAGCATGTCTAGTGATTGCTTCACAGATGCTACTTCTAACCTACAGGGGAATTGTTACACAGAACCCAAAACCCTTCCTTCCACTCCTCTCAGTATCTGAGAAATCTCTTGATACATATAATGTTTTTTAAATGTCCTTAATTTTTCCTTTGATGTACATCAGATTTAGCATCAAAGTTACCTCTGATTATTCTTGTACCATATTGAGACAATTCTGACTCGCAGTAATAAGTTGTAAATAATAAGTTTTAAGACCTCTTGCCATGTCAATGGATTCTTATGTTGAAATGATCTATATTTGAAAAAGGACAGATCCTCAGGGAAAAAAAAAAAACCTTACAAAGACAACAGCTCACATAATCTACCATAAATAGAGGCATTCAAAGCTTTTTTTTAAAATGCTAAAATCATCCACATTATTGTATTACATCTCTATATTATATGCTTACTTTTTTTGTTTCCATGTGTAGGGTAGACATGGCAAATATCTTCTGAATAAAAACAAGAACAAAGTAAAAATTTAAGCAACAAAATACATATTTAAATGCTATGAAAACATGAGGATTTAAAGTCAAAAGTAGCTCTATTCTACATTAAGACAGATATTCACTGACATTTGTCCTCTAGTCAAGTATCCAAATGAGATTTATACAAATCTGACCTACCAGAAAGTTGGAATAGGAAGCACATCATGGTAAAAGAGGTCATACTTTAAGAAAGAAGAGACTCATATAAATCTGTATGGGGTTAGAGGAGAGATATCCCTCTCTAGTTCCATTAGAAACTGATGCTAAGTATTGGGAACAAACCTCTTCAAATTCTACCTACCTCTCAGGACCCTGATCTAATTTCACCTTCTCTGTGTGACACACTGATATCTCAACATTTCCTGAGTGTTGCCCACATGCCAGGAAGAGCACTTGATGCAAAGATACAAACATAAAAAAGAGAGTCTCCAATCTAAATTCCTGGCATCTATTTTCACTCACTTGCTATCTAATCATTTTTTCTATCTATATATAACACTCTAAGTTCTATGACAACAAAATTTCTCTAAGTTTAATTCAATATAGTTTTACTGGCCACAAACTTTGTGGCAGGCCTCATGTTAGGTGTTAAAGATAGACAGAGGTTCTCAAGTAGCTTGCAGTCTAACCTATATAAACCCCAGGGGACTACTACAGTATACATGAATAACCAGTTGGCTATGAAAGTAAATCCTTTAATGCTCTGACTAGATAAAAATGAAATTAAAATGTATATTCTCTTTTTCAAATGTGTCATTTTCTATTTCACATTCTTCAGACTTTGATGATACCACATGAAGAACCCTTAGGTCCAATTCCAATTATACTTTAAATGGACTGTTAACACTGACAAGGATTTTATTATGCCAACCATTGCAACAAGGGGAGAAAAACCTTTAATTTTCTTTTTTTTAATTTTTTAAGGTTTATTTATTTTTGAGAGAGAGAGAGAAAGACAGAGCACAAGTCAGAGAGAGGCAGAGAGAGAGAGGGAGACACAGAATCCGATGCAGGCTCCAGGCTCCAAGCTGTCAGCACAGAGCCCAATGCAGGGCTCAAACTCATGGACTGCAAGATCATGATCTGAGCTGCAGTCGGACACTTAACCAACTGAGCCACTCAGGTGCCCCAAACCTTTCATTTTCTATTTGGGGAAATATTTTGATATCGGTGGTGGTGGTATTGGGATAATGCTATTGGGGATTTCTTGCTGCCTTTAGTGCTTACCATTATACTACTGCCATATGTTATTATGTGTATTATTTGATTTAGTGTCACCTACCTGGATCAATTTCTGTTCCAGGTTTCTGTACGTATTTATTCATTTTGCTTTAAAAGAAAAATCAGGGGCGCCTGGGTGGCGCAGTCGGTTAAGCATCCGACTTCAGCCAGGTCACGATCTCGCGGTCTGTGAGTTCGAGCCCCGCGTCAGGCTCTGGGCTGATGGCTCGGAGCCTGGAGCCTGTTTCCGATTCTGTGTCTCCCTCTCTCTCTGCCCCTCCCCCGTTCATGCTCTGTCTCTCTCTGTCCCAAAAATAAATAAAAAATGTTGAAAAAAAAATTTAAAAAAAATAAAAAAATAAAAAAAAATAAAAGAAAAATCAGCAATTGAATTGACAGTGATAGACACATCAGTAGCACCATTCTTAAGAGATATAGAGAAATAATTTCTCTCCCCTTAAAGACTGTGACTTATCCTCCACCACAATGCCTTTTAAATGCTATTCAACAACAGCAGACTACTGACCATTGAACAGTTGACTGCTACCTAGGATGTGTTTTCAGTTGTTGGCTTTTCTAAGTAATTACTTGCTAGAAAGGAAGGGGAATGGATGAAAATATCTATTTTGACACCTCTTGAAATGGAAGTATTAGTTGGCTGTATCTGTTACATCACCCTGCACCCATCCAGCATCACTAATCACAATGCTAAGTGACCTTTTACTTTACTCGGCATTAAGCTTGTGTTGCTTGACCTTTGAGCCTCAAGCAGGCCTTTCTCCAGCCCCCTGCTGCATCTTTAGTACTAAACTCCTGAATCATTATCCATCCTGAAGATCTGCCTTGCCTTAGAGGTACTCTGACATTTTCTAAGACTTCCTATTGGACTTTGCAGACATTTCCAGATCATGACAGTGTCATTTGATATCTTGGTTTTAAACATCATCAGAGTGGCTTGTACTGAAGAACCTGAACTAAAAAGAAAGTGGCAAATAAAAACAACAAGGCTATTTCCTCTGTGTTTATTAAGATAGCACGGAAAAAAATAATTTTTATTAGGAATACAGCCATAAAATCATAATTTTTTTTCAAGTGATCATAGTATGAAATAGAAAGGCAACAGTACAAAAGATACAAAGTGGCTCATTTGAAAGAGGGTTTATCTTTAGATAAGCCTTGCAGTTAATAACACCAATTATAATAAAACTTTATGGTTACCTGATAAGCTATTGTTTATTAACTAATTTTACCATATCTTAATCATCAGAAGAAACCTGTAAACATATAAGATAAAACTACACTCCTCATTTTGCAGGTGAGGAGACTGAGGATTCAAGACGTTAAATGATTCATTTCTATTTCTTGGCTGGCATGATGCTGAGCAAACTTTGAGCCTAGGATCTCCAAATCCAAATTGTATGCTGTTTCCACTATATCATGCTGCATCTACTTATAACATGATATTTGAGTCAGATTATTTAGGAACTTTAATTGACAAAGCAACATATATTCAGACTAGAACTTAAAACCAGAGTAGATATTAAGTCAAGTCTATAATTGTTCAATTCATTTTTTTGAAGGCTGTAGGCAAGGGAGATACCTAAGTTATAATTACCTACTCCAACATAGCCACTTTGTGAAATGCATTCACACAGACACACCCAAAAGTAAGTATAGTTGGATTGTGCCAATTAATTTTGTATTACTCCAAAAAATACCTCAAACTTCACAATTCTGTTTCCTTCACACACTAAATTAGCTACAACAGAGTTTCAAAATCATGTCTTCATTATTTTATGTTGAAATGTCTGTGGGAAAATCACCATTCTGCTAATTTATTTTTTCTTAATTCATAATAAGCCCTGATACAATTGAAACATATCTGAAAAGACTGGAAATCTATTTTATTTATCTTAAAATCTGTAAAGGGAGTCTTATAAAAATTAATAAGGCTTCCTTGAGTAGGAAATATAAGTTTTAAAAATGAAGTAATGATAAACATTAAGCTCTTTAAATATGTAAGAGGGATATAGAATTAGAAAGCAACCTGGGGGGGGATCAATTGGAAGGATCGATGACAATGATAGTAAATGTATTTGAGGATATTTGGCAGATTAATCCTTCAGTTTTATGCCTTCAGAGACTGGAGTCAGTAGAATGTCTAAATATAGGCTTATATTACCATCTACTTTTTATCAACACTGTGAAGGGTGAAATTAAGAAAAAAAAAACTATCACTATATGAAGCACTTGTTTAATTTAAGGATAATTTTACATTTAATATTTCTCCTTCTATTTCAAACATTATTACTTTAATTACTTCGAGGAAGTAGTTTATTCTATCAATAAGTTAAGGAAACCTAAATAGGAGTTTTCAGTTGACACTCAACTGTTCTGAGTTCACCGAAGGTGAAATGTCAATCTGCTAGGGATAAACTGCAGGAAGCTCTCTTGAAGCTTGTGAGTGGGCAGAGAAGTGGCAGATTAGCTTACATGTGGGTAAGGTAATGCAGTTATGGGAAAAAATGAAGGTTAAATAAGCCAGGGTGCATTCATAGGCTGGCAGGCTCCTATTTCTCAGTTCCAATCTTGAAAAGGAATCTTGGAGTAACTGGTAACTGTTCCCTAAAAAAATTAGTTCAAGAAGTTACTATACCCACAAAGGTCAACATTCTGCTGGTCAGTGTCTGGAAAGAGATTGGTATCCAAACAGAAGACAGGCTACTTCCTTAGTACAACATTAGGGTCCTCCAGACTTAATGAAATATAATTCTGGTTGCTCCTTCTTTTTAAAAAGTTGCTGCTGCTATTTAAGACGAGAAAACATTTGTAATGAACCAGCAAGTAGTGAGGCTACTTGTGAAAGGCTAAAAAATTAGGGCTCTTCTGTTAGGAAGGATAATGGTTGAGTGAGGCTATGCTCAGAATCCATCAAACCATGACATCATAACAGGTTTGGATAGGACATATGCAAACCTGTTTACCAAACCCAAGAGTATCGAAACTGAGTATCCTTGAAACATTACAGTGGTAAACAATGGGGAAAGGGAATTATTATACATGACTTATGGAATAAGTTACCCCAGAAGTTGTAAAGAAATAGCACATTTTAAATAGAAAAGTAATTCAGGTCGGGGCACCTGGGTCACTCAGTCAGTTAAGCATCCAACTTAGGCTCAGGTCATGATCTCACAGTTTGTGAGTTAGAGCCCTCTGACAGGCTCTGTGCTGACAGCTCAGAGCCTGGAGCCTGTTTCGGAATCTGTGACTCCCTCTCTCTGCCCTCCCCTGCTCATGCTCTGTCTCTGTCTCTCAAAAAATAAATAAATGTTAAAAAATGGTTTAAGTAATTCAGGTCAATTTGTGCACTGTAAACCCATTGTTAACAAGTAGAAGGTTAGAGAAGCCGAGGACACACCACTCCTTTCTACAGAGGTGACTCTCACCAGAAATAGATTTGTGAGGCCAAATAGATTATGAGTATGGTATTCTTTAGGTTTTTAGTTTAAAAATTTATTAAAAATTAAAAGTGTATTAAAAGGGTTAGTATTGAAGATGGTAATACATTTATGGATTACAAAGCTCCTTGTTCTTGTTCTACTTTTGACTTCACATTTGTTTATATTAAAACACCATCCTGTCAAATTCACAGACTTAGAAATTCAGGCACAGTGCTTATGGAGGTCATATGGTGTAGTGGTTCAGGTTATAGACTTAGAAACTTCATTGAGGTCTACTGCTTATTAACTGCATGATCTTGAGCAAGCTTTTTTTTTTAAGTTTATTTATTTACTTTTGAGAGAGAAAGTGCAAGTAGGGGAGGGGCAGAGAAAGAGTGAGAGAGAGAATCACAATCAGGCCCCACACTGTCAGTGCAATCCCAACCTGGGGTTCAAACCCACAAACCATGAGGTCATGACCTGAGCCTGAAGGTTAACCGGTGGAGCGCCCCAGGCACCCTGAGCAAGTTTTTAATTTCTTGGAGCATACTATTCATTTGTAAAATGGCTTCATAATACCTACCCTATAGGATTGTTTGAAGAATCATTGATATGTAAGATATGCAAGTCACTTAACAAAGTGCATGGCACCTAGTAAATACTAAATAAATGGCAGTTCTTAGTATTACTGTGGGCTTTGAAGCTATGTGTATTACCCTGTATTCAAAAGCTTGTAACAGATGTGATGGATAAGGTGTGCCTACGTTTTCCTAATATGATTTTTTAAAGTTTTTTGACCATTTTGAATATAAATAGCTTTTTGGAAATGTAAATGACACAGTAAAGCATCTAAGTGTGATAAATTTACTTATATGGATGGATTCAAATTGCATATGGCTTAAAATAATGTCTTCATGAAGAACTACTGCTTTCTTCCCCCACCACCCCATTTTGCAAAAACAGTTTTGTTCAAATTCTCACAAATATCCTTGGCATCATTGTTTCTGTAAGCTTGAGAACCAATTTGGAGTCACCTAACAGTTTTCTGGAACACACTATATTCATGTTCATCTAAATTGTTAGGTAGAAAGCGATACAACACTAATAGGTGCATCACTGTCATCTTGATCTCAAGCCATAAATATCCATTTGCATAGTACTAGGTAAATTGATTATCCAATTCGTTCTAAATGTATTTTTTATCTTCTCTAGGTATGTACTGCATTGCAATTTTAAGTGATCTTTCAAAGTCTTTTTTACAATGATATAATAAGATTAATATTGTGAAGTCACACCCCCTAAATAATCCTTAGGTCTATGTTACATTTCATTGTCTTTAATCCCCCACCCCAATTCTGTAAATGTGCCTCTATAATCACCTAAAACTCATATTTTTAAGTTTATTTTATTTTGAGAGAGAGCATGTGTGCGCACACACACACAAGTGGGGGAGAGGCAGAAAGAGAGGGAAAGAATCCCAAGCAGGCTGCATGCTGTTAGCACACAACCCGACATGGGGCTCAAACCCAAGACCTGTGAGACCATGACCTGAGCCAAAATCAAGAGTCAGACACTTAACCAACTGAACCACCCAGGCACCCCTCACCTAAAACTTATATTAATTGAGGTCCCATACTGAGTTCTTCAAAGAACACTTTAATATTAAAAATAAAATAATTTAGATAAGGTACTTATAATTAAAGAATTTGTAAGGACTTGAATATAAGATAGTTTCCTTTTTCTGAGATATAAGTGGAGTGAGGAGGCATGCCTTATATTTAGGAAGATAGGAATATATATTTTCTTCAGTTACATCCAATCATATAACTTTGAAAGCATTCATATTTCTTATTTTTATTCATTCCCTATATGTGCTAAGTGCTGGGATGATCCAACATATATGGGACAATATTTTTGGTGTTATAAGAATTTTCAGACCTTGGGGAATATTTAATTCAAGAAAAAATATTGAACACCTATTATTTACAAAGCATTTGCAGAAAAATGTGAGTTCCAGCCCCTGTCCTCAATAGCTTACAAGCTATTCAAAAGAGGATAAAACAAATAAGCAATTCTTAACTGAGAAAATAAAGAAACTACAAGCTGCTTCGGGGTTCAAATATTGGAGAAGCCATATTCAGTTGAGAAATATTAGAAAAAAGCTTTAGGAAGTCAGTCATATTTAAGATAAAGTGTATAAGATGTGTAAGATAGGCACTCAGAGTAGAATAGTGAGAAAGGGGACCAGAGCCTAATGAGGATGGTGAAATGACATGAGCAAAAGGCTTGGTAGAAGAAAAGCAAGAAAGGATATTCAAGAACAATGAGCAGTCCATTTAGATGTAATGTAGAATGTATGGAAACAATGACAAAATAAGGCTGGGCTGTGAATGAGATTAAGCCAGATTATAAAAGCTTTGTAGGCTATTCTCAAAAAGTTTATTTTTAGCCTGTAATCAATAAATAGAGATTTACTAACTAATGACTGGATTATACGGTCAGGTGTGTATTTTAGTTATCTTCCTAAATTGATTTTAAAACTGTGACTGCACATAGAGCTTGGAGTTAAGGCCACTGGCTGCCTGAGGAACCCACAAATAGTATACTACATGAGGGGCAAGTCTTTCACTAACACCACAAGTGTCTCTGGCCCAATGAATGGAGTTTGATAGTAATTCTTGCTACATGTAAAATTTACAAAAACAATTTAAAAAGATAACTGTGAGGAGACCAAAGTCATCTGGGGGAGAAAAGAATAGAATGAGAAAACTTTCAGAGATTTATCAGAGGAATTGAAGACCATTTGGATATTGGGTTTCAAAGCATCAAAGAATTGACACTGATTAGATATATAGCTATACCATTTAGTTATACAGTTTTGGTGCAGTAATCAGCAAATTAGATCATGTTGATATTGAACATAATTTGTGAGGGGCTTACAGACATGGTTCATGAGGCTGTTCACATAAGGAGAAAAAAGAGGTGAAGAGAGGAAGTCTACGTGGATTAAAACATACGCAATAAATCATCACACAGAAAAACACACTTTTCGCCTACAGGTAAAAAATTCAAATTAAAATAACAGTAAGGGGGTGCCTGGGTAGCTCAGTTCATTAAGCGTCTTGGCCCTTGATTTTGGCTCAGCTCATGATCTCACGGTTCATGAGTTCAAGCCCTGCATCAGGCTCTGTGCTGGCAATGTAGAGAGTGCTGTCTCTCTCTCTCTCTCTCTTTAAAATTTGTTTAATGTTTATTTTTGAGAGAGAGACAGAGCATGAGTGGGGGAGGGTCAAAGTCTCTCTTTCAAAGTAAATAAATTTTTAAAAACTTTAAAAATTAATTAACAGTAAGCTAGAAACATATAGCTATTAGAATGTCTAAGCACAAAGTGAGGTGTTGGGATTGCTGTAGATAAACAGGTAACAGTTTGATGGTGGTTCTGTTGCATGACAATTCACAAAACACGAAACAATGTTAAGTGAAAGAATTAGATCACAAGAGAGTATATAAACACTGATTATATATATAATGCATGTATGTTGACACATATTGGAAAAGAATTTGAAGGAATATAAGTAGTTTAATGTTCATTTGCATTTTCTTTCTGGAACAGTTATTTAAGTGCATTGTAATTTGAAAAGAATGAAATGAAAAATGATTCCTCATCATACCCCTAAAACACATACACATATACACATATATGCAAATAGATTGTGGTAAAATATGTTCAGTGTTTGAGATGTTGCAACATTATCTATAAATCAGGGATGTAATTGAAGTTGTAGTTGCTTTCATTATCTTCCATAAGTCTGATGAGGCATTTCTGGATCACCGTTTATTATAGTAATGAGAAATCTTTTCATCATAAATCCTGACAATCTGCATTTTATATCTTTCCTCAGTATAAATTCTTTGCCCCTACTAAATAAATACACAAAGGGTAAAGCTTGCTATTGCTTAGTTTCTCTACCTTCCTCTCAATACTCAGTAGCTCATATCTTAACCTTTACCTGTCAGTTGATAGTTTTTCTCCCCTCCACCAGATTGGCACATACAACTAAGTTTCACTTTTATATGTAGCTAACATGGAATGAATTGAATGCCTATTATATGTCACCCATTGTTCCCTGGTACTCTACAGAGATTTTATCTTATCTTGATAGTAAGCATGTGAGGTCTGAAATATTATACCTATTCTTGCTTGACAAAAACTAGGCATCAGTCCAATAGGCCATTCTCTTCAAGGCCTAGGGCATTGCTCTTTCTTTTCTACCATGGTGCTTTCAAGTGTCTAGTTCCCAACAAAAAGAAGGCATGCTGTGTGTTATGGCTCATAATGTAGTTTTTAACATATACAATGCATTTTTAGAGAGAAGCATATTTTTTAAAAAATTTTAATGTTTATTTATTTTGGAGAAAGAGACAGAACATGAACAGGGGAAGGGCAGAGAGAGATGGAGACACAGAATCTGAAGCAGACTCCAGTTCTGAACTGTCAGCACAGAGCCTGACATGGGGCCTGAACTCATGAACCATGAGATCATGACCTGAGCCAAAGTCAGACACTCAACTGACTGAGCCACCCAGACCTCCATAGAAAGCAGCATATTTTTAAGAGAGATCTTTTTTTCAAAAAAAAAAAAAAAAGGTATGCTGTTTTTCCTCATTTAATGTATACTATTGATATAAAATTATAATGGTATATAGAAGACTTGATACAAAGCAATGCAAAATTATATAAGCAATTTAAATAGAATCCAAACATGAAGCAAAATTATCTACTTTGATGATTTCAATTAAATAAAACTTATGAGCTGATAAAAATTTTGAAGTTTTATTTTATTTAAATTGGTGTGTGATGTTGTCATGGTGACTAATTACAACAGGAAATTAACATACCATTTCATAATACAACACATAAGGCAAACAAAGAAACTTTTGAAATAAAATGTGGGAAATCATAAATAACAAGCTATAAGAACTAAATGGAAGCATCAAGGAGTGATTAGTACAATAAAGTATATAAACTTTGAGAATGTTTTCCAATTCATCATATATTATTAAGGCTGCATTGGGATGATTGCAATGCTAGCTTCATGTTCTACTGAAATGTTACTGAGATTAGAAATGTACACAATATGATAACTGATATTTTAAGGTGGGGGAAGGAAGGGCTACTATGAATCATGTAGAAAAATGAATTGAAAAACTGTCTTGTTTGACAAAAGAAAAGGAAGAGTCTGGGAGGAAAGGCAAATATTGTAGGAATAGCAAATGTGAATATAATATAATGAGATTCATATATGTAAACCATTAACTGATGATAAAGAGTAATCTAAACAGAGTACCATTCCAGGAAAGGGAGTATCTGTGTACACAGCATGGATCTCTGCCCTGCCCTACTTCTAAGCATCTAACATATTCTCATAGTCATTTCTTCTGTATTGTGATTTTTTCAAGTGAAGCACTTTTAGATGTCCCATGTGGTTTAAAACAAATCAGAAATTCATGTCCCAAATGTTTCGTTAGTCAGAATAATTAAGTTGATCAATTCTGGGAGCAGCGGAAGCAAAATAATGGGGTCATTGAAGCAGTCAGGCTCTAATGGGAACTTGAATTCGTTCAGATATCAAATCTAGTAGTCGTTCTACACCTGTATGCACAGACCCATTGAGCAAATTCACATTAAAGGTTTAGTGGAACATTTTCAATGTTGTGGTCCAAAGGGACTTGCTACTGTTTTACAAGAAAACACTGAATATTTTTTTACAATATGTCTTTTTGTGTGTGTGATGGGTTAACTAAGTTCTGTATGTGTATGTTGGCACCCGATCCCTACGTAGGGAGGGAAAAAAGAGAGATATGCATAACTGGGAATGGTTTTCTTACTATTTAAAGATAAAATAAAAATGTGCTCCAGCATTTGCTACCTGGAGGCAATAATACAATATGAGGGAACTAACTAGATTGGGGGAAGGTAGAGTTTTATCAAACAACCTATGCAACCTAGTATAAATGAGGATCATTTCACCCTTTCCCTTCATAAAACAAAATGGTATCAAGCATGATTTTGCTTATTTAAGGAGAAAGCAGCAATTAGGCATTCTGTATAGTAATGCAGTGTTTCATTTCTCTTATGTCACTATATGACTGTAGTAGCAAACTGACTGTTTTTATTCTTTTATATCTAAGGAGAGTTGACAGACGCAAAATTTTTTAAAAATCTAAAGAATGGAAAGATGAATTTAACTGTGTCCTGTAGTGACCATTGAACTAACAGATCTTCAATAGAACTCTCTCATTGGAGACTGCAAAACACACAGGAAAAATAAAAGATTTGCAGTATATCCTGAACTATGAAGGACAGATATGACCAGCCGTCTTTATGAAAAAAAATAATCAAAACTGAATTAACTTACCTAAAGAATAGTTTTAATACACAAACACAGTTATTTGTAAACATTATGCTCTAATATTTTTACTTTGTGGATAAACAAAAGAACATTCTTATTTGTATATTTATTCTAATATATTCTAGGCACCAAGGAAAACAGGATGCAAATGACAATTCCTGTGTTTCTAGAGCTCATGGTAAAGTGGAGGAGACAGCATAAGAACAGTCACAGTATAAAGTTCAAGCTGAATTAGTAAGAGTTTCTGGGGAAAGGAAAGGAAAAAGGAAGAGAAATATGTCTCAAGAAAGGGAGCAGCATTTGTGGAGGCAATGGGAAAGCGTGATATATCCAAGGAAGAGACACAAGTTCAGCATTACTAAAGCATAGGTATGAAAAGCTGGTAAAATGAATTGTCGTGAAAGACCTTGGGTACTAAGGCGTTTGATTTTTTTTTTTTATTGCTTGGGTGATAAGGAGACATTTCCAGCTTCTTTTCAAGAATCTCCTAACAACATGGAAGGTTGATGGGGTGGTGATAAAGGTAGAAGTAGGAGAGATTCAAAAGGGGTCTATTATAAGAGCCTACACAATGGAAGAATGCCAGACCTAGAACAGTGGCAGTGGAGATGATGATGATGAAGAAATTGATCCAAGAATGCTTCAAGGAGTGAGAAAGAACTTAACTTATTGAGCAGTTGGATTTGAGGGTGGAAAAAAGGAAGAAGTCCAGGGTGATGGTTTGGGGTATTTCGGCTTTTTGTTTTCATTTTTATGACTTGGTGTATGATGGCTCTATTAGTTTTCTAGGCTTGCTGTAACAAAGTACCACAAACTAAGTTTCTTAAACAACAGAAATTTAATGTCTCATACTTTAGAAGGATATAAATCCAAGATCAAGGTATAAGTAGGGCCATGCTCCCTCTGAAGGTGCTAGGGAAGGACCTTTTCCAGGTCTCTCTCTCAGCTTCCAGTGGTTTGCTGGCAATATTTGGCATTCTTTGGCTTGTAAAAGCATTGCCCTCAACTCTGCCTTCATCTTTATATGGCATCCAACATTTATGAGGGTCTATTTTTAAATTTATCCTTTTTATTTTTTAATTTTTTTAAAATATGAAATGTATTGTCAGATTGGTTTCCATACAACACCCAGTCAGTGCTCATCCCAACAGGTGCCCTCCTCAATGCCCATCACTCATTTTCTGCTCCCTCCCACTCCCCATCAACCCTCAGTTTATTCTCAGTTTTTAAGAGTCTCTTATGGTTTGGCTCTCTCCCTCTCTAACTTTTTTTTCTTTCCCCTCCCTCCCACTCCCCATCAACCCTCAGTTTATTCTGTTATTAAGAGTCTGATATGGTTTGGCTCTCTCCCTAACATTTTTTTTCCTTCCCCTCCCCCATGGTCTTCTGTTAAGTTTCTCAGAATCCACATAAGAGTGAAAACATATGGTATCTGTCTTTCTCTGTATGACTTATTTCACTTAGCATAACACTATCCAGTACCATCCACATTTCTACAAAAGGCCACATTTCATTCTTTCTCATTGCCAAGTAGTATTCCTTTGTATATATAAACCACAATTTCTTTCTCCATTCAGCAGTTGATGGACAATTTAGGCTCTTTCCATAATTTGGCTATTGTTGAAAGTGCTGCTATAAACATTTGGGTACAAGTGCCCCTATGCATCAGCACTCCTGTATCCCTTGGGTGAATTCCTAGTAGTGCTATTGCTGGGTCATAGGGTAGATCTATTTTTAATTTTTTGACGAACCTCCACACTGTTTTTCAGAGCAGCTGTACCAGTTTGCATTCCCACCAACAGTGCAAAAGGGTTCCCATTTCTTCACATCCTCTCCAGCATCTATACTCTCCTGATTTGTTCATTTTAGCCACTCTGACTGGTGTGAGGTGGTATCTCAGTGTGGTTTTTGATTTGTATTTCCCTGATGGGGAGTGATGTTGAGGATCTGTTCATTTGCCTGATGGCCATCTGGACATCTTCTTTAGAGAAGTGTCTATTCATGTTTTCTGCCCATTTCTTCACTGGATTATTTCTTTTTCGACTGTTGAGTTTGGTGAGTTCTTTATAGATTTTGGATACTAGTCCTTTATCTGATATGTCATTTGTAAATATCTTTTCCCATTCCGTCAGTTGTCTTTTAGTTTCATTGATTGTTTCCTTGGCAGTGCAGAAGCTTCTTATCTTCATGAGGTCCCAACAGTTCATTTTTGCTTTTAATTCCCTTGCCTTTGGAGATGTGTCAAGTAAGAAATTGCTACAGCTGAGGTCAGAGAGGTTTTTTCCTGCTTTCTCCTCTAGGATTTTCATAGTTTCCTGTCTTACATTCAGGTCCTTTATCCATTTTGAGTTTATCTTTGTAAATAGTGTAAGAAAGTGGTCTAGTTTCATTCTTCTGCCTGTTGCTGTCCAGCTCTCCCAACACCATTTGTTAAAGATACTGTCTTTTTTCCATTGGATATTCTTTCCTGCACTGTCAAAGATTAATTGGCCATACTTTTGTGGGTGCAATTCTGGAGTCTCTATGTTATTCCATTGGTCTATGTGTCTGTTTTTGTGCCAATACCATGCTGTCTTGATGATTACAGCTTTGGAGTAGAGGCTAAAGTCTGGGATTGGGATGCCTCCTGCTTTGGTCTTCTTCAAAATTACTTTGGCTATTCGGGGTCTTTTGTGGTTCCATACAAATTTTAGGATTGCTTGTTCTAGCTTCGGGAAGAATGCTGGTGCAATTTTGATTGGGATTGCATTGAATGTGTAGATAGCTTTGGGTAGTATTGACATCCTAACAATATTTATTCTTCCAATCCATGAGCAGGGAATGTTTTTCCATTTCTTTATATCTTCTTCAATTTCCTTCATAAGCTTTCTATAGTATTCAGCATACAGATCTTTTACATCTTTGGTTAGGTTTATTCCTAGGTATTTTATGATTCTTGGTGCAATTGTGAATGGGATTCTTTATTTGTCTTCCTACTGCGTCATTATTAGTGTATAAGAATGCAATTGATTTCTGTACATTGATTTTGTATCCTGCGACTTTGCTGAATTCATGTATTAGTTCTAGCAGACTTTTGGTGGAGTCTATCGGATTTTCCATGTATAATATCATGTCATCTGCAAAAAGTGAAAGCTTGACTTCATCTTTGCCAATTTTGATGCCTTTGATTTCCTTTTGTTGTCTGATTGCTGATGAACTTCCAACATTATGTTAAACAACAGCAGTGAGAGTGGACATCCCTGTCATGTTCCTTGTCTCAGGGGGAAAGCTCTCAGCTTTTCCCCATTGAGGATATTATCTGTGGGCTTTTCATAAATAGCTTTTATGATGTTTATGTATGTTCCTTCCATCCTGCCTTTCTCGAGGGTTTTTATTAAGAAAGGATGCTGAATTTTGTCAAATGCTTTTTCTGCATCGATTGACAGGAACATATGGTTCTTTTCTTTTGTTAATGTGATGCATCACATTGATTGATTTACAAATATTTATCCAGCCCTGCATCCCAGGAATGAATCCCACTAGATCATGGTGAATAATTCTTTTTATATGCTGTTGAATTCAATTTGCTAGTATTGAATTCAATTTGTTAGCATTGAATTCAATTTGCTAGTATCTCTTGTTGAGAATTTTTGCATCCACATTCATCAGGGATATTGGCCTATAGTTCTCTTTTTTTTCTGGGTCTCTGTCTTGTTTGGGAATCAAAGGAATGCTGGCTTCATAGAATGAGTCTGGAAGTTTTCCTTTACTTTCTATTTTTGGGAAGAGCTTGAGAAGGATAAGTATTATCTTTACTTTACATGTGTGGTAGAATTCCCCAGGGAAGGCATCTGGTGCTGAACTCATATTTGTTGGGAGATTTTTGATAACTGATTCAATTTCTTCACTTGTAATGGGTGTGTTCAAGTTTTCTATTTCTTCCTGTTTGAGTTTTGGAAGTGTAGGGTGCTTAGGAATTTGTCCATTTCTTCCAGGTTGTCCAGTTTTTTGGCATATAGTTTTTCATAGTATTCCCTGATAATTGCCTGTATTTCTGAGGGATTGGTTGTAATAATTCCATTTTAGTTTGTGATTTTATCTATTTGGGTCCTCTCCCTTTTCTTTTTGAGAAGCCCGGCT
Source organism: Panthera pardus (assembly GCF_024362965.1). Taxonomy (NCBI): domain Eukaryota; kingdom Metazoa; phylum Chordata; class Mammalia; order Carnivora; family Felidae; genus Panthera; species Panthera pardus. The sequence goes on along the minus strand of NW_026526843.1, from coordinate 49,669,024 downwards.
AAAAGTTTATCAATTTTGTTTATTTTTTCAGGAAAACACCTCTTGGTTTCATTGATCTGCTCTAGAGTGTTTTTTTTTTTTTTTTTAGATTCTATATTGTTTATTTCTGCTCTGATCTTTATTATTTCTCTTCTTTTGCTGGGTTTGGGGTGTCTTTGCTGTTCTACTTCTATTTCCTTTAGGTGTGCTGTTAGATTTTGTATTTGGGATTTTTCTTGTTTCTTGAGATAGGCCTGGATTGCAATGTATTTTCTTCTCAGGACTGCCTTCGCTGCATCCCAAAGCATTTGGATTGTTGTCTTTTCATTTTCATTTGTTTCCATATATTTTTTAATTTCTTCTCTAATTGCCTGCTTGAACCATTCGTTCTTTAGTAGGGTGTTCTTTAACCTCCATGCTTTTGGAGGTTTTCCAGACTTTTTCCTGTGGTTGATTTCAAGTTTCATAGCATTGTGACCCAAAAGTGTGCATGGTATGATCTCAATTCTTTTATACCTATTAAGTGCTGTTTTGTGGCCCTGTATGTGATCTATCTTGGAGAATGTTCCATGTGCACTCGAGAAATTATATTCTGTTGCTTTGGGATGCAGAGTTCTAAATATACCTGTCAAGTCCATCTGATCCAATGTATCATTCAGGGCCTTTGTTTCTTTATTGATTCTCTGTCTAGATGATCTATTCATAGTTGTAAGTGGAGTATTAAAGTCTCCTGCAATACCACATTCTTATCAGTAAGGTTGCTTTATGTTTGTGATTAATTATTCTATATATTTGGGGGCTTTCACAATCAGTGCATAGACATTTATAGTTGTTAGCTCTTCCTGATGGATAGACCCTGTAATTATTATATAATGCCCTTCTTCATCTCTTGTTATAGCCTTTAATTTAAAGTCTAGTTTGTCTGATATAAGTATGGCTACTCCAGCTGTCTTTTGACTTCCAGTAGCATGACAGATAGTTCTCCATCCCCTCACTTTCAGTCTGAAGGTGGCCTCAGGTCTGAAATGAATCTCTTGTAGACAGCAAATAGATGGTTCTTGTTTTCTTATCCATTCTGATACCCATGTCTTTTGGTTGGAGTATTTAGTCCATTTACATTCAGTGTTACTATTGAAACATATGGGTTTAGAGTCATTGTGATGTCTGTAGGTTTCATGCTTGTATTGATTGATGTCTCTGGCACTTTATGGTCCTTGCAACATTTCACTCACAGAGTCCCCCTTAGGATCTCTTGTAGGGCTGGTTTAGTGGTGATGAATTCCTTCAGGTTTTGTTTGTTTGAGAAAACCTTTATCTCTTCTTCTATTCTGAATGAAAGACTTGCTGCATAAAGGGTTCTCAGCTGCATATTTTTCCTGTTCATCACATTGAAGATTTCCTGCCATTCCTTTCTGGCCTGCCAAGTTTAAGTAGATAGGTCTGCTACGACCCTTATGTGTCTACCTTTGTATGTTAAGGCCTGTTTATCCCTAGCTTTTTTCAGAATTATCTCTTATCCTTGTATTTTCCAGTTCTACTGTGATAATTCGTGCAGAAGATCGATTTAAGTTATGTCTGAAAGGAGTTCTCTGTGCCTCTTGGATTTTAGTGCCTGCTTTCTTCCCCACATTGGGGAAGTTCTCAGTTATGATTTGTTCAAGTACACCTTCAGCCCGTTTCTCTCTCTCCTTTTCTTCTGGAATTCCTATTATATGGATATTGTTCCATTTCATTGCATCATTTTGTTCCCTAATTCTCCCCTCATATTCCTGGATTTTTTTATCTCTCTTTTTCTCAGCTTCCTCTTTTTCCATAATTTTATCTTCTAATTCACCTATTCTCTCCTCTGCCTCTTCAATCCATGCTATGGCTGCCTCCATTTTATTTTGCACCTCATTTATAGCATTTTTTAGTCCATCATGACTATTTTTTAGTTCCTTGGTCTCTGTAGCAATAGATCTCTGCTGTCCTGTATGCTTTTTTTCAAGCCCAGTAATTAATTTTATGACTATTATTCTAAATTCTTGTTCCATTTTATTGCTTAAATTGGTTTTGATCAATTCGTTAGCTGGAGTTTGTTTTGAGAAGTTTTCCATTTGGTCATTTTGGGTAGTCCCTGTGGTAGCTCCAAACTGCAAGGCACTTTTCCTGTGCTGTCTGGAGAAACTTGTATTGGTGAGTGGGGCCACAGTCAGACCTGATGTCTGCCCCCAACCCACCACTAGGGCCACAGTCAGACTTGTGTGTACCTTGTCTTCCCCTCTCCCAGTGGCAGTACTTACTCTGGAGTGGTGTATCCCCTGTCTGTGCTGCTTGCACACTGCCAGGCATGTGGTGCTTCTTCGATGGGATCTGGCCAAGGTTGTATTAGACTGAGTGGATCCGCAAGGTGCACAGGAGTGGGAGGAGCAGGCTTAGATAGCTTTGCTATGGGTGGTCCCCTGCAGAAGGGGTCTTGCAGCACCAGGAGGGAGGCAGGCCTGTCAGAGGGATGGATCCACAGAAGCACATTGTAGGGCTTTCGCGAGGTGCAAGCAAGTTCGGTGATGGGAACTGATTCCCTTTGTAATTTCAGCTGGGGAATGGGAGAGGAAAATGGCTCTTGCCTGCACCTCTCTTCCCCCACCGAGCTCTGTCCTTCCAGGACTCAACAACTCTCCCTCCCGGCGTCCTCTCACCCCCCCCTATCTCCGAGAGCAGACTTTTAACATTACAGATGTTAAGTCCCACTGGCTGTCAGAACTCACACAGTTTGGCCCTTCCACTTTTGCAAGCCAGACTTTGGGGGCTCTGCCTTTCCCGGTGGGCTGCCCCTCCACCGCCTGGCTCCCTCGCGCCAGTTGTGTAGCACGCACCACCTCTCTGCCCTTCCTATGCTCTTCCGTGGACCTCTTGTCTATGCTTGGCTCTGGAGAGGCTGTTCTGCTAGTCTTCTGTCAGTTTTCTGGGTTATTTAGGCCGATGTGGGTGGAATCTAAGTGATCAGCAGGAAGAGGTGATCCCGGTGTCCTCCTATGCTGCTATCTTTTGACATATCCCTGGAGACTTTACTGTTTGAAGGAGAGCAAATTTCTCCTTTTTATAAGAACACCAGTCATATTGGATTATACCTTACCCTAATGACTTCATTTTAACTTGATCACCTCTGTAAAGACCCTATTTTCAAATAAAGACACATTCTAAGGTAATACAGGGGCTAGAGCTTCAACATAAGAATTTGGGGTGGGGACCCAATGCAATCCATTCATGATTCCATTCATCAAAATAAGGAGATGTGAACAGGAGAGAATAGCATCAAAGTAAAGGAAATCATTTCATTTTGTATCTTAAACGTGAAGTCAATTGAGAGCAATCAGGAAAAATATTTAGAAGGTGAATGAAGCTGTAGCCTAGAGCCCAGGGAATGTAGAATTGAGATCCATTAGCATAAAGGAGGTAGAGTACTAAAAGTTTTGCAAGTGGATGAATATCTCCATAGAGAATTCCACATGGGAAGTATATAGAATAATATGGGAAAGGGCAAAGAATAAAACTCTGAAAATTACTAACACATAAGGAACAAGGAAAAGAATGGTAGTTTATAATAGAAACAGAAAAGGATCAGGCAAAGAGGTAATTTGAAAATTAAGAAAGAGTAGTAATATGCAAACCGAGAGAGGAGAGAGTTTTGTGGAAGAAATAATTGTCAACAATATAATGTGCTATAGTGAGGTCAAAGAAAATATTAACTGAAATAAAAGTCCTAATCCTTAAGGCAAGAATGAGGTGTTGATTCAGAATAGGCCTATTCATAAATACAGCCATCATGGAAGATGCCCTATATTTTCAGTAGAATTTAATTCTGTTTGTATTACTGTAGAAAATAAAAGAATAAATTCATTTATAGAGTATAACATTTTATACTGATAGAAATTGTAGTTTTATGTGATCTAGTTATTCTTATATATAAGAAAGGATTCATTACTGGAGTATATTTTAAAAGGTAGCTAAATAATCCTGACAGAAACATTTTTGTAAGCAATGCATACAAAGTCTGCATTTGTATTGAAATTCTGATATGTATGGTTATTGTATTTTATAACTAGTGCTCAGACTAAGATAAAATACAGCCTCTCAGAATGATGTTGTAATGTGGTTAGTCAAAAGAGAGTCTTCTAAGGAAATTTTCCCCATCAAGTTGTTGTCCATTTTTATGTGGTCAACACTGGGGATTTCAGTGCTGCTAAAATGTCATTTTATGTACTACTTCACAATCTAACCATACATATTATCCTTTTCCCTAAGTTCCCCTAAAAACACAAAGCTATCTCCAGAACCAATTTCAAATTTTCACAATTAGACCCTTAGTAAAAGAAAGTATTGAAAAGATAAAGTAGAATTTGTTCAGAGACTATTTACTGGCTCACACAAATATGTGTATATAGGAACAAATTGTATATTTATGTCTATAAGTACTCAGTAAAAGTTTTGTTCAGAGAAAGAACCAATAGATATATATTGAATGACTATTTAGTATTGAGAAGACTAATAGAAGATATACGTTCTCTGCTATCATGGAGCTATCATCTTGGAAAAGTAGTACATGGTAGTGAAAAGTTTGAAACTGGCTAAAATTAAAAGCTGAATAGTGTGATACAAGCTGAATTTGTGCTATCAGAGTCTAGAGGAAAGAAAGATTAATGAAATACAGAGAGGTCGGGGATGTGGATTGGAATTGAGCTTTGAAGGATGAGTAGACTTTAATTGAGAGGAGGGAGAAGGCAGAGGTGGGCACATAAAAATCTGGAATATGTATAGTTGTCTTCATGGAACAATTATAAAGCCAACCAAACTAGATTTAAGGTAAGTAGGAGAAAAGAGGGGAAAATCTGATTGAATATATTTGGGTTTATGTAAAACAAAAACAGAAAGTGTGTCATCCATAAATTTCCCCTTTACTTAGCTTCACAAATTTTAGAGCCAAATTTATTGTGCATGTATTCTTTTTTTTTTAATTGAAGTATAGTTGACACACAAGGTTACATTGGTTTCAGGTGTACAACATATATTCTAATCTCCCTGACCTACTTCCTTCAGAGTACATCTGTTCACTTTTATCTTCATGTGCTTTTGCAGTGAATTTTGATCTATGAGCCCCCCCCCCCCAAAGTCTTTTTGGAAGTTAACTGGTTACAATTTTAGTGTTGTCATCTTTTTGTTTCACCACTTCAAATTTGAATTGAGCCAAGGTAGTCTTGTTCTAAAGTCACTGTAGCTTTTTAGGTTGGTGAGTAACGTCTCTTTGGGAAGACCAGTCTGAAAGGTGGGTTAGAGGATGAGTTGAATGGAAGAAAGTCTGGGTATAGTGATTAGTCTAGCCAGTACCTGGTTTCTCAAATTTTAATAGTGGTAAAATTAGTTTATCTGCAGATTCATTTTAATGGAAATCTAATTTTTTGGTTCTTTGGTAATTGAAATAAGACTATGTTTAATATATTGTTACCTAGGGGCACCTGGGTGGCTCAGTCAGTTAAGCATCTGACTTCAGCTCAGGTCATGATGTCACAGATCATGGGCTCAAGCCCCACATCAGGCTCTCTGCTATCAGCAGAGCCTGCTTCTAGTCCTCTGTCCCCCTGTCTCTCTGCCCTTACACCTTTCACACTCTTTCTCTCAAAATAAATAAATAAACATTAAAAAATATATTGTTACTCAAATATCAACAAGTATAAAAATAGGCATAAACTGCTTTAACAATTTTAATAAAACTATAAAACAGATAAAAATAAAATTAACATTAATATGTCTACTGACTTTAGATTTTATATTAGAAAGATTTAGATTAAATACAGTTATATTTTTTACCTTACTGATACTAATGCAGATTATCTGTTGTATAAGTAGACTGTATATGATTGCATTAATAACTTTAAGGCTTTTCATCTTACTCAGGATATCAGACACCACATTGAATGAAAACTCTGGTATTGAGCAGTTCTCAAATTCCAGCTTTAATAGGGTGTCAACTTGGCAATTTTGTAAAGTTGCAAGCCAGGATGGAAATTTTTATAATATGGATATCTAATCCATTTATTGCTAGAATCAGGAATAGAAAAAAATCATTCAGTGTACATTTGCCCCTCTATTTACAGCTAATAAACAGTTGCAAGTTGCTCTACAAAGACCATATTCTCATTCTACCTCTGCTTACATCAAATTAAGAAGATGGCACTGACTTCTTTGTCACAGGTCTTTATATGTCCAGCTTACCAATGCCGTGGTGTGAAATAGTATCATACTCTGGGATGACTCAACTCTGAAATATTTTCTTCATATAATCGTAAAATTTTTGTTAGTTCAGTACACATGATGTTGCTTGGTTCTCATGTAATACAAAAACAAACAAATATATACATCCATGAGCAATACACCACTTATAAGGTAATAATACAGAATATGTTTATGTCAACATTTTTTGCATAAAAAGGAATGTACAAAACTTTAAATATACCTTGCTTTAATAAATAATGGCCTAGTGAGCTTTATTGACTATTTTTTTAAATGAAGTTGACCCCAATATTAAGAATTACATCATGTAATTAATTCATATCTTTGTTATATTGAACTCTATTTTAGAGCAGAAACTTATTCAGGACACCTTAAGAAATAATGGGTTTCACTTCTTTCTGTGTGTCTGTTCATTCTTTTATATTTCTCTGTCAACCTGTTTATTTTCCTGTTGAGTAGTACCTTCCATCACAAAGTATGTCACATGGTACTAGCCAGCCTATGAATCAGCTACCATTGTGGGGGGCAAGTGCCCATCATTGTCCACTCAGTGGCCTATTTAAAAAAAAAAAGCCTACTCAGTTCTCCTTCCCTAAGTAAAAAATTATGAGCAGGACAGTTCCAGCTAGAAGTGGTGTTAAGCATGTAAAATACAATGATCTGAGGAAATGGTTTTTGCTTTATGAAAATATTACCTCTTTCACATTCAAGGGAAATGGAAGTATAAGTTATATTCATTGTCTCCCCTTACTCTGCAACCTTCTGCAATATGGCCTCTGCTCCCCCTATTTTACTGAAATTGTTCTCAGTAATGTCTTCATGTTTCTGATACAAAGCTGATAAGTTTTCAACTTTTAATTCATCTTTCTACAGCATTGGATATTGCTTGTTGCATTTTTCAAAATATTCCTTTATATTCTATAATGTGCTCTAATATTTCATTCTGTACCTCTCTGAATACTTGCTGTCTGTTTTCTTCATGGACTTAAATATTTCTTCATCTCTTAAATATTAGTATTTTACAGGAAGTGATCATTAGCCCACTGCTCTTCTCACTCTACATACTTTCCAGAGTGGCAGCTTCAATTATCTTCTATATGATAAGTCTTCCAAGTCTTCATACTCTTTCTAGATCTCTCCTGTGAACTTTAGCCTTGTAATATTTAACTGCCTACATCTCCAACTTTAAAAATCATGAACTGAACTCATCATATTCTCCTTGAGTACAACTCCTCCTATATGCCCTATCTTAGTTGATGGGACCATCATTTTCTAAATGTATAAACTAGAAATTTTAGAATTATCTTGAACTCTTTTTCCTCCATATTCAATTAATCCCTAATTCTGGTCTCATCACCTTTAAGCCCCTCTACTACATGATTACCAAAATTAACTCTCTTTTAACAATTTCACCCCCTATTGTACAAGTAATATCCAAGAGCCCTAATATGGCACATAAGACCATCCATGATCTGGATATTACTTCTCTGTCCTCAGAGCCCGTAGCCTTCTGCTTTTAATCAGCACTGATTTGCTTGTAGTCACACACATTTTTTTCTCATCTTTTCTCTCCCATTACTTACAGTGTTTCCTTTTACTGGAATATACTTTTCGTCCAAGCTAATTCATCTTCATCCTTTAAGAATCAATTAGGATATTACTTTGTCTATAAAGCCTTCTCAGAGATGCTTTCCCTGAGGCATGGCTAAGTGTTCTATTTCCGTGTTCCTGAAGAGTATAACCCTTATCATAGTATGCACTGTAATGCTATTATAATTATGTTTACATGCTACCCCTCATATAAGTGAAAATACCTTGAGAAAAATGGCTGGGACTTTTCATTTTTATATCAGGGGATGTAATATAATCTAGGTTCTAAAACTGACTCACTGAAAACTATGCAGCAGACTACAGAAGAAGCCCTAACACATCTCATCAGACTAACTTTTATATGAAGAGGCCACAATAACTACATACCTGCCTTTAAATAAGAGACTGGATCATTTATCTCTGGCACTATGTGAGGCCCATAGTCAGTATTCAAGAAAGGATTATTGAAATACATTTCACACCACTTTTTTGGGAAGAGGGAAGTATACTTGACATGGGAATAGACCCTGGTTATAATGGCAAGACCCCCTGTTTCCAGTGAATAGGAAACCAAGTTAAAGGTCATTGAAATACCGCTAGAAAAAAAAAAAATGAGTGATCAATTTTGCTAGATACATAATTCAAGCCAGACTAAAATCTCTAGAAATCATCTCTTTCTACCCTAGGGGAAAAATCTGTCTAGACAACTGGAATCCTAAAGCAGAGAAGTAATAGAAAACAGCCTGGCAACATTTCTCTACCCACTGGATGACAATAAGAAAAATAAATTGTTATAAAAGATTTTCATTGCTTCCCAAGGGCATAAAAATATCCCAGCCTATTATGTCTTATAAAATCAATAAAAATTCTAAAGCTTGATAAATTCTGATTTACTACCTGATCTTTATTAAGTCTTTATTATTATAGGCTAATCTGAAAAAGTCTTTCATAAACATCTGTTTGATTCTTATCTCATTGTCCCCAAAGTGACTAAAACATGTCATCATCTCCATAATGACACTGCCTAGACTTTAAAAAATATAAGATCTCGATCCTGAAACCTTTCTAATGTGACTCTTGTAATATCAAATATAAATTTGGTCTGTATCAGGTTCCATTCTTGTCCTTTTACATTATTGCCTCATTTAGTCCTTGTAACTATTTTTTTTCTAGTTCTTTATCATTTTGTAATTTAAATTTTAGTTATCATACAGTGCAATATTAGTTTCAGGAGTAAAATTCAGTGATTTATCACTTAACAGTGATAACACCCAGTGCGCATCCCAATAAGTGCCCTACTTAGCACCCATCACCCATCTAGATCATCTCCCACCCACCTCCCTCTGTCAATCCACAGTTTGTTCTCTATAATTAAGAGTCTCTTTTGGTTTGTTTCTCACTCTTCTCTCCCCGCCTTCCCATATGGTCATCTGTTTTGTTTCTTAAATTCCACATATGAGTGAAATCATATGGTATTTGTCTTTCTCTGATTGATTTAGTTCACTTAGAATTATACATTCTAGCTCCATCCACATCATTGCAAATGGCAAGATTTCATTCTTTTTGATGGATGAGTAATATTCCAATATGTGTGTGTATATAAACACACACACACACACACACACATGCATACATACCACATCTTCTTTATCCATTCATCAGTCAGTAACTATTCTTTTAGCTAGTCTTTAAATATTATTTTCATGTTCACAAAGGGGAAAATAAGTTTAGGAAAACACAGCTATTAAGTGACAGAACAAGGATTGAACTCATCTCTGTAATGGAAAGGTGTAGATAACCATTAGAGATAGAAAACACTTTCCGTTTGAGGACTGTTGACTGATCCTTGTGTGTGTATGTGTGTTTCACGTCTATTAAAAGATTAATGTGGGACAAATACTAAATTATCCCATTTAGTTCTGTTAATACTCTATAATCTAGGTAGTATTATTATCATTATTTTGCAGCTGAGGAAACTGATGTTTAGAAAAATTCATTTTGCAAATACATAAGTGTGATGATGGCCCATTTTATTAAAAAAACTGTCTAGTAATATACATTAATCAGTTCAAAGACTACATATACCAGTTAGCTTAAGTTTATTCTATCATTACATCTTGCATCAGTACAAATGAGTATGCTTTGTGCCAAGACTCCCCCTCTACCCCCACATATTAACCTGGAAGAATAACCCAGCATGCATGTCTTGTTGAAAATGGGTCAGTATTGTTTACCATCAAAGGACAGACTTATTTTAATTTTTCATTTATAGGTCACATTGCTACAAAACAATTTTTAATTCCATTTGATTTTGCCTTTGAAGTAACACTCTATAGATGCTATCATGACATACCTCATTATCTTTCTGAATTTTTACTCGTCTTTTTGGAGAAAGACAACGTTTACTTCTTAAGACTAGAACTTTTAGGGGCTCCTGGGTGGCTCAGTTTGTTAGGCATCCGACTTCAGCTCAGGTCATGATCTCATGGTTCATGGGTTTGAGGCTGTATCAGGCTCTGTGCTGACAGCTCAGAACCTGGAGCTTGCTTCATATTCTGTGTCTCCCTCTCCCTCTGCCCCTCCTCTACTTTCACTCTGTCTCTCTCTCTCAAAATTAAATAGACATTTAAAAAAAGGACTAGGACTTTTAGAATTTTGAATCTAAAATTCATGAAATACTTTTATAAATAACAACAGCATATAAAGACAAATGCATTTGTGCTCTAAAACCAGCAGACATGTAACCCATTACTTTCTGATGAGGGAACATTTTAGGGCCCTTATTTAAGCAGGAAAATGGCACCTGATTTCTGTCCTCCCCCCCCGCCCCATTATAGTGTACTTAGTGATGGCAAATCAACAATGAAATTAATTCAGATTATTGAATCCTAGATTGCTTTTTATGTTATTTATTTTTTCAATATATGAAATTTATTGTCAAATTGGTTTCCATACAACACCCAGTGCTCATCCCAAAAGGTGCCCTCCTCAATACCCATCACCCACCCTCCCCTCCCTCCCACCCCCCATCAACCCTCAGTTTGTTCTCAGTTTTTAAGAGTCTCTTATGCTTTGGCTCTCTCCCACTCTAACCTCTTTTTTTTTTTTTCCTTCCCCTCCCCCATGGGTTTCTGTTAAGTTTCTCAGGATCCACATAAGAGTGAAACCATATGGTATCTGTCTTTCTCTGTATGGCTTATTTCACTTAGCATCACACTCTCCAGTTCCATCCACGTTGCTACAAAGGGCCATATTTCATTCTTTCTCATTGCCACGTAGTGCTCCATTGTGTATATATATAAACCACAATTTCTTTATCCATTCATCAGTTGATGGACATTTAGGCTCTTTCCATAATTTGGCTATTGTTGAGAGTGCTGCTATAAACATTGGGGTAAAAGTGCCCCTATGCATCAGCACTCCTGTATCCCTTGGGTAAATTCCTACCAGTGCTATTGCTGGGTCATAGGGTAGGTCTATTTTTAATTTTCTGAGGAACCTCCACACTGTTTTCCATAGTGGCTGCACCAATTTGCATTCCCACCAACAGTGCAAGAGGGTTCCCGTTTCTCCACATCCTCGCCAGCATCTATAGTCTCCTGATTTGTTCATTTTGACCACTCTGACTGGCGTGAGGTGATATCTGAGTGTGGTTTTGATTTGTATTTCCCTGGTGAGGAGCGATGTTGAGCATCTTTTCATGTGCCTGTTGGCCATCCGGATGTCTTCTTTAGAGAAGTGTCTATTCATGTTTTCTGCCCATTTATTCACTGGGTTATTTGTTTTTCAGGTGTGGAGTTTGGGGAGCTCTTTATAGCTTTTGGATACTAGCCCTTTGTCCGATATGTCATTTGCAAATATCTTTTCCCATTCCATTGGTTGCCTTTTAGTTTTGTTGTTTGCTTCCTTTGCTGTGCAGAAGCTTTTTATCTTCATAAGGTCCCAGTAATTCATTTTTGCTTTTAATTCCCTTGCCTTTGGGGATGTGTCGAGTAAGAGATTGCTACATCTGAGGTCAGAGAGGTCTTTTCCTGCTTTCTCTTCTAGGGTTTTGATGGTTTCCTGTCTCACATTCAGGTCCTTTATCCATTTTGAGTTTATTTTTGTGAATGGTGTGAGAAAGTGGCCGTTTCAACCTTCTGCATGTTGCTGTCCAGTTCTCCCAGCACCATTTGTTAAAGAGACTGTCTTTTTTCCATTGAATGTTCTTTCCTGCTTTGTCAAAGATGAGTTGGCCATACATTTTTGGGTCTAGTTCTGGGGTTTCTATTCTATTCCATTGGTCTATGTGTCTGTTTTTGTGCCAATACCATGCTGTCTTGATGATGACAGCTTTGTAGTAGAGGCTAAAGTCTGGGATTGTGATGCCTCCTGCTTTGGTCTTCTTCTTCAAAATTACTTTGGCTATTCGGGGCCTTTTGTGGTTCCATATGAATTTTAGGATTGCTTGTTCTAGTTTCGAGAAGAATGCTGGTGCAATTTTGATTGGGATTGCATTGAATGTGTAGATAGCTTTGGGTAGTATTGACATTTTGACAATATTTATTCTTCCAATCCATGAGCATGGAATGTCTTTCCATTTCGTTATATCTTCTTCAATTTCCTTCATAAGCTTTCTATAGTTTTCAGCATACAGATCTTTTACATCTTTGGTTAGATTTATTCCTCGGTATTTTATGCTTCTGGGTGCAATTGTGAATGGGATCAGTTTCTTCATTTGTCTTTCTGTTGCTTCATTGTTAGTGTATAAGAATGCAACTGATTTCTGTACATTGATTTTGTATCCTGAAACTTTGCTGAATTCATGTATCAGTTCTAGCAGACTTTTGGTGGAGTCTATCGGATTTTCCATGTATAATATCATGCCATCTGCAAAAAGCGAAAGCTTGACTTCATCTTTGCCAATTTTGATGCCTTTGATTTCCTTTTGTTGTCTGATTCCTGATGCTAGCACTTCCAACACTATGTTAAACAACAGCGGTGAGAGTGGGCATCCCTGTCGTGTTCCTGATCTCAGGGAAAAAGCTCTCAGTTTTTCCCCATTGAGGATGATGTTAGCTGTGGGCTTTTCATAAAAGCTGTGGGCTTTTATGATGTGTAAGTATGTTCCTTCTATCCCGACTTTCTCAAGGGTTTTTATTAAGAAAGGGTGCTGGATTTTGTCAAAGGCCTTTTCTGCATCGATTGACAGGATCATATGGTTCTTCTCTTTTTTTTTTTGTTAATGTGATGTATCACGTTGATTGATTTGCGAATGTTGAACCAGCCCTGCATCCCAGAAATGGATCCCACTTGATCATGGTGAATAATTCTTTTTATATGCTGTTGAATTCGATTTGCTAGTATCTTACTGAGAATTTTTGCATCCATATTCATCAGGGATATTGGCCTATAGTTCTCTTTTTTTACTGGGTCTCTGTCTGGTTTAGGAATCAAAGTAATACTGGCTTCCTAGAATGAGTCTGGAAGATTTCCTTCCCTTTCTATTTCTTGGAATAGCTTGAGAAGGATAGGTATTATCTCTGCTTTAAACATCTGGTAGAACTCCCCTGCAATAAGGTTGCTTATGTTTATGAGTAATTTTTTTATATATTTGGGGGCTCCGGTATTCGGCACATAGACATTTATAATTGTTAGCTCTTCCTGATGGATAGACCCTGTAATTATTATATAATGCCCTTCTTCATCTCTTGTTACAGCCTGTAATTTAAAGTCTAGTTTGTCTGATATAAGTATGGCTACTCCAGCTTTCTTTTGGCTTCCAGTAGCATGATAAATAGTTCTCCATCCCCTCACTCTCAATCTAAAGGTGTCCTCAGGTCTAAAATGAGTCTCTTGTAGACAGCAAATAGATGGGTCTTGTTTTTTTATCCATTCTGATACCCTATGTCTTTTGGTTTGCGCATTTAATCCATTTACATTCAGTGTTATTATAGAAAGATATGGGTTTAGAGTCATTGTGATGTCTGTATAATTTATGGTTGTAGCGATGTCTCTGGTACTTTGTCTCACAGGATCCCCCTTAGGATCTCTTGTAGGGCTGGTTTCGTGGTGACATATTCCTTCAGTTTTTGTTTGTTTGGGAAGACCTTTATCTCTCCTTCTATTCTCAATGACAGACTTGCTGGATAAAGGATTCTCGGCTGCATATTTATTCTGTTTATCACACTGAAGATCTCGTGCCAATCCTTTCTGGCCTGCCAAGTTTCAAAAGAGAGATCAGTCACGAGTCTTATAGGTCTCCCTTTATATGTGAGGGCACGTTTATCCCTTGCTGCTTTCAGAATTTTCTCTTTATCCTTGTATTTTACCAGTTTCACTATGACATGTTGTGCAGAAGATCGATTCAAGTTACGTCTGAAGGGAGTTCTCTGTGCCTCTTGGATTTCAATGCCTTTTTCCTTCCCCAGTTCAGGGAAGTTCTCAGCTATAATTTCTTCAAGTACCCCTTCAGCACCTTTCCCTCTCTCTTCCTCCTCTGGGATACCAATTATGCGTATATTATTTCTTTTTAGTGTATCACTTAGTTCTCTAATTTTCCCCTCATACTCCTGGATTTTTTTTATCTCTCTTTCTCTCAGCTTCCTCTTTTTCCATAACTTTATTTTCTAGTTCACCTATTCTCTCCTCTGCCTCTTCAATCCGAGCCATCGTCATTTCCATTTTGTTTTGCATGTCGTTTAAAGCGTTTTTCAGCTCCTCGTGACTGTTCCTTAGTCCCTTGATCTCTGTAGCAAGAGATTCTCTGCTCTCCTGTATACTGTTTTCAAACCCAGCGATTAATTTTATGACTATTATTCTAAATTCACTTTCTGTTATATTATTTAAATCTTTTTTGATCAGTTCATTAGCTGTTGTTATTTCCTGGAGATTCTTCTGTGGGGAATTCTTCCGTTTTGTCATTTTGGATAGTCCCTGGAGTGGTGAGGACCTGCAGGGCACTTCCCCTGTGCTGTGGTGTATAACTGGAGTTGGTGGGCGGGGCCACAGTCAGACCTGATGTCTGTCCCCAGCCCACCGCTGGGGTCACAGACTGGTGTGTGCCTTCTCTTCCCCTCTCCTAGGGGCAGGATTCACTGTGGGGTGGAGTGGCCATCTGTGCTACTTGCACACTGCCAGGCTTGTGGTGCTGGGCATCTGGTGTAATAGCTGGGGTGGGTAGGCAAGGTGCTCGGGGGCAGGAGGGGCAGGCTTAGCTCGCTTCTCCTTAGGTGATCCACTTCAGGAGGGGCCCTGTGGCAGTGGGAGGGAGTCAGATCCGCTGCCGGAGGTTTGGCTCCGCAGAAGTACAGAGTTGGGTGTTTGCGCAGAGCAAGCAAGTTCCCTGGCAGGAACTGGTTCCCTTTGGGATTTTGGCTGGGGGATGGGCGAGGGAGATGGCACTGGCTAGCGCCTTTGTTCCCCACCAAGCTGAGCTCTGTCGTCCGGGGGCTCAGCAATTCTCCCTCCCTTTGTCTTCCAGCCTTCCCGCTTTCTGAGCAGAGCTGTTAACTTATGACCTCCCAGACGCTAAGTCGCACTTGCTGTGGGAACACACTCCGTCCGGCCCCTCCGCTTTTGCCAGCCAGACTCGGGGGCTCTGCTTGGCCGGCAGGCTGCCCCTCCACCCTGGCTCCCTCCCACCAGTCTGTGGAGCACGCACCGCCTTACCGCCCTTCCTACCCTCTTCCGTGGGCCTCTCGTCTGGACTTGGCCCCGGAGACTCCGTTCTGCTAATCCTCTGGCGGTTTTCTGGGTTATTTAGGCAGGTGTAGGTGGAATCTAAGTGATCAGCAGGACGCGCGGTGAGCCCAGCATCCTCCTATGCTGCCATTTTCCAACCCCCCTCCCCTAGATTGCTTTTTAAATTGAGAACAGCATGTGCTTTTCATCCGAAGCCTGAAAATTTTGAACCCTACATAGGTTGTGTCCCTTATTTGCCAATCTAATCATGATCAATGCCAAAAATTCCAAATTTATATGGAAAAATACTTAAAAAAAGAAAAAATCATGATCCAACCATTCAAAGATAACCACTGTTTTTATTGGTATATATTCTTCTAAACTTCTAAAAGTTGTCATTTTTTTTTCAAAAATAAGAATATGATATACTCTTATAATTGCCTTTTCCACTTTTTTAAAATGTTTGTTTATGTTTGAGAGAGAGAGAATGAGCAGGGGAGGGGCAGAGAGAGAGACATACACACACACACAGAATCTGAAGCAGGCTGCAGGCTCTGAGCTGTCAGCACAGAACCCAATGCGGGGCTCAAACTCACAAACTGTGAGATCATGATCTGTGCTGCAGTCAGACACTGAACTGACTGAGCCAGTCAGGTGCCCCTTATTTCTTAAATATTTATTTATTTTTTAGAGAGAGAGAGAGCATACAAGCAGGGGAGGGGCAGAGAGAGAGGGAGACACAGAATCTGAAGCAGTCTCCAGGCTCCCAGCTGTCAGCACAGAGCCCGATGGCCCGACATGGGGCTTGAACTCATGAACCACTAGATCATGACCCTGAGCTGAAGTCGGATGCTTAACTGACTGAGTCACCCAGGCACCCAACCTTTTCCACTTTATAATGTGAACCTGTTCTGTCAAGTACTTATAGATCTATATGATAATTTACAATGGCTGGAGTGTATGTGTGTGCAGTGTATCCTTATGTATGTGGGTTCCATCCTTTATCTAATTTCATGATGAACAAATGGGCTATTTGTGCTTTTCACTAGTTTAAACCATGTTGCAAAGAACACGGATATACAGCTATCCCTATTTATACATTTGTCTGATAACGGAAGGACTTTCTTTATTCCAGTAGACTTAAAAATCAGGAAAGATTCTTTGAGAATTCTTATATGAGAATTAAGTTGCTAATTAGTAGCCATTTTTACTTATCTATACATTCTACCTTGACTCAGGTTGTGCATAGATTGTCTTAGAAACTAAAATTACAAAGGAGCTTCTGTCAGTTACAGATATGACATTAATAAACTGTGCTTTAATTCTGTCCTAATTGTTCATATTTAAAACAACTGCTGACTGGCTTCTACCTTAAGGGGCAGCTTGTAATTTGAAATAATGGCACTAGCATCTGCTAAAGTGTCTGTGACGTTAACCATACAGGTTGCCTTTCTCCATACAACTGATTAAGTAATTAAGCATACGCTAACATGGGAAACACAACTAATGGGAAGCACCTATTTATAGGCCCACAAATTGAAGATTAATATCTTCTCTTCCCAAGGTCATAACCAGTGGCATATTTCTATAATCTTATCCCTTGTGAAATAGAAGCATCATGCAAGAGGAAGCCTGCCATTCCTGCCTTATACAGAAGCCAGTGAGCTGATATAACCTCAGAGTACCTAGGCCTACTAAAGTTGTAGAGGTGGGCTGACTACTCTAAAACTTCCATCATCAGCAAGAAGTAGGTAGTGGCAGACGCAACAGATAGGTTGTACATGTTAAAAACAAAAGGAGTAGATACGTAATCTTAGAGTGATTCAGAAGCAAAAGCAGATGACAAGTAAGTATATTCTAGGTCAGCATATTAGCAACAGAGCTCAGGCAGATAAAAAACAACTACCACAGAAAATGACAGAATATTGTCCATCATGTAATCAATGTTAAAGAAGTGACTGATGCCTAATAATCTTAGTCATAGGGATCTATGTCACACATGGAAGTAGAAAGTCACAGAGATGACAGATGGTAGCAATGAATTGACCCTGTATTGCATTGTCATTTAAAAGCTAGTTTATTTACACCAACCCAAATGGTTTCTCAAGCTCTCATCCTTGCCAAATACTCTTGGCCGAGGTCACTGCAATCTGTGTATGCCTTAATCAGCTCTTCTTCTGCCACTCTTGATAGTGCTATCTACACTTCAATAACAGAACCTAACCAGATGATTCCAGAGAGCCCCATTTCTGCTGTGTGATTTTTTTTCCTGGTTTTTGTATTGTTTTGTTTTGTTTTGGTTTGGTTTTTATTTTTTCTTTTT
Organism: Panthera pardus; assembly: GCF_024362965.1. NCBI lineage: Eukaryota > Metazoa > Chordata > Mammalia > Carnivora > Felidae > Panthera > Panthera pardus. The sequence goes on along the minus strand of NW_026526843.1, from coordinate 49,651,203 downwards.
TTTCCAATATATGAAGTTGTCAAATTGGTTTCCATACAACACCCAGTGCTCATCCCAAAAGATGCCCTCTTCAATACACATCACCCACCTCCCCTTTCTCCCACCCCCCATCAACTCTCAGTTTGTTCTCAGTTTTTAACAGTCTCTTATGCTTTGGCTCTCTTCCACTCTAACCTCTTTTTTTTTTTCCTTCCCCTCCCCCATGGGTTTCTGTTAAGTTTCTCAGGATCCACATAAGAGTGAAACCATATGGTATCTGTCTTTCTCTGTATGGCTTATTTCACTTAGCATAACACTCTCCAGTTCCATCCATGTTGCTACAAAGGGCCATATTTCATTCTTTCTCATTGCCACGTAGTACTCCATTGTGTATATAAACCACAATTTATCATGTTTTGTTTTGTTTTAAACAGAACTGCTGTCTTTGTAAACCATCCAGGATTATTTTTTAATATTAAAATTAAAATCACATGTTTATGGAAAAAGCTATCACACAAATCTGGCTAATTTAGTGTATGTCCTTTTATTATTTTCCTCCTTTCCCTCAAAAAAATATTAAATATGTATAGACATTCTGATTCTTCCTTTATACATCCATTGCTTCTCATGCCCCCCAAACAGGAAAAATTTGGTAAATAGTCAACAATATAAGGAGCTAGAACTCATTTTTTTATAATCAAAAATGAACAGCTCTCATTCTATTTCTTTTTGTTAAGATTCTGCCTATATTTTAAGGCCTAATTGGGATGAAGATTTCTCAGGCCCCCTACTCCTGCACTCAAAGGATTATGACTTTGCTCTGCTCTGAACTGCCATCATACTTAAAACTGTAATAGATGCTATAAGAAACACATGGTTTATGCTATAGTTGTTTGTACATTTATCATTTCCTCCTAATAACTTATATAGGTGTTTATTATGGTACCTTGCAGATAGTTTATGCAGTAAAAATTTATGGGTGGATGGAAGGAAGGAAAGAAGAAAGGGAAGGAGGGAGGCAGGGAGAAATTGTTTCCTTTCCTTTCTTTATATTAATGGCAAATTATATTCTCTGTGCGTTGAGCAGTATAGAAGAAGGTGAACCGAAGGGTCAGTGTCTGATTCATTGTTAAAGATTGGATGGTTACTTAATCAACAGATAGCTTTTGATAAATTGCTATGTGTAATCCACTGTGAAAGATACCTGAGAAGTTCTGTTATAGTTTGTGTGGTTTCTATTGGTATGTTATTCAATGTAAGTTTCACATATATTACTTACTTGGGAATTGTTCCAACTATTTTTATAACACTTCATATTTTTATTTGTTGCCTTTTCTCATATTTTCCAGATATGCAGTCATCATTATCAGACTTTCAACCTCACAGAGAGAAAATTTGTCTTAAAGCCCAATTGCATTTCCTAGTAAAGAAACAAATATAATGCATGGCTAATGTAGAAAAACAAGGACATTTAAAAAAAAAAATCTATTCACTAGGTTTGACATTGAGTCCAAAGATAATCAATAGCAATGACTATGACATTTGAAACACTGAACAATATACTGATTTTTCTTCTGAGCTACATTTTTGCAAAATCCTTTGAGATACTCAAGTTATCAATTATGTAAATGGTAGTCATTTAAAATCCCAAGAGGTTGGTTATACGTTATGAAAATATCATTTTTATGATAGATAAAGGTAAGTATTGCATATTTTCTACATTTGTAGCTTAATATGGATTAAATTTTTAATGCCTTGAAATAATATTGTACTCTGTGGTTTTACTTTTATCGCATATTTAAATCTTTCTAAAGTTGCTATAATTGAGTTTGTTTGATAATGTACCTTTATTTTACTATAAGACTTGATAGTTTGCAAAATATGAGGTTCATAATAGAGATATAGAATAGAGTTACTACCTGGCAGGGAGGATAAGAAGAAAGTGAAATATAGAAAAGTGATTTAATCTCACTACTGCAGTTTTGTAAAATATAATTTGTTTTTCCCCTAGCACAGCAGAATTTCATGCTGATAACAAGCTACTGAATTAATAAATCCTTGCAACTATCAAGACTTTTCCTTTAATAACATAATGAATGCTGAGCATTAAGAAAAGGAAACAAATTCTTTGCACAGATGTTACCTCTTGCAGATCTATCCCTAAACATAGGAAAAATACCAATACCATATTATGAGGAATATCAATATGAAAATTATTTGTGCATATCAATTAGAATACTGTATTTTCCACACAAAAACTCATTTCCTGGAACACATTTCCTTATTTTCCAATTGGAAAGACATTTAGGGTCTATTTTGCTATCATTACATGTGCTTAACTCCAATTACATTTAATGGGAGTTGTGTCTCTATAGTCACGGTAGCCTCTGAACTACTTTAACATTATTGCTTTCCATTACCATTCTCATTAAAATAGCTTTTCATCTCTTCTCCCAACATGAACTCTCACAGTAATCTGGGTTTCTGTTTTCTTTGCATGGATTTATTTCATGTGATAAAAGATATAGATTACACAACATGATCTGATTCTAGTTTCAAGAACATTATGATGTCATTGAGATTAGAATAGGGCTAGAACTATTTAATTTTTAAGTAGAGGTAATTGAGTGGCTTCTAAACATCCATTTTAGCACAGTGACTGATGTATACAATTTTGTTGGAATAAAGTAAGTTGAGAGAGCAGCTGATCACAGTCCGGAGGTGAGGCTGAACTCTGAGGTGGTACATTATAACTGACATGCAAAATCTGGTAGAAAGATTAGAGAGGGCAGTGGGCCACCTGGAGATAGTATCCCATACCTCTGACATGCACTGTGGATATGGAGACAAAGCTCCAAAAGGAGCAACTCCATATGTGCAAGCATTTGACTCACTGTTTAATGGTCCTGTGGCAGAGTGCCTGAAGATCAGTAAAGAGATTGGGGGAGATGTGCAGAAACATGTGGAGATGGTTCACACAAACCTGAAGTTGGAGCGAGTTCTCTTGGTTACAGCCTCTCAGTGTCAGCGGACAGAAGGCAATAAGCTTTCTGATTTGTTGGCACCCATCTCAGAGCAGATCCAAGAGGTGGTAACCTTCTGGGAGAAAAACCAAGGCAGCAATTTGTTCAACCACCTGTTAGCTGTCAGCGAAAGTATCCAGGCCCTGGGTTGGGTGGCTGTGGCACCCAAGCCTGGTCCCTATGTGAAAGAAATGAATGATGCTGCCATGTTTTATACAAACTGAGTCCTCAAGGAATACAAAGATGTCAATAAGAAGCATGTGGACTGGGTCAAAGCTTACTTGAGTATATGGACAGAGCTACTGGCTTACATTAAGGAGTCCCATACCACTGGACTGGCCTGGAGCAAAACAGGGCCTGTGGCAAAATAACTGAGCGGATTGCCATCTGGACCTTCTGCTGAATCAGGTCCTCCTCCTCCCCCACCAGGCCCACCTCCCCAACCAGTCCCCACCCGTTCTGGTTCAGATGAGTCTGCTTCCCACTCAGCACTGTTTGTACAGATTAATCAAGGGGAAAGCATCACACATGCCCTGAAACATGTATCTGATAACATGAAGACTCACAAGAACCCTGCCCTGAAGGCTAAGAGTGGTCCAGTACGAAGTGGCCCCAAACCATTCTCTGCACCTAAACCAGGAGTCAGCCCATCCCACAAACCAACCACAAAGAAGGAGCCAGCTATACTTGAACTGGAGGGCAAGAAGTGGAGAGTGGAAAATCAGGAGAATGTTTCCAACCTGGTGATTGATGACACAAAGCTGAAACAGGTGGCTTACATATACAAGTGTGTCAATACAACATTGCAAATCAAGGGCAAAAGTAACTCCATTACAGTAGATAACTGTAAGAAACTCAGTCTGGTGTTCGATGAAGTGGTGGGCATTGTGGAGATAATCAATATTAGAGCAGTCAAAGTTCAGGTAATGGGTAAAGTGCCAGCCATTTCCATCAACAAAACAGATGGCTGTCATGTTTACCTGAGCAAGAATTCCCTAGATTGCAAGATAGTGCCAAATCTTCTGAGATGAATGCCCTCATTCCTACAGAAGGCGGTGACTTTAATGAATTCCCAGTCCCTGAGCAGTTCAAGACCCTATGGAATGGGCAGAAGTTGGTCACCACAGTGACAGAAATTGCTGGATAAGAGAAGTGCCACTGGGTTCTTTGCCCTCTCCCTCACACCTTGGGATAAATTTGTACCAAGACAGTTCTTTTCTAGATTTCCCCTACCTTTCTGCTCTTAAACTGCTTCTTCGCTCTGAGAAGCACAGCTACCTGTCTTCACTGAAATATACCTCAGGCTGAGATTTGGGTAGGAGAGCAGGTCAGTTGATCTTTTGCAGGAAGGTGCAGCTTTTCCATGTCAGCTCAACAACACCACCAGCCCATTCTTAAGGAACTGCACACCAGGACTGGTGTGTTTTAGCTTTCAGCCTTTGGGAGTTATTTGACCAACAAACAGTCTTTTGGGAAGAATAAAGCATTCCCCAGGAATTAAAAGATCAGAATGTTCACATAAGTTCATCTTCTTCTAACAATGCAACGAAGGTAGCAGAGGCTGGTGTGATTCTAGCTGGTTTTTCTAACCAAACTAATTTTTCACTATTGACAGGTGATGCAGGAGTCGCACCGGACCAAAGGCTAAAGCTTGGCCATCTAGCATTCCAAGCAAAATTGATTCCTGTAGGCATTCCTTTTATTCTGCATTCCATCCTGGGTCTGCCTGAACCTGAGAGAGTAGGTTCTCCTGTATCAGCTGCTGGGGAGAGCCCTGCACCCAGGCCAGTTAAAGGAGTCTTGGACCCTTTCTTTCACTGGGATCCCTGCCCAGCACCTTCCTACAGATATGACTTAAACAAAAACACAAATAAAACCAAAAAAGGAAAATACACCATTTCAAGGAATCTGGAATTCCTTCTTCCATGCTATATGCCTTCCCTCCATCTTCACTGCCTCCTTTGCCCTGTCATGCCCAATTGCTTTTGGTTTCTGTCCAGGCACCTGAACAAAGGACTAAAATCTCCAGTACAGCCTGGTTTTAGGTCTTGTGTAAGAATCTTGCACAGCATTGCTAACGTAAATTACAGTTTTTCTTTCTAGGACACTAACAAAAATATGCAACTTTTTTGGTGAGAAGAGAGATTATCCTGCGACTTTTACCCATTTCCTGAGGCCTGTGGAAATAAACTTTTATGTACTTAAAGTTATACGGAAAATAGAATAAAATTACTACTAAAAAATAAATAAATTAATTAAATAAGTTGATATAGTTTAATGCCTGTGATATCTGGTGGAAGCCAAATTTGTAAAACATCAAATATATGAGAAAATAAGGCTTAAAAACTTGAAGTACTAGACTTTATCAACAGCCTACAAAATGGTACATTTAATTCCAATTCAAATTTTGACAAGGCAAAAATAATGAGAATAAGCATATTAGAAAATCTCTTAAAGAATTGGTTTATCTCTTTTCTTTAGTGCTGATCTGCACTTATATCCAGAAGAAAAGTGGTCATTTGGGCAGAAAAAAAGTGATTAGTGGACAGAGAAAGAAGCTTGTTAAGTCTTTAAGAAAATGAAGAACCTGAGGAGAACTCTTAAAAAGATGATTAGGGACTTTAGAATCACTTGACTTATTGGCACTCAACAAATAGACATCTGCCTAGCCTTACTAAGATAGCCTAGTTAGTACCTATTGGGTTTAGTTTTCAAGCTGTGTTGTTTTCAAGATGTTTTGTGATTATAGCATAATATAGAGTTTCAAAATGTTTCCTAAAAATACATGTTTTAAATGAAAATATAAATTATGAGAGATTATCTCCTTGACATATCAAAACATATTATGAATGAAATCAGAAGGTATTGGCACATAGTTGGAAAGATGCTTAGGTCAATGAAACAGAAATGTACCTTAGTATAGATAATTTAACATGAAAAGAGGAATCATGAATCAGTGTAAACATTCATGATTTCTCAACAAAGGGACAGCCCATGTTCTCTTTGCAAGAAAAAAAAGAAAAGAAATCAGTGTGGAAACTTACCTGGCATTGTACAACAAAATAAATTCTAGGTCATTTAAATAGACAAATGTAAAAACAAATCAAACCTTAAACAATAAGAAGAGATACAGTTGAATGTTAATCATATCAATAGATTTAACTATGTAAAAAAATTAAAATGAGTTCCAGTCCAAAATGGTGGTGTTGGAAGACCCTGAACTCATATCCTGCACATACACACTGAATCTACACCTACATATAGAGCAATTCCTCCTGAAGAAAAACTCAGAGCTGACAGAACAGCTTCTGCACAACGAAAGATAGAAGTACCACATAGAGAATGGCAGGTGAAATGGAGACATGATAATCATGAGAACCCTGCCCCTGACACTGTAAACTGCGTGGAGAGGGATAGTACTGAGGGACTGGGAGAGGATTCCTCCACCCTGGCACACAGAGTAAAAGCTCAAGTTTAAAAGGGAAACTAGAATATAAAGGAACCAGCCCTACAGCATTTGACAAACGACAAGGAAGCTGCTGGAATGCTCTCCAGGGTCAGAATTGCTAGCAAGTGTCATTGTTTGTTTCCTCTCCATTTTCATAGTGCAGACAGAAGCAAGATCCCGGCACCCTAGCCAGCTGCCCACCTCAATGAATTCTGGGACCCTAGCCCACATCAACCCCAGTCATATTCCTAAGGTGGCCCCATTGAAGCACATACTAGGACACTGAAGTCCTGCACCCAGTTCAGCTCCAGAAGACCTGCCAGGGCACTCCATGCATGGAGTAGCTGAGAACCTCCCAGCTAGCACCCTCTCCCAGCATTCATTGCACTAAGTCATCCTGGCCTATGCCTACCTGAGCTCCATCCATCCCACCAGGGCATCCCCTGCATGGAGTGCCCCAGGACCACCTAGCTCATCCCACCTCAGCTCCTGCCATCCAGACAGGGAGCCCCCTGGACAGAGCATCTCAAGCCCCTGTAGCCCATGCCTGCTTATGCTCAAATCATCTTGCCAGGGTGCCCCCTTGGAAGAATACCCCAGGAGCCCCAGCCAGGGCTTGTTTTGGCTTCAGCTGCTCCACCAATGTGCCCTCTGGTAGAGAGCTCTGGGTCCCCCAGTCCACTGCAGCTGTAGCCATCCCACTAAGGTGGCCCTGGTATACATAGTGCCCTAAGATCCCCATTCAGTGCCTACTATAGCTCTAGTCAGCCAGCCAAAGCAGACAGGCACACACAGAGATGTTCCTACACAAGTCCCTTCATTTAATACTAGAAAAAATAGCTGTTCTGTGTAATTCATAGAAACAGACACAGAACGTCAAAATGAGGAGATAGAGCAATATGTTCCAAATGAAAGAAGAAGACAAAACTTCAAAAAAGAAAAAAAAACTACACAAAATGGAGATAAGCAACCTACCTAACAAAGAGTTCAAAATAATGGTCCTAAAGTTGGTCACTGGACTTGAGTAGAGTAGATGAACTCAGTGAGAACTTCAGTAATGAGATAGAAAATATAAAAAGAACCAATCATAGTTGAAGAATATAACTAAAATGAAAAATACACTATAGGGAATGAACAGCTGATTAGAGTATGCAGAAGAGGAGATCAGTGTTCTGAAAGACAGAGTAATAGAAATCATCTAAGCTGTACAACAAAAATAAAAAATAATTTAAACATGAGGACAGGTTAAGGGAACCCTGGGACAACATCAAGTAAACAAATATTTTCATTATAGGAGTTGTAGAAGGAGATTAGAGAGAAAAAGGAACAGAAAACTTATTTGAAGGAATAATAAATGAAAATTTTCCTACCTGGGGAAAGAGACATCCAGGTTCAAGAATCACAGAGAAGCCCCAAACAAGGTGAACCCAAAGATATCCACACCAAGACATATAATAATTAAAACATCAAAGATTAAAGAGAGAATTCTAAAAGCAGCAAGAAAAAGCAACTAGTTATATATAAAGGAAACCCCATATGGCTATCAGCTGATTGTTCAGCAAAACCTTTGCAAGTCAGAAGGGAATGGCATGATATATTCAAAGTGCTGAAAGGAAAAAAAAAAAAAGCCTGCAACCAAGAATACTCTATCTGGCAATGTTATCGTTCAGAATTGAAGAGGAGATAGTTTTTCAGGCAAACAAAACGGAGACTTCATCACCACTAGATTGGCCTTACAAGAAATGTTAAAAGGACTTCTTTAAGAGGAAAAGAAAAGACCATAATTAGAAGAAAATTATGAAAGGTAAAAATGTCATGAATAACAGCAAACATCTAGTAAAGGTAGTAGATCAATCGCTTATAAAACTAGTACAAAGGCTAAAAGACAAAAGTAGTGAAATTAATTTTATCTAAAGCATTAGTTAAGAGACTCACAAAAAGATGTAAAATATGACGTCATATATATAAAATGTGGAGGAGGGAGTAAATATGTAGTGCTTTTAGAATGTGTTTGAACTTAAACAACCAACAACTTAATACAGACTGATATATACTTAAGATGTTATAAATGAACCTCATGCTACACAAAAGCCTATAATAAATACAAAAAAGAAAGAGAGAAGAATCCAAGCATAAGACTACAGAAAGTCATCAATCACAAGGGAAGAAAGGAGCAAAGAAGAAATACAAAAACAATCAGAAAACAACGAAAGGACATACCTACCTATATATAGGTAGGGCATACATAACTATCTATAATTACTTTAAATATAAATGATCTAAATGCTCCATTCAAAAGACATAGGGTAAAGGAATGGATTTTAAAAAATAATTTATATGCTACCTACGATAGACTCACTTCAGACCTAAAGACACATACAGACTAAAGTAAAGGGATAGAAAAAGATCTTCTATGCAAATGAAAGCAAAAAAAATGGGGGTAGCAATACTTGTATCAGACAATATGACTAAGAAGAGACAAAGATGGACATTACATAATGGTAAACCAGTCAATCTGCAAGAAAAGATAACAATTGTAAGTATCAATACACCCAACATAGGAGCACCTACTTTCAGTTTCTCCCTTTATGTCTGATAATGATTGCTTTATGTACTTAGGTACATACTAAAACTTTCATTATTTGCAGATTACATGATACTATATATAGATAATTCTAAAGATTCCATCAGAGAACTATGAGATAATAAAAAAATTGGTAAAGTTATAGGATACAAAATTAATATACAGAAATCTGTTTCATTCTATACAGTAATAACAAAGTAGAATAAAGAGAAATTAAGAAAACAATCCCATTTACAACTGTACCAGAATAAACATCTAGGAATAAATTTAACCAAAGTGAAATATCTGTACTTCAAAAACTATAAAACATTGATGAAAGAAAAATGAAGATGACACAAACAAATGGAAAGATATTCTATGCTTGTGGATTGGAAGAAACAATATTTTTTAAATGATACTTTCCAGAGCAATTTACAGATTCAGTGCAATCTCTGTCAAATAACTGGTACCATTTTTTCACAGAACTAGAACAAACAATACTAAAATGTGTATGGAACCACAAAATACCTCAAATAGCCACAGCAATCCTGAGAAAGAAAAAGGAAGCTGGAGGTATCACAAATCCAGATTTCAAACTGTACTACAAAGCTAATCAAAACAGTATTGCACTGTCACAAAAATAGACACCAGATCAATAGAACAGAATAGAGAGCTCAGAAATATACCCACACTTATATGGTCAATTAACCTATGACAAAGGATGCAAGAATATGTAATGAAAAAAAAAAGTCTCTTCAAAAATGGTGCTGGGAAAACTGGACAGCTACATGCAAAAGAGTGAAACTGGACCACTTTCTTGCACCATAAACAAATATAAAGTCAAAATAGATTAAAGACATAAATGTGAGACCTGAAACCATAAAACTCCTAAGAGAAAACATAGGCAGTTATTTTTTTTTCATTTTAAAGGAACCTCCATACTGTCTTCCACAGTGGCTATTACAATTTACATTTCCACGAACAGTGCACAAGGGTTCCCTTTTCTCACATCCTCGCCAACACTTGGTATCCCTTGTCTTTTTTATACTAGTGACTGGTGCTAGGTCATATCACATTGTGGTCTCGATTTGTAAGTACCATACAGGTCAGTAATTTCACTACTGAGTATTTATTCAAGGAAAAAGAAAACACTAATTTGGAAAGAGATAAACCCCTATATTTATTGCAGCATTATTTACAATAACCAAGATATGGAAGAGACCTAAGTGTGCATCAATTGACGAATGGAAAAAGATGAACACACACACACACACACACACACACACACACATAATGGAATATTAACCATAAAAAGAATGAGATCCTGCCATTTGTGACAACATAGATGGACCTAGAGAGTATTACACTCAGTGAAATAAGTCAGGCAGAAAAAGACAAATACCATGTGATTTTATTAGATGTGGAATCTAAAAAACAAAACAAATGAATAAACAAGAAATAGAAACAGACTCATAAATACAGAGAACAAACTGGTAGTTGCCAGAGGAGAGTCTGATAGGGAGATGGGAAAAATAGAGAAGAGTACTAAGAGGTACACACTTCCAGTTATAAGATAAACAAGTCATGGGGAAGAAAAATATAGCATAGGAAATGTAGTCAATAATATTGTAATAATATTGTATGGTGATAGATATAAGGATATTCATTGTGAGGCCTTTAGAATAGAAGAAAATGGGGGCAACTTAAATGTCCAGCAGTAGATAAATGGTTAACCAAATTGTGATATATAATATAAAAAGAAGAGTATGTTGCCATTAAAAATTATGTTTTCAATATCATGTTTCAGGAATTTAATGACATGTAAAATTTCTACAATAAAATATTAAATGAAAACAATACCAAATTGCACATATAGTTTGAGCTCAACATATGTATGCATTTTAAAGACACTATTCTGGTAAGAGTGAAGAGAACAAATCTGGTCAAATAATTGGCTGTCCTCCATCAAGAGATTATTCCCAAATCTAATTCAGCTGCTACCTTCCAGTCATTTCTAGCAAGTATGAAGCTTTATCAATATAGGATCCCCCAAACCATGAAGACATAGAACATCTTCGGAATCAAGGGATAAAAGGGGGAAAATGTAAGTTTATATGAGACAGTTTCACTATAACAGTCTAAAATAAATTATCTCATCAGTGTTTGAAAAGCAAACAGCTACTCAATAGACATTTCCTGAAGCATCTTTAGTTTTGCTGGTTTTCTTAGCCTACATCACATAAACCCAGTCCTCTATTTGTTGGAAACAATGCCTACCCACTGATGGGTAGGACTGATCTGCTACACCATTACTTTTGAAGAGCTTTGGAGAAAACAAAGTCCACAGTAAATCACAGAGGTTTTCTTTTACTTTGTTTTCTTGCAATTAAAACTGCATATTTTGTAATACAGTACATACCAGACACATTTATTTTGTGTTACCCTGCTAGGAAGGTAAAGTGCATTATGTTAGGTTAACATTGATATATCTACGTGCCTATGAATACCAGGATGGAAACTGTTCTTCCATAGATGACAGATGGACCCCTAATATGAGGAGAAATGATTAATGGGCGTGGCCTTTTTATCACAGTTTTCTATCTCAACTTGTCCTACTCATGAAATATACTAGATATATCCTTGACCTTTGGCATACACTCACTTTGAGGATTAATTGTACATTCTGAGGTTACATACCATAGGCTTGAGTACTTTGGTCCATCTCAGTTCATGTTTGGTTAAGTTTTATCTATGATATGCTTATTCCTCAGTTACTTCATTTGACAAAGTTTTCGATAAGAAGGAAGTTAGTGATGCAAGTCTAGCTATTGGTCTGAGCCTTTGGAATATTCAGGTACTTTATGGATGATGATGTGCCTTATACATAGTTGCTGAATAAATTGTTGCATGGATGGTTTTTATTTTATTTTATTTTTAATTTAGTTAAATTCAAGTTAGTTAACATATAGTGTAGTATTGGTTTCAGAAGTAGAGCCCAGTGATACATCACTTACATATAACACTCAGTACTCATTCCCAACAACTGTCCTCTTTAATGCCCATCACCCATTTAGCCCATCCCCCACCCACCTCCCTCCAGCAACCCTGTTTGTCTCTGTATTTAAGAGTCTCTTATGGTGTCCTTCCCTCTCTGTTTTTATCTATTTTTCCTTCCTTTCCCTTCCCTATGTTCATTTGTTGTGTTTCTTAAATTCCACATATTAGTAAAATCATGTGATATTTGTCTTTCTCTGACTGACTTATGTCACTTAGCATAATACACTTTGTTCCATCCATGTTGCAAGTGCAAGATTTCATTCCTTTTGACGACTGAGTAGTATTCCATTGTGTATATATACCTCATCTTCTTTATCCATTCATCAGTTGATGGACATTTGGGCTCTTTCCATAATTTGGATATTGTTGATAGTGCTGTATAAACCTTGGGGTGCATGTGCCTCCTCGAATCAGCATTTTTTTATCCTTTGGATAAATACCTAGTAGTGTAATTGCTGAGTTGTAGGTAGTTCTATTTTTAATTTTTTTTAGGAACCTCCATACTGTTCTCCAGAGTGGCTGCACTGGTTTGCATTCCCACCAACAGTGCAAAAGTGTTCCCCTTTCTCCATATCCTCACCAGAATCTGTTGTTTCCCGAATTAGTAAATTAGCCATCCTGACAGGTATGAGGTGGTATCTCATCGTGGTTTTGATTTATATTTTTCCCTGATAATGAGAGATCTTGAGCATCTTTTCCTATGTCTATTAGCCACCTGGATGTCTTCTTTGGAAAAAGTGTCTATTCATGTTTTCCACCCATTTATTCAGTGGATTATTTGCTTTTTGAGTGTTGAGTTTGGTAAGTTCTTTATAGATTTTGAATACTAACCCTTTATGAGGTATGTCATTTGCTAATATCTTTTCCCATTTTGTTGGTTGACTTTTGTTGATAATTTCCTTCACTGTTCAGAAGCTTTTTATCTTGATGAGGTCCCAATAATTCATTTTTTACTTTTATTTTCCTTGCCTCCAGAGGCACAACTAGTAAAAAGTTGCTGCAGCCAAGGTTGAAGAGGTTGCTGCCTGTTTTCTCCTCTAGGATTTTGATTGTTTCCTGTCTCACATTTAGGTCTTTCATCTATTTTGTGTTTATTTCTGTGTATGGTGGAAGAAAGTGGTCCAGTTTCATTCTTCTGCATGTCTCTGTGCAGTTTTCCAAGCACCATTTGCTAAAGAGACTGTCATTTTTTTTCCATTGGATATTCTTTCCTGCTTTGTCAAAGATTAGTTGGCCATACATTTGTGTGTCCATTTCTGGGTTCTCTATTCAGTTCCATTGATCTATATGTCTGTTTTTGTGCCAGTACCACATTGTATTGATAAATACAGCTTTGTAATACAGCTTGAAGTCCAGAATTGTGATGCCTCCAGCTATGGTTTTCTTTTTCAATATTACTTTGGCTACTCAGGGTCTTTTGTGGTTCCATACAAATTTTAGTATTTTTTGCTCTAGCTCTGTGAAGAATGCTGGTTTTGTTTTGATAGGTATTGCATTGGATGTGTAGATTACTTTGAGTAGTATAGACATTTTAACAATATTTGTTCTTCGAATCCATGAGCATGGAATGATTTTCCATTTCTTTGTGTCTTTTTCAATTTCTTTCATAAGTTTTCTATAGTTTTCAGTGTATAGATCTTTTACCTATTTGGTTAGGTCTATTCCTAGGTATCTTATGGGTTTTGGTACAACTGCAAATGGGATCTATACCTTGGTTTCTCTTTCTGCTGCTTAATTATTGTTCTATAGAAATGCAACTGATTTCTGTACATTGATTTTATATCCTGCAACTTTGCTGAATTCACATGTCAGTTCGAACAGTTTTTTGGCAAAGTCTTTCAGGTTTTCTGTGTAGAATATCATGTTATCTGTGAAGAGTGAAAGTTTGACTTCTTCTTATGCCTTTTATTTCTTTTTGTTGTCTGATTACTGAGGCTAGGACTTCCAATACTATGTTGAACAACAGTGGGGAGAGTGGACATCCCTGTCATGTTCCTAACATTAGCAGGAAAGCTCTCAGTTTTTCCCCATTGTGGGTGATATTAGCTGTGGGATTTTTGTATATGGCTTTTATGATGTCAAGGTATGTTCCTCCTATCCCTACTTTCATTAAGGTTATTATCAGAAAAGGATACTGTATTTCCTCATGTGCTTTTTCTGCATCTATTGAAAGTATCATATGGTTCTTATCCTTTCTTTTATTAATGTGGTATATCACATTGATTTGTGAATATTGAACTACCCTGTAGCCCAAGAATAAATCCCACTTGATCATTTTGAATAATTCTAATATGCTGTTGAATTTGATTTGCTAGTATCTTGTTGAGAGTTTTTGCATCTATGTTCATAAGGGATATTGGCCTATAATTCTCCTTTTTAGTGGGGTCTTTGTCTGGTTCTGAAATCAAGGTAATGTTGGCTTCATAGAATGAGTTTGGAAGTTTTCCTTCCATTTCTATTTTTTGGACCAGCTTCAAGAGAATAGGTGTTAACTGTTCTTTAAAATGTTGGTAGAATTCCCCTGGGAAACCATCTTGCCCAGGACTCTTATTTGTTGGGAGATTTTTGATAACTGATTCAATTTCTTTGCTGTTTATGGGCCTGTTCAAATTTTCTATTTCTGTTTGAGTTGTGATAGTGTGTTAATGTCTAGGGATTTGTCTATTTTCCAGATTGTGCAGTTTGTTGGCATATAATTTTTCATAGTTTTCTCTTATAATTGACAGTATTTCTGTGGTATTGGTTGTGACCCCTCCTCTTTCATGCATGATTTTATCTATTTGGGTCCCTTCTCTTTTCTTTTTGATAAGTCTGGCTAGGGGGTTGTCAATTTTGTTTATTCTTTCAAAAAATCAGCTTTTAGTTTCAATCTATTCTAGTGCTTTTTTTTTTGTTTCTATATCATTTATTTCTGCTCTAAACCTTATTATTTCCCTTCTTCTGCTGGCTCTGGGCTTTATTTGCTGCTCCTTCTATAGCTCCCTTAGGTGTAAGTTTTGTTGTATATTTGTATATTTGTATATTTGTATATTTGTATATTTGTATTCAGGCCTTTTTGAGATAGGACTAAATTACAATGTACTTTCCTCTTAGGACTGCCTTTGCTGCATCACAAAGGGTTTGGACTTTACATCAATACAGTAATGGGTTTAATCCATTCACTGTAGGACTAAGTAGGAAAGGTTTTGAGATGAATGTCAAATCAATTTGCACTCATAAATAGCATAAATATTGTTGCTCTTATGACTGGATACATCTTGACATTGGTTTGAACTGATTAACCTGGTACTCAGAATGTGCAGAAGTATGTCAAGCTGGTCCATGTATTCATATTTTCTTTTGGTGACAGATTAGAATAGTGTTTTAGTTTTGATCACCCTTCCTCCATAGAATGCACATTTTTATATAACTATAGCTGTCTCCAAATTCACACTATGACCAGGTCACTCTCTGTAATATCAGAATCTTTTCACCTTCACATGGGGCATATTTCAAATACAAGCCTTTGATGATCAAAGAGGATACCCAACTGTGATGGATTTGGAAGGTACATCTTGGATTGACATCTCAGGCTTTACTTCTCCATTAATTGTTGGTTTTTATAAACAATAGAATTTCTTCATGAATTCTTAAATCATGAGGATATATTAGATGCTGTAGACTTTCTTATTCACTATTATGTGTTACCTCTTGCATTAAGAAAATGAAGACAGAGAAATATTATGACAAATAATGTTACCCCTATCTTCTAATAAAGTATGTTTTCCTATATCTCATTGTACAATATTCCCAATAAGTATACAAACATAGACAGATGCCTCTCCCCTTCTTCCTTTCTTTGGTTTCCAAAAAGACAATACACAAATTGGAAAGGGAAGCCAATACTTGTTAACAAAGTTTTCTACATCATCTCAGGTGAATACATATGTTTTAAATTATTGACTTTTTTGGAGGAGAGGCCCCTATTTCGCCATCTAAATTATTCTAGTATCAGTAGTGTTGAGAGAATAAGACTAGTTAGAGAAATGAATTTGGTTCAGTCTGGGTCTCCTGGAATTCTCAAATCATCACATGGGCGTCCACTTCCTCCTCCTATGTCACCAAATAGGAAGTATAATCATTTTCACAATCACCAAAATTACTTTATCACCTATGACAGCAATAATATGTAACCTTTGCTTTCTTATGAATTTGATATTAACTACGCGCCCTGACCTTATGAGGGTCATGCCAGATTTTTTCCTATTAGTATTTAATATTATAATTAAAAAATTTTTATTTCAAAAAATTCATTGCTTCTCAATATGTGCCTCAAAAAGGTCATGAATTTGAGCATGAAAAGTTTTTATCATTATATTGTAAGCTATTAGAGTGTGAAAAGTTATGAATATATATATTCATGTCATGTTTATTTATAAACATGTTATCTTCTCAGTTGCATTTCTGCCTCATCCATAAAATCTAGAGTATATATATTCTGCACCTAAAATAGTTTTAATATAAATGCAGAAAATTATAATTAGATCACAAAATCCAGATTAGCCATTGCTTCCATTGTTTCTAATGGCATTTTTCCCCATAAACAAGGTTGTACATTGATATTTCAAAAATATGTGGTAACCTTTTCAGAATTGCTTCCTCTTATAATTATATAATTAACATAGGGATCAATTAGGTACCAAAAAATATATATATAAGAGAGACAGAGAAGGGAGGAGGAAATGTAGAATAATTCTCTCCTGCGCATGTCAAGAGCTAGATTTGGGCCCTGAACCAGTGTTTATCCTGTCTTCCAAAAGCTTCAATGTCTTTTCCTGAGCTTATTTTCACCTGAAAGTTATTTTCTCATGCCAAATGTTACCAATAAGTGAATCTTGACACCACATTATGTAATGCTGTGAGACTTGTTTTTGAATGTGGTACTTGTCTTAAATCCAGTGGGCTGTGAGTGGTGGTATGGGATGCTAGTGTCACTCCTGGAGTGAGTGCAGATGCCAGTTGACCTTAGAGTGTAGTACAACCAAGGCACAAGCCCTTTTTTGAGCTGGGACAATCCTCTGTGAATGGTACCATCATTCTTATATCTTATAGCTTTTAACACCGAATGTTTAAATGCTAGCAAAGTATTGGTAATCAATGTATTATAATCTCATATTTAAATGTTTTCTAAGAAGTCCCAAACCAATCTGCATGCAAACCAGTGACATCTAAGTAATAAGCCCTTTATCTAGGAATGTTATCTTCACATTTTTTTGCTGAACTGTGATCTATATCACAAACTAAATAATGGCTTTTTAAAATGATATCTTTAAAAGCATCCCCAAATAATCCTTCACTCAGTTATATCTCTGAATAGAGAAAATGCCTTTCTTTCTCACATCTCAGTGATATTATTGCATTATAAGGCATTTTAAGATTAAGGCCAGTTGGCTTAGTGCAGTCATGTGGTGTTAACAAGGCCAAAGTCATGGAGGCCAATTAGCTTTGTTTTGTGTACTGACTACAGACAACTGGGAATCAGTCAAGAGACACACAGAGGAATAAAGTACCATAGCAAAATCTCAGCACTTATAGTCCATCCTCTCCATGGGACAAGCAGGATGGATGTGTTCCTTGGGCATCATCATTTCATAATAATAGCTTTGGAGGCCCCAACATCTGCCTCTAAATAAAGCAGTCCTGACATTTAGGCATTAACTTTGCATTATAATCCCCCATCATGCCATTGATTTGGTGTGTAACCTTCATCAGTAAAACAGAAATAATAGGAAAGAATGAAATAGACTTACCTCCCAGGGATGTTGTGTGAATTAGCAAATTAACAAGTGTAAAGTTTTAGAATTTATGTAAGTGCTAGTGGTTGTCATTATTTCTAGGGAACTAGTCTCATTTTAAATAGAGAATCTAAGTATATTATGTTTGTGTCAGAAAAGGATTTTCACCCACATCAATTGATTTTAAGCTGAACATAAAACAGAGGTGATAATAATGTAGTAGTGATCATCACAATGCAGAGCTGTAAACCTTTTCTTCTATTAGAGCTAAAATTATTTTTGAGCAACTATCAATGCCTTTAAATTTGCTTCCCAAGCTTTGTGCCAACAGTTATCTCTACAGTGATTATTCTTCCTGTGATGGGTGTGGAGAATAGAACCTATTCATTATTCATTCCCATAATGACTATATAATTGAATACGTTTGCATCATACAATCAGGCAAAGACTCAGTAGTTGGTTTGATTGCCATATACTGCAATCATTGTTAAAAAATAAAAACTCTTTTCTACTCTGCCTGCCCTGGTATCCTATAGAGGTAGAAAACATACAGATTTAAAACTCATGGGGAATTGAAGTGCTTTACAACAAAAGGCACTGTACATAGATCCTTTCAATTTGACATCTTTACCAAGGAATTTTGTTGTCACCTGAAATTTCCAAGCGGACTGTGGTTGAGAGAGTGCTTCCATTTCTTTCATCACTCTGACTTCACTTATCAAGAAAAGTTATTTATTGCTGATTGCAGGACTCTTGAACTCAGCCCAAGAGCTGCAGCATGAATGCCTCAGATCTGGGTTCCTTGTTACTTATTTACATATTCATTTGAAGTGATTCAGGACTATTTGAAAACCTCTCCTGTCCCAACTTTGTGTAATAGCCAAGATCTAGCGCTCACTGTTTTTTGGTTCTCTTTCTCTTTGTCTTACAGATAATAGCCGAGTACCTTTGGAAAGGTCACGCTCTCGCCACAATGGAGCTATTTCATCTAAGTGATTCCTGATGCCAGAGAATATGAAAACAAAATCATAAGTAAACAAAATCATAAATTTTGAGAAGAACAAAACATCCACTCAAGGGATAGAAAATACGTACATTTCTGCAAATATCAAGCTTAGCTGGGTGAAGTAGCATGTATCTGGAAAGCTATTGCAATACTCCTCTCACAATTATACTAAAACAAACACAATTACAAAGATTATAAAATATGTGTTCCATTTTAGTGTAAAAATGTGTATTATTTGTTATTGTGTGTGACCTGATGGTAATGATGAAAAGGGTAAAAAATTCAGAAACAGTCAGCCTGTCAAAAATTACAATGTTGCTCAAATTTACAGGTCACCCCCTCCAAAAAAAAGGAAAAGAAAGGAATAGAAGGAATTATTCAGTGTCTGCTTCTGATTCCTGTTACATGGAAAAAGAACAGGCCAATGGAAATGTATATATTAACAACTTGAAGAGACACTAGCTAATATTGCACACTGTGCTAGAGAAGCCATTTTGGAAACAAAAAAATTGCTGCTTCAACCCCATGAATTTATTTCAAATCTTATCTCAAGCAAAAGATGATGGATTGATCTGCTTTGGCTGAAATTAAACTTATCATTAATCTAGAGTTTCAACATGATGTTACAGGCACTTATTGCTAAAAATAAACCAGAGTTTAACAGAAGCAGTTAGAGAAAGTGATTTAAACTTTATTTAAAGAGGTATTTTCTAATTATGCACATATATCTACTTTATAGAAATACTTTATATGGCTATTTTTGAGAAAACCTCACATTTTAATGTTTATTCTGAGATGAACCTTAAAATTCTATCACCTTTATTTAGATTTTTAAAAGGTAAATATTGATTCCTATTCTCTGTGGTTTATTTCTTCTCTCTATTGCTTCTTTCTCTCATGACCTCCTTGAAAGCAGGGAATAAAGTTCTAAAAGACCTGAGAGGAAAAAGATTTCTCTCTGTAGGCAGCAGAAAACTGTCTGAAAGTTCAACTGTTTTATCTGCCTTTCTACTTACTCAGCTTTCCAATTCTGCCTTGGTGGTGTGAAGAAGTAAAAAATTATATGTATGTATGTGTATATATGTGTATATATTTATATCTACTGCTACAATAATTCCACATCCCAGTGACTAAGTGAACTTTTTAATCATCATCATACTTATTTCCATTATATTAACAAACTAAAATGACACTGCCAAAACAACCCTAGGAGGAAAAACAGGTTCTACATTTTTCTTAAATAGATGAAGGAATATAAGTTATACCTATTACTTTAAAATATGCATTGAAATAATATGGTATAATTTCTCTGGAGTGTAATTTCAATACTAATCCAGGCAGATGATTGTGATTACTGTAAAAAAATTCTTATATGTATATTTCTTATATAGAAAATCCTATTTCTACTTCTTCAAAGCACATTATAGACATTCAGAAAGAATAAGTGACTGGCTTGGCAAGTCACCTTTTGAAATAATGTAAACAAGTGACCAATAATTCACAGTTTCCTTTATATAGAGATGTATACTTACTCAAACTGCTACTTTTTCCTCCAGTGCATTCTTGTGTAGGTTCTTATGTGGGTATTACATTTTAAAATTCTCTGAAGCTGCTATAATAGAGAAATCAAAAGGAGTGACAGTATCTGAGATTTTACAATTTCATCCTATCTTTAAATCACACACATATGCATGCACAAATAAATTTAAGGGGAATATCAATTTCATATGCTGTTTCATAACAACAAAGATTTACAAATTTATGCAAATAATTAATGTATGTATTTTTGACTTCACAAAGTCTTTTCTTAAATCTTCATGTTCTGACCTGGGTCTTTTGATAGCTTTTCAGGCTGTAGGAAAATGATATTTTGAAATATTAACCTGACTAAAATTTAGTGGCATTTGCCATGTCATATCATCAAGATGGTCGAGGTAGAAATACTGATGTGTATTACTTTTTCCAGATGTGAACTTGCCTTGTTTTTTAGTTTGTGAAAAAAGTAAATGAAATACTATTATTGATATATATTTGTATTTCAAGAAATGGCACATGGTTTTCACAAACAGTATGGAACCTTTTAGGGTCTTTTGTGAAATTCCAATAATGGAGTTGAAGGATTTGCTTCCCAGATTTATAATAGTCCTGCTTTAGCCATTTGCAATTTTGTTCTAGATTGAAAATTATAACCAACAAAAGTACATAGTGACATTTTTAGCATAGAGCCAAATTACACTAAAGTTTTTTTTAGGTGAGAAGCACCAATTTATGCAGATTTTCTTCAGAATGATTTTTAAAACTGCAAAATCCTTAAAATGTTTACTAGTTACATTAGTGCCCTTTGTCTGCAAGGTAACAAATTACCACAAAATTCGTGCCTCATCACATCAGAAATGTATTCTCTCATGGTCCCCATGACAAGATGCCCAAAATGAAGGGCCATGCTCCCTCAAAGTCTCCAGAGCAAAATCTTCCCTTGATTCTTCCAGCATATAGTAGCTACTGGCCTTCCCTGGGTTATGGCTACATCTCTGCTCCATCTTCACATCACTTTCTCCTCTGCATATCTAATCTTCCTATGCTTCTTTTATAATGATGCTTTTGTTAGAATTTAGGGCCCACCCAGATAATCTAAAATAATTTCATCTGAAGACCCTAAACTTAATTTACACTTATAAGACTCTTTTTCCAAATAAGTAACATTCAAAGGTTCTGGGAGTTAGGATGTGGACATATCTTTTTGGAGGTACCCCCCAGCCCATTACAGTCTGCCCTTTGCCCCCCCAAATTTATATTTGTCCCATGTACAAAATATATTCACCCCATCTCAACATTCCCCAAAGTCTCAACCCATTATAGCATCAACTCTAAGTCTAAAATCTCATCCAAACATCATGAGTTCAATAGTCCCAAATCTCATCATCTGGATCATCTAAATCAGGTATAGGTGAAAATCCTGGGGCAAAATTTCTATCCAAATGTCAATGATGGGTAGAGGCTGGAAGAACTATGATGTATGTGATAGAGGAAAAAAAATACACTGTAAAAACAACTTATCTGCTTCCAAAATACAATGGTGAGACAAGCATAGGACAATAGTTATAGACATTCTTATTCCAAAATAGAGAAAATGGAAAGTTGAAAAAAATCACATGGCCTGATAACTTTCAAATTTCAGCCAAGCATAATCCCCTTAGGTTTCTTCAGGACTGCACCCCTTAAGCCTGCAGTTCTGGCCTCTTTGCCCAAGGATTAAGTCTCTGTCTCTGTGCCCATGGTTGGCACTTCTGCCTCTGCTCCCCTGCTTGGGCCTCTGCCTCTGCACCTTGCAGTTCTGCTCTAGGAATGGCCATATTTACTGAAGGGTAGCACATGTTTGCAACTTTATCATCCTGTTTCTTGCCTGTAAAATTTTGGTAGTCTGACAACCTTCTGTCATTTTGTTATGTCTCCATCCTTTCCAGGCAAAACTAGAACTGTTTCAACCAGTATAACATTCTCAAAAAGTTTGTGGGTCTCCCATGTATGTCAAATTGATTCAGTATTGAGGTAAGAGTCCTCACAGACCTTTGCTGGATAATTCCATCTCTATTCTTGGCTTCTATTGAGATGGTTGAGTGGATCCATGAGTCTGCCATCTCTTCAACACTAGCCAGAGGCTGGCTTTATCTCCAGAGTACAATCTCCTAATTTTAGCATCTTTTGCAATCTGAATATTCAGGCTCAAAATTACCTGAATTATCATGTGCTGGTTCCTTTCTGCCTAATAGTTATTTCCTCAATTTCTCTTTTTCCTCTTGCATTTTACTATGAGCTCAAGATGAAAATAGGCCTTACCTTCAACACTTTGCTTGGAAATCTCCTCAACCAAATATTCAAGTTCATTACAAATTCTACCTTCCACACAACTGCCGGAAACAATTCAGATAAGCTCTTTGCCACTATATAAGAAGGATCACCTTCCCTCTGGTTTCCAATAAAATGTCCCTCAGTTCCTTCTGAGCTCACCAGAAGCGCTTTTAACATTCATATTACTAACAGCAGTGTATGTTTTTTTTCTATCACATACATCACAATTCTTCCAGCCTCTACCCATTATCCACCTCCTAAGCCACTTCCACATGTTTAGTCATTCATTACAGGGGTACCTCAATTCCTGTTACCAAAATCTGTATTGTGTTCCTGTGGCTGCTGTAACAATACACAAAACATGATACCTTAAAATAACATAAGTTTGTTCTCTTATTATTTGAGGGGCCCAAAGTCCTAAACTGAGGTCTTACTAGGTCTGTACTCCCTGTACTCTCTCTGGAGGCTCCAGAAGAAAATTTGTTGGTAGTCTCTTCCAGTTTCTTGTGACTGTCATTCTTTCCTTGGCTGTGTCCAAATCTCTCTTTGGTCTGTTTTCACATTGCTTTTCCCTCTGTGTATCTAATCTACCTCTGCCTCTCTCTCATAAGAACACTTGCTGCAGCATTTAGGACGCACCTGGTTTATCCATAATAATCTCCTCATATAAATAATCTTAATTTCATCTGTGAAGACCCTTTTTCCAAATAATGTAACATCACAGATTCCAGGAACTAGGACATGGACATATTTTGGGGAAGCCATCATTTAGCTCACTACATTAATCATTGCATACAAATGTGCTTTTCACTTTTTAAAATGCATCCTTGGTGCTTACACCAAACTGAAGGTTTCCTCTAAAAGCTATTGTCTGTACAGCCTAATGCATGCTTTGATGTTAAACAGTTTTACAGGCTATTCTAAAATTTTGTTGATACTTTTTCTACTATGGCCAATGCTTAGTTTGAAAAAATAATGGGTTCCAACTCTGAACTCTGGTGTTTCCCTTCTACCCCTTTTATGTACTCTTTGACCAAATGTCTTCTATGAGTATAATGCAGGCATAAAACTACCTCTGATACAGGAGGGTTCTTTCAAGCTGACTTTAGATATTGTGAATCCCTCAGCTGAATGGAGAGGTGACAACAAAGCCTGCTTTGAATGGGTATTGAGGAAGACTGTGCCCATGCCAAGATACCCAGAAGAAGTATTTCAGCAGCAGGAGAACTGTGGATTCATGTTCTCATTTTGCTTCGGATTAGATACCTGTCTCTTTACATGACCAAGAACAACTTGTAGTCTATATGTAATGCATACTCACTTATTAAATAAAGTTAAGATATACATTAAATGTTGTGTTGCCTATGCTAATATTCAGGGTGACTGAACAGGCACAAACTGAAGTATAAAGACAGGATATAAGAACATTTTAGAAGAAGCTTCAACTGAAGAGAAATACAAGAGTGTTTCTATAAGGACCTGGTCAAGTGGAAATCATGGGATATATTCAAAGACACACATACCTGTGGGAATCCTAAGATTTTATTTAAGTATTCTTTAGCACTTCTTTCCAGTGTAGTGTAGAAATGTAGAACTTAAAAGTCCAGAAAAGTCAGAAGGATGATTTACATCTTCCAGGGAAACTCTATACAGAAAAGTGGGTGTTTTTTTTTTTGTTATTTTTTCTTTTTTCTTTTTTTTTTTTTGTTTGTTTTTGGGTTTTTTTTTTTTTGGTCTTGATTATAGAATGAATGAAAGCAAATGGACTTCAAATGCTCAGAGGGGTAAAAATCTGAAATGAGTACCAAATGTGTATATGAGTAAATAAATGTATGTAATTATTCTCTGGAAGGCTTTCAAAAGAATCTCTCATCATAGGTGGGCTGACTTGAAGATGGAAGGTTGGATAAGGTAATAACCAGATCTGTAAATGATATGATCCAAAGTACGTGGCAATACCATTGTTTCCCTTGGAATTTTGGGTTGCTCCAGGAATCAAATACATTAGCTTTTTTTTTTTTTAACGTTTTATTTATTTTTGAGACAGGGAGAGACAGAGCATGAACAGTGGAAGGTCAGAGAGAGGGAGACACAGAATCCGAAACAGGCTCCAGGCTCTGAGCTGTCAGCACAGAGCCCGACGCGGGGCTCGAACTCACGGACTGCGAGATCATGACCTGAGCCAAAGTCGGCCACTTAACTGACTGAGCCACCCAGGCGCCCCTACGTTAGCTTTTTTTTTTCTCCCTCAGAGTAACTCCTTAGTAAGGAGTCTGAAAACCTTGGTATCCACAACCAGGGGAATTTGAGCTTAAAACCAAGAGCTCAAAGGAAAATGGAAATCTGGATGTTGAAATATGTGCAATGTATGTAACATACTATATAGTTTTGATTTATAAAGAAGGAAATATATAGCCAAATATCCCATTTAAAGACTGAATTTATTTAGATGTCTAGAGTCCCAAATAAAATATTATTACAGTTGATATACATTGTAGGGGAAAAAACTTACAAATTAATGAAGTATGTGAATCATGACTTTCTAGTTTTTGGTGATTAGCAAAATTCAATCTCTAGCCATGATGGTCATATATCTTGGCTAATACAGGTTCAGCCAATATTTTCACCTGCATTTTTGCTAATTGGGGTCCTGACAATATTTTCACCTTTTGATATTAATCATCAAAGCACAAGAGCTCTAGCGTGCCTGGATGGCTCAGTCAGTTGAGTGTCTGACTTCAGCTCGGGTCATGATCTCATGGTTCATGAGTTTGAGCCACACGTAGGGCTCTGTGCTGACAGCTCAGAGCCTGGAGCCTGCTTTGGATTCTGTGTCTCCCTCTCTCTCTGCCCCTCCCCCACTCACACTCTGTCTCTCTCTCTCAAAAATAAACATTAAAAAAAACACAAGAGCTCTTATCGTATTAGAAATCATAATAAACCCTTAACTTCTCTACTTTTTTAAAGCCTCCAGTGTGGCTATTCTAATCATTGATCCATTCCATGAACATTGCTTTTGAGGGTGCAATTATGAATTAAACATAGCTCCCACTTCAGAGGTCTCACAATCTAGTGCAAGATGGGACATGTACAGAATTGTAATCCAAGGTAGAAAGAAAGTAATCAATGTCATAAGAGTGGGATAGATAAAGCCTATGGGAGTTCAGAAAAAAAGAACAAATCAGTTTTACAGAGGTGAAGTATAGGTATTAAGGTGGGAAACAAATGCCAATGTAGGCTTTTTGTCACAGTGGCATTTGAACTGAAATTTAAAGGGTAAGTAGATTTGGATATATGAAGCTTTTATTTAGTCAGTATGTAATAAGCACCTACCATGTGCCAACCAGAATGCTAGACACTGAGAACATAACAATGAATCAAATAGATGTGGTCCTTACTCTAAAAAGCTTAGGTGTTTTTTTTTTTTTTTGTTTTGTTTTGTTTTGTTTTTTAGGAGAGAGGGAAGGCATGAGAAGTACAAATTTTGATATGCATATGTAGGGAATATTGAATAATTCAGTTTCACTAGAGTATGAGGCCCATGAAAAGGAGGTAGCAGTTGTGTATTTGGGGCTTGACTTTATAAATGATAGGAAAATACTGAGGGATTTTGAGGAAAGCAATGATAATGGACCATTTAAGGAAGATGATTCTGGAAGCTCTGTGTAAGACGTAGAGGTCACAGAAGGACCACTTTGTTGGAGGCTATTGCAATACTTTAGATAAATAATGAGGGCCTAAACTAAGGTAGCATCCAAGTGGTATCTAAAGAACTGGCAATCGGTTAGATGTTGAGGATGTGAGGAGAGAGAGGATTCAAATCTGACACTAAGGTTTTAAACCTGAGTGACTGATGGGCTACTTTCAACCAAAAAGTTGAACACAAGAAGAGCTCATCTTTGTAGTGATACCATTGATATGCACACCTACTGCTCTGACACTTATGATCCTATTGTCTGTACTGTTGAATGGCTCATACAAGCCCTATATACAAGTAGCATCAAGACATACAAAGTAGACAGGAGAACATGATTCTGAACAAGAACTTGTTCAGTGATTTATAGTGATAATGGTAAGAAGGGCAAAGGTAGACTATGTAGTGCTCCTTTTCTTTCCTTCTTTTCCTCTTTCCTGCTTTTTTCTCTTTTCTATTTAATAATACTGAAAGTGAAAACACTGAATGGCTGTTCAAAGAAACTGACAAGGATTGAGTGGACATTAAAATGTACTGATTCAGTTTTGGTCTCATACGGGAAGAAAGGAATGTAGATGAAGTGCAATTTATGGAAAAAGATTTAATTAGTTCATAGCGAGAACTTCTTAAGTGTCTAGTTAATATTTTAAACTATACATTTAAGAGGTTCTGGGACAATTATTACTCTAAAAGAGCGGCAAATTCTCCTGTTTTACTATTTTCCCAGGAATCTCTCAGACTTCCAAACTGTGGCCAAGTCTATCCTCTTTATGATAAATACCTTTCTACTCAACCATAAGGCTTCCCTCCTCAGTACATTCAATTGCTGGGTACGTGTGACACTGAATGACTATTCTAGCTAATATTCTTTTGTTTTGGAAGGGAACCTGTTTTTTGGATCTGCTCCATCTCACCCCTGCCCCCTAACACCCAGCAAATATCTTGTGTTGTTGTCTGTTGCCCTACAAAACCCCAAATATCACAATGGGAATTAAATTGAAAATACCTAAATACTATGAATTTTCACTTTGAATAATTTTTGGAATCTTATGACATAATACCACAGTGGTACAGACTTCCTACCAAAAATCAATTAATGGAGTATTTTACCTGACTAAACAACTGGAGCACTTATAGTAGTGTTTGGGGAAGGGAAGAAAAGGAAAGGGACCATGGATAAGGCTCCTCAGCAGAATTCGGTATCATGATAAAAATCATAGCATCTGTTAGGTGTCGCTTACCTGCAACTCCAGAGCATCTGGGATAAAATCTGACTTGCTGTGTGTGTGTGTGTGGGGGGGGGGGATGGTACTTTGTACTTTGAAAGGGCTTTCACTATTTGCATCCATTATTCCATCATCTTTCCTCTCAGTCTACAAGCATCCTCAAGAATCCTAATGAAGAACAGCAACCTTCCCATGAATCTGTCTCCTTCAACACTATCAACTACCTAATTATCAAGCCATGAATTACTCTTGTCATTCCAGTTACTTTCTCCCACTTTTCTATAAAGAACACTTAGTCCTATCTTTCCCCACCACTCAGAAAATTTCTCAGTCCTCTTTATTAGTGATTGTTTTCAACAAAATATAGGCAGTATCTCCAGCATTCATTTGTATTCTCCCCACTACCAGGGCCATCTTGGCCATTTCCATGGCTTTGACAATTTCTTATGAGAAAATGACTGCAATTCTTTCTGAACTTCAGAACCATCTTCAGTTTGTAAATGATATCTCACACACTAAACGCAGTATATTCCCAACCAAAAATGTTCCCTAGCAAACGGATTCTTTTATCCAGATTTCCCCTCTCATTATAGGTACCATACCTTCTCAGTCTCTCAGGCTAGAAATACCAGAAACATCTTGTATTATTCCCTCTCCCATAACATCCAGTCAGGCACAGAAGTTGATCATCCCATTTCAGTTTCTTACCTCTTCAACCTTTTACACCACTAGAGATTGCTTCCTAAAATGCCTTTCTTGGCCCACATTAACAATTTTTATTCTTTTTAAAAAATTTTTAATGTTTATTTTTGAGAGGGAGGGAGAGACATAGCACGAGCAGGGGAGGGGCAGAGAGAGAGAGACACACACACAGGAACCGAAGCAGGTTCCAGGCTCTGAGCTGTCAGCACAGAGCGCAAAGCAGGGGCTCCAACTTACAAACCATGAGATCATGACCTGAGCCAAAGTTGGAACTGACTGAACCACCCAAGTGTCTCTATTGTGCTTCTTAATTAAAACTATGGGCTTGAAAGTTCTCAGGAACGGAAAATGTAGCTTTCAAACCTCTTCACAATCCCTTCAGCCATTCTGCGCTGGATTTATCACTGGAGCTTACCAATGATAAACAAACATGATTCCTTAATTCTCCTTCCCTCATTAAAGTACATTGTTATTAATGCTCCTACAGTAATTTGCACATACTCTTATTATGGCCTTTATTTCATTCTGCCTTTTACTAGAGTTACTTGTCTGTGTCCTTGACTAAAGTATGTTTCTTGATGGCAATGACTGTCTCATTCATCTCTGGGCCTTTACCTAAAGCAATTGCTCAATGAACTAATGTGTAGTGTCAACTCTCAATGAATTAAACAAATGAAAAGGAATTTTTGATACAGGTAATGGAAAATCATAGCTAATTTCCTCAAGGTAAGAACATAGCCTTAATCGTTGTCCTGGAATCTGAGGGCCTGCCTAAGGTCAGCGATGAAGACAATATCCTCCAACGATGGATGACTGGGAATTGATTTCAGAGGAGTGCTTTCAGGAGTTGATGACTGAAGACAAGGAAGAAGGTTTTACCTCCAAGGTCAAGCTTTTAACAAATATCTGCAATGTACACTGAGGGATTTGGCTGTACTCCAATTATGCTAATATGTTTTATATATGGGCCTCCAGCATCCAGGAACCACCACCTCCCTAAACAATTTAATAAGTGTAAATATAAAGGCAGAGTTATAAATGTGGAACTTATTTGTAATCTACCAACTTTGTTATTATCAAATGTCATAGGGTATAAGTCATGACAATTATGCTGCCTGCTTTTTATTACATTTATCTTACTTTTAAAGGTGCAGTATATGCCCATAAGTGTAACTTCTCTGCCTAAGTAATCTACCCTGTTTTGGAGTCACAGATCACAGGAACTTTAGAGTCACAGGATTAATGAGCATCCCTGTAGCAAAGGGATTCATGAGTCATTGACTCCACCCACTGACACTGTACCCTTCATATTAGGTTCCACTGTGTGTTTCAACAATTCAAGTTGTGGGAACTTGTGGGTTTCTCCATACAAGAGACATCACAATTTAAAATACAGAATTGTTGCTTCCTCCTCCCTCCCACACCTGAGCATGCAGATGTGTATAAGTCCCTCTCATATAGAAGCTGACAATTTTGCACAGAACTTTCAAACTCTTGATTGCCAATTTGGTGAGATACAATCCAGAGCTACCTCTTAAATGGTCTCTTGGAAGGTGAAAGGGGAAGTAGCCCTGGTTTTTCTGGTTTTGATCAGAAAGGCATCTACTACACCCAGTCCATAATTCCCAATTCCAATTAGACTCTTTCTCTTCCCCTCCTTATTGCTTCTCACTACATCTCATCAACCACTCCAATCAGGAAATGCAGGTGACTGTCTTACTCCATATAAGAACATTTTATGGCAACAGTTCTCTTTTCTTTCAAAGGAGCACTTCTAGTCTATCTGCAGGCTTCCTCATGCTTTCCTGGTATTAGGCAAAAAACCTGCCAGGCTGCAGAGGTCTGTTGGTGAGTGAATCTAATTTTAAGGTTTTTTAAAAGTTCTGCTGCTTTCAGTTTCCTTGAAAGGGAAGGAGCAAAAATAAAAATAGTAGTTAATCCTACCACATAGGAGGTTCTTCAGGAACATTATTTTCCTTAATCACATCATCCCCCTACCCTTTTGCTGTGTGATTCAAAAAATCATGTTAACAAGCTATTTATTTGTGCATTACTTATTCCACAAATATCCACTGAGCAACTCATGTGACAGGCATTATAAGCAAAAATAGACATGATCCAGGTCTTCATGAGCTTACAAGTGGAGCATGCTAATGATAAATCTATATATGATTACAATTAAGCGAAATGTCTAAGAAGGAAACAATAACAGATACTATAGGAGAAAATAATGTATGTGTATATGTGTGTGGTGGTGAAGGGGGTCTAAATTAGACTGGGTGGTCAAGATCAGCCTCTCTGAAGAAGTGATATTTAATTGGAGACCTAATGGATGGGTAGAAGTTAGGGGTGCCTGGGTGACTCAGTAGGTTAAAACATCAGACTGTTGATTTTGGCTCAGGTCATGATCTCACAGTCATGAGATCAAGCCCTGCATCAGGTTCTGCACTGAGCATGATTCTGCTTGGGATATTCTCTCCCTCTCTCTCTCTGTCTCTCTCTCCCTCTCCCTCTCCCCACCCCAGTCTGTTCCTCTCCCCTGCTTATGCTCTCTCTCTAAAAAATAACTAACTAAATAATCTTTTAAAAATAAAAAAAGGATGAGTAGAGGTTAACCATATGAAAAGTGAATTTGTATAAACATAAAGGAAACAAAATACATACAGTGGAGTAATGTTTTATTCAGCTTTAGCTAGGTTGTACTATTGTTACAAACAACCCCAAACCTCAATTACCATAGCAAAGGTCCATGTGGCAACTACGGGTCATCCATGGCTCAGTTTCACTTGCCTTTTTCATTCAAGGATCATGACTGAAGGAGAAGTCCTTATTTGGGACATGTCATTCTGAATCAGAAGGAAAAGAACAAAAAAATCTGAACCATGCCATGGCTCTTAAAGCTTTTTATTGTATGTGGTGGAGGTCACTTTGGCTCACATTCCATTGACCAAAGCAAGTTCTAGGACCAAACACACATTAATTTGGCAGGGTTCCTGGCAGGAAGCAGGGATGAGCTCTCTAACAGGAAGGAAAAATTAATATTTGAAAATAATGTAATCTACAACAGCCCTTGTCTGGCTTCCACCTATCCCTCTAATACACAATAATTTCCCAGGGCCTCAGTTTCCTCATCTCTAAAAATGGCATTTAAAACAATGAAGACATGTGGCACCTGGGTGGCTCAGTCGGTTAAGTGTCCAACTTCAGCTCAGATCATGATCTCACAGTTTGTGAGTTCAAGCCCCGCGTCAGGCACTGTGCTGACAGCTAGGAGCTTGGAGCCCACTTCAGATTCTGTGTCTCCCCCTCTCTCCCCTCCCCTGCTCAGGCTCTGTGTCTCTCTGTCTCTCAATAATAAATAAATGTTAAAAAAAATAAAAAAAAACAGTGAAGAGAACCCAAGATGGGTTTTCTGAGGTTGAGTCTGGCCCTTAAGTTAGGCAGCAGGTTAGGGGAACAAAAAACTGTATAATCTAGAGCCTAAGTTTTCTCTACATTTTCTTTTGGCATGTTATTTTAATTACAGTAATATAAAGAAAACAAGTTTTGGTATGCGACCTTGGCCACTAGGTAGCTGTGTTACTTTGTGCAAGTTACTTAAACTCTTTGAACCTTGGATTATTGTAAGAAGTATGTAAAATAATGTATGTGAGAATTTTGTGTAGTATAATGCCATACAAATACAAATCATTATATTTTTCTCACTGCTATGATCTCCTTTACTAAGACTCATCTGTTTGTCTCATACTCTTATCCCACGTTTCAGCTAGCCATCTCAAGATCACCATGTCAAAACTCAGAATTATCTTCTCTCCCAGGCAATTCCCATCTAACTACCACTCCAGGGTTCATTGTGTTTATCACTAGTACTGATGTGCTTCTTATCACCAGGGTTACAAAACCTCATGTTGTTTTTGACATCCATATCACCACTCAGTTATATCAATTCTCCCTTCACAGTGTAGTATACGTGGATCTCTTTCTGATTTTAAAGCCACCACCCAAGCCCAGACCGTTGTATCCCTCTCCTTGATTACTGTAATAACTACTCTTTCTGCCTATACTTTCACCCCTGTTCAAAGTAGTCATTTGATTATCTTATTCCCACACTCAAATCCCCACAGTGGATCACAAATGAATAGAAAATTAAAGTGCAAACTCTTTAGCTCAGTAGCCAACATCCTCCAAAATTTGGCTGAGTTCACTTTTTCCAAACTTCTTTTTACTCTTACCCATATACCCTCTGCTGCAGCATCACAACGTAACTCACCATTCTCTGAACATCTTCTTTATCTAGATCATCACTGGCCAGTAGAAATCTAATGCAAGCCACAGATGTAATTTTAAATTATCTAGTAGCTACATTTTAAAAAGAAAATAGAAACAACTGATGTTAATTTTAATATATTTAATTTAGCTTAGTATATCTAAAATATTATCCTTTCAACATGTAATCAATATAAAAATTATTAATGAAGCACTTTACATTGTTTTTAATACTATCTTTTAAAAAACCCATAAGTATTTTACACTTACAGCACATCTCAATTCGCATGCACTAGCCACATTTCCAATGCTTAGTAGCCATATGTGGCTAGTGGCTCCTATATTAGGTGGCACAGACCTAGCCCCCACCCTGTGTCTCAAGGCAAACTCTGTCCTCTGATTGAAATACCTCCCATTCAAACCATCACCTGTGGAAATACTGCCTTCCAAAGACACAGCTTCATAGCCCACATGCTCTAAGAAGTCTTCCAAGATTCTCTCAGCTGAAATTCATCTTTTACTCTCTCATACAATCATACACATCATTTTGTTATATATCTCTAAATGTTGTGAGTATATAATACATTCATTTGTTTCAAAACTCAGTGAATACCAAAGGGTATGCATATAATGACACCTCCCTGCCATCCACCTTAATTCTCTCCTCTGGAGACAACCAGTATTCTCAGACTTTTGTGTATCCTTGAA
The DNA here is from genome assembly GCF_024362965.1 of Panthera pardus. Taxonomy (NCBI): domain Eukaryota; kingdom Metazoa; phylum Chordata; class Mammalia; order Carnivora; family Felidae; genus Panthera; species Panthera pardus. The sequence continues at coordinate 49,617,908 of NW_026526843.1, read as the reverse complement.
GATAAATCTTATACAAATACATATATGTATGTACATATACATATATGTACATATATACATATATGTATAAGATTAAATATATGCATATAAATATAAGATACAAATATACATATTTGTATAAGATTTATCTGCAAACTTAATGTACTAATATGGAATTATCTCCAATTAATAGTCTATATTTGAGATAATTCCATATTAGTACATTAAGTTTGTCTGTCTCCTAAAAGAGGCTTTTAATTCTTAAAGAATATAGATTTTGCCTTTTTTTCTCTATCCTTACAGAGCTCTGCACCTTGGACTCTGGTACTGTGCTGAATACTCAGTGTTTGTTGAAAGCTCAAAGTGTTCCAGACTGATTATGTTAAAATGGTATCTTTTGCATATGGTATACCCATCTCCTTCAAAAGATCATTAACTTCTAATTGCCCACAGGATACATTTCACATTCAAGGACTTTCACAGTCTGACCCAACCTTTCCTTCTAGAGTAATCTCTACTCTCCAGAGATACACCCTTTGCTTTAAGCAATAGGTGTTTCACTGGAGTTTTGCCACAGATTGATATGTATGGTTGCCTGTGTGTGTGTGTACGTGTTTCATTCCAATATTTTCCTAAGACCATAAACCCTTGAAACAGGGGTTATGTTTAATGCCCTTATTTATCCCAGGACAACACATATAACTTGGCAAAGTTCCATGTATAATTGATGGGCTTGGAAATGTCTTTCTTCAGGCCTTGTTCTCTCCCTTTTTTCCCTTGGGCCTGGACTTCCCAATGCTAGATAATTGCCCAGATTCCACATTTTCTTCTGGCAGAAACAGAAGACAATTTGCTTCTCTAATCTATTTTTATTTTTAAATAATTCTTAATTCAACTGATTCTCAAGCCAGAGAATTTGTAGACAGACGCAGAAATAAGGGTCAAAGCACAAAATAAACATTGTTCCTGCAGGGAAGTTTTTTTTTTTTTTTTTTCCATTTTCATGCTTTTGTCTAGAATTCTATTTATGTTTGAAATAACCAATTTTTCGTAGATCTCAAACAACTGAAGCTGCTCTAAGAGTCACCTCAAAAATAAACAGACCCTCGCCCGCGTGTCCTGCTGATCACTCAGATTCCACCTACACCTGCCTAACTAACCCAGAAAACCACCAGAAGACTAGCAGAACGGAGTCTCGAGAGCCAAGCGCAGATGAGAGGCCCATGGAAGAGGGTAGGAAGGGCGGTGAGGCAGTGCGCACTGCATGGACTGGCGGGAGGGAGCTTGGGCGGAGGGGCAGCCTGCCGGTCCAGCAGAGCCCCCAAGTCTGGTTTGCAAAAGCGGAGGGGCCGGACGGAGTGTGTTCCCACAGCAAGCAGGACTTAGCATCTGGGAGGTCATAAGTTAACAGCTCTGCTCAGAAAGAGGGAAAGCTGGAGGACAAATGGAGGGAGAGTTGCTGAGCCCCCAGACAACAGAGCTCAGTTTGGTGGGGAACAAAGGTGCTAGCCAGCGCCATCTCCCTCGCCCATCCCCCAGCCAAAATCCCAAAGGGAACCAGTTCCTGCCAGGGAACTTGCTTGCTCCGCCCAAACACCCAACGCTGTGCCTCTGCGGAGCCACCCTTCCAGCAGAGGGTCTGACTCCCTCCCACTGCCACAGGGCCCCTCCTGAAGTGGATCACCTAAGGAGAAGTGAGCTAAGCCTACCCCTCTTGCCCCTGTGCACTTTGTCTACCCACCCCAGCTAATACGCCAGATGCCCAGCACCACAAACCTGGCAGTGTGCAAGTATCCCAGATGGGCTACACCACCCCACAGTGAATCCTGCCCCTGGGAGAGGGGAAGAGAAGGCACACACCAGTCTGACTGTGGTCCCAGCGGTGGGCTAGGGGCAGACATCAGGTATGACTGCGGCCCCGCCCGCCAAGTCCAGTTATACACCACAGCACAGGGGAAGTGCCCTGCAGGTCCTCACCACTCCAGGGACTATTCAAAATGACCAAATGGAAGAATTCCCCTCAAAAGAATCTCCATAAAATAACAACAGCTAATGAACTGATCAAAAAGGATTTAAATAATATAACAGAAAGTGAATTTAGAATAATAGTCATAAAATTAATCGCTGGGCTTGAAAACAGTATAGAGGACAGCAGAGAATCTCTTGCTACAGAGATCAAGGGACTAAGGAACAGTCACAAGGAGCTGAAAAACGCTTTAAACGACATGCAAAATAAAATGGAAACGACCACGGCTCGGATTGAAGAGGCAGATGAGAGGATAGGTGAACTAGAAGATAAAATTATGGAAAAAGAGGAAGCTGAGAGAAAGATAAAAAAATCCAGGAGTATGAGGGAAAAATTACAGAACTAAGTGATACACTAAAAAGAAATAATATAAGCATAATTGGTATCCCAGAAGAGGAAGAGAGAGGGAAAGGTGCTGAAGGGATACTTGAAGAAATAATAGCTAAGAACTTCCCTGAACTGGGGAAGGAAAAAGGCATTGAAATCCAAGAGGCACAGAGAACTCCCTTCAGACGTAACTTGAATCGATCTTCTGCATGACATATCATAGTGAAACTGGCAAAATACAAGCATAAAGAGAAAATTCTGAAAGCAGCAAGGGATAAACGTGCCTTAACATATAAAGGGAGACCTATAAGACTCGTGACTGATCTCTCTTTTGAAACTTGGCAGGCCAGAAAGGATTGGCACGAGATCTTCAATGTGCTGAACAGAAAAAATATGCAGCCGAGAATCCTTTAAACAGCAAGTCTGTCATTTAGAATAGAAGGAGAGATAAAGGTCTTCCCAAACAAACAAAAACTGAAGGAGTTTGTCACCACTAAACCAGCCCTACAAGAGATCCTAAGGGGGATCCTGTGAGACAAAGTACCAGAGACATCGTTACAAGCATGAAACCTACAGACATCACAATGACTCTAAACCCATATCTTTCCATAAAAACACTGAATGTAAATGGAATAAATGCGCCAACGAAAAGACATAGGGTATCAGAATGGATAAAAAAATAAGACCCATCTATTTGCTGTCTACAAGAGACTCATTTTAGACCTTTAGATTGAGAGTGAGGGGATAGAGAACTATTTATCATGCTACTGGAAGCCAAAAGAAAGCTGGAGTAGCCATACTTATATGACAAACTAGACTTTAAATTACAGGCTGTAACAAGAGATGAAGAAGGGCATTATATAATAATTACAGGGTCTATCCATCAGGAAGAGCTAACAATTATAAATGTCTATGTGCCGAATACCGGAGCCCCCAAATATATAAAACAATTACTCATAAACATAAGCAACCTTATTGATTAGAATGTGGTAATTGCAGGGGACTTTAACACTCCACTTACAGAAATGGATACATCATCTAGACACATGGTCAATAAAAAACAAGGGCCCTGAATGATACATTGGATCAGATGGACTTGACAGATATATTTAGAACTCTGCATCCCAAAGCAACAGAATATACTTTCTTCTCGAGTGCACATGGAACATTCTCCAAGATAGATCATATACTGGGTCACAAAACAGCCCTTCATAAGTTCACAAGAATTGAAATCATACCATGCATACTTTCAGACCACAATGCTATGAAGCTTGAAATCAACCACAGGAAAAAGTCTGGAAAACCTCCAAAAGCATGGAGGTTAAAGAACACCTTACTAAAGAATGAGTGGGTCAACCAGGCAATTATAGAAGAAATTAAAAAATATATGGAAACAAACGAAAATGAAAATATAACAATCCAAATGCTTTGGGACACAGAGAAGGCAGTCCTGAGAGGAAAATACATTGCAATCCAGGCCTATCTCAAGAAACAAGAAAAATCCCAAATACAAAACCTAACAGCACACCTAAAGGAAATAGAAGCAGAACAGCAAAGACAGCCTAAACCCAGCAGAAGAAGAGAAATAATAAAGATCAGAGCAGAAATAAACAATAGAGAAACTAAAAAAACGGTAGAGCAGATCAACGAAACCAAGAGTTGGTTTTTTGAAAAAATAAACAAAATTGACAAACCTCTAGCCAGGCTTCTCAAAAAGAAAAGGGAGATGACCCAAATAGATAAAATCATGAATGAAAATGGAATTATTACAACCAATCCCTCAGAGATACAAGCAATTATCAGGGAATACTATGAAAAATTATATGCCAACAAATTGGACAACTTGGAAGAAATGGACAAATTCCTAAACACCCACACTCTTCTAAAACTCAATCAGGAGGAAATAGAAAGCTTGAACAGACCCATAACCAGCGAAGAAATTGAATCGGTTATCAATAATCTCCCAACAAATAAGAGTCCAGGACCAGATGGCTTCCCAGAGGAGTTCTACCAGATGTTTAAAGCAGAGATAATTCCTATCCTTCTCAAGCTATTCCAAGAAATAGAAAGGGAAGGAAAACTTCCAGCCTCATTCTATGAAGCCAGTATTACTTTGATTCCTAAACCAGACAGAGACCCAGTAAAAAAAGAGAACTACAGGCCAATATCCCTGATGAATATGGATGCAAAAATTCTCAATAAGATACTAGCAAATCGAATTCAACAACATATAAAAAGAATTATTCACCATGATCAAGTGGGATTCATTCCTGGGATGCAGGGCTGGTTCAACATTTGCAAATCAATCAATGTGATACATCACATTAATAAAAGAAAAGAGAAGAACCATATGATCCTGTCAGTCGATGCAGAAAAGACATTTGACAAAATCCAGCACCCTTTCTTAATAAAAACGCTTGAGAAATTCGGGATAGAAGGAACATACTTAAACATCATAAAAGCCATTTATGAAAAGCCCACAGCTAACATCATCCTCAATGGGGAAAAACTGAGAGCTTTTTCCCTGAGATCAGGAACACGACAGGGATGCCCACTCTCACCGTTGTTGTTTAACATAGTGCTGGAAGTTCTAGCTTCAGCAATCAGACAACAAAAGGAAATCAAAGGCATCAAAATTGGCAAAGATGAAGTCAAGCTTTCGCTTTTTGCAGATGGCATGATATTATACATGGAAAATCCGATAGACTCCACCAAAAGTCTGCTAGAACTGATACATGAATTCAACAAAGTTGCAGGATACAAAATCAATGTACAGAAATCAGTTGCATTCTTATACACTAGCAATGAAGCAACAGAAAGACAAATAAAGAAACTGATCCCATTCACAATTGCACCCAGAAGCATAAAATACCGAGGAATAAATCTAACCAAAGATGTAAAAGATCTGTATGCTGAAAACTATAGAAAGCTTATGAAGGAAATTGAAGAAGATATAACGAAATGGAAAGACATTCCCTGCTCATGGATTGGAAGAATAAATATTGTCAAAATGTCAATACTACCCGAAGCTATCTACACATTCAATGCAATCCCAATCAAAATTGCACCAGCATTCTTCTCGAAACTAGAATAAGCCATCCTAAAATTCATATGGAACCACAAAAGGCCCCGAATAGCAAAAGTAATTTTGAAGAAGAAGACCAAAGCAGGAGGCATCACAATCCCAGACTTTAGCCTCTACTCCAAAGCTGTCATCATCAAGACAGCATGGTATTGGCACAAAAACAGACACATAGACCAATGGAATAGAATAGAAACCCCAGAACTAGACCCACAAACGTATGGCCAACTCATCTTTGACAAAGCAGGAAAGAACATCCAATGGAAAAAAGACAGTCTCTTTAACAAATGGTGCTGGGAGAACTGGACAGCAACATGCAGAAAGTTGAAACTAGTCCACTTTCTCACACCATTCACAAAAATAAACTCAAAATGGATAAAGGACCTGAATGTGAGACAGGAAACCATCAAAACCTTAGAGGAGACAGCAGGAAAAGACCTCTCTGACCTCAGCCGTAGCAATCTCTTACTTGACACATCCCCAAAGGCAAGGGAATTAAAAGCAAAAATGAATTACTGGGACCTTATGAAGATAAAAAGCTTCTGCACAGCAGAGGAAACAACCAACAAAACTAAAAGGCAACCAACGGAATGGGAAAAGATATTTGCAAATGACATATCGGACAAAGGGCTAGTATCCAAAAGCTATAAAGAGCTCACCAAACTCCACACCCGAAAAACAAATAACCCAATGAAGAAATGAGCAGAAAACATGAATAGACACTTCTCTAAAGAAGACATCCGGATGGCCAACAGGCACATGAAAAGTTGCTCAACGTTGCTCCTCATCAGGGAAATACAAATCAAAAGCACATTGAGATATCACCTCACGCCAGTCAGAGTGGCCAAAATGAACAAATCAGGAGACTATAGATGCTGGAGAGGATGTGGAGAAACGGGAATCCTCTTGCACTGTTGGTGGGAATGCAAATTGGTGCAGCCGCTCTGGAAAGCAGTGTGGAGGTTCCTCAGAAAATTAAAAATAGACCTACCCTATGACCCAGCAATAGCACTGCTAGGAATTTACCCAAGGGATACAGGAGTACTGATGCCTAGGGGCACTTGTACCCCAATGTTTATAGCAGCACTCTCAACAATAGCCAAATTACGGAAAGAGCCTAAATGTCCATCAACTGATGAATGGATAAAGAAATTGTGGTTTATATACACAATGGAGTACTACATGGCAATGAGAAAGAATGAAATATGGCCCATTGTAGCAACATGTATGGAACTGGAGAGTGTTATGCTAAGTGAATTAAGCCATACAGAGAAAGACAGATACCATATGGTTTCACTCTTATGTGGATCCTGAGAAACTTAACAGAAACTCATGGAGGAGCGGAAGGAAAAAAAAAAAGAGGTTAGAGTGGGAGAGAGTCAAAGCATAAGAGACTGTTAAAAACTGAGAACAAACTGAGGGTTGATGGGGGTGGGAGGGAGGGGAGGGTGGGAGATGGGTATTGAGGAGGGCACCTTTTGGGATGAGCACTGGGTGTTGTATGGAAACCAATTTGACAATAAATTTCATATATTGAAAAAAAATACACACACCCTCACAGACACACCAAGTACCTGGGCACTCCACGGCCCACTCAAGTAGACTCATAAAACTAACCATTGCCACAACCAAATGCAAGGCGGAGTCCTGTACGGAGTCCTATGAGAGAAAATGACAATAGAGAAATATTAAAGAAATATGAATAAAGTATGTATTTTAGTTAATAATAATGTGTCAATATTGGTTCATTAATTATGACAAATATACCACACTAATGCCAGAAGTTAATAATAGGAGAAACTAGGTGTGGGTATGTGCAAACTCTGTACTATCTTCAAAATTTTTCTGTAAGACTAAAATAATTCTAAAAACTAAATTTTCTTTTAAGTAATAATTGATAGAGAGATAGGACTTAAGAGACATACCAAGCAAATGCAATGAATGGGCCATAAAAAGATACTTTTGACAATCAGGGATGATTGCTCACAAACTGTGTATCAGATGATAATAAGAAACTGTTAATTTTTTGGGTGTAATAGTGGTATTGTGGTTATGTGTTGGGAAATAAAAAGACTTCAACTATTTGAGAAATATTCTGAAGCTTGTACAGATGAAATAAAGTGATATTTTGGATTTTCTTTAATCAGGCAAAGATGGATGGAGTAAGAGATGAAATAAGAATGACAGGATCTGGGGCGCCTGGGTGGCTCAGTCGGTTAAGCGTCCGACTTCGGCTCAGGTCATGATCTCACGGTCCGTGAGTTCAAGCCCCGCGTCGGGCTCTGTGCTGACAGCTCAGAGCCTGGAGCCTGTTTCAGATTCTGTGTCTCCCTCTCTCTGACCCTCCCCCGTTCATGCTCTGTCTCTCTCTGTCTCAAAAATAAATAAACGTTAAAAAAATTAAAAAAAAAAAAAAGAATGACAGGATCTTTTCTTTCTCGCCTTGGGACAAAGGTGGTCATAAAAAAGAGTCCCCTCAAAAGCAGATATGGCATTACCATGGCTAGCTGACACTTTACTAAAGCCAAGTACTACTTAAATGAGATAAGCACAAAGAAGAAAAGCAAGACAATAGCTACAACTTATTGAGCACTCTTAGCAGGTGCTATTCTAAGGCTTTACACTCTATTTCATTTAATCTTCACAACCACCCTGAGATGGTTTTGTTATTCAAATTTTACTAAAGGATGATCAAGATCTCTATTAGGAAATGATACAGGTGGAACTTGAGCCCAGGGAAAATGACTCCAGAACACATGATCTTAATCTGTAGACATTTTTTCTCCCTTAGCTTGAGAAAGCAACTGCTTCTCTGGTATATATTGCTTGAAACCCATCTATCTGAACCTGTAGGGAGCATGAGTGCAATCAGTCTCATATATGCCTCCCTTTTGTTTCCTTTGCCCTTCACTTGGTTCAGATAGAACTGTGCCACTTTTCCACTGAGCCTCTTCATACCTTCACTGCTACTACCCAAAGAGGGCTCAATATCTAGACTCTGTACCTAGAATGTTCCTTACGACTCAAAATATGTTCCATAGACAAGCAGCATCAGTATCACCAGGGAACTTGTTAGAAATGAATTATCTTGGGCATCACTCCAGGATAATGAATCAGAATCTGCATTTTAACAGATTCTCAAGTGATTTATATGCACATTAAAGCTTGAAAAGCACTGCTTTCCATCTGCTGGAGTACTCCCTTAGTGATTCCTTGCTGGAGTGTTCCAGAAACAGGAGTCTAAAATCTATGGCTTGAAAGGGAGGGAGTCATTTAAGCTGTTCCCTGTTCCCTGGCCTTATGGAGCTCCAGAGTCAGTCAGAAGCCATCCTAAGAATAGATCTTGCTGTCTTTAGAATAAAAAAATATGTTGGAGAAATGAAAAGACAACCACATGTTAGCCATCATTTCCTTCCCATATTTCATTCATGTTCTCCTGGTATCTCACACTGCCACAACACAGACACTTTATATAATGAGGAAATTTTTCATTAAAAGCATCAGAACATTTGAGCATAGACAATCCTTTTTTTTTTTTTTTTAATTTTTTTTAACGTTTATTTATTTTTGAGACAGAGAGAGAGCATGAACAGGGGAGGGTCAGAGAGAGAGGGAGACACAGAATCTGAAACAGGCTCCAGGCTCTGAGCAGTCAGCACAGAGCCTGATGTGGGGCTCGAACTCACGGACCACGAGATCAGGCCCTCAGCCGAAGTCGGCCGCTTAACCGACCGAGCCACCCAGGCGCCCCTAGACAATCCTTTAAAAATGAAATTTATCTGTATTTACAAGCCTCCATTTATTTGGTAATGACAATAGGATAAAAAAAACTGCCTCTGAAGGCATATGGAGGAATGATTAAACTAATTTACAATAATTGCTTTAATCTTGGTATATTAAATTGTAGTGTTTAACTCTTTCCGTTCTCTTGGTCTAAGGCAACGTTAAAATATATCACCATGGTCTATATTGTACCTCTGAATAACAGTGGAAATTCTGCCCTATAGTGCCAGCCTATCACTTGCATCATCCATACAATAAACAGGGAGACATCCTCACTCCACCCCAACACCTAATTGCTTCTCTACTTTTTTGCTTTTAAGATAGAAACCCCATGTTCAGAAATCAAGGCATTAGAAGCTATTAATTTCTTAGCACTAATAAATTGATCAGACCAGAACTTAACTGAGGAATTCCCTCAAGAAAAGGACACAGGACAAGGGGATTTAAGGGAAAAGAGGGAATAGGTTGAAACTTCGGCAGTTGGGAAGGCCAGGAGAGGGCCTAAGAAAGGGAAAACGTTGATATCTTCAGACGTCACCTTTGCTTACTTTCTGGTTATGGTTCAGAAGAGTCCTGCTGGCTGCCATTTATAACTTTTGCTGTGGATTCACCCCAATAACATTTCAGGAAGCACATAGAATGGGGAGATCAGTGATATTAAAGCTATTGTGAAATATTTCTTTTTGCTTCTGGCACCCCTGTCCACCCCTGCTAACCCCAGTTTACCCTGAGGTTTCCCACTTCTCTCCTTGATGGGACTGGCTGGGTCAGGCCTGCTTTTGCTTTATGAATGACACGGGTCTGAGCCACTGATCAAGATGAGGGGACCCTAGTGACAGGTACAACCTTTCACGTCAGAAGAATGGAATTGCACTGTAAGGGACCATGAACATTCCAAGACATTTGGCTGAGAGTTATGTCCCCATTATTTTACTTATAGGAAAACCACACTCTTCATCTTTTACCCTCAGTGAGCTATTTTCCATTAGTAATTTCAGTCTCTATGTTTCCTGAAGGGCTCTGCCAGATGTGACCAATGGCTCATCATGATCTGATATCTGGTATATGACCTCAAACAATAGTATATGATGATCATTGTATGCACATGACATTCATATAAGTAATTTGTCTCCAGATTTTGGCAAGAAACATTAAACTACAAAAAAAAAAAAAAAAAAAGGTGGGGGGTGCCTGGGTGGTTCAGTCGGTTAAACGTCTGACTTCAGCTCAGGTCATAATCTCACAGTTCATGAGTTTGATCCCCACCTTGAGGTCTCTCCTGACAGCTCAGAGCCTGGAGCTCACTTCAGATTCTATGTCTTCCTCTCTCTGTGTGCCTTTCCCCCGCTCACTCTCTGTCTGTCTCTCCCTCTCTCTCAAAAATAAATTAAAAAAAAAAATAACAGAACCATTGCTTTTGAATTGAAAACAAAGTACTCAGCAGTGAAAAACATGGGAATGCAGCACACTTTCAACAGTAGAGGGCATTGTGTGTGGGCTCTCTTGGTGTCAAGTATTGAAGGAAAGGAATTAGCAGGAAGAAGAAGATGTGGGTCATCATTGTTAATATTTCCATATGCTACCTTCCTTCTGAGGCACTTAGTGCATCCTAAATGATTATCTCACTTATCCTTGCAGGCTTTTGATTACCTGGGGTAAGCTTGGGAGGCAGGGAAAGTCAACATACAAGCATATGCACTCTAAGAATTCACAAAATGCTTTTACATCTAGAATCTTATACAAGCCTCACAACAGGTCTGTCAGGTTACAGAGTTTATTTATCATGCTCAGTTTGTGAAAGAGTAGTGTTTTAAAGCCTGTACTTCTAGATCCAATGGCATTCCAGATGTTTCAAGGGCAGCACTGTTGTTGGTGGCACATTCTGTTCTTGAACTGCCAAGGGTGTAGGAGGATAATTGTATGCTTGAAAAGTAGGGAATCAGGCGTTCCTTCTTTACCTGCCTCAACTCCTTATTGCTTACAATTGGACTCCTTATTGGAAGTTTGCAACCCTAAATGCATTATTTCTCTGTCTTCTTCCCCTCAACCTCAAATTGTGTTCTAGCCTCCATAGTCCTCAAAAGTCTTTACACCTAGATTCAAAAGTGTTTCTCACCTTTTTAAACCTATGGTCCTTTTAAATAAGCATCTTGCATTCTTCCTGGCATTCTTTCCCTCTCACCTGCTTATTGAAAAGACACTGATATATACCTATTCACACCAAGTTGAGAGTCCAACCTCTGGTTTGGATAACCACAATCTCTGCCAGCATTCAAATTTTTACTGATCTTTATTTTCTGTCCTAAGAAACAAATATGCTTACTTTTTTCTTCTGCTGCATATAAGGTGATATAATATTGATATGATATTTCAAACTACAGTAGTCCTCCACTTATTCATGGCTTTGCTTTCCATGGTTTAAGTTACCCAATGTCAACCACAGCTTCAAAGCAGATGATCTTCCTTCTGACATATGGTATCATCAGAAGGTCAATAGCCTAAAAGTACATCAAAATGCCTACATCATTCACCTCACTTTCTCTCATCTCATAGGCATTTTATCATTTCACATCATTATAAGAAGGGTAATATAGTGCAATAAGATGTTTTGGTAGAGACTACATTCATTAACTTTATTGCAGTATAATATAAGTGTTCTACTAGATTATTATTGTTAATCTCTTACTATGCCTAATTTATTAATTAAAATCTATCATAGGTATGTATATATAGGAAAACCATAGTATATAGAGAGTTTGGTACCATCCATAGTTTCAGGCATCCACTGGGTACCGTGGAATGTATCCCCTGTGGATAAGGGGGGGGACTACTGTACTTCTCTCCCATCCTGATTCTGAAATATATAGACCCATGAGAATCACTACTCTATTATTGCTTATCAAGTTTTATTATATTTATAGTTGTTTTCATGGCTGTCTACTAGACTATTACCTCCTTGAGGACTGGGATGCAATCTGGTTGTTCTTTGTATCCATAAGTGCCAAGCAGAGTGACAGGTATGTAATAGGTGCACATTAAATATTTGTTGAACAAATGAATGAATGGTGCCAGAAGACTTATTCAAGGATACTGTAAAATTTTCCTCATGTATTATTCCATTTTTAACAAAGGTACAATTGGAAGCATTCAAAATTCTTTAACATCTGACTCTGTGAATATTGTCAATGAAAACGACAAGGGTTCACTTCTCTATTTTCCTCATTCTATTATCCCACTGAATCTTTACTTCTCAGGTTCTATATGCTTCTGCTTGATTATTAAACACCTTTACTTTCATCTTGAATGTTTAAACAGACAGTAATTTTCCAGAATTAAATGCACAACCTCTAAAAATCTAAGCCTACTAAAAAAGGAGTGGTTTCACAATGTAATCTGTCAGTGATCAAGAGGGATGACTCTATAATTTAGAGGAGGCTGCTATGTCAAAATAAAGGTTCAGATTACCTCCACAGTCAGCCTACCACCCATACCTGAACTTGAAAATGCTTTTGTATTATTAGTTGTTTAGATTTCTCTTATATCCATGAGACCCGTGCATCACAAATCATCTGGGGTGAAGAACCATACTTTTGTTTTGATTTGTTTTTATTTCAATCTATATATACTTCTATAAAATATAATTAAAATTACTAGAAAAAGATAATGAAAAAAGGCATGCAAAATAAAAACTCCCATTTATTTTGTTAGCATCAACAGACATAAAAGTACTCTGTCAAGTTTCTGTGAAGTTCCCAAATGCTTCCCCTCAAGAGCTATACTAACTCACTGTAGACCATCACCAATCTACAAAACAAGATGTGAGAAGCATTGCATGAGATTGTATATTTATCCAGGCCTTAGCCAAACCTCACTATTATTTTTTATTTGAATATAGTTTACACAATGTTACATTAGTTTCAGGTGAACAACATTGTGATTTGACAAGTTTTTTACATTATGCTATGTTCACCACAAGTGTAACTACCATTTGTTCCAACATATCAATACATCGCTATTATGATATCTTTGACTATATTCCTTATGCTGTGTCTTTTAGTCTCAAGATTTATTCATTCCACAACTGTAAACCTGGATCTCCCACTCCCCTTCACCCATTTTGCCCTTCCCTCTCCCATACCCTCCCCTCTGGCAGCTGTCAGTTTGTTCTCTGTATTTATAGGTCTAATTCTGCATTTTGTTTATTCATTTTCTTTTTTTAGCCAAACCTTATTATGGCCTGAATTGTCTTTGGACCCCAAAGACCAAGCCTCCATTATGCATAATGATTATCATGTCCAAAAGAACTAATGATATTTAGAGAACTATCAACCCTTGTGGGCATAAATGAAAATTGATGTGACCCAGAACTATAAAAGTAAAGGTATAATCTCAAGAGGTAGACTTGGGTTAGAATTCTGGTCTAGCCACTTACCAGTTATATTACCATAAACAAGTTACTTTACCTCTCTGTGCCTCAGTTTCTTCATCTGTAAAATGGGGATAATTATAGTGTCTATCTCATAGAGATGCTGTGAGGATTAAATGATGTGATGCATTGAAAATACTTTGTGAAATGCCTGGCATATCATTCAAACTCAGTAAGGTTGGCTATCACTGCTTTGTGACCAATAAGTTGTATTAATATTCTCTTCATTTCATGGGAGAGGGAAATTCCAAGTTTACAGTCACATAAGCCCATTATCCAGTGACTCTGGGATTATAAAAGTCACTTCATTCAATCGATTTCAGGTTTGGCAGGACTGCTCTTAGGCATGCTGTCCATTCTCTTCTTTCTTCCACTCAAGGTGATTTCTCATTGCTCCCAACAAGACTCCTGCACCCTAGCAAAGTCAATTTACTTTCTACTCTTTCCTTTGCACTCAACTGGCTGATGTCACTTCTTGACATTTTGTCACAGCCACCTTCAACCTGGGATACCCACTCCTTTCTTTGTCATAGGCATTTGCCTTGTTCAAAGTCAGTCTCCAAATTAACATCCATAATCAGTTCTCAAACTTTAGTGTTCATCAGAAATACCTGGAAAGACTGTTAAATATGCCCTTTCCTGAGCTCCACCCCAAAATTCTGATTTTGTAGGTCTGGGGTAGGGCCCATGAATTTGACTTTTTATAGGCCTCCCCCTTCCCACTCCTCCAGCCCCCAGGAGACTCTGATGCAGTAACTTTTGGGGATCACAGATTGAGAAATGTGTTTTATATGAGAACACTAGTTAATAGTACTTGAATCAATTCTTTCTCCAGATTTCCTTAAATGCTAATAAAGTAACGCCTTATTAACTTAGCTCCATTAATTGGAATTCTTGATAATTGGACAGAAGCTGGGCTGCTAAAAAAAAGAAGTGGGAGGCTGAAGATGAATCTCCCTTTATGATAAATAGAGCTAGTCGTGGATATTTAGACAGATGTCAAGTAATTCCTTGCTGATTTATTCATTGACTGAAAGTTCCTTTATTAGTCCATCCAGGACTTCATATACCATTTTCTCTCACTTGGATTACTACCCTAACCTCTTATCTGGGCTCTCCATCCCACACTTGTTGCCCGATAGCCCATTCTCCACATAGATACCTGTGTGATATTTTAAAATAAAATCCTGATTGTATCACCTACCTAAATAAAACTTTTAATTGGTTTCCTGTTGATCTTAGGGTATAAATTAAACTCTTTATCAGGGTCTACAAGGCTCTGCATAGTTTGAGCCTACCTACCTCTCCAGTCTCATCTTGTTTCACTCTCCCCCATGATCTCTCTGCTTTAGACATGCTAGATTTATTTAAGTTCTGTGACCAGACCCCATTTCTTCCTGCTACAGAGCCTGTGCATATGCTTTTCTATGGATTTGGAATATTCTTCCCAGCATCCCCTTCCCGCCCCACACACCCACACAAACACACACTTAATCAGCCCTTACTCATCTTTTGGATCTTTGCTTGAATGTCTCTACCACAGAGAAATCTCCTGAGCTCCCTACTGTAGGTCAGTTTCCTTTGCTAGATACTTTCAGAAAATCATGTTTCTTTTCCTCAGAATACTTGCCTCAGTTTGTGATTATACAATC
Source organism: Panthera pardus (assembly GCF_024362965.1). Lineage (NCBI taxonomy): Eukaryota > Metazoa > Chordata > Mammalia > Carnivora > Felidae > Panthera > Panthera pardus. The sequence continues at coordinate 49,602,633 of NW_026526843.1, read as the reverse complement.
ATTACTATTAATGAATTATTTGAGTAAAGCCCATCTCATCTTCTGATGGTAAACTCCTTGAGAACCCAAAGCATATCACTATATCTTTAGCATCTAGCATAGTGACAAGCATATATAGTTAGCACTTAATATTTAAGTCAATTGACAGGATGAATCCCTTCTCTTCCTTCCCAGAGAAGACCACAATGATCCAAACTTCTCTACTTTCCTCCCAAAGCTAACACTATCCTGATTCTCTGTGTAAAAGCTTGTGAGTGATGAGTTCAAACTCCCCTAGAAGGAACACTCCAATCAAGGCAATAGGATTCAAAATCTAACTTAATCTTTAAACTTTAGGCCAGCTCCCCCAGCCAGGGGACCAGACAAGCATGACACTGAATACTCCTGCCCATTGTTCTCTGCACTAAATAGATTGTTCCTAGAAGCTGTCCAGGCATTGGATGGTAATGATGAGATCCCTATTTAAATCATTAAGCTGTAGCTCAGCATGATCAAATATTGTTAGCTATCTACACTAATCACTTGGCAATTGTACTTCAGTTATCTACTCCACTCTTTCTGCTATGCATGTATTATAATTCTTGAAGTGGAAGTAAAGCGAAGCAGCAAAAAAAATTGCTGGTGATGGTGTTGTGGAAGGGTGACTAGTGTAGTGTGATATGTGTTCTTTCTTAGCACCAGATGCAATTCAGAATTACACATAAGAGGGGAGACTGCATTGGACAGAAAAACCACTGTAGCAACCTGGAAAGCTTCAGCTCAAGTCACATGTGGGTCCAAGAGTTTAAATATATTAACTCCTTGTCTCTAAGCTTATGAATGAACTAGTAAAATCATAAACACCAAAAGATTCCAGACATTTGGACTAAGGGATAAATAAAGACCTAGATTTTAAAAAACTGAGATTGAGTCAGTAGGTTCTTGAGCTCCCAGCATAGGTAAAATCCACATAAAATTCCATGACTCTGGATGGAGAAATAATGTTAATGCTTCTGTCAGTAAAAAATTTTAAATACAGAACAACTGGACAATTCAAATGATTTCCTAATTACTCATAATTTTCCAAACATTCTAATATCATATACTGTCCCTATAGTCCATCTAAGAAAAGTCACGCCACAGAAAGAGCATAAAAGTGGCCTCAGAATTACTCTATCTGCTTAAATGTTCTGTCTTTGGATTTTTTTTTTTGGCAATTGTGACTATTTTAAATATTCTTTCAACTGATGTAATAAGGGATACTCTTCAATATCTGAGATGCTTTTGGAAGGGCCTATGGATCCTGGGTAATTTACATAGTTTTCTGCAGTGTTCACAAAGCATTTTAATAAAATGATTTTTCAAATGAGTGTTTTGTGTGTGTGTGTGTGTGTGTGCATGCGTGCACTATGGCCTTTACTTTTTAGTTCCAACTGACAAGTGGAATAAAAGCCAAACTAGGGTTAATCTTGAAAATGTAAAAAAGAAATATCCTGACAAAGTGGTATACTTTTCAGATACTCTTAACCAATCCTCTGTACATCTTTCCATTAGTCTTTATAGACAATACTTTCCTTGGTATTTGTGTTCAATATATAATTTAAATTATTCAATAATATCATCTATTGTAGAAAATAATCTCCCTGTTTGCTAAAATTAATTTGGAAAAATTTTGGAAAGTATCCACTAGATATAATTATTCCTTGCCTACTCTTTTCCCAATCTCCACTGAAAGCATGTGTGATTTTCCAAAAATAAAGTGGTAAGTGAGATCAGATGATGGATTCAACATGACCTAGCTACTTTGCACTACATAACTGGGCTGTGGATCAACACTAGACCCAAAGACAGTATTTATAAGCTGACTGGCATAATACCTCTAACCAGATCCTTACTCATGAGGACTTTGAATTTGAGACTCAAAAAGAATCTACTAGTCAGTATTGGGAGAAACAAAAGCACAGACAGAATCGCTGAGCAGAAGATAGAACACTAGAACACTCCTTGTGAGAATATAGCTTACTATTGTATGAATAACAATGGTCACATTCTTTGGGAGGCTGGTTTATATACAATAAACTTTAATTAACTGAGATATGCTGAGCATGTCACTATTCTTTGTAATTTAGCTGTGCCTAACCCAAATAACAACTTTTTAAATGGTCTGAAATCCAGTTGTCAATGTAGATCCAATAAAAGTTGAACTAATGTAAGAACTCAGATCTCATTTCCAGTCTGATATATTTGCAAAATAAACTTTACCTCCTATCAGAAAATCTTTAGCCATCAATACTGAAAAAGTTAATTCATAGTTAAGATACTATACTTCTTCAGACTTGCTGCTATCAACTGCATCAACACTAAGATGCTATCTTCTGGGTAGGAAAGGCCTATAATGATTCTGTGAAAAGATGACAGGTAAATTTCCAGGATGACATGTGTAAAATAAGTGATTGACAAAAGGACATTCCTAGAAATTATCTGAAGAATGGCTCCATGTGGCCAATTTAAAACCCTAGTGAGGGAAACCACACCCAAGACCACACTTAACTCTTAACTCTTTGAATGGAAAACAATTTTCTCAAAGGTTTCAAAAGAAGCCTTTAAACATGCCTTGTATGTTCAGAGATTTTTAATTTTTATTTAAATATTAGTTAACATACAGTGCAATATTGGTTTCAGGAGTAGAATACAATGATTCATTACTAATATACAACACCCAGTGTTCATCATAACAAGTGCCCTCTCTAATACCCATCACTCATCTAGCATATCCCCACCCACCTCTCTCCAACAACCCTCAATTTGTTCTCTATCATTAAGAGTCTCATGTAGTTTGTTTTCCTCTATACCCTTTTTCCTCCTTCACATATGTTCATCTGTTTTGTTTCTTAAATCACACATATTAATGAAGTCATATGGTATCTGTCTTTCTCTGATTGACTTAATTTTGCTTAGCATAATACATTCTAGCTCCATCCACATCATTGTATATGACAAGATTTCATTTTTTTGGAGGGAGGAGTATTTTTTTTATTCAGAGTCAAGTTAGTTGATATATATGTGATATATATTCTTTCTCCATTCATCAGTCAATGGACATTTGGGCTCACTTCATAGTTTGGCTATTATTGATAATGGTGCTATAAATATCAGGGTGCATGTACCCCTTCAAATCTGTATTTTTGTATCCTTTGGGTAAATACCTAATAGTGCAAGTGCTGGGTCATAGGGTAGTGATATTTTTAACTTTTTGAGGAACCTCCATACTTTTCTCCAGAGTGGCTGCACCAGTTTGCCTTCCCACCAACAGTGCAAGAGGGTTCCCTTTTCCCCACATCCTCACCAATATCTGTTGTTTCTTGTGTTGTTCATTTTAGCCATTCTGACAGGTGTAAGATAGTATCTTATCCTGGTTTTGATTTGTGTTTCCCTGATGATGAGTGATGTTGAGCATCTTTTCATGTGTCAGCCATCTGGATGTCTTCTTTGGAAAAGCATGTATTCATGTCTTCTTATTTCTCCACTGGGTTATTTGCATTTTGGGTGTTGAGTTTGATAAGTTCTTTATAGATTTTGGATACTAACCCTTTATTAGATATGTCATTTGCAAATAAATATCTTCTCCCATTCCATAGGCTGCCTTTTAGTTTTGTTGATTGTTTCCTTTGCTGTGAAGTTTGTTTTTTTTTTTTTATCTTGAAGAGGTCCTAATAGTTCATTTTTGCTTTTATCTCCCTTGCCTCCAGAGACATGTCTAGTAAGAAGTCGCTGCAGCCAAGATCAAAGAGTTTGCTGCCTGTGTTCTTTAGGATTTTGATGGTTTCCTCTCTCAAATTCAGGTCTTTCATCCATTTTGCATTTATTTTTGTGTATGGTGTAAGAAAGTGGTCCAGTTTCATTCTTCTGCATGTTACTGTCCAGTTTCCTCAACATAATTTGTGGAAGAGACTGTCTTTTTTTCCTTTGAATATTCTTTCCTGCTTTGTTGAAGATTAGTTGACCATATAGTTGTGGGTCCATTTCTGGGTTTTCTGTTTATTAAATATACCTCTTCTGGGCAAATCTGTCCAAAATTTTGGGACAGTGTTGCCATTTTCCTTACTTTTGGGGATAGTACCAAAGACTCAACTTTCTACTGGTTATTATTCCAAGACAAATAAGTTTTACTTATATTAACCAAAGAAATCTAATGTCTGATGCTGACTTTTCTAACTCCACACCCTCTATTCCAGCAAATTGTTTATATACTATGAAGCGTCTAGACTGATGAAACCTATTCTAAGGCTTTGCAAAAATTAGATTGAACTAATCTAAAGAATGAAAACAATTTAAAAGAAACTTTGAATCAACATCTTTGAACCTCTGTGGCCACACTTGAAAAATGAGAATGATAAAGCCTGCCATTCCAACATAACACTCATGAATTCTAGAATATGAAAGTTGGAAATGATTCCCCCAAATCATCTCATCTATCCTCCTCTTTTACCTCATGAGTGAAGTATGAGCTTTAAATAGACAATGTAGCTGCATTTAGAAAGATGCTACCAGGTATTAGCATCATCACTCTTCGTTTTTGTTTGAATGATGTTGTTACTAATTGTTCCAAAGGAGCCTCTTGGCTAACTTACTGGTTACCTTGACTGGAAAGACTTCTATTCTTCAACACCCCCTCCCAACTTTCTGTCTTGCTCTATGGAGAATAATAGCCAGTTCCGTTTTTTAATGTGTCTATATCCACCTTTGATGGCTACATTTAAATTTATCTCCAGAAAAACTAAAATATATCCTAAGAAGGCACTTCCTGATTTTTCCTATTTCAGGTGTCATCTTCCTTATAGAAAAACAGTATGTCTTATCTGAAAAAGCTTGGAAGAGATAATCTTGTCTAAAAACTCCTAAATACCAGTGTTCAAACCAGCTGCATCTGAATTACCTGGGAGACCTTTGACAAATATAGAGGTTTTTGTTTTGTTTTGTTTTGTTTTTAGTTTTATTAAACTTTTTATTATGGAACAGTCAAACATAAAAATTGAGAGAGTATCAAAAAGACTTCCCAGGCAATAATCACCAAGCCTCCATATTTAACCACCCATAGTCAATCTTGTTTGATTTATATCTTATCCAACTACCCCTGGATTATTTTGAAGCACATTTCATCCATAAATATTCCAAAATGCAAATATATATATTTTTTCAAATACAAATTCCTGGAATTCTGATTCAGTGTCTTTGGAAGCAGGCCCAGCAATCTGTATTTGTAATAGATGAACCTGATATAAAAATTTGGCAACTGCTGCATTTGATTCTCCTTTTAACATAGAAATGGAATCTAGATGAGAAGCCACCAGTTAAAGGTTACTTCATTGTTCTGTCACAGAGACCAACTGCTGTTTTTAAGACATATTCTGAAGCCCATTCAGAAAAGATACCATCTGAGGGGAAAGTGCTTTAAAAATAATGGACCAAAGACCAGAAGGCAAGGAAGCAACTTTCTGAGATGTTAACCAAGCAATAAAGCATTTCCAGTCCATATTAAAGTCTCATGCCTTTGAGCTCAGCTTTCATTTACTGAACTACTCATTTGGAAGATAATCACAGACAGCCTTGTGACAACTCATGTATTATAGAATCGATTTTAATCTTAAATTGCCTTAACTACTTGACTAAATTTTAAGTTTATGAAGAAGTAGGATAGAAATCAAGGCAGAGAATGTGGATAATAGCTAGATGATAAAGAAATAAATAATAGAAAAGGAGGGTACAGGGCTTACCTCTGAAGACAATAATTGAAAATCCAATGGAAACTATCCACGGAGGCATGGTGACCTTGGGCTTGATTCAGCATGAATTGATAGTGGGAAGTCCATTCTGAAAGATGGGGCAGGGAAGCAGCACCCAGATGTCCAAAGGTCATACTCAGTACAAGAGATAATGGGTCTAAGACAACAACGCTAACTTTATTCCCCACCAATTAATATGGTGAAACTTTCTAATATTTTCTAATGTTCTATATTTTCTGCCCTGTTCAGGACTAGCTTAAAACTTGGCTGGGCTGAGCCTGCAGATAGATACCTTGCATTAGTAACTCCAGCTGTTTCTACCTTCTCTTAGTTTTTTTTTTTTTTAGAAAGTTAATACTTATGCATAGCATATATTGAGGTCTTAAAATAGTCACTGAATAAATCTAAAAATGAGTTTTGAACAGATCTTTAGCCTATGTTCTCTTCCTCTTCCTGAAACTAATGCTAGATTCCAAAGGTCACTTGTCTTTAGCAATTACTCTGAAGTACTACATCCTACCTACAACCTTTAAAGCATTCTAGCCTAAAGAGGATTCATTCCCTTCTCTTGGAAATAAATGTGAACTGTCAATCGGACACTACTAATAAACGTTTCTAATTGATGTTTGAGGAGAAGGCATTTTTCCCTTAAACATATTGACTTTTATTTTGGTTAGTGCCTTTGTTGTTTATTAAAAATTTTTTTGAGCATTGGGGCACCTTGGTGGCTCAGTTGGTTGAGCGTCCAACTTTGGCTCAGGTCATGATCTTGAGGTTTGTGGATTCGAGCCCCTCATTGGGCTCTGTGCTGACAGCATAGAGCCTGGAGCCTGCTTCAAATTCTGTGTTTCCCTCTCTCTCTGCTCCTCCCCCGCTCACGCTCTCTCTCTCTCTCTCTTTCAAAATTAAATTTTAAAAAAATTAAAAATTATTTGAGCATTTATAAAGCATAGAGTGAGAATTAAAGGACAACACTTCACTTTTCCTTTTGTCGAACTGGATTAAGGTACCATTAATACTGAAGATTTTTTTTCTCATGATTTAAAGCTAGTATATTATAAATAACCAAAACAATCATGGATTCAGCTGTTAGTTTCACTTTATGGGATGAAAATATTTACCTCAGTCAAATGCTTGAGGCCAAGTCATGTGTTAAGAAGTTGGAATTTTGCTCCTTCTACTGCCTACTTCCATCCTCCATCATTTTTACTGTAAAATGAGGATTAAAGCACCTATTTCACGGAAATGCTGTGAATATTAAAGTAAATAAACACTGTGGTTCTTGGGGGGAGGGGAATAATAGCTGATTTCAAAACCAACTGAAAAATAAGACATAGGCTTAAAATAAATGAAGATAAAATACCAACTTTATTACTGATAATGCTGAACTCAGGATATAACTTTTATTATATGCATCCAGATGGTCTTCTTAGTTCTCTACTCTCTACTCTCTACCTCTAGTCTTTGAGATGGCTCACTTGAAGGAGAGTTGGGTCTGGAGAACTAACAAACTTACCTAGAATGTTCTCTTAGTTCAACCCAATTGTAAAGCATGGATCAATGGATCTGTTCATATAATTTACTCCTCCATCCATGGGTAAGATTGTCAGATTTAGTATATGAAAATATAGAATACATGTAAATTTGCATTTCAGATAAACAATGAATAAATTTTAGTATAAATATGTCCCCTGTAGCATTTAGTGTATACTTGTACTACCAACATCATTCATCATTTATCTGAAATTCATATTTAATGGGGCATCCTGTATTTTATTTGACAACCCTCCCCATGGGATGAAAGTCAGTAAGGGTTGGAAGAGTATTCAGGAATGTTACTCTAGTTGAGGGAGCGTTACCCACTATGCCATGGGAATGGAGGATTCTCCTAACAACCATACAGTATGAAGCATAGTGCCTAGCACACAATGTGTGCTAAACACATGCTATTGCTTTCTTCCATATCTATAAGAACCTTTATAGTAAACTTACTTATGCCAAAGCATTATTTTTTTACTGTGATGTCCTTTAGAAGTTTATACTTTAAATGAGGTCCAGGAGGAGATCAATCCTTAACCTATAGAAATTCATCTCTAATGATTGATTTTCAACTTTGAATGAGCATCAGAATGTCCTGGAGAGCTTGTTAAAAATAAAATACCCAAATGAGTATTTAAGGAGAAGGAAGATGGCAGTGAGTAGGAGGACCCTAGGTTTGTTTCATCATATGAACATAACTAGATAACTATCAAATTATCCTAAAGACCCCAGAAATTGACCTAAAGACTGATAGAAGAACTCCACAAGTAAAGGGATAGAAGACGCCACATCAAAGAAGGTAGGAACTGCAAAGACATGATTTAGGGGAGAAACTGCAGGTGTTGCAAAGGAGAAGAAGCTATGGTCATGGAGAAGGGCAAGAGAAGAGAGAGAGAGAGAGAGAGAGAGAGAGAGAGAGAGAGAGAGAGAACCACAAAGGGAATGCACAAAGAGAATGTTTCCCCAAAGCTAGTGCCTTGAAAAATGAAAGGGGCTGAATTTCATGATTTCTTGCAACCAGTGGGGCTTAAAGCCTGGAGTTTTAAAGGTCAGTAAGCTTGACTGGGATAGATCCCATGGGGCACTGCCCTGTTCCTAGAGAAGGCAGGCAAGCAACCTGGGGTCAGACAGCATGGAAACAGTGATCTGAAGAATGCTTGAGGCACAGAGTGGGGAGGTTACTAGCTATTATTGGAGCATATCCCTGAGAGACAGCTTTCACTGAGATACCTCTCTGGGAACAAAGGAGCTGGCTGGTGCCATTTCCCTTCCCTGCCCCTCAGCATAAACATGGAGCCACTTGTGGGAATAAGCACAACACTAATACTGGCTGATTAATTTGCTTACACAAAACCCCACCCCCCTGGACTTTGGTGAGACTGGCCCTCAGTTAAGCTTGCCTCAGTCCTAGCATGGTGGGCCCCTCACCCAGAAGACCAACAAAATCCCTGCCCACAGCATGTCTCCTGAACAGAGAGTTCTACAGAACCTCAGTTCTCATGGAAGTATTATCAAGGCTCATTTAACAAACATATGAGGGCACACTTAGTTAAAACTCACCATATTCAGGCGAAGGACCAAATACTACTCACGGTAGGCAAGGAGAGCCACTACAGGGGACTGGTCTGAAGGTTAAGCAAGCCAAAACACAACAGAAGAGCACATTTAGAACACACCAGAGACACTCCCTGAAGCACGAGGCCTTGGACACTATCAGGCCTCTTCTTCACAAGGCCATTCTTTTCAAGAGCAGGAGACACAACTGGATCTTCTAACACAGAGAAGAAGGCAGAGACTTAAGCAAAATGCCAAGACAGAGGAATTTATCCCAAATGAAAGAATAAGATAAGACCACAACCAAATATCTAAGCAAAACATATATAAGTAACATCCTTAATGGATAATTTAAATAAACAATAATAAAGATACACACTGGGATTGAGAAAAGAATAGAAGGCAACAGTGAGACCCTTACCACAGAGATGAAAGAGTTAAGAATCAATCAGAGATTAAGAAAGTGATAAATGAGACTGGAAATAGGTTTCATGCAATGAACGCAAAGCTAGAAGAAGCAGAAGGACACATTAGTAGCCTAGAAGGCAAAATAATGGAAAATAATGAAGTTGAACAAAACAGAAAAAGGAGAATTATACAACACAAGAATTACCTTAGGTAACTCAGTGGCTCTATCAAACATTATAACATTTGTATTATGGGAGTCCCACAAGAAAGAGAGAAAAAGGGCCAGAAAATTTATTTGAGGAAATAATAGCTGAAAAATTCCCTAATCTGGAGAAGGAAACAGATTTCCAGATCTAGGAGGCACAGAGACCTCCCATAAAAACCAACAAAAGCCAGACAACACCAAGGAATATTGTAAGTAAGTTTGCAAAATATAGTGATAAAGAAAAAATAATCTTAAAACCAGCAAGAAAAAAGAAGTACTTAACTTACAAGGGAAGACCCATAAGGCTAACTGGGGATTTCTCAACAAAATCTTCACAAGACAGAAGGGAGTAGCATGATATATTCAACTTAATCTTACACCTAAAGGAGATAGAAAAAGAACCACAAATGAAGCCTAAAGCCAGAATCCAGAAGGAAATAAAGATTAAAGTAGAAATAAAGGATATAGAAACTAAAAAAAACAAACAAAACAAACAAACAAAAAAACAGTAGAACAGATGGATGAACCAGGAGCTGGTTCTTTGCAAAACTGTTTAAAATTGATAAGCCTCTACCAGACTTATCAAAAATAAAAAAGGCCCAAATAAATAAAATCACAAATGAGAGAGGAGAAATCAAAACTAACACCACAGACATACGGTGATACTAGAATATTATGAAAAACTATATGTCAACAAATTGGACACCCTACAAAAAATGGACAAATTCATGGAAACATATAAACTACCAAAACTGAAACAGAACAAAATAAAAAACTTGAACACACCAATAACCAGCAAAGAAATTGAATCAGTAAAAAACAAATGAACAAACAAACAACAACAACAAAAAACTCCCAACAAACCAAAGTCCAGGACCAGATGGCATCACAGGTGAATTCTACCAAACAGCTAAAGAAGAGTTAATAATTATTCTTCTCAAACTATTCAAAAAAATAGAAAGGAAGGAAAACTTCCAAACTCATTCTATGAGGCCAGCATTACCCGGTACCAAGACCAGAGAAAGACTCCATTAACAAAGAGAACTACAAGCCAATATCCCAGATACAAAAACATGGATGCAAAAATTGTCAATAAAATATTAGCAAACCAAATCCAACAATGCACTTAAGAAATCATTCACCACAATCAAGTGTGATTTATTCCTGGGATGCAAGGGTGATTCAATATTACCAAATCAATCAACATGATAACCACATTAATAAAACAAAGGATAAGAATCATATGATCATTTCAATAGATTCAGAAAAAGCATTGGACAAAGTACAGCATTTATTCATGATAAAAACCCTCAACAAGGTAGGTTTGGAGGGAATGTAACAACATAATAAAGGCCTCATATGAAAAGCCCACAGCTAATATCATCTTCAGTGTGGAAAAACTGAATACTTTTCCTCTATGATCAGGAAGAAGACAGGGATGTCCATTCTTACCACTGTTATCTCACATAGTACTGGAATTCCTAGCCACAGAAATCAAACAACAAAAAGAAATAAAATGCATCCAAATCAGCAAGGAAGAAGTAAAACTTTCACTATTTGCAGATGACATGATACTCTATATAGAAAACCCTAAAGACTCCACCAAGAAATTGCCAAAACTGATACAAGACAAATTCAGTAAAGTCCCAGGATGCAAACCCAACATACAGAAACCTGTTGCATTTCTATACAACAGTAATGAAGCAGCAGATGGAGAAAGTAAGGAATCAATCCCATGTACAATGGCACCAAAAACCATAATAAACCTAAGAATAAACCTACCCAAAGAGGTGAAGGACCTGTACTCTGAAAACTATAATACACTCATGAACGAAATTAAAGATGACACAAAAAAATGTAAATATATTCCATGCTCATGGGTTGGAAGAAAAAATATTCTTAAAATGTTTGTACAACCAAAGCAATCTGCACATTTAATACAATCCCTATCAAAATACCACCAGAATTTTTCACAGAGCTAGAACAAAGAACACTAAAATTTGTATGGAGGTTCAAAAGATACTAAATGGCCAAAGCAATCCTGAAAAAGAAAAACAAAATGGGAGGCATCATGATAGTAGATTTAAAGCTATATTACAAAGCTGTAGTCATTAAGAAAGTATGGTATTGGCACAAAAAATATACACATAGATCAATAAAATAGAATAGAAAAACCAGAAATGAATCCACAACTATATGATCAGTTAATCTTCAACAAAGCTGGAAAGACTATCCAATAGGAAAAGACAATCTCGTCAACAAACAGTGTTGGGAAAACTGGAGAGCAACAGGCAAAAAATGACACTGACCACTTTCTTACACCATACACAAAAATAAATTAAAAATGGGTGAAAGCTCTAAATGTGAGACATGAAACATCACAATCCCAGAGGATAACACAAGCGCTAACCTCTTTGACATTCACATTAACAACTTCTTCCTAGGTAGGTCTCCTGAGGTGAGGGAAACAAAAGCAAAAATAAACTACTAGGACTTCATCAAAACAAGAAGCTTCTGCACAGTGATGGAAGCAATCAGTAAAACTAAAGGCAACACATGGAATGGGAGAAGATATTTGAAATGACATATCTGATAAAGAGTTAGTATCCAAAAATATGTAAAGAACTTATACAACTCAACAACCCAAAAACAAATAATCCAATTAAAAAATGGGCAGAAGACTTGAATAGATTCTTCCAAAGAATACATACAGATGGCCAACAGACACATGAAAAATGCTCAATATCACTCATCATCAGGGAAATACAAATCAAGGCTACAATGGGATATGACTGCACACCTGCCAAAATGGCTAAAATCAAAAACACAAGACAACAGATATTGGCGAGGATGTGGAGAAAGGGGAACCATCTTACACTGTTGATAGAAATGCAAATTTGTGCAGCCACTCTGGCAAACAGTATAGAGGTGCCTCAACAAGTTAAAAATAATACTACCTTAAGATCCAGCAATTGCATTACTAGGTATTTACCCACAGAATACAAAAATGCTAATTCAAAACGATACATGCACCCCAATGTTTATAGCAGTATTCTCTACAATAGCCAAATGACGGAATCATCCCGTGTGTCCATTGACTGATGAATGGATAAAGAAGATGTGGTGTGTTATATATATATAACAACTTTTTAAAATGCAAATACTCAACATTCTACTCTCCAGTTTTGAATCTGGGGTTAGACCTAGACATCTGTATTTTATTATTTTTTTTTTACTTTTCTTTTTTCAAAGTTTTTATTAAATTCCACTTAGTCAACATACAGTATAATATTAGTTTCTGGTGTACAATATAGTGATTCAACACTTCCATACAACACCTGGTGCTCATCACAAGTGCACTCCTTAATGCCTATCACCTATTTCACCCATCTCCCCTCCCATCCCAGTTCTGGTAACCATCAGTTTGTTCTCTATAGTTAAGGGTCTGTTTATTGGTTTGCTTCTCTCTCTCTCTCTCTCTCTCTCTCTCCCTCTTCGCCTTTGCCCTTTTGTTTTGTTCCTTAAATTCCACATATGAATGCATTATTACAGTATCTGTCTTTCTCTGACTTATTTCACTTAGCATCATACTCTTTAGCTCCATCCATGTCATTCCAAATGGCAAGACTTCATTCTTTTTTATGGCCAAGTAAAATTCCTATATATATGAGATATATAAAGGAGATATATATATATATATATATAGATAGATAGATAGATATATAGATATATATAGATATATATATATATCACATTGATATATGTGATGATCCATTCATCACATGATGATCCATTCATCAGTTGATGGAGACAGGCTGTTTTCATAATTTATCTATTGTATATAATAAACATTTGTATTTTAAACAAGCTTCCCCAGGGAATTCTAATGCACAGCAAAGTTTAAGGCACACCATTCTAGCACGTAAATGTAGTGTCAGAGATCTGGGGATGTGTGTATTCAGAAAAAGTTATATAATTCTGCCCAAAAAGTTACCTGGGAAACTTTATGCCTTCACATGTGCCATTGGTTTAGAACCATCCAAGACCATATACAGAGAAAATCACACCTTCCTTCTCCTTTTAGTAGCAATTGGCCTAGGCTCCAACAGTAAAATTATACATATTGAAGTACTGGAGTAGAGGTCATTTATATCAAGAGTTCCTTCCAATGTTCTTCAATCATATTAGATATTTGGTATCACTGGCTCTGAGAGCAGACCTGGTCAACTATACTTCCCTTTCTCATTGTAGATTACAGTCCAGATGTGTAAGATGCCATAAAACAGGAAGTAAAGGGAATAGGAGGTTGGAAAGGGGTAGTGAAGCAGTGTCATGAAAAGGTTTACAGAGAAGGTCAATTATCTTTTAGTCCATTGGATGAGTAAAAATTCACCAAGGAGAAAGAAAAAATATAGACGCCTAGAAGCTAGCAGAGAATGGACTAAGAGAGCCAGTGAAAGAGTGAAATAAATAGTTACATACTCTAAGGAAAAATTTCAGAATAAGAAATAGCTATAAAGGGGAGAAAGAAAGAAAAAAGAAAGAGACAGATACACACATACACACACATACATTTATATTGACAAGGAGAGATCTGAAAGAGAGAAAGCAGCAAAAGCACAGAGGGAGATGAATAAACAGGTTATAAAAATTGTTACCCATACTGTAGGTTTTTCAGTGCTGTTTTAACATGGCATCATGATGAAACAAAAGACTCAATAAACACACTTTCTCAGAAGACCAGCTCATGACTGTGGGGAATCTGAATGTGTAGGAAATGAACACCACATTTGCTCATTCTTGATGACATTTTCAATTTACAAATGTCTGTTTTCAGGGGAAATATTGATTATAATTCTAAAAGTAGGCAGATACATCATCAATATATTTAATAATTAAGCATAGATAAATAATACAGTATTGAGAAATAAGATAGCTATTTTTCCTGAACTTGATCTAAAAGTAGGAACTCAAATGGCTCCTGTCGCAATTTCCAGGACTACAATGTTTTTTGTTATTATTTGAATTCATTTTCTTGTTTTTGTGAAATTTCTGGAAAAGTTTTGTGCAGCTGATGAGCCCAACTGTTAAGTGTATGTGATGTGGCTTCTGCTCTGGGCAATGTTGTTGAGCACACTAGCTTTCTGGAAGGAACATGGTAGATGGAGATCAATTTTGCTTCATGGTGTTTAATATCACCTCAAGGTCTTTTCCCATCTGTTTCTTTTCCCTTTTCCTTTTGAATCATAGATTCAAATAACGACATGTGTGAACATTCAAAGGAAAACATGTCGGCATGCCTTTGTAAAGGTACTGAAGATAATATGGCATTACACATGCTCAATATGCTGTTTTGAATTCTCTAGAACTTTGTTGCTTCAAAATCAAATATCTCCAGATAAAGGGAAAGTATGTTGCTCAGTCAAAAACATGTAAGTGCCAAGTTTGATTTCTTTTCCATATCCTTACCATTTTCAGCATCTATTTTGCAACTTGAAGATTTTTCTCTGTTTTGTTTTCCATTTGGAATTTACAAAGTAAGCAGCAGGTAAGGAATGACTGTATCTAGGGAAAGGTACTGGGTGATTTCTCTTTCAAAAGCTTATATTAGCTATAGACATAAACCTAGGAAGGGAAGGGAATAGGTAATAGCTAGCACATCCATGACAGCTCAATGGATAAAAGAGAATAAACAAGGAGGGCTTGCCTATCTTTTTCCTTCTCTTGGATCAGAAAAAATGGTTACTCTATTTGTATGTGGATAATGGAATTAAGAATGCCCTAAGCAGAATTCTAGATACAAAAAGTTTGCTACTACTGTTTCTGTTTCACAAAAACAAATTTTTATTGCAGAGGTATCCTAGTAGCTCCAAAAATCAACATCCCTTTTCAAATGCTCTCTTAGTGGCTTACAGTTTCCACTGTGATAACATTAGCATTTGCAATTCTTGCTTTTGATGATTATTGAGCTCATCATCGATTTCTCAGCTACTACTACAGCTGGTGTTCTTACTCTGTTACCGAGGTACTCATCAGTGCCCTTAATCCCCCACTCATGATCTAGTTCTACTGCCTGAGCTCCTACTCTGCTGCCCTTGATTCTGGAAGAAAGTCAGTCTGTCACATGGCCAAAGCATTTTCAAATGTCCTTAGGTAGCTTGTATGATCGATTATTCCAGTTATTTTGTATCTCCAGGGGTACCTGGGCGATTCAGTCAGTTAAGCATCTGACTGAAGTTCTCAGGTAATGATCTCATGGTTCACAGGTTCGAGCCCTGCATCAGGCTCTCTACCATCAGTGCAGAGCCTGCTTTGGATCCTCTGTGTCCCTCTCTCTCTACCCCTCCCCCTTTCTCAAAAACAAACATTTAAAGAATCTTTATTTTGTATCTCCAATCAAAAGTAGACTTACTCTTTCAGGTTTATAGTAATCCAAGTATTAGACCATGAAGTATTTGAGTAACTCTTGGCATTTCTCATTAACTATTAACCACTCTTCAAAGATAAAGAATAGGTAAATACTTTTATCCTACCTCTTTTTCCATAAGTCCCTTAATCAATCAACCAATTATTTGCCAAATGTTTGTTGTGCAGTTGTGCTAGGTACTGGGTAAAAAGTGGTGAATGAGACATGTGTGGGGGGCTGGGCCCCGGTGCCAGGCTGAGACCGGGTCGAGCAATGTTCCCCGTTGACTCAAACCAACCCGGTGGTTCCCCCTCCCAGTCCCCCACTTTCAAGGGCATACGAAAGCCTTGTCAAGGCTGAGAAAGTTAATTCCTGAAGCCTGTGGTCTGCAGGTGTTGGCAGTAATGCTACCTCCCTTTTTCTACCCCGACTCAGATAGAAACAAACATGGGAACTGTGTTTTGCTAGCAATCTATCAACAAGGTCTTGTGACCCGTTCAGAAAGTTCGCAAGGTACACAGAACTAAATGTTTTGGCTGGCAGTGATCATGTGAAACCTGTTTATTCTTAGAATGACCTGATCCATAAGAGTCTTATATTATAAAAGATTGTGCACAGCAACAATAAAGCCATCACTTGGGCCATCAGCCCAGGGGACCCTCCTGTTCCCAAACTTTCTCTTCTCTCTTTTTTCTTGCATTCCCCTACCCTCAGGACCCTGACCTCGGTGATTGTCGCGCCAGTCGCGACAGACATGCAAGTTCTCTATCCTCACAGAGGCTACAGTTTAGCAGAAGAACAAGCAGATAATTCCCTAAAAGTTTAATAAGTGTTATGCAGGGGAAAGAAGATTTTATGGTATAACCTAACCACCCCTCTGAGGAAATGGCAGCTCAGATGAATCATGAAAGCTAGGAAGAAAAGAGGTGGGGTAGGGTAGGAGATTGTTCTCAGAAGATGGCGAGTATGAAAGTTCAGGGGAAAGAAAGAATCTGAAAATTTTGAAAAACTGAAAAACACTTAAGCAGAGCTGGAATATAGAACAGAAAAGGTAGTGTGGTAAGACATAGGACTGGGTAGTTAAAAAGCAAATATAGATAATGGAGAACTTTGTAATGCATTCTAAAAATTTTGACTTTATCATGTGGCAATAGGCAGCTATGTATCAGATATAAATAAAGGAGTGACATGATCAGGGTCATGTCTTGGAAAAGACCACTTTGTAATATGGAGAACTAATTGTAAAAGGGCAAGGAGGGTGAGGGGAAACAAGTTAAGGGGCTGTTGTTATAATGGGCAGGCTACAGGTGGTGGTGGCCTGAGCTAGGGTAGTGGTACGGAAACAGAGCAGACTGGGCAGATTTGAGAAGTAGAATATATTCAACTTTGATATGGGAAAACAGGAAAGAAAGAATCAAGGATGGCACCTTGTTTCTGGTTTGCATAACTTATTGGGGGGACAGTAATGTCATTTATTAAGATAGGAAATACAAGACACGTAGCTGGTTTAGGGAGGAAGATGATTTCAATATTAGAGTTTGGAGTTTAAAGTATCTATAAGATGTCCAAGTGGAGATGCCAATTAGTTAGATATATGAAACTGAAGCATTAAAGAGAGGTCAGGCATGAAGCTATATTTGTGAGGGCATGTGAGTATATGAGCTAGACCATTAGGAGCACATAGTAAAAAAACATAAGACTTAGAAGATAGCTTTTTAAGAACACCTGCATTTCTTTTTTTTTTTTTTTTTTAATTATTTTTTTATTTTTTAATATATGAAATTTACTGTCAAATTGGTTTCCATACAACACCCAGTGCTCATCCCAAAAGGTGCCCTCCTCAATACCCATCACCCACCCTGCCCTCCCTCCCACCCCCATCAACCCTCAGTTTGTTCTCAGTTTTTAACAGTCTCTAATGCTTTGGCTCTCTCCCACTCTAACCTCTTTTTTTTTTTTTTTTTCCTTCCCCTCCCCCATGGGTTTCTGTTATGTTTCTCAGGATCCACATAAGAGTGAAACCATATGGTATCTGTCTTTCTCTGTATGGCTTATTTCACTTAGCATCACACTCTCCAGTTCCATCCATGTTGCTACAAAAGGCCATATTTCATTTTTTCTCATTGCCACGTAGTATTCCATTGTGTATATAAACCACAATTTCTTTATCCATTCATCAGTTGATGGACATTTAGGCTCTTTCCATAATTTGGCTATTGTTGAGAGTGCCGCTATAAACATTGGGGTACAGGTGCCCCTATGCATCAGTACTCCTGTATCCCTTGGATAAATTCCTAGCAGTGCTATTGCTGGGTCATAGGGTAGGTCTATTTTTAATTTTCTGAGGAACCTCCACACTGCTTTCCAGAGCGGCTGCACCAATTTGCATTCCCACCAACAGTGCAAGAGGGTTCCTGTTTCTCCACATCCTCTCCAGCATCTATAGTCTCCTGATTTCTTCATTTTGGCCACTCTGACTGGCGTGAGGTGGTATCTGAGTGTGGTTTTGATTTGTATTTCCCTGATAAGGAGCGACGTTGAACATCTTTTCATGTGCCTGTTGGCCATCCGGATGTCTTCTTTAGAGAAGTGTCTATTCATGTTTTCTGCCCATTTCTTCACTGGGTTATTTGTTTTTCGGGTGTGGAGTTTGATGAGCTCTTTATAGATTTTGGATACTAGCCCTTTGTCCGATGTGTCATTTGCAAATATCTTTTCCCATTCCATTGGTTGCCTTTTAGTTTTGTTGGTTGTTTCCTTTGCTGTGCAGAAGCTTTTTATCTTCATAAGGTCCCAGTAATTCACTTTTGCTTTTAATTCCCTTGCCTTTGGGGATGTGCCGAGTAAGAGATTGCTACGGCTGAGGTCAGAGAGGTCTTTTCCTGCTTTCTCCTCTAAGGTTTTGATGGTTTCCTGTCTCACATTCAGGTCCTGCATCCATTTTGAGTTTATTTTTGTGAATGGTGTGAGAAAGTGGTCTAGTTTCAACCTTCTGCATGTTGCTGTCCAGTTCTCCCAGCACCATTTGTTAAAGAGACTGTCTTTTTTCCATTGGATGTTCTTTCCTGCTTTGTCAAAGATGAGTTGGCCATACGTTTGTGGGTCTAGTTCTGGGGTTGCTATTCTATTCCATTGGTCTATGTGTCTGTTTTTATGCCAATACCATGCTGTCTTGATGATGACAGCTTTGTAGTAGAGGCTAAAGTCTGGGATTGTGATGCCTCCTGCTTTGGTCTTCTTCTTCAAAATTACTTTGGCTATTCGGGGCCTTTTGTGGTTCCATATGAATTTTAGGATTGCTTGTTCTAGTTTCGAGAAGAATGCTGGTGCAATTTTGATTGGGATTGCATTGAATGTGTAGATAGCTTTGGGTAGTATTGACATTTTGACAATATTTATTCTTCCAATCCATGAGCAGGGAATGTCTTTCCATTTCTTTATATCTTCTTCAATTACCTGCATAAGCTTTCTATAGTTTTCAGCATACAGATCTTTTACATCTTTGGTTAGATTTATTCCTAGGTATTTTATGCTTCTTAGTGCAATTGTGAATGGGATCAGTTTCTTCATTTGTCTTTCTGTTGCTTCAGAACACCTGCATTTCAAGACTGGGCAGAGAAAAAGAAACTCAAAACATCTGAAAAGGAGTAGCCAGATAAGTAGAAATAAAACAAGATAGGGAAGCAGCCCAAGTGTCCATTGATAGATGAATGGATAAAGAAGATTACACACACACACACACGCGCGTGCACACACACACACACACACACACACACAATGGAATATTACTTATCCATAATAGAGAATGAGGTCATGCCATTTGTGACAACTTGGATAGACCAAGAGGGTATTAGGCTAAGTGAAATAAGTCACACTAAGACAAATACCATATGATTTCACTTATATGTGTGATATAAGAAAAAAAAACAAAACAAATGAATAAGCACACAAGCAAAAAGGAGAAACAGATCCATAAATACAGAAAAAAAAACTGATGGTTGTCAGAGGAGAGAGGGGTGGGAGCATGGGAAAATTGGATGAAGAGGAGTGAGAGATACGGGCTTTCAGTTATGGAACGAATGAATAAAAGGCATAGTATAAAGAATATAGTCAATGGTATGGCAATAATATTGTATAATGACAAGATGATAGCTGTAATTTTGGTGAGCTAGACTAATATATAGTTTGTGGAGTCACTATGTTGTACACTTGAAACTAGTGTAACACTGTGTGTCAACTATACTTAATTAAGAAATTTAATATGAAAATAATATTGCCGTCAGTAGAGGGCAGTGTAACAGGAACCAACAGAAGAGAGAACTTGAAGGAAAAAGGTCAAATATAAAATGCTGATGGTAGGTCAAACAAGATAGAACAAGAGTAAAAAGAGCACTTGGATTTTATTACATGCAGGCCACCAGCTTCCATGCTTAGAATATCCTTAAGGAAGTTGTGGTAGTTGGTTGTTTGTGGTGGTGGGTAGTTCTAGGGGTTGGAAAGGAAATCAGAATGCACTGGTTTGAGAAGTGAGTGAGAAGCAGGCGAATGGTGACAGTGAATCTCAACTAAACCGTTCATTTAAAGGAATTTGTCTGGGAAAGAAGGAGAAAAATACAATGGTATCAAGATGGGTAAATAGACTCCAGAAAAAGGTTTTGTTGTTGCTGCTACTTAGTGCCTCTGTGGTTTCAGTAAACATTTTGATTTCTACTTACTGACTCTATGGAATATATGGAATCTACTTATATTGACTGTAAATTCCTTCTCTTGGGGGAACGAACCCTAGGGAAATAGGAAGGAAAGAGACTTGAACACGTTTTAAAATTCAAGAGTCTTGATCCCTAATTTCCCAGAAGCCACTCAGTCCTGAAATGCCTGCTTCATCTCTCCCATGGGACCAAAGGATGCAGATTTGATGTTATTATATTATGCCTTCTCAGAGTTCCTGTGTTGAGCAAATGGACAAGATGCACAATAGGACTCTTGCACTATTATTTTAGAGATAGTCCCTGCAGGCTTGTGCGTGGGCACTGGCTCTCTTCTTTGGAATATCCTTACTTCTCCAAAAAAAAGTCCCTTTGAGTTACATTTCCCATCAGGTAATCAACATGATGACACCAAATGATCCATCATAGATATTGATACCCTCATGTGCAAGTACTAATTGGGTGTCCTATTGGACAGAATGTGGAACTGTGGCAAAGAAACCCCATCTGCAGTTCACAAGGCATGGTTGATGTTGGCTCTGGTAGGAAAAACCACTTTCCTGGATGGATAGGAAATTGGTGCCACAGAAGATGATATTTGTGAGCCTTGTTATCAAGCTTGAATTCAAACATAAGGCAGTTCATTGTTACACTGCAGAAAGTGAAATCTTAATGCTTTTGCTGTTCAAACTCATTTTATTTCACAACATGATTTAGTGCAGCTCTAAGGAGCCAACAGAAGGGGAAAAATAAGGGAGGTGGGAGGAAAAAGATAGTTGGGAGTAGAAACACTGATGGGCCCAGCTTTGTAAGCAAATTTCATTGCCACTGATAATGTAATATTTTGCTTTGATTAAAGCTCTACCTTGTCAAATGTGCACAGTGTTCTAAATACTGCATCTTCAGCTCAGTCACTGATTTCTTTGTGAATTCCACTTTCAAAACCAGCATTGTGCTGTGTTAAAAACTGGGGACAAAAGGATGAGGAAACCACCACACAAGAGTTATGCTTTTGTCCAAAGACAAGCTGGAAATATTTCCCTAGCCAGATCCATCTTCTCCTGTCACAGATTTCCAAACAGATGGTGGAATAATTGGTGTTTGAACAGTTGAGGAATCAATAATATAAACTAACTGTCATAGAGTTCTGCTAATGGTACCTATGCTGATACTCAACAAAACATAAGTTTTGGAGGACTAATATCTGATATTCTCTTTGGTAAGAACAAGCTAGAAGAGCTAATTAAGCAAACACTTCTAGGAAATACTGACTCATTTCAGGAGAACTCTGTTTTACATACAGTCCAAAGTGCATGAAGATAGTTCACCCTGTACCAGGAGATAGACATGTCTTTTGATAGCATCTACTTAGGATAAAAAGTGTCCTGTAAAAGTTATTCTGTGGTTATTACACTGAGATCATTTCTACCTGTAAAGTTCTGGGTTCCTGGGATAACCGATTTTTAAAAAGCCTAAGGGTCAAAATGTGAGTTTTTCAAGTTGAATAATATGCTGAGAATTCATGTATTTCTAAATAGATGTTGTCAGAATTTTGGATTTACCCTTTAGTCAAGTTTAGTGGGTGGGTCTCTGCCTAAATCCCAAGTGCCTATTTTCTTGTGGGTATACAATTGATCTCAGGGAAGAAACTTCTGGTAGGTTAGGTAGCATTTCCAGAAGCTTTCCTGATATGAGATTCATCCTGAGATGAATTGTGGTTAATTATGAAGAAAAAGAGATAAATTTTGAGACAATTGTTTTTTTGTTGGGGAAAAAATAAAAGGCAAGGTTGATGGGCATTGCCCTTACAGGACATTTTCTTAAAAGCCTGACTTGGTTTGTAAAGTAACATTCATCCATATACTTAGATGGGAGGAAGAGGGCAGAGAGCTATGTTTCTTGAGAGCGGCAACTATATGTAAAATCACATCTTTCCCAGCTTCTGCACTGAGAATAGAAGCAGCTCAGAATTTATCAGCCTCTGTATCTGGACTCTCCTGAAAGATTAGCTAGAAATCTCCCTTCCCACAGTTGCATCTCAGTTATGCCTCAGTTGTTACTTCAGATAGGTGACAGATATTTTGTCAGTATCAAATTATTTCAGTATGTGTGTATTTGTACAAACTGGATCAAGGAGGCATTTCAGAACATGGCAAAGTAGAGGCCCCTGATCTTTGCATGGGACCATTCTATGGCTAAATGGCCCACCTGACTTGAATAATCTTCATTGTCTGTATGTGTTGTAGCTTTGCTTCTTACATTAAGATATGAGAGTTCAGGAAGTACAATACTGTGATCTGATTTCCACAGATAATCAGAAATGGATAAATCGTTTCTATTGACTAGTAAATGTTCATTCTGTGCATCACTGGGGTTATCATACTGTGTGACACAATTTAAAAATGTAGTATATCCACAATGAAAAAGGAAATAACAAAAATAAATTTTCTTTAAGCATTTGGCTGAAACATTATATATGAGTTAAATTTAAAATAAGGTTTAAAAATTACTTTGGCTATTGGGGGCATTTTGTGGTTCCATATGAATTTTAGGATTGCTTGTTCTAGTTTCAAGAAGAAGGCTGCTGCAATTTTGATTGGGATTGCATTGAATGTGTAGATAGCTTTGGGTAGTGTTGACATTTTAACAATATTTATTCTTCCAACCCATGAGCATGGAATGTTTTTCCATGTCTTTATATCTTCCTCAATTTCCTTCATAAGCTTTCTATAGTTTTCAGCATACAGATCTTTTACATCTTTGGTTAGATTTATTCCTCGGTATTTTATGCTTCTGGGTGCAATTGTGAATGGGATCAGTTTCTTTATTTGTCTTTCTGTTGCTTCATTGTTAGTGTATAAGAATGCAACTGATTTCTGTACATTGATTTTGTATCCTGCAACTTTGCTGAATTCATGTGTCAGTTCTAGCAGACTTTTGGTGGAGTCTATCGGGTTTTCCAGGTATAGTATCATGTCATCTGCAAAAAGTGAAAGTTTGACTTCATCTTTGCCAATTTTGATGCCTTTGATTTCCTTTTGTTGTCTGATTGCTGATGCTAGAACTTCCAGCACTATGTTAAACAACAGCAGTGAGAGTGGACATCCCTGTTGTGCTCCTGGTCTCAGGGAGAAACCTCTCAGTTTTTCCCCATTGAGGATGATGTTAGCTGTGGGCTTCTCATAAATGGCTTTTATGATGTTTAAGTATGTTCCTTCTATCCCGACTTTCTCGAGGGTTTTTATTAAGAAAGTTGCTGAATTTCGTCAAAGGCGTTTTCTGCATCGATTGACAGGATCATATGGTTCTTCTCTTTTCTTTTATTAATGTGATGTATCACATTGATTGATTTGCGAATGTTGAACCAGCCCTGCATCCCAGGAGTGAATCCCACTTGATCATGATGAATAATTCTTTTTATATGCTGTTGAATTCGATTTGCTAGTATCTTATTGAGAATTTTTGCATCCATATTCATCAGGGATATTGGCCTGTAGTTCTCTTTTTTTACTGGGTCTCTGTCTGGTTTAGGAGTCAAGGTAATACTGGCTTCCTAGAATGAGTCTGGAAGTTTTCCTTCCCTTTCTATTTTTTGGAATAGCTTGAGAAGGATAGGTATTATCTCTGCTTTAAATGTCTGGTAGAACTCCCCTGGGAATCCATCTGGTCCTGGACTCTTATTTGTTGGGAGATTTTTGATGACTGATTCAATTTCTTCACTGGTTATGGGTCTGTTCAAGCTTTCTATTTCCTCCTGATTGAGTTTTGGAAGAGTGTGGGTGTTTAGGAATTTGTCCATTTCTTCCAAGTTGTCCAGTTTGTTGGCATATAATTTTTCATAGTATTCCCTGAGAATTGCTTGTATCTCTGAGGGATTGGTTGTAATAATTCCATTTTCATTCATGATTTTATCTATTTGGGTCATCTCCCTTTTCTTTTTGAGAAGCCTGGCTAGAGGTTTATCAATTTTGTTTAGTTTTTCAAAAAACCAACTCTTGATTTCGTTGATCTGCTCTACAGTCTTTTTAGATTTTATATTGTTTATTTATGCTCTGATCTTTATTATTTCTCTTCTTCTGCTGGATTTAGGCTGCCTTTCCTGTTCTGCTTCTATTTCCTTTAGGTGTACTGTTAGATTTTTATTTGGGATTTTTCTTTTTCTTGAGATAGGCCTGGATTGCAATGTATTTTCCTCTCAGGACTGCCTTTGCTGCATCCCAAAGCATTTGGATTGTTGTATTTTCATTTTCATTTGTTTCCATATATTTTTAAATTTCTTCTCTAATTGCCTGGTTGACCCATTCATTCTTTAGTAGGGTGTTCTTTAACCTCCATGCTTTTGGAGTTTTTCCAGACTTTTTCCTGTGGTTGATTTCAAGCTTCATAGCATTGTGGTCTGAAAGTATGCATGGTATGATTTCAATTCTTGCATACTTATGAAGGGCTGTTTTGTGACCCAGTATGTGATCTATCTTGGAGAATGTTCCATGTGCACTCGAGAAGAAAGTATATTCTGTTGCTTTGGGATGCACAGTTCTAAATATATCTGTCAAGTCCATCTGATCCAATGTATCTTCCAGGGCACTTGTTTCCTTGTGTCTAGATGATCTATCCATTTCTGTAAGTGGAGTGTTAAAGTCCCCTGCAATTACCACATTCTTATCAATAAGGTTGCTTATGTTTATGAGTAATTGTTTTATATATTTGGGGGCTCCGGTATTCGGCACATAAACATTTATAATTGTTAGCTCTTCCTGATGGATAGACCCTGTGATTATTATATAATGCCCTTCTTCATCTCTTGTTACAGCCTATAATTTAAAGTCTAGTTTGTCTGATATAAGTATGGCTACTCCAGCTTTCTTTTGGCTTCCAGTAGCATGATAAATAGTTCTCCATCCCCTCACTCTCAATCTAAAGGTCTGAAATGAGTCTCTTGTAGACAGCAAATAGATGGGTCTTGTTTTTTTATCCATTCTGATACCCTATGTCTTTTCGTTGGTGCATTTATTCCATTTACATTCAGTGTTATTATGGAAAGATATGGGTTTAGGGTCATTGTGATGTCTGTAGGTTTCATGCTTGTAGCGATGTCTCTGATACTTTGTCTCACAGGATCCCCCTTAGGATCTCTTGTAGGGCTGGTTTAGTGGTGACAAATTCCTTCAGTTTTTGTTTGTTTGGGAAGACCTTTATCTCTCCTTCTATTCTCAATGACAGACTTGCTGGATAAAGGATTCTCGGCTGCAAATATTTTCTGCTCACCACATTGAAGATTTCCTGCCATTCCTTTCTGGCCTGCCAAGTTTCAGTAGAGAGATCAGTCACGAGTCTTATAGGTCTCCCTTTATATGTTAGAGCATGTTTATCTCTAGCTGCTTTCAGAATTTTCTCTTTATCCTTGTATTTTGCCAGTTTCACTATGATATGTCCTGCAGAAGATCGATCCAAGTTACGTCTGAAGGGAGTTCTCTGTGCCTCTTGGATTTCAATGCCTTTTTCCTTTCCCAGATCTGGGAAATTCTCAGCTATTATTTCTTCAAGTACCCCTTCAGCACCTTTCCCTCTCTCTTCCTCCTCTGGGATACCAATTATGCGTATAATATTTCTCTTTAGTGCATCACTTAGTTCTCTCTTTTTCCCCTCATACTCCTGGATTTTTCATCTCTCTTTTTCTCAGCTTCTTCTTTTTCCATAATTTTATCTTCTAGTTCACCTATTCTCTCCTCTGCCTCTTCAATCTGAGCTGTAGTTGTCTCTTTTTTATTTTGCAACTTGTTGGTAGCATTTTTTAGCTCCTTCTGGATGTTCCTTAGTCCCTTGATGACTGTAGCAAGAGATTCTCTGCTGTCCTTTCTACTGTTTTCAAGCCCAGCGATTAATTTTATGACTATTATTCTAAATTCACTTTCTGTTATATTGCTTAAATCCTTTTTGATCAGTTCATTAGCTGTTGTTATTTCCTGGACGTTTTTCTGAGGGGAGTTCTTCTGTTTCGTCATTTTGGATAGTCCCTGGAGTGGTGCGGGACTGCGGGGCACTTCCCCTGTGCTGTCTTGAATAACTTGCGTTGGTGGGCAGGGCTGCAGTCAGACCTGATGTCTGCCCCCAGCCCACCGCTGGGGCCACAGTCAGACCCGTATGTGCCTTCTCTTCCCCTCTTCTAGGGACGGGATTCACTGTGGGGTGGCATGGCCCATCTGGGCTACTTGCACACTGCCAGGCTTGTGGTGCTGGGGATCTGGCGTATTAGCTGGCGTGGATCGGCAAGGTGCACTGGAGCGGGAGGGGTCAGGCTCAGCTCGCTTTTCCTTCAGAGATCCGCTTCATGAGGGGCCCTGCGGCACCGGGAGGGAGTCAGACCCGCCGGAGGGATGGATCTGCAGAAGCACAGCGTTGGGTGTTTGTGTGATGCAAGCAAGTTCCCTGGCAGGAACTGGTTCCCTTTGGGGTTTTGGCTGGGGGATGGGCGAGGGAGATGGCGCTGGGGAGCGCCTTTGTTCCCCATCAACTTGAGCTCTGTCATCCGGGGCTCAACAACTCTCCTTCCCATTTTCCTCCAGCCCTCCTGTTCTCTGAGCAGAGCTGTTAGCTTATAACCTTCCAGATGTCAAGTCCCGCTTTCTGTCAGAACACACTCCGTCTGGCCCCTCCACTTTTGCAAGCCAGACTCGGGGGCTTTGCTTGGCCTGTGGGCCGCCCCTCCGCCCTGGCTCCCTCCCACCAGTCTGTGTAGCACGCACCGCCTTGCCGCCCTTCCTACCTTCTTCCGTGGGCCTCTCATCTGCGCTTGGCTCCAGAGACTCCATTCTGCTAGTCTTCTGGCGGTTTTCTGGGTTATTTAGGCAGGTGTAGGTGGAATCTAAATGATCAGCAGGACGCGTGGTGAGCCCAGCGTCCTCCTACGCCGCCATCTTCCCAGGATCCCCCCAGATGTTTATCAATTCTAACAATATTTTCTAAGAACCACCTTCTGGTGTCATTGATCTTTTCTATTTTTTTTTCTTTTAGTATCTATGTCATTCATTTCTGCTCTAATATCTATTTATTTATTTGTTTGTTTATATTTATTATTTTATTTAGTTTTTCTTTTGTTAACATACAGTGCCATATTGACTTCAGGAGTAGAATTCAATTATTCATAGCTTACATACAACACTCAGTGCTCATCACAAATGCCCTCATTAATACCCATCACACATGTAGTCCAGATCCCACCCACATCCCTCCAATAACCTCCAGTTTGTGCTCTATCATTAAGCATCTCTTGTCATTTGTTTCCCTCTCTTCTCTTTTTCTCCCTCTTGCCATATATTCATCTGCTTTATTTTTTAAATTCCACACATTTGTGATATCATATAGATATTGGTCTTTCTCTGATTGACTTATTTTGCTTAACATAATAAATTCTAGCTCCACCCGTGGCATTGCTAATGGAAATATTTCATTCTTTTTGATGGCTGAGTAATACTCCATTGTGTGTGTGTTTGTGTGTGTGTGTGTGTGTGTGTGTGTGTGTACCACTTCTTTATCCATTCATCAGTTGATGGACATTTGGGCTATCTCCATAGCTTGGCTATTGTTGACAATGCTGCTATAAATTTTGGAGTACATGTACACCTTCGACTCAGTATTTTTGTATCCTTTACGTTAATACCTAAGAGTGCAATTGCTGAGTCATAGGGTAGTAGTATATTCAGCTTCTTGACAAACCTCCATACTGTTCTCCATAGTGGCTGCACCAGTTTGCATTCCCACCAACAGTGCAAGAGGGTTCCCTTTTCTCTGCATCCTTTCTAACAGCAGTTGTTTCTTGTGTTGTTAATTTTAGCCACTCTGACATGTGTGAGGTGGTATCTCATTCTGGTTTTGATTTGTATTACCTTGATGATGAGTGATGTTATGCATCTTTTCATGTGTCTGTTAGCCATCTGTACATCTTCTTTGGAAAATTGTCTATTCGTGTCTTCTGCCCATTTCTTTCTTTCTTTTTTAATATTAATGAACGTTTATTCATGTTTCATTTTGAAAATTCATCTGTTTTTCCTCTCACATATAAAAATAAACATGGGAGAAGAAACAGAGTTTTAACAAATTTTTAATTAAATATCTTCTGCCCATTTCTTAACTGGATTATTGGCTTTTTGGGTGTTGAGTTTGATAAGTTCTTTATATATTTTGGGTACTGACCTTTTACCAGATATGTCATTTGAAAATATCTTCTGCCATTCCATATGCTACCTTTTAGTTTTGTTGATTGTTTCCTTCACTGTGCAGAAGTTTTTATGTTAATGAAGTCCAAATAATTCATCTTTCTTTTGTTTCCCTTGATTCTGGATACGTGTCTAGTAAGAAGTTGCTGTCACCTAGGTCCAAGAGTTTGCTGCCTGTGTTATCCCCTAGAATTTCACTTGTTTCCTGTCTCACATTTAAATTTTTAACATTTACTTATTTTTGAGACACAGAGAAGGAGAGAGCACGAGTGGAGGAGGGGCAGAGAGAGAGGGAGACAGAATCCGAAGCAGCTTCCAGGCTCTGAGCTGTCAGCACAGAGCCTGATGTGGGCTTCAACCCATGAACTGAGAGATGATGACCTAAGCTGAGTTGGACGCTTAACCAACTAAGCCACTCAGGCGCCCTTTCCTGTCTCATGTTTACATCTTTCATCCATTTTGAGTTTATTTTTGTGTATGGTGTATGGAAGTGGTGCAGTTTCATTCTTCTGCATGTCACCGTCCAGTTTTCACAATATTATCTCTTGAATAGATTTTTTTCCTTGGGTATTCTTTCCTGCTTTGTTGAAGATTAGTTGATCATATAGTTTTGGATCCATTTTTGGATTTTCTCTTGTATTCCATTGATCTATGTGTCTGTTTTTGTGCCATTACTATACTGTCTTGATGACTACAGCTTTGTCAGAATCGTGAATTCAGAATTGTGATGCCTCCAGCTTTGCTTTTCTTTTTCAGGATTACTTTGACTACTTGGGGTCTTCTGTGGTTCCTTAAAAATTTTAGGATTGTTTGTTTTACCTTTGTGAAAATTGTTGGTGGTATTTTGATAGGGATTGCATTAATGTGTAGATTGCTTTGAGTAGCATAGACATTTTAACAATGTTTGTTCTTCCAATCCATGAGCATAGAATGCTTTTATATTTTTTGTGTCCTCTTTAATTTCTTTCATAAGTGTTCTATAGATTTCAGTGTATAGACTTAAAAAAAATAATGTCTATTTTTAAGAGAGAAACACAGAATGCAAGCAGGGGAGGGGCAGACAGAGAGGGAGACACAGAATCCGAAGAAGGCTCCAGGCTCTGAGTTGTCAGCACAGATCCCAATGTGGGGCTTGAACCCATGAACCATGAGATCATGACCTGAGCTGAAGTTAGATGATCAACCGACTGAGCCACCCAAGTGCTCCTCAGTGTATAGAGGTTTTGTCTCTTTAGTTAGGTTTGTTTGTAGGTATCTTAGTGTTTTTGATGTAATGGAATCTACTCCTTGATTTCCTTTTCTTACACTTTGTTATTGGCGTATAGAAATGCAACAGATTCCTGCACATTTCTTTTATATCCTGCGACTTTGCAGAATTCATGTATTAGTTCTATCAGTTTTTGGGTGGAGTCTTTTGGGTTTTCTACATAGAGTATCATGTCATCTGCAAATAGTGAAAGTTTGGCTTCCTTCCTGCCAATTTGGGTCCTTTTATTTCTTTTTGTTGGCTGATTGCTAAGTCTAACACTTCCACTGCTATGTTAAATAATAATGGCAAGAACGGACATCCTCATCTTGTTCCTGACCATAGGAGGAAAGTTCTCTGTTTTTCCCCATTGAGAATTATATTAGCTGTGGGTCTTCCAATATATGGCCTTTATGATGTTGATGTATATTACATCTCTCCCTACACTGTTGAGGGTTTTATCAAGAATAGATTCTGTATTTTGACGAATGCTTTGTCTGCATCTATTGAAATGATCATATGGTTCTTATATTTTCTTTTATTAATGTGGTGTCTCACATTGATCAATTTGTGAATATTTATCCATCCCTGTATCCCAGGAATAGATCCCACTTCATGACAGTGAATAATTCTTTTAACGTACTGTTGAATTCAATTTGCCAATATTTTATTGAGAATTTTTGCATCTATTATCATCAGGGATATTGGCCTTTAATTCTCATTTTTAGTGGAGTCTTTGTCTACTTTTGGAATCAGGTAATGTTGGGTTTGTATAATGAGTTTGGAAGCTTTCCTTCCATTTCCATTTTTTGGAACTGTTTGAGAAGAATAGGTATTAACTCTTCTTTAAATTTCTGGTAGAATTCTCCTGGGAAGCCATCCTTCCCAGGACTCTTGTTTGTTGCGAGATATTAGATTACTGATTTGATTTCTTTGCTGGGTATGGGCCTGTTCAAATTTTCTATTTCTTCCCATTTCAGTTTTGGCAGTTTGTGAGTTTCTAGGAATTTGTCCATTTCTTCCATATTTCCCAGATTATTGGCATATAAGTTTTCATGGTATTCTCTTATAATTGTATTTCGTGGTGTATTCTCTTATAATTGTTTGTATTTTACTATTTTTTGTTTCTATATCGCTTATTTGTGCTCTAATCTTTATTATTTCTCTTCTTCTGCTGGATTTAGACTTCATTTGCTGTTCTTTTCCTACCTCCTCTTGTGTAAGTTTAGCTTGCTTGCTTCTTGTGAGACCTGAATTGCAATATATTTCCCTCTTAGGACTGCCTTTGTTACATCCCAAACGGTTTGGACTGTCATGTTTTCATTTTCATTTGCTTCCATGTATTTTCATTTCTTCTTTAATTTCCTTGTTAACCCATTTATTCTTTAGTAGGATGTTATTTAACCTTCATGTATTTGGGCTTTCCAAATTTTCTGTGGCAGTTGACTTCAAGTTTCACCGCATAGTAATCTGAAAATATGCATGGTATGATCTTGATCTTTTTGTACTTGTTGAGTGCTGATTTGTGACCCAGTATGTGATCTACTCTGGAGAATATTCCATGTGCACTTGAGAACAATGTGTATTCTGCTGCTTTAGGATCAAATGTTCTGAATATATCTTTGAAGTCCATCTGGTCCAGTGTGTCATTCAAAGCCATTGTTTCCTTGTTGATATTCTCCTTAGATGATCTGTCCATTGCTAAAAGTGTGGTGCTCAAGTCCCTTACTATGATTGTATTATTATCCATGAGTTCATTATGCTTGTTATTAATGGATTTATGCATTTTTGTGTCTCAACTTGGAGGCATAAAGATTTACAATTGTTAGATCTTGATGGATAGACCCTTTAATTATGATATAGTGCCCTTCTTTATCACTTGGTACAGTCTTTTTAAAAAAAAATCTAGTTTGTCATATGTGATCATGGCTAGTTAGCTCACTGAGGTGGATCAAAATGGTGGATGTAGGGAGAAAACAGGAGCAGGAAATGTGTGCCACCCCTCCTCAGCAAACCTTCCCTCCTGTGTACCTGGTTTCTGTCAGATCCCCTCCTTCACCCTGTGTCAGAGCTGTCTCCTTGCCAAAGGGTGCTTCACTCCGTGTTTTAACTTAGGCATGACTCTGTTTCAGAACCCCACACATCAGAGACCCCTGTGGCATGACCCACCCAGATATTCTGGGAGAGGGTGTCCCTGTGTTGTGGCTGGTGCTCGCTTGTCACAGAAGATAGCTGCATGACCATGCCGTGGATCAGAGTTTAAGGCCAATTTCAACACACAGCAAGTGCCAGGGTTTGCATACCTCTGCTGGCATCTTTGTTCCTATATTAGTGAGTGGGACAGCTCTGTGGCTCCCCCGGGATCTTTTGTCCTTGGAGAAGTCATATGACCTCTATCAAATTCACTCCAAGCAAAGGAACCACTTTTCCCCATGTGACCCTGGGGATCCTTAGGCTGTCCAATGATGATGCTCAGTTCTGCTCTCCCACTGGAGCACTGTTCATCTTCTTAGGTGTAAACCTGGCGATGCCACAAACCTCTGAAACTGGAATTTGTGTTCTGCTCTTTATAGAAAATTGACAGTATTGTAAGCCTCTCCATTTTCCCCATCAAAGGTTTTGGAGAATAGTTTTCTTGTGTAGTCCCCTATGACCATTTTCATTCTTTTTTCTTTCATGCTTTTACTCTCTTTTCTCCTTCTTTCTTGCTACTCCCACCATGGTCAGTGATCCCTTACTTTGGGAATATATATGGATCTTTTCCCCCATGAACTCTATGCAGTTCCTACCTCCCATGGGTTGTTTTTCTGGTTTGCAGAGATGGAACATTGTTCACTAAGACTTCTAATTGATCTCTTGGGTGTTCAGAATAATGTGAGATTTATCTACCTGTGCTCCAGGCAGGAGCAAGCTTGGGGTTGCCCTACTCCTCTGCCACCTTATCGCCAACCTCTAATATTTATTATTTCCTTCCTTCTTTTGGCTTAGGCATCATTCATTGTTCTTTTACAAATTCTTTAGGTATAAGGTTAGGTTGTTTATTTGAAGTTTTCCTTGCTTCTTACGGTAGGCCTGTATTGCTAGATACTCCCCTCTTAGGACTGCTTTTGCTGAATCTCAAAGGTTTGGGCCCATTGTGTTTTCATTTTCATTTCTTTCAAATTACTTTTTTAAAAGTTTATTTATTTTGAGAGACGGAGCACATGAGTAGGGTAGGGGCAGAGAGAGAGGGAGAGAAAAGGGATCCAAGCAGGCTATGCACTGTCAGATGAGAACCCAATGTGGAGCTCAAACTCATGAACCATGAGATCATGACCTGAGCCAAAATCAAGTCAGATGCCTAACCAACTGAGCCATCTGGGCACCCCAAAGTACTTTTTTATTTCTTCTTTGATTTCCTATTTGATCTATTGATTGTTTAGTAGCATGTTGTTTAACCTCCATGTACTTGTGGTCTGTCTTTCCAATTTTTTTTTTTTTTTTTTTTTGTGGTTGACTTCCAGTTTCATAACATTGAGCCAAGAAAAGGTGTATGGTATGGTTTAAATCTTTTTGTATTTGTTGATGCCTGTTTCATTGACCTAATATATGATCTATTTTGGATAATGTCCCATGTGCTCTTGAAAAGACCGTGTATTTTGCTGTTTTAGGATGGAATATTCTGAATATATCTGTTAAGTCCATCTGGTCCAGTATATCATTCAAGGTTATTGTTTCCTTGTTGATTTTCTGCTTAGATGATCTGTCCATTGATGTAAGTGAGCTGTTAAAGTCCCTTGCTATTATTGTATTATTATCAATGAGTTACTTTATATTTTTTAATAATTGTTTTATATATTTAGATGCTCTCATGTTGGGCACATAAATATTTATAATTGTTAGATCGTTTCCTTTATTATGATATTATCATTTACATCTCTTGTTATACTTTTTTTCAAATTTTTATTTTAATTCTAGTTAGTTAACATATAGCGTAACGTTGTTTTCAGGAGTAGAATTTAGTGATTCATCACTTACGTATAACACCCAGTGTGCAACACAAGTGCCCTCCTTAATACCCATCACCTATTTAGCCCATCCCCTATTCACATCCCTTCCACCAACCCTCAGTTTGTTCTGTATAGTTAAGAGTATCATGGTTTGCTTCCCTCCTTTTTTCCCCCTTATTACAGTCTTTGGTTCAAATCTGGTTTGCCCAATATAACTATTGTTTCTCTTTCTTTTGACATATTTTGTGCATGATAAATGTTTCTCCATCTCCTCACTTTCAATCTGCAGGTGTCTTCATGTCTAAAATGAATCTCTTATAAGCAGCATATAGATGGGTCTTTTTTTTTTTTATCCATTCTGACACCCTGTGTCTTTTGATTGGAGCATTTAGCCCATTTACATTCAGATTAATTATCGTTTGTATTATTTAGTGCCATTTTATTACTTGCTTTGTCATTGTTTATAGATATTTTCTCTGTTTCTTTCTTGTCTTTGTCACTTTTGGTGTTTCCTTTCCCCTTAAAGAATCCTCTTTAGTATTTCTTGCAAGAGTGGTTTAGTGGTCACAAATTCCCTTAGTTTAGTTGTTTGTTTGTTTGTCTGGGAAACTCTTTATATCTCCTTCTATCCTGAATGACAGCCTTGCTGGATAGAGTATTCCTGTCTTCATATTTTTCCCCATTCAGCACTTTGAATATATCATGCCACTCTATTCTGACTTGCTAAGTTTCTGTTGAAAGATCTGCAGCTAGCTTTATGGGTCTTCTCATAAGTTAGGGATTTCTTTTGTCTTGCTGCTTTTAAGATTTTTTCTTTATCATTATATTTTGCCAACTTAATTACAATATGTCTTGGTGTTGGCGTACTTTTCTTGATTTTGATTGGTTCTATGTGTGTCCTGGTTCTAGATGTATTTCCTTCCCCAGATTAGGGAAGTTTTCAGCTATTATTTCCTCAAATAAATTTTCTGCCCTCCTTTTTTATTCCTCCTTCTTCTGAGATTCCTATAACATGAATGTTATTACATTTGTTGGCATCATTGTGTTCCCTAAGTTTATTCTAACGTTGCATAATTCTTCTTTCTCTCTTTTGTTCAGCTTCATTTTATTCCATTCTTTTGTCTTCTATATCATTAATTTATTCCTGTGTTTCTTCTAGCCTTGTGTT
Source organism: Panthera pardus (assembly GCF_024362965.1). Classification (NCBI taxonomy): domain Eukaryota; kingdom Metazoa; phylum Chordata; class Mammalia; order Carnivora; family Felidae; genus Panthera; species Panthera pardus. The sequence goes on along the minus strand of NW_026526843.1, from coordinate 49,567,437 downwards.
CATTGTATGAAGCCTGTTTCCAATCTCAGTTATCGCATTTTTAATTTATGATTGATTCTTTTTTAACTCTTTTATCTCTGTGGTAAAGGTCTCCTTGAAGTCTTTCATTCTTTTCTTAAGCCCAGGTAGTATCCTTATGATTGTTGCTTTACATTTTCCATGAAGCATGTTACTTATATCTACTTCATGTAGATCTCTGCTTGTGACTTTATCTCGTTGTTTCATTTGGGATGAATTCCCCTGTCTTGGCATTTTGTCTAAGTCTCTGCCTTCTCTGTGTTAGAAAACCCCCTTATGTTTCCTGCTCCTGAGAGTAATGGCTTTATGGAAAAGAGGTCATTTAGTGTTCAAGGCCTGGTACCTCAGGGAGTGTCTCTGGTGTGTGCTGCATGTGCTTTGCTGTTGTGTTTTGGCTGCTCTATCCCTCAGGCTAATTGTCTGCAGAGGCTCTCCTTGACTGCAGTGGGCAGTGTTTGTTCCTTGACCAGAACGTGGTGGTGAGTTTTAACTAGGTATGCTCTGGTCTGCTTGTTAAATAAGACATGATATTACTTCCACTAGAACTGAAGCCCTGCAGAACTCTCTGGTCAGGAGATGTGTTTGTGGGCAACAGTTTCTGCTTGTCTTCTGGGAAATAGGCCCACCGTGCTGGAACTGAGACAAGTTTGATTGAGAAGGGCAGTCCCACCAGAATGCAAGGGTGTGGGACTTGGTGTAAGCAGGTTAGGCAGCCAGTGTTGGCACTTCATTGCTTCCTGCAGGGGGCTATATCTTTCTGTTGAGGTATGGGGGAGATAAATGGTGCCAGCCATTTCCTTTGTCCCCAGAGAGATGTTTTTTGTGAAAGTTGCCTCTCAAGGATGTGCTGCAAGAAGAGTGAATAATCTCCCCTCTGTGTGCCCCAGGGGTTCTTCAGATTGCTGTTTCTAAGCCATTTCCTTGGTTCTTTACTTGCCTTCTCTCCAGGAGTAAGGCAGTGACCTCAGAGCTCTATCCCAGACAAGCCCACTAACCGTTAAAGTTCCAGTCTTTAATCCTAGCTGGTTGCAAGAAATCATGAAAATCAACCTCTCTCATTTTCCACCCAATGGCTTTTGCATTCCCCTGTGTGCTCCCCTCTCTCTCACCATTCTCCACAACCACAGCTCCCTCCCTTCCACAGCACCTGTGATCCCTTTATCCCTTAAGCATATCTCTGCAATTCCTATCTTCTTTGATTTGGCTCCTTCTCTCCTTTTAGATGTGAAGATTGTTTGCCAGTCTTCAAGGTTGATTTCTGGAGTGTTTAGAATGATTTGATAGTTATCTAGTTGTGTTCATGGGATGAAATAAGCCTAGGGTGCTTCCATTCCACTGCCATCTTCTCTCCCTCTCATTATAGTTTGATTTCCATCTCTCTGATGTTGAGCATCTGATTACATACTTGTCGGCCATTTGTATATCTCCTTTGGATAAATGTATATTGAAACCTTCATCTTCATTTTTCTTTTTTGATTTTCTGTTTATGTTTCTGCATTGAATGTTTATTAACTTTTATACTGAAGAAGTTATTGTGCATAATAAAAATAAATAACATTTCAAGCAAGTTGTTGCAATAAGTAGATGGGCCAATCTTGATTGGCTAGTTGAAATAGGTTGTGGGTAGTGCCACTGACTTTGTTTTGGGTTAAACAATTAAAGAACACTTAAAGTGGTAATTTTATTCCAAACCAAGACCCCTCTATCTTTTGTGGATCAGTTAGCTTGGGTGACATATAGAAGGACAGGTAGAGGATTAAGTAAGTGAGGCTTAGCTGGCAATGTAGCCATGAAGCTGTAATAGCCTTTGCCCATAACCCATGTGGGACACTTGGTGATTTGCATGTGAAATCTTGGTCTGGATACTATAAATTATTAAAACCCATGTAGGATACATGGTGATCTTGTACATGAAATCTTGGTCTGGATACTACAAATTATTATTCTCTTAAGGATTTTGATATTTATTTTTTTTGGTTTTTTTTAACGTTTATTTATTTTTGAGACAGAGAGAGACAGAGCATGAATGGGGGAGGGGCAGAGAGAGAGGGAGACAATAGAATCAGAAGCAGGCTCCAAGCTCTGAGCCATCAGCCCAGAGCCTGATGCGGGGCTCGAACTCATAAACCGCGAGATCGTGACCTGAGCTGAAGTTGGACGCTTAACGGACTGAGCCACCCAGGCGCCCCAGGATTTTGATATTTAGAGGAAAACTTTATTATGTAAGGTTTATGGCTTTTATCTAGCCAATTCAGAGAGGTAACTAGGTAAATCATTATTTTGTAGTCTGGGTTTTAAGGAATGCTCTGTATGCATTTTAGGGTCCAACTTCATGTAAAATAAAGAAAGAAAAGCTCATAACAACACTTTAACTTTACAATTCCAGTAAAAAGTTTAAACTTTGAATTAAATGAGGGGTCCCTAGGTGGCTCAGTCGCTTGGGCATCTGACTTTGGCTCAGGTCATGATCTCACAGTTCATGGGTTCAAGCCACATGTCAGGCTCTGTGCTGACAGAGCTGCTTTGAATCCTCTGTGTCTCCCTCTCTCTCTGCCCCTCCCCTGCTCACGTTCTGTCTCTCTCTCTCAAAAATAAATAAACATTAAATTTTTTAAAAAATGAATTAAATGATTAATATCAACAAAGTGAATTTCCCAGAGGTCTGGACTGGTGACAGTACTAGCAAATTTGCTGTATGGAATTACTGCCTTGAAATGAAATAGTAGAGAATGATGGCATTCAAAACTCTTAATTGGGAATGAAAGCTATTATCATTATTTTCTTGAAGGAGAGGCTAATATGATATCAGAGTGATGTGAGCAGGAGTACACATTTATTCTGCAGGAGCTAATGCAAACTGGACATGTAAGGTAATTATGAAAACCAGATATGGGTTCAATGAGTCAACCATATATATGAATACTTCTATTCCTTCTTCTGAACTCTTTTTTAATTGAAATCCTAGATAACATGCATAAGAACAATACTCTTACTATACTACAAATTTCTTCCTATAATGTCCTGCCTTTTACCCTCAGTATTATTTAATTTTCAGTACCTCTTGCTTTCTGTTATGGTTCCATATCTCCTCTTTCATGTTCCAATACCTGATTGAAACTGCTTTTGGACATTATGTTGTCTTGCCATCCATCTCCTCAACATTTTACTGTGTCCTGTTATTTTTTTCAACCTGATAAACAGCATTTTATGACTAGCTTATTGCCTTGCAGATGTAAATTTTTCTACCCCATTTTTGATCATTCCCTTAAGTTTTGACTACATCATGTCTCTGCCCCTACGTTTGGATCAGCAGTCTTGGTTTGGTATTATAGTGTCTACCATAACATTAATATTACCCACCTCCTCTTCCTTCTGTATTATTTCCTCTGGGACAAGTCCACCTCATTATTCAGTCTTGTCTCTTGCTTTCTATATCACAGTGCTCTCTACCTCCTAAGATCAGTGTCCTATTTCCTTTCTTGAAAGATTAGCTTTCTTTTTTCTAGCCATAGAGCCTTGCTGTACATTATTATATGGCTCAGCTTCATTCTCACTCAGCCTCCCACTTCCAGTCACTGGTTATGGATCACAGTATTATATTAGCTTCTTATGATTTTTTTAACCTTCTTCACCCCCCTCTTTCAGTGTATACAAGGGAATATGCCCCTTAAGGATGTTTTCTTTTTATTGTTACAAAGTTAGAATGAAAATCATTCAAAAATCTATTATAAATATTTTCATGCCCCCACCCCAAATCAGGTTTCTTTTTTCTAGTGGTGGGTTTGATCTGTCACATGTTTATTTAGTACATTTTCACATTCAAAGAAGCTAATTAACCCTTAGAGTACCCTCTGGGATATGCACCCAGTCTATAGAGATAGTTGACATAGGTTGGGAACAAACTCCAAGAATTTGTTTTTTTAAATAGCTGTTAAGACTATGTTTTGTTTCACTCTGTCTCTCAACAATTTGAATAGATACAATCATGAATAAGTCACTTGGATTTAATTCAAAAGGAATTTTCCAGAAATTGTTTTACCTTCTCGATACCCCAGATTTTTCTAATCAAATCCACATTAGTCCCTTGTGAACTGTTTCAGAGCAGCTGGTAGTCAAACCACAGAATAAGACTAATGCATATCATATGTTTTTCTTTCTCTTTCATCCAGAAAGGCAAAATTATTCACCCCCAATCTGTTATTACAACAAGTCACTTCCAAGAATACAATAAGGAGATTATGTATAGGGGTGAATATACAAGTCTGGAAAGGGGGAGGAAGACAAAAAGAAGAAGACTAAATTGTACAGATTTGTGTTACTCTGGTTGACTACATTATTACAATGATACAATAGGATAGGAGAAAGAGAAAAAGCTCCCTTCTCCTCAACTCTTACCATGATCTCTTTTATTTCTCCTTAAAAAATATTGAAATTATACTATGTTCAGCCCAATAGCTTATATGTTATATGAGGCCATTTAGTATTCATAGTTTGGCTTTTAAAGAGCAAAATGAGTTACAAAGTGCTCAGAATGAATGAGCAAAAATCACTGTTTAAATATTTGTTATTATTATGTTACTGTTATTATGTTATTAAGGAAGGGTTTTTATATAATGAGGAAAATTGCTAGCAATTAAATGAATCTCTTATTTCTTTTTTCAATTCAAATGCAAAAGGTGATTGTTTAACCATTACATCTAAATTATAGACGCCATTGGTGATCATTAGTAAATAGAATAGTTAAGTGAAACTGTACACTGAAGAGGCTAGCCTAGTCAACACTTTCTTGATCATGTAAAAAATATAGCAAAGAATCTTAAACACATTGGATTCTTCTTAATTCCGATTGCCTTGCCCTGATGTGATGGACATTGTTTTTCAATATTAACTGAAATACAGTTATGGTTGAAAGAAAGCTAATTCCACTGAAAGTTTTCCTGTCCACAAACATTATTCATAAAAGACTAGACTATTACCTTTGTGAAGGACTTAACTAGGTCCTTATTGAGAGATGAAGGAAATTTGACATAATTATTTTGGTGTAATTGTTTTAAACTAACTTAGGTCAAACAGTCATCTTCATATGTAAAAACTATTGATTTTAAGTAGTACATATAACAAATACCTCTGATTACAACCGGGGGTCATTTCATATTAATAGTTATTTTAAGAGTAACAACAATTAGATTTATGTGCTTAAGTACCAGGAAAATAAATGTTACGACTAAGCTTATACTTGACATGTGTTATCCATTTAACATTCATTTGTTTAAATTTACAGATGAGGTAGCTAAGGTTGAAGGATTAAGTGACTTGGCAAAAATGATCTATCTAGGAAATGGTGGAACTGGAAAATAAAATCAGAAATCTTGTTCTTGGCTAGTTCCTTAGTTTATTAGGCTTCCATAACAAAACACAAGAGATTAGGTAGTTTATAAACTTCAGAAATTTTTTCTCACAGATCTAAAACCTGGGAAGCACCAGATCAAGGCTTTGGCAGATTTAGTTCCTAGTGAAGGCTTGCTTTCTGGTCAATAGATGGTCCTTTCTCTTTGTGCCCTCACATGGTGGAAAGGACAAAGGAGTTCTCTTGGGCCTCTTTTATAAGGGCATTAATCAACTTCTAAAGGTCCCACCTCTTATACCATTAACTTGGGGGTTATGAATTTTGAGGGACACATTAAGATCATTGAAAATGCTGTATTATATTATCTCATCCTAGGTTCATGCAGGTGACAAGACCCAGAGTTTTGTTTTAAAACCTTACTTGTTAACAAAACTGTATTTGAAGCATATAACTTAATGGTTTTCTTTTTAGGACACATGCAAATGTTCCCAAGTAAAACAAACAGAACAACAACAACAAAATATAATACAAAACATCACCATTCCAAATTGCCATAAATTCTCATCTATTCCTCTCTTTCTCAAGGTTCAAATCTTCATATCTACCTAGTAATGTTGATTGCAAAAAAAATTCAAGAAAAACTATTCACTTAAAGTATTACATTGTTGGGAGAATACTATTTGTAAATTCAACAAGATAGTAGTGATCCACTTCTGGTTCACTATCTACCTAGATGGGGATGAGTGTGTTTTATCTATCTCCTTGGGGTGAGCTATAAAAAGCTCACTTTCTTAACAATAGCAATGCAAATACAAAACAAAACAAATCAGCATATTGCAAGGATTAGGGAAGCAATGAAGGCTGCCAATGAATTTCACACTCAGGGAGCAGAGTTTCCATTGTTATTCTCTCATTTTCTCCACCCTTTTTCATTTCCATAAGACTACCATAAATTAATTTCTAATTTTGCTCAACAATGTGTGTGTGTGAGTATTTGAGTATTTAATGCATAAGTGAATTGCTGAGAAAGTAAGGAATATGCAGAGAAAGTAAAAAACAAAAAAACAAACTGAGAGGAGTAAGTTCAATTTGCCTGGAGTGCATTAACAACAGATTGAACTTGAGTTTTCAGTTTTTTATGACCTGTGGAGGGTGAAGGACCAGAGATAAGGACAAGGGCTGACAAGATGGGAAATCTACTATAACGCTCTTATTCTTACATAAAATTAGGATTTCAAAAAGTGATGTCCTTAGTACAAAAGTAGACTGGAAATAAAAGTACTCTTCCTTACACACTAAGGGATTCTTAATGAAAATTGCCTATCTCAAAAATTGGTGTTGGATGGTGGAATAAATATATTCCCTGAAAATTAACTTTAAAGTGGTCTTTTGTTGGTACTCACCTCAAGTAGATTTTAGTGGATCAGTTGGTTATTGGAAAAAATATATTTGAACACTATGGTCAACTAAAAATGGTTTCAAATCCTTTGAACCCCCCCCCCCCCCCGCATCAAGAGGTGGCATCAATTTATCCTTCCATTGAAATTGGATAGACTGTATTACTTTACAGAACAATATAATATGCCAGAACAATAAAATATGTGCCAGTTCCTGGGCTTTAAAAACAGGAAGTCTCCACTTCTTGTCTCTTGGAACACTTGTCCCAGGGGAAGCTAGCCAATATGTAAGAAGTTTGACTACCCTTAGATCTTCATTCTGTGGAGATACCCAAGTCAGCCACCTGAAGAGGCCCTGTGGAGAAAGGATATGAGAGCAGAGATACAGCCCTTGCATCAGCCCTGGCATCAGATACATGAATGAAGAAGACTTTAGTTGACTCTAGACTCGGCTACCATCTGACAGTAACTGTATGAGGGATCCTAAGTGAACTTGTTGATCCCCAGAGCCATGGGAGATAATCACAAATTGTTCTAATTCATTAAGTTTTGGGATAGTGTGTTATACAGCAACAGGTAAACAAAAATAGATTCTTTCCTTATACTGTATACACAAAATCCTTTTCATAAAGACCAAAGATTTAAATATAAGGGGAATAAAACCTCCCTATTTTCAAAGGCATTTATAGGAGAATATTTTTATTCTTCCAGTATATGAAATGAATGCTTAAAGAAGATAAGATATGGGAAGCACAAATGATAGAGAAAGAGATCATTGAAATTCAACTCTGTTAAAACCAAGTAAGGACTTTTATTTATTAAACGTCATCTTAAAAAAACTAAAATGACTAAAATCTGGGAGAAAATATTTGCAAAGCATATGATGAACAGAGGATTAGTATCTAGATTACACACACACACACACACACACACACACACACACATACACACACAAACACTCACTCACATTTGTATGTATCCTGCAAATAAATAAGACAAACACAAACAACATGATAATTAAATGGGTAAAAGATAGATACATGGACAAGAATGTTGATAGTATTGTTGTCCCTAATAACTCTAAACTGGAACAAACCAAAGATCCATCAACAGTGAAACAAATCATCATGTTGTGCTATCTATTTGAAATTTAGTTAAGTATAACTTCAAATAACCACACAAATGATTCTCAGCATATTGCATGAATAAAGCAAGTGACAAAAAAATACATTAAAAATTAAGTTCAAGGGAACTTCTGGGGAAGATGGTGTGATAGGAAGACCCTACACTCACCTATTCCCATAGATACAACTAGATAACACTTACACTAGAACAAACAACCCAGAAAATGATCCAAAAACTGTCTGAAAAACCCCACAAATCTGACCACCAGAGGGAGGGAGCCACAGGTGCAGAGGGGTGAAGAACAGACTAGAACACTGGGGAGCCTACAAAGAGAAGATAAATCCATATAGCATTTGGCTTTGAAAATCAGAGAGGCTGAATTTCATGAGTGCTTACAACTAGCAGGATGTAAAACCTAGGATTTTAAAAATCAGCTGGCTTAGCTCTGAGAGAGCTGTAGGGCAATAGGAAGCTGAGCCCCTGTCCTTAAAGAGACAGCACAGCAAACAGCCTGCAGAGATACAGCTTGGAAGCAGCAGTATGAAAGGCACCTGAGGCTTATGAGAGGGAGCATTAGTTACTAAGCTCGAGTTCACTGAGGGACTTCTCCAGGAACAAAGGAGTTGCTAGCACTATTTCTTTACCCCACCCCTTATCATTAACCCACAGCCACCTATGGGAATCAGCAGGGTGCTGGCACTTATTACCTAACTTGTTTACACTGCTTCCTGACCCCCCAGCCAGCCTTGCCTCAGTCCCTGTCCTTTGGATCCCCTCTCCCAGAAGACCCAGGCAAATTTTGCCAAAACTGCATCTCCTGACCTCCCATGGAGGAGGCAGATATTTTGTTAAAACTGCACCCCCAGCCTGTGCCTTCTGTGTGGAGCAGTCCTGGCTACCCAGTCTACACAGCAGCTGTTCCTCTCTGGTGAAGGACTACTGGTACCCACAGTTTGTGGCACTGTGTTCCCACCACGAGCACTTTCTGGAGTGCTCTGACTATGCCTGGTCTCCATGGCATCTGCACATTTCTGTTGGAGGAGGAAGACTAGCACCACCTAGTTAAAAGTGTACATCTTGCCCACTACATTCAATAACAAGAGACATAGTTGACTTGCCTAACACAGAGATGCAGGCAAAATGGGGAGACAGAAGAATATGTCATAAATGAAAGAACAGGACAAAAACAGCAAGAGATCTAAGCAAAACCGACATAAGTAACATATCTGACAGAGAATTTAAAATAATGATCATAAAGATATGCACTGGAGTTGAGAAAAGAGTGGAGGACATTAGTGAGATCCTTAACACAGAGATTAAAAAGAACCAGAGATGAAAAACACAATAAATAAAATTAAGATACACTTGATGGAATAAAGAGCAGGCTGGAAAAGGCAGAGGAATGAATTAATGACATAGAAGACAGAGTAATGGAAAGTAATCAAGCTGAACAAATAGAGAAAAATAGAATTATGCAAAAAGAGAATAGACTTAGTGAACTCAGTGACCACATTAAGAATAATAACATTCACATTATAGGGATCCCTGAAAGAGAAGAGAGAGAAAAGGAGGTAAAACATTTATTTGAAGAAGTAATAGCTGAAAATTGCCCTAATTTGGAAAAGGAAACATATCCAAATCCAGAAGGCACAGAGATCTCCCAAAAAAAAATCAACCAAAGGAGGTCCACACCAAGACACATGATAATGAAAATACCAAAAATTAGTGAAAGAGAAAAAATACTGAAAATCAGCAAGTCAGTTTCATACAAGGGAAACCACATAAGGCGATCTGTGGACTTTTTATCAGAAATTTTGCAGGCCAGATGGGAGAGGAATGGTATATTCAAAGTGCTGAAAGGGAAAATTCTACAGTGCTGAAAGAATACTCTATTTGGCAAGGCTGTCATTCAGAATATAAGGAAAGATAAAGAGTTTCTCAGACAAAAAACTAAAGGAGTTCATGACCACTAAACCAGCCCTACAAGATGTATTAAAGGGGACTCTTTGGAAAGGAAAGACCATAAATGATAGTATGAAAAGAAGGAAACACAAAAGCAGTACAAACAGTACTTATGTAAAAAAAAAATCAAAGGGTTCACAAAATAAAAGGATGTAAAATATGATGACATATAACTAAAACATGGAGGGGGAAGAGTAGAGTAAAGAATGGGTTCAAACTTAAGTGACCATTAACTTAATATAGACTTATTGGCAGAAGACGTTATACACAGCCCAAATGGTAAATACAAATCAAAATCTAGTAATTAATATGCAAAGAATAAAGAGGAAGGAATTCAAGTATATCACTCAAGAAAAATAGTAAACCATAAAAGAGAAAGAGAAGAAATGATTGGAGAAAAACTACAAAAACAACCACAAAACAGGTAACAAAATGGCAGCAAATATATGTCTATCAATAATTATTTTGAGTGTAAAAGGACTAAATACTCCAATCAAAAGACACAGGAGGGCGCCTGGGTGGTTCATTCGTTTAAACATCCAATTTGGGCTCAAGTCATGATCTCAGGTTCATGCTTTTGAGCCCTGCATTGGCTCTGTGCTGACAGCTCAGAGCCTGGAGCCTGCTTTGAATTCTGTGTCTCCCTCTCTCTCTGCCCCTCCTTTGCTCACCGCCCCCCACCTCTGTCCCTCTCAAAAATGGATAAACATTAAAAATTAAAAAAAAAAGACACAGGGAAACACAGTGAATAAAAAAAAGCAAGACCCATCTATAGCCTGCCTTCAAGAGACTCATTCTAGACCTAAAGGTATCTGCAGATTGAGAGTGAGGGAATGGAGAAACAAGTATCATACAAATGAATGTCAAAAGAAAGCTGGAGTAGCAGTACTTATATTAGACAAAATAGACTTTTTTTTTTAAGTTTATGTATTTATTTTGAGAAAGAAAAAAAGAAAGAGATAACATGGGAGTGGCAGAGAGAAAGGGAGACAGAGAATCCCAAGGAGGCTCCTGGCTGTCAGTGCAGAGCCCAACATGGGGCTCAATCCCACACACCAAAACATCATGACTTGAGTTGAAATTAGGAGTTGGGTGCTTAACTGACTTAGCTCCCCAGGCACCCTGACAAAATAGACTTTAAAACAAGTTTGTAAAGAGAGACAAAGAAAAACCCTATATAATAATAAAGGGGAATTTCTAAGAAGAAAATATAAGAATTGTAAATATTTATGCACCCAACATGGAGTGCAATATATAAAACATTAATAACAAACATGAAGGAACTAATTGATAATAATACAGTAATAGCAGGAGACTTTAACATCCTAGTTACATCAATAGATCATCGAAACAAAAAGTCAAAAAGGAAATAATACCTTTGAATGACACACTGGAACAGATGGATTTAAAAGATACCAAAACATTCCATCCTGATACATTAGAACCCATATTCTTTTCAAATACGCATTAACAGTTCTCCAGAATAGGTCGTATATTAGCCCACAAAACAAGTCTCAAATTTTAAAAGATCAAAATCATTCTGTATCTTTTTTGACTATAATGCTATGAAACTAGAAATCAACCACAGGAAAAAATCTGGAAAGACCAGAAATATATGGAAGTTAAACAACATGCTACTAAACAATGAATGGTTCAACCAAGAAATCAAAGAAGAAATTATAAAGTACAAACAAAAATGAAAACACAATGGTCCAAAACCTTTGGGTTGAAGCAAAAACTGTTCTAAGGGGGAAGTTTATAGCAATACAGGACTACATCAAGATAAAAGAAAAATCTCAAATAAACACCCTAACTTTATATCTAAAGGAGCTAGAAAAAGGGGCGCCTGGGTGGCTCAGTCGGTTAAGTGTCCGACTTCGGCCCAGGTCATGATATCACAGTACGTGAGTTCGAGCCATGCGTCAGGCTCTGTGCTGATGGCTTGGAGCCTGGAGCCTGTTTCGGCTTCTGTGTGTCCCTCTCTCTCTGCCCCTCCCCCAGCTCATGATTGCGCTCTGTCTCTGTCAAAAATAAAGAAACTTAAAAAATTTCTTTAAAAAGAAAAAGAACAACAAACAAAACTAAACCCAAAAGACAGAAGGAAATAATAAAGCTTACAGCAGAGATAAGTGATATAGAAAGAAATAAACAAAAACAACAACAGAACAGATCAATGAAACCAGGAGCTAGTTCTTTGAAGATAACAAACTTGTTAAAACTGTAGTCAGACTCATTAAAAAAAAAAAAAAACCTAGAGAAATAACTCAAACAAAATCACAAATGAAACAGAAGTAACAACCCACATTATAAAAACACAAACGATTGATAGAGACTACTATGAAAAATATATGCCAACAAATTAGAACCTAGAAAATATGGATAATTTCTTAGAAATAAATAACCTACCAAAAATAATACAAGAAGAATTAAAAAATTTGAACAGACTACCAGCAAGAAATTGAATCAGTAATAATAATAAAAAAACCTCACAACAAACAAAAGTCTATGACAAGACAGCTTTGCAAGTGAATTCTACTAAACATTTAAAGAAGAGTCAGTACCTGGATGCCTGGGTGGCTCAGTCAGTTAAGTGGCCAACTTCAGCTCAGCTCATGATCTAACTGCTTGTGAGTTTGAGCCCTGCATCAGGCTCCGTGCTGACAGCTCGGAGCTTCCAATTCTGTGTCTCCCTCTCTCTCTGCCCTTCTCTGCTCCTCTCCTGACCACATTCTATCTCTTTCTCTCAAAAATAAATACACTTTAAAGATTAAAAAAATAAGAAAGAACAGTTGGTACCTATTCTTCTTAAACTATTCCAAAAAATAGAAAAATGAAGGAAAACTTGTAAATTCATTCTAAGTCCAGCTTACCCTAACAACAAAGCTGATAAAGACACCACTAAAAAAGAACTACAGGCCAATATCCCTGATAAAAAAAGGATGCAAAAATTCTCAATAAAAAACTAGCAAACTAGATCCAAAAATACATTAAAAAAATCATTCCATACAATCAAGTGGAGTTTATTTCTGTGTTTCAGGTGTGGTTTAATACATGCATATCAATCAATATGATACATCACATTAATAAAAGAAAGGATAAGAACCATATGATCATTTCAGTAGATTCAGAAAAAGCATTTTACAGAGTACAGCATCCATTGATGATGAAAACCCTTAGAAAAGTAGGTTGAGAGAGAACATACTTCAACGTAATAAAGGCCATGTATAAAAAACTAACAGCTAGTATCAACCTCAATGGGGAAAACTTGAAAGCTTTTCCTCTATGATCAGGAACAAGATAGGAATGTCCACTCTCACCACTGCTATTTAACACAGGACTGGAAATCCTAGCCCCAGAAATCACACAACAAAAAGAAATAATAGGCATCCAACTCAGCAAAGAAGAAGTCAAACTTTCACTATTTACAGATATGATACTCTATATAGAAAACCAAAAGACTCCACCCAGAAATTGCTAGAACTGATACATAAATTAATAAAAGTCCCAGTATATAAAATCAATTTACAGAAATCTGTTGTATTTCTATACATCAATAATGAAACAGCAGAAAGAGCAATTAAGAAAAAAATTCCATTTATAATTGCACCAAAACCAATAAGATACTTAGGAATAAACCTAACCAAAGAGGTGAAAGACCTGTACTCTGAAAACTATAAAACACTAATGAAAGAAATTGAAGATAACACAAAAAATTAGAAAGACATTCCATGCTCATGCACCATAAGAGCAAATATTTTTTAAATGTCTATACAACCAGAGGAATCTACACATTGAATGCAATTCCTGTCAAAATACCAACAGTATTTTTCACAGAGCTAGAACAAACAATCCTAAAATTTATATGGAACCCAAATCGCCAAATAAATTTTTAAAAAGAAAACCAAAGCTAGAGGCAGCACAATTACAAGCTTCAAGTTTTAATGCAAAGCTGTAGTGATCAAAACAGTATGGTAGTGGCACAAAAATAGACACATTGATCAATGGAACAGAATAGAAAAACCAGAAATAAACCCACAATTATATAATCAATTAATCTCAACAAAACAGGAAGGAATATCCAATGGGAAAAAGACAGTCTCTTCAATAGTGGGTACTGGGAAAACTGGTCAGCTGCATGCAAAAGAATGAAACTGGACCACTTTCTCACACCATACACAAAAAATAATCTCAAAATGTATTAAAGACCTAAATGTAAGACCTGAAACCACAAAATCCTAGAAGACAGCACACAGGCAGTAATGTCTGTCACATTAGCCATAGAAACATTTGTCTAGGTATGTCAACTGATGCAAGGTAAATAAAAACAAAAATAAAATATTAGGACAAATCAAATTAAGCATTTTTGCACAGTGAAGGAAATGATCAATAAAACTAAAGGGGAACCTACTGAATGGGAGAATATATTTTCAAATGACATATCCAATAAAGGGTTAGTATCCAAAATATATAAAGAACTCATACAGTTCAACACCCAAAAAACAAATTAGCCAATTAAAAAATTGGGAAACGACAAGAACAGATTTTTCTCCAAAGAAGACATCCAGATGGCCCTAAGACACATGAAAAGATGTTCATCACTCATCATCAAGGAAATGCAAATCAACCTACAATGAGATATCACTTCACACCTTTTTGGAATGGCAAAAATTAAAAACAACAAATGTTGGCAAAGATGTGGAGAAAAAGGAACCTTCAGCACCTTGGTGGGAATGCAAATTGGTGTAGCCACTGTGGAAATCAGTATGAATGTTTCTTAAAAAGTGAAAAATAAATGCAACAATTCCACTATTGGGTATTTACCCCCAGAATACAAAAACACTAATTCAAAGGGATACATGCACCCCTATGTTTATAACAGCATTATTTACAATAACCAAATTATGGATGCAGCCCAAGTGTCGATAGATGGATAGATAAAAAGAGGTGTCTGTATTTATATACATATAATGGAATATTATTTAGCCATAAAGAAGAATGAAATCTTGCCATTTGCAACAACATGGATGGATCTGGAGAATATAATGATAAAAGAAATAAGCCAGCCAGAAAAAGACAAATACCATATGATTTCACTCGCATGTGGAATGTAAGAAACAAAACAAATGAGGAAAAGGAGAAAAAGAGAGACTGAGTGTTGTATGGAATGGTTGAATGACTATATTCTATACCTGAAACTAATATAACATTGTGTGTTAACTTTATTGGAGTTAAAAAGAATAAAATCAAATTTAAAAAATTGAGTTCAAAATCACACAAAACTAATGTATTATGTAGCAATATATAGATATGTGAAAAAGTTATGAACAAAATGCAAGGTATTGATAAACATATGACCTTGGGTAGTTATTATGTACCTCAGAGTGGAATGAAAAGAGATAGGTTTGGAGAATGGCATTGAAGAGATGGAAGTTGATATTAATATTTTATATTTTAAATTGAGTAGGTAGTAGAAATATTTTTATTAACTCCCTGTTACCTACAACTTATTAATATTTTATAAATATGATTTTATATATCAATATTGAGTACATGTATTTATGATGTGGCAATAACATGGCTAATATGGGCTGATCCATCCCAAAGTGTGTGGAACAAAACATTTTGAAAAGGAATTTGTGATGCTCATCTATTCCTTCGTTTAAGAGTGCTTTCTTATCCTGCTATGCAACCATTCAGCCATAACATTCAAGCATGAGGAATACAGCATCCTTTTTGATTAGATGTTCTACCCAATGGAAAATTCAGAAAGCTGAGTTTGTGATTAGCACATGAGTACCAGAGCCTTAGACAGGCATACATAGAAGGAATATTAAAGTGCATATTCTAAGAAGTGGAACAAATATTAAATTGGGGTTAATTTAGGACTAGAAGCTCCCATAGTAGGCCTACTAATTCTATTTCCATATTGAACTCACAGCATACATTCTTTTATCTCTTCCACTCTAACCTTCATTCTCAACCTCAGACCCATACTGTTTAATTAGTGTACCCTTTTATTTACCATTAGTTCCCAAAAGATTGCTGGAAAACAGACACAAAACCAACAATCAAGCACCAATCTCAACAATCAATGATACACTGAGAAGGAAGCATAAAGAACCCAAAGAATGATTTCTGAATTGCAAATTTTCCATGAAAGCTAAAAAAATGACTGGCTTCTTCTAATATATTTGCATTGCCAGAAGGGATGAAGCATAAATTTCATTATTCATTTTTAAGTGAAATTTGTTTATAAAACTGTTTAATATTTGTTTAACTCCCTTTAAATAGAGCAATTTAATAGTCCTCAGAATCCATCAAGAAAAAGGGAGGTCACTATTATGTAACCCATCTCAAAAGTAGAGAAACATAGGCTCTTATAGGTAGAATTCCATTATTGCACAGTGATAATATGGCCTTGGGGAGTAGGAAGCAATATCACTATGCATATCTGTGCTTGGGTTTCACCATTTACCTAAGGTAAACTTTTATATTCTTCAAAATTTTCCTTTCCTCAACATGATATAAATTGTTGGGTAAATATGAATTTATCTATGCATATCATTGTGGATCCATGAACATTCCAAAAACAAATGGCTCTACACAGAAAAGAAGAATAAAATATGGGATTTTTTTATTTTTTCTTTTTCAATATATGAAATTTATTGTCAAATTGGTTTCCATACAACACCCAGTGCTCATCCCAAAAGGTGCCCTCCTCAATACCCATCACCCACCCTCCCCTCCCTCCCACCCCCCATCAGCCCTCAGTTTGTTCTCAGTTTTTAACAGTCTCTTATGCTTTGGCTCTCTCCCACTCTAACCTCTTTTTTTTATTCCTTCCCCTCCTCCATGGGTTTCTGTTAAGTTTCTCAGGATCCACATAAGAGTGAAAACATATGGTATCTGTCTTTCTCTGTATGGCTTATTTCACTTAGCATCACACTCTCCAGTTCCATCCACGTTGCTACAAAGGGCCATATTTCGTTCTTTCTCATTGCCCTGTAGTACTCCATTGTGTATATAAACCACAATTTCTTTATCCATTCATCAGTTGATGGACATTTAGGGTCTTTCCATAATTTGGCTATTGTTGAGAGTGCTGCTATAAACATTGGGGTACAAGTGCCCCTATGCATCAGTACTCCTGTATCCCTTGGGTAAATTCCTAGCAGTGCTATTGCTGGGTCATAGGGTAGGTCTATTTTTAATTTTCTGAGGAACCTCCACACTGCTTTCCAGAGCGGCTGCATGAGTTTGCATTCCCACCAACAGTGCAAGAGGGTTCCCGTTTCTCCACATCCTCTCCAGCATCTATAGTCTCCTGATTTGTTCATTTCGGCCACTCTGACTGGCGTGAGGTCATATCTGACTGTGGTTTTGATTTGTATTTCCCTGATGAGGAGCAACGTTGAGCATCTTTTCATGTGCCTGTTGGCCATCCGGATGTCTTCTTTAGAGAAGTGTCTATTCATATTTTCTGCCCATTTCTTCACTGGGTTATTTGTTTTTCGGGTGTGGAGTTTGGTGAGCTCTTTATAGCTTTTGGATACTAGCCCTTTGTCCGATATGTCATTTGCAAATATCTTTTCCCATTCCATTGGTTGCCTTTTAGTTTTGTTGGTTGTTTCCTTTGCTGTGCAGAAGCTTTTTATCTTCATAAGGTCCCAGTAATTCATTTTTGCTTTTAATTCCCTCGCCTTTGGGGATGTGTGGAGTAAGAGATTGCTACGGCTGAGGTCAGAGAGGTCTTTTCCTGCTTTCTCCTCTAGGGTTTTGATGGTTTCCTGTCTCACATTCAGGTCCTTTTTCCATTTTGAGTTTATTTTTGTGAATGGTGTGAGAAAATCGTCTAGTTTCAACCTTCTGCATGTTGCTGTCCAGCTCTCCCAGCACCATTTGTTAAAGAGACTGTCTTTTTTCCATTGGATGTTCTTTCCTGCTTTGTCAAAGATGAGTTGGCCATACGTTTGTGGGTCTAGTTCTGGGGTTTCTATTCTATTCCATTGGTCTATGTGTCTGTTTCTGTGCCAATACCATGCTGTCTTGATGATGACAGCTTTGTAGTAGAGGCTAAAGTCTAGAATTGTGATGCCTCCTGCTTTGGTCTTCTTCAAAATTACTTTGGCTATTCGGGGCCTTTTGTGGTTCCATATGAATTTTAGAATTGCTTGTTCTAGTTTCGAGAAGAATGCTGGTGGAATTTTGATTGGGATTGCATTGAATGTGTAGATAGCTTTGGGTAGTATTGACATTTTGACAATATTTATTCTTCCAATCCATGAGCACGGAATGTCTTTCCATTTCTTTATATCTTCTTCAATTACCTTCATAAGCTTTCTATAGTATTCAGCATACAGATCTTTTACATCTTTGGTTAGATTTATCCCTAGGTATTTTATGCTTCTTGGTGCAATTGTGAATGGGATCAGTTTCTTTATTTGTCTTTCTGTTGCTTCATTGCTAGTGTATAAGAATGCAACTGACTTCTGTACATTGATTTTGTATCCTGCAACTTTGCAAAATTCATGTATCAGTTCTAGCAGACTTTTGGTGGAGTCTATCGGATTTTCCATGTATAAAATCATGTCATCGGCAAAAAGCGAAAGCTTGACTTCATCTTTGCCAATTTTGATGCCTTTGATTTCCTTTTGTTGTCTGATTGCTGATGCTAGCACTTCCAACACT
Organism: Panthera pardus; assembly: GCF_024362965.1. Taxonomy (NCBI): domain Eukaryota; kingdom Metazoa; phylum Chordata; class Mammalia; order Carnivora; family Felidae; genus Panthera; species Panthera pardus. The sequence continues at coordinate 49,548,900 of NW_026526843.1, read as the reverse complement.
ATGTTAAACAACAGCGGTGAGAGTGGGCATCCCTGTCGTGTTCCTGATCTCAGGGAAAAAGCTCTCAGTTTTTCCCCATTGAGGATGATGTTAGCTGTGGGCTTTTCATAAATGGCTTTTATAATGTTTAAGTATGTTCCTTCTATCCCGAATTTCTCAAGGGTTTTTATTAAGAAAGGTGCTGGGTTTTGTCAAAGGCCTTTTCTGCATCAATTGACAGGATCATATGGTTCTTCTCTTTTCTTTTATTAATGTGATGTATCACGTTGATTGATTTGCGAATGTTGAACCAGCCCTGCATCCCAGGAATGAATCCCACTTGATCATGGTGAATAATTCTTTTTATATGCTATTGAATTCGATTTGCTAGTATCTTAGTGAGAATTTTTGCATCCATATTCATCAGGGATATTGGCCTGTAGTTCTCTTTTTTTACTGGGTCTCTGTCTGGTTTAGGAATCAAAGTAACACTGGCTTCCTAGAATGAGTCTGGAAGTTTTCCTTCCCTTTCTATTTCTTGGAATAGCTTGAGAAGGATAGGTATTATCTCTGCTTTAAACGTCTGGTAGAACTCCCCTGGGAAGCCATCTGGTCCTGGAATCTTATTTGTTGGGAGATTATTGATAACCGATTCAATTTCTTCACTGGTTATGGGTCTGTTCAAGCTTTCTATTTCCTCCTGATTGAGTTTTGGAAGAGTGTGGGTGTTTAGGAATTTGTCCATTTCTTCCAGTTTGTCCAATTTGTTGGCATATAATTTTTCATAGTATTCCCTGATAATTGCTTGTATCTCTGAGGGATTGGTTGTAATAATTCCATTTTCATTCATGATTTTATCTATTTGGGTCATCTCCCTTTTCTTTTTGAGTAGCCTGGCTAGAGGTTTGTCAATTTTGTGTATTTTTTCAAAAAACCAACTCTTGGTTTCGTTGATCTGCTCTACAGTTTTTTTTAGATTCTCTATTGTATATTTCTGCTCTGATCTTTATTATTTCTCTTCTTCTGCTGGGTGTAGAATGCCTTTGCTGTTCTACTTCCATTTCCTTTAGGTGTGCTGTTATATTTTGTATTTGGGATTTTTCTTGTTTCTTGAGATAGGCCTGGATTGCGATGTATTTCCCCCCCTGGACTGCCTTCGCTGCATCCCAAAGCATTTGGATTGTTGTATTTTCATTTTCGTTTGTTTCCATATAATTTTTAATATCTTCTCTAATTGCCTGGTTGACCCACTCATTCGTTAGTAGGGTGGCTTTAACCTCCATGCTTTTGGAGGTTTTCCAGACTTTTTTCTGTGGTTGATTTCAAGCTTCATAGCATTGTGGTCTGAAAGTATGCATGGTAAAATTTCAATTCTTGTATACTTATGAAGGGCTGTTTTGTGACCCAGTATATGATCTATCTTGGAGAATGTTCCATGTGCACTCGAGAAGAAAGTATATTCTGTTGCTTTGGGATGCAGAGTTCAAAATATATCTGTCAAGTCCATCCAATCCAATGCATCATTCCGGGCCCTTGTTTCTTTATTGACCATGTGTCTAGATGATCTATCCATTTCTGCAAGTGGAGTGTTAAAGTCCCCTGCAATTACCACATTCTTATCAATAAGGTTGCTTATGTTTATGAGTAATTGTTTTATATATTTGGGGGCTCCGGTATTTGGCACATAGACATTTATAATTGTTAACTCTTCCTGATGGATAGACCCTGTGATTATTATATAATGCCCTTCTTCATCTCTTGTTGCAGCCTGTAATTTAAAGTCTAGTTTGTCTGATATAAGTATGGCTACTCCAGCTTTCTTTTGGCTTCCAGTAGCATGATAAATAGTTCTCCATCCCCTCACTCTCAATCTAAAGGTGTCCTCAGGTCTAAAATGAGTCTCTTGTAGACAGCAAACAGATGGGTCTTGTTTTTTTATCCATTCTGATAGCCTATGTCTTTTGGTTGGCGCATTTAATCCATTTACATTCAGTGTTATTATAGAAAGATATGGGTTTAGAGTCATTGTGATATCTGTATGATTTATGCTTGTAGTGATGTCTCTGGTACTTTGTCTCACAGGATCCCCCTTAGGATCTCTTGTAGGGCTGGTTTCGTGGTGACAAATTCCTTCAGTTTTGGTTTGTTTGGGAAGACCTTTATCTCTACTTCTATTCTCAATGACAGACTTGCTGGATAAAGGATTCTCGGCTGCATATTTATTCTGTTCAGCACATTGTAGATCTCGTGCCAATCCTTTCTGGCCTGCCAAGTTTCAAAAGAGAGATCAGTCACGAGTCTTATAGATCTCCCTTTATATGTGAGGGCACGTTTATCCCTTGCTGCTTTCAGAATTTTCTCTTTATCCTTGTATTTTGCCAGTTTCACTATGATATGTCATGCAGAAGATTGATTCAAGTTACGTCTGAAGGGAGTTCTCTGTGCCTCTTGGATTTCAATGCCTTTTTCCTTCCCCAGTTCAGGGAAGTTCTCAGCTATTATTTCTTCAAGTACCTCCTCAGCACCTTTCCCTCTCTCTTCCTCCTCTGGGATACCAATTATGCATATATTATTTCTTTTTAGTGTATCACTTAGTTCTCTAATTTTCCCCTCATACTCCTGGATTTTTTTATCTCTCTTTCTCTCAGCTTCCTCTTTTTCCATAACTTTATCTTCTAGTTCACCTATTCTCTTCTGCCTCTTCAATCCGAGCCGTCGTCGTTTCCATTTTGTTTTGTATTTTGTTTAAAGCGTTTTTCAGCTCCTCCTGACTGTTCCTTAGTCCCTTGATCTCTGTAGCAAGAGATTATCTGCTGTCCTCTGTACTGTTTTCAAGCCCAGCGATTAATTTTATGACTATTATTCTAAATTCACTTTCTGTTATATTATTTAAATCCTTTTTGATCAGTTCATTAGCTGTTGTTATTTCCTGGAGAATCTTTAAGGGGAATTCTCCCGTTTGGTCATTTTGGATAGTCCCTGGAGTGGTGCGGACCTGCAGGGCACTTCCCCTGTGCTGTGGTGTATAACTGGAGCTGGTGGGCGGAGCCGCAGTCAGACCTGATGTCTGCCCCCAGCCCACCGGTGGGGCCACAGTCAGACTGGTGTGTGCCTTCTCTTCCCCTCTCCTAGGGGTGGGACTCACTGTGGTGTGGCCTGGCCCGTCTGGGCTACTTGCACACTGCCAGGCTTGTGGTGCTGGGGATCTGGCGTATTAGCTGGGGTGGGTAGGCAAGGTGCATGGGGGCAGGAGGGGCAGGCTTAGCTCGCTTCTCCTTAGGTGATCCACTTCAGGAGGGGCCCTGTGGCAGTGGGAGGGAGTCAGACCAGCTGCCGGAGGGATGGATCTGCAGAAGCACAGCATTGGGTGTTTGGTGGAGAGAGCAAGTTCCCTGGCAGGAACTGGTTCCCTTTGGGATTTTGGCTGGGGGATGGGCGAGGGAGATGGTTCTTGCGAGCACATTTGTTCCCCTCCAAACTGAGCTCTGTCGTCCCGGGGCTCAGCAACTCTCCCTCCCTTTGTCCTCCAGCCTTCCCACTTTCCGAGCAGAGCTGTTCACTTATGACCACCCAGATGCTAAGTCGCGCTTGCTGTCGGTACACACTCCGTCTTGCAAGCCAGACTCGGGGCTCTGCTTGGCCGGAAGGCTGCCCCTCCACCCCGGCTCCCTCCCACCAGTCTGTGCAGCGTGCACCACCTCTCCGCCCTTCCTACCCTCTTCCGTGGGCCTCTCGTCTGTGCTTGGCTCTGGAGACTCCGTTCTGATAGTCTTCCGGTGGTTTTCTGGGTTAGTTAGGCAGGTGTAGGTGGAATCTAAGTAATCAGCGTCAGGACGCGCGGTGAGCCCAGCGTCCTCCTACGCCGCCATCTTTCTGTACCTCTTGACTCCAAATATGGTATTTTTTTAATGCTCTGATTGGTGATAAACAAACCCTAAGGACTTTTCCACATGTCAGGTTTCTAGACCTAAGGGAGCTGTGGGTGGCAATTGGAGTCAGGGTGAGAAAACACAAGGAAATGAGGAGCCCTTACCAAGACAAAGCTTGATGGAAGCAGGTGCCTTAGAGTGTACTCTGAGCCAGTGGTTAACCACCTTTCTTTTCCCAATTGCAACGTACAAGATAAGGAATGTTGATGTGTAGTTACCTACCTTTGAATATGCTTAGAGTTATGTGCAATACTTTGTTTTCTGTGTGTAACCTTGCCCCTTTAGTTACCACTCAAGAAAGCATTAATGGAATGTAAGTAAATGGAAGTGACATAATTAGAAGGATCACTTTGATTTCACACTCTTTTAAAACATAAAATTATACCCAATTATCTGTACTTTATTATATTCATCAAATCACTTGTGACATGTCTAGCAATTCATAGATATACATACCTGTTAATGAAGCTTCCAGTTCCACTCTTTCTTATCTGACAAATTCTACTTCTTAATTTGTATGGCTAAAGTCTGAGGAAGGACTGATGTCATTCTTTTAGTTTTTCATATACCCCTGGGTCTGGTTTGTAGGTGATGAAATAATAAAAACTTCTGAAGAGATAGAGATTGGTGAATAGTTTATACAATGTTCTTAGATTAAGAACTGAGGAGAATAAACACTACTTTTAAAAATATTTGATATTTAATAAGAGACCACAAAGAATGTGTTTTGCTGACTAACTCTAGATAGATTTTCACTCATTTTGCTATTTTGTTATATTCAGCTGATGCTGCACATAGCTTTTCTGGTGGGCAATTGTAATCTGTGAGTATATCTTCAAAATCACTAAAGTGCTGTGAGCCTGGGAATTTCTTACATGTATACCATCTGTCATGACATGTGGAGAGTCTCAGTAGCAGGCGATTTGGATAGTGGCCACAGTCAGTAATCAGAGCATAGACTTTGCATGTGCTTAGTTTGGAAGATACTATTGATCCCACAGTGACCTTTTCAGTTACACTCACACACAGTCATAATGGGTTTTCAAGTAGTGTCAATGCATAAAAAGTTTTTTTTTAATGTTTATTTATTTTTGAGACAGAGAGAGACAGAGCATGGATGGGGGAGGGGCAGAGAGAGAGGGAGACACAGAATTGGAATCAGGCTCCAGGCTCTGAGCCATCAGCCCAGAGCCCGACGCGGGGCTCGAACTCATGGACCGTGAGATCATGACCTGAGCTGAAGTCGGACGCTTAACCGACTGAGCCACCCAGGCGCCCCACATAAAAAGTTTAAATGAAGTTTAAGTTCTGTATAATGCCTAAAGACCAATGACAAGAACCTCATTGGCTAAGCTTGTTGCAACTAACAACCAATGGGACTGTCTGTCCCCTTTAAATTTGTTCAGTTTTGTTACCTTGTTACATAAATTCAGCAAATATTATTACTAATAGTACTGATAGCTATAATGGTGTTTTCCAGGCCCTGCACTAAGCCTCACTCTTTGAAGTAGGGACTATATTCCCCATTTCATAAGTGAGGCCACTGACTTACAGGATGCTTAAGGTAAAAGTGGACAAACTGGAGTCTGAACTATGTTGTCCTCCACTCTTAACTAAAATGAAATACTGCCTCTCCAGTGAACCTATTTGCTAAGCCAAGGGATTAAGTCCTGGGACTTTAATAATAAAGCAATCAGCTAGATTACATGGTCTACTTTATCAAACACCATTGATATTAAATGTACTATAAAATATTTTATTGATGTTAATTGTTTTAAATATATCTGATCACTCCAATTTGGGAGTGGAGTGATCAGATCTATGAAAACAAAGGAAAACTTTCAGCGACATTCTAATAATTTAAGATCATTGGCTATGTGTTGATATAATCGAACTAGAATCATCGTCTCAATGTCTGACCAGCACTTTCATTAAGCTGGTCTAGAGCTTATAAATATTTCAGGTAGTTTTAAATTATCCTGATTTTTTTTTCTTTTTGCATGTGGGGAGGGCTAGTTGGCCCACTTGCTGAAATAGTCTCTAATCTATAAATGGGCTAGTTTCAGTCTGTGGATAGCTGAATATATCTCCATGCACACAGGGAAAGCTCAGTGATACAGACCAAGTAAGGAGAAAGTTAATCTCAATTTGCCAAGGGTCTAAGTTATATATTTATAAAAAGTAGGTGTAATTATATTTCCAATAATACATCGTCACTAACTGGTAAAAAATGCTTCCGAATAAAGTTCCAAGAGTTTAATGACTAGATATGACTTATTTATAAAAAGCAGTACTCATCTGCATACAAATAATTAATGTGTCAAAGTCCTTAAACAGAGATTGATCCCTCCTAGGTTAAACATGCCCCTTTGCAATCTTGTTTGCACCATTACTTTGCTTACCTAACCATTCATTCAGACATAGTCTAATTGTAATTTGAACAGGAACCAGAACTAAGCAGAAAGTAATCACAAATACTGAATTACTGGGGCCCAAAATAATGAGGCTTTACTGTCCAGTTATATCTTGATTACCCACATCAGTGAATATGACACTGATAACTTTTAAATCATTTCTGTTTTACCTTGTATATTATTTTGGGGAAAGTTACCTTCTCAATTATATTTTGGTTAGCCTCCTGCCCTACTAAATTTGCATTCCCTCAGCACACATAAATGGGCCAAGAGATAGTCAAGAAACATATAACAGAGTTATGTGAAACCTGTCTGGGATAAATCGTTAAGCATGGCTAATTCACAGGTTGAAAATCAACTCTATTAACAAATTCTTCATTTCTAAAGATGTATCCAACAAACTTCTCCAAACAAATGAGAATTCTGAGTTCCTAATAAAATATTACTGAGGAAAGGATAATGTTCAGTCTCAACGGAACTCAGTGACCCACACCATCCCCACAAGAACTGGGTCTTGGACACTTGCCACATGGTTTAGGGACACCTTAAAGCTTCAGGTTTCAATAAGACTTCTCATGGACCACCAGGACATCTGGAATGGTATGAAAGATAGGTATAGATCAGTATAATAGTTATAGGTAGATAGGTGCTTTCTGGAGTATCCACAATAATAGAAAAGTTATCTTTATTTAAAAATAATAACTATTTAAAGTGTTTTAATTAGAGTTGCAAATACATTGCAAAAAAATCACATTTTTAGGTTACCAGAGTAAAAATGAGACAGAGCGGTGCCATATATGAATAAGTGATAATAAATGATTTGAAACAATTTGGGGAAGAAACACTGATGTCACATATGCCCCTTCCCCTTCTCTTGGAACTTTCTGGATGTTTTTCCATTTTCCTTAGGTTGCCAGAAACTTTTTAGATCGGTTGAGATAAAGGGAAATGGAGAATTATTGATATATGAGAGAGGGAAAATTTTTCATTATTATTTTTTTTAATTTTATTTAAATCCAAGTTAGTTAACATATAGTGTAATAATGGTTTCAGGAGTAGAATTTAGTGATTCATCACTTACATATAACACCCAGTACTCATCCCAACAAGTGCTCTCCCTAATGCCCAACACTCATTTAGCATATCCCCCCACCCAACACTCCTCCAGAAACTCTCAGTTCATTCTCCATATTTAAGAGTCTTTTATGGTTTGCCTCCCTCTCTGCTTTTATCTTATTTTTTCTTCCCTTCCCCTATGTTCATCTTTTGTGTTTCTTAAATTTCACATGAGTGAAATCATATGATATTTCTCTTTCTCTGACTTATTTTTCCTCAGCATAATACATTCTAGTTCCATCCATGTTGTTCCAAATGGCAAGATTTCATTCTTTTTGATCACTGAGTAATATTCCATTGTGTATATATATATACCACTGCTTCCTTACCCATCTGTCAGTCAATGGACATTTGGGCTCATTTATGGGACATTTCCATAATTTGGCTATTGTTTGATAATGCTGCTATAAACATTGTGGTACACGTGCCTCTTTGAATCATCATTTTTGTATCCTTTGGATAAATATCTAGTAATGGAATTGCTAGGTCATAAGGTAGCTCTATTTTTAATTGTTGAGCAATGTCCATACTGTTTTCCAGAGTGGCCGCACCAGTTTGCATTCCCAACAACAGTGCAAGAGGATTTCTTTTTCTCCACATCCTCTCCAACACCAGTTGTTTCTTGTGTTGTTAATTTTAGCCATTCTGACAGGTGTGAGGTGGTATCTCATCCTGGTTTTGATTTTTATTACTTTGATGATGAGTGATGTTAAGTATCTTTTCATGTACCTGTTAGCCATCTGGATATCTTCTTTGGAAAATTGTCTATTCATGTCTTCTGCCCATTTCTTAACTGGATTGTTTTTTTGGGTGTTGAGTTTGATAAGTTCTTTATAGATTTTGGATACTAACCTTTTACCAGGCATGTGTGCAAATGTCTTCTCCTATTCTTTCAGTTCCCTTTTAGTTTTGTCGATTGTTTCCTTTCCTGTGCAGAAGCTTGTTATCTTGATGAGGTCCCAATAGTTCATTTCTGCTTTTGTATCCCTTACCTTCAGAGACATGTCTAGTAAGAAGTTTCAGTGGCTGAGGTCAAAGAGCTTGCTGCCTGTTTTCTCCTCTGGGATTTTGATGGCTTCCTGTCTGACATTTAGGTCTTTCATCCATTTTACATTTATTTTTGTGGATGGTGTAAGAAAGTGGTTCAGGTCTTTCTGCATGTCACTGTCCAGTTTTTCCAATACCATTTGCTGAAGAGATTCTTTTTTCCATTGGATATTCTTTCCTTCTTTGTTGAAGATTACGTGGCCTTACATTTGTTGGTCCATTTCTGGGTGCTCTATTATGTTCCATTGATCTATGTGTCTGTGCAAATATGATTATTGTATTGATGATTACAGCTTTGTAATATGGCTTGAAGTCCAGAATTGTGATGCCAGATTTGGTCTTCTTTTTCAACATTACTTTGGCTACTTGGGGTCTTTTCTGGTTCCATGCAAATTTTGTTTTTTTTAGCTCTGTGAAGAATTATGGTGTCATTTTTGTAGGGATTGTGTTGAATATTTAGATTGCTTGGGGTAGGATTGACATTTTAATATTTATTCTTCTAATCCATGATCTTGGAATATTTTTCCATTTCTTTGTGTCTTCTTCAATTTCTTTCATAAGCACTCTATAGTTTTCAGTGTACAGATCTTTTACCTCTTTGGTTAGGTTTATTCCTAGGTATTTTATAGTTTTCAGTGTAATTATAAATGGGATCAATTCTTTGATTTTTCTTTCTGATGCTTCATTTTTGGTATATAGAAATGCAGCCAATTTCTATGCATTGATTTTATATCCTGAAACTTTGTGAATTCATGTATCAGTTCTCACAGTTTTTTGCTGGAGTCTTCTGAATTTTCCATGTAGAGTATCATGTCATCTGTAAAGAGTGAAGTCTGACTTCTACCTTGGCTATTTGGATTCTTTTATATATTTTTGTTGTATGATTGCTGAGGCTAGGACTACCAAAATGATTAAATAACAGTAGTGAGAATGTACAATCCTGTCACGTTCCTGACATTCGGGGGAATGCTCTCAATTTTTCCCCTTGGAGGATGATATTAGCTGTGGGTCTTTCATGTATGGCCTTTATGATCTTGAGGTATATTCCTTATATCCCTACTTTCTTGAGGATTTTATCAAGGATTTATTAAATCCCACTTGACTGTGTTGGATATTTCTCTTAATGTGTTGTTAGATTCAGTTTGCTAGTATCTTGTTGAGAATTTTTGCATCCATGTTCATCAGGAGTTTGGTCTGTAATTCTCCTTTTTAGTGGTGTCTTTTTGGTTTTGGAGTCAAGGTAATGCTGGCTTTGTAGAATTAGTTTGGAAATTTTTCTTCCATTTCTATTTTTTGGAACAGCTTCAAAGAATAGGTTTTAATTTCTCTTTCAATGTTTGGTATAATTGGCCCAGGACTCTTGTTTGTTGTGAGGTTTTTGATAACTGATTCAACTTATTTGCTGGTTATGGGTCTGTTCAATTTTGTTTCTTCCTGTTTCAGTTTTGGTAGTTTATATGTTTCTAGGAATTTGTTTATTTCTTCCAGATTGCCCATTTTTTGGCTTATAATTACTCATAATATTCTCTTAATATTGTTTGTATTTCTGCAGTGTTGGTTGTGATCTGTCCTTTTTCATTTGTGGATTTATTGGGGTCCTTTCCTTTTTCTTTTTGATAAATCTTGCTAGGGGTTATCGCTTTTGTTAATTTTTTCAAAGAACCAGCTCTTGATTTCATTGTCTGTTCTTTTTTGTTTGTTTCTTTCAATATCATTGATTTCTGCACTAACCTTTATTATTTCCCTTCTTCTGCTGGTTTTTGTCTTTATTTGCTGTTCTTTTTCCAGGTCCTTTAGATGTATGGTTAGGTTGTGTGTTTCTTCCCTTTTTAAGAAGGCCTGGATTGTTATATACTTTCCTCTTATGACCGCCTTTTCTGCATCCCAGAGTTTTTGGCTTGTTATGTTTTCATTTTCATTGGTTTCCATGTACTTTTTTTTTAACTTTTTTATTTATTTTTGAGACAGAGAGAGACAGAACATGAATGGGGGAGGGGCAGAGAGAGAGGGAGACACAGAATCGGAAGCAGGCTCCAGGCTCTGAGCCATCAGCCCAGAGCCCGACGCGGGGCTCGAACTCATGGACCGCGAGATCATGACCTGAGCTGAAGTCAGCCGCTTAACCGACTGAGCCACCCAGGCGCCCCCTCCATGTACTTTTTAATATCCTCTTTAATTTCTTGGTTAACCCAGTCATTCTTTAGTAGGATGTTATTCAAGCTCTAAGCATACGTAGTGTTTCCAAATTTTTTCTTGTGGTTGAGTTCAAGTTTCATAGCATTATGGTCTGAAAATATGCCTGGTATGTTAGAGATCATTTTGTAATTTTTTGCAGGCTGATTTGTGACCCAGTATGTGATATATTCTGGAGAAGAATGTGTATTCTGCTGCTTTTGCATGAAATATTCTGAGTGTATCTGTGAAGTCCACCTGGCCCAGTGTGTCATTCAAGGCCATTGTTTCCTTGTTGATTTTCGGCTTAGATGGTCTGTCCATTGCTGTAGATGGGGTGTTAAAGTCACTTACCCTTATGATATTATCATCAATGAGTTTATATTTATGATTAATTGATTTATATACTTGTGTGTTCTCAAGTTGGGGGTATATTTACAATTATTAGATCTTCTTGGTGGATAGACCCCTTAATTATGATATAATGGCCTTCTTCATCTCTTGTTACAGTCTTTGTTTTAAAATCTATTTTGTCTGATACAAGTATGGGTACTCTGGCTTTCATTTGACATCCATTAATATGATAGATGGTTCTCTATTCCCTTACTTTCAATCCGCAGGTGTCTTTAGTTGTAAAATGCTTCTCTTGTAGGCAGCATACAGATGGGTCTTGTTTTTTTTTTTTTTAATCCATTCTGATACCCTATGTTTTATGATTGGAGCATTTAGTCCATTTACATTTAGAGTGATTATTGAAAGATATAAATTTAGTGGCGTTCAGTTGCATGAAGAGTTAGTGTTTCTGGTGATGTTCTCTGGTCTGTTCTAGTCTTTGTTGCTTTTGGTCTTTTTGTTTTGTTTTCTTCTCCACTCAAGGAGTGCCCCTTAAAATTTCTTGAAGGGCTGGTTTAGTGGCCACAAACTCCTTTAGTTTTTGTTTGTTTGGGAAATTATTTATCTCTCCTATCCTATTTTGAATAACAGCCTTGTGGATAAAGAATTCTTAGCTACATATTTTTCCAATTCAGAATATTGAATATATGGCAGGGAAGAAAATTTTAGAGCTTGATTCAGTTATTTTTTCCTCACCTCAAATCTCCACAACACTTAAGACAAAGAAAGCTAGTTGATCTTCAATATCTATTCTCTCCATTTGTAAGAAAATTTTGAGTTTTAGCAGAACCCATGCTTAATATTGTATTTTTCAACTTGTCTTGTGTCTCAGTATGGATGGTGTCATGGGCAAGTTCTAAGCATGGGCATGTAAGTGAAAGTTTTATGTGTGACTTATGTAAAGTAGCCTTAAAAGAAAATGATGCAAGGGCACCTAGGTGCCTCTGTTAGTTAAATGTCTGACTCTTGATTTTGGCTCATGTCATGATCTCACGGTTCATGAGATAGAGCCCCATGTCATGCTCTGTGCTGACAGTGTGGAGTCTGCTTGGGATTCTGTCTCTCCCTTTCTCTCTCTCTCTGCTTTTCCCCTGCTCATGCTTGTGTGTGCATGCTCTCTCTCTCAAAATAGCCTAAAAAAAGAAAAACTTAAAAAAGAAAGAAAATGATTTACCATACTTAGCCTTCATTTTCCTTTCTACTGTATGGAAAGGTGACACAATATTTAGAGTTTAAGTAATTATCTTGGGTCATAAGCATGAGAGACACATTCTAGGGTAGATGTAGCTAAAAGTGAGAAGGAGCCTACATTCTTGGTAATTTCATGGAACTGCCAACCCTGCCTTGGATTGTCAACCTCTACATTTCTCATGTGAGAGGATTAAATCTTGTGTGTTTAAGTCACTGTTAATTTAAATTTTCTGTCACTCAGAACTGTACCTAATCCTAACTGATATAGCATTTAATCAAATTATTTCTTTATAGAGAGAATTTATTATATGGACAATGGGCGGAGAATGCCATTTAGAACAGGATTATTTGTTGATGATTTTGTTGCCACCAGGTCAAAGTATCAAAGTAACCCTGTGTTCATGAGCCATCTCCTGGGTTTTGGAAATCATTGGGCCCTTAGCCTCCCTTAGCCTCTGGGTGTTAGTAGTTTCACACCGACAACATTTTGCCTTTGTGTTTATCTCCTGTTGGTGTATAACAACAAATACCACTATTAATCCTTCTCTACCTATATACTAACTGCCTGAATGCTAATTTAATTCAAATATTCTCATTCTTTCATGATTACAGTGAAGATAGGATGAGGAAGAGTAGATTTTCAACAATGCAATCTATGACTATGCAAAGACTCCATGATTGCCTATTTTGGTAGAACACGCAAGAAATAGCCTATAAAAGAGCAACAGATTTACTATGCATGCAAATTTCTAAACACATCTCCCCATCTCGCCATTCTGGAAATGTTGAAAACCAAATTTAGACCACACACTATGAGTTAATGGAGTTGACAGTTGTCTGTGCTTAAATGATATTAAGGTAATGCATTTCAACATCAAAATTTACAACCCAAAATTGATCACTTTGGCCAATTTACATAAGAAGGATCAATATAATCAGCTCCCTCTCTTTAAATGTTAACAAATGCTTTAGCTCAACTCACCTGACCATGAGATGCATATTAGATACAGAATTAAGTTTCTTCTACATAGTAGAAGAGTCTATTTGAAAATCTTGATAATCAGTCAGAGCTGCCCACAAGGCTTGGCTTTATAGCATTTAATAAGTAAGGAAGCTTGTTTCCTACAAACATAATGATTTTTTTTTCATTCAGCCAGAGGAAAGGAAGGGACTATAAATAGGTCTGGGGAATTTTCAGTAAAGATCACCATTTAGTCTAGGGAATGAACAGTTTTGAACTATGTGTGGTAGATCCTTGCTCCCATCCCCTGAGAAAAGCCTATAAAGGAGAGCATAAGGAAGGAAGAGTTTTGAAATTTGTGTTGTAGATCCCTGCTCCCATCCCCTGAGAAAAGCCTATAAAGTAGAACATAAAGGTGCTCACACCGCCTGCCCACTCATATAACCAAAAGCAAGCTTGGCCAGCCCTATCTAGAATAGCCCTCTTTTACACACGTGTGTGCATGCACACACACACACACACACACACACACAGCAAAGATAAAAAATTCTAGTAATGCTTTTTGTGAATTGTGATGTTGGATAGGTGGTCACAAATTAACTCATTCCATTCACATCTTTATGTATTATCTTTTCTAGAAATATTTACATTCTAAAAAGGACCAAAGCCCAAAAATCAAAGAATCTTTGATGGTGGCATTTCAGGTCAGTTATTCTCAGGCTTAGCCAGCTTAACAATTACCAGGGAAGTTTGTTATAATTACAAATTCCTAGATTCCACCAACAGAAAATCTGATTCAGTGGATCTGGGTTTAGGGTAGCCCGGAAATCTGCTTTCAAATTGCACCCTCCCCTCCAGAAGATCCAATGCATCTGACCCACAGATCATTTTGGTCTAGGTAGTTAGTTGCCTATGACTTTTGTTCATTCATCAAAATGTTAACACTTTAAAGAAAATTAGTTTTTATCTCAAAATGGAATAAATACTTTTAATTTTGTTAAATTATTTTATCTTATAGTTAGTTATATAGTTAGTTATATACAGTATAGTTAACATACAGTGTTATATTAGTTTCAGGTGTATTATATAGTGATTCAACAATTCCATACATTACACAGTGATCATCACAAGTGCATACCTTAATCCGCATTGCCTATTTCACCCATCCCCCTACCCATCTTCCTTCTAGTAACCATCTGTTCATTCTCTATTGTTAAGAGTCTGCTTTTTTGTTTCTCTCTCTCTCTCTCTTTCCTTTTCTCATTTGTTTTGTTTCTTAAATTCACCTATGACTGAAATCATATGGGTTCGTCTTTCTCTGATTGACTTACTTCACATAGATAGCATTATACTCTCTAATTCTATTCATGTTATTCCAAATGGTAAGACTTAATTCTTTTTCATGGCTAAATAATATTCCATTATATGTGTATGTATATGTGTGTGTGTGTATATATATATATATATATATATATATATATATATATATATATCTCACATTCTTTATCCATTCATCTATTGATGGACACTTGGGCTGTTTCCATCATTTGGCTACTGCAAATAATGCTGCCATAAACACAGGGGTGCATATATCCTTTTGAATTCGTGTGTTTGTATTTTGGGATAAATAGTAGTGTGATTATTGGTAATAGGGTAGTTCTATTTTTAGCTTTTTTGAGGGACATCGATAATGTTTTCCACAGTGGCTACACCAGTTTGCATTCCCACCAACAGTGCGCAAGAGTTCCTTTTTTTCCATATCCTCACCACTTGTTGTTTCTTGTGTTTTTTATTGTAGCTGGGTGGTATCTCATTGTGGTTTTGACTTGCATTTCCTTGATGATGATATTGAGCATCTTTTCATGTGTCTATTGGCCATCTGTATGTTTTTTTTAAGAGAAATGTCTGTTCATGTCTTATGCTCATTTTTTATTAAACTGATAAAAACAGACACTACCCTTGATCTTAGCCAAAAAGCCAAGAAGGAATCTTCTGCTTATTTTTTAATTGGATTATTTGTTTTTAGGTGCTAGGTTTTGTAAATTTTTTATATATTTTGGATGCTAACCCTTTATTGGATATGTCACTTACAAATATCTTCTCCCATTCAATAGGTTGCCTTTTAGCTTTGATCATTTCCTTTGCTGTGCAGAATAAAATTCTTATATAAATATTGTTTCTAGGTTTTATAAAAATAAGCTTTCTTTATTTAGAACAAATTCTGGTATTTTCTGTTTGGTGCTCCTTTCTGTAAAGTGTTATGATATTTTCTATAATAAGTCTTCTTCTGTTGGACAAACAGAAAACATCAAGGGGGCATTTGGGGCCCATAATTCAATAACTACCTACAGTAATAGAGAGCAACTGAGTAAGGCTATTGAACCTAGCTCCCTCTTCATCTTCCCCTGTCTTTCTGCTGGGGAGAGTAAGAAAAAGCAAAATCTTTATAAATGAGTCACAAAAACAGGAAATCTTATGGTTATTGGAAAACTGGTAGTCATGAATGGCAATTACTTTCTGGGTTGTAAAAGTCAATGATACAAAGGATTCTATGCTTCCGAAGTCCTTCCACCAATAGCTGTGTATATTTTCCCTCCTTCACAAACTTTCTTCTGGTTATAGCCTCTCTTTTTAGCTTCTCTTTTCAACAATCACCACCACTTATTGCACATATAATTAATGCCAGGGACTCTAATGTACTTTACATATATATGTACATATCCCATTTAATCATCACATGAATCCTGATAATGTTCATTTGTATATTAGGACCCACAAAATGATAGCCAGGCCCATGTCACAAATGTAAACCCAAGTCACCCTGTACTTACAGGAAGGTCCTCACTGTCAAGGAAACCTAACACCAATCACAATCCCCAACTCCACTTCAGCTAGCTTACCTTACCCTAAAAAATAGTACTTCTTAGCCAATTGTGCCCCATTCCTGGGATACATCTTCTGAAGTTCTTTAAAACTTGATCTTGTCTAAAATCCCTTGGGAAGAGTGCTCCACTGCTTGTGAGGCACTATACTCCCCAAATACACTGAATCTTTCCCTTGTCAGAAAACTCATTATTAATTGTTCTAGTTTTATAATTTCACAACCTGAGTGATATAAGTACTATTTATCTTTTTTTTTTTCAAATTGCAATGATAAGAAAAGAAAGGCAAGACATACCCCACTAAAATAGGTACTCTATGAATACAGAAGTTTTTGTTTTTTTCTTTCACAGAGGTATTTTGAGTATCTAGATCAATATTTGGAAGATAATATTCATCCAATAAATATTATATGTACCTGTAAGAAGTATCTACCTCTATTTTTGTCTAGGGTCAATTATTCATTAAAAAAAACAAGCAAAAGGGATTTAGGTTAAGGAATACAGGAAATCTCCCAGGCCCCAAAAGACAGGAAATAGAGCCTGGGGGTTCTAGCTACATGGGTACCAGAAAGTGTTGAGACAGATAGTCTCTGTCCCTCTCTGTGGCCTTAAGGTCTCTCATTCATATGTGCTGCATTGTCTGCTCTCAATTCCTTTCTGTAGAAGCTTCACTGCAAAGTTTACAGCTCCACTTCCCTCATCACATAAGCTTGTACATTAATTTGTTTTGCCATAATAGTAATTCTGGCTTCAACTTCACAGATACCACATAAAAGAGTTGGTTGCCAATTTTCATTGGCAAGTGGCCCTATTAGCTGTGATCAGAAGGTAGAGCCATGTGAACTATCCCTTCAAACCAGTGGCTGGCTCAGATTCTTTAAAGAAGTTATGTAATCAAGGAGGATATGACTGACATCTCTAGGCTAGGCAGGGATCCAGAGACCCCGAATGGCATTAGAGGAGCTATTCTATATGCCAAAGGCTTCTAGGACAGAGGTCAGAACATTTTTTCTGTGAAGGGCCAGATGGTAAATATTTTAGTCTTTGAGGGCCAGATAGCTCATGTGGGCAACTAATTAGCTCTGGGATTGTAGTATAAGAGCAGCTCTAGACAGTAAGGAAAATAATGGGTGTGGCAGTGTTCCAATACAATATAAAATACAAAAACAAGCAGCAAGCAGGCTTTGGCCCAATGACTGTAGTTTGCAGACATGTTCTAGGACAAAGGTCTCATCTGGAAATATGATACTTGTCCATATTCACAGAAACCTCATTTCTGGTTGTCTGAATCAATGACATCATCTTGTTTTTACTGATTTCATTTTTCCTTTCTTTCTTTCTTTTAAAGCAATCAATGATTTGCAATGGCCTAATTGCTAAGATGCAGAACATTTTCTTAAGCAGGTAGTGCAAGTGCTTTACTGTACTACAAGAGTGGTGTTTTAAGGACCACGTCATACTTAATTGAGCAGCTTAAATGAGAGTGAGTATAGGGTGGTGTAATTATCCAAGCTCAAAGAGCCACTTTCATAGAAACAATGTATGTACTCATCTTCTTCCCTTTCTTGCCAACTCTTGACCAGCATCTTAACTAGGAAAAGTTTTAGTAGGTGCTGAGTTCTCTCTCTCTTCAGAAGATTTTCTTTCCAAAGTCTCTTAATATAGTATAGAAATAAGGGGGCGCCTGGGTGGCTCAGTCGGTTAAGCGTCCGGCTTAGGCTCAGGTCACGATCTCGCAGTCCGCGAGTTCGAGCCCCGCGTCAGGCTCTGGGCTGATGGCTCAGAGCCTGGAGCCTGCTTCCGATTCTGTGTTCCCCTCTCTCTCTGCCCCTCCCCCGTTCATGCTGTGTCTCTCTCTGTCTCAAAAATAAATAAACGTTAAAAAAAATAAAAAATAAATTAAAAAAAAAGAAATAAGGGTCCAAAAAAGGATGGGGACTGGAACCAATGTGTATCACCATCAATTTAATCATTTGTTTCTTAAGTAGAAAGGCAGAGTTTTAAATGTAGTTTCATTTTAAAGAATCATTGTCTTCAGACACAACACATGTGGCTGGAACTAAGCTTAACAAGTGCTGTGAAGAAGCCCCAATTTCCCTCTGAAAGTGGTTTTGTCATGCTGTAATATAAAAGGATAAGGGAGTAATCTGATCGTGTGTGGCTGGGTGGATGCTGTTGCCAGCAGTTTGTTATATATAGGTAATGCGTAGCTGCACATGTGATAGACATTACTTTTATGCTGTGGTTCCTGGACTGTTTTATGCTCCTTGGTCATTACACTAAGAAATGAGGCTCTTTTACATTTCAGTTAAATTCTTTTGCTCTTACCCCAAGTCCTAATAAGATTCTGACAGTGTAATTACAAAGCTAAGCTCCTACTTTCTCAACTAAAAAGAGTTAATCTACTCTGAACAGGCTCGGGGCCCTTAAAATGAGTGGATTGCCAGTAAGGTAGCAAGGTACCAGTTGAGTTAACACATTATTTAAGTGCTGTCATACAGAGCTGTCTTCAAAGTGTGGGGACAATTTCTAGCCATTGGAGGGAGGAGAAGGCAATTAAAGTAGCTGTGGTAAGCAGTAGCTCCTAATCATCTTTCTGTTTAAAGCACAGAGGGTTGTGCCCCTTTCTTCCACATATCTCCTTCCGTAGGCAACCTCATGCTTTCCTGACTTTTCCCTTCACCCCACACTTTTGGTAATGAGCTAAGTCATGGGTAACTTATCCCAAGAAAATAAAGATTCTTAGTATAAATGATAGAACTGGTCTTTCCAAGTCACAGCCAAAACAGTTACTGCAATGTGATTCTTACAAGTAATGGTGCAGAATGGCATTTCACAAATAGCACCTTTATTAAATTGACTTTAGGTTTCTTGTTCTTTACAACTTTTCTGTTAGTTTAAGGTTATTCAAAACAATTATGGTACATATGTTTTTCCCCTGAACAATTTAAGAGTAAGTTGATGCCCCATCACCTCATCGTACCAGTTTAGTAAACATTTTCTACAAACAAGGACATCTTCCTACCACAGTACAACCACCCAAATGATATTCTTTACTACCATTGCATCTTAAGACATATTCAAATTTTGATAATTCTCCCAATAATATCTTCTGGAGCAAGAGGATCTCATTCAGAATAAGGCATTGCATTTAGTTGTCATGACTCTATACACTCCTTGAGCCTGGGACATTTCCCTAGCTTTAATTTTACTTTCTTGACCTTCGTATCGTTATTTTGTAGTTTCTTCCTCAATTTGAGTCATCTGATGTTTTATCCTTTTATCCAAAGGGAGGAATGGATATCATAGAAATGATGCTACGTTCTTCTCACTGCATCCTATCACGTGCTATATGGTTTCTATTTGTTCCATTATTATTGTTGTTTACCTTGATGATCTGATTAAGTTAATGTCTTCTAGGCATCTCTGATATAAATTTAATTTCTCTCCTTTAGGACATTTTCAATTTTAATTTTAGAATAATTTTAGGTACCAAATACATACAGTAAGTCTCATGTATCCATCACCCACTTTCCTCCAATGTAAGCATCTTCAATACCATATTAACATTTTATGAGAAAGCATATTGAAGCCTTGTAGAAATACATTTCTCATCAAATTTTCAACTTATTTTTGAAATTTATGTCAGCTTGAGCTCAGGACTTGCTGTTTCATTCAATGGATAATATTCATTACTATCAATAACTATCTGTTTATTGATTTTTATTGAGGTGAAATTACCATAATGTAAATTTGACTATTTTATTTTTATTTTTTTAATTTTTATTTATTTTTGAGAGAGAGAGAGAGAGGGACAGAGCACAAGTGGGGGAGGGGCAAAGAAACAGGGAGACACAGAATCTGGAGCAGGCTCCAGCCTCTGAGCTGTCAGCACAGAGCCCGATGTGGGGCTCAAACTCATGAACTATGAGATCATGGCCTGAATCAAAGTCGGACGCTCAACCAACTGAGCCACCCAGGCACCCCAATTGACTATTTTAAAGTAAAAAATTCAGTTCCATTAGTACATTCACAGTGTTGTGCAAATACTACCTCTATGTGGCTCCAAGGCATTTCCATGATCCCAAGATTAAAATCCTAAACTGTTTTCCATAGTGGCTAAACCGTTTTACATTTCCACCAGCAATGTACAAGAGTTCCAATTTCTCCACATCCTCACCAACACCAGTTAATTTCTGTTGTTTTGATTCTAGCCATTTTTGTGGATATAAACTGATAACTCCTTGGGGTTTGTTTAGCATTTCCTTAAGGATTAATGATATTGAACACCTTTTCATGTGCTTGTTAACTATCTGAATATCTTTTTTACAGAAATTTCTATTAAAGTGCTTTGCCTGTTGCTTTTTTTTTTAAATTGGAGTGTTTGTCTTTTTTAAGGTTGAGTTCTCAATATATTCTTTTTCTCCCTTTTTTAAATTTAAATTTTAGTCACTTAACATACAATGCAATATTAGTTTCAGAAGTAGAATTCAGTGATTCATCACTTAAATACAACACCCAGTGCTCATCACAAGTGCCCTCCTTAATACCCATCACCCAT
Organism: Panthera pardus; assembly: GCF_024362965.1. Classification (NCBI taxonomy): domain Eukaryota; kingdom Metazoa; phylum Chordata; class Mammalia; order Carnivora; family Felidae; genus Panthera; species Panthera pardus. The sequence continues at coordinate 49,528,255 of NW_026526843.1, read as the reverse complement.
CTAACCCATCTCCCCTCACACTTCCCTCCAACAACCTTCAGTTTGTGGGGTATTTTGTGGTTCCATACAAGTTTTAAATTTGTTTGCTCTAATTCTTCAAAGAATACTGTTGCTATTTTGATAGGGATTGCATTATATGTGTAGATTGCTATGGGTAGTATAGACATTTTAACAATGTTTGTTCTTCTAATCCATGAGCATGGAATGTTTTTACATTTGTGTTCTCTTCAATTTCCTTCATAAGTGTTCTATAGTTTCCAGAGGACTTAGATATTTTCCACTTTAATTAGGTTTATTCCTAGGTATCTAATTGTTTTTGGGGCAATTGTGAATGGGATAAATTCCTTGATTTCTTTTTCTGATGCTTCGTTATTGGTGTATAGAAATGCAACAGATTTCTGTACATGATTTTATATCCTGTGACTTTACAGAATTCATGTATTAGTTCTAATAATTTTTTGGTGGAGTCTTTCATATTGTCTACACAGAGTATCATGTCATCTACAAATAGTGAAAGTTTGGCGTCTTCCCTGCCAATCTGGATGCCTTTTATTTCTTTTTGTTGTCTGATTACTGAGGTTAAGGCTTCCAGTGCTATGTTATATGGCAATGATGAGAGTGGACACCCTTGTCTTCTTCCTGATTGTAGGAGAAAGGCTTTCAGTTTTCCCCCATTAAAGATGATATTAGCTGTGGGTCTTTCATATATGGCCTTTATGATGTTGAGGTATGTTCTATATATCCCTACTTTGTTGAGGTTTTTTATCAAGAATGGATTCTGTATTTTGTCAAATGCTTTTTTTTTTGCATCTATTGAAATGAACGTATGGTTCTTATCCTTTTTTTTTTATTAACGTGGTGTACTGCATTGATCAATTTGTGAATAGTGACCCAGCTCTGTAGCCCAGGAATAAATCCTACTTCATCACAGTGAATAATTCTTTTCGTGTACTGTTGAATTCAATTTGCCAGTATGATATTGAGAATTTTTGCATCCATGTTCATCAGGGATATTGGCCAGTAATTTGCATTTTTAGTGGGGTCTTCATCTAGTTTTGGAATAGAGGTAATGCTGGCTTTGCAGAATGAGTTTGGAAGCTCTCCTTCCATTTCTATTATTTGGAACTGTTTGAGAAGAAAAGGTGTTAACTCATCTTTAATTTTCTTTTAATTCTTTCTTATTTTTGAGATTAAGACAGTGTGAGAAGGGAAGGGCAGAGACAGAGGGAGATACAGAATCTGAAGCAGGCTCCAGTCTCTGAACTGTCAGCACAGAGGCCGACGTGGGGCCCAAACTCACAAACTGTGAGATCATGACCTGAGACGAAGTCGGACGCTCAAGCGACTGAGTCACCCAGGCACCCCAACTCTTCTTTAAATTTCTGGTAGAATTCCCCTGGGAAGCCATCGTGCTCAGGACTCTTGCTTGTTGGGAGATATTTGATTATTGAATCAATTTCTTTGATGGTTATGGGTCTGTTCAAATTTTCTATTTCTTCTCATTTCAGTTTTGATAGTTTGTGAATTTCTAGGAATTTTTCCATTTCTTCTATATTGCCCAGATTATTGACATATAATTTTTCATAATATTCTCTTATATTTCTTGGTATTTCTGTGGTGTTGTTTGTGATCTCCTCCTTTTCATTTGTGATTTTATCTCTTAGGGTCCTTTCTCTCGCTCTCTCTCTCTTTTGACAAGTCTGGCCAGTTTATGAATTTTGTTAATTCTTTCAAGGAACCAGATCTCTTCTGCTGGGTATTTTGTTTGTTTGTTTCTATATCATTAATTTCTGCTCTAATTTTGTTATTTCCCTTCTTCTGTTGGCTTTAGGCTTTATTTGCTGATTCTTTGCTAATTCATCCTGTGTAAGTTTAAGTTGTATATTTGGAATCTACCTTGCTTCTTAAGACATGTCTGAATTGCAATATACTTCCCTCTTAGGACTGCCTTTGTTGCATCCCAAAGGGTTTGGACTGTCGTGTTTTCATTTTCATTTGCTTCCATGTATTTTTCTAATTTATTCTTTAATTTTCTGGTTAATCCATTCATTCTTTTTTTTTTTTTTACTCATCAAAATCTTTTTATTTATTTATTTATTTTTCACTAGGGAATTCTACCAAATGTTTATTTATTTTTTTAAATTTACATCAAAGGTAGTTAGCATAAAGTGCAACAGTGATTTCAGAAGTAGATTCTTTAATGCCCCTTACCCATTTAGCCCATTCCCCTTCCAGTAACCCTCCAGTAACCCTCTGTTTGTTCTCCATATTTAAGTCTCTTATGTTTTGTCCCCCTCCCTGTTTTTATGTTATTTTTGCTTTCCTTCCCTTACGTTCATCTGTTTTGTATTTAAAGTCCTCATATGAGTGAAATCATATGCTATTTGTCTTTCTCTGACTGACTAATTTCACTTAGCATAATACCCTCTAGTTCCATCCATGTAGTTGCAAATGACAAGATTTCATTCTGATTTCCAAGTAATACTCTGTTGTGTGTGTGTGTATATATATATATATATATATATACATATGTATATATCACATCTTATTTATCCATTAATCCACTGATGGACACTTGGTATATATATGTGGTATATATATATATATATATATATATATATATATAATTATTTATTATATATATTATATATTATATTATTATGTATTTTATATATGTACATGTATAAATATATATAAATAAATAATAAATATATAAATAATATAATATATAAATATATATATTTATAAATATATATAAATAAATATATAAAATATATAAAAATAAATATATAAATAATATATAAATAAATATAAAAATATACATATATATATATATATACACCCCACATCTTATTTATCCATTAATCCACTGATGGACACTTGGGCTTTATATATATATATATATATATATATATATATATATACATATATATATATATGCATATACACACACACACACACACACACACACTACATCTTCATCCATTCATCCAGTGATGGGCACTTGGGCTCTTTCCATACTTTGGCTATTGTTGACAGTGCTGCTATAAACATTGGAGTGCATGAGTACCTTCAGAACAGCACACCTGTATCCCTTGGATAAATACCTAGTAGTGCAGTTGCTGGGTTGTAGGGTAGTTCTATTTTTAATTTTTAGAGGATCCTCCATACTGTTTTCCAGAGTGACTGCACCAGTTTGCATTTCCAACAGCAGTGCAGCAGAGATCCTCTCTCTCTGCATCCTCGCCAACATCTGTTATTGCCTGCATTGTTAGTGTTAGCCATTCTGATATGTGTGAGGTGGTATCTTATTGTGGCTTTGATTTGTATTTCCCTGATGAAGAGTGATGTTGAGCATTTTTTCATGTGTCGGTTGGCCATCTAGATGTCTTCTTTGGAGAAGTGTCTATTCATGTCTTTTCCCATTTCTTCACTGGATTATTTGTTTCTTGGGTGTTGAGTTTGATAAGCTCTTTATAGATTTTGGATACTAACCCTTTACCTGATATGTCATTTGCAAATAGCTTCTCCCATTCCATTGGTTGCCTTTCAGTTTTGCTAATTGTTTCCTTTTCTGTGCAGAAGCTTTTTGTTTTGATGAGGTCCCAATAGTTCATTTTTGATTTTGCTTCCCTTGCCTCTGGAAACGTGTTGAGTAAGAAGTTGTTGCGGCCAAGGTCAAAGAGATTCTTGCTTGCTTTCTCCTCAATGATTTTGATGGCTTTCTGTCTTACATTTAGGTCTTTCATCCATTTTGAGTTTATTTTTGTGTATGGTGTAAGAAAGTGGTCCAGGTTCATTTTTCTGGATGCTGCTGTCCAATTTTCCTAGCACCACTTAGTGAAGAGACTGTCTTTATTCCATTGGGTATTCTTTCCTGCTTTGTCAAAGATTAGATGGCCATACGTTTGTGGGTCCATTTCTGGGTTCTCTATTCTGTTCCATTGATCTAAGTGTCTGTTATTGTGCCATCCATTCATTCTTTATTAAGACTTTCTTTAACTTCCATGTATTTGGGGGCTTTCCAAATTTTTTTCTTGTGGTTGACTTCAAGTTTTGTAACGTTGTGATCTGAAATTATGCATGATATGATCTTGATTTTTTTTGTACTGGTTGAAGGCTGATTTGCAACCCAGTAGGTGATCTATTTGGGAGAATGTCTATGTGCACTCAAGAAGAATGTGTATTCTGCTTCTTTAGGATGAAATGTTCTGAATATATCTTTGAAGTTCATCCGGTCCAATGTGTCATTCAAAGCCATTGTTTCATTCTTGATTTTCTTAGATCATTTGCCCATTGTTGTAAGTGGTCTGTTAAAGCTCCCTACTATTATTGTATTAGTGTCCACAAGCTTCTTTATGTTTGTTTTTAATTGATTTATATATTTGGGTGCTTCAAATTTGAGGGCATAAATATTTACAATTGTTAAATCTTCTTGATGGTTACACCCTTTATTTATGATATAATGCTCTTCTTTATCTTTTGGTACAGTCTTTGTTTTAAAATCTAGTTTGTCCGATATAAGTATGGCTACTCTGGCTTTCTTTTGGCGATCATTAGCATGATAGATGGCTTCCCATCCCCTCACTTTCATTCTGCAGTGTCTTTAGGGTTTGAAATGTTTCTCTTATAGGCAGCATATAGATCAATATTTTTTAAACCATTCTGATACTTATGTTATTTCATTGGAGCACTTAGTCCATTTACATTCAGAGTGATTACTGAAAGTTATAAATTTAGTGCCATTGTGTCACCAGTAGAGTTGTTTCTGGTGATGCTGTCTTGTCCTTTCTACTCTTTTTTGCTTTTTGTCTTTTTTTCCCCTCCACTCAAAGAGTCCTCCTCAAAATTTCTTGTAGGGATGGTTTAGTGGTCACAAACTCTGATTTTTGTTCATCTGGGAAATTCTTTACCTCTACTTCTATTTGAATAACAGCCTTGCTGGATAGAGTATTCCTGACAGGAACTGGTTCCCTTTGGGATTTTGGCTGGGGATGGACGAGGGAGATGGCACTGGTGAGCCTTTGTTCCCCGCCAAACTGAGCTCTGTCGTCTGGGGGCTCAGCAACTCTCCCTCCCTTTGTCCTCCAGCCTTCCCACTTTCTGAGCAGAGCTGTTAACTTATGACCTCCCAGATGTTAAGTCATGCTTGCTGTAGGAACACACTCCGTCCAGCCTCTCCGCTTTTGCAAGCCAGACTCGGGGGCTCTGCTTGGCCAGCAGCCTGCCCCTCCGCCCCGGCTCCCTCCTGCCAGTCCGTGCAGTCCGCACCACCTCTCCGCCCTTCCTACCCTCTTCCGTGGGCCTCTCGTCTATGCTTGGCTCCAGGGACTCTGTTCTGCTAGTCTTCTGGCGGTTTTCTGGGTTAGTTAGGCGGGTGTAGGTGGAATCTAAGTAATCAGCAGGACGCGCGGTGAGCCCAGCGTCCTCTTACGCCACCATCTTCTCTCCCAGAGAGATTTATTTTTAAGAAAAAAAAATGCAACTAAGAATAATGCATCTTTTCATCCTCTTTGCTTCGAGGTTTTCGTCATCAAATGTTTTTGTCTATTTGCTTCTTTGTCAATAACCCTTTTATGACCACAGAATGGTATCAAGAAAACAGGAAATGATCAAAGCCAAGTAAAAGAAATGCATGGGACCACATTCTCTTCCTGTTTAGTTACTATTGCAATATAACAAGTCACTCCAAAATGTAGAGGCTGAAAACAACAACAATCATGTTATCACCTCAGATTGGTTCTGTGGGTCAGGAAGTCAGGACGGATTCATCTGATAGGTTCTGAATTGGAGTCTCTCATGTAATTGCAATTAGTGACTAGAGCTGGACAATGGTGGGCTGGAGTAGAAGGAGTTTTCTGGGCATCTATCTTTCTGTACAATTTCGGTGTTTATGTGGAGCACTAGTATAAGCTACTTTGGGTTCCTCACAGTGTGTGGAAGTCTCAGGGCTGTTTCACTGCTTACAGGGTGTCTGAAAGCTTTACGAGTGATTATTGCATCAAACAAAGCAGAAGCTTCATCATGGTTCAAGACTTAGCCTCAGAAATCCTGCTACATTATAACTAATTCATTGCTGGTTGCAAGAAAGTCCCAAGCCCAGCTAGATTTAAGAGGAAGAGAATTAAACTGCACATCTTGAGGAAGGAGTGGTAACTTTCTAGAGAGCATGTGGGATGGGAGCTATTACAGCCATCTTTGGAAAATATAATCTGCCAAACTTCCTTTGATTACAGCTTTTCCTCTATTTTGTTCTTCTCTAAATTCAAAGTCAATTGAGGTTTTACCTTTTTGTACAAAGTGAAACATTATGATGAAGTAATTATAAGGTTCCATCATGTATATGGTGCCATGCCAGACACTTCAGGCTTAATACAAAAATATCATGGTCCTTCCTTCTGAGACACTATCTTTAAATGTAATGTAAACAGATAAGTAATATGCATTTTATTTTCCTACTTTTTTTCAAGCCAAAGAAAATTGGAAAGAACAATAAAATGAACTTATTGCTTTCTTAAAATCACACCCCAAATGACCCTTCCCTTTAAGAAAGGGACTATACATTTAATGGAATTTTATAACAATAGATATCTTACTGAGGAATTTTTTGTTTGAAAGTAATGCAATGCCAACTAAATGTTGCTTAAGAAAAAAAAAAGAGTCAAGGATTATAAGAATAAAGGAGTGTCTTAGATAATGCGTGGACAGAAATGTAACTGGACCTCAAGAAGAAAATGAAATGAGAACTGGATGTCATCTGAGCTTTCTTTATTGTCTTCTATAGTCCAGGTTTGGCTGCTGATTTTATCCGCATCATAAAAAAGAACATGGCAACCTCAGTGCTTAAGATTATATGTTCTTATCTACTTGGAAATAAACTGGTTTCTTTGCTATTTCCATATCCAATTTGGTTCAGCTTACCCTTCATTCAACAACAAGCCTGGCTAGGAGCTGGGGTTGCAGTGTCTAACTTTGGCAGCTTAAGCTGCACTCATGTAGATCAAAGATGGATCAATCTTTTGAAAAGGTGTGCTAGGTAATGGATCTAATAGATGTCTACTAAACCAACACTGAGGAATGTGCAAAGTATTGACACAGTGTATAGGTATATTAAGAAGCTACCTGATACTATTTAAAAGCTAATAAAAGGTCCAAACATCTTTTCCAATAACTTAACAAATTGTTATTCTCTTCTTTCTCATGTTACCATAGTTATATTGGAGGTTAAATGGAAGCCAGCTCAACATTTTTTAGCAAATGTTTGATTCTCAGATAAACTGGTTAACATATTGTGTCAGACCATAACCAGAATAATGTATTCAACTGTCTTAACATATTGGTATGTCATAGTCAATTGTGAGATATCATAAGTAATATGGTGGATGAAAAAGTTCTAAAATTTAAAAGATTTATTTCAAAAATAAAATCAGAGCATGTTGAAGAACAACCCCATAATAGCACCACTTCTACTATTTCATACCTAGATGGGCTTTTTTTGAGTGGGCAAGACTTACAGATGGTTTACAAGAATTGCAGAAACCCTGATAACTCATGGGAGTCATGTCATGTACATGAATATCATTAGACACATGCATTGCAGTGGAAAGAAGGATGGAGACTCCTTAATTACCACACTCAGATATCACCTCACGCCAGTCAGAGTGGCCAAAATGAACAAATAAGGAGACTATAGATGCTGGAGAGGATGTGGAGAAACGGGAACCCTCTTGCACTGTTGGTGGGAATGCAAATTGGTGCAGCCGCTCTGGAAAGCAGTGTGGAGGTTCCTCAGAAAATTAAAAATAGACCTACCCTATGACCCAGCAATAGCACTGCTAGGAATTTACCCAAGGGATACAGGAGTACTGATGCATAGGGGCACTTGTACCCCAATGTTTATAGCAGCACTCTCAACAATAGCCAAATTATGGAAAGACCCTAAATGTCCATCAACTGATGAATGGATAAAGAAATTGTGGTTTATATACACAATGGAGTACTACGTGGCAATGAGAAAGAATGAAATATGGCCTTTTGTAGCAACGTGGATGGAACTGGAGAGTGTGATGCTAAGTGAAATAAGCCATACAGAGAAAGAGAGATACCATATGGTTTCACTCTTATGTGGATCCTGAGAAACTTAACAGAAACCCATGGGGGAGGGGAAGGGAAAAAAAAAAAAAGAGGTTAGAGTGGGAGAGAGCCAAAGCATAAGAGACTGTTAAAAACTGATAACAAACTGAGGGTTGATGGGGGGTGGGAGGGAGGGGAGGGTGGGTTATGGGTATTGAGGAGGGCACCTTTTGGGATGAGCACTGGGTGTTGTATGGAAACCAATTTGACAATAAATTTCATATATTAAAAAAAAAAGAAAAAAAACAGATTGATGTGGAAAAAAAAGAATCATGAAGAGCTTGGGAGAAGATAAAAAATAGATCAATTTCAGTTTGATTGTGGGGTTTAAAAGATGTGGGAAGAGAAGCTCTGGGAAGGCTATAGGGGAGGTGTGTGTGACAAGAAATATTTGGGACAGGGAGGAGAGAACCAGACAGGTCCCTGGAGATAGAGGGCTGCTGAGATCTGAGGTTCTGAAATAGGGGCAAGAAGGCAGGGCATGAAAAAGAAATTTCACATATCTCATTTTTCCCAGGACAAGGCCTGTTTGCACAAACTTGTTATCATATACTTAAGATTTTTTTTTCATCAGGACAAACTTACATATAATGAGATTCCACCTGTCTCATTAACAAGTTAATCAAAGCATTCTGGGGCCATAAGCACAAACCAACAAGCTCATCTCCAACATTTGGCAGTCTGTATAGCACTTGAAAGAAAAACAACTATGATTCAATACTTGTGCCAAGGCCAAATTATCTCAGATTAGCAACAAAGAAAATAAATGTGTAAGTGGCAGAAAGAGATCACAATAGTGTATTTCTACAGGAAGGTAGACTAATAAGGGAGGTAGACTAATAAGCCCACAAAGGGCTATAACTACTCTGATAAGTGTGTGTGATTTTTTTTTTGTCCTTTATATTCTAGTTTTTCAGTATTGCCCTTCAATGGAATATTTATACTGTTAAAATAAAAAATACTTCAAATTTCAAATTAGGTATGCTGCCACCAGCTTGCTTGCTTATTCATGTATTTATGTATTTATGTATGTATGTATATATGTATGCATGTATGTATGTATTTATTTTGAGGGAGATGGCAAGCAGAGGAGAGGCAGAAAGAGAATCCCAAGCAGGTTCTGCAATGTCAGTGGAGAGCCCAATGCAGGGTTTGATCTCACAAATTCTGAGATAATAACCTGAGCCAAAATCAGGAGTCTGTCATTCAACTGACTTAGCCACCCAGGAGCCCCAACAGAAAATTATTTTGAACCTAGAAAGCTATATCCAACCAAACTGTTAATCAAGTGTGAGGGTATAATAAATTTTCAAACTTGAAAAATCTCAAAAATATCCCCCTTTGAGTGGAAGGTACAAGCTTCCCTGGAATGAATAAGTCATGGGAATAAAAGGCACAGCATAGGGAATATAGTCAATGATATTGTAATAGTGTGGTATCATGATTGATGGTAACTCCACTTGTGGTAAGCATAGCATAATGTATAAACTTGTTGAATCATTATGCTGTACACCTAAAACTAATGTAACATTGTGTGTCAACTATACTCAAATAATTTTTTAAATCCCCCTTTCCCATGCAAACTTTTCCAGAAAATAGAGCATATCTTCCACCAAAGTGGGGGAATAAACCATGAAGAAGAAGGCTGGTAATAAAAATCACGTGGGCTGCAACTTAGAAGAGAGGCAAAGGGAATTCCAAGAATGATAGTGACAGTCTTGGCACACTCTACTATTAAGGTTGTAGGAAAGCTTTTTAACAAAAAGATAAATTTGACAGAATACTTGATATATCTTAATATATTAAAGGAGATTTTTAAATGGCAAAGGATATATATATATATAGAGAGAGAGAAAACTAAGGGAAAAAACGACAACTATTAACTGTAAATGTTGATTTAATCAAATGATGTGATTATTAGGTAACAATAGCAAGATAGGAAGAGAGTTTGCTTACATGTTTGTGTTAAGCTGGGGATAATAAGAGTTAAATCTTATTTTCAACAGTAAGATATTAGTAGAAAACTAAAAACTACCAAAGAAACAACATAATTGTTATTTAGACCTACATTATCCAATGCAATAGGTACTATTCACATGTGGCTATGGGCTATTTGAAGTGTGGCTAGTCTGATTGAGGAATTAATTTTTTTTTATTAATTTAATTTTAACCATTAAAATGCCAAAAAATTATACTCAATTTAGTTATTGTAAATTTTTAGAATGTACCTGGTGCAATGTAAGGATGTGAATCTTTTCCAAATTACAGAGAATCTAAACACAGATCAAACATTTCTGATGAAAATTTAATGTCTAGAGATGCACTGTAAATGTAAACTAAACTGGATTTCAAAGATTAGCGTGAAAAAGAAAAGAATGTAAAATATCTCATTAATTTTTTTATATTGAGTGTATCTTTAAATGGTAATATTTTGGATGTATTAAATATTTTTTTACCCTTTTGAAACTTTTTAACAATGCTAAAACATTTATAATTCACATATATGGTTCTCATTATACTTCTATTGGACAAAGCTGATTTAAACTACTTTCATTACAACATTAAATATCAAAAAATAAAAAATAAAAAAAATCACTAAAACAAATGAAAGTTATTTCCAGAAAGCCATAACTAGGATATGGAAGAGGTCAAGGAACTGTTGTTTTTCATGATATTATCGAATCATATTATATGATATTATGGAAGTATTATTTTGTTACTATAGAATTATGTTGTATTATTTGAATCTTTAATCTTTGTGCATGTATAGTGTTAACAAAGAAAAAAACAATTTCTTAATATTTTTGCAGTTTCACAAGACTATACTTATTTTCATTTTCATTTGATGTTGTTCTTTGGAGATAAGAAAATATCACAAATAATGTTTTCAAAAGAACCAAATGCCAAGAAACTACCCAGTACTGACAGAAGATGTGTCCACAGTGCCACCTCAGTGTGTGCATTAGCTAGCAAGCTATGCTTTATTTTTTTCCCCATAGAAATGGGTTGAGGCTTAGGAACTAAAGGTATAAAAGCATAATAAAAATTCAATTTTCTGAAGCATTCAAGCTGTATAAATAAACAAAATCTTATGACAGTTTATCATTAAGGTATGAAACCTTTAATCCCTCCAACCTACCTGCAATCTACAACCTTATTCTGGGAAACCATAGTATATTCTTAAAAATCAACTATTGTGGCTAGTCAAGGAAGCAGCCAGCAATGTTGAGGACCTGCCACTCCAGTGATAAATAGGTTGGATTTGTGATGTTTCTGGTCAGTTTTTGTACTGCAATAATTAGAAGTGATTTTCTTGATTTTTCTTCAGGCCTGCTAGTACTCCCATGAAAGAGAAACGACAATTTGCAGTCCAGCTAACAGGCATGACAATGCATTTGAAATAGCAGTCTCCTACAGAATTGTCAGGTATAGACTATAAGGGGGACTGAAAAAAAATTCACATGGGAAAATGGAGGAACACCAAAAAAATCTTTCCTCTTTCCTCCACCCTTCTTGTCAAACCCAACTTTCCATTCAAAAGTCCTGTTGTAATAAAGAAAATAGTCTTATTCTTAGCATTTTTGTGTGTACTTGCATTTGAAATAGATTTTATCTATTCAATATCCCACTTACATTTTTGTGACCATTTTAATATTTGACCTCTGTATATTCAGAGTGATTTTAGTAATTAAGAGGGGCAAGAAAAGCTTAGAGGTCCTAAAAGGAGAAACAAGGAGATGACTAAGTAAAAATGGTAAAGACTATCCAGGATAGAAAAAAAAAAATGACAGAGGGGCAGCTGAACATTGGCCTTCAAAGAAACAATCAACTTGGGAATAGTTCAAATGAGGGACAGAGAATCTAACAGAAAGAGGTTTCTGATCAGTGAAGGTCATTAGTGTTTGGAATACTCTACTACAGAGGTTGTAAAATTTCCTTCTTTGATAGCCCTCAGCAACAGGATAAATGTGTATTCTTTAGAGGATTTTATATGGCTTTTAAAAATTTAGGGAAATTAATTATATGGTCTTTTAAAATTCTTTTTCAGCTATAGGATTCTTTAATCATTTCCCTGTTTGAAACTACTTATTGAATACCTATCATAGGCAAAACATTGTGCTAGGCTTTGGAAAGACAGCAGTGAACAAGAAGAAAACATCCCCACATTATTAAGCTTATTAAGTTGTTCCCTATGGTTTATGAAGGACCTGGATTTAGTAATCTCTAGTATTCTTTCAGCTTGAACATTCCAAAATAGATTGGCAAGGTCATTTATTGTCAATGGCAGAGGGAGGATACCTTAGAAAAAGCTAGTTCTAAGTCTAACCAAAAGGTAGATCTTATTAATGGTAATTTCTTAGCTTCTTCACTTCTTTGTGCAAAAAAAGTCAATGTTTGGAAAATCGGCCATTTTAAAATATTTTAGGTGTGACATTTAGAAATCTAAAAGGACTTTGTGGTTTGAAAACGCTTAATAATCATGGATTTATCCTACAAACCTGGAGGCATGTGTCCCTTAGAAGCCACTGACAAATATTTCTCAAAATCATCTCATCAGTGTTGGAATACCTGAATAAAGCATACGTCTTAGAGTTATGGCATATGCAAATTTCATCTTTCGAACTATACTGTTCTTCAACCTCCTGATTCTATTTTGAAAAAGAAAAGAAAGATTCTATTTAAAACAACTCTTCAAAAAAGATGAAGGCAGACCATATTGGTAACAATTAGCTCAAGTAACTCTGAAAAGCAAGGCAGGATATGATCTATTAAATCTGCTAGAGCAGTTTTCATGGAGTTCAAGCCACCTGTATAGCCTGATCTGATAAGGCTTGTCCTCACTTTTTTCATTCTCCCTTACTGAAAACAGGAAGTAAGTCCAATGTGGAACATACCCAGGCACTAAAAGGTCTTAGGAGGCTTGACATTGGGGACCTGGGAGAGAAGCCAAGATTCCCTGGTTTTATTTTTCACAGAATTTCTTGTATCCCACATGGAAGCATTATGATACAAGAAAGATAGGGTTAGTTGTCCCTCAAAGATGTCCTCTTCCAGGGAATACATACTCATTATAAACTGTTCTTTGGGTAAACAAATTCTATCCTTCCCTCCCCTTAATTCAAAATAATAAAATTCTGTTAGTAATAACTGTTATAACTCTGTCTCCATTCCACATAGAATTAAAAACTGTGCAGAGAAACCAGTTTACTAGGGAGTATTTAGGGAGGGGTCAGAGAACCATACCTTCCTGACACACAAAGTACCCTAGGTTAGTAACTAAAGTCATGTAGCTTAGGAGCCAAATTGCTCAGGTTAAATTCTCAGCTCTGTCACTTACTATTGTGTTGCCTGGGACAAGATACCTAATCTCCTAGTGCCTCAGTTTCCCCATTTTTAAAGCAAAGAAAATAATAGTATGTTATGGGCTAAATTGTGCCTATTCCCTGTCCCTCATATTCATATACTGGAGTTCCAATACTTGGTACCTCAGAATGTAACTTCATTTGTAGATAAGATCTTTATTTCTTTAAAAAAATTTTTGTAATTTTTATTTATTTTTGAGAGAGAGAGAGAGAGAGAGAAAGAGTGAGCAGGAGAGGGACAGAGAGAGAAGGAGACACATAATCTGAAGACAGGCTCCAGGCTCTGAGCTAGCTGTCAGCATAGAACCCAACCTGGAGCTCCAACTCAGGAACCTTGAGATCATGACCTGAGCCGAAGTAGGACGCTTAACCAACTGAGCCACCCAGATGCCCCATTTATTTCTTTTTTAAATGTATATTTATTTATTTTGAGAGACAGAGAGAGAGCATGAGTGGAGGAGGAGCAGAGAGAGAAGGAGAGAGAGAATACCAAACAGGCTTGGCACTGTCAGCACAGTTTGATGCAGGGCCCAATCTCAGGAACCCTGAGATTATGACTCGAGCCAAAATCAAGAGTCAATGTTTAACTGACTGAACCACCCAGGTGCTCCAGAGATAAGGTCTTTAAAGAAGTGATTAAGTTAAAATAGAGCCATTAGGGTGGGGCCCTAATCCAATAAGACTCTAGTCCTTCTAAGAAGAGGAAGAAAACACCAGGGGTGTGCTTGGGCAAAGGAGAGACCATATGAAGAGGCAGTAAGAAGGAGGTCACTTGCAAGCCAAGGAGAGAGGTCTCAGAGGAAACAAACCCTGCCAATACCTTGAACTTGAACTTTTAGTCTTCAGAACTTTGAGAAAATTAATTTCTGTTGTTTAAGCCACCCACTCTGTGATATTTTGTTATGACGCCCTAACAAACTAATACATAGTACTTATTCTTATAAGATTGTTATGAGCATTTAATTAGTTAATCCATATAAAATGCCCCAAATGAAGGATGGCATATGACACTGTATGTTAGCTATTAAGTGGAACAATCAAAAGGGGACAGTCTTTGCAATATATAGTGTAATTTAAAGCCATCAGCCCATTATCCCCTGACCTTATTTGGGACAGGTAATCTGGCCTCCTCCTGTTCATTTTGCTAAAGATATGGATGAAAGTAGCTCCTAGATTATGTCCTGAAGGGGATTTCAGATTCTAGGGGTCCTGATAGAAATTTTGTGACTGGGTCTCTGGTAGGCATAAGAATACATGTTCAACATTCCCCTTTATTTTTTTTTTTAATGTTTATTTATTTTTGAGACAGAGAGAGACAGAGCATGAATGGGGGAAGGGCAGAGAGAGAGAGGGAGACACAGAATCGGAAGCAGGCTCCAGGCTCTGAGCTGTCAGCACAGAGCCCGATGCAGGGCTCGAACTCACGGACCATGAGATCGTGACCTGAGCCGAAGTCAGACGCTTAACTGTAAGGGTTAAATTGTAGTGTAGGGATAATGCTTAGCTTGAAAGATAACAACTTTGTTCTGACACTGAAGGTCAAAAGATAACTGCCTTGCTTTCACTGTTGTAAATCATACTTCATACTCTTGTGAATCAGGCTTTACCAATGAAGGAAACAAAAGCTCAAAAAAAAAGAGCATCAGAGACAAGGCCAAAGAGATCCACTGGTTGCGGCAGAAAGTCTAAAATAATCACCTCATTCGATAACTGTTTCTGGCTCATCTGGCAACTGTTTCTAACTCATCTGGGAACTGTTTCTCTGTTCTGTTCCCAGATAATGATAAAACGATGTGATCGGCTTTAAAAACTCTGTACCCCGGCTGTTCGGGGCCACACTCTTATCAAGAGTGTTGGTCCTGATCGGTCGGCCTTGCCTCTCATTGTAATAAACTTTGTTGCGACTGTCACTGGTGCCCGTAGCATTCTGTTTCAGGAGTCCTGTGGATGCAACATAACCAACTGAGCCACCCAGGTGCCCCTCAACATTCCCCTTTAGAGCAAGTTATTTCACTAAGAAGTTTGCTTTTTGTCCTATGGTTGTGAATCATTCTTGCGAACATCAGTTTAACTTTATTATGCAACATCACAACCTATCAATTTGCAATAACACAAGTTTTATAAATTCTATATATCAGACACTGTTGAATATAAAAATGTAATGATTTGAGCACATGTGAATTAATTTTTTCTAACTCTATTAGATTAAAAATGCACCAGGATAAGCAAAAAAATAGGCTAGAGTTCTTACAGGAGAGTATCCATTTTAATGAAGGAGTATTGTTTATTATTCAGGAGCAAGTGATGGTGCACACTTTCAATTAACCCAATGAAGATGCTTTATGCCAACAGTATTTAGTATCACTGATCCCCCATAATAATGCTTTCTTTCTAGAGACCATTAAAATGATTGTTTCATACCTTTCTAGAAGTCTGAGAATGAGATAGCAAGCCCTGTTCTGATGTGAGCAGCATAAAACGGTTGCCTGTCCAAAAACCTCCCCAATCTTCAGTCTATCAAAGTATCTCAAAGATAACATTGCTAGTAGAACTCTCCAACTGCAAATAGATAATCTGGATGAGTTTTCATTGAGAGACCCATTACAATTTCACCTCTCTAAATCTCATTTTACTTAACTAAAAAATAGACATAATAATCCCCAACCCAATTTAATGAGTTGTTTACATGGGCAGAGTGAAATCATGGAGAGCTACACACTAATCTTTGTTTTGGCACTTAGGTATTAAACTTTGCAATTCTCTGTATATATTACCTCACTTAACGCTCAAAATGATACCATGAGGTAGATGCTATCTATCTATATCTATCTATATCTATATCTATATCTATATCTATATCTATATCTATATCTATATCATCTATATCTATATCTAATCTATATCCATCCCATGTTTTACAGAAGAATAAACTAATACTTAAATAAGTTAACTAACTTGCCTGAGGTTCAAACAGCTAGAAAAGGGTATAGTTTCAGGACTAGAATTCAATTCTCAGCTCAAAGTCAACTCCTCAATCTTCTGGACATCTTTAATCTAAAGTAGTGAGGATCCTGCACATGTCATTCTCTGTCATATCACTCATCATTTTGTTTTATTTTCTTTATTCATGTTTATTTATTTTTGAGAGAAAAAGACAGAGTACGAGCAGGGAGGGGTAGAGACAGAGAGGGAGACACAGAATCTGAAACAGGCTCCAGGCTCTGAGCTATCAGCACAGAGCCTGATGCAGGGCTCGAACTCATGAACCGTGAGATCATGACCTGAGCCGAAGTCAGATGTTTAACCAACTGAGCCACGCAGGTGTCCCTTCCCTGTTTTATTTTCTTTATAGTGGTCATCATCATCTAAAATTCATATTCATTTGTTTTCTTCTTTGATTCTCTTCTTCCAATGGAATGTAAGTTCTATAAGAGCAGGGGCCTTGCCTGCCTGTCTTATGTAGTATTGTGTCCCCAGTGTCTAGAAGAGTGCTTGGCACAGAGCAGGATGGAATATTTGTTGAGTGAATTGATACTTTTCTGGGCATGAAACTCCATGGTAGACTGAAAAATTTTAATTAAATGCCAGTTATTGTTATCATTACCTGAGCTTGGTTAGTTAATAATAGTGCTGGGCCTGGGAAAATCAGGGAATGTTTATTTGGTGAAAGGGGCTGGACACCCTACTCTAGTGAGTAACCCAAGTAAGATTTTGCAGTCAGGGGAAAGAAGGCTTTTAAGAGAAGTGTTGAAAATAAATATTTCACTATATTTCAATTTTACCTATGATATATTCAAAGGACCCTGAGAAGTCCTTTTATTTTGGTGAGAAACATGATTATGGGACAAATTAACCTCTCTGAGCCTCAGAAATCACTTAATTAGGGGAGAATATCTGCCCTGCAGAAGTTCAAAAAATCAATAAGAAGATCAAATGAGATAATACATACAAAAGTGCCTTGTAAAATTTAAAGTCCTGTGATACAAGGGTAAGGTGGTATTATGATGTTAATTTGATCTACTTAAGTTTCCATTTCAAGTGGATAGCATACAATTTATAATATGATTATGAAAACTCTCCAAATGACATTGGATTGTTGCATCAAACTCATCTAGGAAATTTGGTCTTTGCAAAGATGCAAGTGTGAGAGACTTAACTGTGGTAGTCTATGTGCAGGGAACCGGAGAAGACAGTGAGGGGGTTAATACAGGGTGAAAGGCAGATTTACTTTTCATTGCATTCTGTTTTGTATTGTTAGATGTTTTTTAATTAACTACTTACAAAATATTTAAAAGGAAACAAATGAAACAAGGAAGCAATAAAAGTATACATTAGCATGTTTATAGTTATCAAAGCTAAGAAGCTTTCAACTGAGAGGAGGCAACAACTCTTGCTCTATATTCTTCAGTTGTTTGTTCCATGCTCGTTTTTACCCTGGTGGTAATAGTAAACACTTTGTAGGGCAGCTGTCTAGCTTAGAATTTTCCCTTCTCTGAAAATGACTCCATAATAAATTAGTCATTCCTATCTTATTCTGTCCAAAGCTGACTGATTTAGGGGTAGATGTTAAATTTTGAGAAGAACTGCTCTACAAGGAAGATTCATAAAATACACCTGAAATTTCTCTGCAGCTCCTTTTGTTCCTGGCCTCCTTGAGTTGGTTCTTCAGTAATTCTAAAACATTCTAGTGACATTTCAGTACACACATCCCTTCAGTGCCCACTATTTAAGGTAGCTTCAAGTCAATGGGAGTGAGACCCAGTATTTTTTTTAAGTTCTCCAGGTGATCCCAATGTTAAAATTAAATACAGAATGAGACTGGATTTGAGAATTCCCTTAGCAGACAAAACCATTTAAGCTGCATAAGCAAAACTAAATCTATCATATTTCATGAACATAAGCAAGACTTAACTTAGGTTATTTCCTGTGAATACCTCTGACAATCATAAAAGAAACTTAAGTCATCTTCTTAAAAATGGTATGAGATAATCACTTTTAAACAATCCTCTGGTATCTGGAAACTTCCATTGTAATAACTAATCACTGTAAACAATAAATGACTTCTTCATTTTCCCTTTGTAAGCCATCCTGTAACTTCATGCCCCTAAGCTTCACATCAGTCTTTGAATTTGAAAGCACTCAGTTTGCAAATCATTCTTATATGCACAATAAACTCTTATGAAATACTACTTATTGATTCAATGGTCTTAATATCACTATTTCTGGATTTTTGACACAAATATGCATTGGCTGAGAAGAGTTACTCTACTCCAGTGTTAGGTAAACTTTAATTTCATATGACTCACCTAAAGATATTGTTAAATTGTGCATTCTGATTCAGTAGGTTTATGGTGGAGCCCAAGATGCTTTGTTTTCAGCAACTTCTTAGATTATGTCAATGCCACTGGTCTAAGGGTGACATTTACATAGCAAAACTCTGCATGGTTTTTGTTGCTTGAAACCAAAAGAATATTAATTAATACAGTACCTTTTCTCAGATTGCAACTCTATCTTGTAAGGCCTTCCCTTTTTCTACCTATTCAGACCCCACCCATCATTCAAAATTCAATTATTAACTTATTTCCTTGATAAAGTTTTCTTTAAATCATTACAATACCCTCTCTCTTTATTGATGGTCCATGGTTCATATAGCCTCCGTTATATAAGATGACATTTAATTATCTTGGATTTAGCCCACTTCTTTCCTAAGGAGTGTGTGTTTATATTATTTAATATATATTATATATATTAATATATATCATATATTATATATATGTATTAATATATTATATATGTATTAATATATTATATATGTATTAATATATTATATATTAATATTATATTATTATATATTTATATGCAATATATATTAATATTATATATATATATATATATATAAAATCTTCAACCCACCATAATTACAGTCCCAGTAATTGGAACTTGGCAGGTATTTAATTAGTACTTATTGAACTGAAGGCCTATGAAAAAGGAACATGTGACCACCATTACCTGCCCCTCCCTTCCAAAAAGTAGAAAAGATCATAAAGCAGAATGGGAGAATGACCTAACATGGTTTATAGCCCTGGGTCCCAGAGGACAAATATATTTACATAGAGTTTTGGTTAAAATAATGGTTCATTGCTTAGGAAATAAAGATGGATCTGGCCACACATATGTTCAGGTCTTATGTGCAGAGCTTCATATAACACTGATGTCTTTTGGCAGAGGCAAAAGAACAACACAGTCTTGTGAGCTCAGTGGTTTGCTTTAAGCCAAAGGAAGAAGAGGAGATGAAGAAGGGAAATATCACATAATGCTAGAGCTAAAAGCTACCATAGAAATGATCTTTTATCCATCTTTCTCATTTTAAAAATGAGTAATTTGAGGATGAAAAGTCCCTAAATTATAGATGAACAAATCTTTTTTTTTTAGTTTTTTTTTTAAATGCTTATTCATTTTTTGAGACAGAGAGAGACAGGGCTCAAGCATGGGAGGATGTAGAAAGAGAGGGAGACAGAGAATCCAAAGCAGGCTTCAGGCTCTGAGCTGTCAGCACAGAGCCCAATGCGGGGCTCTAACTCACAAGCTGTGAGATCATGACCTAAGCCAAAGTTGGCTGCCCAACTGATTGAGCCACCCAAGTGCCCCTAAGTAAACAAATTTTGACCTAGAACTCGGGTCTCCAGCTTGTAGGACACTACTGTTCTGTGGCACTAATTGATCTGGTAACAATTCTTAATCTATATAGGAACCCGTAGTCTCATAGGATCTCTTTTGTTGCTTTTGTCAAGGCTGGGAAATTCTGGCATTTCAGTTGAAAAGACACAAAATAGCAGAAGTATCCAGGGCCTCCGGTGTGTGGAGCAGAGAGTGCAGCACAAATGAATGTGGTCTACTGTGTACTGCCTACCTTCTGACTCCAGTTCTCTTTGGTCCTCAGAAGAGCCATGAATTTAAATGGATTAATTCAACATAACTCCTTTGCTATACTCTATTTTGGTATGAGTAGATTACAGATTTGCTCAAGGATGAAAGATTGGATGAATAAAGAATGAAATGAGCAAATACTTCTTGAATAGTGAGGCCTTCCTTCCAGGGACTCCTAGAATATCTTTTGCATGCTCTTTTCAGTGTAAAGTGGTTGCTAACAAAAATGGTTCCTAAAGCCTGATGCTATGCCTTGACTCAAAGCTGTCTCAGAGCAACTGGTTCCATTTCCTCATGAAGCTTGCAAAAAAACAAACAAGTAAACAAAAAACAAAAAACAAAAAAACCACCACCACCACCACCAACAGCAAAAACACTTCAAGAAAGTCTATGTGTTGTTAACAGAATTAACAAACAAGCAACAACAAAACCTTTCTAGCTGTGAATTCATTTCCACATGTGGGACTGAAATAATACCTAATAATTAAGAGATGTCCATCTTGTTTTAGAGAGAATTAAGCATCTTCTTTTCTAAGCCATAGTACATTGTGTTTTAGCAGGAAAAAATAAAAGGGAAATTAAGCAGAAGGACACAAAGAGAAATAAAATTGTCATTATCAAATAGACATGAGTCAAAGGCTAGAAGACCAACAAACATTATTTTCCTACACTTTAATTTGTCTTGCTTACATGCATTGTTACGTTCTAGCTTAACCCTATGATAAATAGTGCCAATACTTATCAACACATCAATGATTTTTGTGGAAAAACAAGACTCATCAGAGTGACATACAATTTAATTTCACTAAAAATAAGACTTACTGTCTTCCTTAAAAAAAAAAAGGAAAAAGATTCTGAGTGAGTCAGTGTGAACTGTTTTGCTCCAGTGTACTTAAAAAAGATGGCACTTGGGGCGCCTGGGTGGCTTAGTCAGTTAAGCCTCCAACTTCAGCTCAGGTCATGATCTCACTGTTGGTGGGTTCAAGTCCTGCGTCAGGCTCTGCACTGACAGCTCAGAGCCTGGAGCCTGCTTCAGATTCTGTGTCTCCTCTCTCTGCACCTCCCCCCTCACACTGTGTCTCTCTCTGTCTCTTGAAAATAAAAAAAAAGTTAAAAAAATTAAAAAAAGAAAAATATGGCACTCAAGGTTTAAAACCCAGGCAAACCTTATACCTCCATCTTTATAAAACAAAACAAAAACAAACAAAACCCTTTGCTGTCTTCTAGAATGGTTATTTATGTAGTAAACTCACTTTTGTCACAGTGAGGCACATTAGAGAATAATTAAACTCACTGGGTCATCTCCATTTTGAAGGCACCTTGATTTAATACTGCATGGGGAAGTAATTAGATGCATTTGAAACCATAGTCTTGGGGAGAAAAGTAAGGCAGAATGTATTCCAAGACAGGATTGCAGGCAGCTTCAGTTACCACTGTTACACAGAATGTAATCTAAAAATAAAAGTGGAGAACAGTCTGTGGAGTACTTTGTACTCAGTAGCTTACCGCCTGCCTTGTCAGTCTAGTGTTTCTGCTGACAAATTCTGGGAATTTTCTACCCTCAGAATCGGGAAGTGCTTT
The DNA here is from genome assembly GCF_024362965.1 of Panthera pardus. Classification (NCBI taxonomy): domain Eukaryota; kingdom Metazoa; phylum Chordata; class Mammalia; order Carnivora; family Felidae; genus Panthera; species Panthera pardus. The sequence goes on along the minus strand of NW_026526843.1, from coordinate 49,506,251 downwards.
GTAAAAAGTCTAAGTTTCCACAGCTGAGAGAGATTGTAAGCTTTGCTAAAGCAAAAGGGCATAGAGCTTTATTATTTTTTTTTGCTGAAGTCTCCAGTGATCCCTATACCCACACTCGTAACTCAAGTTTAGAATGTGTAAATGGAAGAACAAAAGGATTTCCTTGGGAAAATTTGCATTGACAAATAAGCTAAACTCTAAATGTATGAGATAATAATAGTATGGTTGTTAAGATTTCAGGTTCTGAAATTAAACAGACCTGAGTTTGTATCCCCTATCTAATGCATGCTGCTTGGAGTTAGCTCCCAGTTCAGCTCCCCATTTAGCTCATGTCTAACTAAGTCTCATGGAGAACAGAGGCTGGGCCATAGGTAAAAACTGTAAGCACATTTTTGCTGAAAATGCAAACATTACTGGCACAGAGCCTAAAGTGCCTACATCAGCATGTGGGAGTAAGCAGCAGAGAACATGGCCATTGCCATTAAGTGGTCTTATCTATACTTGTAGCTCCCGAGGCTGGAGAAAATTCAAAGTTGAGAAACATTTCTTTACAGCTTTCTCTCCTCTTTGAGGGTAGGTCAGTGTCTAATTGCCCTTTGTATTCTTGGCGGTTCCTTACTACAGAGCTTGGCTCAGAGTAGGCACTCAACAAGTGAATGAATGGAGCATAGCATACGTGGCAGAGAGCAGATATTCCAGAAGAGAGAATTGAGCTCTTTTACCTATGTTCTCCAGTTGTAACAACTGAGGGGTGTGGGGCAGAGTGAAAGTGAGAAAATATATCAGGTTAAAACAAGATAAACCTGGAGATAATAATGCAGTTCCATGATGCCACTGACTAATAATGTATGTGTTCATGACTAAAGTAAACTAGATCTAATGCTCATGGGATGAAATTCAATGTGCTATATGGAATGTGTGGAAAAAACATGGGCCCTCTTGGGAGGTACTGTCACCTTGGGTTCTCTGAAGCGTTCTTTTTCCATTTGACCCACTCTTCCCTCCTGGTGCATTTTCTTCCAGCCTCTGGAAGGCACTTCTGTTTGCACTGCTTCTTTGGTCATGAGGAGGATAGCTTGGTGACCCATAGAACTCTCCCTGACCCAGAGTCTCTGGACTCCTCAGAGGAGGATAATTGTATTTCGAAGGGAAGTCACAGAAGCAATCTTGGAATGCTAGGATAGAATCAATGAGAACAGCCATCGAGGATGAGACTATGCAGCAAAATCTGGATTTTTGTTATGGGTTTGTGCACCTGCTAGCAACTACTTCACCTGTTCATTGGTATGTTGGCTGGATATTTTTAAATGAGACTTTTATTAGGTGTATTTGGCAAATGATGTATAGAAGCTATTTATTTTCTGCCTCCCATGGACCCTCAGGCTCCCCTCAAATCATCCATGCCTTTTCTATTCCCATTCTTATTTCTTTCCACCTGGTGTCCTGTCAGGCCAATTTTTGATTGCAATGGTTTTTATCTGCAAGGATGTGCCTGGCAGAATTACCTTTCCCAGCACAGCTATGCTTAGAGATAATGACATAAACACTTGGGCAATGGACTGCAGGACCATAGCCATGTGCTTGAGTGTCATGCACAGTCACGGCTCACATACAATTTGTCTGCTGCAGGGCACACCTGGGACAGTTTTCAGCATTAGTTGTCCTGCACAAGTAGCCCTCGCAACTACGTCACCCATATGCGACACACAGACAATGTAACGTAGGTGTTAAGAGCATGGGCTCTAATGTCAGACCGACTCCAAATTCTTGTTCCATCCTTTATTACCCCGGTACCTTGGCAAGTCACTTAACTTCCCAAGTTTCCCTGTTTATATCATGGGAGGAAATAATACTGTCTATACTCCTCAATTGTCGAGGGGATTACATTAGATAATCCAGGTAAAGCACTTGGCATGGTGGCTGGCAAATAAGAAGTGTTCTACAAATGTTAACTCTCATTTTAAAATTCATGGAAGTGTTTTTAGAACTTTTGGGATTTATTTGCTGTTGCTTAGAGTTTGTGTTTATCCATTTGATTTTCTTGGCATAGGTCTCTGGGGAATGGGGCATTTCAGGCAGAGAATTGTGAGAAGTGCAGCAAAACTACTGGAACCTACTTTGAAGCCTGAAATAAACTCCCCAAGCTGGAGGCATAACATTGAGGTTTCAGGCTGCTTACAAGCTAGGAAATGATGGTCTCTGGGCTCTGCCAACATCTCCTGTAGTCTGAGTACTCTGTTCTGCCTACGGCCTCCCCTGGCTGTTCAAGCATCTGCTTAGACTGTATTTGTTTGTCTAACTGCCAGATCCCGGGGCACTCAGATGCTTATGTTCATCTTGAAGCTGTTTTAATATTTACTAGCTTAAGAAAAATCCTTAGAATTTAAATATGAAAACCAACAGTAAAACAAGGGTAATGATCCAAAATCAGCCATGCAAAATTCAGGAGGCATCAAACTTACAACTGTGTGCCCAAACATTTAAAAGTTAAGGTAGCAATAGAAAATTCTACAGAGGGGCGCCTGGGTGGCTCAGTCAGTTAAGCGGCTGACTTCGGCCCGGTCATGATCCCGCGGTCCGTGAGTTCAAGCCCCGCGTCAGGCTCTGTGCTGACAGCTCAGAGCCTGGAGCCTGTTTCAGATTCTGTGTCTCCCTCTCTCTGACTCTCCCCCATTCATGCTCTGTCTCTCTCTGTGTCAAAAATAAATAAACGTTAAAAAAAATTCTACAGAATGAGACAACACTGCCATGGGCAGCAAACTGTAATTTCTTACATATCTGTAGCATAGTTTTATCAGTAATATCAATGCAATGCTTTTAAATTATTTTTAATGTCTGTTTTTGAGGAGAGAGAGAGAGAGAGAGAGAGAGAGAGAGAGAGGAGAGAGAAGCAAAGGAGGGGCAGAGAGGGAGACACAAAATCCGAAGCAGTCTCCAGGCTCCAAGCTGTCAGCACAGAGCCTGATGCATGCTCAAACTTTCATCGCGAGATCATGACCTGAGCGGAAGTCAGGTGCTTAACTGACTGAGACAGGCTCATGACCCAATACAATGCTTTTAAATGTTCACTTTTGTGAAGAATGGCTTAATGTATCATTACTTCATTTCTTAGGAGTGAAGAGCAAGCTCTCTCTTATTTTGGTCATTGTTTTTGAAAAATGTATTAAGAATGGATGTTATAAGACAAATAGATTAATACCTTAGCAATATAAGGCTTCACTTTATTTTTTATTATTTTATTTTAGTTCCAGTGTAGTTAACATACAATGTTAATACTAACATACTAATGTTAATATTAGTTTCAGGTTTATAATATAGTGATTCAATGATTCCATATATTACTCAGTGTTCATCAAGATAAGTGGGTAAAATAGGTGAAAGTTTCACTTTAAATACTCAGTGATTGAAAAGTTTTCCAGATTCAAACAAATTTTCCTGCTCACTCTTGGATTTCTATGGGGCTCTAAAGAATGTTTTGTAGTTCACCAAAAAATATGAAGAAAAAAAGAGAAAAAGAAAACAGCATGAGCCTGGATGGTCCTTAATAGAAAAGGTGAATCTAAGAGGCCCTCAGCCTAGTGTTTGTCTAGTCTGCTCTCAGGAAGTAGGTTAAGCTCAGAGAGAATCCATTTCCAGCATCAATCTGGTAATGTCTATGCTGTTCTCCAGTGGCTTCTACACAACACTTAGGAAGACCTGTTTAGAATCATGTTACTATAGTTCCATTTACAAGAAGGTGAGCTTGGTATTCACTATCACTTTAACTCTAAATCTTGACCTACAGGCCACCTAGAAACTTCAGAGAAGCAGTATGTTTTAAACATCACCCAGTCCAAACTTCTGTATTTTATGGACAGGGAAATGCAGAAGGGAGAGAGAGGGAGGAGTGATTTGTTCAAGGTCACATAGCTAGTCCACAGAGGGGTCTGGGCTAGAATCCAGGTGCCCTAACTCCCCATTCAGTGTTTTCTAAAGTACCCCCAAAAGTGAAGTCCGGTAGCTGTGCCAGTCCAGATTTCTGCTTAGATCTAAGCAAACAAAGCAGGTTTTAGTGGTTTTGAGTAGATATAGTCAGTACTGAACACATTTCAGTGTGGAAATGAAGTCTACTGTATTTTAATAAAGCTGCCACTTTTGTTTTTGCACTAAGGATATGCCTCTGGAACCCTCTCAAGGAGTTTAAATTGTCTGCAATTGTCAGTAATTGTGTATATTCATAAATAGGCAGTACAATTCAATAGAGGAGTTAAATATGTGATTAAGAGATATCTTGAAATCAATGGGAAATTAGCTTAGCATAAAGAAAAGGTTTTTGTTGTTGCTGTTGTTGAGAGAGGCGTGTTTCCTTAAGTCTTTTGATGCTTTATTAATTGCAATAAGGATGGTTAAAAATGATATTTTCCTCTTAGGAATGGCATAGTCTTATAAAATTTCAGCTTTATCAACATTCAGTGAGTTTAAGAATATTAATACAATATTGAGATCCATATTTTCTTCTCCTTATAACCTTGATATGAACTCCAAATCCAGTAAATGTCTATCTCACTATGATTTTACTAGAGCATGACCCTAGAAAAATCTCAAAAGCAATATGCCTTGTGAAAAAAAGGGAAAGCAAATAGAGAGTAAATCGGCCCTTAGGAAATGAGACATTTCTTACGCCAGACATAGGAGAGCAGTTGTTCTCAAACTTTAGCTCAGGGCTTGTGAAAAAGATTGCTGAGCCCCCCTCCCAGAGTTTCTGATCGGAGTTCCCAGGACCACACTATGAGAATCACTAATATAAATAATCTAAAAAGAAAAAAAAGTATCTCCCCATCCCAGGATCCCTAGAAAATCACACTGTGCTGAGGGAGCTGATTGAAGTATATGGCCTGGAGTCAAAGGAATAGAGTCCCAGTGTGTGGTGAACTCAGGCCCATGACCTAGACCACAAACTCAAGCAATGGGTTATGAGCAGGGGACCACACTTTGAGAATGACTGGTATAGAGACTACAGGGGCCAAGAGCTCCTCAGGGAGCTCTTAGACTAGCAAAGACATGGGTAAGGACACCACATTATAATACAATGTGATAAGGTGATATGTTGTCTATAGACTTTAGATATGGACAATATTATAAAGATAGCCTGAAAAAATAATAGCTAATGTTTTGAGTGCTTTTAAAATATTACGGTATATGTCCTCTAAACTGTGTTTAGTATTTTATATAGATAAACTCATTCACTTCTCACAAAAATCCTGAGGAAGGCAGTATTATTTTTTCCATTATAAAGAAACAGACCCAGAGAGGTTAAATAACTTGTTCAAGGCCATACAGATAGTAAGGAGCAAGGAAGGTTTATAAATCAAGCCCCGTCCTGTGGTCTTAGCCACTGTACTACATTCTTAAAAGAGTGTTATCAATTCTTTTGGGTTGAGGGAGAGCAAGACAGAAAGAGAAAGAGAAAGATCAAGGGAAAGAAAGAGATGATCAGGGAAAAATTTCTAAAAATGACATTTTAGGTACTGATGAAAAATAAAAAAAATAGGAATTATTTGTGTTAGGAGAAGGGATATACAGGCCATGATATAGGCTATGATCACTGGGCAAGTGCTCCCTGTTTGGGTTTAGCATGTGGAGAAGATAAGGGTGAGATAATGGGAGAAAATAAAGACATTTTTTTAAAGGTTTAGTACAACCTGACAAGGAAAGTGGTTCCTTGGTGCCAAAGAGAACAGCACAAAAATACCTAAGACAAGGTCAAGGCACTACTGAGATGGAAGGCAGTAACAGATTCAAGCAATCACCTGCATAATTTCTGGAGTCAGACAGTTAAATTTCATTTTTGCCACTTACAAGCTATGAGAACTTAGCCAATTTCCCCAACCTTTGTGGGTATTCGTTCTTCATCTGTGATCAGGTACTGGTCACAGCACCTTTTTCAGACAGTTGCAATGATGCTTAAGTGAGGCAATACACATAAAGTAATTTCCATGGTGCCTGGCATACAGTAAGTAATTAATAAATTATAGTTGTTATAATTTTATAAAATAGTAATTCCTAACTTACTGTAATGTAGTGGTTTGCAAAATGTGGTTACCCATGCCAGCGGCATAAGAATCATCTGGGAACTTGTTAGAAATGCACGGTCTCAAACCCCATCCCAGACCTGCTGAATCAGAAACTTGGGAGGTGAGAGCCAGCGCTGTTTTAACAAGCCCCTCTAGGTGATTCTGATGTACACAAAAGTTTGAGAACCACTATTTTAAGCATTTCACATGAATGGACTTCATTTATTTCACATAACAAACTGATGAGGTAGATACTATTATAATCTCTATTTTATAGATGAAGAAACTGAAGCACAGAAAAGTAAAGTAACTATGTAAGTTTATACACCTAGTAACGAATGGAAATAGGATTTTGAACCCATTTTAAAATTTTCAAAATTTCAAAAATTTCTTAAGACCAGCTATCTCTGTCTCTTTTCACTTCCCTTTTCTTATACCATAGTGTATACCCATCTATCTTCATGCCTTTAGTGTCCTACACCAAAAAGAAATCATTACCTATTGCTTTATCTATGCCTTTTGGACCCATTGCTCTTGAACATCCATAATGCTTTGCATTAGGCTGGTCAGAGATGAAAGAGCAGGTATTGCACAGGCCATATCATTTGAATGATTCTCTGTGTATTGCTTGCTGAGGTGGAGAGGTCTGATATAGAAAACATCATTGTCAGCAGTGTCAACTCAGATTACAAAGGACAGTGACTGGGTAAAGATTAGACAAATGTTTTTTTGACCTGCTCTAACAATTTAAATATCTTTCATTTTGTTTTGCAAGTTAAAAAAATTGAATTTCATGACTTGACCATACCATCACTGGATAGAAAGTACAGTCCCAAGTGACCTTATATTATTAGAATTTTATTAATATGCTCTTAATCAACAGATATATTAAGGTCTGAATAGCGTGAACCCTCTGCAGCCTGAAATGGTCATGGTGCCTGTTTCCTTTCCTTGGTAAATATCCTAACCTTGTTTATTTCTTAGCTACTTTGATTGATTCTTTTCATGGCTGGCCAATATGTCATTAAAAAACTGAGAACAAACACTTTGAGCCAGATCTGAGAATTCTGATAATTTTGACCCTACTAAAAGTGAAGTTTTCCTTATGAATTATAGCTGATGCTCCACTAACTTTGGAGTTTACATTTTCAGATGGCAACCATGCCTGATCTGTATACATAGAGACAAGAGAAAACCTAATGATCTTTAAAGAGTGGATATTTGGTCAAAGTTTCTTGTTGATTATGATCTTTATGGAGAAAAATTTAAAATACATAATTGTGTAGAAAGATATCTGATGTTGTTATAGAAGGCAAAAGAACTATAAAGGAAGATAGGGATTATAATTATATATATATATTATATAATTATATATATATATATAATTATATATATAAATATATATTTATATATATTTAAATATAATTATATATATAATATATATATATATATATATAAATATATATATATATATATATATATTATATATATATATAAAAACACTTCCAAAACTAAGGCAGTCAGAAAAAAGACAAATACCATATAATTTCACTCATATGTGGAATCTAAGAACCAAAACAAATGAGCAATGGAAAAAGAGAGAGAGAGAGGCGAACCAAGAAACAGATTCTTAACTATAGAGAACAAACTCCATGGTTACCAGAGGGGAGGCTAGTGGGGTGAATGGGTTAAATAGGTGATGGGGATTAAGGAGTATATTTGTTGGGATGAGCATTGGGTATGGGTATGGAAGTGTTGAATCACTAAATTGTACACCTGAAACTAATATTACACTGTATGTTAACTAACTGGAATTTAAATAAAAACTTTAAAAAATTAAAAAAAAAACAGCTCGAGTCACATTATATTCTAAAGTTTCTAGAATTCTAAAATTCTAATGTTAAATAAGTATTTAAAAACATTCCATAAGCTCCTTCATGACAGATTTTCAGAAAGAGTTGTGATAGTCATTATTTATCATAAATAATTTTTTAATTAAGATGAAATTCATGTAACATAAAATTAATTATTTCAAAATTAACAATTCAGTGGCATTTAGTACATTCCAGTGTTGTGCAACCACAACCTCTATCTAGTTTGAAAATATTTTCACCATCTCAAAAAGAAACCCTATACCCATTAAACCATTATTCCACATTCCCCCATATTCCAGCTCTGGGCAACAACCAATTGCTTTTTATCTTTTTTGGATTTACTTGTTCTGGATATTTCATATAATTGGAATAATACAATATGTGTCCTTTTCTGTTTGGCTTCTTTCATTTAGCAAGTTTTCAAGGTTCATCTACATTGTAACATTAGTCAGTATTTCATTTCTTTTTATGGCTAAATAATATTCCATTATTTTTATATGTCATTTATATGTCCATTATTATTTTTTATGATGGGTGCTTCTATGAATGTGTATATACATGTATTTGAGTACTTGTTTTCAATTCTTTGGAGTGTAAACCTAATAGTGCAATTGCTAGGTGATGTAATTCTGTGTTTAACTTTTTGAGGAACCACAGTCGCTGAACAATTTTACATTCTTATCAGTAATGTATGAGGTTTTCAATTTATCCATATCCTCATTAACACTGATTATTTTCCATTTTTGTTTTTGTTATTAGATTCTAACCATCTTAGTGGGTGTGAGCTTCTATCTCATTGTGGTTTTGATTTTGATTTCCTAATGACTAATGACATTGAGCATATTTTCATATTTATGTTGGCCATTTGTATAGCCGTTTGGGACAAATATCTATTTTTTAATTAAGTTTTAATTTTAATTCCAGTAGAGTTAACATACAGTGTTATATTAATTTCAGGTGTACAATTTAGTGATTCAACAACTCTACATTACTCAGGACTCATCATAATAAATGTACTGTTTAATTCCCATCACCTATTTCACCCATCCCTCTCCACCTCCCCTCTGGTAATCATCAGTTTGTTATCAATAGTTAAGAGTATGTTTGATAGTTTGTCTCTCTCTCTCTCTTTTTTTTTTTTCCTTTGCTAGTTTGTATTGTTTCTTAAATTCCATGCAAGAATGAAATCATATGGTATCAGTCTTCTCTGACTGACTTATTTCACTTAACATTATACTCCAGAGCTTCATCCATGTTGGAAGTGGCAAGATTTCACTCCTTTCTATGGTGGAATACTATTACATTGTATATATATACACCACTTATTCTTTCTCTATTCACCTATTGATAGACACTTGGGCTGCTTCCATAATTTGGCTATGGTAAATAATGTTGCTATAAACATCAGGGTGCATGTATCCCTTTGAATTAGTGTTTTTGCATTTTGGGGGTAAGTGCTCAGTAGTAAAATTGTTGGATCATAGGGTAGTTCTATTTTTAACTTTTTGAGGATACTCCCTACTCTTTTCCAGAGTGGAAGGACGAGTTTGCATTCCCACCAGCAGTGCAGGAGGGTTCCTATTCCTTCACATCCCACCAACATTTGTTGTTTCTTGTGTTTTTGATTGTAGCCATTATGATAGGTGTGAGGAGATATCTCATTGTAATTTTGATTTGCGTTTCCCTGATAATGAATGATGTTGAGCACCTTTTCATGTGTCTGTTGGCCATCTGGATGTCTTCTTTGGAGAAATGTCTTTTCATGTCTTCTTCTCATTTTACATCGGATTATTTGGGGGGAGGGGGGGTTGGTGTTGAGTTGTATGAGTTCTTTATGTATTTTGAATACTAACCCTGTATCTGATGTGTCATTTGCAAATATCTTCTCCCATTCCAAAGGTTGCTTTTTGGTTTGTTAATTGTTTCCTTCACTATCAGAAGCTTTTCATTTTGATGAAATCCCAATAGTTTATTTTTGCTTAAGTTTCCCTTTCCTCAGGAGACATATCCAGAAAAAAGTTACTACAGCCGATGTCAAAGGGGTTACTGCTTGTGTTCTCTTGTAGGACTTTTATGGTTTTATTTTTTTTATTTTTATTTTTTTTTCAATATATGAAATTTATTGTCAAATTGGTTTCCATACAACATCCAGTGCTCATCCCAAAAGGTGCCCTCCTCAATACCCATCACCCACCCTCCCCTCCCTCCCACCCCCCATCAACCCTCAGTTTGTTCTCAGTTTTTAACAGTCTCCTATGCTTTGGCTCTCTCCCACTCTAACCTCTTTTTTTTTTTTTTCATGGTTTTAGATGTCACATTTAGGCCTTTCATCCATTTTGAATTTATTTTTGTGTATGGTATAAGCAAGTGGCCTAGTTTCTTTCTTTACATGTACTGTACAATTTTCCCAACACCATTTGTTGGAGACTATCTTTTTCCGATCGGATAGTCTTTCCCCCTTTGTCAAAGTTTAATTGAACATATAATTGTAGGTTTATTTCTGGGTTTTCTGCTCTTTTCCCTTGATCTATGTGTCTATTTTCATGCTAATGGCATACTGTTTTGATTAGTACAGCTTTGTAATATAATTTGAAGTCTGGCAATGTGATACCTCCAGTTTTATTTCTTTTTTCTCAAGATTGCTTTGGTTATTCAGAGCTTTTTGTGATTCCGTATGAATTTTAGAATTGTTTGTTCTAGTTCTGTAAAAAATACTGTTGGTGTTTTGATAGGGATTACATTAAACATGTAGATTGCTTTGGGTAGTATAGACATTTTAACATTTGTTCTTCCAACACATGAGCATGGAATGTCTTTCCATTTCTTTGTGTTGTCTTGAATTTCTTTCAACAATGTTTTATCATTTTCAGAGTATAGGTCTTTCACCTCTTTGTTTAAGTTTATTCCTAGATATTTTTGGAGAAATGTTTATCAAAATCCTTTGCCCACTTTAAAATGTGTGTTGTCTTTTTTGTTTTTGAGTTTTAAGAGCTCTTTATATATTCTGGATCCTGGACTCATCGATATATGATTTGAAAATATTTTTCCCATTACATAGATTGTCTTTTGGCATAATTTTATTCTCTTTTCAATCATATTGTAGGGCTACATTTCTTGATTATTTCTTGATGTGAGAATTGATAAGCATCACTGCCTGGTAGAAGCTCTAGGGGCTAGTCTGCTATTTGACCTAGGTAATCCCAAGTGAATTCTGCAGCAATAAGTAACACTCTAGAGTATGGATTCTCTGTCAGCTTGAGTCCTGGAATGAGGACAACATGAAGCAGAGTCTATCAGTCGACCCAAGATGAATATGTATCATTAGCAAAAAACAAACTTTTGTTGTTTTAATTCATGAAGCTTTGTTTTTTTGTTGCTCTTGTTGTTTTTGTTGTTACTGAAGCATACCAACATTTCCTGACTAATTGGAAGGATAAAATAAATTATTGACTTATCATAGGTAGTAGTTGTTACACTGCAAATGCTCCCTACAAATGAAAGCATGGGGAGGGAAAGAAGTAGATTGTAGAAGTAGATTTAGCACAATCAACAAAGCTGTGCATAACGTCACCCTTGCTTACCTCTTAAGCCTAATGTCATGTTAGTCATACTATTCTTGAATTACTTTTGGTAAATACATTTTCTAAAAAAATCACCCATTTCTTCTAAAATTCCACTTCCTCTCCCCAACAATTGTTTCTGCCACACACACTTTTGCACTTTTTTTGGGGGGGGGATGTTTTTCACCACTACTCTCACCAACTCTCCACCTCTCTCCCTACTGATTTAACATCAACCCACTGTATAAATATTAGTGTAATTTTTCAGGGAGATGTTGTTTGATTCATAATTCTGGTTTCAACATTTTAATCTGTACTCTAAGAACATAAATTACTTTACCTAGCCTATCACTTATAGGATCACTGTATTACAATGCATCTGATCACTTATATGTGTTGTCCCAGTGGAACAAAAGCTTACTGAGGGCATAGACATTGCTTGTATTATTGAATGCTGTACTTGTAGTGCCTTGAGTGGTGTCTGGCACATGGTAGGAAGAAATAATAATTGCATTCATCTTTTAGTTCTATGTATTTTGCAAATGAGTCAGGAACGAAAGTATAGCTAGGGCTTCATTTCAGTCATATAGTTGACATTATGCTAGTTTTACTACCTTTCATGAGCCAAACTTATATACTGGAATCACAATTGACCTTCAGTTGTAAGCATTTTTGGATTTATTAAAAGGCTGAATCTTTCTGAGCAATTGGACTTTGAGCTTTCTGATAGTGACAGGCTGTAATTTTTTTAAAATGTCTTTTGCAAAAAATAGAATGCAGGGTTTCCTTGTTAGTCTGGGGAAGCTCAAGTATGCTTACGTTCCTGAGCCTTTTATGAATATGGCTATGTCTACAGATCAAGGATACAGTCTACCATAATAGTCCTTATGTGTGCTTTTAACAGCAAATACACCATTCTAGTTTCAATTATTTTGGGTCTATCACTATTTCACTTACACTGTTTCAGAACAGAAAACTATAAGAAGTAGAACGTGTTTTGAATTTCTCCCTCCTTAAAACAGGTTAAAAAATTAACCAAAACATTCAATCTTGTTTGATTACCCATCTAGACTATGTTATTTTTCACATTCACAAGCACTTATTGAACAACCTAGCACTTACTCCTCTTCTGGCTAAAAGTAGTATAAAATTCGGTCCCTGACCAGTAAGCTCACCATTTGGAAAAAGAAATCAGGTACAACTTTCTAAGTAAATACTTTCATACCGTACATCCCCTTAAGACACTTAGCCATCAATATAGATCGACCAATCTGCTTTATACTATAGTTCAGTAATATGATTGATGGCTACACATGTATACTCAAAGGATGTTAAGTTTGTTTAAGGGCAACAGATATAGAAGTCCATCTATTCAGACTACTGCATAAAACAGAAGATGAAACAGCATGAACCTAGATGGATATATAGAGACTTAGTTCTCCCAGTTTTCTACAATGACTTACAACTGCTGATGACAGCATGGTATGAGGACTCAAGTGTGAGCTGGTCATCTTTGTCAATTTCATGACTGTTTCTTTGCATTCCTGTTTCACTCACTTACTCTCCCTCACAATATTTATGAAGACTGGTTACTTGCCTGGTACTCACCAAGTACAAGGAAAAGGGGAAAAAGAACCCTGCTATATTTCTATTGTTTACGGTGAGTGTAGGTAATCTCAAGTAAATATCCTGGGTATAGCAACCTTCATCAAGACAAAGTCTAAAGACAGGGTGTCTGTTGTTCAAGTCAAAGGATAGCATTTTTTTCCTATAAAGTGACACATAGTAAATATTTTTAGCTTTATAGGCCCTACATAAATAAATATGCTTGTGCTCAAATAAAACTTTACTTACAAAAGGAGGTGATGGGCTAGATTTGGTCCATTGGCCATAGTTTGCTGAGCTCCTGGTCTTAGTCAGGGAAGCATCATTGAATTGTGCCACACAGCCTGTGAGTACACACAGTACCATTTTCCCTCTACCCTAGGATATGTTCTGGGAAAAACTATTTTTAAAACTGGAGTTATGTTAATCTTACCTCCACCACAAAATCATTTAATCTACAAAATCTATATAGACCCCAACATCTCTAATACAGTTTGCATGGGTCAGAAAATTATGTTTAAGATGAGAACTCAGTTAACTAATATTTGACAAGGGGGCCAAGAATACTTAATGTTGAAAAATCAATCTCATCAATAGATTGTGCTGGGAAAAATAAGATATTAATATGTAAAAGAAAAAAAAAACCCTACCTTATACCACTCATAAAAATTAACTCTAAATGGATTAAAGACTTAAGAGTAGAAGGGGGAAAAAGTTATAGAGAGGGAGGTAGGCAAGCCATGAGAGATTCCTAAGGACTGAGAACAAACTGAGGGTTGATGGGAGGTGTGGGAGAGGGGAAAGTGGGTGATGGGCATGGAGGAGGGCACTTGTTGGTATGAGCACTGGATGTTGTATGGAAACCAATCTGACAATAAATTATATTTTTTTAAAAAAGAGTAGAAACCATAAAAGTCCTAGAATAAAAAAAAGAAATCAGCTCATCAAAATGGGACTTGGCAATGATTTTTTTAATATGACACTTAAAGCACAAGCAACAAAATAAAAAATAGCAAGTGAGACTATAACAAAAAAGCTTCTGCACAGAAAAAGAAATGATCAACAAAATAAAAAGACAATGTACAGAATGTGAAAAAAAACATATATCTGATAAGGAGTTCATATCCAATATATATAAAGAACTCATACAATTCAATAGTAAACAATAAATAAATAAATAATTTAATTTTAAAATGGGCAAAGGGCATGAATAGGCATTATTACAAAGAAGATATATGAATAACCAACAGGTACATGAAAACGTGGTCAACATTATTAACCATTAGGGAAATGCAAATCAAAACTACAATGAGAATCACTTCATGCCTGTTAGAATAGTAATCATCAAAAGGACAAGAAGCAACAAGTGTTCGCAAGGATATAGAGGAAAGGGAACACTTGTGTGCTATTGATGGAAGTGTAAATTGGTACAGCCACTATGGAAAACAGTATGGATATTTGTCAAAAAATTAAAAATAGAGGTACTATAGGATCCAGCAAATCCACCTGGGGAAATATATCCAAAGGGAATGAAAATACTATGTTAAAGAGATATCAGCACCCCCCATGTTTATACCAGCATTATTTATAATAGTCAAGACATGAAAACAACCTAAGTGTTTACCAATGGATTAATGGATAAAGAAATTGTGGTACATATACACAATGTGATATTATTCATACTTAAAAAAGAAGGAAATCCTGTTATATGTGACAATATGGATGGAACTTGAGGACATCATGTTTAGTGAAATAAATCAGACAGAAAAGGATAAATGCTGTATGACCTCACTTATATGTGGAATCTGAAAAAAAGAAGAAAAAAACAAACTTATAGAAAAAGAGATCAGACTTATGATTACCAGAATTGAGGTAGTGAGGTTTAGAGGAATCAATGAAGGTGGTCAAAAGGTACAAACTTCCAGTTATAAGACAAAAACAAGCCCTGGCATTGTAATGTACACTGTGATGACTATAGTTAACACTGCTATATGTTCTATATGAAAGTTGTTAAGAGTAATCCTGTGTCCTCACACAAGGAAAAAAAATTTCTTTTTCAAAATTTTATATCTGTATGAGACAGTGGATGTTAACTAAATTTGTGGTAATCATTTCACAATATATGTAAGTCAAATCATTATGTTGCATATCTTAAACTTATACAGTGCTAGATATCAATTATATCTCAATAAATCTGGGGGAAGAGATGAGAGCTGAAGGAAAAGCAAAAGTTATGTAAACAGGGAGGCAAAGAGTATTTCAGGCAGAGGAAAGTGTGCAAAGATCAGGATTTGAGAAAGAAGGTAGTAGCATTCATAGTAGATACTGTTAATTACCTCCTCAGCATCCACTTATCCCTTTCTTATTCTGATTGTAGCTTCAATTTTGCCAGATATTCAATCTTGTCTCTGGATGTTCAGGAGAATCTATTTTGTTTCAGCTAACCAGTGTGTGGCATCCCTTTGTTGATTGATATTTGTCTAGCAGTTGGTACCTAACCTAAATTAGCCCAATAAAACTTAAAGAAAAAGACCTAGTCTATACTTCAAGGAGATGTTTTCTTTTATTTATTTATTTATTTACTTACTTACTTACTTATAAGATTTTATTTATTTATTTTTTTAAATATTTTTTTTAAGTTTTTTAAATTTATTTTTGGGACAGAGAGAGACAGAGCATGAATGGGGGAGGGTCAGAGAGAGAAGGAGACACAGAATCTGAAACAGGCTCCAGGCTCTGAGCTGTCAGCACAGAGCCCGACGCGGGGCTCGAACTCACGGACCGCGAGATCATGACCTGAGCCGAAGTCGGCCGCTCAACCGACTGAGCCACCCAGGCGCCCCTAAATATATGAAATTTATTGTCAATTTGGTTGCCATACAACACCCAGTGCTCATGCCAAAAGATTCCCTCTTCAATACCCATCACCCACCCTCCCCTCCCTCCCACCCCCCATCAGCCCTCAGTCTGTTCTCAGTTTTTAAGAGTCTCTTATACTTTGGCTCTTTCCCATTCTAACCTCTTTTTTTTTTCCCTTCCCCTCCCCGATGGGTTCTTGTTAAGTTTCTCAGGATCCACATAAGAGTGAAAACATATGGTATCTGTCTTTCTCTGTATGGCTTATTTCACTTAGCATCACACTCTCCAGTTCCATCCACGTTGCTACAAAGGGCCATATTTCATTCTTTCTCATTGCCACGTAGTACTCCATTGTGTATATAAACCACAATTTTTTTATCCATTCATCAGTTGATGGACATTTAGGCTCTTTCCATAATTTGGCTATTGTTGAGAGTGCTGCTATAAACATTGGGGTACCAGTGCCCCTATGCATCAGTACTCCTGTATCCCTTGGGTAAATTCCTAGCAGTGCTATTGCTGGGTCATAGGGTAGGTCTATTTTTAATTTTCTGAGGAACCTCCACAGTGTTTTCCAGAGTGGCTGCACGAGTTTGCATTCCCACCAACAGTGCAAGAGGGTTCCCATTTCTCCACATCCTCTCCAGCATCTATAGTCTCCTGATTTCTTCATTTTGGCCACTCTGACTGGCGTGAGGTGATATCTGAGTGTGGTTTTGATTTGTATTTCCCTGATGAGGAGCAACATTGAGCATCTTTTCATGTGCCTGTTGGCCATCCGGATGTCTTCTTTAGAGAAGTGTCTATTCATGTTTTCTGCCCATTTCTTCACTGGGTTATTTGTTTTTCGGGTGTGGAGTTTGGTGAGCTCTTTATAGATTTTGGATACTACCCTTTGTCCGATATGTCATTTGCAAATATCTTTTCCCATTTCGTTGGTTGCCTTTTAGTTTTCTTGGTTGTTTCCTTTGTTGTGCAGAAGGTTTTATCTTCATGAGGTCCCAATAGTTCCTTTTTGCTTTTAATTCCCTTGCCTTTGGGGATGTGTCCAGTAAGAGATTGCTACGGCTGAGGTCAGAGAGGGCTTTTCCTGCTTTCTCCTCTAGGGTTTTGATGGTTTCCTGTCTCACATTCAGGTCCTTTATCCATTTCAAGTTTATTTTTGTGAATGGTGTGAGAAAGTGGTCTAGTTTCAACCTTCTACATGTTGCTGTCCAGTTCTCCCAGCACCATTTGTTAAAGAGACTGTCTTTTTTCCACTGGATATTCTCTCCTGCTTTGTCAAGGATTAGTTGGCCATACATTTGTGGGTCCAATTCTGGAGTCTCTATTCTATTGCATTGGTCTGTGTGTCTGTTTTTGTGCCAATACCATGCTGTCTTGATGATGACAGCTTTGTAGTAGAGGCTAAAGTCTGGGATTGGGATGCCTCCTGCTTTGGTCTTCTTCTTCAAAATTACTTTGGCTATTCGGGGCCTTTTGTGGTTCCATATGAATTTTAGGATGCCTCGTTCTAGTTTCGAGAAGAATGCTGGTGCCATTTTGATTGAGATTGCATTGAATGTGTAGATAGCTTTGGGTAGTATTGACATTTTGACAATATTTATTCTTCCAATCCATGAGCACAGAATGTCTTTCCATTTCTTTATATCTTCTTCAATTTCCTTCATAAGCTTTCTATAGTTTTCAGCATACAGATCTTTTACATCTTTGGTTAGATTTATTCCTAGGTATTTTATGCTTCTTGGTGCAATTGTGAATGGGGTCAGTTTCTTTATTTGTCTTTCTGTGGCTTCATTATTAGTGTATAAGAATGCAACTGATTTCTGTACATTGATTTTGTATCCTGCAACTTTGCAAAATTCATGTATCAGTTCTAGCAGACTTCTGGTGGAGTCTATCGGATTTTCCATGTATAAAATCATGTCATCGGCAAAAAGCGAAAGCTTGACTTCATCTTTGCCAATTTTGATGCCTTTGATTTCCTTTTGTTGTCTGATTGCTGATGCTAGCACTTCCAACACTATGTTAAACAAGAGTGGTGAGAGGACATCCATGTCGTGTTCCTGACCTCAGGGGGAAAGCTCTTAGTTTTTCCGCATTGAGGATGATATTAGCTCTGGGCTTTTCATAAATGGCTTTTATGATGTTTAAGTATGTGCCTTCTATCCTGACTTTCTTGAGGGTTTTTGTTAAGAAAGGATGCTGAAATTTGTCAAGTGTTTTCTCTGCATCGATTGACAGGTCATATGGTTCTTTTGTTTTCTTAATGTGATGTATCAGGGTGGTTGATTTGAGAATGTTGAACCACCTGCATCCCAGGAATGAATCCCACTTGATCATGGTGAATAATTCTTTTATATGCTGTTGAATTCGATTTGCTAGTATCTTATTGAGAATTTTTGCATCCATATTCATCAGGGATATTGGCCTGTAGTTCTCTTTTTTACTCGGTCTCTGTCTGGTTTAAGAATCAAAGGAATGCTGGCTTCATCGAAAGAGTTTGGAAGTTTTCCTTCCCTTTCTATTTCTTGGAATAGCTGGAGAAGGATAGGTATTATTTCTGCTTTAAATGTCTGGTAGAATTCCCCTGGGAAGCTATCTGGTCCTGGGCTCTTATTTGTTGGGGGATTTTTGATAACTGTTTCCATTTCTTCGCTGGTTATGGGTCTGTTCAAGCTTTCTATTTCTTCCTGTTTGAGTTTTGGGAGTGTGTGGGTGTTTAGGAATTTGTCCATTTCTTCCAGGTTGTCCAGTTTGTTGGCATGTAATTTTTCATAGTATTCCCTGAGAATTGCTTGTATTTCTGAGTGATTGGATGTGATCATTCCATTTTCATTCATGATTTTATCTATTTGGGTCATCTCCCTTTTCTTTTTGAGAAGCCTGGCTAGAGGTTTATCAATTTTGTTTAGTTTTTCAAAAAAAAACAACTCTTGGTTTCATTGATCTGCTCTACATTTTTTTAAGTTTCTTTATTGTTTATTTCTGCTCTGATCTTTCTTATTTCTCTTCTTCTGCTGGGTTTGGGCTTTCTTTGCTGTTCTGCTTCTATTTCCTTTAGGTATGTTGTTAGATTTTGTATTTGGGATTTTTCTTGTTTCTTGAGATAGGCCTGGATTGTAATGTATTTTCCTCTCAAGACTGCCTTCCCTGCATCCCAAAACGTTTGGATTGTTGTATTTTTATTTTCATTTATTTCCATATATTTCTTAATTTCTTCTCTAATTGCCTGGTTGACCCATTCATTCTTTTTTAGGGTGTTCTTTAACCTGTATACTTGACATAAAATGTTGTATTATTTTCAGGTACAATATCGTGATTAAACAGTTCTATACATTACTCAGTGCTCATCATGATAAGTTTCCCCTTTAATCCCCATCACGTATTTCACCCACCTCCCCTCTGGTAACCATCAGATTTTTCTTCTGTAGTCAAGTCTGTTTCTTGGTTTTTCTCTTTGTCTCTCTCTTTTCTCATTTGTTTTGTTTCTGAAACTGCACACATGAGTGAAATTATATTGTATTGGTCTTCCTCTGACTTATTTCACTTAGCATTATACTCTCTTGCTCCATCCATACTGTTGCAAAGAGCAAGATTTCATTCCTTTTCATGTCTGAATAGCATTCCATTGCATATATATGTACCCATTCTTTATCCATTCACTTATTGGTGGACACTTGGGCTACTTCCATAATTTGGCTATTGTAAATAAATGCTGACATAAACATTGGGGTGCACATTTTCCTTTGAGTTAGTTTTTTTATAGTTTTTTGAAAATACCTAGTAGAGTGATTACTGGGTTGTTCTAATTAAACTTTTTGAGGACCCTCTATATTCTTTTCCATAGTGGCTGCACCAGTTTGCATTCCCACCGAAAGTACAGGAGGGTTTCTTTTTCTCCACATCCTCAGCAACACTTGTTCTTTCTTGTGTTTTGATTTTAGCCATTCTGACAGGTGTGAGGTGATATCTCATTGTGGTTTTGATTTGCATTTCCCTAATGATGAGTGATCTTGAGTATCTTTTCATGTGTCTGTTGGCCATCTGGATGACTTTTTTTGGAGATATGTCTATTCATGTCTTCTGTCCATTTTTAATTGGATTATTTATGTGTTGGGTGTTGAATTGTAGGAGTTCTTCATATATTTCAGATACCAACCCCTTACCAGAATTATCATTTGTTAATATTTTCTCCCATTTAGGAGGTTGCCTTTTAGTTTTGTTGATTGTTTCCTTGACTATGCAGAAGCTTTTTATTTTTATGCAATCCCAAAAGTTTATTTTTTGTTTTTATTTCTCTTCGGCAGGAGACATATTTAGAAATATGTTGCTATGGCCACTGTCAGATATATTACTGCCTGTGCTCTCTTCTAGGATTTTTAAAGTTTCAGGTCTCACATTTAATTCTTTAATCGATTTTGAATTTTGTTATGTGTATGATGTAAGAAAGTGGTACAGTTACTTTCTTTGGATGTTTCTGGCCAGTTCCCCCAACACCATTTTTTGAACATACTGTCTTTTTCCCATTTGATATTCTTTCCTACTTTGTCAAAAATCAATTGACCATATAATTATGGGTTTATTTCTGGGTTTTCTGTTCTGTTCCATTGACCTGTGTGTCTGTTTTTGTGCCAGTATCACCTTGTTTTGATCACTACAGCTTTGTAATATAACTTAAAGTCTGGAATTGTCATGCCTCCAACTTTGCTTTTCTTTTTCAAGATTGTTTTGGTTATTCAGAGTCTTTTGTGGTTCCATACAAACGTTAAGATTGTGTGTTCTATTTCTGTAAAAAAATTCTGTTGGTATTCTGATAAAGATTGCCCTAAATTTGTAGATTGCTTTGGATAATATGGACATTTAACTATATTAGTTCTATCAAACTACAAGCATGGAATGTCTTTTGATTTCTTCATGTTGCCTTGAATTTCTTTCATCGATGTGTTATAGTTTTCAGGGTACAGGTTTTTCATCTCTTTGGTTAGTTTTATTTCTAAGTATTTTATTATTTTTGGTGCAGTTTTCAATCAGATTATCTTCTTATTCACTCTTTGTGCTGCTTCATTATTAGTGTTTAGGAATGCAGCTAATTTCTGTATATTGATTTTATAACCTAAGACATGGCTGAATTCATTTATCAGTTCTAGTAGTTTTTTGGTGGAGTCTTTACAGTTTTCCCTGTAGGGTATCATGTCATCTGCAAATAGTGACAGTTTTACTTCTTCCTTACCAATTTGGATTCCTTTTATTTATTTTTGTTGTATCATTGCTGTGGCTAAGACTTGCAGTACTCTGTTAAATAAAGTGACAAGAGTGGACATCTTTGTCTTGTTCCTAACCTTAGGGGAAAATCCGTTTTTCCCCATTAAGGATGACGTTTGCTGTGGATGTTTCATATAAGGACTTTATCATGTTCCCTGTAGACCTACTTTGTTGAAGGTTTTTATCATGTATGGATGTTGCACTTCATCAAATGCTTTTTCTGCATCTATTGAAAAAATCATATGGTTTTTGTCTTTTGTCTTATTGATGTGATATATCACACTTATTGTTTTACAAATATTGAATCACTCTGCATCCTGGCAGTAAATTCCAGTTGGTTGTGGTGAATGATTTTTTAAATGTATTGTCGGATTTGATTTGCTACTATTTTTTTTGAGGATTTTTGGACCTATGTTTATCAGGACATTGGCTTGTTTTTCTCTTTTTTAGTGGACTCTTTGTCTGGTTTCATAATCAGAGTAATACTGGCCTCATAGAATAAATTTGGAAGTTTTCCTCCCTCTTCTATTTTTTGGAATAGTTTGAGAAGAATAGGTATTAACTCTTCTTTAAATAATTGGCAGAATTCACCTGTGAAGCCATGTCTTGGACTTTTGTTTATTGGGAGACTTTAGATTACTGCTTCAATTTCATTACTGTAATCAGTCTGTTCAATTTTCTATTACTTCCTGCTTCAGTTTTTGTATGTTATATTTTTCTAGGAATGTATCCACTTCTAAGAAGTCCTTCTTGAAGATTTCTTGAACTGGAATTATTGAATCAAAGCCTATAAATTTTTTTAAGTTTATTTATTTATCTTTGAGAGAGGGAAGGAGGGAGAGAGAGAGAGAGAGAGAGAGAGAGAGAATCCCAAGCAGGCTACATACTGTCAGCATAGAGCCTGACATGGGGCTTGAACTTGCAAACTGAGATCATGACCTGAACCCAGACCAAGAGTCAGCTGCCTAACCAACTGAGCCATGCAGGAGCCCGCAGTGCCTATAAGTGTTTTTAAGGTTCTTGAAATTCAATGAAAATTCCCTGTAGAAAGGTTTACCAATTTCTTTTTTAAAAAAATTTTAAAAATGTTTATTTACTTTTGAGACAGAGAGAGACAGAGCATGAATGGGGGAGGGTCAGAGAGAGAGGGAGACACAGAATCCGAAGCAGGCTCCAGGCTCCGAGCTGTCAGCACAGAGCCCGACGCGGGGCTCGAATTCACAGACCGTGAGATCATGACCTGAGCTGAAGTTGGACGCTTAACCGACTGAGCCACCCAGGCGCCCCTTGGTTTACCAATTTCTACTCCAACCCAATATTTCTCTTCACTGAAACTTTTATTGAATTAGTTATACTAGTTCTCTTTCACTCACTTTAGAAACCCAAAGTGAGTAAATTAAATTAAACAACACTAAAATACAGAGCCAAAAAATAGGAAACAAAACTGAAGTGTAAGTCAAATACTGTATAACATATATACTTTGGATCACTTCACTGTACAGAACATGCTTTGGGTGGTTCAGCAACTCAAATTTCTCTTAGGATGTCCGTTTAATACTACTTACCTTTTCACCACTCTTTTGAGATTCATTCAGAAATGTCAGCAGCTTCTACAAGGTTTCAGAATAATCTCTTCCTGGAACATCTGACGTGCCCCTCTTTTCAAGAATCCATTTTCTTTTTAATATAACCTCCTTTCTAGCCTTTTTTCTTTTTTTGCCATTATTGTGCTTCACTCCAAGAGTCTCTTAGCAGCAGGTTTTCAAAACAAATATCTTAAGTACCTGAACTTATAACAAGCCTATATTTGTCTAGGATTTGCCTCTTCTCTGCTTGCATGGAGGGCACCATTCTTCAGCTGATTCCAATCAAGAAATTTGGTCTGGTAACTTTAAGGTGTGGATTTTAGGACAAATTTTGAAAGAGAAACACATTATATGCTATCCTTATCATTTGTTGCATTGTGTTCCTTAAAACTATTATAAAACCAATTAAATTTTCTATAGGAACAATTATTGGGGTTCAGTAACTTCACTAATGATTCAATAGCAAAAAAGTGATAGCTTTAAGTGATGACACTTAATCAATACTTATGTCTTCAAAATGATTTTGGAAGGATATGTTTAACATGTAAAAAATGTAACTATTATTATCTTATCTAAATCAAAGGTGTGAAAGCATACATGTTCCACATTAAATTAATGATATTTTCTTGGATTCTTAGAATTTAGAAAAGACATGAGGGAATGACTTAGACAACTCAGTTGTCTTCTAAAATGCCATCCAAGTAATTTCCAAGTGGTGTCTTCTTTTTCTCTTGATAAATCTCCCAACAATAAGCAGTGACATTCAAAGTCATTCCTCTGAACTTAGAACTACTCCCAAAGTAGTAAGTACTCTACAAATGTTTGTTATTGTTGATTTGATAGTGTTTTTAGACCCCAAACCATTTTAAATTCTAAAGACTGATCCACCATTTCTCCCCTTAAATCTCTCTTAACTCCCTCAGTTTAAACAAAGCTACAAACAGAACTACCCAATTTTGGAGTGAAGTATTGCCACCAGGAAGCTCTAAATGCTGTTATTATTATTTTTTTAACCAACCTTCATTGCCACATGGTAGACTGGCAGCTCTATCGAGTGTGATTATTTCAGTGTGACTACTCTACTATAAATTTGAGCAGCCTAGCAAGTGTACCCTCTGCTTTTAATCCTCTTCCAATCTCAATCCAAAAGAAACCCCTTTCCCTAACAGAAAACAAACAACAAAGTTGTAAGTAGACTAATTTGCCAAACCAAAATAGAAAATGTTTGCCAGACAATCACCATATTGCAGTGCAATGACCAATGACCTAACTATCCATTTATGATATATGTATCAATAACCTGGTATGAAAGGTCCAAAAACGTCTTAAAATTATTTTTGAGATGCATTCTGAGCAACTCACACTTTGTACATATATACCTACCAGATTATGAGCACCATCTTTTAAAAAGGAACTTTCAAAGTTTTCTCTCTTGCAAAGACAGGTGTAAGACAGTATGTGATTATGTTGGAGACTGTGGAAAACACTAAATAAGTGGATACATTTAGTTAAACAATAAGACTTGTAAGAAGCATAAGAATGTTGTCTCTCAGCAGTCTCAGCAGAAGTCCACATTAGAAAAAAGCATATCTCAAGGAGATTTTGATGGAGTGAACTCTCAATGAGATTCATAGTATTTTCACAAAGTTTTAAAATGAATTATATTGGAAGAAATACCGATAACTTGTATTGAAAAGGACAGAAAAGCAGAAAATGAAAAGAAGACTTTGGACCCTAAAATATTTACAAGCTAGAAGCAGATTGAGTAAACTATGGATCTTCACACATGGACTCAGAAGGTAGAACCAATAACACAGGATACAGAGTAAAAGCCCATGCAGAATAATTCCTGGGAAGGAGTAGGACTTAGGCCTAATCAGAGAACTTCCAATATTTGTCTACCTGAATTTCAAGATTTTTTGTACCAGTTTGCCTTCCATTTCCTCCCTTCTTGAATTAGAATGTCTATAATGGTTATCATAGCTATGCCTCTCCCACTGTTGTACATTAGGTGTGTGAAAAGCAAGTAAGACATCGCTTTATTTAACAGGTCTTTGGACCAAAAGGAACTGTTTTTGAGAGCTCTGCTTCTGAAACTATAATAAAGGAGCTTCTTCCACACTAGAACGTGATTTAGATGATGAGGTTCTAAACTCTAAGCTAATGTTGGAATGATATTAAGCTCTTGGGGACCTGGGGGAGGGGGAGTGTATTTTTTTTGTACAGGAAATGCATGAATCTTTTGTGGCCGGTGGGAGGACTATGGTAGCAAGCTCCAAGATTATCTTTACTGATACTTGCTTCTTGATATTTATGCTTTTCTATAGTCCCTTTGTACACTAACTAGACAGGGTTGACCGGTGTAACCAGTAAGAGTGCAGAAAGGGTGGTGTGTAACTTCTAAGGCTAAATTATAGAAGTCATTGAGGCTTTTACCTTGCTCTTTCTTGGATAATTCACTCTAGGAGAAGTCAGCTGTCATATTATGAGAAACCCTATTGAAAGGTCCAGATGCGGAGAAACTGAGGCTTCCCACCCACAGCCAGCATAATTTGCCAACCATGTGAGTGTGGATCCTCCAGCCTCAGTCAAGTCTTCACATGACTGTAGCCTTAACCAACATATTAATTGTAACCTCATAAAAGTCCTGAACAAGAACTACCAAGCTAAGGCACTTCTGAATTTTTGACCCACAGATTTTGTAAAATAATATGTGTTATTATTTAAGCCACTAGGTTTTAAGGTAATTAGTTATGCAGTAATAGACAACTGTTGTAGAATAAGAAGAGATACCATAATAAATCACTTATTAAAAAAAACTAACAAATATCACAAACATGACACAAATCCAGGAAAATAACAATACACTTTTCTTAATTAACTGCCTGGTACATTGCTATACTACCTTTTTTTCCCTATGGTTTTGTCTGCAAACTCTTTGAGAAGTCAATCTTCTCTAGAATGATTGATCAATTTTTCAAAGTTTATTTTCTTATTTTGAGAGAGAGAGAGAGAGGCAGGAAGGTGCAGAGAGAGACTGAGAGAGAGAATTCCAAGCAGGTTCCACACTGTCAGTCCAGAACCAAAGCAAGGTTTGAACTTGCAAACTGTGAAACCATGACATGAAGTAAAATCAAGAGTCCACCACTTAACTGACTGAGCCACCCAGGTGCTTGATCAATTTTTTTAATGAATTATATTCTTTATACATTTCTTTCATCTTCTCAACATGTTATTGGTAATGTCATGTACAGCTTTAGGATTTTTGTAAAGTTGGGAAACTTTTATGCGTTATAAGATTTCAGAGTATTTAAAATTTTCCTGTACAATGACTAATATTAAATATTGTTTGAATTGATGACACTCATTAACCATTTTTGCATCAGGGTAATCATGACATTATTATGAGTTTTATGTTATCTTTACCAATATCAGTATTTTGTATCAAATACACAAGCAATTTAAATATTTTCCTGATAGGGGTACCTAGGTGGCTCAATTGGTTAAATATTTTCCTGATATATTCACATGATTTCCTTATCTTCAACCTTTGGATTCTTAAACAATCCAAGAACCTATTCATTACTTCTATCCAACATTTATCTTTTCCTCTTAATGAAGTACTGGTTTGAGCATAATCTGGAAAAAAATGTTTCCATTCACTTCTCAATGTCAGAATACTTTCTATTGATTTCATCACTCCTCTATCAATTTTGCTTCATATTTTCTTAATTTTTAATCTGAATTTTCTCTCTGTAGTTCAAAAATAAATTTAAAGATGACAGAAGGAGTACTTTTTGTATTTAGACAAATCAGAAGTCTAAATTTTTACTTGTTTACAGAAATGTTCCAAGGCATCTTTTCAAATTTGCTTCTCAGCATTAGAATGATTTCTATCTTCATACATTTCACAAAACCATATGACTGTGTGAAAACATTGTTAAGGCCTGCTGTTAGAGTCTTAGGAGGACTCATAAAAGTAAGGAGCCATGAAGTCTTTATTAACTATACAGTAAGTCCAAAACTGTTTCTGAGAAACTACATGAATAGTGAGGTTGTTTACTGAGATGAAGAAAAGTGTGGGAGGCATGGGAAAGAGCACCAGGATTTCATTTTTTAGACAAGTTCAATCTGAGATGTCTACAGGTAGGGCAACTACAATATTGTATATCCAAACCATTATACTATTAGTGTGAAAGACAGACCTATTTATAAAGATATAAATCAAGACTGTCCCAGTCACGTTAGCTATTGAACATTCAAGTATAGATATTGAGTGGACAATTTGCTTATAGGTTAAAGTTCAAGAAAGAGTTCTAGCCTGGAGATATAAATTTGCATGAAGGACATTTGTATTTAAATAGTACTTAATGTCATGGAAATAAATAAAACCACTCAGAAAAGGAATGTAGATAGAGATGAAAACACTGATATCTGAGCTCTGGAATACTCTACATTTTAGAAGTGAAGAAGACAAGAACAAACCAGCAAAGAGTCCCTGAGATATAGGAGAACCAACAGCATGGTATTCATGAAGCCATGTGAAGAAAAGGTTTCTGGAAGTATGTGATCAATTGAGCCAAATGCTATTGATAAGCAGAAAAATAAGAACTCAAAATGGTCTTTGGATAGAACCAGCTATAAAATGTTCTGAGTCTAGTGAAAAAAAAATGTGAGTTCTCTTGTTCAAAAGTTATCAAGAATTTCAGGATGGCAAAACAGAGCATTAAGACAAGCATTTAGCTCCTCTAAGCATGTGAGCTCAGTGCAGGTTGCATGTCACAAAACCAACCCTTCCTGTGGACCTTACAACCTAAGGGTTATTGATGACAATTGCTAGAGCAGTTTTGATATAGTTGTCAGAACAAAAACTTAATTGAATTGGTTTCTAGAGAGAATAAAAGGAGAGGGAATCTACATATCAAAGTAAGTGACTCTCTGGCTTTTTTTCCTGTCTTTTTCTTTCCTTTCCTTTCCTTTCCTTTCCTTTTCTTTTTTTCTTTTCCTTCTTCTTGCTTTTTAAAATTTTAGCAAAGATATGGGATGATGGCTGGAAATAGTGTTGAGCTCAAGGAATTTTTAATTAATTAATTAATTAATTAATTTTTTTAAGAGATACAGACAGTGAGAGAGAGAGAGAGAGAGAGAGAGAGAGAGAGAATCTCAAGCAGGCTCCATGCTCAGTATGGATCTTGACATGGGCTTGATCCCATGACTCTGGGATCATGACCTGAGCTGAAATCAAGAGTCAGATGTTCAACAAACTGAGTCACCCAGGTACCCTTGGAATGTTTAAGATGAGAGAATAACAGAATATCTGTATGCTAATTAAAACAATCCATTAGAGGGGTTAATTTTGATGATGCAGAATAGCTGGGAATTTGTGAGAGTGAAGTCCTTGAGGAGGTGAAAAAGGATGGAATTCAGGACACACGTGAAAAGGTGGACAGGCCTTCAATTTTAAAAGGAAGAAAACAAGAATATATAGTATAGGGTATAGAGAGATGGTAAATTTGGAGGTGAATTGTGATTAAGTTCTCTTTGGATTGTTTCTGTTTTCCCGGACCATCAGTTAAGGGTAAGGAGTGAGGTTGTGTTGGAGGTTTGAAGAATGAGGAGGTGTGTTTTCTTTAAGGTTGTACAATCTACATTAGCACCCTACTGGTACTTATTAGCTATAACTACACACAAGAAGTCATCAAATTCTGTTTTTTATACTCTCAGGACCTCTCTTGACTCTATTCATTTCTTCACATTCTCATGTTAACTACCCTGTTGGAAGCATGCATCTTTCCTTGCCTAACAGTTCTCCAATCTTTAGTTTTCACTCCTCTAATTTATTCCCCCACACTAAGGTATTGTTATGCTTGTATTCCTCAATAAGATGATGTTGAGTGAATAAATGAATAAATGGTTATACAAACATTAACATTTAACAATTATACACACAATGGATTTCTTTACAAAGAAAAGGAAAACAATGTGAAATGGGAGATCTCAAGTTTAGGTTTACAGAACTCTAAAGTATAAGGGTCATATACTTTGAAAGAGAGTTAAAATGAAGAATTCTGTCACTCTTGGCCTTATGACAAAATAATTTTTGTTTTCTCCAGAAAAATAAAAGTAAATGATAAATATTAGCATATGTTACTCATCTGAAAATAAGCAGAAGTTTTTAACTAAGACATTAAAAAATGTTTTTTTTCTAATTGCAAAACAAATATATGTTTATTGTAGGATATTTGGGAAATAGAGACATGCATAAAGGATCAAATAAAACTACCACCACAGATACTTGTTAACATTAATGTTTATCTTTTCTTAGTTATATATTTTAAACTTAGTTCATACTCTTATAGTTGTGTATTCTGCTATTTTTATTCAACTATTTTATGAATAATTTCTGCTATTAAATATTCTCTTAAAGCACTTGTTATAATGGCCACATCATATTCTGTCATATAGGTGTATAATAATTTAAGCATTTCTTTATTGTTGGTCATTTATGTTAAATCTTTCTTTTTGGATAAGCTAAAAATGTCATGAAACAAAAATATATTCATGAGATGGTTTCAAGATGGTGGCATAGGAAGATACTGAACTCACTCCTTCCCATAAATATAACAAATATACAACTAACATATGGAATAATTCCTCCTGAAAAAGAACAGAATGTTGGGTGAATCTAGCCTCTATAACAAAGAACAAAAAGGGCCACATCAAGATGGGTAGGAGAGGCACAGACATCATCTTGCCAAATAAACAAACCCACCCCAGATATAGAAAGCCACAATTGGGAAGGACCTAAAAAATATTGAACTTTTCCCTGAGGAGTGAGGGGTTTGTGCTCCACATCAAGCACCCCAACCCTTGGATCCTGCATGAGAGGAATGAGCTGTCTAAATGCCAGACTTTGAAAACGACCAGAATTATGTAGAAAACTATAGAATGGTAGGGAATAGAGAACCTAATTTTAAAGGGCCTGCACACAGAATCACTTCCTTAGGACTCAGGCAAAAACCTTATTTGAGAAGCATCTAAACTATATGTGAAGGAGACACTTATTAATATTAAAGTGCCTGTTAGAGAGACAGGAAACTATTGGGATTTTCTCCAGGGATGGAGACTCTGGAGAGCAAAATATTTGCAAACTCATTCTACCTTGCTAATATTGATACTGGTGGGTGCCATTTAAAACTATCCCTCTAACCTACTAGAGCTGGGGTGGACACACATACCTGAAAACCCTACCTGCCCCCATATCACCACCATGCATCACAGCCAGGCCAGGTTACAGCCCAGCCCACTACTATGCCCCAGTTGAACCAAATGTTGTAGTTGCCCAGGCAACATCCCTACCAATCCCCATGCAAAGATACATGTTATACCCAGGCTGGCTGAGAGCCCCATTGACCTCCACACTGGAGCCACACTATGCAACTGGGCCAGGTGCCAGGCCCATCCAACCCCATGCTACAGATGCAGCTCTGTCTCAGCCTACACAAAGGATTTTTCTTGAGCACCTAGCTCAGAGGGGATTGAACTTCTGGGGTCCAAATGACATCTTGTACACAAGGCCATACCTTGAATACTGGGGAGATCATAGGTTTGCCTAATACATAGAAACAAACATAAAGAGTCAGAAAATATGAGGAGCCAGGAATATATTCCAAATGAAAGAACAAGACAAAACATCAGAAAAAAAAATTAATGAAATGGAGATAAGACTTCTACCTAATAAATAGTTCAAAGTAATGGTCATAAAGAAGTTCACTGAACTTGGAAGAAAAAAGGATAAACATAATGAGATCCTCAAGAAAAAGATACAAAATATGGGAGGGGTGCCCGTGTGGCTCAGTCAGTTAAGCATCTTACGACTCTTGGTTTTGGCCTAAGTCATGATCTCAGGGTTGTGGTATTAAGCCCTACATAGGGCTCTGTGCCACATTAGGCATGGAACCTGCTGGGAATTCTGTCTCTTTCTCCCTCTGCCCCTCTCTACTACTCTCTCTCTCTCTCTCTCTCTTTCTCTCTCTCTCTCTCTCTCTCTAAATAAAAAAAAGAAAATGTAGGAAAGGAAAGTTCCAAACAGAAGTTATAGAGTTGAAGAATACAAAAACTAAACTGAACAAGTATACCATAGGGGCTGAATGGCAGACTGAATAAAACTGAATATCAGAGCTCTGGAAGACCCAGAGTTCACCCAGAACTCACCCAGACACATGGAGCAGCAAAAAGAAAAAAAATAACTTAAAAAAAATGAAGATAACTTAAGAGACCTTTAAGACATCAAGCAGAATATCCATTTACATTATAGGAGTCCCAGAAGGAGAAGAGAGAAGGTCCAGAAAAGTTACTTGAGGAAATAATGACTGAGAATTTCCCAATCTAGTGAAGAAAACAGACATACAAATCCAAGAAGTCTAGAGAGCTCCAAATAAGATGAGCCCAAAGATCCAAACCAAGACACATTACCATTAAAATGGAAAAGTTATAGATGAAGAAAGAATTTTAAAAACAGCAAGAGAAAAACAAATTATTACATACCAGGGAAATGCCATAAGGCTAGCCTTTGGCATTGAATGCCCTTGACACCCCTTATTGTCATATAACAATCCTGGGGAAAAAGTGGGTAAGCGGCAGTTGTGAGGGTGAAAGAGGTTATCATAATATACAGGCAATACTTAATAATCCTCCCATCCAGAGGAGGTATGTGAGACCCGGCATGCATCTTTTGTCCCATGTCCAGCTTGTTGGTGCAGTCTCTATCAGCCCAAGCACAAGAAGTAAGATCCAGGCTATGACACCAGTAAAGGACAAGGGCTGGCAGAGTTGCATCCAAATCCCTGGGCTCGGTCCATATGTTGAATCCTCAAGCTTCTGCTATGTGCAGGCCAGCCAGCTTCCGGGGTGTGGAGCAGGGCTGGAGATCTCAGGGGCCAGTGTCTTTTTGAAGATCAGTTTAAGCGGGTTGAATGGATCTGGATCACTTTGCCAGGTTGAGGGTTATTCTGAGTTGGCCTTCTTAACTCTGGAGTTATGGACGCATGGGGTGATACCTGAAACTGAATCCTCTATTTGGTTGTATGTCTGTAAAGTCCACCTCCAAGTCTTCAAAAGGGGCGGGTTTCTGGGAACTGTCAGATCAGGTTTAGGGAAGACATGGTTTGCATATTTAAAGATCCATCCTGTTTTCCAGTTGTTTAAATAATCATATGCCCGTGGGGTCTTATTATTATCCCCATAGAATAACAAGCACAGAAGATTGCCTATACATGAAATACTGTGACAATTTTCTGACGTTTACCTCAAGTATCTAGTTTAGGCAAACGACAAACATTTAAAGGCAATCATAACTAGAATTTAACAATCATAACAGTTCATTGTTGAAACATAGTTGTTCTCTCTAAAACCCCTCTTTCCAGAGATAGACAAATTGAGACCAATGTATTTGTAGAACAAATCCAGTCTTAACAAATCTGGCCTAATTATTTATATAAGCTCAGTAGGAATAGCGATTGATCATGAAGATCTTTTAAAGTTTGCTTTGCTGGAACCTTTTATAAGGAATCTCTGGGTTGAACTTTTAGTAGCCTCTCCAGGCCAGAAGCCAAAGCAAATATTTGCCATCAGAAAGGCCTGCAATACTTGTAGAATTGGGCAAATTCCTCTTCATGAGGTCCCCAAGATATCGTGAGGTTCCTGCACCTGCCAGGAAGTGACCTCCTTTACTTACCTGGTGAGGCTGCTGGGAACTCTGTAAGCAAGGCACCAAGCCAACATTTCCAAGAGGCTTTATGGCTCCACGTTTTATAAAGCCAACCCTAATTCCTTAAAGCTGTCTGGTCATATCTGAGTCTATGAATGTCATCCTCAAATATGACATTCCAGTCAAAGCCTTGGTAAAATAACCGGTATTTCCAATGGTCACCTGTTACAAGATGAATAGATTCTTATTGAATTTATGCAAACAATTGTAATTGCCACGAAAGAAAGAATACTCATTGAGAGTTTTGAATTTCAGGGGAATAATGTAGAGAGAAAAGATAAATGCTTCAGTTTACAAATGCATACTTTATGACATTTTTGTATGTCATCGATATCTTAAGAGAAAGTTACCTTAATCTGGAAGAGGAAACATTAGGGAACCAGCAATATTTTCAACAAGAATCACAAAACTATAATCTTCCTCAGTTCATTTAATCCCATGTTCCTAATTCTTGTTCAATTTGAATGCAGCTTTTTAGTTCTGGAAATTCTTACCCATTTTAGTATTAATTGTAAAGATGTCAAATATCTGTATTTGTCCCCAAAGTCCTTTTTATAAATCTCTTTGAAGACGAAACACATTTTGTGAGAGAATAAGAACAATTATAAATGACAAAATCTCAGAAATAGACATCGTTAAAGATCTGATGAGAGTTCATTATGATGCAATTGACAAAGAAATTCAGTTATTTCTGTGACACATAACATCTCAAGTAATCAGAATATTAAGTGATGACCTTATATCAAAACATTAAAATTTTAGGAATTGCATATATTCAGGCAGTTACAACATTTACCTGTGCAATACAATCTAAGGTTTACTATCGTATGACAGCTTTTCCAAATAACTTAACATCCCAAATAAAAGGACCTAATTGGTCAGAAAGACTTCATTTACCATTTAAATCCTGAGAAGTTTGTTAAAACCCCATAAGTCATAAGTGCATCCTAAATAGGATTACAGATCATTAAAAATCTTACAATTTTATGTATTCAACCAAAGTGGCAATAAAAGATCCCAAAGGTGAATGTATAGCATTATACAGTTGTTATCAAAACCTAGCTCCTTTAACATTCAGAAGTTTTAACTAAGTAATCAAAGACCTGATAGAGATGACACCTAAAACTTTGATTTTCCCGGAGGATAAACCTTTGTTTGCATTGTCTTATCAAGAGGAGTTCAACAGTCAAGAAAACTGTCATTTGAGCAGAGAAAAAAGCAGGATTTCAACCTTATACTAGTGTACTTTTAAGATTCCATTCATCTCAACCTTCTACAACTTTCTTTTGCTTCTAAATTTTGTCCCAAAGCCTTTTCTTTCCAAATAACCTGTCTCATTTAGGACAAAATTACCTTCTTCTACCCTCAACGAAACTGTATTTCCATTCCTTATATCTTTCTTATATACCTCCTATTTTCCTACATACAGAGTTGCTTTCTTTATTTTCATCAGTCTTAAGTACATTTAGCAGAACTTTAACTCTTAGGAAACTTTAGTCTCCAATTGAAGACTTAGTAACCAATTGAGAGGTATTTACATCAGAATTTTTTTAGATGGTAAATTCATGAACCAACTAAGTACAAAGCATGTTTTCCAATAGGTCCGAATAGCCTTAATTTCTCAGCAATAAGAATTTGGAAACACAAACCTATGTTCAATAATCAAAGCTTTAGCATTCCAGCCTATTTGGAAAGTTTCAGGTTACCAAGGACCTTGGAAGCTATCTTAACAATTACCCATGAAAACTTTGAGACAGACAAAATTAACTATCATTAACAAATTGCAACAGAGATAACATGAGCTTATTTGACCTTTGTCCATAACTTTAAAGACAGGTCCAATAAACTTAAATTAGTTTAAACATCAAATATGTTTCACCTGCGTCCACCTAAAAGTCATTCAATTTTTCCCCATTGTCAATATTCATTTGGGGCACCAGTGGAGATATCTGAAGTGGGTGGTCCAATGGGGGGGTGCATTTTGCTCCTTGACTTGGAGGGTGGGAGGAGGAAGCAATCGTGCCTGAGACACAGAGGATGGTATAGAACCACACCCAAGTTGGTGCAGAAACATGAGGAGGGAGGGGAAGGCAGAAGCAGCAACTGCTTGGGAATATTCCTTAAAGTCCCTGTCCTGAGGTAGACTAACCACAGTTAGTTCTAATTCTAGCCGTTAACCTGGGAAATGAGGGAGAACCCTCACATGTATTAAGCAGAGGAACAGGGAGAGAGAGTCAGTGCCCCCTTTTAGTCTGGTTCTATCTTGGCTAGACCAATAAGGTCCCCTTCTCGAGGTTCCTCCTGATTTCGGCTGGGTTTTTGGGACTTTCCCTGGTTGGGAAAACCTATTCTTCTTAATGTCCTTTCCCCTTGCAGTAGAGTCATATTTATGTCCTTCTCAGCCCCCTGTTCTGATCCCCAGAGGGCCTCTTGATATCTGTGGATGTGGACCCACTTCTGGAGAGCACCTGCGCCTGGCCGAGGGCACCGTCTGCCACTTGGCCTTGTGGGGAGGGTTCTCTGGCCTGGAAGGGGAGGAGAGATGGGCGGCTGTGGTGGCAGGTGCCATGGTGGCTGCAGAGGCAAGACAGACAGGGAGGACTTTCAAGCTCAGGGGATGGGGGAGGGAGCCTAATGAGTCATGGGGAGGCAGAACACTTGGGGAGCAGTGGGTCTTTTCTTTGGCTCCCTGGGTGAGTCTCCGGATAAAGTGGCTAAAACCTTTGCCTGGCTCTCCTTGTTCCATCCCAACCCCACAATCCTCCCCTGAGGCAGAGTCGCAGAGACAGAGGGACAGGGTCACCCCCTCCAATGAGGAGACCAGCCAGATGTCTGCCTGGCCGTTTCCTGAAGGAACCCAGGCAACGCTCAGCCCCACAGGTCCCAGCCCTGCAATCCATGATCAGAAAACACTCTGATATTGCCACAGACCGAACACCATTCATCATGGAATTGCAGATGGACCCACTCAGACTCTATGGACCCTTGGGTGCCCGCCCATCCAGCCACAGAATCAAACTCAGCAGGCAAGCTACACCAAGTCACACATTCACACTCACATACACACCAGAGGTTATTACATTCCCTCCCACAGAATTCCTACCTGTGAGACTTCTGAAGTCTCGGGGAGTGATCAAGTCCCCCTTTCATTCTTGCAAGTGGGCCTGACTAGATTGGGCCCCAGCCTTACCAGTTCTGATGTCGGGTCCAGGTCCTCACCTGCCAAGTCTACTGGAGTCCAGCGGGAATGGCACAGCGGGGGCTGGCCTGAGTCAACTGAGCAGGAGACTGTCGAAATTCAGGCAGGGCAGGCCTTCTCCCTTGTGATCCCTCACTCTGTCACCGCCGTGCCATTCTCCCAAACCGGTGGCAACAATGGGCCAGCGCATTTGTGTTTCCCAGTCAGGGAACCAAATTTCTTACAGAATCAGGCTGAAAAGCTGGCGGAAAAACCAAGCGGCACTCAGAGATCTTGGTGGATCAGAGATTTGTTTAACACCATCGGGCTCAGAGAAGACCATTTCTCCAAAGATCTGAGCCCCTAATGCGAGCAGGAAGGATAGTTTATAGTTGTAAGCCTCCATATTTGGGGGTGGGGGTTGTGCGCTCAGCAAATAAAGGAAGGAGAACCTGGAGGACAGGTCTCTATGCTAGAGACCACAGTTTGTTTTAGACACATCGGCCATCTTTGGAGTACTTTATTCACTTCTCCAACAGCTGCACAATAACATTGTGCAGATATAGAAAATCAGAAAGAAAAAGTAAAAGAAGAATTTAGCTGAAGGAGGTAATCTGCCCCAGACCAAAAGAGTGAGGCTGTAGCCTGGGAGATAAGCACTGCATTTAATTGGAGCATTTCAATATCAGAAAGAGGAAAGAAAGAAAGAAAGAAAGAAAGAAAGAAAGAAAGAAAGAAAGAAAACATATCAGAAAGAGGAAAGCAAAGCAAGAAAGCAAGCATGAAAGAAAGAAAGGGAGAGAGAGAAAAAGAATCCAGCAAGAAAGAACAAAAAATTCAAGGAAGAAAGGGACTGATTTACAAGAAAAGGTGAAAGGAATTTAAAATGTGGCTTTACTAAATGATCACTAAGCAAGGGTGTGGTAGCAGTTTACAAAATGTTTGAATCATATACTAAAAAGAGGAGGAGGAATTTGTTAAGTAAGAACAAGGAGGGATAATTAGACATTTAGAGAATGTAATTGACCAAATTCTCATTCCATGTAACTCAACCAAAGCATTTCTGCTCTGCATACTGTGTGCAACTTTTGCCCCAAGGGATATCCTCTCATCTTCCCCTCCCCAAAAGAGGCCTGATCATCACTCTAACGTTCATGTCTTTGTTCATGCACAGTCTTCTGAAGGGGAACACAGTATGCCACCTGAAAAATGTGTCTCTCTAACATAAGGATTATTTTGAGCTGATTATTTTTGAGCCTTGAGGGCACAGGAGAATCTCTGAAAACAGAGTAGAAGTTGAGCTTTTGTTAGCGGAATTTACATTTATAAGGGAAATCTCCATTTGTAAGGGTGTCTTCCTCTCTCTACCAGGAAGAGCAGTATGACTATAAATCACAAGAGAATTTTACCAATGGAGAAGGCACAATTTAAATCTACATAATAAACCTTATGCTTGTTTACTGCACTTATCCCTATAACCTCCCATAACTGCTTTCCCACCCACCCTGATATTTCTTCTTGTCTTTAGATAAAGATGATATTAAAGGGGTAGCTTGGGCCATTTTGGGGGGTTTTACTTGCTGTTCCTGGGTCTTGCCCCTTGTATATACAGGAAGTATACATGTTATCAAACTTTTGTTGTTTTTATGCTTAATTTTTAAATGTTTATTTATTTTGAAAGAGAGAGAGAGAGAGAGAGCACAAACAAGGGAGGGATGGAGAGAGAGAGGGAAAGGATCCCAAGCAAGCTTCTTTCTGTCAGCGCTGAGCCCATTACAAAGCTTGATCTCAGGAACCCTGAGATCATGACCTTGGCTGAAATCAAGAGTTGGATGCTTAACTCACTGAGCCACCCAGGAGCCCTTGTTCTTTCTTTTATTAATCTATCTTTTATTACAGAGATATCTCAGCCAAGTCCCTAGAAGGATAGAGGAAAAATTATTTTTCCTCCCCTCCACCTCCTGGGAGTTACCCAGGCCAGTGTGCCTGTCATGACTTCTATGTCCTTTCCAAAATTACAGCCTAGACTCCCACTCCCCTATGTGAAAGCCTGTAGGTCTAGTGGCCTTAATACCTTAAGAACATTATAGAAGAATCTACACTGGAGCTGAGAGACATCCATTTTGAGGAGCTGAGAAATTGATTGGCAGCAGGGTCACACTCTGGCCAAACTGACAGTTGTAAAATTTTTCTTTGGCAACCATTCTGTTCCATCCTCAGGTCCAGAATCCCAGACATCTCAGAATATATAAGTCCTTCCTGTAAGATGAAAAAGGGGTCTAATAAACAGCATCATATATGGAATGTCTTAATATGTTAGATCTGAAGGATGGTGATCATTTTAAAAGAGCACTGTGGAGAAAGAAAAAAGCTTAAGTCAAATAAAATAATTATGCAGTTAGAATTTTAGACACTGGAGCATCTGAGTGCTGAGCTCTTTGAAGGAAGAGGAACACCATCAGTGAATTTCTGTTCACCACGTTAGTCACTCTGTAGAGTAAGAAAAATAATTTTCCCTCTTCACTTTTAGGTTCTTGGCTGAGACCCACCCCCCATTATAAAAGACAAATTAACAAATGAAAAACAAACAGAAATGTAATAACATATACACCTCCTGTAAAAATGGGAGCCAGGAAAACTGTAACTGCCCCAAATGGCCCAATCTGCCAACTTAAATACAATTACTAGCTAAAGACAAAAAAAAATGTTGGGATAGAGGGAGGCCAGCTATGAGAGGTTACTAGGAAAAGCAAGTAGACAAGGGTAAGGTTATTATGCAGACTTAAATTGGTGCCTTATCCACTCATAAAATTCTTTTGTGATTTATACTTTTCTTTCTCTTCCTGGTAGAGAGAGACAATCTTACAAATGGAGATTTCCCTTCTAAATGTAAATTTCCCTAGCAAAGTGTAGCTGCTACTCTATTTTCAGAGATTCTCCTGTATCTGCAGCTTCTCAAAAATAATCAGCCCCAAAATAATGCTCATGCCAAAAAGGCCTATTTTGAGGTGGCACATTCTGCTTTCCTTCCCCACATTAGTGACTCTAAATTGCTGCTTCCAAATCCCACACTGATCAATGAGACCTGAGAATACCAGGATATTGGAGCAATGCTACCTTCTTCTTTCTGACAATTCAGAAACATTAACCTTTGAGTGATTTACTGACAGAGCCCACTTACTGTAAAGGAATGTCATTGCAGAATAACAGTTTGCAACTTTAGATGCTCAAACTTTTATTCAGATTTAAATAACAATTCATATATGCTGAGGGCTTTTGGGTGATAGTGGGGTTCACAGGGTCTGAAGCTGATGGCCAAGAAAGAATTCTTGTAGATGTCTTTGGTGCAAAAAGGTGATTTTATTAAAACACGGGGACAGGACCCCCCATGGGGTGGGCAGAAAGAGCTGCCCCAGGACCATGAAGAGAGACTGGTTATATACTATGGAGTTTGGGGAGGTAAAATCCAGGAGAAGATTCCAAGGAGACTTTCATATCTTAAAGAAGACTCAGGAAACTGGAGGCCTAGCTATTGTCAAGCTAAGGTTGTTTTTCCCTCTAACAAAACATTAGCATTAAGACAGTAGCCAGTCAGAGTGGCTAAAATGAACAAATCAAGAGACTATAGATGCTGGCGAGGATGTGGAGAAACAGGAATCCTCTTGCACTGTTGGTGGGAATGCAAACTGGTGCAGCCACTCTGGAAAACAGTGTGGAGGTTCCTCAAAAAGTTAAAAATAGACCTACCCTATGACCCAGCAGTAGCACTGCTAGGAATTTACCCAAGGGATACAGGAGTACTGATGCATAGGGGCACTGGTACCCCAATGTTTATAGCAGCACTGCCAACAATAGCCAAATTGTGGAAAAAGCCTAAATGTCCATCAACTGATGAATGGATAAAGAAATTGTGGTTTATATACACAATGGAGTACTATGTGGCAATGAGAAAGAATGAAATATGGCCCTTTGTAGCCACATGGATGGAACTGGAGAGTGTTATGCTAAGTGAAATAAGCCATACAGAGAAAGACAGATACCATATGGTTTCACTCCTATGTGGATCCTGAGAAACTTAACAGAAGACCATGGGGGAGGGGAAGAAAAAAAAAAAGAGGTTAGAGAGGGAGGGAGCCAAACAATAAGGGACTCTTAAAAACTGAGAACAAACTGAAGGTTGATGGGGGGTGGGAGGGAGGGGAGGGTGGGTGATGGGTATTGAGGAGGACACCTGTTGGAATGAGCACTGGGTGTTGTATGAAACCAATTTGACAATACATTTCATGTTAAAAAAAAAAAAGACAGTAGGGAGTTCCTGGAGAAACGTTTTACTCTGCTTGCCTCAAGTATTTGCCAATGGATTGCAGGTTATAAGGAAATTTAATTTTGTCTGCCATTTCCTTCTGCCTTTGTTTCCCACATTATATATACCACCTGTACTTTCTCCTGGTCCTTTTATATCTTCCTGATAGCTCAATTTGGACTTGCATGAGCTTAGAATTCTGTTTAATAAGCTAAAAATTTCCTGACTGAGAGAATTATTAAGTTAACAAATATGGCATAAGTAGCATAATTTAAGACTCAAGCCAGACTAGACTGAGAAACAGAAATGCAGAGTAAGGGCTTAAAATATACCACTTGATGGATGGCCTGAATCATTACTGGATCTCTTCTATGTTTTATAAAATAAAGTAGCACTATACTTTCCAAGGAATTTCACAATCTCATAGAAGATTCTCTTTCACTGAGTTTTAATTTGGGTTTAATATAGAACATATTTGAATGTCCTTTTCATCAGCCAAATAGTGTTTCTATCAAAACTAGATGAACGATTAATTCCTAAGGCTGTGAGTTAGTATAATGAAACTCTGTTGCTTTTGTCTGTCCAACACCTTTTGCCTCCTTCACTTAAGAGTAGAATCTTTTTTTTTTAATATAAAATTTATTGTCAAATTGGTTTCCATACAACACTCAGTGCTTCTCCCAACAAGTGCCCTCTTCAATGCCCATCACCCACTTTCCCCTCCCTCCCACCCCCCATCAACCCTCAGTTTATTCTCAGGTTTTAAGAGTCTCTTATTGTTTGGCTCCCTCCCCCTTTTTTTCTTCCTTCCCCTCCCCCATTGTCTTCTGTTAAGTTTCTCAGGATCCACATAAGAGTGAAAACATATGGTATCTGTCTTTCTCTGTATGACTTATTTCACTTAGCATAACACTCTCGAGTTCTATCCACGTTGCTACAAAAGGCCATATTTCATTCTTTCTCATTGCCATGTAGTATCCCATTGTGTATATAAACCACAATTTCTTTATCCATTCATCAGTTGATGGACATTTAGGCTCTTCTTTCCTATGGGGAGACACAGTCCATATGGTTTTGATATTGCCCTGGGCATAGGGGTGGTCTTGTGATGCAGTAGTGTTCTTATGTCCCAAGTCTGGCCAGTTAGAATACTATCTCTCTGGTCCCAGTGACTGGTCCAAGGATGAGCACATGATTCAAACTAGGCTGGTCAAGGTGCTTCAGTTTAAATTACTGCATGCAAGTCTTGGGTGTCTGATGGTCATCCTGCCAAGCCTGTGAAGGGTTGCTGTATGAGAATGAAAGAAAACAGAAGTAGTGCATGAAAAGAGTCACACCTAGATCTAGTTGTGCCTGGAGTTATTAAAATCCTTCTTCAACTTCACAGATACATAAGAAGATATATTATTTCCCCCTCCCCTTAGGTTAGTTTGTATTGGGTTTCTGATACTTGTAACCAAAATATTTCCAAATAACACATTTCCATGTTTTATATAGGAAAAATTAATTAAATATAGAGAAATACCTTATTTTATGCAATTGGTATCTTTTCAGAAGTGAGAAGTAAATAATTTTTATGAATAAAATCATATTAAGGGCAATAGAATATGCCAACCCAAAATATGCCTTTGGCATAAGGATTATTTTGTGCAAACTTTGTTTACCATACACTTTCTTTTCTGGCATTCCTGACAATTGTCTTTCTCCCTTTGAAGCTCCAGAACTCTATTACTTTTCTTACTTTAGAATGGTGTATAATCTTCAATTGCCTTTTTGAGTCTTATATCTTAGTGGATCTCCATACATACTTATGTGCATACAGTTTCTGTTTTTTCTGTTAACCTTTTTATTACTTGGGACGTGTTGTCTCAGCCAAGAACCTAGAAGTTTATAAGGAAAATTATTTTTCTTCTCCTATACATACAACAGACAATCACCAACTTACAGTGGTTTTAAGTATACATTTTTGACTTTACAATGGTGCAAAAGCAATACGTATTCAGTAGAAATTGTATTTTGAGTTTTGAATCTTGATCTTTTCCCAGGCTCAGAAAATCAGAAAAAGAGGTAAAATATTCTCTTCTGATGCTGGGCAGTGGCAATGATCCACAGATCCCAATCAGCCACATGATCATAAGAGTACAGAACCAATACACTCACATTCATTCTGTTCCTCATGTTCAGTACAGTATTTAATAAATTATATGAAACAGTCAACATTTTATAACATTTTATGTATAAAATAGGCTTTGTGTTAGATGATTTTGCCCAAATGTAGGCTATGTAAGTGTTCTGAACACTTTTAAGGCAGTCTAGGCTAAGCTACAATGTTCGGTAAGTTAGGTGTATTAAGTGCATTTTCTACTGAGAATAGTTTCAATTTAGGATGGGTTTATCAGGACATAACCCCATCAGTTGAGGAAGAACTGTATCAAAAATAACACATCGTGAAAAGGAGATTTGTTGGGAATCTTTCATGGTAAAGTTGTCTTGTTTTGTTTTGTTTTTAAAGAAAGACATTATAAACCAAACAAATTGGTATAAGTAACTCAGTGACCCTGGGAAAGCTACACAGCTGGTTTTCATGACCCTGGAAAGATAACAATGGCTTTAGTGATTTTGTTATTTCC
Organism: Panthera pardus; assembly: GCF_024362965.1. Taxonomy (NCBI): domain Eukaryota; kingdom Metazoa; phylum Chordata; class Mammalia; order Carnivora; family Felidae; genus Panthera; species Panthera pardus. The sequence continues at coordinate 49,463,569 of NW_026526843.1, read as the reverse complement.
TGGGTTTAATTCTTACCCTTGTAGGTTTAGAAATTTAATTTAGTTAGTGCATTAAGATAGGATCTGTCCCTTAGGGAAGGACTGCTATTAAGTAAACCCTCAAAGACTAAAATAGAAAACAAAAATGCCAAATAATTAATAAACAATAAGAAAGACACTCATCCATTGGACCAAAATCCTTGTACCATCAGATCTTTGCATTCTGTTCTTGAGGGCAGAAATTTAAATCCTGAATCTTGATTTAGCCCATATATGTTTTTTGCATGCCTGTGGTATAGTATATATAAAGTTTGGAATTAGATATCAATGTGAACAAGTCATTGAACTTTACATAAAAATCTAGACAAATATTGATACAAAATATGTATCAATATTGGTTCCTTCTAACATGGCATCAATTGCCTGAATCTGAGTAGGACCTGAGCCCTTTGTATGGGACATGGACTCTCCAATATGCTAAAATGTTTATCAGTTCCTTATTTTCATTTATATCCCTTTCCTGGTTTACACAGGCATTTGAGTTTGATACTTTTAGAAAGAAAAGCTAAATATGAAAACAATAAGTTCATTCCTTCCCCCTAGCCACACAGATTGGTTCAACAGTGAAAATGTAAGTGAAGTTGTTGCAGAACCTGGTCTGAATCACCCAGCAGAAGAACCAATCAGCACTCAGAGATCTTGGAAGGCAGGAGCTGTATTTCACACCAGTGGACTCAGAAGAGATCATTCTCCAGAGGTCTGAACCCCGAGCATAAGTATGGGGGACAATTTATAGTCTGTTACTTCTGCATTAATGGCAATTTGGCATGAGAAGCAAGCAGGACAGGAAGAAGAACGCTGAAGAAGAGTCATTGGGTAGGGACTGGAATTCCCCTATCAGTCCTGTCGGCCATCTTATAACATAATTTTTCCCTATCAAAGTCAATGTAACTAAAGTGAATCTCAGGAGTTTTTCTGGGAATACTGGGGCAAAGGTACTCACTTTTTTTTTTCTGCTGGATATAACAAAGGAGAAATGCATGTCTGGATGCTGTTGACAGCCATTCTGGGACTGTAAGGAAAGCAAGTCTTATGATGGCAAACTATACCAAAGAAGACAGCAGAGATACTAATAGGGTCCTTTGGGACTTCATACAGCTGCAAGATCAATCCTTAACTAAAGCTACACTGGAATCTTCAAGTACATAGGCATTATTATTTAAACCAGTTTGAACTGGGTGTAAAGGGGAGCACAATACACCACCCCCAAGGTATTATTTTTGGCCAAAGTATTATTTTGGGTTGATTACTTTTGAGAAACAGAGAAGTTGCCCTTTGCTGGGAAATTTACATTTATAAGGGAAATCTCCACTTATAAGGCTGTCTTCCTCTCTGTGCCAGACTATTTAGGTAACTAAATCTCTAGAAACTTATGAATGAAGAACTCAGCCACTTAAATCTGCATAACAGCCATATACTTGTTTATTGTGCTTTTTGTGATACCTTCCCATAACTGGCTCCTCCAACTCCCAATATATTTTGTCTTTACTTACTGTTTTTTATCCCAAATAGAATATCTAGTAAAGATATTGTCACAAGAATGTGACAAGTCCTTTAGAAATCCTAAGGAAGAAAAAAAGTTAAGAATTACTACTGTAAACTACAAGATATAGTAATATTAATGTTCACTTACTGAATCCCACTTTTTAGTCTTACCATTATGATTTGCCTAATTCACCTGAATTAAACTTTTGTATCATCCCAAACTCTTTAGCCCTCACAGTCAACTTCTTGATTTGTCTACACGTGACTAGTCACACCTCTTTTATAAAAATTTAACATTTGAGATCAAGTATATTAATCGAATCTCCAAAGTTTGTATTAGATAATTTATAGGCTTATTCTTTCATTGTGAGAAAAAAGAATGTATATAACTGCATTGGCAAGTAATCTACTTATATAGGATATTTTTCTATCCAGGAATTTATCTCTTATGTAAAGAATTATTTTTGGCAGCTCTAAGAACATGAAATATAGATAAAAGATCAGGAAAACACAAAAAGATCTTTCTGTGAAGACCAATTACATATAATAAAGTTCTTGCCAAAATGTGCATTGCTTTTATGAGAGGACCCACCCTTAGGTCCTTAGAGCTGTTTACTTTTATTTTGTACAGAATTTGAACAAAACCTATTTATTGGACCATAAAATTTAGAAGTAACAAATAAGAAGTGTGTGTGGAGGTGGTATTGTTAGAACTAAGCACTGGAAGAAAGGGGGAGAGAGAGGAAGGGAGAAAGAGAGACTGAGAAACAAAAGAGAGATAGACTCAGAAACGACAGCATTATCATTGAGCCAGAGAAGCTCATATATAAGAATTGACTCTGAAAGCAATACAGTATTATGCATAGCATAATGCAATCACTGGTATTCAATTTGATAAGCCTGATTAACCTGAAAGTTAAATTATGTTCAGTAACATTTATTTAAGAGGACATATAGCTATGCTATATATTTTAGAAGTATTTCTTCTCAAAGAATTAAGTCAAAGAAATATAGTTCACTTCAGTTATAACAAATAACATAATTTTGACATATATTAGGAGCTAAGTATATAAGATACTTATAAACCCACTTTTCTTTCTTGTGGATACCATGCTTATAAAATGACAATTTGTGAGTGTGTGTGTGTGTGTGTATCTGCTGAAAAAAATCATTTATGTAGAACATCATTTACAAACAAAAGAGTTGTTAAGATGATGCTATATTTAAAAAAATGACTTCATTTTCAAGTATAAATTAGGTCATAGAATCTAATAGAAGATTTTCCTCCAATTCACAAATGTATTTATGTGAATATTCTTGCAAATGCATAAAAACAAAATAATTAATGAGATTTTGGAGGAAGATGGTGGTGTAGGAGGATGCTGGGTTCACTGCGTCCTGATGACCACTTAAATTCCACCCATATCTTCCTAAATAACCCAGAAAACCACCAGAAGACTAGCAGAACAGACTCTCCCAAGCCAAGCGTAGACAAAAGGCCCATGGAAGAGGGTAGGAAGGGTGGAGAGGTGGTGCGCACTACACGGACTGGCGGGAGGGAACGGGGCAGTGGAGTGGCAGCCCGCTTGGCAAGGCAGAGCCCCCGAGTCTGGCTTGCAAAAGCGGAGGGGCCAGATGGAATGTGTTCTGACAGCCAGCGGGAAAGAATATCTGGAATGCTATAAGTCAACAGCTCTGCTCTGAGAGCGGGAGGGTTAGAGGACAATGGGAGGGAGAATTGTTGAGCCCATGAGGACAGAGCTCAGCTTGGCAGGGAGCAAAGGCTCTCACCAGCGCCATCTCCCTTGCCCATCACCCAGCCAAAATCCCAAAGGGACCCAGTTCCTGTCATGGAATTTGCTTGCACCATGCAAACACCCAATGCTGTATTTCTGTGGATCCATCCCTCCCACGGGTCTGCCTCACTCCCAATGCCACAGGGCCCCTCCAGAAGCAGACCACCGAAGGCAAAGTGAGCTGAGTCTGCCCCTCCCGCCACTGTGCACCTTGCGGATCCACCCTGGCTAATAGGCCAGATCCCATCGAAGCAGCACCACAAGCCTAGCAGTGTGCAAGTAGCCCAGACAGGGACCATGCCACTCCACAGTAAGTCCTGTCCCTGGGAGAGGGGAAGATAAGGTACACACCAGCCTTACTGTGGCCCCAGCGGTGGGCTGGGGGCAGACATGAAGTCTGACTGTGGCCCCGCCCACCAATGCAAGTTACTCCAGACAGCACAGAGGAAGAACCTGCAGTTCCATGCCACTCCAGGGACTATCCAAAATGAGGAAATGGAAGAATTCTCCTCAAAAGAAACTCCAGGAAGTAGCGACAGCTAACGAACTGATCAAAAACGATTTAAGCAATGTAACAGAAAATGAATTTTAGGGGCGCCTGGGTGGCTCAGTCGGTTAAGAGTCCAACTTCAGCTCAGGTCATGATCTCACAGTCTGTGAGTTCGAGCCCCGTGTTGGGCTCTGTGCTGACAACTCAAAGCCTGGAGCCTGTTTCATATTCTGTGTCTCCCTCTCTCTCTGCACCTCCCCTGTTCATGCTCTGTCTCTCTCTGTCTCAAAAATAAATAAACGTTAAAAAAATTAATATAATAGTCACAAAATTAATCGCTGGGCTTGAAAAAGTATAGAGGACCACAGAGAATCTATTCGTACAGAGATCAAGCGGCTAAGAAACAGTCAGGAGGAGCTAAAAAATGCTATAAATGAGCTGCAAAATAAAATGGAGGTGACCACAGCTTGGATTGAAGAGGGAGAGGAGAGAATAGGTGAATTAGAAGATACAATTATGGAAAAAGAGAAAGCTGAGAAAAAGACAGATAAAAAAATTCAGGAGTATGAGGGGAGAACTAGAGAACTAAGTGACACAATTAAATGTAATAACATATGCATAATTGGGATTCCAGAGGAGGAAGAGAGAGGGAAAGGTGCTAAAGGTTTACTTGAAAAAATCATAGCTGAGAACTTCCCTGATCTGGGGAAGGAAAAGGGCATTGAAATCCAAGAGGCACAGAGAACTCCCTTCAGACGTAACTTGATCTTGTGCATGACATATCATAGTGAAACTGGCAAAATACAAGGATAAAGAGAAAATTCTGAAAGCAGCTAGGTATACACATGCTCTAACATATAAAGGGAGACCAATAAGACTAGTGATGGATCTATCCACTGAAACTTGGCAGGCCAGAAAGGAATGGCAGGAAATCATCAATGTGCTGAACAGAAAAAAAATATGCAGCTGAGAATCCTTGATCCAGCACGCCTGTCATTTAGAATAGAAAGAGAGATAAAGGTCTTCCCAAACAAAAACTGAAGGAATTCGTCACCACTAAACCAGCCCTACAAGAGATCCTAAGGGGGATCCTGTGAGAAAAGGTACCAGAGACATCACTACAAGCATGAAACATACAGACAACACAATGACTCTAAACCCATATCTTTCTATAATAACACTGAATGTAAATGGACTAAATGTGCCAACCAAAAGACATAGGGTACAAGAATGGATAAAAAAACAAGACCCATCTATTTGCTGTCTGGAAGAGACTCATTTTAGACTTGAAGACACCTTCAGATTGAAAGTGAGGGGATGGAGAACTATTTATCATGCTACTGGAAGCCAAAAGAAAGCTGGAATAGCCATACTTATACCAGACAAACTAGACTTTAAATTTAAGGCTGTAACAGAGATGAAGAAGGGCAATATATAATAACTACAGGGTCTATCCATCAGGAAGAGCTAACAATTATAAATGTCTATGGACCGAATATGGGAGCCCACAAATATAGACAAAAATTAATCACAAACAGAAGCAACCTTATTGATAAGAATGTGGTAATTGCAGGGGACTTTAATACTCCACTTACAACAATGGAGAGATCATCTAGACACACGGTCAATAAAGAAACAAGGGCCCTGAATGATACATTGGATCAGATGGACTTGACAGATATATTTAGAACTCTGCATCCCAAAGCAACAGAATATACTTTCTTCTCAACAGCACATGGACCATTCTCCAAGATAGATCACATACTGGGTCACAAAACAGTCCTTCATAAGTACACAAGAATTAGGATCATACCATGCATACTTTCAGACCACAATGCTATGAAGCTTGAAATCAACCACAGGAAAAAGTCTGGAAAATCTCCAAAAGCATGGAGGTTAAAGAACACCCTACTAAAGAATGAATGGTCAACCAGGCAATTAGAGAAGAAATTTAAAAATATATGGACACAAATGAAAATGAAAATACAACAATCAAAAAGCTTTGGGATGCAGCGAAGGCAGTCCTGAAGGAAAATACATTGCAGTCCAGGCCTATCTTGAGAAACAAGAAAAATCCCAAATACAAAATCTAACAGCACACCTAAAGGAACTAGAAGCAGAACAGCAAAGACACCCCGAACCCAGAAGAAGAAGAGAAATAATAAAGAACAGAGCAGAAATAAACAATAAAGAATCTAAAAAAAACTGTAAACCAGATCAATGAAACCAAGAGTTGTTTTTTTTTGAAAAACTAAAAAAAAAATTGATAAACTTCTAGCCAGGCTTCTCAAAAAGAAAAGTGAGATGACAAAAATAGATAAAATCATGAATGAAAATGGAATTATTACAACCAATCCCTCAGAAATATTCTCAGGGAATACTATGAAAAATTATATGCCAACAAACTGGACAACCTAGAAGAAATGGACAAATTCCTAAACACCCACACACTCCCAAAACTCAAAAGGAAGAAATAGAAAGCTTGCACAGACCCATAACCAGTGAAGAAATTGAATCAGTTATCAAAAATCTCCCAACAAATAAGAATCCAGGACCAGATAGCTTCCCAGGGGAATTCTACCAGACATTTAAAGCAGAAATAATACCCATTCTTCTCAAGCTATTCCAAAAAATAGAAAGCGAAGGAAAACTTCCAGATTCATTCTATGAAGCCAGCATTGCTTTGATTCCTAAACCAGACAGAGACCCAGTAAAAAAAGAGAACTACAGGCCAATATCCTTGATGAATATGGATGCAAAAAATTCTCAGATACTAGCAAATCGAATTCAACAGCATATAAAAGAATTATTCACCATGATCAAGTGGGATTCATTCCTGGGCTGCAGGGCTGGTTCAACATTCACAAAACAATCAATGTGATACATCACATTAAGAAAAGAAAATATAAGAACCATATGATCTGTCAATCGATGCAGAGAAAGCATTTGACAAAATTCAGCATCCTTTCTTAACAAAAACCCTCGAGAAAGTCGGGATAGAAGGCACATACTTAAACATCATAAAAGCCATTTATGAAAAGCCCACAGATGATATTATCCTCAATGGGGAAAAACTGAGAGCTTTCTCCGTGAGATCAGGAACGTGACAGGGATGTCCACTCTCACCGCTGTTGTTTAACATATTGTTGGAAGTGCTAGCATCAGCAATCAGACAACAAAAGGAAATCAAAGGCATCAAAATTGGCAAAGATGAAGTTAAGCTTTCACTTTTTGCAGATGACATGATATTATACATGGCAAATCCGATAGACTCCACCAAAAGTCTGCTAGAACTGATACATGACTTTAGCAAAGTTGCAAGATACAAAATCAATGTACAGACATCAGTTGCATTCTTATACACTAATAACGAAGCAACAGAAAGACAAATAAAGAAACTGATCCCATTCACAATTGCACCAAGAAGCATAAAATACCTAGGAATCAACCAGACCAAAGATGTAAAAGATCTGTATGCTGAAAACTATAGAAAGCTTATGAAGGAAATTGAAGAAGATATAAAGAAATGGAAAAACATTCCATTCTCATGGATTGGAAGAATAAATATTGTTAAAATATCAATACTACCCGAAGCTATCTACACATTCAATGCAATCTCAATCAAAATTGCACCAGCATTCTTCTCAAAGCTAGAACAAGCAATCCTAAAATTCATATGGAACCACAAAAGGCCCCGAATAGTCAAAGTAATTTTGAAGAAGAAGACCAAATAGGAGGCATCACAATCCCAGACTTTAGCCTCTACTCCAAAGCTGTAATCATCAAGACAGCATGGTATTGGCACAAAAACAGACACATAGACCAATGGAATAGAATAGAAATTCCAGAATTAGACCCACAAAAGTATGGCCAACTAATCTTTGACAAAGCAGGAAAGAATATCCAATGGAAAAAAGTCTCTTTAACAAATGGTGCTGGGAGAACTGGACAGCAACATGCAGAAGGTTGAAACTAGACCACTTTCTTACACCATTCACAAAAACAAACTCAAAATGGATAAAGGACCTGAATGTGAGACAGGAAACCATCAAAATCCTAGAGGAGAAAGCCGGAAAAAACCTCTCTGACCTTAGCCCCAGCAATTTCTTACTTGACCCCAATTTCTTACCCATCCCCAAAGGCAAGGGAATTAAAAGCAAAAATGAACTATTGAGGCCTCATGAAGATAAAAAGCTTCTGCACAGCAAAGGAAACAATCAACAAAACTAATGGGCAACCAACGGAATGGGAAAAGATATTTGCAAATGACATATCGGACAAAGGGTAGTATCCAAAATCTATAAAGAGCTCACCAAATTCCACACCCGAAAAACAAATAACCCAGTGAAGAAATGGGCAGAAAACATGAATACAGACACTTCTCTAAGGAAGCCATCCAGATGGCCAACAGGCACATGAAAAGATGTTCAACGTCGCTCCTTATCAGGGAAATACAAATCAAAACCACACTCAGATATCACCTCACTCCAGTCAGAATGGCTAAAATGACCAAATCAGGAGAGTATAGATGACAGAAAGGATGTGGAGAAACGGGAACCCTCTTCCACTGTTGGTGGGAATGCAAACTGATGCAGCCGCTCTGGAAAACAGTGTGGAAGTTCCTCAAAAAATTAAAACTAGACCTTCCCTATGACCCAGCAGTAGCACTGCTAGGAATTTACCCAAGGGATACAGGAGTGCTTGATGCATAGGGGCACTTGTACCCCAATGTTTATAGCAGCACTCTCAACAATAGCCAAATTATGGAAAGAGCCTAAATGTCCATCAACTGACGAATAGATAAAGAAATTATGGTTTATATACACAATAGAATACTACGAATGGATAAAGAAATTGTGGTTTATATATACAATGGCAATGAGAAAGAATGAAATCTGGCCTTTTGTAGCAACGTGGATGGAACTGGAGAGTGTTATGTTAAGTGAAATAAGTAATCCAGAGAAAGACAGATACCATATGTTTTCACTCTTACGTGGATCCTGAGAAACTTAACAGAAGTCTATGGGGGAGGGGAAGAAAAAAAAAGAGGTTAGAGAGGGAGGGAGCCAAAGGATAAGAGACTCTTAAAAACTGAGAACAAACTGAGGGTTGATGGGGGGTGGGACGGAGGGGAGGGTTGGTGATGGGTATTGAGGAGAGCACATTTTGGGATGAGCACTGGGTGTTGTATGGAAACCAATTTGACAAAAAAAATTCATATTAATTTTTTTTAAGTAAAAAAAAATAATAATTACCCTTTCTGTAAAAGAATGAAATAAGATGAAATTAGGGCTGTCCAAAAGAAATCTTGGAAGCGTTCTGTATGTAATATCCCTCACTAACCACAAAGTTTCCTTAAGTAAAATGCTACCATGCAAGGATTTACTTTGGTATAACTTCTACAGCCACAAGGATTTGGTTTGAGTTATGTTAGTCACTTTTGTTGAAGATAATTTAAAAGAAGGGAATGTGGAATTGAGAAAAAAGTTGCAAATGGTTATTGGAGGAAGATAAAGGGTTTTAAAGGGCAGCCATAAAGGAAAGAACTTGAAACCTGAACTTGGAGCTGCTTTAGTTTGCAAGAAAGGAATTGAGATATATGCAAATTTTCTTTAGGATCATAATGGCATCTTGATACAAGGAAGCAACCACAATGAGTTTTAAGAATCTTAAAATAAGAAATGCACATAACATTTAGTTGGAGGGAAATGTGTACACACACATCAAATTGTCACTTAGTAGGAATATTATCTACAAAAGCAAAATGAATCTACAAGTGTCTAATAACTTTGAAGAAAGACAAGGGGTAGAGCCAAATTTTACTGGCCTGAGGTTTGGAATTGCCTGTTTTAGAAAAAGAACAAAAAAATTATAAATATGAAATTGGATATAAAATGCACAGCACTCTGAATCAAATGCAAATAAATAGCCTGCTTGTACAAATCCTAAAAAAAAGTATAATTATGTGAACAAACACATTGCTGTGGCCCCTTCCAAGATTTGGAAGTTTTGCCTAAAAATGAGGAGCCTGGAAACATAAGATTTATTAGCTTCATGGTAAATTTAGTGACCTCTGAGGAAGGTAATTCTTTACATTAGCAGAAAGTAAGTAATGATAGATATAAATTAACTATGTAGAATCATTTATTATTAAGTGTGCATAGCAGAGTTAGCCAAAATCTGAAATTTGTGGGCATAGTCTCTCAGATTGCCTAATCTGCCCATGATTTCTGATACCAACTGCAAGGGAGCGATGGTCTAATTATAAACTTAGATGGCACAGTCCCCAAGACTGCTCTTACTTTTGAAAATTGCAAGTTGTTGGGAGTTCCCAAAAAATTTTCTCGTTTGTTAATTCACTGCAAAGACTCATAGAACTCCTTGAAAGCTATTACACTCACAGTTATGGTTTATTATGAAAAAGGGGCACAGATCCAGGAATGCTGGAAGCCGAGCTATCCCAGCCTGAGTGGCAGGGCCCGGGCTGTGGACAGATTGGTGACTGCAGGGAGGCCCGCAGACAGTGAAGCTTCTTGTACTCCCCCACTTTTAGGTAATTCGGCCTTAAAACTACCTGGGGTATTGTCTGTTGGGCAATTGCCCTCGGCCCGCCCCCTGAGAAACGAACCATTAGGGAAGAAAATAAGGTTCTGAAAGAAATTGTGCGGCGTTATGTTTAACTCTTGCCATCCCCTATGGAGACTCCTCTACTTACAGGAAGGATTTGCCAGCAAAGAGGGCCTGTAAAGGAGAGACATATGGATTTTGAAAGCCTCACTAGGGCAACGAAAGAGTGTATCTCTGGGCACAGGTGACTTCAACCCCTAGGCCCACCTGGATCCCTGGAGGCATTCCAGATGATGACTGAACCTAGTTGGTTAAGGTACAGAATGGTTTATTGGTTCCTAAGTGCATTGTCTCTCTCAGAATGTATGAGGCATGGGTTTCTAAGGCCTTTTCAGCCCCTTTCTGGCACCTCGGACAGTGGCAAACACACTGTTCTTTTGGCCTCATGTGGTTAGGAGGTCATGTCCCTGTAACTGTTCCACTTGAGGTGTTGAGAAATGGAGGGCCTTTCACGAGAACAGCAAAGCAAATGCTTTGTAGATTATAGATAAACGCAGATGCATAATGGAATAATGTAAGAAATTAATCTTTAATCAAAGGGTATGCAGGAAAGTTAGGGGAAAATCACCATGTTATTTCTTAAAGGTCGTTTATACATAGGAACATTTTCAAAATTAGGTAATGTTAGAAAAGCATAGTTGACGTAATACAAGGAAATCACTAGCATATATAATGCCATGTTTACTGCAATAAATTGGCCAGTTCAACACACTGCTGTTGTCTGTGTCCATTTTTATTTTAGTTTTAGTTTTTTATTTTATTTTTTTATTTTCCAGTTTTTTATTTTAGTTTTATTTTATTTTCACTGACGCCGTTCTTCCTTCGGGAACCCCTGGTTGGTGGAGCTGGTCCCCGGCACAGGAAGGGACTCAGGGCAGGGTATGGGAGGTTTCCAAATGCAAAGCTTCCATTGTTTTCAGAATGCATTACTCTGTCATTATCCACGTGTCACAATATATATGAAGTATTGACAGACAGGGAAGCTCACATAAGCTTTGTGTCCAGAGATTTTGAGTTTCATTGTATAGGCATGATTGATTGATTGATTGATTGCCTGTGTGGTTAAACTCAATCTCCAGCAACTTCCTCCTGTTCACAGAGATCAAGCTGATACCACATGGTTTGAGGAGCTCACCATAAGTCATTTCATTAGCATAAACTATAAGGTGTGGCCAAGTGATCCACCATTAATACCAAAGACATTACTATCACTCATAAAATTCCAAGGTTTTAGAGGTTACTTCCTAGGAGACAGGGACTAAGGCCAGACCTCACTTTGGGCAATGACAAATTCTTTACTACACAGTAAAAAATACCATTGATATATTGTTTAGTATACTTCCAATTTTATTTTTATGAATTTTAAAATATTCAAAAGGATTTATATGTCACATGATTCCCCAATTCTGGTTTGTTTTTTTTTTTTTTCTGTAGGCTTATAAATTCTTCATCATAGTTGTCAGGTAGTAGGAGGGAAGATTATTTTATCAATGTGATTTAGGTCATTTCTGCAAAATGTGACAATTTACAACTGTGGCAAATGTCAAAACTGGATGAATTAACTTTATTTTTGTGTTAACCTTTGTAAATGACAGCAATACATTTAAAAATAAATTTAAGGAAAGGAATTGATTGGTTCATATGACTAGAGTATCTTACAAGCAATATCTTGCTTTAAGAATAGCTGGAATCAGAACTTCCCAAAATATTGTCAAGACTCAGTTTGATACTCAGATGTACTTTGACCATCAAAATGACCATCAGCAGGTTCAGAAGTTTACAGTCTTACAGTCTACAATGAGAAAAAAAAAAGAATGACATGTCCCAATTCTGGATATTTCATATAAATGGAATCACATGACATGTGGCATTTTGTGTGGCTTATTTCAATTAGCATAATGCTTTCAAGGTTTTTCCAAATTGTGGCCTGAATAAGGTTTTCATTCACTTTCATGCCTGGATAATATTCCATTGTATAAATATATCACATTTTCTTTATCTATTTATCAGTTAACAGACATTAAGGACTGTTTCTGATTTTTTACTATTATGAATAATGCTGCTAGGAACATGTATGTACCAGTTTTTGTGCAAACATATGTTTTTAATTCTCTTGAGTATATATCTAAGTGGAATTGTTGGATTATATGGTAGATCTATGTTTACTTTTGTTGAGAAACTGCCAACTTATTTTCCAAACCAGCTGCATCATTTTAAATTCACACCAGTAATATTTGCGGGTTCAAATTTCTCTACATCCTTGCCACATTTCTTATTGCCTGTCTTTATCACCGTAATTATACTTATGGGGATGAAGTGGTATTATCACATTGTAGTCTTAATTTGCATTTCCCTAATGACTAATGATATTGAGCATCTATTCATGGATTGACTAAATGGTCATTTGCATATCTTTTTTTGAAAAAAGGTCTGTTCAAGTTCCTTGACATTTTGTTTAACTGAGTTTTTTTACTTTATTACTGTTGAGTTGTAGGAATTCTTTCTTTTTTTATGTTTTATTTATTTTTGAGAGAGAAAGAGACAGACAGAGTATGAGCAGGGGAGGGCAGAGAGAGAGGGAGACACAGAATTTGAAGCAGGCTGCAGGCTCTGACCTATCAGCACACAGCCTGACATGGGGCTCAAAGCCACGAACTGTGAGATCATGACCTGAGCCAAAGTCAAACGCACCCAGGTGCCCCTGTAGGAGTTATTTCTATATGCTGGTTATTAGACTCTTATCAGAGTCTCTTATCTCTTATCAGAGATATAATTTGCAATTATATTCTCCCATTCTGTGGATCATCTTCTCACTTCTTTGTTAGTTACCTTTACAACACGAAAATATTTTTAAAGTAAAAATTATCCATTTTTTTCTTTTGTTGCTTGTGTTTTTGGTGTCATATCTAAGAAACCATTACCTTAAAAAAGTCACAAAAAATTTTTTAAAAAAATTTAATATTTATTTTTGAGAGAGAGAGAGAAAGAGAGAGAAAGAGAGCAGGGGAGAGGCAGAAAGAGAGGGAGACACAGAATCTGAAGCAGACTCCAGGCTCTAAGCTGTCAGCACAGAGCCTGATGTGGAGCTTGAGCCCATCAACAGTGAGATCATGACCTGAGCCAAAGTCAGATGCTTAACTGATTGAGCCACCCAGGCACCCCAAAGTCACAAACATTTATGTGCATATTTTCCTCAGATACTTTTATAGTTTTAGCTCTTACATTTGGATTGTTGGTCCACTTTGAATAAGTTTTTGTGTGTGATGTGAGGTATGTGAGTTTTTGTATATAAGTTCCATTTTACACTGAGATGTGGCTTTCCAGTAGACCCAGCACCATTTCTTGAAAGGACTATTATTTCTTAATTGAATTGTCATGGCACGTTTGAAAAAAATCATTTGAGAAATATGTGAAGGTATGAATTCCTTATAGCTCCATGTGAAATTTAGTATCTGCTTATCAATTTCTCCCAAATACACAGCTGGGATTTTTACACGGATTACATTGACTCTGGAGATAAATTAGGGGAGTAAAGCCATCTTAACAATATTAAATCTTCCAATCCATGAACATGTCCTTCCATTAAGTTTTCTTAAAGTACTTTTAATAATGTTTTGTAGTTTTCAACATGCAAGTCTTGCACCACTTTGATTGGATGTGCTCTGAAATATTTTATTCTTTTTAATATTATGAATGGAATTCTTTTTTAATTTCATTTTCAGACTGCTTATTGCTAATGAATAGAAATACAGTTTATTTTTGTATATTGATCTTGTTTCCTGCAACTTACTAAACTCACTTATTAGCTCCAATTTTTTGCACATATGTGGATTCCGAAGCTTTTTTTTATGCAAAATAACATCTTAAAATAGAGATAGTTTTAATTCCTCCTTTCCAATTTGGATATATTTTATTTATTTTTCTTGCTGAATTGCCCTGCCTAGAACCTCTAGTACGATGTTGAATAGAAGTGGTGAGAATGGACACCTTTGTCTTCTTCCTGATCTTAAGGGGTAAACATCCAGTCTTTCACTATTAAGTATGATATTACCTGTGGGATAGCATAGACACTCTTTTTTTTTTTTTTTTTAAATTTTTTTTTTTTTTTTTTTTTAATATATGAAATTTACTGTCAAATTGGTTTCCATACAACACCCAGTGCTCATCCCAAAAGGTGCCCTGCTCAATACCCATCACCCACCCTGCCCTCCCTCCCACCCCCCATCAACCCTCAGTTTGTTCTCAGTTTTTAACAGTCTCTAATGCTTTGGCTCTCTCCCACTCTAACCTCTTTTTTTTTTTTTCCTTCCCCTCCCCCATGGGTTTCTGTTATGTTTCTCAGGATCCACATAAGAGTGAAACCATATGGTATCTGTCTTTCTCTGTATGGCTTATTTCACTTAGCATCACACTCTCCAGTTCCATCCATGTTGCTACAAAAGGCCATATTTCATTTTTTCTCATTGCCACGTAGTATTCCATTGTGTATATAAACCACAATTTCTTTATCCATTCATCAGTTGATGGACATTTAGGCTCTTTCCATAATTTGGCTATTGTTGAGAGTGCCGCTATAAACATTGGGGTACAGGTGCCCCTATGCATCAGTACTCCTGTATCCCTTGGATAAATTCCTAGCAGTGCTATTGCTGGGTCATAGGGTAGGTCTATTTTTAATTTTCTGAGGAACCTCCACACTGCTTTCCAGAGCGGCTGCACCAATTTGCATTCCCACCAACAGTGCAAGAGGGTTCCTGTTTCTCCACATCCTCTCCAGCATCTATAGTCTCCTGATTTCTTCATTTTGGCCACTCTGACTGGCGTGAGGTGGTATCTGAGTGTGGTTTTGATTTGTATTTCCCTGATAAGGAGCGACGTTGAACATCTTTTCATGTGCCTGTTGGCCATCCGGATGTCTTCTTTAGAGAAGTGTCTATTCATGTTTTCTGCCCATTTCTTCACTGGGTTATTTGTTTTTCGGGTGTGGAGTTTGATGAGCTCTTTATAGATTTTGGATACTAGCCCTTTGTCCGATGTGTCATTTGCAAATATCTTTTCCCATTCCGTTGGTTGCCTTTTAGTTTTGTTGGTTGTTTCCTTTGCTGTGCAGAAGCTTTTTATCTTCATAAGGTCCCAGTAATTCACTTTTGCTTTTAATTCCCTTGCCTTTGGGGATGTGCCGAGTAAGAGATTGCTACGGCTGAGGTCAGAGAGGTCTTTTCCTGCTTTCTCCTCTAAGGTTTTGATGGTTTCCTGTCTCACATTCAGGTCCTTTATCCATTTTGAGTTTATTTTTGTGAATGGTGTGAGAAAGTGGTCTAGTTTCAACCTTCTGCATGTTGCTGTCCAGTTCTCCCAGCACCATTTGTTAAAGAGACTGTCTTTTTTCCATTGGATGTTCTTTCCTGCTTTGTCAAAGATGAGTTGGCCATACGTTTGTGGGTCTAGTTCTGGGGTTTCTATTCTATTCCATTGGTCTATGTGTCTGTTTTTATGCCAATACCATGCTGTCTTGATGATGACAGCTTTGTAGTAGAGGCTAAAGTCTGGGATTGTGATGCCTCCTGCTTTGGTCTTCTTCTTCAAAATTACTTTGGCTATTCGGGGCCTTTTGTGGTTCCATATGAATTTTAGGATTGCTTGTTCTAGTTTCGAGAAGAATGCTCGTGCAATTTTGATTGGGATTGCATTGAATGTGTAGATAGCTTTGGGTAGTATTGACATTTTGACAATATTTATTCTTCCAATCCATGAGCAGGGAATGTCTTTCCATTTCTTTATATCTTCTTCAATTACCTTCATAAGCTTTCTATAGTTTTCAGCATACAGATCTTTTACATCTTTGGTTAGATTTATTCCTAGGTATTTTATGCTTCTTGGTGCAATTGTGAATGGGATCAGTTTCTTCATTTGTCTTTCTCTGGCTTCATTGTTAGTGTATAAGAATGCAACTGATTTCTGCACATTGATTTTGTATCCTGCAACTTTGCTGAATTCATGTATCAGTTCTAGCAGACTTTTGGTGGAGTCTATCGGATTTTCCATGTATAATATCATGTCATCTGCAAAAAGCGAAAGCTTGACTTCATCTTTGCCAATTTTGATGCCTTTGATTTCCTTTTGTTGTCTGATTGCTGATGCTAGAACTTCCAGCACTATATTAAACAGCAGCGGTGACAGTGGGCATCCCTGTCGTGTTCCTGATCTCAGGGAAAAAGCTCTCAGTTTTTCCCCGTTGAGGATGATGTTAGCTGTGGGCTTTTCATAAATGGCCTTTATGATCTTTAAGTATGTTCCTTCTATCCCGACTTTCTCAAGGGTTTTTATTAAGAAAGGGTGCTGGATTTTGTCAAAGGCCTTTTCTGCATCGATTGACAGGATCATATGGTTCTTCTCTTTTTTTTTGTTAATGTGATGTATCACGTTGTTCGATTTGCGAATGTTGAACCAGCCCTGCATCCCAGGAATGAATCCCACTTGATCATGGTGAATAATTCTTTTTATATGCTGTTGAATTCGATTTGCTAGTATCTTATTAAGAATTTTTGCATCCATATTCATCAGGGATATTGGCCTGTAGTTCTCTTTTTTTACTGGGTCTCTGTCTTGTTTAGGAATCAAAGTAATACTGGCTTCATAGAATGAGTCTGGAAGTTTTCCTTCCCTTTCTATTTCTTGGAATAGCTTGAGAAGGATAGGTATTATCTCTGCTTTAAATGTCTGGTAGAACTCCCCTGGGAAGCCATCTGGTCCTGGACTCTTATTTGTTGGGAGATTTTTGATAACCAATTCAATTTCTTCGCTGGTTATGGGTCTGTTCAAGCTTTCTATTTCCTCCTGATTGAGTTTTGGAAGAGTGTGGGTGTTTAGAAATTTGTCCATTTCTTCCAGGTTGTCCAATTTGCTGGCATATAATTTTTCATAGTATTCCCTGATAATTGTTTGTATCTCTGAGGGATTGGTTGTAATCATTCCATTTTCATTCATGATTTTATCTATTTGGGTCATCTCCCTTTTCTTTTTGAGAAGCCTGGCTAGAGGTTTGTCAATTTTGTTTATTTTTTCAAAAAACCAACTCTTGGTTTCGTTGATCTGCTCTACAGTTTTTTTAGATTCTATATTGTTTATTTCTGCTCTGATCTTTATGATTTCTCTTCTTCTGCTGGGTTTAGGCTGCCTTTGCTGTTCTGCTTCTATTTCCTTTAGGTGTGCTGTTAGATTTTGTATTTGGGATTTTTCTTGTTTCTTGAGATAGGCCTGGATTGCAATGTATTTTCCTCTCAGGACTGCCTTCGCTGCGTCCCAAAGCGTTTGGATTGTTGTAATTTCATTTTCGTTTGTTTCCATATATGTTTTAATTTCTTCTCTAATTGCCTGGTTGACCCACTCATTCGTTAGTAGGGTGTTCTTTAACCTCCATGCTTTTGGAGGTTTTCCAGACTTTTTCCTGTGGTTGATTTCAAGCTTCATAGCATTGTGGTCTGAAAGTATGCATGGTATAATTTCAATTCTTGTAAACTTATGAAGGGCTGTTTTGTGACCCAGTATATGATCTATCTTGGAGAATGTTCCATGTGCACTCGAGAAGAAAGTATATTCTGTTGCTTTGGGATGCAGAGTTCTAAATATATCTGTCAAGTCCATCTGATCCAATGTATCATTCAGGGCCCTTGTTTCTTTATTGACTGTGTGTCTAGATGATCTATCCATTTCTGTAAGTGGGGTGTTAAAGTCCCCTGCAATGACCACATTTTTATCAATAAGGTTGCTTATGTTTATGAGTAATTGTTTTATATATCTGGGGGCTCCGGTATTTGGCACATAGACATTTATAATAGTTAGCTCTTCCTGATGGATAGACCCTGTGATTATTATATAATGCCCTTCTTCATCTCTTGTTACAGCCTTTAATTTAAAGTCTAGTTTGTCTGATATAAGTATGGCTACTCCAGCTTTCTTTTGGCTTCCAGGAGCATGATAAATAGTTCTCCATCCCCTCACTCTCAATCTAAAGGTGTCCTCAGATCTAAAATGAGTCTCTTGTAGACAGCAAATAGATGGGTCTTGTTTTTTTATCCATTCTGATACCCTATGTCTTTTAGTTGGCGCATTTAATCCATTTACATTCAGTGTTATTATAGAAAGATATGGGTTTAGAGTCATTGTGATGTCTGTATGTTTTATGCTTGTAGTGATGTCTCTGGTACTTTGTCTCACAGGATCCCCCTTAGGATCTCTTGTAGGGCTGGTTTCGTGGTGACAAATTCCTTCAGTTTTTGTTTGTTTGGGAAGACCTTTATCTCTCCTTCTATTCTAAATGACAGACTTGCTGGATAAAGGATTCTCGGCTGCATATTTTTTCTGTTTAGCACACTGTAGATATCGTGCCAAGCCTTTCTGGCCTGCCAAGTTTCAAAGGAGAGATCAGTCACGAGTCTTATAGGTCTCCCTTTATATGTGAGGGCACGTTTATCCCTTGCTGCTTTCAGAATTTTCACTTTATCCTTGTATTTTGCCAGTTTCACTATGATATGTCGTGCAGAAGATCGATTCAAGTTACGTCTGAAGGGAGTTCTCTGTGCCTCTTGGATTTCAATGCCTTTTTCCTTCCCCAGTTCAGGGAAGTTCTCAGCTATAATTTCTTCAAGTACCCCTTCAGCACCCTTCCCTCTCTCTTCCTCCTCTGGGATACCAATTATGCGTATATTATTTTTTTTTAGTGTATCACTTAGTTCTCTAATTTTCCCCTCATACTCCTGGATTTTTTTATCTCTCTTTCTTTCAGCTTCCTCTTTCTCCATAACTTTATCTTCTAGTTCACCTATTCTCTCCTCTGCCTCTTCAAGCCGAGCCATCGTGGATTCCATTTTGTTTTGCAATTCGTTTAAAGCGTTTTTCAACTCCTCGTGACTGTTCCTTAGTCCCTCGATCTTTGTGGCAAGAGATTCTCTGATGTCCTGTATACTGTTTTCAAGCCCAGCGATTAATTTTATGACTATTATTCTAAATTCACTTTCTGTTATATTATTTAAATCATTTTTGATCAGTTCATTAGCTGTTGTTATTTCCTGGAGATTCTTCTGAGGGGAATTCTTCCATTTGGTCATTTTGGAGAGTCCCTGGCGTGGTGAGGACCGGCAGTGCACTTCCCCTGTGCTGTGGTGTATAACTGGAGTTAGTGGGCGGGGCCGCAGTCCGACCCGATGTCTGCCCCCAGCCCACTGCTGGGGCCACAGTCAGACTGGTGTGTGCCTTCTCTTCCCCTCTCCTAGGGGCGGGATTCACTGTGGGGTGGCGTGTCCCCTCTGGGCTACTTGCACACTGCCAGGCTTGTGTTGCTGGGGATCTGGCGTATTAGCTGGGGTGGGTAGGCAAGGTGCACGGGGGCTGGAGGGGCAGGCTTAGCTCGCTTCTCCTTAGGTGATCCACTTCAGGAGGAGCCCTGTGGCAGCGGGAGGGAGTCAGATCCGCTGCCGGAGGTTTGGCTCCGCAGAAGCACAGAGTTGGGTGTTTGCGCGGAGCGAGCAAGTTCTCTGGCAGGAACTGGTTCCCTTTGGGATTTTGGCTGGGGGATGGGCGGGGGAGATGGCGCTGGCGCCTTTGTTCCCCGCCAAGCTGAGCTCTGCCGTCCGAGGGCTCAGCAGCTCTCCCTCCCTTTGTCCTCCAGCCTTCCCGCTTTCCGAGCAGAGCTGTTAACTTCTGACCTCCCAGACGCTAAGTCGCGCTTGCTGTCGGAACACAGTCTGTCCGGCCCCTCCGCTTTTGCCAGCCAGACTCGGGGGCTCTGCTTGGCCGGCGAGCCGCCCCTCCGCCCCGGCTCCCTCCCGCCAGTCCGTGGAGCGCGCACCGCCTCGCCGCCCTTCCTACCCTCTTCCGTGGGCCTCTAGTCTGCGCTTGACTCCGGAGACTCCCTTCTGCTAATCCTCTGGCGGTTTTCTGGGTTCTTTAGGCAGGTGTAGGTGGAATCTAAGTGATCGGCAGGACGCGCTGTGAGCCCCGCGTCCTCCTACGCCGCCATCTTCCGGAACCCCCCTCCCTAGACACTCTTTATCAGGTAGAGAAAGTCCTTTCCATTTCTAGGTGTTTAGTTTTTTGTTATTATGAAAAAGTGTTGGATTTTGTCAAATGTTTTCCTACATTTATTGAGAAACTCATGTGGTTTCTGTACTTTATTCTGTAAATATGGTGCATTTTATGGATTTCTTTTTGCATATTTAACCACCTTTGCAGCCTGGGACAAACCCCACTTGATTGTGGTGTATACACACAATCAATTTATATCACACTCTTTTATACAATGATGCATATTGTTTGTTAGTATTTTATTAAGGATTTTTGTGTCTATATTCATAAAGACTATTGGTCTGTAGTTTTCTTGTGCTAGCGTCATCTAGTTTTAATATCAGGGGAATACTGGCATCATAAAAAAAGGAAGTGTTTGTTCCTGTTTTAATTTTTAGATGAGTTTGTGAGTGATCAATTTTAATTCTTAAATGATAGATGAAAATTCATCATTGAAGCAATCAAGTCCTGGACTTTTATGTGAGATTTTTGGTTTGCTAATTCAATCTCAAAAATGAATTTACTAATTCAATTTCACATCAGGATTTTTTGTTTTATAATTACATTGTATACCATTTCCCACCCACTAATTTTCAACCTGTTTGTATCTTTGTATTTAATGCATATATCTTATAGACAGTACATAGTTCTTTCTTGTATCCAGCCTCAAATTTTTACTTTTTAATAGAAATATTTAGTGTGTTTATATTTGAAGTAATTATTGATATGTTTGCACTTGAGTCTACCATGTTACTATTGGTTTCAAGTAGTTATGCTTGATTTTTCTTCCTCCTTTCCTGCATTCTTTTGTGTTCATATTTTTATCCTATTTTCATTCCCATATTATCATGTAAGATATATGTTTTTGCACTATTTTTTTAAATAGGTGCTCTGGTGATTACATCATGCATTTTATTCTATCATAGTCTTTTCTGAGTAAATTTTGAATCACCTCAGGTAAAATATATTAACTTCCCATGATATATTTCTATTTATCATTCCATATTTTTAGTGATATAGTTGTGTTATATATGTATATGTGTATGTATATACTTTTCATATATGTATCATATATATAGATTATATATAAACATTATTAGCCCCAAAAATACATTTTTATAATTTTTGCTTCAAATAGTCATATGTCTTTGAAACATGTTAAGAGAAAAAAATATGTATATATAGATTTGTATATCTATTAAATTCTATAAATTGGAGTTGGCCTCTGTTGTCATTTCTCTTCAACCTAAAGAACTTTTGTTAACATTTCTTGTAATGCAGGTTTGCTGGCGAAATTCTGTAAATTTTTGTTTACCTAAAAATGTATTTATTTTCTCTGAATTTTTGGAAGTTATTTTTGCTGAAATAGAATTCTTGGCTAATAGGATTTTTGCTTTTATGTTTTTAATTCTGTGTTGTTTGTTTGTTTTTTTACTTCAAGCACTTTGAATATGTTGTTCTAATGTCTTCTAGTCTCCATGATGTCTGTGGGAAAATTAGTTATTAGTTGTGTTTTTGTTTCCCTGTGTGTAATGAAAAGATTTTTCTCTATTACCAAGATTTACACTTCACCTTTGGCATTAAGCAACCTGAATATTGAAGGTGCCTGGGTATAGTTTTCTGTGTGTGTGTGTGTGTGTGTGTGTGTGTGCTTTTGTACTTGCTTACTTCCACTGAGCATCTTGGAAATGAAAATTAATTTTTTTCAACAACTTTGGGAAGCTTTTGGCAATTATATCTCCTAATAATTTTCTCCCTCTTCTCCCCCCTCTTCATTTTGTTCCAGAATTCTCTAAGTCTCTATTTTTCATTATTTTTTTCTCTCTCTCCCTTGGATTGTATAATTTTAATTTCATCTATCTTCAAGTTCACTATATATTTTTTGCCATCTCCACCTGTTATTGAACACATCTAGTGAATTTTCAATTCCATTACTGTATTTTTGGGTTTTTTTATTTCCATTTTTATAGTTTTATTTCTCTGTTGGGATTTTTACTCTGTTCATTCATTAATTCCATTTCTTTTTTAATTCTTTGAATACACTTATAATAGCACCTTTGAAGGTTTGTCCGCTGTATTCAACATGTAGGTCCATTTTGAAGTATTTACTATTGATTGCATTTTTTCCTAAATGTGAGTTACACTCCTCTGTTTCTTCACATTCCTATACTTTTTATTGAACATTGCAGATAATACATTATAAAGACTCTGGATTATGTTGTGTTCTGAAAACAGTTTTTCATTGCTTTTATAGGCAGTTAACTTGCAAGAATTCAAACTATAAACTCTGTCTCCAACTTGGTGTGTAACTCTGATATATTTATTCATTTCTTACAGCTTCTTGCTGCTATTTTTACCCTGGCTTCCTGGGAATTTCACCTGTACCTGCATATCTTGATAGTCAGCTAAGGATTTGGACATGGTTTGTACTCAGATATTGGGGCCCACCTTCTCCGTAGGTGTCTTACTTATGAAGTTTTCCTGATAAATTTCTCTGCTAGCCTCAGGCTCTGTTCTCTGGTACCTCAGGTCAGTAACACTTCAGCAGTGTTTTCTGCCCACTTGAGCAGGTTGGAATAACTCAGATAAAAAGAAGAAGAAGAAGAAGAAGAAGAAGAAGAAGAAGAACAACAACAACAACAACAGCAACAAATTCACAAATCTCCTAGTGTACCTAGTGCAACTGTTTTTCAAATGTAGATTCTTCTATGTACCCTCGCTGTTTTCTCACCAGATGCCCTAAACATATAGTTTAGCAGTCAACCAGAACTAGGGCAGATTGTATGCTCAGATTTTATGTATCACTCATTTTGCAACCCTCTTGTTTTCAAAATCCCCCCCCCTTACATTTACAGCTACTCTTCCAGTTTTCAACCATTCTCTGCTATTATAATACTGTAAAAATTTTGCTGTGAAAACCAGGGTGCTAGGGAAACCTCATAATAATTAATTATACAAGGTTTCACATAACCACTTCACTTTCCTGTCATTAATGGAAATACTTCAATAAAACAGTGTTTTGAAAAGAATATAAATGGA
The DNA here is from genome assembly GCF_024362965.1 of Panthera pardus. Taxonomy (NCBI): domain Eukaryota; kingdom Metazoa; phylum Chordata; class Mammalia; order Carnivora; family Felidae; genus Panthera; species Panthera pardus. Next base: position 49,440,031 of record NW_026526843.1, on the reverse strand, counting down.
ATTTGTAGGCTCAATGTAGTCATTAGAAATTTTGATAGCAAATTGACAACTCGGCTTATCTTAAATTTTCCCTTATTGACATCACATAAACAGAATGTCAAGTTTATGTTGGAATTTTTTTTCCCCACAGCCACAGAAATAGCCAGTTACTAAACCATTCGTTAGATAATCTCAGATACAATCTCATATGGATATTGAGAAAGTAAAAATCTATTTTATAAAAAAAAGTTTATTGTATGCAATCAATTAAACTGATTTGTTGAAGCACACTGTGTATACCAAGAAGTTATGATTCAGCAGCCTAGGAACCTCATTTAAAAATATTGACTTAACTGAATTTTGTGGATAAGATTATAAAGAAATTATACCAATTTTGGCTGATACATAGAAAAGATTATAAACCAATGTAATTTCTACTTTACAAAACTGGGTTAAAAATATGATTCTGTTAGAAGTTCAGAATGACATTTAATATTTTCCTTTCTTATAAAGTGTGAATTAATGTAGAAAGCTAGTTGAGAAAAGATTTTAATTTTGGAAACCAAATCTCCTTTACTGTTCCAGATGTATGTATCAAAGTGAGGTATTCTTAGGGAAGACATTAATTTTAATGTTAATATTTTTGAAAACATGCACCCACATAGGACATTTCTTTTTCATTTTTTTAAATTTATTTTTATTTTGTGAGAGAAAGAGAGCACAAGTGTGTGTGGTGGGGGAGGGGGATAGGGAGGGAGAGAATCTTATGCAGGCCCCATGCTCAGCACAGAACTAGAATTGGGGCTTGATCTCACAACTGTGAGATCATGACCTGAACCAAAATCAAGAGTTGGGTACTTAAGTGACTGAGCCACCCAGGTGCCACACTTTTTTAATTTTAATTTTGTTTTAATTTAGTTTTTCATCATGATAAGTGTACTCTTTAATCTCCATCACCTATTTCACCCATCCCCCACCCACCGACCCTCTGGTAACCATTAGTTTGTTCTCTATAGGTAAGAGTCTGTTTCTTGGTTTGTCTTTCTCTTTTTTTTTTTTTTTGTCTTGTTTCTTAAATTCACCTTATGTGTGAAATCTTATGGTATTTGTTTTTCTCTGACTCACTTATTTTGATTAGCATTATACTCCCTAGCTCCATCCATATTGTTGCAAATGGCAAGATTCCATTCTTTTTTATAACTGAGTAATATTTAATTACATATATGCCACATCTTATTTATCTATTCATTAGTTGATGGATACTTGAGCTGTTTCCATAGTTTGGCTATTGCAAATAATGCTGCTATTAACATCAGGGGGCATGTATTCTTTTGAATTAGTGTTTTTCTATTTTGGAGGTAAATACACATTAGTGCAATTGTTGGATTATAGAGAAGTTCTATTTTTATCTTCTTGAGGAAACTCCATTCTGCTTTTCACAGTGGTTGTTCCAGTTTCCATTTCCACCAGCAGTGCATGAGGGTTCCTTTTTTCTCCACATCCTCACCAATACTTTTCATTTCTTGCGTTTCTGATTTTAGCTATTTTGACAGGTATGAGGTGATATCTGATTGTAGTTTCAATTTGCATTTCCCTGATGATGAGTGATGGTGAGCATCTTTTCATGTTTCTGTTGGCCACCTGGTTGTCTTCTTTGTAGAAATGTCTGTTTATATCTTATGTCAATTTTTTAATTGGATTATTTGGGTTTTGGGTGTTGAGTTTTACAAGCACTTTATAGATTTTGGATACTAACCCTTTATCGGATATGTCATTTGCAAATATTTTCTCCAAATCAGTAGGTGACCTTTTAGTTTTTTTGCATGTTTCCTTGACTGTGCAGAAGCTTTTTATTTGATGCAGTCCCAATAGTTTATTTTTGCTTTTGTTTCCATTGTCTCAGGAGACATTACTAGTAAGAAGTTGCTACAGATGATGTCAAAGAGGTTACTGCCTGTGCTTTCTCAAGAATTTTTATAATTTCAAGTCTCACATTTAGGCCTTTAACCCAGTTTGAGTTTATTTTTGTGTACAGTGTAAGAATGTGGTCCAGTTTCATTTTTCTTTATGTTGCTGTCCAGTTTCCCCAACACCATTTGTTGAAGAGACTGTCTTTTTCCCATTGCATATACATTCCTCCTAGGTTTATTTCTGGGTTTTCTGTTCTATTTTATTTATGTATGAGTCTATTTTTTACCAGTACTGTATTGTTTTAATTGCTAACATTTTATAATATAGCTTGAAGTCTGGAATTATGATACCTACACAATTTTTCTTTTTACTTTTTCAAGATTGCTTTGGCTATTTGAGGTCTTTTGTGGTTCCATACAAATTTTAGGATTCTTTGTTCTAGTTCTGTGAAAAATGCTGGTGTTTTGGTAGGGGTTGCATGAAATGTGTAGATTGCTTTGGATAGTATACACATTTTAACAATATTTGTTCTTTCAAATCCATGATCATGGAATGTCTTTCCATTTCTTTGTATTGTCTTGAAATTCTTTCCTCAGTGCTTTATAGTTTTCTGTACAGGTCTTTTACCCCTTTGGTTAAGTTTATTCCTAGATATTTTGTTGTTTTTGGTGCAGTTGTAAGTGGAATTGCTTTTTTAATTTCTCTTTCTGCTGCTTTATTATTAGTGTATAAGAATACAAAAGATTTATTCACATTAATTTTGCATCCTGTGATTTTACTGAACTCATTCACCAGTTCTAATTTTTTTTTTTTGGTGGAGTATTTAGGTTTTTCTATATATAGTACCAGGTCATCTGCAAATAGTGAGAATTTTACTTCTTCCTTAACAATGTCCATGCCTTTTCTTTTTATTGTATCACTGCTGTGGCGATGATTCCTAGTACTCTGTTCAATAAAAGTGGTGAAAGTGAAATCCTTGTCATGTTCCTGAACGTAGGGGGAAAAGCTCTCAGGTTTTCACCATTTAGTATGAAGTTGGCTGTGGGTTTTTCATATAAAGCTTTTATTATGTTGAGGTATATTTCTTCTAACCCTACCCTGTTGTGGGTTTTTATTATGAATGGATGTTGTATTTTTTGAAAACCTTTTTCTGCATTTATTGAAACGATCATATGGTTTTTATGCTTTCTCTTATTGATGTGATGTATCACGTTGATTGTGTTGTTTTTTGATTACTGAACCACCCTTGCATCCTGGGAATAAATCCCACTTGATCGTGGTCTATGATTTCTTTAATGTATTGGATTTGCTTTGCCAATATTTTGTTGAGGACACACACACGTGCACACATGCACACACATGTACACACACACATAGGGCATTTCTTGATGTTCAACAACTCTACTTTTCAAAAACTCATTGATTCCAATTGTTTTTAAGAGCATCACAAAATAAATAAGGAGGTGCCTGACACCTCTTCAGATGGGTAACAATTCAAAACATCATTCTTTAACATTTCAGAAACATATTACTGAGCACCTTTTTACAAAGAATGTATCCTTCCCCACTATTGAAATTTAAGTGAAAATTACAAATAGACCAACAGTGAAAAGGCACATAATTCAATGCTTTGATTACTAATAAGGCAGGCAGTTGGTATGACAAAATCAAGCTCATGTAAGGACCAGAATTGCCATTTATGACAGACTGTGGACTATCAAAAAATTAAACAGTGTTTGTTTCCCTTTATTCTTGTGTGTCCTCTGAACTTCTGCAAAAAGAGATCTCTCTTTTGTGTTGCCTCTTTTCCTTTCCTTTTTCAGACTTTTTCTCCACACAGCCAAGGAATTTTGATAATGAAGCCATGCAAGGAAAAGTTAGAAGTAAAAAAAAAGTAGCTAATGTTTTTAAATAGAAAACTAATATGTGTTCTATTTTGTTTTATTTTTCGATAAAGCTCATTAAATACCTCCCCAAGATATCCTACAGTTTGTAGAAATAACAAGACCATGTCTACCTGAAGTATTTTTTAAGCACAAATCTGAAGTCACAATTCCATATTTTACAAAATGAACATACCTATGTGCCCACTATCCACATAAATAAATAAAACATTACCTGCTTCACAAAAGCCCCCTATTTCTCTCATAATTCCCTCTTCCTTATAGTTAACTACTGTCATGAGCTCTACCACCATAGGTAAGTATTGTCTGTTTTTTACTTTTATATAAATGAAATAATGAAATATGTATTATTTTTTGTCTAATATGTCTTGCTCATTATTCTGTTTTGTGATATATCTATGTTTGTTGCATGTATAAGCAATATGCTGATTTTAATTGCTCTATAGTATTTCTTTTTATGAATATGCCAGAATTTATTAATTTTACTATTGATGGACATCTTAAATTTTTTAATGTTTTTATTTTATTTTTGAGAGAGAGAAAGAGAGAGAGAGAGACAGAGCATGGGTGGGGGAGGGGCAGAGAGACAGGGAGACACAGGATCCCAAGCAGTCTCCAGGCTCTGAGCTGTCAGCACAGAGCCTATTGCGGGGTTTGAATTCATGAACCATGAGATCATGACATGAGCCCAAGTCTGTGCTCAACCCACTGAGCCACCCAGATACCCCAATGTTGATGGACATTTTAGATGTGCTTAGTTTTGTCTTTTATGAATGGTGTTATTATTGAATATTCTTATACATGTCTCTTGGTGAACATATATACTAACTTGTTGAGTGTATATTAGAGAGTGAAATCGCTGAGTCATAGTGCAATCTCATGCTTGTCTTTAGTAGATATTGCCTTTGGGGGCAACTTTGAATGGTTCTTGATAGATTTGGGGGAAATATTTGCGTCTGATAAATGCATGAAAACCCTCAGCAAGACAGTCACATGCATTCTGTGAGATTCAAGAAGCATAAATAGAATACTGAATGTGATTCACATTCATTCATTAATTCAACAAGCTTATGATAAACAATTTAACATGTCAAGCACTGTGTTAAGCATTGGCAGTACAACATTGAGGAAAGCAGTCTTTGATCTTACCAAGTAACTTTACATTAGATTAAAATCATTTGTATTTAACAAAATTATAGAAGAAAATCTTTGTGACATTGCGTTATGGGGTAAATTGCCCCTCCCTCAAATTTATATGTTTAAGCCCTATCCCCCAGATCCTCAGAACATGACTGTATTTAATGATAAGGCCTCGCAGCCTCCAGAGCTGTGAGAGAATAAATTTATGTTGTTTAAGCCATTCATTCTGTAATGTTTTGTTGTGGTAGCCCTAACAAACTAATATACCTCAGTTTGGTAAACAGTTTTTGGATATGACAGCAAGATCATGAGCAAAAAGAAAAAAAACAACGTCAGGAACTTTGCAAAAGAGAGTTAAGGGAATGGAGAGCAAGTCACAGAATTGGAAAAATTCATTTGAAAACTGTGTTTCTGATAAAGCAATTATATTAAGAATATATAAAGAAAAATTCTCCAAATTTAACAATAAGAAAACTAAAAACCCAATAAGGAATAGGCAAAAAAAAAACAACCCTGAACAGACACTTCACCAAAGAAGATATCTAGATAGTATGGAAGTATATAAAAAGAGGCTTGACTATTTAGTCATTATGGAAATGCAAATCAAAACCACACATGTTAGAATGGCTAACATTAAAAAGACTGATCATACCAAATGTTGGTGAGAATGTGTGGGAACTGAAATTCTCATGGCAAAAATTGTGTAAAAATTGAATTGTGAAAATGCAAAGCAGAGCAGCCATGCCGGAAAACAGTTTGCCAGTATTCTTATAAACATACACTGACCACACAACTGAGAAATCCTTCTCCTGAGCTTCTATCCAAGTGAAATGAAAACCTGTGTCCAAAAAAAAGCCTGTATGATAATGGTTACAGTAACTTTATTCATAATTACCCACAACTGGAAACAACTCAAAAGTTCCTAACCAGAAGAACACATTAGCAGACTGTAGTACATCCATACCATGGAACACTACTCAACAATAAAAAGGAATGATACCTACAAAAACATAGATGAATTTCAAATTCATTATGCTAAGTAATACATATATACTGTGTGATTCCATTTCTATGTTATTCTAGAAAAAGCAAAATAAGAAGAATGTAGAACAGATCAGTGGTTGTCAGGGGATAAAAGTTTGACCACAAAAGTGACAAATAAGAGATCTTGGAGAAAAAAGAAGGAAGCGGAAATAGAACTATTTTGTATCTTGACAGTAGTGGTAGTGGTTATGCAACTCAGTATTTTTGTCAAAATCCATAGAACAACAACCAAAAGCAGCGAAATTTACTGTATATAAATAAAATTAATGAATTATTAGAAGTGACTGATTCATATCCACACACAGTTGAATAACATCTTTCCTCCTGAAAAAAACTCATTTGCCCAGTTTTCTGAAAGAAGAGACAAGTTTAAGGAGTAAGTCACCATGGTGTATATGCATAAATGGAAATAATGTGTTATCGCTGAGGAGTGACACTGAAGAAGTAGACGGGAATGAAGTTATAGAGGGTTGTATGCTCTGTAAAAGGATTTTGACCTTGTACTGTAAGGAATGGGAACTACTGAATGATTTTGAGAAAGAGAATGATATGGTTGGCTTTACATTTTAAACAAGTCTGGCTGTGATGAAGAGAAAGGATTTGACATGGAGAAAGGCTGCAAGCACGGAGATCATTTAGAAGGTGTTTGCTTTAGTCCAAGTGAGAGATGAAAAAATCTTGAGCTTAAGCAGTTGTAATAAGAATATAAAGGAGAAGTTTTCTGAGCCCTGTAAAGTATGAGTACATAGGCACAAGAGAGCTGGAAGGAAATTAATGATCTCAGAAAGGGAACTTTTGACTTTGGAGAGCATCAGATTACCTTTCCAGTGTCTTGTTTCAGTCATAAGAGAGAATTACTACTTCTTGCCCTATTCTAATTTCCAGGAAATAAGCACACATGAATCCCAGACAGTTTTTTTCAATTAACATGGCCTCACATTCTTTTCAGATGTTTTAAGGAAATTCAAATGGCAATCAAATAACAGTGATTAAATGCCCCAAATAGGATGACCATATATCCTATTTTGCTAGTGGATAGTTTCTGTTTACTCTTGATCTCCTAGAATAATTATTATAGTATAATAATAAACTCTTGATCTCCTAGAATAATTATTATAGCATAATAATAATGATAGTACTTCCTTTCATTCTCAGAGACATCCTGGTTTGAATGGGAAATTTACGGTCACCTTAAGCTATACTTGCTTCTCCCATTTGACTATTCTTTAGGGGGAAAAAAGTAACATTAAAATGTGAATGAATTCACATTTTGAATATAAATCAAAAAAGATTTATTCATCTACAAAAGCCTACAGGAAAGTAAAACAGAATGTAAAGCTGTAAAAAATGAATATAAAGGTAATAATTTAATAACATATAAATATACTCCCAATTAATAGGCTTCATCCTCAACTAATTATTGAGTTCTTCCCATTTGCTTTTTCTACATTTGTACTAAATTCTATGTAAAAGTTAAAGCTTTACTCTCCCTTGGTACTTAAAAGTTTTATCAACGTCCTAGGGCCTTGAAGGAAGTTAGAAGGTTGTGACTGGTTGTTAGATCCTTGACTGCTCTCCTTTCAAAGAGTCATCTTTCATTCTGTCTTCTATAATCTTGTAAGAAGTCAAGGCAAGCTTGCTCAGTAGGGTTCTTGGTGAAATATCAAGAATTTGGTACTAAATCATCACCTTACTCATGCTAAGTCCACATAGGGCAGACAGAAGAGAAAGAAGCATAACAACTTTGTTTTGTGGCACAGTGTTCTGTCACATCAAGATTGGTTTTCTATATACCCCAAACCCTGTTTTCACACTCTGACTACAATGCTAAAATATAATTCTGCTCTTGTAATTCAATATAAAAGTGACAAATAGAGTACTGAGGCAAAGAAGATTGGAAGCAAAATAAAATCATGCTTTATTATTTCTACTCATCTTACATCCATAAAGGATTTCAGGCAATGAAATAAATAAGCAGTTGTAATGAATTACAATCATTGTTAGCAATGATCAAATAAGGAGTAGAAATTATTTTGTTGTTGTTATTTTACTATTTTGCTTGATCGTTAGCTTTAAAATAAAGAGTCTTACAAACTCTTCACAGATTCAACAGCTTGAATAAGATACTAACTCAAAGATTAATACTTTGTTCTTTTATCTCTGTAATAGTCTGATGCCTTCAAGCTTTCTAAAATGAAATTGAATTTGAATAAGGATAGCACTCTTGAGGTCTGTAAATTGTCAGTTCTCAAAAGGTTCTTTCTCTATATTCCATATTCTCTTTCTAAAGCCTATATGACAGATAATTTAGACCCAATCCTAAGCATAAGGTATACCATGCATACCAAAAATATTCTTTTTAAAGGAACTGATATGCTCTTCAATTCCATTAAATCTAAAACATATGTACAAAAATTGTATCCATAGAAGATATTTTGACATGGTCAGCATGGATTGTTTGCAAAGCAGTAAAGAAAAGGGATCCCTTCAACTTCCCCAGGCAGGCCCAGAATAGGTATTAAAACAGTTACCACCATCATCTATTTCATTATTTATTATGTTACACTGTAATCTATCTATTTCTATATTTATCTCCCCCACTAAGACTCCATGAACTTGAGGCTAAGGGTTGTTCTGCATTCATCTTTATTTCTCTGGCACCTAGTGTAACTGAACCAACGTGAGTCCATTCCTTGGTGAGTCAGAAACTGAACCAGGTTGAGTTGTTGCACAAAAAAAGTTTATTTGCAGCAAATAAAGATCATGGGAAAGAGCTTCCAAAGCTGTGACTCCTCAACCAAGTGTGGATGGGTTATTTCTGTTTAGGGTTAGGATGAATATTTAGATAGGGAAGCCTTTTCATCATATGTAAAGATGGGCATAAAGTCATGCAAGTACCTTAAGGCAACATACCTATACATACATTGTATGTTATGTAAATGAGGTTTGTGCTCCTCCTTGGGCAGAGATTTTAGAATTATAATGAGATAAAGATAGTTGTCAGTCATTCTAGAGGTCACTCCATTGTCCTTCTGTGCAGGCACAAGTTAGCTCAAACTGGTCTGGGTGGTCTGGGCTTGTTGAAGGTCTTGTCAGGGCAGTTGCTATGCTATTGCTTGAGGGGTGGTTTCTCTTTTCATTTGCCTGAGTTAAGAAAGAACCTGGAAAAAGAGCTTAAGGAAAAATGTGTGACAAATTCGGTAAGTACAAACAAGTGGGCAGTAAAGGTCAGGTCTTGGTGTCTAGCTGTTGACACTAACATGAATGGAATTCAGTAACTTGTTGAATAAATGAATAGGGTCTCATTTTAATTTTAGTAAAGACCATATATAAGACTCTTAACACTGTTCCTCTTACACTGTAAGTGTTCAATGACTGTTAACTGTTGTTTACTAAAACAGGATCAGATAGAGTTGTACTAGAGCAGATTCCCACTGGCTATTAAATTTTCAGGAATTTTGCAAGCTGGTTGTTAAATTATTGGCAGCCAGAAATAGCCCATGGTAGGAGGATTTACACCATGAAAACTGGCAAATGAGATAATTCCACACATAGACACCCCCTCATCTATACTCCCAGCTCCCCACACAAGTCAGCAAACATTTTTCAACATAGCACTAAGGTCAGATACCATACTATCCTGGAGCTTGAATCCTTTTAAATGTTATTGATCTGCAGGGCATCTGGATGGCTTTGTTGATTGAGCATCCGACTTGATTTCTGCCCAGGTCATGATCACATGGTTGATTGAGCCTGCCTGGTGATTGGCTGGCTCCATGCTGAGCATGGAGCCTGCTTAAAATTCTCTCTCTCTCTCTCTCTCTCTCTCTCTCTCTGTCTCTCTCCCACTCCTTCTGTCCCTCTCTCCCATTCATGCTTTGTCTCTCTAAAAAAAGAAAATTGAAAAATAAAAAAATAAACATTATTAATGTTCATGATTGATCAAATGTGCATGTGATGAGTGTTGAATTTAGAAAAGAGAAGGAAAAGGAAAGAGGGGCATGTGGGGAAAGGGATGTAGTCCACCAGCAACTCAGTGAAGCTCCAAATCCAGCTTCTCATTATAGCTCATCTCCCTCAGACAATAGCCTTTGCAACTATTTATGACACAGGGTCTCCTGGTGGACTTAATATTGGCCAGCAGGAAAGAGTTGGCTGAAGATTTCAGAAGTAGCAAATTAATATTAACTATTATTGTTCCTTTGGCACTGACAATATAAATATTTTCTAACCATTAAAGTTTTCCACAATGAAGTAGTTTGACTTGAAGGGTTGTGAGTTCTTTGTGTAACTTAGAAATGCTCACATGGAAACTAGATGAAAAGTTACATAAATATTGCAGAACAAATTCTCACAAGCTGATCCTCTAGCACTTTGCATCTCAAAGTCTGATCTGCAGACTTCTTGGGATCTACCCCAGACCTATTGAATCAGAATCTGCATTTTAATAAGACCCGCAGGTTATTCATATGGAAATTAAAGTTTGAGGAGGCTTTGCTCTACATTACCTTTAAAGTCACAGCTACTCTAGGATTCTGTGCCTCTATCGTGACTTGATGAAGACCTATAAATCATGCTTATAATATTTTGCAGGAAATAAAATGTCAGAATGAAATGTCTCTATGTGAAACATCAGATACAAGTTATAAAATAATCTCAACATACTTAATGATAGGTGAAAACCAGCAAGATGAAATTTGAAAGCCAAAGTATGAAATGTCTGTTTAGACAAATTCCTAAAACAAAAAAATCAGGCAAATCTACAAGACTAAGACCTTCAAAAGCATCTAGGTGACTGACACACAGACAAATTATTCTTTATCATTCTGTCCTACATTCTGAGCTCTATTCATATGCTCTCAAGGGTTTATTTTACTTTGTGAGTTGTCTAAAGTCACTGAAAGAATATATAACAACTTCTTAAACTAAACTGTTTAGTAAGACCTTTAGTTACAACATCTGCTTATTTTGGGTTCTTCCAATCTCTCACTGAGCCTGGAACAAAGCTCTTTAAAAAGTGGGTGTTCAATCAATGCTATTGACTGATATTAATTATTAATAACATTTTAAATAGTGCCTTTGTTTCTATACCTTTCTAGTGACTACAAAATCTAAATAACACAACAAAAACAAATCCATAATATAAATTATTTATATTGATAAATAGTATATATAGTATGAATTATAACGAATCAATTAACAACTCATATATTGCTACAATTTGTACATAATATCCTGAAACTGAAACTAGTATTTTCAGTTTAAACTTTATACTACAAACTATAAATGTTTCTCCAAAGAGATCAATTCCGCTGACCACTTCTCAGAACCACTGTATTTCTCCCTGATCTCTATTAGGTAGAACAGAGGTGGAAAACTTTTTGTAAAGGGTCAGACAGTACGTTTTGTTTAGGCTTTGTATATCATACAGTCTCTGTCATAACTGCTTAAAAGCAGCCATAAACAGTAGGTAAACAAATGAAAGAATGAGTGTGGCTTTGTTTCATTAAAACTTTATCTGCCAAAACAGGCAAGGCATAGTTTGCTGACTCTAAGGTAGAATATTCCGTGTCACAAGGAGCCTCTCGCAGTTACTCCAATAAACATTGCTTCAATTCACATGGATCTGCCCTCTTCAACACAGAAACCTATATGGATCCTCTTTCTTGAATATAAGCCAAAGAGTATAATCTAGACATGTATGTTAAAAAAATGTTGAAAGTAATGTTGGAAGTTTGACAAATATGTCCTTTACCCCATTTTTCTTCTTTCCTTCTCTGTCCTTGTGTCAGTATAAAGCTATATCCTATTCTACTTATTTTTGTCAGAGTCTGGAGGAAATCTCAAACACAGAAAATTCTTTGGTTCTAGCAATGAAGATGGGCAAGCCTATGAGCCAAGGCTGAGCTAAGTTGCCTAAAGAAATCTAGATTGAGAAGTATGGAGACATTTTGTTTTTCACTCTCTACCAGTAATGTCAGAGGGGTGACCAGTTAATGGTGAAAGTCCTGCTCTCTCAGGGAGGTCTAACTAATTTCCCCTAAATTTGTTTAGTCCCGAATCCATGATACTCCTTCCAATGACACTATCTCCCACACTATCTTATCTAACCAATTTGAAGATTATAGGCTTAGTAGACACTTACAAATGATTTTCATGTGGTTCAATAGAAAACATGGTCTGGCATCATTGAGCAGTAGCACAATGAGTTACAATGTCAGATAAAGGGATTTGACATTGCACCCTATTTTGAATTCAAGCTCGTATCAGAAAGGCCTTAAAGATTCTGTTTTAATTTTAAAATTGAGATTTACCAGAATCCAAGAAAGACAAGCAGTCTTCATCAATGTATAATTTTTGCAAATTTAATCCACAGGTTCAGTTTCTTTGACCCTTGTGGTGCTTGAGATTGCTTTACTCTTCCCGGAACACCATGAAATAAAAGGAAGCTTATCAATGAAGAAAGACCTACATAGCATGTGAAAAGATACTTATGGGGAACTATAAAACCATTTTATTTCATTGTTGGGTATATATAATATTTTTCCAATATTTTCAACTCAGAATTTTTACCCTGCTTAAAACAAAGCAAGAAGGGAAAAACCTCTTTATTTTAACTTCTGAAATTTGTTATAAACACTGATTTTGGCTTTGCTCCTGAAGAGGTTTGAGGGTTAATTTATTTATTTGAGAAGAGAGACAGTACAGAGTCTGATAATCCAGCTGTTATAATTTTGAAGTAAGCATAAATGTGACTTAGAAGCATATTCACCTTACTATATGCCTGCTAGCAAAAGATAGTAGTGAAATCCTCAGCAGAGGCACCAATTGCTGTAATCTTGATGAACTGGAGCCTGAAAACCATCAAGAAATAGCCACAACATCTGCAATACAGAGAGCAGGCAAGGGAGAAAACAATGATAAACAGGGAAAATGTTAATACTCAGTTTATTTTTTGCAGCACATGTATCACATATCCCCCAGCTTCTCTCTTTAAACATAGAAATTAATATGGGCTACTTCTCCTTTCACCAAAATCGAATGTTGAAGAGAAGCTTCAATCTCATTGACTAATTCAACTGTTCTTTTAAATTGAATTTTTAAACATGTGGGCACACAAACCAATCTATATGCAGAACAGTTCTTTGCAAGCATGCAAATGGTTTGGGATTACATGCTAGGTATCACACAAGTGAGTTTTTACAGTACAAAAGAATGAATTCCTTACTGTGACACTTGAAATAACAATACTAAACAATTTCAGCTCAACTTTAAGTTCTTCCCTCCAACTGCTGTAGCTTTCTTAATAGAAATATAACACCCTCCTTAGCTTCTGGTTTCTTCCACCAAATAATAATTTCTTATCTCTACTAAGTAATTTTCCATCAATGTTTTCATTCAGTAAGTCATTCAGCAAATATCTAGTGAGTAACTCTTTCGTGTCTACCACTATCTTAAACACTGGGAGTAGAGACATAAATATGGCATAAACCTTCTAAAAATTGCATTTGCAATAGGTATGACAGACATATAGAAATTAGTTACATCAAAAAAGAAAGGGAAACACATCCCTAATTTGAGATTTTTATTTCAAACCAATAAATCTCCTTTTCTTCACTATATAACATATTGGCTTTATTTTCTAATTTATTTATGTGTGTCTCTGAGAAATCCCTCTTGTTGGTCAACTTTTTTTGGGAAAAAAAGATGATTATTAAGCTAGGACCTACCATTGTATGTAGGGTATTGACAACCAGGATGGAGCAGGCAGGAATATGGATATTCCCCGATGGACCCTGTTAACCATGATGTGGGAAGATGGAAAAAGTTCAGTCTTGAGATTTGCACTGACATATTTATTTGTGCACAGTGAGGATTTTAGCTGTTATTTACACCCCAGCTCAGTTTCCCAGGTTTTTCTGATAAGTAGTGCCAATAAGAGGAAAAGGAGATAGGAAAAAAGAAAATGTCTTTAAATATCAAGTTATTTTGTAGTCTAAGAAGGTTAATATATAACAAGTATGCACTGGTTAGGCAGCTATTTTGACTGTTCAGTATTTTAATATCACCCTGGGTGTAGGAACCAAATTTATTATATAAAGTACACAGAGAATTGAAAGAAAAATGTGGTATACACATACAATGAAATATCATTCATCTTTAAAAGGAAGAAAATTCTGCCATATGTGCAACATGAATAAACCTGAAGGACATTATGCTAAGTGAAATGAGCCAGATATAGAAGGATAAATACCACATTTATATGAGTTGTCTGAAATAGCCAAACTCCTAGAAACTGAAAGTAGAATGGTGGTTTTCAAGGACTAGAGGTGTTGCTGGGTGGACTGGGGAGATCCCTGGGCCTTGAGGCCTCTGCCCAGCCCATTCCTGGGATGTTGCTGGAGGCTTAGTCTCATTGCAAGAAAGAATTCAAGGATAGACCAGACACAGTGGTTGAGCAATGTAATTGGGAAAGTTTATTAAAGGGAGAGCAAGATGTGAGAGTGAGTGAGCTAGCTCAAGGGAGAGCTGCATCTGGGGTTTGGATCTCTATCTATTATTGACAGTTGTTAACTAGGGAGTGGAATATTTATTACTTGGGGAAGGGATTTCTTTGGGAGCAGGTTTTCACACCTTTTCTCCCTTGCTTGGTCAGAGTCTCTGGCTTTCTTTGTCTTGATACAGCTTCTTGTGACTTTGTTTTTGGAATACTACCAGGATAGGTTTCTAACTTTCTTTATAGCAGGTCATGACTCTCCCTTTGCTGGCCTCCACACATCCAGTTAAAACCTAACTAATTTACTACTCTAACAAAGGAAGGGGGAAATGGGAGATACTGTTCAATGGGTATGAAGTTTAAGTTATACAAGATAAGTAACTTTTAGAAATCTGTGGTACAACATCATGCATATAGTTAACAATTTTTTATTGTACACTTAAAAGTTTGTTAGGAGGATAGATCTCATATTAAGATTTCATACCAAATATAAATGAAAATAAAATAAAATAAAATTTTGAAGAAGTGCCAAAAAAGAGAATTTGAGTTTTTGAAACTATGTCACTTTTGAGACTCAATCAGGAAAGAGGTGCCTCCTGAGATGCATCTTTTTTTTTTTTTGAGCGTTTTATTTATTTATTTATTTATTTATTTATTTATTTATTTATTTTTTCAATATATGAAATTTATTGTCAAATTGGTTTCCATATAACACCCAATGCTCATCCCAAAAGGTGCCCTCCTCAATACCCATCACCCACCCTCCCCTCCCTCCCACCCCCCATCAACCCTCAGTTTGTTCTCAGTTTTTAACAGTCACCTATGCTTTGGCTCTCTCCCACTCTAACCTCTTTTTTTTTTTCTTCCCCTCACCCATGGGTTTCTGTTAAGTTTCTCAGGATCCACATAAGAGTGAAACCATATGGTATCTTTCTCTGTATGGCTTATTTCACTTAGCATCACACTCTCCAGTTCCACCCACGTTGCTACAAAAGGCCATATTTCATTCTTTCCCATTGCCAAGTAGTATTCCATTGTGTATATAACCACAATTTCTTTACCCATTCACCAGTTGATGGACATTTAGGCTCTTTCCAAAATTTGGCTATTGTTGAGAGTGCTGCTATAAACATTGGGGTACAAGTGCCCCTATGCATCAGTACTCCTGTATCCCTTGGGTAAATTCCTAGCAGTGCCATTGCTGGGTCATAGGGTAGGTCTATTTTTAATTTTCTGAGGAACCTCCACACTGCTTTCCAGAGCGGCTGCACCAATTTGCATTCCCACCAAAAGTGCAAGAGGGTTCCCATTTCTCCACATCCTCTCCAGCATCTATAGTCTCCTGATTTCTTCATTTTGGCCACTCTGACTGGCGTGAGGTGATATCTGAGTGCGGTTTTGATTTGTATTTCCCCGATAAGGAGCGACGTTGAACATCTTTTCATGTGCCTGTTGGCCATCTGGATGTCTTCTCTAGAGAAGTGTCTATTCATGTTTTCTGCCCATATCTTCACTGAGTTATTTGTTTTTCGGGTGTGGAGTTTGGTGAGCTCTTTATAGATTTTGGATACTAGCCCTTTGTCTGATATGTCATTTGCAAATATCTTTTCCAATTCCATTGGTTGCCTTTTAGTTTTGTTGGTTGTTTCCTTTGCTGTGCAGAAGCTTTTTATCTTCATAAGGTCCCAATAGTTCATTTTTGCTTTTAATTCCCTTGCCTTTGGGGATGTGCCGAGTAAGAGATTGCTACGGCTGAGGTCAGAGAGGTCTTTTCCTGCTTTCTCCTCTAGGGTTTTGATGGTTTCCTGTCTCACATTCGGGTCCTTTATCCATTTTGAGTTTATTTTTGTGAATGGTGTGAGAAAGTGGTCTAGTTTCAACCTTCTGCATGTTGCTGTCCAGTTCTCCCAGCACCATTTGTTAAAGAGACTGTCTTTTTTCCATTGGATGTTCTTTCCTGCTTTGTCAAAGATGAGTTGGCCATATGTTTGTGGGTCTAGTTCTGGGTTTCTATTCTATTCCATTGGTCTATGTGTCCGTTTTTGTGCCAATACCATGCTGTCTTGATGATGACAGCTTTGTAGTAGAGGTTAAAGTCTGGGATTGTGATGCCTCCTGCTTTGGTCTTCTTCTTCAAAATTACTTTGACTATTCGAGGCCTTTTGTGGTTCCATATGAATTTTAGGATTACTTGTTCTAGTTTCGAGAAGAATGCTGGTGACATTTTGATTGAGATTGCATTGAATGTGTAGATAGCTTTGGGTAGTATTAACATTTTGACAATATTTATTCTTCCAATCCATGAGCATGGAATGTCTTTCCATTTCTTTATATCTTCTTCAATTACCTTCATAAGCTTTCTATAGTTTTCAGCATACAGATTTTTTACATCTTTGGTTAGATTTATTCCTAGGTATTTTATGCTTCTTGGTGCAATTGTGAATGGGATCAGTTTCTTTATTTGTCTTTCTGTTGCTTCATTGTTAGTGTATAAGAATGCAACTGATTTCTGTACATTGATTTTGTATCCTGCAACTTTGCTGAATTCATGTATCAGTTCTAGCAGACTTTTGGTGGAGTCTATCGGATTTCCCATGTATAATATCATGTCATCTGCAAAAAGCGAAAGCTTGACTTCATCTTTGCCCATTTTGATGCCTTTGATTTCCTTTTGTTGTCTGATTGCTGATGCTAGAACTTCCAACACTATATTAAACAACAGCGGTGAGAGTGGGCATCCCTGTCGTGTTCCTGATCTCAGGGAAAAAGCTCTCAGTTTTTCCCCGTTGAGGATGATGTTAGATGTGGGCTTTTCATAAGTGGCTTTTATGATCTTTAAGTATGTTCCTTCTATCCCGACTTTCTCAAGGGTTTTTATTAAGAAGGGGTGCTGGATTTTGTCAAAGGCCTTTTCTACATTGGTTGACAGGATCATATGGTTCTTCCCTTTTTTTTATTAATGTGATGTATCACGTTGATTGATTTGCGAATGTTGAACCAGCCCTGCATCCCAGGAATGAATCCCACTTGATCATGGTGAATAATTCTTTTTATATGCTGTTGAATTCGATTTGCTAGTATCTTATTGAGAATTTTTGCATCCATATTCATCAGGGATATTGGCCTGTAGGTCTCTTTTGGTACGGGGTCTCTGTCTGGTTTAGGAATCAAAGTAATACTGGCTTCCTAGAATGAGTCTGGAAGTTTTCCTTCCCTTTCTATTTCTTGGAATAGCTTGAGAAGGATAGGTATTATCTCTGCTTTAAATGTCTGGTAGAACTCCCCTGGGAAGCCATCTGGTCCTGGACTCTTATTTGTTGGGAGATTTTTGATAACCAATTCAATTTCTTCGCTAGTTGTGGGTCTGTTCAAGCTTTCTATTTCCTCCTGATTGAGTTTTGGAAGAGTGTGGGTGTTTAGGAATTTGTCCATTTCTTCTAGGTTGTCCAATTTGTTGGCATATAATTTTTCATAGTATTCCCTGATAATTGGTTGTATCTCTGAGGGATTGGTTGTAATAATCCCATTTTCATTCAAGATTTTATCTGTTTTGGTCATCTCCCTTTTCTTTTTGAGAAGCCTGGCTAGAGGTTTGTCAATTTTGTTTATTTTTTCAAAAAACCAACTCTTGGTTTCATTGATCTGCTCTACAGATTTTTTAGATTCTATATTGTTTATTTCTCCTCTGATCTTTGTTATTTCTATTCTTCTTCTGGGTTTAGAATTCCTTTGCTGTTCTGCTTCTATTTCCTTTAGGTGTTCTGTTCGACTTTGTATTTGGGATTTTTCTTGTTTCTTGAGATAGGCCTGGATTGCAATGTATTTTCCTCTCAGGACTGCCTTCGCTGCGTCCCAAAGCGTTTGGATTGTTGTATTTTCATTTTCGTTTGTTTCCATATGTTTTTAAATTTCTTCTCTAATTGCCTGATTGACCCACTCATTCTTTAGTAAAGTGTTTTTTAACCTCCATGCTTTTGGAGGTTTTCCAGACTTTTTCCTGTGGTTGATTTCAAGCTTCATAGCATTGTGGTCTGAAAGTATGCATGGTATAATTTCAATTCTTGTGAACTTATGAAGGGCTGTTTTGTGACCCAGTATATGATCTATCTTGGAGAATGTTCCATGTGCACTCGAGAAGAAAGTATATTCTGTTGCTTTGGGATGCAGACTTCTAAATATATCTGTCAAGTCCATCTGATCCAATGTATCATTCAGGGCCCTTGTTTCTTTACTGACCGTGTGTCTAGATGATGTATCCATTTCTGTAAATGGAGTGTTAAAGTCCCCTGCAATGACCACATTCTTATCAATCAGGTTGCTTATGTTTATGAGTAATTGTTTTATATATTTGGCGGCTCTGGTATTCGTCACATAGACATTTACAATTGTTACCTCTTCCTGATGGATAGACCCTGTAATTAGTATATAATGCCCTTCTTCATCTCTTGTTACAGCCTTAAATTTAAAGTCTAGTTTGTCTGATATAAGTATGGCTACTCCAGCTTTCTTTTGGCTTCCAGTAGCATGATAAATAGTTCTCCATCCCCTCACTCTCAATCTAAAGGTGTCCTCAGGTCTAAAATGAGTCTCTTGTAGACAGCAAATAGATAGGTCTTGTTTTTTTATCCATTCTGATACCCTATGTCTTTTGGTTGGTGCATTTAATCCATTTACATTCAATTTTATGATAGAAATATACGGGTTTAGAGTCACTGTGATGTCTGTATCTTTTATGCTTGTAGTGATGTCTCTGGTAATTTGTCTCACAGGAACCCCTTAGGATCTCTTGTAGGGCTGGTTTAGTGGCGACAAATTCCTTCAGTTTTTGTTTGTTTGGGACGACCTTTATCTCTCCTTCTATTCTAAATGACAGACTTGCTGGATAAAGCATTCTCGGCTGCATATTTTTTCTGTTCAATACATTGTAGATCTCGTGCCAATCCTTTCTGGCCTGCCAAGTTTCAAAAGAGAGATCAGTCACGAGTCTTATAGGTCTCCCTTTATATGTGAGGGCACGTTTATCCCTTGCTGCTTTCAGAATTTTCTCTTTATCCTTGTATTTTGCCAGTTTCACTATGATACGTCGTGCAGAAGATCGATTCAAGTTACGTCTGAAGGGAGTTCTCTGTGCCTCTTGGATTTCAATGCCTTTTTCCTTCCCCAGTTCCGGGAAGTTCTCAGCTATCATTTCTTCAAGTACCCCTTCAGCACCTTTCCCTCTCTCTTCCTCCTCTGGGATACCAATTATGCATATATTATTTCTTTTTAGTGTATCACTTAGTTCTCTAATTTTCCCCTCATACTCCTGGATTTTTTTTTATCTCTCTTTCTCTCATCTTCCTCTTTTTCCATAACTTTATCTTCTAGTTCACCTATTCTCTCCTCTGCCTCTTCAATCCGAGCTGTCGTCGTTTCCATTTTGTTTTGCATTTCGTTTGAAGCGCTTTTCAGCTCCTCGTGACTGTTCCTTAGTCCCTTGATCTCTGTGGCAAGAGATTCTCTGCTGTCCTGTATACTGTTTTCAAGCCTAGTGATTAATTTTATGACTATTATTCTAAATTCACTTTCTGTTATATTATTTAAATCCTTTTTGATCCGTTCATTAGCTGTTGTTATTTCCTGGAGATTCTTCTGAGGGGAATTCTTCCGTTTGGTCATTTTGGATAGTCCCTGGAGTGTTGAGGACCTGCAGGGCACTTCCCCTGTGCTGTGGTGTATAACTGGAGTTGGTGGGCAGGGCCGCAGTCCGACCTGATGTCTGCCCCCAGCCCACTGCTGGGGCCACAGTCAGACTGGTGTGTGCCTTCTCTTCCCCTCTCCTAGGGGCGGGATTCACTGTGGGGTGGCGTGGCCCATCTGGGCTACTTGCACATTGCCAGGCTTGTGGTGCTGGGGATCTGGCATATTAGCTGGGGTGGGTAGGCAAGGTGCATGGGGGCAGGAGGGGCAGGCTTAGCTCGCTTCTCCTTAGGTGATCCACTTCAGGAGGGGCCCTGTGGCAGCAGGAGGGAGTCAGATCCGCTGCCGGAGGTTTGGCTCCACAGAAGCACAGAGTTGGGTTTTTGCGCAGAGCGAGCAAGTTCCCTGGCAGGAACTGGTTCCCTTTGGGATTTTGGCTGGGGGATGGGCGAGGGAGATGGCGCTGGCTAGCACCTTTGTTCCACACCAAACTGAGCTCTGTCGTCTGGGGGCTCAGCAAGTCTCCCTCCCTTTGTCCTCCAGCCTTCCCGCTTTCTGATCAGAGCTGTTAACTTATGACATCCCAGATGCTAAGTCGTGCTTGCTGTCGGAACACACTCTGTCCAGCCCCTCCGCTTTTGCCAGCTAGACTCGGGGGCTCTGCTTGTCCGGCAGGCTGCCCCTCCGCCCCAGCTCCCTTCTGCCAGTCCCTGGTGCGTGCACCACCTCGCTGCCCTTCCTACCCTCTTCTGTGGTCCTCTAGTCTGAGCTTGGCTCTGGAGACTCCGTTCTGCTAATCCTCTGGTGGTTTTCTGGGTTATTTAGGCAGGTGTAGGTGGAATCTAAGTGACCAGCAGGACACGTGGTGAGCTCACCGTCCTCCTACACCACCATCTTCCCTGTGTCTTACTGAGCCCTGAGATGCATCTTTAAGGATAAATGGTAGCTAGGTTTGCAAAGGCAACTGGGAACATTCCAGGCAGACAGAACATACTCATAAGAAAATCATGATAAGAGTAAGTGAAAGTACAAGTATATTATTGTGGAGGAAGAGGAAGAGGAAGAGTAGACCAGAAATATACACAGAGTGCAAATTATAGCTAGTCTTGTATGGCATGTTATGGAGTTTGGACTTTATTCTAAGAACCATGGGGAACCATTTAAAGGCTTAAGCAAAGCAAGTTGGGGAGTGGGGGTCAGTCATGTGTTCAAATTTGCATTTGAAAAGGTTACTCAGGCTTCAGTGTGGAGAATGGGTTGCACTGAGGAAAGGTGGGGAATGAAGATAATTTTGAATGCCTGAAGATTGCAGGTTTGATAGACTGGTACAATAAAAGTACAGATTGCATGACTTTGAAGATGCCAGTAAGGCGTAATTAGACTGAAGTTGTTGGAGTTGGAGTTGTTAAGGTAGTGAATGTCTCACTATAGGAGAGATTAGCTGTAAGGAGATTGGGGAAGGAGTGAGTTGGAAAACCTGGAGGTTGTAACCAGAGAATGGGTTCTTGGAGTGTGAGATTTCTTAGTAGTTCAAGGTAACAGTGACATGTGATTTATAATAAATAAATATTTTGGTCTTCAGTCCATGATTCCTGGCTCAGAGCTCCCCAAACCCTTGTAATTTCTTAACCAAGAAGATAAATATTTGTCCTCAGTCCCTGAAATCCAATTAAGAGCCATAAAGGCTAAAATGGATATCTTGTTATTCATGATAAGCCCCTTACAACTATTGCAGTGTTTATGTTAATGAAGTGACTTTTGGAAATCCCCTAAAGATGAGGCAAACAACTTGTTGCTAGGGTAAACAACCAGGATTTGAGGGTTGGAACATTAAGTTCCCCATCCCCCACCCCCAATTTCTGAGGCGAGAGAGAGACTGCAGGTTGAATCAATTACCAATGGCCAATGAGTTAATAAATCATGCCTCTTTAATGAAGCCTCCATAAAAACCCGAAAGGATTGGGTTCAGGGAGCTTCTAAATTGGTGAATCAGAAAGTATCCACGTATACAGTGCTGGGCTAGCCAGTCGGTTAGTAGCTCAGGTAACAACCTGGACTTGAGATTGGCATCTGAATTTGAGGGCAGTCTTGTGAGACTGGGCCCTTAGCCTGTGGAATCCTGTGCTATTTACAAGTAGATAATGTCAGATTTGAATTGTGAGACACACAGAGGGTGTCCAAGAATTGCTTGGTGTGGGGAAAAATGCCCACACATCGGAATTGGGTGCTGAATTGCAGTGTAATGAAAACATCTACAATGTAGCCATGGAAGTTGAATGCAGAAGTAGAAGTAGACAAAGATCAAGGCTGTAAGACATTCACAATTTGGATTGTCTATTAGAATCATCTGTGGTTTTAGAAGTTACAGAAGCTAGGGCCCCCATTCTGAGAGATTCTGATATATTAGGTGAAATTCAGGCATGTGTACTTATAAAAAACTTTCATGGATGTTTCTAATGTACAAGCTGAGTTGGGAACTATTGGATTATCCATACCAACCCTGAATCTAGATGACAGCAAATTTGGTCAGAATGGAAAGCAAGGTCTTCACCGAATATGCCATAGTGAGTCCTATAGTCAGTGTGTAAAAGCCAGGAAGAGGACATCATTTGGCATAACCAGAAGGCAAGAATTTGAAAGCAACAGGCTTTTTTTTTTTAAATTAAGGATGAAGGACTTTACTTCAGGGAGTGAAGGATGAAGGTGTAAATCTCATCTCCCAACAATGCCTTGCTTTAAACTGGTTCACACAGCACAAAGCTATTTGCTCATCCTCAGTGTATCATTAGCATTTCCAAATTTCTACTTCACTTTATCCTGTGAAGAAATGGCTTTGGGTATGTGCTTGTATTCTAAAGCTCTACTTTGCACTTTTTGGAGCTCATTGCTATCTTTATTTAATTTAATTTTAGATGACCATAGACTCTTGGGGAGGAAACATGAATGCATCAGACTTGAATCTGGAGATTTTAAAATGGTTTTCTACAAGAATCAGTATCCCACTTCACTTACCTGGTTTTCAAGGTGTTTGAAAGAATCAGGATGGAGTGTTGTTAGATAATGTAAATTAAGTCATTTTCAGTAAAATGGAATTCTATAGAACACATTATGGAGAAATTAGACTGAAGGAAAACTCCAAGTGACTGTTGATAGTAGTAGCAGCAGTAGTAAGAGTAGTAGTAGTAATGAAGCCTTACAAATAAATGCAAAGCATCAACTCTTGTTCATCTAGTATGTTTCATTTTTGTATTTTAAATTGCTTCCATTATAAAAGAGTGCAAACTTCATGTAAAATTATTGACTGAGAGGTATCTAGAATAAAAGTAACACCATCTCAACACCCATCTCCTAGTGTGCATGTCTCTCCAGAACATTTCCTATGCATTAATAAAATCTATACATATATACATACAAATACAAATATATTTTGCATTTTTTGGTTAGTAATATATCACAAATATCCTTCTTTGTGAATAAATATAAATCAACCTCATTCTTTTTAGCATCTGTACAGCATTTCATAGTGTGGATGAACAATGTTTTTAAACATATGCCCCTTTATTTGGATGTTTGCTTCAAACTTCTTCCTTTTATAAAAATAATACTTCCATAAACTTCCTTATATACATATTTTCTGTTCATGTGTTAATATTTTTGTAGCATATATTCCTAAAAGGAGACATGCTAGATCAAAAGGTGTGCATATTTAAAATGTTGATAGGTTATTGCTTGAATGTCCTCCAAAAAAATTACATTTCAACAAATATATAGTGACCATTTCCCACCCTCTTGCCCCATGTGTACATTATCAATCTTTTTCTATTTTTTAAATTTTAATTCCAGTATAGTTAACATATAGTGTTATAGTAGTTTTAGGTATATAATATAATGATTTAATAATTTTATACATTACTAACAGTGCATCATAAGTTTGCTTTTAATTTTCCTTACATAGTTCACGCATCTCCCTACCCACTTCCCCTCTGTAACCATCACTTTGTTCTCCAAAGTTAAGAGTCTGTTTTTTGGTTTGTCTCTTTCTTTCTTTGTTCATTTTTCTTGATTGTTAAATTCCACATATGAGTGAAATTGTATGATATTTGTCATACTCTGACTGACTTGTTTCACTTAGAGTTATACTCTCCAGATCCAACCATGTTGTTGCAAATGGCAAAATTTTGTTCATTTTTATATCTGAGTAATATTCAATTGTGTATATATACCACAAATTCTTTATCCATTCATCTATCAATGGACACTGCCTTCATAATTTCGCTATTGCAAATAATGTTGCAATAAATATATCCACTCAAATTAGTGTTTTCACATTCTTTGGGTAAATACCCAATAGTAGAATTCATCATATAGTAATTCTATTTTTAATTTCTTGAGGAACTTCCATACTGTTTTCCACAGCGAATGCACCAGTTTGCATTTCCACCTATAGTGCATGTGGGCTCATTTTTCTCCACATCCTTACCAACACTTGTTCTTTATGTTTTTCATCTTAGTCATTCTGATAGGTGTAAGGTGATATCTCACTGTGGTTTTGATTTCCATTTCTCTAATGATTAGTAATGTTGAAAATCTTTTCATGTGTCTGTTGGCCATTTGTATGTCTTCTTTGGAGATGTCCATTCATGTCTTCTACCCATTTTTTAATCAGGTTATTTGAGTTTCTGCTGTTGAGTTCCATAATTTCTTTATATATTTTGGATGCTAATCTTTTATTGGATTTGTCCTTGGCAAATATCTCGTCCCATTCAGTAGGTTGTATTTTAGTTTTGTTGATTGTTTTCTTTGCTGTATGGAAGATTTTCATTTTTGTATTGTCCCTAGAGTTAATTTTTGTTTTTATTTCTTTGCTTCAGGAGATACAGCTAGAAAAATGTTGTTGCAGCCAATGTCAGAGATACTACTGCCTGAGCTCTTTTCTAGAGTTTTTATGGTTACAGGGCTCACATTTAGATTCTTAATGCATTTTAAGGGTTTTTTTTGTGTGTGTGTGTAGGGGGTAAGAAAATGGTCCAGTTTCATTACTTTGTATGTAGCTGTCCAGTTTTCTCAAGACTATTTGTTGAAGAGTCTTTTTCCCATTGTATATTCTTGCTTCTTTATAAGAGATTAATTGACCATATAATTGTGGGTTTATTTCTGGGCTCTCTATTCTGATCCATTGATCTGTATGTCTATTTTTGTGACAGCACTATACTGTTTTGAT
This sequence comes from Panthera pardus, assembly GCF_024362965.1. NCBI lineage: Eukaryota > Metazoa > Chordata > Mammalia > Carnivora > Felidae > Panthera > Panthera pardus. The sequence goes on along the minus strand of NW_026526843.1, from coordinate 49,414,656 downwards.
TACTATAGCTTTGTACTCTATCTGGAAATCTGGGATTGTGCTGTCTCCAGTTTTTTTCTTCTTCTTTTTTCAGGATTGCTTTGGCTCTTCAGGGTGTTTTGTGGATCCATACAAATTTTAGGATTGTTTTAGTTCTGTCAAAAATGCATTGGTTGTTGTTGTGAAGGGATTGCCTTCAATCTGTAGATTTCTTTGGTAGTGTGGACATCTTGGTTCTTCCAATCCATGAGTATGGAATGTTTTTCCATTTTCTTTGTCTTCAATTTCTTTCATCAATGTTTTATAGCTTTCAGAGTACAGGTATTTCACCTTCTTGATAAGGTTTATTCCTAGATATTTTTTTCTTTTGGTTTCAGTTGTAATTTGGGAATTATTTTCTTAATTTCTCTTTCTGCTGTTTCATTATTAGTGTATAGAAATGCAACGGATTTCTGTATATTGATTTTGTATCCTATAACATTCCTGAATTCATTTAGCAGTGCTAGTAGTTTTTTTGGTGTAGTCTTTCGGGTTTTCTATATATACTATCATGTCATCTTAAAATACTGAAAGTTTACTTCTTTCTTATCAATGTGGAGGACTTATATTACTTTTACTGATTGATGTGGCTAGGACCTCCATTATTATGTTGAATAAAAGTGGTGAGAGTGCACAGTGTACATCCTTCTCTTGTTCCTGATCTTAGGGGAAAAGCTACCAGGTTTTCTCCACTGAGTAGGATGTTAGCTGTGAGATTTTCATCACTGGCCTTTATAATATTGACATATGTTCCCTCTAAACCTATTTTGCTGAGTTTTTTTCTCATGAATGAATATAGTACTTGTCAAATGCTTTTTCTGCACCTGTTGAAATGATCATATGGTTTTTATCCTTTCTTTTTTTGAAGTGATGTATCACATTGATTTATTTGGGAATATTGAACCACACTTGCATCCCAGGAATAAATCCTACTTGATCATGGTGAATGATTTTTATTAATGTATTGGTGGATTTACTTTGCTAATACTTTGTTAAGGATTTTTGCATCTATGTTCATTGGAGATATGGGCCTATAATCTCTTTTTTAGAAGTGTCTTTATCTGGCTTTGGTACCAGGGTAATGTTGACCTCACAAAATGAATTTGGAAGGTTTTATCCCTCTTTTCTTTTCTAGAATAGTTTGAAATAATAGTTACTAATTCTTCTTTGAATGTTTGGTACAATGTGTCGGGTCATTTGGTCCTGAACTTTTCTTTGATGGGATTTTTTTAATTACTGATTTACTTTCATTGCTGGTAATTAATCAGTTCAAATTTTTTTATTTCTTCCTAATTCAATTTTGGAAGGTTATTTGTTTCTAGGAATTTATCCATTTCTTCTAGGTTGTCCAGTTTGCTGGCATATAATTTTTCATAATATTCTCTTTAATTGTTTGCATTTCTGTGGTGTCGTTATTTCATCTCTTTGATTTCTGATTTTATTTGAGCTTTCTTTCTTTCTTTCTTTCTTTCTTTCTTTCTTTCTTTCTTTCTTTCTTTCTTTATGAGTCTGGCTAAATGTTTATCAACTTTGTTGATCTTTTCAAAGTGCCAGCCCTTGGTTTCATTGATCTATTCCATGGATTTTTTTTTTTTTTAGTTTTTATTTAATTTATTTCTGATCTAATATTATTATTTCCTTCCATCTAGTGTTTTGGGGTTTCATTTGCTCTTCTTTTTCTAGTGCTTGTAAGGTGTAAAATTAGATTGTTTCTTTGAGATTTTTCTTATTTCTGTGGTGGGCCTGTATTGCTATAAACTTTTCTCTTAGAATCACTTTTGCTGCATCCAAAAGATTTTGGACCACTGTGTTTTCATTTTCATTTGTTCCCATGAATTTTTTTATTTCCTCTTTGATTTCTTGTTGATTCATTCATTGTTTAGTAGCATGTTTTTTAACCTCCATGTATTTGTCTTCTTTCCAATTTTTTTCGTGTGATTGTTTGCTTGTTTCATAGCATTGTGGTCATAAAAGAGGTATGGTATGACTTCAATCTTACTGAACTTGTTGAGACTCACTTTGTGGCTTAATATGTGATCTATTCTGGAGTATGTTTCCTATGCACTTGAAAAAAAATGTTTGTTCTGATGTTTTAGGATGGAATGCTCTGAATACATGTGTTAAATTGATCTGATCCAATGTATCATTCAAAACCATTGTTTCCTTATTGATTTTGTTTAGATGATCTGTCCATTGGTGTAAGTGGGGAGTTAAAGTCCCTTATATTATTGTATTACTACTGATTATTTGTTTTATGTTTATTATTAGCTCATTTATATATTTTGGCACTCTCCTGTTGGGTGCACAAATATGTACAATTGTTATATCTTCTTGTTGAATTGTTACCATTTCATTATGTAGTGCCTTCCTTGTCTCTTTTTACAGACCTTGTTTTAAAGAATATTTTGTCTGAAATAAGCATTGGCAGCAGACAGGGCACCTGGGTGGCTTACTCGGTTAAGCTTCTGACTTTGACTCAGGTCATGATCTTGCTATTAATGAGCTCAAGGCTACCTCAGGCTCTGAGATGACAGCTTGGAACCTGCACCCTGCTTCAGATTCAGTGTGTCCCTCTCTCTCAGTCCCTCCCCGACTCATGCTTGCTATCTCTTTCTCACTCTCTCTCTCACTCTCAAAAATAAACATTAATTTTTTTTAATTTTTTAAAAATTTGAAATAAGCATTGCTACCCCAGATTTCTTTTTACCTCCATTTGATTGATAAATGCGTTTTAATTCTTTCACTTTCAATCTACATGTTTGTAGGTCTGAAATGAGTCTCTTGATGGCAGGATATAGATAAGTCTTGCTTTTTAATGCATTCTGTCACCCTAAGTATTTTTTTAAGGAGCATTTTCTTTTTTAAAAAAAAATATTTTTCTAAATTTACATCCAAATTAGTTAGCATATAGTTCAACAATGATTTCAAGACTAGATTCCTTAATGTCCCTTACCCATTTAGCCCATTCCCCCTCCACAACCCCTCCAGTAACCCTCTGTTTGTTCTCCATATTTAAAAGTCTCTTGTGTTTTGTCCCCCCCCCGTTTTTATATTAGTTTTGCTTCCCTTCCCTTATGTTCATCTGTTTTGTCTCTTAAAGTCTTCATATAAGTGAAGTCATATGATATTTGTCTTTCTCTGACTAACTAATTTCGCTTAGCATAATTCCCTCTGTTCCATCCACGTAGTTGCAAATGTCAGGATTTCATTCTTTTTGATTGCCGAGTAATAATACTCCATTGTATATATATACCACATCTTCTTTATCCATTTGTACATTGATGGATATTTGTGCTCTTTCCATACTTTGGCTATTGTTGATAGTGCTGCTATAAACATGGGGGTGCATTTGTCCCTTTGAAACAGCACACCTGTATCCCTTGGATAAATGCCTAGTAGTGCAATTGTTGGGTCATAGGGTAGTTCTATTTTCGGTTTTTTGAGGAACCTTCATACTGTTTTCCAGAGTGGCTGCACCAATTTGCATTCCCACCAACAAAGCAAAAGTGATCCTCTTTCTCCGCATCCTCACCAATATCTGATGTTGCCTGAGATGTTAATGTTAGCCATTCTGAGAGGTGTAAGGTGATATCTCATGGTGGTTTTAGTTTGTATTTGCCTTACGATGAGTGATGTTATGCATTTCTTCATGTGTCGGTTGGCCATCTGGATGTCTTCTTTGGAGAAGTATCTATTCATGTCTTTTGCCCATTTCTTCACTGGATTATTTGGTTTTTGGGTGTTGAGTTTGATAAGTTCTCTATAGATTTTGGATACTAACCCTTTACCTGATGTGTCGTTTGTAAATATCTTCTCCCATATATAGGCTGCCTTCTGGTTTTGCTGATTGCTTCCTTCACTGTGCAGAAGCTTTTTATTTTGATGAGGTCCCAGTAGTTCATTTTTGCTTTTGTTTCCCTTGCCTCCAGAGGCGTGTTGAGTAAGAGGTTGCTGTAGCCAACATCAAAGAGGTTTTTGCCTGCTTTTTTCTCGAGGATTTTGATGGCTTCCCATCTTACATGGAGGTCTTTCATCCATTTTGAGTTTATTTTTGTCTATGGTGTAAGAAAGTGGTCAGGTTCATTTTTCCGCATGTCGCTGTCCAGTTTTCCTAGCACCACTTGCTGAATAGACTGTCTTTACTCCATTGGATATTCTTTCCTGCTTTGTCAAAGATTAGTTGGCCATATGTTTGTGGGTCCATTTCTGGGTTCTCTATTCTGTTCCATTAATCTGAGTGTCTGTTCTTGTGACAATACCATACTGTCTTGATGATTACAGCTTTGTAGTATAGCTTGAAGTCTGGGATTGTGATGTGTCCTGCTTTGGTTTTCTTTGTCAAGATTGCTTTGGCTATTCGGGGTCTTTTCTGGTTCCATACAAATTTTAGGATTATTGGTTCTAGCTCTGTGAAGAATGCTGGTGTTACTTTGATAGAGATTGTATTGAATATGTAGATTGCTTTAGATAGTATTGACATTTTAACAGTATTTGTTCTTCCTATCCAGGAGTATGGAATCTTTTTCCTTTTTTGTGTGTGTGTCTTCTTCAATTTCTCTCATAAACTTTCTATAGTTTTCAGTGTATAGATTTTTCACCTCTTGGTTAGATTTTTCCTAGGTATTTTCTGCTTTTTGGTGCAATTTTAAATGGCATCAATTCCTTGATTTCTCTTTCTGTTGCTTCATTGTTGGTGAATAGGAATGCAACAAATTTCTATCTATTGATTTTATATCCTGCAACTTTGCTGAATTCATGAATCAGTTCTAGCAGTTTTTTGATGGAATCTTTAGGGTTTTCCATATAGAGTACCATGTCATCTGTGAAGACTGAAAGTTTGACCTCCTCCTGGCCGATTTGGATGCCTTTTATTTCCTTTGTGTTGTCTGATTGCAGAGGTTAAGACTTCCAATACTGTGTTGAATAACAGTGGCCAGAGTGGACATCCCTGTCTTGTTCCTGACCTTAGGTGGGAAAGCTCTCAGTTTTTCCCCATTGAGGATGGTATTAGTGTTGGGTCGTTCATATATGGCTCTTATGATCTCGAGGTATGCTCCTTCTGTCCCTACTTTCCTGATGATATTTATCAAGAAAGGATGCTGTATTTTGTCAAATGCTTTCTCTGCATCTATTGAGAGGATCATATGGTTCATGTCCTTTCTTTTATTGATGTGATGAATCATGTTAATTGTTTTGTGGATATTGAACCAGCCCTGCATCCCAGGTATAAATCCCACTTGGTCGTGGTGAATAATTTTTTAATGTATTGTTGCATCTGGTTGGCTAATATCTTGTTGAGGATTTTTGCATCCATGTCCATCAAGGAAATTGGTGTATAGTTCTTTTTAGTGGGGCCTCTGTCTGGTTTTGGAATCAAGGTAATGCTGGCTTCATAGAAAGAGTATGGAAGTTTTCTTTCCATTTCTATTTTTTGAAACAGCTTCAAGAGAATAGGTGTTAACTCTTACTTAAATGTTTGGTAAAATTCCCCCGGAGAGCCATCTGGCCCTGGACTCTTGTTTTTTGGCAGATTTTTGAATACTAATTCGATTTCTGTACTGGTTATGGGTCTGTTCAAATTTTCTATTTCTTCCTGTTTCAGTTTTGGTAGTGTATATGTTTCTAGGAATTTGTCCATTTCTTCCAGATTGCCCATTTTATTGGCATAAAATTGTTCATAATATTCTCTTATTATTGCTTTTATTTCTGCTGTGTTGGTTGTGATCTCTCCTCTTTCATTATTGATTTTATTTGGGTCCTTTCCTTTTTCTTTTTGATCAAACTGGCTAGTGGTTTATCAATTTTGTTAATATTTTCAAAGAACCAGCTTCTGGTTTCATTGATCTGTTGTACTGGTGTTTTGTTTTGTTTTGTTTTGGCTTCAAAAGCATTAATTTCTGCTCTTCTTTATTATTTCCTGTCTTCTGCTGGTTTTGGGTTTTATTTGCTGTTCTTTTTCCAGCTCCTTAAGATGTAAGGTTAGGTTGTGTCTCTGAGATCCTTCTTCCTTCTTTAGAAAGGCCGGGATTGCTATATACTTTCTTCTTATGACCGCCTTTGCTGCGTCCCAGAGGTTTTGTGTTGTGATGTTATTATTTTTATTGGCTTCCATATACTTTTTAATTTCCTCTTTAACTTCTTGGTTGGCCCATTCATTCTTTAGTAGGATGTTCTTTAGTCTCTATGTATTTGTTACCTTTCCAAATTTTTTCTTCTGGTTGATTTCAAGTTTCATCACGTTGTGGTCTGAAAGTATGCATGGTATTATCTCGATCTTTTTACTTTCTGAGGGCTGATTTGTCCATCTGGTTCAGTGCATCATTAAAAGCCATTGTTTCCTTGTTGAAATTTTGATTAGATGATCTGTCCTTTGCTGTTGAGTGGGGTGTTGAAGTCTCCTGATATTATGGTATTACTATCAATGAGTTTCTTTATATTTGTGATTAATTGATTTATATATTTGGTTGTTTCCACATTTGGCACATAAATGTTTACAATTGTTAGGTCTTCTTGGTGGATAGACCCCTTGATGATGATATAATGCCCTTCTTCATCTCTTGATACAGTCTTCATTTTAAAGTCTAGATTGTCTGATATAAGTATGGCTACTCTGGCTTTCTTTTGTTGTCCATTAACATGATAGATGGTTCTCCATCTCCTTACTTTCAATCTGACGGTGTCTTTAGGTCTAAAGTGGGTCTCTTGTAAACAGCATATAGATGGATCTTGTTTTCTTATCCATTCTGTTACCCTATGTCTTTTGATTGGAGCACTGCGTCCATTGACGTTTAGAGTGAGTACTGAAAGATATAAATGTATTGCCATTATGTTGCTTGTAGAGTTGGAGTTTCTGGTGGTGTTCTCTGGTCCTTTCTAGTCTTTGTTGCTCTTGGTATTTATTTATTTATTCATTCATTCATTCATTCATTCATTAATTCATTCATCTTTTTTCCCCTCAAAAAGTCCCCCTTAAAGTTTCTTGCAGGGCTGGTTTAGTGGTCACAGACTCTTTTAATATTTGTTTGTCTGGGAAACTTTTCATCTCTCCTTTTATTTTGAATAACAGCCTTGCTGGATAAAGAATTCTTGGCTGCATATTTTTCTGATTCAATATACTGAATATACCCTGCCACTCCTGTCTGGCCTGCCAAGTTTCTGTGGATAGGTATGCTGCAAATGTGATCTGTCCTCCCTTGTAGGTTAAAGACTTTTTTCCCTTGCTGCTTTCATGATTCTCTCCTTGCCTGAGTATTTTGTGAATTTGACTATGATATGCCTTGTTGATGGTATGTTTTTGTTGAATCTAATGGGGGTCCTTTGTGCTTCCTGGATTTTGATGTCTGTGTCTTTCCCCCATGTTAGGAAAATTTTCCACTATGATTTGCTCACATAACTCTTCTACCCCCATTTCTCTGTCTTCCTCTTTTGAGACCCCTATGATTCTGATGTTGTTCCTTTTTAATGAGTCACTGATTTCTCTAATTCCTAAATCGTGCTCTTTTGCCTTAATCTCCCTTTTTTTTTCTGCTTCATTATTTTCCATAAATTTGTCCTCTATATCACTGTTCCTCTGTTCTGCCTCATCAATCCTTGCCTCCATGGCATCCATTGAAGATTGCAGCTCAGTTATAACATTTTTTATTTCATCCTGACTAGCTTTTATTTATTTTATCTCCACAGAAAGGGATTCTAATCTATTTTCGACTCCAGCTAGTATTCTTATTGTGATTCTAAATTCTGGTTCAGACATCTTGCTTGTATCTGTGTTGGTTAAGTCCCTGGCTGTTGTTTCTTCCTGCTATTTTTGTTGGGGTGAATTCCTTTATTTTGTCATTTTGAAGGGACAAAAGTAATTAATGATGTAGAAAAAAATAAAATAAAAAATTAAAATTAAAAAAATATTAAAATTAAAAAATTAAAAACAAACTCACACACACACACAAAATTGAATAAATGATGATAGATCCTAGGTAAGTTTGGTCTGGGTGTTGAATGTGGCTTGATATATTAGAGAAAAAAGGGGGAAAAGAGGGAAAATTTTTTAAAAAGGAAATCGTTTGAAAATTTGAAAAAATGAATACACTGAAGTAGACTAAAATGAAATGATGGAAGTAAAATATAATTTGAAAATATTTACAGAAAAGTAAAAAATATAGTAGAAAAAAATTAAATAAAAATGTTTTTAGTAATAATTGAAAATAAAAATGAAATTTTTCTCTCTCTGTGTTCAAGGAAATGAAAAGAAACTAAAAAGAGGGGAAAAAAAGAAAGAAAGAAAATTGAATAGTTGGAACGGCTAACAGACTGAAATATGATGGACATTACCTTGTTGTCTCCTGGAAGTAAAAGTATGAAGCACTTTATATTCCATAAAATAAACAGGTGGTGAGACTCTTGTTCTTGAAAAGAGAAGTTGGCCCCGTTGGGCAGGGCTTAGTGTAACCGCTCTGTTCTCCACTAGATGGTGCTTTTAGTCTACTGGGGTAGAGTGTTGTGATACTTGTAGTTGTGTATGCGTATGTGCAGGAGCGATGAAAATGGAGTCACCCAGGTACCCAGTCTCTAGTATAGGAACTCTGTTCTCCCTGATTAGCAATCACACACCTGTCCTTCATCTTTTTGGCTTCAGTCCACTCCCTGCTTCACACTGTTCGTGACCAAGCCCCAGGCAGCACCTCTCTCCCGAGTTTTGTCTCAGATATGGCTGCCTTCCCTGGCCCCCCACTTCTGAGGGACTACCGCTTTACCCACTCTGCCCCTCTGCAGAGGGTCTCACCAAGCAATGGTTGGGTGCCAGCCACACCCAGTAACACTTGTGGGACTGTGCTGCTACTGATGTCCAGAGACTGAGGTCAGGTACCAGCTCGCCCCAGAAAAAGTTCACAAGACAGTGTAGCAGCAGTGCCTCAGGGATTATGGAAAATCTGGCACCAGGCTTCACCCCCAATAACCTTGTTCCAGCACCAGCGAATGTGGCTGTTCTCTGGGGTCTGCTGGGCCCAGGTGGCCTCAGAGCCTCTATCAAGTGTTCTTCCAGCAGAGGAACCGCTTCTTCCCGTGTGGCCCAAGAACCTCCTGGACCCCATTCTGCTCCTGGGGATTCACCTTTCCCACCAGAGTACCGCCGGGTATCAGGTTGTGGGGTTCCAGACTCTGCAGTCCCCCTGTTTACAGTCTTAATGGAATTTAAACCCTCTCCTTTCTCCTTTCTCCCTTTATAGTTCATTCCCTGTGGCTATTTTCAATTTTCCACTTTCTCTCCACCCGCTTTTGGGGAGGGGTGCTTTTCCTGTATTCTTCTCCCCTCATCTCCCTCCTGTCTCTGCATGCAAAAGCGGCCCCCTGCCCTCCGTGGCTTCTCTCTCCCAAAGTTCACCTCTCTACACTGTGTACCTGCTGAATTCTGTGGTTCAGGTTGTGCAGACTGTTGTGTTAATCCTCAGATCAGTTTTCTAGGTGTGCAGGATGTTTTTGTGTTGGTCTGGCTGTATTTGATCGATGTGAAACACAAAAAAACTTCCCTGCTGTTCCGCCATCTTGGCTCCTCCCTCCTATGTCTTTTAATTGGACTGTTTATTCTATTTACGTTTAAAGTCATTATTGATAGGTATATAATCATTACCATTTTGTTGCTTGTTTTATGGTTGTTTTTATAGGGTTTTTTTGTTGTTTCTTTCTTCTATTACTGTTTTCCCTTATGGTTTGCTAGCTTTCTTTAGTGATATACTTGGATTTCTTTCTCTTTATTTTCTACATATATATTACTGGTTTTTGATTTGTGGGTACCATGAGGTTTATATATATCTTATGCATATAGCAGTTTATGATCAGTTAACTTTGATTCCATTTTTTACTCCTGTCCCACCAACCTTTTAGGTATATAGTGTCAAACTTTACTTCAATTTATTTTGTAAATCCCTTGACTATTTGTATAGATATACTTAATTTTACCACTTTTGTGCTTCCTGCTTTTTTTGCTACCTACTTATGGTCTTTCCTTTCCACTCAAATAGTCTCCAACATTTCTTATAGGGCTGATTTAGTCGTAATGAATTCCTTTAACTTTTATTTATCTGGAAAACTCTTTATCTCTCTTTCTATCCTAAATGATAGCCTTGCTGAATGAAGTATTCTTGGTTGCAAGGTTTTTTTGGGTTTTCTTTTTGTTTTTTTGCTTTTGTTGTTGTTTTTCCAGAACTTTGAATATATCATGCCACTCCCTCTGGCCTGCAAAGTTTCTTCTGAAACTTTACCTGACAGCCTTATGGGGTTTCTCTTATATGTAACTTCTTTCTTTTCTCTTGTTGCTTTTAAAATTCTCTCTTATCACTACTCTGTCTGTCTTTCTTCTCCTTCTGGGATGCCTATAAAACCAATGTTATCACACTTAATAGTGTCGCTGAGTTCCCTTAGTGTATTTTCATTTTTTATTATTTTATTCTCTCTCCTATTCAGCTTGATTGCTTTATAATAATCAATCCCCCCAAGTCACTGCTCCATTCTTCTGCTTTCTACTGTACGATTTATTCCATCTAGTATATTTTTTAATTTCAATTATTGAGTTCTTCATCTGTGATTGGTTCTTTTTAAATGTTTTCTATCACTCTGTTGAGGCTCTCACTGAGGTCTTCTACTCTTTGAGCTCTCTTACTGTGATTTTGTCCTGTCCTTTCATTTGGGACATATTCCTATATCTCCTCATTTTGTCTAACTTTCTGTGTCTATTTCTATGTGTTAGGAAATTCAGCTACATCCCCTGTTCTTGAAAGTAGTAGCTGTATGAAGAAAAGGTCTTGTAGTGCCCTGCAGGGCAATGTCCCCTGTTCACCAAAATCTGGCACTTCAGGGATGTCTCCTATGTTGTTGCATGCACCTTACTAATGTGGCTGACCCACTTTGCCTCCAATAAAATCGAGTATAATGGGTCTTTTTGCCTGTTGTTATCAGAATTTGGTCCCTATGTTGTTAATAGGCCAATTTGAGGCCACCTTGAACTTGAGTTGAATCAGACCAGGTGTTTTCCAGAGATGTGACAGGACTAAACTACAGGCACTTTTCCTGTGTTGTACCTTGAGTTTTCATTATTGGGTGTATCTGTAGGCAGATCAGATGTCTTTCCCCAGACCACTGCTGGGACCAAAGTTGGATTGGTGTGTGTGCTTATTTTCCTCTCTCCCTGGGGGGCAGGAGTCACTTTGGAGTGGTGTTGGCCCCTGTTGGGCCTGGTTGCACACTGCCAGGTTTGTAGTCAAAGGCATTTCGGAGTGGGGAGGACTGTCAGAGAATGTTGGACTAGAGCATGTAGTGTTACAAAGGTTTGTACCAGTCTATTGTTGGAGGGGGCCTGCATCCACTTTAGAAAACTGCTGCAGGGCTGGAGGGGTCAGGGCATCTGGTTCCAGTAAGTCCATGCAGGTCTGCAGCCACCTGTGACCAAGGCCAGTTTGGTTGCAGGGGATGGATCCAAAGGAGAACACAGTGTTAGGGCCTACTGTTATCAAGTTAGGTGGTGAGTGTTGGCCCCATATGGTTCCCACAGGTATTCATGTGTCTATATTGACAGGTGGGGAGGGAAATGGTGACTGCCACCTCCTTTGCTCTTGGAGAAGTCACCCAACTATCCTTGCTCCTCCAGCTCATGCTTTGAGATTAGTAAGTCTTCCTGTATACTCCAGGAAATATTGCCTCTGTGCTATGCCTCAGAGGAGTTGTTTCTTATGATGTCTCCTTAAAGATAAGGATTCAGTTTCCTATCCTTCTCCTGGCTCTCCCAGAGAAGAGCTCACTGATTTTTAAATTTCTAGGTGTTAAGTCCCACTGAATGTAAGAACTCATGAAGTTCAGCCCCTCTGGTTTCAAAGCCAAAAGCTATGGGGATACCTCTTCTACATGCAGGTTCCCTGTGCCTGGGGTACCTGGTGTGAGCATCTGTATCCCTCCCTTCCCTCTGCCTGTGGCATCCTTTCCAATAGCAGAGAGTTCCACAGGTCTGTTCAGCTCTCCCTCATATCTCTGCCCTTCCTACCCTCTTCCATGTGGTCTTTTCTCTACATTTAGCTGTGAAGAGTCTGTTCTGCAAGACTTTGGGTCATTTTCTGGGTTATTTATGTTCATATGGGTGTTATCTTTTTGTATCCGTGGGACAAGGTGAGCTTAAGATATTTTTACTCCACCATCTTCCTCAGAAGTGAACAATCTTAATCTTCTTTATTTCACGTTAGTTTATTCTTTTTACTTGAATTTCTTTTATTTCAAGTAAGGTGTTTTTGATTTCAAATAAGATTGATAGGGTCTTTTTCTATTTTATTGGCAATATATCTTTTTCTTGAATTTCTTTGACATAACATTAGCTTTGGGAGGGGGGTTGCCTTCTTAATGATTTATAGGAGTTCTTTATATATTGTGAACATGAACTGTTTATTATGTATTTTAAAAATATTTTCACAAAATCCAAAGCCTTTTAATTTTGTTTAAGATGCCTTTTATAATACAGTTTTTAATTTTCATGTAGTCATATCCTTCCATTGCTTCCTTTATAGTTTCTGGCTTTTATGTTGTTTTTTTAAGAAAGACTTCCCCTCACTCAAGATTACTTTAAAGATAAATATTCCTTTACATTTTCTTTGAATGTATTGTTATTAGTGAATGCTCTTGGGACTAATACCTGTGGGATAGAGGAAAAATAAGCAGAAATGGTCAGAGAAAGAAGCTGAGCTGCCATGCTGGGCCAATAACAACATCAATGCAACTCATGGACAGCTCTGGGGCTAAAACGGCATAACGATTTTGTTGAATTGGGCTGAGATGGCCAAGCCTTTATGTTCCTAAATTTCATCAGTCACTCAATGGAGTCTGCCCTGGGAAGGGCTATGACCCTGGGTGAAGTACTTCTTTGCAGCTGAACAATCACTCTAGGAGCCATCAACTGAAGACTGTTTATGACAGCACTCTCAGTTGTTGGGACAGTAAGTCATATACTGAAGACATCTGGGTAGTATTTCACAGTTCCCACCACATATATGTATGATTTGAGTGTCTAATCCATCTGGAATTTATTCTTGTATATTATATGAGGTAGACAGAGGTTCTGATTTTCCTATTCAAATAGACAGCCAATCTTTCCAATATTTTCTTGAGAGTACATTGTTGTTCATTTATTGTTTTAGGGATTTTTTAAAAACTCCGTCAAAACACTCACTAACTTGAAATCTACTTTTCTGGTGTTTGTGATAACTCAGATTCAATGTACATATTTCATTAAGTAAAAGGAAAATAAGTGTCTAATTTCAGGCTGCTATAATAAGATACCATAAACTGGGTGTTTTATAACAGAAATTTATTTCACACAATTCTAAAGGATGGAAGTTTAAGATCAGGATGCCAACATGGTTCTGGTGAGAGCCTCTTTTGGGTTACAGATTGCCCTAATTTCTTGTATACTCACATGCCAGAAAGAAAGAAAGCTAGTCTTCTTCCTCCTCTTATACAGACAACTAATCCTGTAATGAAGCCTCTGCCCTCATGACCTAATTATGTCCCAATAGCCCCACCTCTTAATACTATCATAAAAGGAATAGTGTTTCAAATTGAATTTGGGAGGGAACACAAACAAGCAGTCCATAACAATAAAAAACAATAAAAAATCAGAAGCCTGTATCAAAGCAAGGGCTAGAGAAAATAATTTCCTGTCATTGAAAATTTTTTATCACCAGTGTTATAAATCATCAAAACCAAAAGGGAACATAGTACCTATTTTATAGCACCTTCATTTCCCAGAGGAGAAAACTAAAGCCTGAAAAGTATGAGAGCTAGATTAAGAAGCAAAACCTAAGTCTCTTGATTTCCAAACCACTTTATTTTTGCTACACTAGGTTGGTTCTTTCTAATATATCATTTTATAATATAGGCCATTGAGAATTTTTAATACTTTCATTAGAAATGTTCTTTTCTCTTCATTTGCACTTTCTAATATGTCTTATAAGACATATCAGAAAATAAGAAAACAGCATTTCTTTAAATTTTCTCTAATATGGACTCCTTACAAAGCTCAACTGGCCTCTCTTCTCATCCTCTAATTATTTGGAATTAGTATAAAATTTTTTGTGCTGGTTCACTCTTATAGAAACCACAGAGTAATTAGAAAGTAGAAGACATACCAAAGGCAGATGGCACTACATTGACCTGTAAGGATAATTGTAAGTTTACTGATAAAAATCAATTTTTATCAGCTCACTTATATTCCATTATAAGACCACTATGGCACTTCCTGCTCAAGGCACATAGATGAGAGCTAGTACATATTTGATTTTAATAAATACTGTCTGTGGGAAACCCAGAAAGGAATGAACAGATGTTGGAACCATATGATAATAGTGTGGCAGAGTAAAAACAAAACAAAAAAAAAACCAAAACTGTGCATTTATATGGCACACCTGGTGTTTATGATACTTTTGCAACTTTTATAACTATAGCATCTGGCCCTTTGCTGCTGTTCTTTAATTTTCAAATACCAGGGATCTTATAACTCTTACAGTGTAGACATGTCCATCAGAAGAAAAAAAAAGCAGTAAACATGTTATGAATCATGCAGAGAGATACTATTGCCTTCCCACAAGGCACTTGTATTAAAATTGCTAGTGAAATTTTAAAATATGAGAAAACATTTAGATCAGCCTTTCCCAGCTCTTTTAGGAGGCATTCATTCAAGATTGCTAGATCACCCATTTGCACTGTAAATTTGCCCAATATTTTAAATTTGCAAAAAAGATACTTTATGGGGAATATTTAAAAATACATATAACACTCTAAATTCTATGTTATGCCACTTATAGTTTTTTTATTCAAATGGCATTGGTAAGGTGGACAGAGAATATAATTTGATGTAACTCAAGTTTGATTGAATTTTGTGATTTTTTAGTGTTTATTTTTGAGATAGAGAGAGATAGAGAATAGGCAGGGGAGGAGCAGAGAGAGAAAGAGAGACAGAATCCAAATCAGGTTCCAGACTCTGAGTTGTCAGCACAGAGCTTATCTCGGGGCTCTTACTTGCAAACTGCGAGATCATGACCTGAGCCAAAATTGGATTTTTAACCAACTGAGCCACCCAGACATTCCAAGAATTTTGTGATTTTCTCTGAGCTTTAGGTGATGTTCATGTGTTAAAGATAGCAAATATAAAATAGTTCATCTAAATTTTCAGTTTTCTAATGCATAAATCAGATTAATAGTATAACTCACCCAAATTAGAGAAAAAAAAATCACTTGACACATACACGGCTTTATACTAAAGTTCTTTTTGGAACTCTAACTCATCTGTGATTTTTGGACTAGAAGTTGGTAGAAACTTCAGAATAACAAGTAAGATCTGATTTCTATAGCAAGTCATGCTCCCTGAAGGTGACCCTTATTTCGATAAAACATTTTTTTTTCTTTCAGAAAACACATCCTACTTGGGTTTTTGTGATGATAAGCTTTTAGAGTTTGTCAGATGTCAAACTTATATTAACTTTTTCACAAAGTGGATGTATTTCAGAAAGGAAGAAATCCCTCAGAAAATATTCTGAGACGCCTAAATCAGGAATAGAAAACAGTGGGCTAATGGGTCATGAATCCTTTCTCATTGAGTACCAGAACTTTTCAGCACAGGCCTCTAGGAGCCTACTCACCAAGCATTTGATGTTGGTTTATGAGATAAAACAGGAATAAGGGACAAGGGGCATGAAGCAGGGAAGAAGAAAGAACAAGTTGAGGGATGCATTATCAGGTGGGCCACCACTATGAATGCCCAGTCCTGTAAAACAATCTAATTGGTCTCATGAAATGAAGCTCAAGACCATTCATTTAAAAAAAAAAGGTAAAAGCATGTAATCAGCCTTGTTTCCCATTGGTTAAAGGTTGCATTATAGGGTATCAACATTCCCCATTCTGCTTCCAAGTTGCTCCTGCTTGAATTCCAAATACCTTCACGATATCTCTTGAAAATAATCAGAGAAACTGTGAGGCCATAAATGAGAGGCATTTGTCTTTGGCCAAAGACAAGGAAGGTATTGTCAGGTGGCCTCTTGCATTGAAACTTTCCAAAACTACTTGTGTCACCCAGGTGTGACTAGGTGGGAGAGGAAATCAGAGAATTTGAGGTGGTGCAAAAGGAGTAGTCAATATACCCTGTGTAAGGCCCAGTAATGAGAAATTATTAAACTACTTCATACAGTGGTAACAAGCAGAACAGTTTGTGCTTTATAGCTGTTATTTTTAAACTCCCACACATAATTTAAGCTTGAATTCTAAAAGTTTTTTCTCCTTTCAATTAGTATTAATGAAATAATGCCACTGAGATTGGTTACTATAAGCACCAGGGAACTGATGAAAAGTGGATTTTTGTTAGTATTTTATCCCTATTAACAAGGAAATTCCACAATCATGCCATTACATGTAATTTTGAATAAGCAGCTTTAATATGAAATATAGAGTTATGGAATATAATTTAAATAATTCCACTTCTTCTCTTAGGTTTTTAATCACATATGTGCTTTTTTTCAAGGCCAAAGATGACAGGTTTACCTTTTGTGAAAGAAGACAATTTAGTTATCAACAAAACCTTATTGTATTATAATTGCTAACATGTCTATTTCCCTTTCTGGTTTTGATTTAAAATATTTTGAAACAATGAAATTGTTATAACTTAACTTTGTGAATAAGTTTCACAATATTCCCACTTGGCTTGTTTGCTAAAACTACCCAAGCATATATCCATGCATATTGAGAATGGGGTAGAGGGCTAAAGGTGGAGTAGAGGTAGTTTAGTTTTGAAGGCAGTATTATTAATAGCTGCCATTTATTAAATTCTTGAAATGTGCTAGGCATTGTGCTGAGTAAATACTATTCATATATGATGTCATTTAATACTTACCAAATAGGTATTTTCAATCTCCATTCACAGATAAGGAAAGAGAGGTTGAGTCACACAGTGGTCACACAATAGTAACAATATAGCCAGGATTAAGATCAGTGTCTTTTCCTTCAGCATTAAGGCTATTACTCAGCATAGTTTGCTACCTTTGATTTAAATACCTGGAATGACCAAAGAGGGACCTATAATTCTTTGTACACTGAATCCCTTAAAAATCTGGTCCTTTGGTTAAGTGTGTATAGTGAAGCATTTGGAAGAATCTGTCAATGCTCATTCCTTCTGCAGCATAGAGCCATGAGCAGCCTGTTCAGTTTGGTTGCCAGGTACTGTCTTGTGGGGAATAAGCTTAGGAATCCTCTGGGCTTACACCAATGGGTTAACAAGGTATAAAGAAGTACAAAGCCATAGGATTCTCACACCCGAGTTTTGGTAAACAAGATCAGGATCCCAAGATAGAGCAGGGGAGGTGCAAAGGCACCTAGGATAGAGATGGGGTTGCAAAGACACCCAGAATAGAGAGGGGGGCAAAGGCCCCCAATACAAAGGTATATGAGGTAAGGAAGATTAGGCATTCAGGGCGACAATGCCCCCAGTTCAGAACTATAGCAGAAAGCTGCTTTCATAGGAAGGAAGGACCAAGTTAAGTAAGCAGGTAAATAGGCCTATAGACCGCTGCACTGTACTGCTGGTGAAACTCCCAAAGTGGAAATGATTAGCAAAAGAAAAAGTGCCTTGTTAACCATGAGGTCAAGTATCCTACCTGTCTCATCCCCTAGGCTAGCTAAGATAAAGAGAGGTGGTGCCTCATGTCTGCTGTAAACAACCTTCCACCCGACTGCCCAGCGCCATGATTTTGTTTTGTATTAAGCCAAACCCCTAACCCCGAATATCTTTAAGACCCCCTTTCCTTCAAGTCCCCAAGTTAATGTTCACAGTTTCATTTTCTCTTTGTGCATGTCCATCACCATGTAATAAAAACGGGGCAAGGACCCTTATTCAGGGCTCTTGTCTTTTCTCAGACATTAACCATCTCTCGCTTTTCATCCTGCATCCCACTCTTTTGCTGGCCAAGAGAGAACTTTAGACTTAGAGTCTATGACACTGTCTGAAAACTCAGCTGCAGTCAGATCACATTGCATAGCTTTGTTTTGGTATATTCTCAGAGCATTCCAACATTACATTTTTCCTAGGGAAAGTCATGAATAAAAAACAATCCTGTCTCTCAATTATTTCTCAATAAAACTGGAAGAAAATCACAACTCTATTCATCAATTTTTCATCATCATTATACACATTCATTTGGAGAGTTTTTAATGAAGTTTTAAAATATTATATACTTAACTGCACTAACAATTTGAAAACTTTTGTGCTCTTTGGACCTCTTTCACAGAAATAGTCTTCATGGCCTCTCTATTCAATTTGAGCCCGTATCACTCATACATATAGTCTGAAATGCTGAATTCAACAATATTCTTTAAATTCATCAAACTCACCCATTTTAATTTAACATGTCAAGTAGGTACATGAGTACTTAATGAAGTTATTATTCTTTGTGTTTTTTTTTCCAGTGGAAATGACCCAGACTAGGCAAAGTGGGTTAGAGGCAATGTTCTGAGATCTTTATTTCTAGAATATGTGTGGCTCTACCTGGAGGCAAGTACATTATCTCTGCTCCCATATCACTAACCCATTTAGTGGTTATAAGAATGATTAAAGCTCTATAAAAAATGTCTAACTATACATCAGAAAGACAAAAGACACAGAAAGTTTGCTTACCTAACTACTAAACTTTGCTCTCAGACAGGTCAGGGATTTTTTTCTTTGGCAAGGTCTTAATGTCACTTTCTAAATAGAGCAATGGACATGTGGGGAGGGTTAAAGTACCTACAGAACAATTCCTGAATTATAAGATCAAGGTTATTACTTTTTTTAGTTTATTATATATATATGTTATTTTTATGAAATTTATTGTTAAATTGGTTTCCATATCAAGATTATTTTTTATAGCTTCCAAGAGAGCATTTTTTTTTTTCTGAGATATTCCTATCACTGTCTGAAATCTTTATTTTGACCCTGGACCATGAGAGGGTGTGATCACCCTGTAAGTCAAAACAGTCTAACTGTTGTAGCAAAGAATTCTAATATCTCAATGACTAAACAGAACAAAGGTTTAGTTATCATTCACCACATAGTCCAATTAGATAATGAAGGGAAAACCTTTTTTATGTTTATTTATTTTTGAGAGAGTGAAAAAGAGAAAGAGAGCATGCATGAATGGGGGAGGGGCAGAGGGGGGGACAGAGGATCTGAAAACAGGCTCTGTGCTGACAGCACAGAGACTGATGAGGGGCTCAAACACATGAACCATGAGATCATGACCTGAGCTGAAGTTGGACGCTTAACCATCTGAGCCACCAAGGTGCCCAAATGTCATTCAAATCCTAGACTCCTCCCATAGTGTGGTCTGACCCTCCATAGTAGCTCAGAGTTCTCTACTGGATCCTCTGCTTTTGTCTAGGTAACAAAGGAAGACGAATAATATGAAAAATGTTTACCTGTTCTCAACCCATGGTATACATCATTTCTACTCACATTCCTCAGTAAGAACAAGCAAGAGAGCCAAGAAATATAGTCTAGTGATATAGACTACCTAAAAAAGGACATGGGATAGTTTGCCCTTGGCATAACCTCTAGAAGAAAAACATCCCAAAATGATGCAGTATTGCATCATGTTATTTGTTCTCTCTCTCTCTCTCTCTCTCTCTATATATATATATATATATATATATGTATCTATATTTTATTTAAATTCAACTTAGTTAACATATAGAATAGTAATGGTTTCAGGAGTAGAATTTAGTGATTCATTACTTACATATAACACCCAATGTTCATCCCAACAAGTGCCCTTCCTAATGCCCAACACCCATTTATCCCATCCTCCTACCCCACACCCCTCCAGCAACCCTCAGTTTGTTCTCTGTATTTAAGAGTCTCTTATGGTTTGCCTCCATTTCTGTTTTATCTTATTTTTCCTTCCCTTCCCCTATGTTCATCTGTTGTGTTTTTTTTAATTCCACATATGAGGGGCGCCTGGGTGGTTCAGTCAGTTAAGCGTCCAACTTCAACTCAGGTCATGATCTCATGGTCAGTGAGTTCGAGCAAGCATCGAGCTCTGTGCTGACATCTCAGAGCCTGGAGCCTGTTTCAGATTCTGTGTCCCCCTCTCTCTCTGACCCTCCCCCATTCATGCTCTGTCTCTCTCTGTCTCAAAAATAAATAAAAAATATGAATCTGAAGGAGGCTCCAGGCTCTGAGATGTCAGCACAGAGCCGGACACGGGGCTCAAACTCACAAACCTTGAGATCATGACCTGAGCCGAAGTTGGACGCTTAACCAACTGAGCCACCCAGGCACCTCTATACCACTCTTCTTTATCCATCATCAGTCGATGGACATTTAGACTCTTTCCATACTTAGGCTATTATTTATAATGTTGCTATAAACATTGGAGTGCATGTGCCCCTTCGAATAACACGAATCACAAGATGCTATTACTTTGTTAGTTAACTTGAGGTTTACTTGTTGTTTTTTTGTCTCACTCCCTAACAAGAATGTACTGAGGACAGTAACCATATCTATTATCCATTATTGTATTCCCAGCACCTGGCATAGTGTCTGATACTTCATAGGGACATAATGGATTGTTAAATGAATGAATGCCAATATTACAGTAACAAACATGAGGGAACAACTATAATAGTTCTTTAACATATAGTTTCTAGTGAATAACAGATTTTCAGTGGGATGTGGAACCACCTCCAAAATAAATATACATATTGATAAAACACAACCAGATTTTAGAAATATTAATCTGAAAAATGTATAAAGTTAATAATTTTGCCTAATGGACCCTGAAAAGTTTCACTCAAGACATGTCATTTCAGCTAGTGGAAAGATGGCATTGTCAGGTTTAAAAAAGTTAGGAAAAGACATTTTGGACATGGAGAATAGCATGCATAAAGGTATTACAGCTTCCTTCTTTTGGGAACAGTGAGTAATTTTGTATGGTTAAGGTGAAGAGTGCTTGAGGGGAGCAATTGGAGATGAGTCTGGAAAGACAGGCTCCAGCAATGGGGTGTCATTGACAACATTTAAACAACTAACATTTTCAGATTTGTGTTTTACCAAGTTCATTCTGACAGCAGTATGAAGGGTATAATTAAGGGAGTCTAGACTGGAGTCAAGGAAACCAGCCATGAGGCTATTAGAAATGTGGAAGATGAATATAAGGGTTTTTGTTACATATGTCAGCTCAACATAATATAATACAAAAACAATGTTTCTTTTTTTACAAAGGATAATTAAGGTAAATTTAAAGAACAGAAAAAAATTGTATGGTATCATTTATTATAAGTAATTTCTCAGAATCATGTCAACTTATCTCAAACCACCATATGAAACATAGAAATCACTTTGTTTACAGAATTCTTCTTCTTTTTTAATTTTAGAATTTTTTAATCTTTATTTATTTTTGAGAGAAATAGAGACAAAGTGTGAGCAGGGGAGGAACAGAAAGGAGACACAGAATCTGAAGCAGACTCCAGGCTCTGAGCTGTCAGCACAGAGCCTGACGTGGACCTCAAACCCACGAACTGTGAGATCATGACCTGAGCTGAAGTCAGACACTCAACCAACTGACCCACCCAGGCTCCCCTACAGAATTCTTCTTTATAATAATATTCTTTGTAATGCCCTATATTGAAAACCTAGTTTTTCCTTATGTCTATTTTATCAATTAAGAACATTCCATCCTATCATCTATTAAACTATTTTATGTGGGGATGATATTTTGCTTTCTTTATGCCCATTCTCAGATCTGTCTTTTCTCCTACGTAAACAAGAATTTATTATTTTTCAATGTATTATTTATAGATTTTAGGCACTCCTAAAATTCTTCTTGTTCTTAGTAGCAGTGATTGTAGAGCTGAGAAATATGAACCTTGTGATGACTTTGCTTCTACTGCATATACTGAAAAGATAATCTATACGTTCTAGATATATCACAATTTAGTAAAAAGAGCACAGGCTTTATAGGCAGACTGCCTTGGGCTGAGTTCCAGCTCTGACACTTACTAGTTGTTTGACCTTGGGCAGTTCACTTAACCAATATCTCTTTGGGTGATTGTCAAAAGTAAGATGAGCTAATGCAGGTAAAGGGCCTAGGATATGGTAATAAGAATTGCATCCATCCTACAGGCCCCAAGCAACCTATCCAACTCCCCACATGCCTAGATTCACTTTTTATCTTTTCACATCAGCACTACATTTTGGCTTGCATTGAAATATTAGTCTGATTATTTTTTCCTTCGGTTTTTATTTATAGAGAAAATTTTTGTATAGCATTCCTTCTCTCTCTCACTATATTTGTAAAATTGTTTTCTTCTCTAAGTGGTATGGCAGGCAATTCTGCCCATTTCCCCTCATCAGTCCTTATAACATTTTCTCCCACAAGATTTTGTTTATTTAAAGTTTGTTTTATTATCAGCAATAGGATTAGTTATAAAAAATCAGATCAATAGCAATTATTTCTTATATTTTCCCTTTCACATATGCTTTGCTTGCATGTTTCTACCAGTTAAGTAGTTCCATGATGGTGCAACCATATGATCCCCCTTTTTTTTTCTTTAAAAAGTTTTTTTTTCATTCTCTTCTAAAAATTATAAACACCACTTCTTTCCCATTCAGGAGACAGTTTAAATGAAATCTTGATTTTCTAGTTACCAGTTTAGTGCATACGATTTTATCTTTTTTAGTAGGTGTTAATAATTTAGATTCAATCTTTCTACCTTGAACTTTTACTAAGGTTTCAGTATTTTAAATTCTTCTGCTCCCACATGTCTATTCTTGGTCCATAATCATACCATTTAGGGTCTGGCTCTGTTAGTTTTTACTCAACCTTTGAGTATCACTGCAAACATCCTTGTTTATTCCTCCTACTCCACTGCATTGGCCATGTAAATTTGATTACATTAAAACAGTATATTTCTGTACTGTACTTGGGGTGTGTGTGTGTGTGTGTGTGTGAGTGTGTAGTGGTAGGAAATCCTTTAAAAAGTTTTTATTTAAGAAACTTTTATTTTACAAGATAGATAGGAATCACCTTTTCTGTGAAGTTTCTGGTCTATACATTAAAAGCAACTTAAGAAATCAATCAGTATAGAAATCATTTGGAAAGTGGAGATTTTTCTGTGTCTCCATCAATTATTTGAAGCATCCATACCCTCTGCTTATAGACTGGAAAAGGACATTACAAATAGCAACTCCTCCTTCCAGCCTTTAGCAAAAGATCACCTCCTAAACCACTGAATACAAAATATTCACAATATTCAGTGTATATCTCATTGAATACATTGAAACATAATACAATCTTTCCTAATCTAACAGCATTTCTGTAATATTGCCTTGGGCAAATTTATGGCTTTAACATTTTTAACTGTTACCCTAATGAAATAAATGCATCTGTAGTATTCATACCCTGAACTCACCAATTGTTATGATTCACATCTGGAACAAAGGCAACCAGAGATAAAATGACAGGCTCCAATTCAATTGGATTCAGCAGATATTGAGTGCTTACTGGGTGCCTTTAGTCTGCTACATGAACCCTATCTGATTTCTAACTAGAGGATATTTTAATATTGATATTTTGGGTTCTTGGACCTCAATTCCACCATGTGTGGGTAAGGGTTTCCTTCATACATCCAATAAGCAATTCTCAAACATCAGCTGAGTTTCCTACATTTCAACTCAATTCTGACAGTATCTATTCAGACATACCACTAGATTCCACAGGTTAAGGGCTCAGTCCTACAAGACTGCCTCCCCTTCCCCACTTTAAAAAACAATCACAAGCCCAGTTTGTTTCTGACCAACTGGCTTACATAAATAAGAGGTTACTATGACCCCCCTCCTCAGGTATGATTAATTTGCTACAGTGGCTCACAAAACTTAAAGAAACATTTTACTTACTAGAGTACTGGTTTATTATAAAAAGGATATAATTCTGGAACAACCAAATGCAAGACATAAATAGGGGGAAATATGTGGTAAGGGGTGCAGAGTTCCCATACATTCTCTGTTTGCCACTCTCCCTGCATCTCCAAACAATCATCAACTTGGAATATCTCCAGACTCTGTCCTTTGAGGTTTTGATGGAGAATTCATTGCATAGGTGTGATTGATTAACTCACTAGCCATTGCCAATTAATTCAATATCCAACCCCTCTCCTTTTCCCAGAGGTGTGGGAGTGGGGGGGATGGATTGAAAATTCCAACCCTGGCAACTATACCTCAATAAAAAATAAAAGTTGAAAAAATAAAGTTAAAAAAAAATTACAACCCTCTAATCATATGGTTGCTCCACTGGTAACCAGTCCCTACCTTTCCATGCTATTCATTTTTTTGTTTTGTTTTGTTTTGTTTTTGTTTTTAATATATGAAATTTATTGTCAAATTGGTTTCCATACAACACCCAGTGCTCATCCCAAAAGATGCCCTCTTCAATACACTTTACCCACCTTCCCCTCCCACCCACCCCCCATCAACCCTCAGTTTGTTCTCAGTTTTTAAGAGTCTCTTATGCTTTGGCTGTCTCCAAATCGGACCTCTTTTTTTTTCTTTTTTTTTCCCCTTCCCCTCCCCCATGGGTTTCTGTCAAGTTTCTTAGTATCCACATAAGAGTGAAAACATATGGTATCTGTCTTTCTCTGTATGGCTTATTTCACTTAGCATAACACTCTCCAGTTCCATCCATGTCTACAAAGGGCATATGTCATTCTTTCTCATTGCCACGTAGTACTCCATTGTGTATATAAACCACAATTTCTTTATCCATTCATCAGTTGATGGACATTTAGGCTCCGTCCATAGTTTAGCTATTGTTGAGAGTGCTGCTATCAACATTGGGGTACAAGTGCCCCTCTGCATCAGCACGTCTGTATCCCTTGGGTAAATTCCTAGCAGTGCTATTGCTGGGTCATAGGGTAGGTCTATCTTTAATTTTCTGAGAAACCTCCACACTGTTTTCCAGAGTGGCTGCACCAGTTTGCATTCCCACCAACAGTGCAAGAGGGTTCCCGTTTCTCCACATCCTCGCCAGCATCTAGTCTCCTGATTTGTTCATTTTGGCCACTCTGACTGGCGTGAGGTGATATCTCAGTGTGCTTTTGATTTGTATTTACCTGATGAGGAGCGACGTTGAGCATCTTTTCATGTGCCTGTTGGCCATCTGGATGACTTCTTTAGAGAAGTGTCTGTTCATGCTTTCTGCCCATTTCTTCACTGGATTATTTGTTTTTTGGGTGTGGAGTTTGGTGAGCTCTTTATAGATTTTGGATACTAGCCCTTTGTCCGATGTGTCATTTGCAAATATCTTTTCCCATTCCGTTGGTTGCCTTTTAGTTTTGTTGGTTGTTTCCTTTGCTGTGCAGAAGCTGTTTATTTTCATGAGGCCCCAAAATGTCATTTATGCTTTTAATTCCCTTCCCTTTGGGGATGTGTCCAGTAAGAGATTGCTACGGCTGAAGTCATAGAGGTCTTTTCCTGCTTTCTCCTCTAGGGTTTTGATGGTTTCCTGTCTCACATTCAGGTCCTTTATCCATTTCAAGTTTATTTTTGTGAATGATGTGAGAAAGTGGTCTAGTTTCAACCTTCTGCATGTTGCTGTCCAGTTCTCCCAGCACCATTTGCTAAAGAGACTGTCTTTGTTCCATTGGATATTCTTTCCTGGTTTGTCAAAGATTAGTTGGCCATACTTTTGTGGGTCAAGTTCTGGGGGTTTCTATTCTACTCCATTGGTCTATGTGGGGTTTTTTTTTTTTTGTGCCAATACCATGCTGTCTTGATGATGACAGCTTTGGAGTAGAGGCTAAACTCTGGGATTGTGATGCCTCCTGCTTTGGTCTTCTTCTTCAAAATTATTTTGGCTATTCAGGGTCTTTTGTGGTTCCATATGAATTTTAGGATGGCTTGTAGCTTCGAGAAGAATGCTGGTGCAATTTTGATTGAGATTGCATTGAATGTGTAGATAGCTTCGGGTAGTATTGACATTTTGACAATATTTATTCTTCCAACCCATGAGCACGGAATGTTTTTCCATTTCTTTATATCTTCTTCAATTTCCTTTGTAAGCTTTCTATAGTTTTCAGCATCCAGATCTTTTACATCTTTGGTTAGATTTATTCCTAGGTATTTTATGCTTCTTGGTGCAATTGTGAATGGGATCAGTTTCTTTTTTTGTCTTTCTGTTGCTTCATTATTAGTGTATAAGAATGAAACTGATTTCTGTACATTGATTTTGCATCCTGTGACTTTGCTGAATTCATGTATCAGTTCTAGCAGACTTTTGGTGGAGTCTACCGGATTTTCCATGTATAATATCATGTCATCTGCAAAAAGTGAAAACTTAACTTCATCCTTGCCCATTTTGATGCCTTTTATTTCCTTTTGTTGTCTGATTGCTGATGCTAGCACTTCCAACACTATGTTAAACAAGAGCTGTGAGAGTGGATATCCCTGTCGTGTTCCTGATCTCAGGGAGAAAGCTCTCAGTTTCTCCCTATTGAGGATGATGTTAGCTGTGGGCTTTTCATAAATGGCTTTTATGATGTTTAAGTATGTGCCTTCTATCCCAATTTTCTCGAGGGTTTTTTTTTTTAAGAAATGGTGCTGAATTTTGTCAAATGCTTTTTCTGCATCGATTGACAGGATCATATGGTTCATATCTTTTATTATGCTGAAAATCTTCCTTGTTGAATTAAAAGATATAGGCAACACTGGGGTGCCCAGATGACTCTTCATTTTGCCTCACGTCATGATCTCACGGTTTGTGAGGTCAAGCTCCTGTCAAGCTCTGCACTATTGGTGTGGAGCCTTCTTGGGATTCTCTCTATCCCTCTCTTTCTGCCCCTCCCTTACTTGTGCTCCCTCTTTATCTCTCTCTCAAAATAAATAAATAATATTAAAAAAATAAGATATAGGCAAGATTAATATTAACTTTTCAGGGTGCTTGGCTGGCTCAGTTGGTTAAGCATCCAACTTCAGCTCAGGTCATGATCTCACAGTCCATGAGTTTGAGCCCTGTGTTGGGCTCTGTGCTGGCAGTTCAGAGCCTGGAACCTGCTTCAGATTCTGTGTCTCCCTCTCCCTCTCTCTCTCTTCCTTTCCCCCACTCACACTCTGTCTCTCAAAAATAAATAAATATTAAAAAATTTTAATAAAAGACCCAAAAAAGCCCCATTAAATTTTCAGAGGTTTTTGAAGATTTGAAAAACTTCCAACAACAGGTAGTTTTCCTAGGTGAGGAAAATGAGGCCCAGACTTTTCTCTATCCTCTTCATCAATTGGAATATTGTTTTATAACAAGAAATATATATTTGGTTTTCATACCCATTTCTGGCACAGAGCTTCTAAAACCCTTAGAATTTCCTAGGTGATGAGAACAATAAAGGTGTCTCTTTTTATATTAATGAGATGACTTTTGAAAAGAATGGAAAGGTAGTTATTCTACTGGGGAAGATGGCGGCGTAGGAGGACGCTGGGCTCATCGTGCATCCTGCTGATCACTTATTCCACCCACACCTGCCTAAATAACCCAGAAAACCGCCAGAGCACTAAAAGAATGGATTCTTTGGAGCCAATCATAGACCAGAGGCCCGTTGAAGAGGGTTGGAAGGGCAGAGAGGCAGTGCGTGCTACACGCAATGGCGGGAAGGAGCCCAGGTGGAAGAGGACCAGCCAGCAAAACAGAGTCCCGGAGTCTGGCTTGCAAAAGCGGAGGGGCCGGACGGAGTGTTTTCTGACAGCAGGAAGGACTTAACATCTGGAAGGTTATAAGTTAACAGCTCTGCTTGGAGAGTGGGAGGGCTAGTTGTTGAGTCCCAGACAACAGAGCTCAGCTTGGTGGGGAACAAAGGCACTCTCCAGAGCCATCTCCCTCGCCCATCTCCCAGACAAAATCGCAAAGGGAACCAGTTCCTGTAGGGAACTTGCTTACACCACGCAAACACCCATGGCTGTGCTTCTACCGATCCACCTCTCTGGCAGGTCTGACTCCCTCCCTGTGCCCGGCAGCTCCTCCTGAAATGGATCACCTAATGAAAAGCAAGCTGAGCCTACCCCTCCTGCCCCTGTGCACCTCACCAATCCACCTCAGCTAATACACCAGATCCCCAGCACCACAAGCCTGGCAGTGTGCAAGTAGCCCAGACGGGGGCCATGACACCCCACAGTGAATCCCGCCCCTAGGAGGGGGGAAGAGAAGTTACATACCAGTCTGACTGTGGCCCCAGCGGTGGGCTGGGGGCAGACATCAGGTCTCACTGCAGCCCCACCCACCAACACAAGTTATTCAAGACAGTACAGGGGAAGTGCCCTGCAGTTCCCCACCACTCCAGGGACTATCCAAAATGACAAAACAGAAGAATTCCCCCAAAAGAAACTCCAGGAAGTAGCGACAGCTAATGAACTGATCAAAAATGATTTAACCAATATAACAGAAAGTGAATTTAGAATAATAGTCATAAATTAATCTCTGGGCTTGAAAACAGTATAGAGGACAGCAGAAAATCTATTGCTACAGAGATCAAGGGTTTAAGAAACAACCAGGAGGAGCTGAAAAAAGCTATAAATGAGCTGCAAAATAAAATGGAGGCGACCACCGCTGAGATTGAAGAGGCAGAGGAGAGAGTAGGTGAACTAGAAGATAAAATTATGGGAAAAGAGGAAGCTGAGAAAAAGATAAAAAAAATCCGGGAGTATGAGGGGAAAATTAGAGAACTAAGTGATGCACTATGGAGAAATAATCTACACATAATTGGTATTCCAGAGGAGGAAGAGAGAGGGAAAGTTGCTGAAGGTGTACTTGAAGAAATCATAGCTGAGAACTTCCCTGATCTGGGGAAGGAAAAAGGCATTGAAAACCAAGAGGCACAGAGAACTCACTTCAGACATAACTTGAATCGATAATCTGCACGGCATATCATAGTGAAACTGGCAAAACACAAGGATAAAGAGAAAATTCTGAAAGCAGCTAGGGATCAATGTGCTCTAACATATAAAGGGAGACCGATAAGACTCGTGACAGATCTGTCTACTGAAACTTGGCAGTCCAGAAAGGAACGGCAAGAGATCTTCAATGTGATGACCAGAAAAAATATGCAGCCGAGAATCCTCTAACAAATCTGTCATTTAGAATAGGAGAAGAGATAAAGGTCTTCCTAAACAAACAAAAACTGAAGGAATTCATCACCACTAAACCAGCCCTACAAGAGATCCTAAGGGGGATCCTGTGAGACAAAGTACCAGAGACATCATTACAAGCATGAAACCTACGACACCACAATGACTCTAAACCCATATGTTTCTATAATAGCACTGAATGTAAATGGACTAAATGCGCCAACCAAAAGACATAGGGTATCAGAATGGATAAAAAAAAGAAAACAAGACCCATCTATTTGCTGTCTACAAGAGACTCATTTTAGACCTGAGGACACCTTCAGTTTGAAAGTGAGGGGATGGAGAACTATCTATCATGCTACTGGAAGTCAAAAGAAAGCTGGAGAAGCCATACTTATATCAGACAAACTAGACTTTAAATTAAAGGCTGTAACAAGAGATGAAGAAAGGCATTATATAATAACTACAGGGTCTATCCATCAGGAAGAGCTAACAATTATAAATGTCTATGCACCGAATACGGGAGCCCACAAATATAGACAAAAATTAATCACAAACAGAAGCAACCTTATTGATAAAAATGTGGTAATTGCATAATAATGTGCTCCACTTACAACAATGGATAGATCATCTAGACACACGGTCAATAAAGAAACAAGGGCCCTGAATGATACATTGGATCAGATGGACTTGACAGATATATTTAGAACTCTGCATCCCAAAGCAACAGAATATACTTTCTTCTCAACAGCACATGGACCATTCTCCAAGATAGATCACATACTAGGTCACAAAACAGCCCTTCATAAGTACACAAGAATTAGGATCATACCATGCATACTTTCAGACCACAATGCTATGAAGCTTGAAATCAACCACAGGAAAAAGTCTGGAAAACCTCCAAAAGCATGGAGGTTAAAGAACACTAAAGAATGAATGGGTCAACCAGGCAATTAGAGAAAAAAATTTAAAAAAATATGGAAACAAATGAAAATGAAAATACAATCCAAATGTTTTGGGATGCAGTGAAGGCAGTCCTGAGAGGAAAATACATTGCAATACAGGCCTATCTCAAGAAACAAGAAAAATCCCAAATACAAAATCTAACAGCACACCTAAAGGAAAGAGAAGCAGAACAGCATAGACACCCCAAACCCAGCAGAAGAAGAGAAATAAGAAAGATCAGAGCAGAAATAAACAATATAGAATCTTAAAAATATGTAGAGCAGATCAATGAAACCAAGAGTTGTTTTTTTGAAAAAAATAAACAAAATTGATAAACCTCCAGCCAGGCTTCTCAAAAAGAAGTGGGTGAGGACCCAAATAGATAAAATCATGAATGAAAATGGAATTATTACAACCAATCACTCAGAAATACAAGCAATTCTCAGGGAATACTATGAAAAATTTCATGCCAACAAATTGGACAACCTGGAAGAAATGGACAAATTCCCAAACACCCACATACTTCCAAAACTCAAACAGGAAGAAATAGAAAGCTTGCACAGACCCATAACCAGTGAAGAAATTGAACCAGTTTTCAAAAATCTCCCAACAAATAAGAGTCCAGGACCAGAAGGCTTCCCAGGGGAGTTTTACCAGACATTTAAAGCAGAGATAATACCTATCCTTCTCAAGATATTCCAAAAAATAGAAAGGAAGGAAAACTTCCAGACTCATTCTAGGAAGCCAGTATTGCTTTGATTCCTAAACCAAAGACCCAGTAAAAAAAGAGAACTACAGGCCAATATCCCCGATGAATATGGATGCAAAAATTCTCAATAAGGTACTAGCAAATCGATTTCAACAGCATATAAAAAGAATTATTCACCATGATCAAGTGGGATTCATTCCTGAGATGCTGGGCTGGTTCAACATTCACAATTAATGTGATACATCACATTAATAAAAGAAAAGAAAACTACAAAAGATCTATGAGCTACTTTAGGCAACATACCAAAGAAGATGAAAATATTGGTATTTCCTGATCATGTCTCCCTGGTAAATCTGCATCATCCAACTATAAACAAACATGTGGAAGTTCTTCCCCTGATGTGATGGAGAACCTTGGATTTATCCATCACAATCTTTTGGTCATTTGGAATAACCCAAGTAATCAAAGAAACAGGTGGTTCATTTTCATTGGCATCTTTAACTCTCCTTCACATGCCATCACACCTTCACCCATACCTATCATGCATATACATACAACCACTTTTGGCCAATGTAAGGGAGGAAAAATTCTTCTCTATCCTCTTTCGTCTCTGGCTGGGCCTAAGATTGAACTTACATAAAAGTGATCAACATGAAGGGCACCTGTGGGGCTCAGTTAGTTAAGTGTCTGGCTTTTGATTTTGACTCAGGTCATGATCTCATGGTTCATGAGTTTGAGCCCCATATGGGGCTCTGCACTGACAGTGTGGATCCTGCTTAGGATTCTTTCTCTCTCTGTCCCTCCCCTGCTCACACCCTTTCTCTTTCAAAATAAATAAACATTTTTTTTTTAAAAAGTGATCAACAGGAGAAAAATGATGTGAGAAACAAAGGCAGAAGGAAATGGCAGATAAATTAAATTTCCTTATAACCTGTAGACCATTGACAAATAGTTTGAGGCTGGCAGAGTAAAACATTTCTCCAGGAACACCCTAATGCCTTAATGTTAATGCTTTGTTAAAAGGAAAAACAACCTTAGCTTGAAAATAGCTAGGCAACCAATATCCTTTGAGTCTTTTTTAGCATATGAAAATTGTTGCATCCACACTGCTCCTGAAAAAGAATGCTACGGGCACCAGTGACAGTCACAGCAAAGTTTATTGCAATGAGAGGCAAGGCCGACAAATCGGGACCGACACTCTTGATCAGAGTGTGGCCTCGAACAGCCAGGGTACAGAGTTTTTATAGCCGACCACATTGTCTTATCATCACCTGGGAACAGAAGAAAGACATAGTTCCCAGATGGGGGTGGAAACAGTTCAGACCTTCTGCCATTAAGTGGCAACCAGTTGACCTCCTTGACCCTGCCTCTGGTGCCACTTTTTGAAAGTTCTCAACATGCCCTTGCCCCAATCCAAACACCAATCCAGTTGATTTTCCTTGAACTTTTGTTCCCTTGATTGATGGGACAAGGCTGTTATCTCTTAACCTACTGTGTCAAAACAAAGCTGTTCTTTCTCAAGGCTACAGGTTAGCCCTACACTATAATTCAACCCTTACAAAAATCCCTGTGGAAATTTCCCCTTGCCTTTCTTTACCTCCCCCAACTCCCATGTATATAATCAGTGTCTACTCACTGTCCCAGGAAGCCCTTTCTGCTCATGGGCCCTGTCCCAGTGCTTTAATAAAATCACCTTTTTGCACCAAAGACAACTCAAGATTTCTTTCTTGGCTGTCAGCTCTGAACCCCCACGACCCCCCCCCCGATCAAAAAGCATACAAATTGTATTTTTATATGTATATGGGAGTCTTCACAAGAGATCGAAAACCTGACAAAGTAAGCAGAGCAGGAAGCTTTTATGCATTTATCTAAAGATAAAGAAAATAAATTTTTGAAGAGTTGATAAGACAAAGGAATTTGGGTTATGGGTAGAAAATGGCGAAGAAGTAATTAAGTTTGTGTATACAGCTTTTTCAGCCCTAAATTTCCTGTCTCTGATGATGTTGCAGGATTTTTTACCTCAATACCCAGGGTTCGTTGTCTTGCCGCTTCAAAGAATGAAGAGATGGACACAAAGTGAGCGGCAGGTAAAAGTTTTTTTAGAGTGTAAGATCAGAAAGGAAGAATAACAGAAAACCTCTCCTTATAGAGAGGGGACATTCGAAAGTGAATGTCCAAGGACTATAGGCAATGGTCCTTGTTTTATACGGTTCTGGTCAGCCCCCCCTTCCCCCTTATTCCTTCTCAGGTTCTACCCTTAGTGGCTGGATAACTCTAGGTGCTGGGTTATCAATTCCTGATTAGCTCGAGTCCATTGTATGAAGGGTGGTCTATGGCCATACTATTCCTTGTGGCTCACACATTTTATGGTCTACTTATTTTTAGTCATATATTTTGTCAAACTCTTGAGGGAAACCTGATGAGAAGTAGGGAGTGTTTATTACATTCTTATGAGGAACCTTATGCTTGAGGGGGTTTGCTATGGTCAGACACTCCTAGCATTTGTCCAAAATGTGTGTTTTTCCCCACTCAGGGACCTCAGGTCCTAATCTTTCCCTCTCTGACTATTTTATCTTATCTCTTCCTAATACAATGATAAGGATGTCTTGTATCCTCCTGATACAGTGAGGGTAGCTTTTGCATGAGAGAGGACAAAGGAAGGTCAGAGGGTCTGTCTTGCATCAGCTGTTTCTTAAGTACCTATAATTAAAAATAATATTTTTGCCAAAATGACATATTTTGGGATGACATATTCTGCTAGTCTTCACCAAAATAAGAGAAATGGTTTCCAGTCACATGTGATGGAGCATTCTTTTTGCAACAGAGGAAAGAAATAGTTTTGGTTGGGTGAGGAGAACGGAGGGAGACTGAGTAAGGCCCAGGGGATTAACTTTTTTGTACCAAAGATGTCTTCAAGAATTCTTACTTGGCTCTGGACCCCATGAACACCCCCATCACCCAAAACTTAATCAGTTGGAATGAGCTCCACCTACACTAAATCCTTTGGACTGGCTTGGGTGTTTCCATATAAAGAATAGATTACAGGGAGAAGCTAAGGAACAAAACACGATCCTGCTACCCAGAAACTACATACTTAACACAGACAATGGCCTTGTCATTTTATGGGAGGAAAAATTATTTTTCCTCTACCCTCTTGGTTTTTGGCTGAGACACATACTCCCCATAATACAAAGCAAATTAACAAGAGAAAAACAAACAAGTTTATTAACATGTATTCCTCAGTTGCACATGGAAGATACCCAGGAAAACTGAGAAAACTCCTGGAGATGGCCTAAGCCCCCATCTTAAACACAAATTCTATCTCAGGACAAAAGAAACATGTTGAGAGTTGGGGAGGCTAGTTATGGCAGGCTACCAGGAAAAGCATAGTAAACAAGGGTGGGTTTGTTATGCAGATTTAGGTTGGTGCCTTCCCCATTAATACAATTTTCTTGTGATTTAAAGTCAACCTTCTCTTCCTGTCCAAAGAGGAAGACACAGAGATTTCCTCCATAATTGTTAGTTTTCCTTACATAGAAAATAACTTTTACTGTTTTCAGAGATTCTTTTTGTGTCTATTTTTTCTCAAAAATAATCATCTCTAAATAATTTTCATGCCAAAAGGCATATTTTGGGGTGGTATATTTTGCTAACCTTCACTGTTATGGTTTATAAGAGTACTGATGTCTTGTCAGGATATTTTAAGGGCAATGGATACAAAAAATGTGAGTTGGAGAAGAGTATAGAAAACCCCTCTCATGAAAATAACTGACATGCTGGGGTGTAGGCTCATGTAAAGCACTCCTCTGGGGACTCTCAGAAATAACTGGGGAACATTTGCAAGCTATAACACTGGGACTCTGCTTCTACACAGTTGGAATTTAGCAAGTCAATGAACATTTGTGATACAGTTGGTAATACATTTCCCCATACTGTTGGAGAAATGGATAAAGTACACCAAAGATGGCTGATTGGACTAAAACAAACTCTGGTCTCTAGCTTAGAGACCCCTCTTCCAGTATCTTCTTCCTTTGCTGTGCATGCAAAAACCCCCACAGATATGGAGGCTGTCGGCTATAAATTACCCTCCCCACTTTCATTCCAGGCTCAGACCTTTGGAGAAACAGTCTTCTCTGAGCCTGACAGTGTAAAATAAATCTCCAATCCACCAAGATCTCCGAAAGCCGCTTGGTTTTTCCACCAGCGTTCCAGCCTGGTTCTGTAACATACTTGGTTCCCTGATGGGGAAACCCAACCGCGCTGGCCCATTGTTGCCACCGGTTTGGGAGAACAGCGAGGCGGTGACAGAATGAGGGATCACAAGGGAGAGCTCGCACCCTGCCTAAATTTGGGCAATCTCCTTCTCCCCTTCAGGCCCGCCCCACTCCGCCTTTCCTGCCGGACTCAGGGGACTTGGCAGGTGAGGATATGGACCCAATGTCAAAACTGGTAAGGCTGGAGCCCAATCTGGTTAGGCCCACTTGCAAGAGTGCAAGGGGGACCTGACCACTCCCCAAGACTTCATAAGTCTCATAGGTAGGGAT
The DNA here is from genome assembly GCF_024362965.1 of Panthera pardus. Lineage (NCBI taxonomy): Eukaryota > Metazoa > Chordata > Mammalia > Carnivora > Felidae > Panthera > Panthera pardus. The sequence continues at coordinate 49,379,291 of NW_026526843.1, read as the reverse complement.
TCTATGGTAGGGAATATAATAATCTCTGGTGTGTATATGAATGTGAATGTGTGACTCAGTCTAGCTTGCCTGCTAAATTGGATTCTGTGGCTCCATAGGCAGGCACGCTTGGGGTCCCCAGCGGGTCATGGAGTCTGAGTGGGCACGTCTGTGACTCCATGATGGATGGCACTCTGTCTGTGGTGATATCAGAATGTTTCTGATCATGGGTCTCAAGGCTGGGACCTGTGGGGCTGAGCGTCACCTGGGTTCCTTCAGGACACTGCCAGGTGGGCATCTGGCTGGTCTCCTCATTGGAGGGGGAGCCCCTGTACCTCTGTCTTTGGGACTTCACCTCATGGGAGCATTGTGGGGTCAGGAAGGAACCAGGAGAGACAGACAAAGGTTTTAGTCACTTTATCCGGAGACTCACCCAGGGAGCCAAAGAAGCGACCCACCACTCCCCTAATGTTCCCCTCTTCATGACTCTTTAGGCTCCCTCCCCTCTCCCCTGAGCTTGAAACTCTTCCCCTGCCACCTCTGCTTCTGCCCCCTCAGGCCTCCTCAGCCAAGATGTTGCCACAGCAGCCGCCCATCTCTCCTCCCCTTCCAGGCCAGAGAACCCTCCCCACAAGGCCAAGTGGCAGACGGTGCCCTCGGCCAGGCGCAGGTGCTCTCCAGAAGTGGGTCCACATCCACAGATATCAAGAGGCCCTCTGGGGATCAGAACAGGGGGCTGAGAAGGACATAAATATGACTCTACTGCAAGGGGAAAGGACATTAAGAAGAATAGGTTTTCCCAACCAGGGAAAGTCCCAAAAACCCAGCCGAAATCAGGAGGAACCTCGAGAAGGGGACCTTATTGGTCTAGCCAAGATAGAACCAGACTAAAAGGGGGCACTGACTCTCTCTCCCTGTTCCTCTGCTTAATACATGTGAAGGTTCTCCCTCATTTCCCAGGTTAACGGCTAGAATTAGAACTAACTGTGGTTAGTCTACCTCAGGACAGGGACTTTAAGGAATATTCCCAAGCAGTTGCTGCTTCTGCCTTCCCCTCCCTCCTCATGTTTCTGCACCAACTTGGGTGTGGTTCTATACCATCCTCTGTGTCTCAGGCACGATTGCTTCCTCCTCCCACCCTCCAAGTCAAGGAGCAAAATGCACCCCCCCCATTGGACACCCACTTCAGATATCTCCACTGGTGCCCCAAATGAATATTGACAATGGGGAAAAATTGAATGACTTTTAGGTGGACGCAGGTGAAACATATTTGATGTTTAAACTAATTTAAGTTTATTGGACCTGTCTTTAAAGTTATGGACAAAGGTCAAATAAGCTCATGTTATCTCTGTTGCAATTTGTTAATGATAGTTAATTTTGTCTGTCTCAAAGTTTTCATGGGTAATTGTTAAGATAGCTTCCAAGGTCCTTGGTAACCTGAAACTTTCCAAATAGGCTGGAATGCTAAAGCTTTGATTATTGAACATAGGTTTGTGTTTCCAAATTCTTATTGCTGAGAAATTAAGGCTATTCGGACCTATTGGAAAACATGCTTTGTACTTAGTTGGTTCATGAATTTACCATCTAAAAAAATTCTGATGTAAATACCTCTCAATTGGTTACTAAGTCTTCAATTGGAGACTAAAGTTTCCTAAGAGTTAAAGTTCTGCTAAATGTACTTAAGACTGATGAAAATAAAGAAAGCAACTCTGTATGTAGGAAAATAGGAGGTATATAAGAAAGATATAAGGAATGGAAATACAGTTTCGTTGAGGGTAGAAGAAGGTAATTTTGTCCTAAATGAGACAGGTTATTTGGAAAGAAAAGGCTTTGGGACAAAATTTAGAAGCAAAAGAAAGTTGTAGAAGGTTGAGATGAATGGAATCTTAAAAGTACACTAGTATAAGGTTGAAATCCTGCTTTTTTCTCTGCTCAAATGACAGTTTTCTTGACTGTTGAACTCCTCTTGATAAGACAATGCAAACAAAGGTTTATCCTCCGGGAAAATCAAAGTTTTAGGTGTCATCTCTATCAGGTCTTTGATTACTTAGTTAAAACTTCTGAATGTTAAAGGAGCTAGGTTTTGATAACAACTGTATAATGCTATACATTCACCTTTGGGATCTTTTATTGCCACTTTGGTTGAATACATAAAATTGTAAGATTTTTAATGATCTGTAATCCTATTTAGGATGCACTTATGACTTATGGGGTTTTAACAAACTTCTCAGGATTTAAATGGTAAATGAAGTCTTTCTGACCAATTAGGTCCTTTTATTTGGGATGTTAAGTTATTTGGAAAAGCTGTCATACGATAGTAAACCTTAGATTGTATTGCACAGGTAAATGTTGTAACTGCCTGAATATATGCAATTCCTAAAATTTTAATGTTTTGATATAAGGTCATCACTTAATATTCTGATTACTTGAGATGTTATGTGTCACAGAAATAACTGAATTTCTTTGTCAATTGCATCATAATGAACTCTCATCAGATCTTTAACGATGTCTATTTCTGAGATTTTGTCATTTATAATTGTTCTTATTCTCTCACAAAATGTGTTTCGTCTTCAAAGAGATTTATAAAAAGGACTTTGGGGACAAATACAGATATTTGACATCTTTACAATTAATACTAAAATGGGTAAGAATTTCCAGAACTAAAAAGCTGCATTCAAATTGAACAAGAATTAGGAACATGGGATTAAATGAACTGAGGAAGATTATAGTTTTGTGATTCTTGTTGAAAATATTGCTGGTTCCCTAATGTTTCCTCTTCCAGATTAAGGTAACTTTCTCTTAAGATATCGATGACATACAAAAATGTCATAAAGTATGCATTTGTAAACTGAAGCATTTATCTTTTCTCTCTACATTATTCCCCTGAAATTCAAAACTCTCAATGAGTATTCTTTCTTTCGTGGCAATTACAATTATTTGCATAAATTCAATAAGAATCTATTCATCTTGTAACAGGTGACCATTGGAAATACCGGTTATTTTACCAAGGCTTTGACTGGAATGTCATATTTGAGGATGACATTCATAGACTCAGATATGACCAGACAGCTTTAAGGAATTAGGGTTGGCTTTATAAAACGTGGAGCCATAAAGCCTCTTGGAAATGTTGGCTTGGTGCCTTGCTTACAGAGTTCCCAGCAGCCTCACCAGGTAAGTAAAGGAGGTCACTTCCTGGCAGGTGCAGGAACCTCACGATATCTTGGGGACCTCATGAAGAGGAATTTGCCCAATTCTACAAGTATTGCAGGCCTTTCTGATGGCAAATATTTGCTTTGGCTTCTGGCCTGGAGAGGCTACTAAAAGTTCAACCCAGAGATTCCTTATAAAAGGTTCCAGCAAAGCAAACTTTAAAAGATCTTCATGATCAATCGCTATTCCTACTGAGCTTATATAAATAATTAGGCCAGATTTGTTAAGACTGGATTTGTTCTACAAATACATTGGTCTCAATTTGTCTATCTCTGGAAAGAGGGGTTTTAGAGAGAACAACTATGTTTCAACAATGAACTGTTATGATTGTTAAATTCTAGTTATGATTGCCTTTAAATGTTTGTCGTTTGCCTAAACTAGATACTTGAGGTAAACGTCAGAAAATTGTCACAGTATTTCATGTATAGGCAATCTTCTGTGCTTGTTATTCTATGGGGATAATAATAAGACCCCACGGGCATATGATTATTTAAACAACTGGAAAACAGGATGGATCTTTAAATATGCAAACCATATCTTCCCTAAACCTGATCTGACAGTTCCCAGAAACCCGCCCCTTTCGAAGACTTGGAGGTGGACTTTACAGACATACAACCAAATAGAGGATTCAGTTTCAGGTATCACCCCATGCGTCCATAACTCCAGAGTTAAGAAGGCCAACTCAGAGTAACCCTCAACCTGGCAAAGTGATCCAGATCCATTCAACCCGCTTAAACTGATCTTCAAAAAGACACTGGCCCCTGAGATCTCCAGCCCTGCTCCACACCCCGGAAGCTGGCTGGCCTGCACATAGCAGAAGCTTGAGGATTCAACATATGGACCGAGCCCAGGGATTTGGATGCAACTCTGCCAGCCCTTGTCCTTTACTGGTGTCATAGCCTGGATCTTACTTCTTGTGCTTGGGCTGATAGAGACTGCACCAACAAGCTGGACATGGGACAAAAGATGCATGCCGGGTCTCACATACCTCCTCTGGATGGGAGGATTATTAAGTATTGCCTGTATATTATGATAACCTCTTTCACCCTCACAACTGCCGCTTACCCACTTTTTCCCCAGGATTGTTATATGACAATAAGGGGTGTCAAGGGCATTCCGTGCCTTCACCTCCCTCCACAAAGATTGCTACAAGGGAAAACACCCACTCTCCGTCAGTAACCCGGTGCCTCAAGGACTAAGTTTTGGACCATAGGGATAACCCAAAATGTCAGGAACCCATGTCACAACAAGGGCCTCCAGAGAGAGAAGCGAGCTTGCTACACTTACCTTCCTCAATGGGGGATCTCAGATGGGGGAGGGATGCAAGACAGGCCCTTCAAAAGGGTATAAAGGATACCCAGGACAGGGTGATATAAGCCATAAATGCGACCACTCCCCTGGTAGCCTGCCAGGGTTTGAGCCTTTCAGCCCTGAATCAGATGCTTACCAATTCCCCATTCCAGCATTGGGCCAACACTACTCTATAAGTCCTTCATAAAATAGATAATCACACCCAAACCTGCTGGATATGCTTGACCCTCAGCCAAAGGGCTTACTTAGCCACTCCTATCCCTTTGACCTGGGAAGGTCCTGAAAATCTCAAAACCAACACCTCTGTCTTAATTGGACCACTGGCCACTGGTATTCATCTCACAAATGCCAACAATCTAATCTGTACAGTCCCTGAAGGTATGAACAGTACCTCCCTATGCAGAAGCAATATAACCTTAAAGAGGAATACAACCCTATGTTCAATCTCTGGGGTGTTCTATCTGTGTTCTAATTTGGCCTACCGATGCTTAGAAGCCAACTGGACTCAGACATGTTATTTCATCTTCCTAGCCCCAGAGATATCCATGTACACTGAATATCAGTTGCTAATAGACTTTAGTCCCAAGTCCTGCACTAGACTGGCAATTCTGCTACCCATTCTGATAGGAGCAGGAATTGTGACAGGAATAGGAACTGGAATGGGGGATAGTATAGGTTCATCCATAGGACTATACCATAGACTATCTCAAGAGCTAAATTAAGACATGAAATGGGTGGCAGATTCTCTGGTAACCTTACAAAGCCAAATAAACTCTCTGGCAGCAGTGACCCTCCAAAATAGGCGAGGCCTTGACTTCCCCACTTCAGAAAAAGGAGGGACTTGCATCTTTCTGGGGGAGAAATGTTGCTATTTCATGGAACAGTCAGGAATAGTTACAACTAAGTTTAAGGAACTCAAGGAAAGAATTTGACATAGACAACAGGTAAGTATCAACCAGTGGAAAGGATGGGATCTCATGGATTGGGCATCCTGGCTTTCTGACCTGGCGGGGTTCCCTCCTGTACATAATTTTACTTGTATCCATAGGCCCCTGTATGCTGAATGCCATGGTACGTTTTATTGAAAACACTCTTGCTTGCCAAGCTACAGCATGTATCTTAGCCTTCCAAGAGTACCAACCTGTAAAACTGAAAGGTGATGCCTACTAAAAGTTTTTTTTAAAGGCATCAAAGGAGGGACTGTTGGAGAAGTGCATAAAGTACCCCAAAGATGGCTGATGGGGCTAAAACAAACTCTGGTCTCTAGCTTAGAGACCCCTCCTCTGGTTTCTTCTTCCTTTGTTTGCTGTGAGCGCGAAAACCGCCACAGATACGGAGGCTGTTGGCTATAAATTACTCTCCCCACTTGCATTCCATGCTCAGACCTTTGGAGAAACAGTCTCCTCTGAGCCCCCCGGTGTTAAATAAATCTCCAATCCACCAAGATCTCCAAGTGCCACTTGGTCTTTCCGCCAGCGTACCAGCCTCGTTCCATAACACAGACACAAACTTAGGAGTATAGGGAGAAAATTATTTTTCCTCCCTTCCACAATTAAGAAATTGAAGTCAAATTGTCTATTGATGATATTTATAAATTGCCAAAATCAGATATGTTATTTGACCAAACCATCAATTTTAACACACCCAATCTTTCATGGCTTGTGAGTCTAAAGTTCTGATATTCGAGTTTCCACTTTCACATAAGGACTTGTTTTTTTATTCTTTCCTTTGGCTATAGTTGAGTCACTCCTATTTGCATAGAACACAGTGCTAGACATTAGAGTATCAATAAAAGGAATAGAAGACCATTCTTCTAGTGTTATAGAACCAGTCTGGATCGCTGGCAGAGAAACCAAGAGGCACTCAGAGATCTTGGTGGATCAGAGTTTTATTTACATCGATGGACTCAAAGGAGACAGTTTCTCCATATTTCTGAGCCCCAAGTACAAGTGCGAGGGGTAATTTATGGTTTTGTCTTGTCTGCATTCATGGCAATTTGGCACGTGCGGCAAGCAGAGCAGGAAGAACTCAGGAAGAGGAGTCTCTAGGCAGGGACTGGAATTCTCTTGTTAGCCCTGCTGGCCGTCTTATGGTATAACTTTGTTTTTCCAACACTAGGAACTTAAAAGCCAGTTGGAGAGTCAAAAGGAAAACACATAACAAAATCTAGCATTTATTGAGCACTTACTATACTGAAATTAAAAGCTATTCATTCATTATCTTATTTTATCCTAACAACCTTCTGAGGTGGGTACTAACTGATGTGGGAAACAAAAGTAAATGAAAAATTAAATTTCCTTACTGTCTACAGCTCATTGACAAGTGCTTGAAACAGGCAAAGTGACATTCCTCTAGGAATTAAGCTGCCTCAATGATGACGACTTTGCTAAGGGCAAAAGACAATCTTAGCTTAACATTATCCTGACCTCCAGGATCCTGTACGTCTCCTTTAAGATATAAAAATTCCTTTGGAAACTTCCTTTATCTCTACCCACCAAGATATATGTTAGCAATCATCCTCCAAGAATATGGCACACTGATATACATCTGAAGGGTCTCATGGTTGAGTTTTTGCTAAACAGTAATAAATGATCTTTTCCTAACAATAGCTAGCCCCCTCAGAATCCTGGAAACCTTGTTTCCAAAGTACCTTGGAGGCTTACACCATCCCTAAACCCCTCTTAACTTGAAGGTATATAATCAGTCACCCTTCACCACCCTAGTGCAGCTCTTTCTGCCCACGGGTCCCGTCCCCATGCTTTAAAAAAAACACCTTTGTGCACCGACAATGTCTTAAGAATTCTTTCTTTGCTGTCAGCTCCAAACCCTAACACTTAAAACCACATCACTAATGACTTACATTTATTGAGGTCTTATCAAGTGTTTTACGCATATTCTATACTTTTCACAATGATCCTGTGAGGTTCTGATAATTAGTTGGCCCTACTTTATTAAGGGGGAGGGGAACTGAGTCATGGAGAATGTAGGCAATTTGCTCAAGTTCACAATGCCAGTAAGTGGTGGAACAGAGAGTTTAAACCCAAGTATTTTGGCTCCAAAGCCTGGACTCTTTACTATTATCCCAGTTTTACAAATGAGGACACTGAGGCTTAGAAAGAAAAAAAATGATCTACCCAAGACTATGTGGCTAGTAAATGAGAACCGGGGTTTTGTTTGACTCTATGGCTCACGCTCTTAGCTTTTGAGTTATACTGCTTCATAAAGCAAAAAGCTAACAATTTAAACAATTAAGTAATGTCACATGGCATGGTGCGATGGTGACAAGTTTAGCAGAAGAATTTCTAGATTTTGTCTTCCTTTTGAGGAAAGAAGCTTTTGTTATTTGCATTGTTCGTATTTTCCTTGTTGGATTTGCTTTCATACTTTAAATTTTTTCAACAATAAGGACAAAGTTAGTTAGTTAAAAAGTTAGTTAAAAACTCAGACCCTTCAATGTTATAGGCTAGTTGCCTTGCTTCCCTGATGATATGGACATGATCAATTTTTTTGTGTTCCATTTGCGGTATTATTGACAGTTATTGAAAAAAGAAAACTCTTTGTGCAGATGCATTATTTGGCCTTAAATTGGCTTCATGGGTGACCATGGCCTTTGAACAATTAACCACCTTGATAACAAAAGCCTTTCCAGACTATTGATGCTAACATCTCCAGTGCCTCCAAATTAATCTTTTCTTTAGCATTTAAGGATAGAAGCTTTTTGTATTTATTTTTGCATAAGAGATTCCACATTCAGTTGATATTGTATCTTTCTTTGGTTAATCAATTTTGCCATTCTCCTCCAAACAAAAATGTAAATAAGCAAACCCACATTAAACACAGCCAAAAAAGATGTTAGGCCATGAAGGACACTTGGGTGGCTCAGGTGGTTGAACATCTGACTCTTGATTTCAGCTCAGGTCATGATCACAGTGTCATGGGATTGAGTCCCATATCAGGCTCCTCACTGAGCATGGAACCTGCTTGGGATTCTCTCTCTCCCTCTGCTCTTCTCCCCACCTTGCTTTCTCTCTCTGCCTCTCTAAAAAAATAAATTAAAAATTAAAATAAAAGAAGTTAGGCCATGACAGATGAAGAGCATTTATATCTACGGAAATGGTGGCTGTGGTGGCTGTAGGGTGTGTGTGGATGTACATGTGGCAGTGGGAAGTACAATTAAGAAGCAAAAAACACTTTTCCTCAGAGCAGGTGGTGGTGGCTTGTGCAACCACCAAAGGTGGCAAAGGTTAGAATTTGAGGTCTTTCTTGAAAAAAGGAGGAGCTGCTGTAACAGCTAGACAACCTAAAGTTGGAGTTGAACCAGCTTTATGTCACTAAAGTGACAGTATGGTATCCAAGTTCTCCAAGATCCAAATTGTTTGCAAATCCATTGTCTGCATTCACACTATTATTAACCAGACCCAGAAAGCGAACCTCAGAAAGTTCTACAAGGGCAAGAAATACAAGATTCTGGGTCTTCAGACCAAGAAAACACATGCCATGGATTACCATCTTAGCAAGCATGAGAAGAAGCTGAAGACCAAGAAGCATCAGCAGAAGGAACAGTTGTATCCACTGCAAAAGTTTGTGGTCAAGCCCTGAGCATCATAGCATCAATAAGCACAATCAAACTGGAAAAAAAAGAAGTAAAAAATAAGTGAAATGGCACAGTAAATAAGGATGGAAAAGTCTTGTTGTTGTTTCGTTTGTTACAGTTCTTCTCTATCCATGTTCTGTCCAATCTGGAGATTCCCTTGTAGAGGAGGCACTGTGTTTCTCCGTTCACCAGTGCTATGGGAAGCAAAAGATTTGACGAATGGTATTCTAATTGGACATCAAACCAAGACAGTGCTTGCTTTCCAACCCGGAAGAGAAGGTTTTTTTTTTTCAATATATGAAATTTATTGTCAAAATGGTTTCCATACAACACCCAGTGCTCATCCCAAAAGGTGCCCTCCTCAATACCCATCACCCACCCTCCCCTCCCTCCCACGCCCCATCAAACCTCAGTTTGTTCTCGGTTTTTAACAGTCTCTTATGCTATGGCTCTCTCCCACTCTAACCTCTTTTTTTTTTTCCTTCCCCTCCCCCATGGGTTTCTGTTCAGTTTCTCAGGATCCATGTAAGAGTGAAAACATATGGTATCTGTCTTTCTCTGTATGGCTTATTTCACTTACCATCACACTCTCCAGTTCCATCCACGTTGCTACAAAGGGCCATATTTTGTTCTTTCTCATTACCCTGTAGTACTCCATTGTGTATATAAACCACAATTTCTTTATCCATTCATCAGTTGATGGACATTTAGGCTCTTTCCATAATTTGGCTATTGTTGAGAGTGCTGCTATAAACATTGGGGTACGAGTGCCCCTATGCATCAGTACTCCTGTATCCTTTGGGTAAATTGCTAGCAGTGCTATTGCTGGGTCATAGGGTAGGTCTATTTTTAATTTTCTGAGGAACCTCCACACTGTTTTCCAGAGTGGTTGCATCAATTTGCATTCCCACCAACAGTGCAAGAGGGTTCCCGTTTCTCCACATCCTCGCCAGCATCTATAGTCTCCTGATTTGTTCATTTTGGCCACTCTGACTGGCGTGAGGTGATATCTGAGTGGGGATTTGATTTGTATTTCCCTGATAAGGAGCGACGTTGAGCATCTTTTCATGTGACTGTTGGCCATCCGGATGTCTTTTTAGAGAAGCGTCTGTTCATGTTTTCTGCCCATTTCTTCACTGGGTTGTTTTTCCGGTGTGGAGTTTGGTGAGCTCTTTATAGATTTTGGATACTAGCCCTTTGTCCGATATGTCATTTGCAAATATCTTTTCCTATTCTGTTGGTTGCCTTTTAGTTTTGTTGGTTGTTTCCTTTGCTGTGCAGAAGCTTTTTATCTTCATAAGGTCCCAGTAATTCATTTTTGCTTTTAATTCCCTTGCCTTTGGGGATGTGTGGAGTAAGAGATTGCTACGGCTGAAGTCAGAGAGGTCTTTTCCTGCTTTCTCCTCTAGGGTTTTGATGGTTTCCTGTCTCAAATTCAGGTCCTTTATCCATTTTGAGTTTCTTTTTGTGAATGGTGTGAGAGAGTGGCCTAGTTTCAACCTTCTGCATGTTGCTGTCCAGCTCTCCCAGCACCATTTGTTAAAGAGACTGTCTTTTTTCCATTGGATGTTCTTTCCTGCTTTGTCAAAGATGAGTTGGCCACACGTTTGTGGGTCTAGTTCTGGGGTTTATATTCTATTCCATTGGTTTATGTGTCTGTTTTTGTGCCAATACCATGCTGTCTTGATGATGACAGCTTTGGAGTAGAGGCTAAAGTCTGGGATTGTGATGCCTCCTGCTTTGGTCTTCTTCTTCAAAATTACTTTGGCTAGCCGTGCAGCGTTGGTGGTATAGTGGTGAGCATAGCTGCCTTCCAAAATTACTTTGGCTATTTGGGGTCTTTTGTGGTTCCATATGAATTTTAGGATTACTTGTTCTAGCTTTAGAAGAATGCTGGTACAATTTTGATTGGGATTGCATTGAATGTGTAGATAGCTTTGGGTAGTATTGACATTTTGACAATATTTATTCTTCCAATCCATGAGCAGGGAATGTCTTTCCATTTCTTTATATCTTCTTCAATTACCTTCATAAGCTTTCTATAGTTTTCAGCATACAGATCTTTTACATCTTTGGTTAGATTTATTCCTAGGTATTTTATGCTTCTGGGTGCAATTGTGAATGGGATCAGTTTTTTATTTGTCTTTCTGTTGCTTCATTGTTAGTGTATAAGAATGCAACTGATTTCTGTACATTGATTTTGTATCCTGCAACTTTGCTGAATTCATGTATCAGTTCTAGCAGACTTCTGGTGGAGTCTATCGGATTTTACATGTATAGTATCATGTCATCTGCTAAAAGTGAAAGCTTGACTTCATCTTTGCCCATTTTGATGCCTTTGATTTCCTTTCGTTGTCTGATTGCTGATGCTAGAACTTCCAGCACTATATTAAACAACAGCGGTGAGAGTGGGCATCCCTGTCGCGTTCCCGATCTCAGGGAAAAAGCTCTCAGTTTTTCCCCATTGAGGATGATGTTAGCTGTGGGCTTTTCATAAATGGCCTTTATGATCTTTAAGTATGTTCCTTCTATCCTGACTTTCTCAAGGGTTTTTATTAAGAAAGGGTGCTGGATTTTGTCAAAGGCCTTTTCTGCATCGATTGACAGGATCATATGGTTCTTCTCTTTTTTGTTGTTAATGTGATGTATCACGTTGATTGATTTGCGAATGTTGAACCAGCCCTGCATCCCAGGAATGAATCCCACTTGATCATGGTGAATAATTCTTTTTATATGTTGTTGAATTCGATTTGCTAGTATCTTATTGAGAATTTTTGCATCCATACTCATCAGGATTTTTGCCTGTAGTTCTCTTTTTTTACTGGGTCTCTGTCTGGTTTGGGAATCAAAGTAATACTGGCTTCCTAGAATGAGTCTGGAAGTTTTCCTTCCCTTTCTATTTCTTGGAATATCTTGAGAAGGATAGGTCTTATCTCTGCTTTAAAAGTCTGGTAGAACTCCCCTGGGAAGCCATCTGGTCCTGGACTCTTATTTGTTGGGAGATTTTTGATAACCGATTCAATTTCTTCGCTGGTTATGGGTCTGTTCAAGCTTTCTATTTCCTCCTGATTGAGTTTTGGAAGAGTGTGGGTGTTTAGGAATTTGTCCATTTCTTCCAGGTTGTCCAATTGGTTGGCATATAATTTTTCATAGTGTTCCCTGATAACTGTTTGTATCTCTGAGGGATTGGTTGTACTAATTCCATTTTCATTCATGATTTTATTTATTTGTGTCATCTACCTTTTCTTTTTGAGTAGCCTGGCTAGAGGTTTATCAATTTTGTTTATTTTTTCAAAAACCAACTCTTGGTTTCATTGATCCGCTCTACAGTTTTTTAGATTCTATATTGTTTATTTCTGCTCTGATCTTTATTATTTCTCTTCTTCTGCTGGGTTTAGAATGCCTTTGCTGTTCTGCTTCTATTTCCTTTAGGTGTGCTGTTAGATTTTGTATTTGGGATTTTTCTTGTTTCTTGAGATAGGCCTGGATTGCAATGTATTTTCCTCTCAGGACTGCCTTCGCTGCATCCCAAAGCTTTTGGATTGTTGTATTTTCATTTTCGTTTGTTTCCATATTTTTTTAAATTTTTTTCTCTAATTGCCTGGTTGACCCATTCATTCTTTAGTAGGGTGTTCTTTAACCTCCATGCTTTTGGAGGTTTTCCAGACTTTTTCCTGTGGTTGATTTCAAGCTTCATAGCATTGTGGTCTGAAAGTATGCATGGTCTAATTTCAATTCTTGTATACTTATGAAGGGCTGTTTTGTGACCCAGTATATCATCTATCTTGGAGAATGTTCCATGTGCTTTCGAGAAGAAAGTATATTCTGTTGCTTTGGGATGCAGAGTTCTAAATATATCGGTCAAGTCCATCTGATCCAATGTATCATTCAGGGCCCTTGTTTCTTTGTTAACCGTGTGTCTAGATGATGTATCCATTTCTGTAAGTGGAGTGTTAAAGTCCCCTGCAATTACCACATGATTATCAATAAGGTTGCTTATGTTTATGAGTAGTTGTTTTATATATTTGGGGGCTCCCATATTCGGCGCATAGACATTTATCACTGTTAGCTCTTCCTGATGGATAGACCCTGTAGTTATTATATAATGCCCTTCTTCATCTCTTGTTACAGCCTGTAATTTAAAGTCTAGTTTGTCTGATATAAGTATGGCTACTCCAGCTTTCTTTTGGCTTCCAGTAGCATGATAAATAGTTCTCCATCCCCTCACTCTCAATCTAAAGGTCTAAAATGAGTCTCTTGTAAACAGCAAATAGATGGGTCTTATTTTTTTATCCATTCTGATACCCTATTTCTTTTGGTTGGCGCATTTATTCCATTTACATTCAGTGTTATTATGGAAAGATATGGGTTTAGAGTCATTGTGATGTCCGTAGGTTTCATGCTTGTAGCGATGTCTCTGATACTTTGTCTCACAGGATCCCCCTTAGGATCTCTTGTAGGGTTGGTTTAGTGGTGACAAATTCCTTCAGTTTTTGTTTGTTTGGGAAGACCTTTATCTCTCCTTCTATTCTAAATGACAGACTTGCTGGATAAAGGATTCTTGGCTGCATATTTTTTCTGTTCACCACATTGAAGATCTCGTGCCAATCCTTTCTGGCCTGCCAAGTTTCAAAAGAGAGGTCAGTCACAAGTCTTATAGGCCTCCCTTTTATGTTAGGGCATGTTTATCCCTGCTGCTTTCAGAATTTTCACTTTATCCTTGTATTTTGCCAGTTTCACTATGATATGTCGTGCAGAAGATTGATTCAAGTTACGTCTGAAGGGAGTTCTCTGTGCCTCTTGGATTTCAATGCCTTTTTCCTTCCCCAGTTCAGGGAAGTTCTTAGCTATTATTTCTTCAAGTACCCCTTCAGCACCTTTCCCTCTATCTTCCTCCTCTGGGATACCAATTATGTGTATATTATTTCTTTTTAGTGTATCACTTAGGTCTCTAATTTTCCCTTCATACTCCTGGATTTTTTTATCTCTTTTTTTCTCAGCTTCCACTTTTTCCATAATTTTATCTTCTAGTTCATGTATTCTCTCCTCTGCCTCTTCAATCTGTGTCGCGGTCATTTCCATTTTATTTTGCATGTCGTTTAAAGCGGTTTTCAGCTCCTCATGACTGTTCCTTAGTCCCTTGATCTCTGTAGCAAGAGATTCTCTGCTGTCCTCTATACTGTTTTCAAGCCCAGCAATTAATTTTATGACTATTATTCTAAATTCACTTTCTGTTATATTATTTATATCCTTTTTGATCAGTTCATTAGCTGTTGTTATTTCCTGGAGATTCTTTTGAGGGGAATTCTTCTGTTTGGTCATTGTGGATAGTCCCTGGCGTGGTGCAGACCTGCAGGGCACTTCCCCTGTGCTGTGGTGTATAATTGGAGTTGGTGGGCGGGGCCGCAGTCCCACCTGATGTCTGCCCCCAGCCCACCGCTGGGGCCACAGTCAGAGTGGTGTGTGCCTTCTCTTCCCCTCTCCTAGGGGCGGGATTCACTGTGGGGAGGTGTGGCCCGTCTGGGCTACTTGCACACCGCCAGGCTTGTGGTGCTGGGGATCTGGTGTATTAGCTGGGGTGGGAAGTCAAGGTGCATGGGGGCAGGAGGGGCAGGCTTAGCTCGCTTCTCCTTAGGTGATCCACTTCAGGAGGGGCCCTGTGGCAGCGGGGGGGAGTCAGACCCACTGCTGGAAGAGTGGCTCTGCAGAAGCACAGCTTTGGGTGTTTGTGTGGTGCAAGCAAGTTCCCTGGCAGGAACTGGTTCCCTTTGGGATTTTGGCTGGGGGATGGGCGAGGGAGATGGGACTGGCTAGCGCCTTTGTTCCCTGCCTTGCTGAGCTCTGTCATCCCGGGGCTCAGCAACTCTCCCTCCCTTTGTCCTCCAGCCTTCCCACTTTCTGAGCAGAGCTGTTAACCTATGACCTTCCAGATGCTAAGTCCCGCTTGCAGATGGAACACACTCCGTCCGGCCCCTCCGCTTTTGCAAGCCAGACTCGGGGCTCTGCTTGGCCGGCGGGCTGGGCCTCCTCCCCAGCTCCCTCCCGCCAGTCCGTGTAGCACTCACCACCTCGCCGTCCTTCCTACCCTCTTTCTTGGGCCTCTCATCTTCCCTTGGCTCCGGAGACTCCGTTCTGCTAATCCTCTAGCGGTGTTCTGGGTTATTTAGGCAGGCGTAGGTGGAATCTAAATGATCAGGAGGACGCGCCGTGAGCCCAGTGTCCTCCTATCCCACCATCTTCCTCCAATCCCAAGTTAAGGTTTTAGATCCCTGCTCTACTTGGAAAGAAAGTGCATATTTCTCATTTATGTAACAAGCTATGTAAATTTTCTTCATGAAACTAAAAGTACCAGTTGAATACTGTGACAGTGTTCCTTAAAAAATGTTCTTGTGGAGTCACAAAGGACAAGATAATTAAAACTCCTGACGGAGTTCAGTTCTTTGACCTCTAATTAGTTTTAGCATTATAAATTGCTATTTGTTACCAGCCTAATTTGATTATTAGCCCCTCTGAGCTTTATAGCATGCATTCTGACGAGTGGACTCTATATGGCTCATAATGCATGCTGCATATCAAAGATGGAAAATTGAGGAGTAAATTGCCTTGATCGGTGTGTTCATGAGTTAGTCATACTAAAGTGGTTAAATAAAGGGAAAGCAATCCTTTCCAACATCTGCAGCTATAAGTTTGATAGAAATTCAGAAGTGTGACTAGTTCATTCTGGAAGCAGCTTTATGAGGTGTCATGGAGGGAGGAGGAGAAAGAGGGAATTTTGGTTCCTACAGTTTTATCATTAAGAAAAAAAAAATTGGTGTGTTATATCACCTTTTGTCACCCTGCAGAGTGAAATAACTGAATTATTTCCTCAAGGTATTTCAACAAATGCAGAAATTTATAGCTGGGAATTACTAGCACATTCATTCTTTATATCTCTAGGTAGGTCCTATGGTCTCAGCACTTTAATTAATTCATTGATACTGCTACTAGGAGGCTCAGCAAATGTAATCAGGCTTCTTGCCAAAGCCATTGTCTGTAAAACAACCCAACTTCTATTTTTTTTTTTTAATAAGCAAGCTAAATCAGAGAGTTATAATAAAGCAAAAAAGCATGATAATAATAATAAGAATACAAAATTGAGGGGTACCTAGGTGGCTCAGTAGGTTAAGCGTCTGACTCTTGATTTCGGCTCAGGTCATGATTTCACAGTTCATGGGTTTGAGCCTCACGTTGAGCTTTGCATTGATGGTCTGGAACCTTCTTGGGATTCTCTTTCTCTCTGTTTCTCCCCCACTCATGTGCTCTCTTTCTCTCTCTCTCTCTCTAAAAATAAATAAACATGAAAAAAAGAATATGGAATTGAAATACTTTCCAACCCCTGTGCTTGTCAAATATAAACAGTTGAAACAGTTGGACCCATTGCCTCCATTACACTCCAGATCATTTGAAGCAAGCATAAAGTCTTCAATTCTCCCAAGTTTGAGATTATTAAAGAACATTAATTAAGTTAGAATTTCAGCTTGAAATATGTAGGAAAACACATAATAATAATAACAGTAACAATATACTAGATTTTTTTCTTAGTGAACTTCCACTTAATCAGTTTGCTGGATTAATTGACAGTAAGACCCAGTAACCAATTACAATAACTGCTTGCGGTTAGTAGTGTGGTTAGAAGTGTCTAGTTTGCCCAGATATTTCAACAATTTTTGTTGTACACTTACTGCAAATTTGTTGAGTTTGTTCCAAATCTATTTATGCCAGTTTTACATAATAATGTGATTATCTGATGTAATTAAATATTAGGTATACTGATGAAATATGAATGCAAAGTGAGTTGTTGCTTCAATGAAATCTAGATTGAATGCATTCGTAAGACTCAGAAAAGGCAGGGTGATAAAAAAAATCTGTCAAAATTAAGTATAGGTAAGAAAAAAGTAAAAGATGGGGGAAATTATAAAAATTAAAAGATTCTACATTCAGATTGCTTCATGTTTTGTTTTTTTATTTTATGGAAGATTTCAAACATATCTAAAATTAGAGTATAATATAATTAAAATGATATTCACATCACCGATCTTCAACAATTACCCATACATATCCAATCTTGTTTCAGCTATACCCCACTCACTCCTCCATCATAATTATTTTGAAACAAATCTCAGACATTTTGTCACTTCCTCTCATAAGTCTTTTACGTTTTCATTCCATTTTAAAGGAGCAAAAACTGGAGATTATTTTGAATGTGGCTTGAGCAAGCAAGATCATGCAAAACTCCAAAAGTCAACCCCTACTTAAGGAAAAAGTTGGAGGGCAAAAACAATACCATGGAATCCATATTTTGGGCTCTAGAAGGGAGAGGCTCTCCACTAACCTATTATCAGAAATATTTGTAAAATAATTAAGATATACAACATATTTTAATGATTGTTTCAATCACTTTATGTGACTAACAAATGAACTACTGAATCCTATTTGTTAGATTACAAAGTGTTTAGCATAAGAATATTGATGGTGATATAATGTGATTGGCATTCTGAGAATGATTTACATGTCAAGGTTAGCATAAACCAATAACTGTAATGCCATGTTTTTCAGGTTTATTTCATTTGGAAAAAGAGAAACTCATGGCTTCAAGGTTTGTTTCATCTGAAAAGTCATAGTTTGAGAGCAGCAAAATGTCATGTTTATTAAGTTGTTTGCCTAAGTCCAACTTCTTTTAACAGAGTTAGTCCCATTCACTAGGATGGAATATTTCAGTGACTTTTCATTCCACTATTCTACCCCTAGACACACCTGATTAAACACACACCAAGACACCAATCCAAGGGTTAACCCACTGCTCTGTCTCAAGAATTTGAAATAAAGTACATAGATCTAGTTAGAAATAAAATAAAAAATAAAAATATAATAATAATAATAATAATAATAGAGCAGTAATTTGGCTTTAGCCAAATAGGGCCAGTTAAAAGCAGAAGTGAGTTGAGAGAGAGAAAGAGAAAGAGGAGGCAGACAGAGAGAGACAGGCGTTTTCAGAGACAGTTTTTGATTTAACAGGTAAATTTCTAGTTTCTAGGGTCCTGACTGGGCTTTGTTGGTTGCCCTTGGATTTCCATGAAATTGTTTGTTGCAGTCTTTTATTGATTTTTTTTCTGTTTAAGCTTTCTTGAATCAGTTCCTATTCCTTGAAAACAATAGTCACTAACTGATAAACCTCACAGTTTAAACCAAATGTAGCATTAGGCTAGAGTTTGTCATGGCAATCCCCCACCCATGTGTGTATATGTGTATGTGAACTTATGTGATGAATGTATGTGTATGACTTTAATATCCACTGATCCTATGCTATCTATAAAACACCAGGGTTGTCTCAGCTTAAGATACTTGATTCACATATAATCTTATACAAGAAGAAGGAATTATTGAGTGGTAAACTCGGGCCTATGAAACAGGGCAAGTTTACATTATTTTATTCATGTTTTTAATACTATGTTACTCCTTTGTTTTAAAATTGCTTATGAGCCTGAAAAAGACCATTTTCTGTTTTTATTCTATTTTATTCTCCATAAACTAATTTCAGGTTGGTATCAGAAAATAATGTTTTCCCAACATATTGTGTTTATGCAACATTTACTATACATCACACACTTTTGCATACTGACTTTAACTTTTTCTGGAAACTGTCTTTTACAGATGAAGAAATTGCGACTCAGAGAAATTAAGTGTCTTTTCCAAAGTTGTATGGCTAGTCAGTGGCAGAATAATGTACTGTTTCTATGGCAAGAAAGGGTGTAGCATTGCATATGAGAGCAAAAGGGAACACATAGCTTAAAATAAGGCTAAGAGGGGCATTCTTTCACAATGAAGAAATAATTAGTAATACAGACAAAATTCCTTTAATTTAGCACTCTTTTAATTCATCACTTGAGCTATTAGATAAGAATATTGTTAGTGAGCAAAATATGCTTTATGCAAGACAGAATAAGGATGATCATAGCCCTATGTTCAAATTGTAAGAACACACCTTGGTTCACATTGGATTTAACTTGGGTTAGGTCATAAGTAAATTTGAGTTATCCCTGATTTGACTTTAGCTTTTTTTGTATCTATTATTATTACATGCAATATTTACTTTTCTTTCTTCATAGAATACCCTGTGTGCAAATGTAAGGGAATATTTTATATTGTAAGAATAATGAGGTCTCCAGTGGAGAAAAGTCTGAAATGGTATCCAGGAAGTCTGGTTGCAACATTTCACAAACAGCTCTACCCAAGCATTTGTAGATCCAGCACTAGTCAGGTATTGCTTTCCTATGCATGTTCCTGGAGGAAAGTTCTTCCCTTTATTGGATCTCAGTTTACCCATTTGTAAATTGAGCAATTTCATCCTAATTATTTTTATAAATAACTCTTCATTCGATAATTTTGCTTTCTATAAAATATATTTTCCAAAAGCAATAGCATACTGAAACAGAATTATCTTATTCTTTTTCCTTTTAGGTAGTTATTTAATTGGATAGTAATGCATTTCCTAGAAGCTGGTGAATCTATTTGATGGATACCAGCCTAGTTTGTACTGACATCTTGTGTAGCTCCCCCTCGATATTACACAATCAGATATGACACTTCTATACAGCTTATCTAGCCCAGAGGTTAAACGCATCCATTTGCTTATTACCAGGGCCATGTATACACATGGCTGCCAACATTTGTAGCACTTAGAAAAAAAAGAATTGCAGAGAGGCTTGGCATTCTACTTTTTCTGTTTGTTCTTGGCAGAATTGTTTTCTCTTGCAATTTCATGAGCATTGTATGGTCTTTATTGAATGACTAAAATGTATTTCTTTTTGGAGTATGAGAGAGAACTATCATTCTCTTTTTAAAAACCTTTGGATAATATTCTGTTCCGTTTCTAAGGCTGCCATTCATTCAAAAATATTAAATGTATTAAAAACCAAAAAAAAAAATAAATGTATTCAAAACAGAGAAGAGTTATTGTCCCAATGTTGCGACCGGCACAACAAACACTGAGATCAGGGTCCTGAGGGTAGGGGAATGTAAGAAAAAAAGAGAGAAGAGAAGACAGTTTGGGAACAGAAGGCTCCCATGGGCTAATGGCCCAAGTGACGGCTTTATTGTTGCTGTACACAATCTTTTATAATATAAGACTCTTATGGATCAGGTCATTCTAAGAATAAACAGGTTTCACATGATCACTGCCAGCCAAAACATTTAGTTCTGTGTACCTTGTGAACTTTCTGAATGGGTCACAAGACCTTGTTGATAGGTTGCTCACAAAACACAGTTCCCATGTTTGTTTCTATTTGACTCAGGGTAGAAAAAGGGGAGGTAACATTACTGCCAACACCCGCAGACCACAGGCTTCAGGAATTAACTTTCTCAGCCTTGACAAGGCTTTCGTATGCCCTTGAAAGTGGGGGAATGGGAGGGAGAACCACCGGGTTGGCTAAGTCAACAGGGAATGTTGCTCAACCTGGTCTCAGCCTGGCGCCGGGGCCCAGCCTCCCACATGAATGGGAGGGGGAGCCATCAGGTTGACTGAGTCAACAGGGAGCCTTTGCTTGACCCGGTCTCAGCCTGGCACCGGGGCCCGGCCCCCCACATTTCCCCCTATTGTTTGTAATTGCAACATGTGCATCCTGGCTTGGTATGTGGTAAAGGCAGTAAGACCCCATCTCCAGAAACAACACAGCAAGACAAGTATAACAGATATTATGGAAACAATTCCAATAAAGATCCAAAAGGAATGCTGAAGAATATTAAATGGATTAAACCCATTAAGTTGGTGCAGTATGGTTTCAGCGAGATCTCCAGGGTCAGGGAAACTGAGTGAGCTACTTGCAACAGCATTTATCTCTTCTTGTAGCTGTAAGAGGTCTAAGCTAGTATTAGCATCATGCCAAACCCCTTGTAAATGACGACGCACTTGTCCCCATGTCATATTGGTATACTCTAAAGGGGTAACACAGATATGTTTATATGCATCATGACAAATTAAAGAAACTCTGGTACGTAAAACAGCAAACTGATCACCAAGATACATTAATGCTTCTTGTAGTGCCTCTAATTGGGCTTCCAATTTACGGTCTATTCGTTCTTGAGTGACAAACACCTTGGATACATTATGAGCCAATTCATTTGCATGGGATGCCGTTTGGGCACTTTCATGTAAGGATATTACAGATACAGTTGCAGAGACAATTACAGTCACTGCTGCTATGAGTTCAGCAATTAACAGTCCAAGAAACCGTTTGGTCTTGTGCAGCCGTTCACAAGCAGGACACGTCAGCCGGTACAACTGATGACCATCTTCTTTCACTGGAGTAATGGTCCCATCTCCAACAATCAGATAGTAGGGTGGAGGAACACAGGCACGCAATTGCAGAACTGGAGAAACATAATATTCTGGAAAACTAAAGCTGTCATTAGTATATATTTTATTAAAGGTAGCATATAACTTCCAAAGATCAGAATGAATTCTTCCTTCAGGGGATTGCAAAATGGTTTGTGGGATAATCTTGTGGTGTACCTGTACCTCGTTAGGAGGTGGGCCCATATCTCTTAAAGGAGCCACTAAAGGTCTCCTTGTTTCCCTTTGCACTTCCAGAATAGCCATAGGTGTTTCTTGAAGGAATGAATGCCAGGCCTTTTGGGAATAATCTGTAATGGTATAGTTTATGCCTTTAGGAGTCATCTTCAATGAAGAGGATTGGGCACATTTACCCCAAGGTGAGTCCCCAGTAAGGCCTTGACCAGCTGAGGGACATATAGGTAGATTCTGAGGGGTATCACGTGGTCCAAAAAATATCCATTCTCCTAATAATTCTCTCTTTTGCCAATAAGCGGCAACGGAGCGCGGTACCCATTCAGAAGGACGCTTGCCATTTTGCCACATAGTATAAGTAATAGACCATCCTACTGGTTTCGTACCCAAACACCCATCAGCCAGTTTGTACGGCTGCGCAGACTCCCTTTGCAGGCAGATGGGGAAGGGAGGCCGGGTTGCAAAGCCCCCATGGGCTTCATGACAGCATTAATTGCTCTCAAATCTTGCAGCAACCTCCAGGATCAAGGACCTCTTTAATACAGGTCCAAGTAGACCACAAGGTCCCTGGAACTGCAGCCCCACGAATCTTCATCTGAGTTTTAAGTTCTTGACCAACTCGCTGCCAATCCTTTAAATCAACTGTACCCCCGTCTGGAAACCATGGGCAATAATCATGCACTATGTCAAAAAATTCCCTAAGGGCTGACTGAGAAACCTTAATTCCCTTCTCCTTCATAAAAGCCTGCAAGGCAGTTACAAAATATCCCTCTTCCGTAGACTGTTTCTGTCCCATAGTTTTACTCCCGTCATCTGTGCTGCTGGCACAGTTCCCCTACCTGAATTAGACGCCGCGCGTCCGCTTTCGCTTTCCTCCTTGTTGTCTCAGGTCCCTGTTCGGGTGCCACTTGTCGCGACCGGTGCGACAAACACCGAGGTCAGGGTCCTGAGGGTAGGGGAATGCAAGAAAAAAAGAGAAGAGAGAAAGTTTGGGAACAGGAGGGTCCCCTGGGCTGATGGCCCAAGTGACAGCTTTATTGTTGCTGTACACAATCTTTTATAATATAAGACTCTTATGGATCAGGTCATTCTAAGAATAAACAGGTTTCACATGATCACTGCCAGCCAAAACATTTAGTTCTGTGTACCTTGCGAACTTTCTGAACGGGTCACAAGACCTTGTTGATAGATTGCTAGCAAAACACAGTTCCCATGTTTGTTTCTATCTGACTCAGGGTAGAAAAAGGGAGGTAGCATTACTGCCAACACCTGCAGACCACAGGCTTCAGGAATTAACTTTCTCAGCCTTGACAAGGCTTTTGTATGCCCTTGAGAGTGGGGGAACGGGAGGGGGAACCACCGGGTTGGCTTGAGTCAACAGGGAACGTTGCTCAACCTGGTCTCAGCCTGGCGCCGGGGCCCAGCCTCCCACATGAATGGGAGGGGGAACCACCAGGTTGGCTGAGTCAACAGGGAGCCTTTGCTCGACCCGGTCTCAGCCTGGCACCAGCGCCTGGCCCCCCACATCCCAAAATGAAGGCAACTTCTAGAAAACTCCACATGGCCAACTTCTACTTTCCTTTAGGAAATAAACAGTGAATTCTCCCTCAACTCTACCTTAATCATTTAGTACAAGACTTTCCAACAAATTCATTCACTGTAGCCTTGCTCAGTTTAATTTCTCTGTCCTCATAAACCTACATTCAGTGTTAATGACAGAATTGAAGGAGAAGTTGTGGAGAGTCAGTCAGATGTGTGCATATTTTCTTGGAGCTTTTACATACTAATGGTTCATTTTCTGAGTCCTGGGAAAAATAAAAATAATACACTTTATTATCAATAGTATCTTTATTCCACTTCTTAATATCACTTTTGGAGTTTTTTGACATTCAAATCAACATCCTTACTCCTGAAGCATTTTCTCTCTTTAACTTGAGTTGCCTTTTTTTTAAAGTTTATTTTATATATTTTGAGAGAGACAGATAGAGAGTGAACAGGGCAGGGACAGAAAGAGAGAGGTAGAGAGAATCCCAACAGGCTCTACACTCTCAGCACGGAGGCTGACCCGGGGCTCGATCTCATGAACCGTGAGATCATGACCTGAACGGAAATCATGAGTCAGATGCTTAACCAACTGAGCCACCATGTGTCCAATTGAATTATCTTTTTTACATCAGTTTTTCTTGAATAAACCTTTGATGTAGCTATCATTACTCATTTATATCTTGTCTAATAGTACATACTTGATTATTTTATTACATGACATTAGAAGACTGTATGGCTAAAATAATGCTACTCAGATTCTAGAAAAAGTTCATCTTTCTAACTAGCTACTGAAGCAACACCATCAAGGGGAAAGTATTCTGTCTTCATTCAGGTATTGCTTTCTTGCTTGAAAAAGTTTTCTTAGACATTTCTTTTCTGTCAATTTTTTTTCTTCCAATAGAAAGCAGCTAATAAATAATATTTCACTACTTCTCTGGCCAAAGCCTTGCCCTACCTTTTAAGATAAGAATTTTGAATGAGGAACATGCTAGTTTATTTGCCATATATATGTTTTTTCAATTGTTACCAAGATATTGCAACCTACTGATCTCGTTGGGGATGGTGACATTTTGGACATATATGGATGTGCTATAGGTTACATTCTTAACATTTTGATTTATATGTTTGTTTTAGTTACTGAGAACTTTAACATGTTTTGAAAGGGCTAAAGAGTCATCAGTGACTTCAGAATTATTCCAGCCTTTTTCATCTTGTATGACATTCTACACAGTCTTCTCTAGCTTGTATCACATTCTAGACAGTAGTAGAAATGACAGTGGAGTAAATAGCAAGGTAAAGGAATGGGTCACTTCTCCTATTTATGTCATCTAGGATTCTATGGAAAAACTTAACATTTTATTTTGGTGAAGAACTTATAAAGTGTAGACTATCAGGAACTATCAAGAATTGGGGCGCCTGAGTGGCTCAGTCGGTTAAGCATCTGACTCTTGGTCTCAACTCAGATCATAATCTCATGGCTTCATGGGATGGAGACCTGCATGGGGCTCTGCACTGACAAAGTAGTGCAGAGCCTGTTTGGATTCTGTCTCTCCCTCTCTCTGCCCCTTCCCTGCTTGGATTCTCTTTTGCTCTCTCAAAATAAATAAACTTTTTAAAAAAGAACTATGAAGAATATACAGAGTGTATTAGAAACAATAAAAAAATAGAAATGTATTTTGGGAGAAAGGTTGTCCTTTAAACATTTATAATAACACAGCTTGTTAGAAAGATCCAAGGCTTTATCCACTTGGAACCGAATAGTCACTGACCAGTTGTTGGACTGAATTTACCAGTTATCCATGACTACAGTTCAGTGACACCTGGTTCTTCTATCCAGTTAGGATGAACAGCTCAGTATGCTATTTCTAACATTGGAATAGTTACCATGCTATGTCCTGCTCCCATTTTTTTAAGTTTTTCTATAAACAAAATGCAACATTCATTAACCACTGTAGTGTGGGCAAAATTTTCAATGTGGCTAAGTGGATTCAGTGGAAACAGGCACTTCTGGTGCACAAAATTGCATGAAACAAAATGTTTGGGATTTTTGACTTCTACCCAAGTGAAAAGACCTCAGCATTAAAGTACAGAATTGGGCACTAACTAAGCTTCTGCCATAGCACACTCCTTGTTGTAACTCAGATTTGAAGTCCCCTGACCCCTGAGTGCTGCATCATAATGGCAAGAAATTCTTTGCCACTCCCTGGCATGAATGGAACAATTTGCTCACCTTTAGTACCAGAGCTGATTCAATGGCTCACACAAACCCAAAGGCCCCTCAGTAAGAACAGTTTAGAGAACACTTCAATAGGAAGTATAAGAACTGAATGACCAGCCTAGCCGTATAGGTGGTTCAGGGAGAGGAACTCAGATATTTGCTCTTTACTTTTCCTTGTGTATCCATTTGCTGATAGTCTCTGGTCTGAATCTATCATTCTGATCTCCCAGATTAAAAGGGTGTACAAACTGTAAATATATCCCTGATCTCATAGTGGGTAGATAAGGCATTAATATATGAGCACATACTCCATGTTTTCCCCACAGAATGTAAAATTGCAATTGGGGATATGAATATTTATTTTATAGTTTTTTTCCTCTATGTGTGGCTGCAATATTTTTTTTAAACCATTCTGACATCAACTTTCATTCAAGCTGATCAGCTATTGTTCTGCCCAATGGCAGGAAGAGATTTTACCATGTCTCTGCTGCTGTGGGACAGGAACTCAGTTAATTAGTTCTGCTCAAATTTACAACTGATGTAGTTCTATAATGATTTTGCCTTTATGTATATTTAAATAGTCTATATCTAGTTTCTTTGTGTTGTTTATTAGATCATAATCTTCTAAGCTTTAAGACATTTGTCTTTTATTTGAATCAACTATACCTGTTATATGACTATAACTGTACCTGTTACTGGTTGTGTATTACAACAAATATAATTTTAGCAATGGTCTCAGCTGAGCTTAACTGACATATAGACATACCTGAGTGCATCTGATTAGCTGGTAAGAATCATCCGCCTGGTCCATTTACATGGGTTTAGTAACTTGGGGAGAAGAGATCTAGGAGAAGAAAAAGAGGAGTTGTAGGAGGAAGATGGGATGAAGTTGGTGAAGAGTAATATAAGTGGGCACTTGGTTGGCAAAGATGAAATGGAGGAGAAGAGATGGAAAAGATAGCCCAGTACCTGTCCCCTGATCTATTCCCAAAGATTTCTGTCTGAACTTTTTGAATAGAGGCATTGCAGACAGAAGCAGAAAGAACTGTATTTACAAAAGACTTGCAAGATGTCATATGGTATGTCATGGTCAGGCTTCAAGTAACCTTAATGATTAAGTAAGCAATACGACACAGAAATACGTAACTGTGATGTGGTGAGAATTTCATTAATATTAATAGGTAGATCCTTGAGTGCTGATGGAGATGCTTTCTCTGGCTAAAATCATATAAAAAACAACAGGTTCAGGTATTTGACTCCTCTAACTTGTAGATCTCTCTTTTTGCATAGGACACATTTACCACTGATTTTCTTGTATTTCCACAAAAAACCTGGGCAGCAACAGAGAGCTGCATCATCTATAATCGTATCTGATATATATCCCTTCTCATCTTGTTTGCTGGTTTGGTAATATCACAGAGTGAAAGTAAACTGCATTCTTTCTAAGTCATCATTGCCTCAAGTCTTTAATGGTCTAGCCACGGTGGTCAGGTGATCAACCATGACACAACATGGAGGAAAAGAGCATCCTGTGTGGACACAGTGTGGCCTCAGCTCAATGAGGACTCAAGAAATTAGAGCATCTCTTTGACACAGCTTCAGAAGCAGCAGAAGAACATGGACATGGAAATATATCCATGGCAAGAAGCAGCTAGGTCATGATAAGATGACACCTTCAAGTAGCTGCATGATAGCTCACGTTAATGAGATGAAGGTGTCCAGAAAAGAGAGTTGCAATGACCCTGTGAGTTCACAGATGATACCTAAAGGATATCCTATTTGAGGATATCCCTAAGTAGTTTGATAAAACTTGATGTGGAGAACAGGTAAGATACCAGCTCTTTCATTATCTGTTGTTTAACTTATTATTACTTACCCCTCCACCCTTCCTGAATTAATAATCCCTTATATTTATGTAACCTTTACAGTTTACAAAGTGGTTCACATGCATTCACTACCAGGAAGGAATACACAGATAAAGAAATCTATGGTCTGGAGAGTTGAAAACATTTTCCCAAAGTAACATCTCTAGGAAGTTGATAAATTAGGTATAGAACTGAAGACTTACTGCGGTAGGGAGAATAATGGCTCCCCAAAGATGTCCATGCCCTAGTTTCTGAAACATGTGAATAAATTAACTTCCATGTCGAAACAGACTTTGCATATGTGAAAATGACTAAAGATCTTGATGTGGAGAAGTTTTTCTGGGTTACCCAAGTTAAACAAAGTCTAATCACAAGAGTTCTTAAAATTAGAGAATCTTTTTCAGTTGAGGTCAGAAAAAGATGCGATCATAGAAGGGTCAGAGAGAGATTTGGCTTTGCTGCTTTTGAAGATAAAGATCAGAGCCAGGATCCAAAGAATACAGGCAGCCTTTAGAAACTAGAAAAGGCAAGGAAATGGATTTACCCTATATTAGTTTCCTATTCTGCTTTAAAAAATTAGCACAAACTTAATGGCTTAAAGCAACATGAGTTTATTATCTTATAATTCTGGAAGTCAAAAGTTCAAAATGAGTATTACAGGCTAAAATCAAGATGTTGGCAGAGCTACATTCCTCTCGAGGCTTTAAGAGAGAATCTGTCTCTTGCTTTTTCAAGCTTCTAGAAGTCACCTGCTTTCCTTAGCTCACGGCCTCCTTCTTCCATCTTTAAAGTACATCACTCCAAACTCTGCCTCCATCACCACATCTCTCTCACCCCCATTATGTGATATCTGCTTCCATAATAAGGATCTTTGTGATTATATTGGGCCAATTTGGACAAATCCAGGATAATCTCCAGAAAGAAATGCAGTCCTGCTAACATCGTGATTTTAGCCCAGTGAAACCCATGCCAGACTTCTGATCTATACAACCATATGATAATGTATTTATATTATTTAAGCCACTGTGTGTGGTAATTTTTTATAGCAGCAGTCAGAAACTAATACATCTTCCAATTCTCACACCAGGGAATTAAGATATCATAATTGCTTTGGTGTGCTTTGAGGAATATCACTTTGGTATCTATTAATCATCCCAGGCTGGACCTTGGGCTTTCCGAATTCAAAATTTTTCTCTTAGTCAAGCATATTAGAGGGCATGTTTGCATTTTGAATTTATATATATCACATTGTACACATTCACGAATTTTTATTTATATATATTGTGTATCCTTACCTCCATTTTGCAGATAACTAAACTGAAGCAATAATGTTAGGAATTGGAAACACAGCACTTATTTCCCCAGCTTGCTACTTAATGTCCTGAGTCATACTCTTCCCTGTTAAAAAAAAACTCTAAAGGTACAACTAAAGGAAACTACCATAGACAAAGATTTTGGTGAAGAAAATTATCTAAGACAGTGAAGATGACAAAAAAAATGTCGAGAGACTGCAAGTGTACAAAGTGCTGTGTATGTCCTATGTTTCTCAACTATGTTGCATTTTCTCTTTGGTAGTTAAACATACTTGTCTCATAAATGACGTAAAATGGAAAAAGAAGATGAAGAAGAATTAGAGAAAATTATTATTTTAAAGTGAACAAGACTCAGTAGGTAAAATGATAGATTTTTATGTTTGAATATCAGATGCATTTATACAAGCACTGATTTATAAGTCAGTTGTGCCACAAATTTGCGAGTCCTAAAATAGCTAGTCAGCAATCTGGAAGCTGTCACCCTATTTTGACACATCCTAGGAATAAAGATTCAGCAGTCACAGCCTAACTGACAAAATCATTGCTGCTAAAGGTGGAATACAATTCAGTTCCTACTCTCTCATAGGAAGACTAGCTCAGCAAAACTAAGAGAAAGAAAAAGATGTTTTGTCAGTAAATGAAAGAGATGGGTCTCAATGGTACACAAGAAAAATCTGGGGGATAAATGAGTTTTGTTTCTTATGTTGTCACTTTCAGGACCAATACAATCAATGATTACTTGTAAGATTTCAGACACAAGAAGCAAAATGGTCGCAATATGCACAAGCTATTAAATCCACTGCAACTGATTGTCCTCAAGTTACTACCATTGAAAACAGCTTGTCAAATTCCTTTTAGAAATATATAGCTCTTGTAGACAAGCTCCACCCTAAAGGATGGTCAGATTCAACAGAAAGACAGGTACCTGAGCAAGTTTAACCTCTACTACCAGCATCACACAAACCCTCATGATGAGGCGTATTGCAGATGTACCTGCAGAAAGCCTGTATGCTCCTGAATCTATCTTTATCCCCATTGTATAGATGAGGAATATGAAGTTAGAAGGTTATGCCTAGGGGACTAGTAGGTAGCAGATCTGGGACTTGCATTCAGGTCTTATTAGCTCCCAGTGTATTATTCGGCTTGCTGTTTTACAGGGAAAAAGTTAATAGAGCTTGGCCAGGTGGAACCTTTAACTCAGGGAAAAACGATTTACAAGATGATATATAAATAAATTTTCTCTGTGTGTGCAGTAGCAAAGTGTTGTGGTTCACATCCTACTACTGAGAAGGAACCTTTTTCCCTCAGCTTTTTAGGGATTACTTCTAAGTGTGTTGCTCTGTGTTCAGTGTTTCACATATTTCATTTCATCATTCTTCTCATTGCAAAGCAAACTAACACATTTGAGTAAAAATAATTTTCAAGTAAACAGTTTTCCCAGGAAAAAAAAAGTTTTAAAAGAAATTCTATTTATCATTTGAAATTAGGATGAATATCAGCACCAGGTAATGTAAAACTTACATGAATGTTTCAAGGACAATACAGAAAACTTCTGATTGCTCTTTACCCAGCTTCACTCTTCACTAATGTTTAATAATTTGCATTTTTGTTTTATTATTATGTCCTTCTCTCTTTCTCTCTCTCTGTATATGTATATATACATATAAAATATATGTAAACATTTTTTCTCAACTATTTGAGAAAATGCTTCATAAGTCCTGAATTATTCTGTTTTTCCTAAGAACAGAAAATTATTTTATATAAGCACAGTGCACTTACCAAATTCAGGAACTTTAATATTGATGAAATACTTTTACCTAACTGTGGATCCATATCTACTTTTGTCAGTTGACTAATTCATGTCCATTTTCAGCATTTTCCCCTTTCACAGAATTCAGTTCAATCTCATGTATTGCATTTAGTTGTCATTTCTCTTTAGTCTTCAACCTGGAACAGCTCTTCAGGCTTACTTTGTTTTTATTATATTGACATTTTTTAAAGAATGCAGTTCAGTTTTTTTAATACAAAGTACTTAAATTTAGGTTTGTCTGATGTTTCCTCATTATTCGATATGAGACTTTTCTACATACTACAAAGGTGATGTTGTGTCTGTTTCAGGGAAACACATCGAGAGGCATATGTTGTCTTTTCTCCCTTTATTGATGAGGTTAATTTTTTTAATGTATGTTTATTTATTTATTTATTTATAACATTTATTCATTTTTGAGAGACAGAGAGACACGGAGCATGAGCAGGGAAGGAGCAGAGAGAGAGGGAGACACAGAATCCGAAGTAGGCTCCAGGCTCTGAGCTGTCAGCACAGAGCCCGATGCAGGGCTTGAACTCATGAACCGCGAGATCATGACCTGAGCCTAAGCAGGATGCTCAACTGACTAAGCCACCCAGGCACCCCAAATGTTTATTTTTGAGAGAGAGAGACAGAGAGACAGAGAGAGACAGAGAGACAGAGAGAGATCATGTGTGGGGGAGGAGGAGAGAGAGATCATGAGCGGGGGAGGGGCAGAGAGAGAGGGAGACACAGAATCCAAAGTAGGCTCCAGAGTCTGACCTGTCAGCACAGAGCCTGAGGTGGGGCTCCAACTCACAAGCCATGAGATCATGACCTGAGCTTAAGTCAGATGCTCAGTTGACTAAGCCACCCTAGCGCCCTGATGATGTTAATTTTGATCAAATGGTCAACAAGTCATCTTTTTTTCTCCACTGTACAGTTGCTATCTCTCCCTTGCAACTGATAAAGAAACTATAGGGAGACATTTTAAGACCATGCAAATATCCTGTTTCTCATTCATCCCCCTATATCACATTTAGCATTAATTGATGATTCTTGCCTGAACCAATCTTTACCGTGATGGTTACAAAACAGGTGTTGTTCTAAATCAATTACTCCCTCTATTCTTACTAGTTGATATTATATTTGTTTATTTCCCTCCTTGTCTTTGTCTGTCTATTTATTATCACTATGGACTAATGGGTTCCTAATTGACTCAATGGTTTATTATTCATTGACTTCTTTGTTTATTTGATGCTTAACTTGTGCCAGATTTTCGCAGGAGATTGGAAGTTCCCTTAAAGTTAGTTACTTCAAAATCCACTTCATCTTTTTTTTTTTTTTAACACTTTCCTACTTTCTAGTAAAACAAGTTACTCTAGGCTTATCTTGTACCTTTCCTCCCAGAGCCCTGGCATTTGCCATTTCTCCAAGGAGTTATAGTTCCTTTCAATGGGTAATGGTACTTAGATACCAAGATCTAGACACTAAATGTGCTTATTGTTAATATGGTATTGTTGATAACTCCAATCTTAATCTTGTCTGTCCCCATTCTTTATTTGTATTTTCCTTCTTCCATGGTGAGAACTCTGATTCCCTACAACAACATTTACTCACTTGTTCAATCCTATATTGCATATAAATACTTTCAGAATTTTTATTACAATAAACAAACATATCAAGAAGAGTTCTAGTCAAATTTTGTTTCCACATTTCAGGTATGGACATTCTTACAAGAACTCTGAAAATGGTTGGAAGAAAAGAATAGGGTTTAAATCATCACTTAGGTCAGGACAGTATCAAGTCCACAATTTCTGCTTTGTTAATGTGGCAGGCCCACTGGGAAAATAGTCACCAATGTGACTCTTAGTGGCATTTCCTGTCAGTCTTTTAATTAATAAAAAATGCATTGTGTGCTTAAAAATTTATTCATTTTATATGTTAAGTGTTACTTTAAATATTAATTGTTCTTACTACATGTTAAATGCTCTTACTATAATAAAATAAGAATTAAAAAACATCCTTATATTACAAAGAAACTTTGGGAAATGTCATACTTCTTTTAAGCACCATCTGAATGAATGTTTATGTACTAAACATCCATAGTTTAGGAAGAGCTAGAGAAAATTAAGGTGTGAAAAATGAAAAAAACAAAAGACAAAATCCATTTCAAATTCAAATACTCAAAAGGGGTCCAGAGTACTCTAGAGAAACTAAAGTTGGGACAAGAATACCACCCCTCTAAAAAATCCAATTTTATAAAAATCAAATCAAAACAAAGCAAAATTTTTCAATAAATGAATACAGAGGAAAACAACAAAAGAAACAAACAAATGAACAAAATCTATGGGCTCCATTACCAGAAGAATACTCCATTTTTCTGTGAAAATCCAGAGGGGTTTCAGAACCCCTGAAACAAGCTAAATAGTCCTATAGAATGCCTGAAATCATATTTCTTTGGACTACTTACTGGTTGTATGGAATACACAACTTAATAGGTTTCATGATCTGCTTTCTAAGTCGTGATTCCTATATGTTCCTCATACTGTTGAATCCTGCTTTTATGGTGTTAATAGACCATGGAGTATATTTACTCCAACTTCTCTTCCTACAAATGGAGAAACTAATACCTACAGAGAACAAATGACTTGTTCAATAGAAAAAAGGCTATAGAGGAAAGAGCTTGGATGGTTCTTGTTCTAGAAAAGAATGCAAGTATAAGTGGACAGTGGATTGAATTATTGTATGTTCTACCTTGGGATTCAATGAGTCCATTTTCTGATTACAAGTTTAGTGATGTTCCTATCCTACCCTTAGGAGACATTAGTTTGTGGGGATAGGAAGGGAACCAGGGAGAGCAGCTCTACTTTTTGTTATTTTATTTATTGATTTTTCAGGAAACATTTTTCTGGAAGAAAGAGGTTTGGGAACCATAACATGATTCCGTTGTAATGTTACCCAGAACTACATTATAGTCAAAAGTGCTTGCATGTGAGTACATCTTTTAAAACATTGAAGTATCTTTACAGCTAGGAAACTTATAAGGGCCATAATTTGGTTGACAATGCTTGTCAATTTTTGGAAGACTTGTCACTGCTGGCCTTAGTGTGCCTCTACCTATGACTAGCCAACTCTAGTCAAACAGCCTGCTAATGTTTATAATAATTTATGAAATTCTGAGTATTAAAACCTATTATTCTCTCTTACAATGGTGTGTAGAACAGTGAAATAAATTGTTCCTAGGAGAGAATGATGCAAGCACTTTTTAACAAGATGGAATACAGCTAGGGGTCTACTTTAGGGTATAATGCCAATTCTCAGACCACATGATAGCTGTTTTTCAACAATTCAACTAGTATTAATTACTCTTGTGAGTCTTTATTTGAAATAGTCTTTCCATTATTACAAAGCAGAATGATAGTAAGTGCACACAATTATGAGTTCAAGCAATAGCTGCTAAGATATCTTTTGCACATATTACCCATTGTCTGCCTTCCAAGAGTACAAATGTTCCAGATAATGACTTGAGGTTGTCAAGACATATTAGCATATATAATGTGAGGTCATACAAAAGTGACTCTCAGTTTACTGGTAAGTACACCCCCACCCCCCCAAAAATATATGCTACTATGCAAAAGGATCATTGTGGCCTCTATAATTCCCTTAGTTCCTTCCACAAATATTTACTTAATGTATACATATATCAAACACTATGTTTGGCATTGGGGAAACAGTGGTAAATCTACAGATTTCCCTAACTTTTGGTGTTTAGAGTGTATTGGTGTATACATATATAAAAACATAAAATACAAATGGGCTAAGATAAGGGGAGAGTTAAGAAATAAGGGGGGGGGAATAATCCTGTTATGGAAATCTTGGAAGTGATATTTAAATTGAGATCTGAAGGATAAAGAGCTAAACAGGTGTGGGAGGACTTGGAGAGATTGTTTTTTGAAACAAGAAGAATGTAGGAAAATGCCCAGAAGACAGAAAAAACAGCATGAGAAAAACAGTATATAATGGGACTATAATAGTATGTACAATTTAGAGTGTAAGTTTGTGAGAAAAATGGCTAGATTGTAAATCAGTTCCTCTGAGGGCAGTAACCTTGTCTAATTTGCTTAAAATAGAATTGCCATTATTGGGGTGCCTGGATGGCTCAGTCAGTTAAGCATCTGACTCTTGATTTGGCTCAGGTCATGATCTCACAGTTTGTGAGTTCAAGCCCCACATCAGGTTCCACACTGACAGTGCAGAGCCTGGTTGGAATTCTCTCTCTCCCTCACTCTCTGCCCCTCCCCCATTCATGCTCACTCTCTCTCTCTTTCTCTCTCTCTCAAAATTAAAAAAAAAGAATTGCCATTATCTACCATAGTTCCTGTCACATAGTAAAACTTCAAAACATATTTGTTGAATAATAACAATAACAACAACAAATATATCAGTCATTTTTTTATTATGAGAAAGAAAGCATTGTGAAATGCTTTATTTTACTTTATTTTTTAATGTTTATTTATTTTTGAGAGAGATGGAGGTAGAATGCGAGTGGGTTGGGGCAGAAAGTGAGGGAGATACAGAATCCGAAGCAAGCTCCAGGCTCTGAACTGTCAACACAGAGCCTGATGCGGGGCTCAAACTCAGGAGTTGCAAGATCATGACCTGAGACAAAGTCGGACGCCCAACCAACTGAGCCACCCAGGTGCCCCGTAAAGTGCTTTATTCATGTACAATTTTATTAAATCTTCACAACACCATGTGGGATTTATTATATTATTTTTATTATTGTTATTCTGCTGATTTTACAGATAAGGAAGCGGAAACTCAATGAGGTTAACCTGATAGCCCAAGATCACCTAGCTATTGATGGGCAGATCCACAGTTTAACCTTAGGTAATCTCAGACTCCTCTGATTCTAAGTGTCTAGATTCAGTATTAATGAGTTTTGGATTTTCCCTAATGTAATGAGAAACCACTGACAGGTTTAATGTTTTGAGTTTTACCAGGAAGACTCTGGCAGCAACGTGAAGAATGGATCTAAGTAGAAACAAGACTAGAGGTAAGGAGACAAGTTAAGGAGGCATGGTGACAGTCCATGCAAATGATGATGGTGGCTTGGACTATGGTGTATGGTGTTGGTAGTGCAGATGGAGAAAAATAGCCAGATTACAGAGATAGAGAGAGTTCTAATTGAGAGGACTTAGTGATTGATTAAATGGATATGTCAATGAGGGAGACAAAAACATCCAGGAAGATTTTCAGGTGTCTGACCATTGTATAATTACAATTGAGTAGTCGGTGGTGCAACTTGCTGAGACAGAGAACAGGAGGAAGAGAAACAGATTTGAGGTGGTATGTGAAAAGATGGCACTTAATTTTTGGCATGATGACTGTGAGTTCTTTGAGCTTTTTGGAGGAGGGCTAGTCAAGTGGACATGACCAATAAACATTACAATAAACTTACTTCATGCTTAGAGAAGAAATCAAGGAGGGAAACAGAGATGTGAGAGATACCAACATGTAGCTGGCCTTTTCAGCTAATGGGGGCAATTGTAACCATGTTGGGAAATTATGTGCACTGACAAAAGCAGAAAATCTAAGACAGAGCCAAATAAACACCAACATATAACTGACATGTACAGGAAAAAGAGCCTGTAAAGATTTTGGGAGAATATAGACAAAGGAGTGGGAGGAAACTCAAGAGGATGAGAGTAAGGGAAGCTGAGAAAAAAGAATTTCTCAAAAAGAAGGAAATGGTTAATAGTGTGAAATATTGCTGACACATAGACCAAATTCTTCCACTGTGTTTAATAACATGGAGGTCTTTTACAAAGTTGGAAAGATCCATTCTACTGTGAAGGGATGTATGTGGTTAGGAGGAAGGTAAAAGTTATATTTCAATGTGTTACGTGTAAGTTACAGGTAAAGAAATCAAATGAAAGTCACAGAAGCAATTGCTAGTTGTTACCATGGAAACAGGAACCCTGGGAGATTTGGGGGGGAAAGAGAAATCAGAAATCCTAGAATGATTGTTAACTAGTTTAATAGAATGGATTTAGGAGTAGATGGCATAAATATGTAGCAAGAGGTAGTGTGAGGATGGGAGAAGACCAAGAAGTTGCAGGGAATCTCAAAATACATGTGGTACGTTGATTAAATTGGTTTAAGACCAAAAAGTGGTGTATACGCAATGCTCTGATCTCGCTTTTCTAATTTTGTTTTAACCTTTCTTAAAAATTGTGTATTTATTTTTGAGAGGAGAGAGAGAGAGTGTGTGAACAGGGGAGGGGCAGAGAGAAAGAGAAGGAGAGAGAATCCCAAGCAGGCTCCACGCTGTCAGTGCAGAGCCCAATGCAGGGCTCGAACTCACAAACCATGAGATCATGACCTAAGCTGAAATCCAGTGTCAGACACTTAACCGACTGAGCCATTCAGGCACCTCTAGCTGTTCTAATTTATCTTGAGCTAAATTACCTGGATATCTCCAAAAGAAATGATTAGATTGAGTTTGGTGTTGTCAAAAGGGCCAATGATGGCTCTATCTAGTTCTTTTTGTCCTGAATCTTAAGTAGAAAATCCACATCATTAACGCCTGTGTCCTGGTTATAGAATTTTATATCAGTCTTTGGGCTATGGAACAATAAGTCATTCCCAGGAACAGGAGCTGTCCCTTGCTTATTAGATTTTTTAGGTCTTTCAGGATTCTTGAGATTTCATTTCTTATGAAGAAGCTTGGTATTTTTTTTTTCTCTTCTAGACTTGCTATGCAGTTCTCTCTGCACAAGATTGAGAGCATGGATCTTCTGGAACACAGATACTGGGAGGTAGCACAATTGATTAGCTGTTAGAATGGGCTTTGGAGTTAACACTGAGTATGAGTCTCAGCTATACTGCTTGAAGAAGCTCAAAAAATAGACTAAGTCATAAAGACAAAATAAATATCTCCTATAATTATGGTATGGCTATATTTAGGTATACTATTTTATTATTTTCCATTGGTCTTCTCTGTTATTGGTGCCTTTATTTTCTCTTTCCTGCCTTATTTTGGATTATTTGAATATTTTTAGTTCTAGTTTTATTTAGCTATAACTCTTTATATCTCTTAATGGTTATCCCAGAGAATATAATGTACATCCTTAACTTCTCAGTCTACTTAGAACTAATATTGTACTGCTTCATGAAAAATGTAGAACTGGAAACTACATAGGTCCATTAACCTCCTCTCCACCATCCATTGTCTTATAGTTGTGATAAGTACTCATTTATATACATTATAAGCCCCACAAAACAATGCTATATTTTTTCTTTAAGTAATCAGATGCATTTTAAACAATTAAGAGAAAAATAATGGTCTTTTATATTTATCTAGGTAAATACTAGTCTTGAGGAACATATAAGGCTGGTAGAGGAATGGGAGCTGGCAGAGGAGACAAAAAACAGCTATAAGTTAGGAGGAAAACCAGAAAAGTATGGTCTGAGGAAAGACAGGAATGTTTCAAGGAGGGAGGGATCAAAAGGGTTCTTAAAGATGAAATAAGAGGAATAAAAACTGTGCTAGTTTTGGGTATATGGAGGTGACTAGTGATAATGAAAGCTGATTTGGTACAGGGAGATGGGCATGAATCAAATTGGTATAGTTAAGGAAGTGATGGGGAAAGGAAATAGAAAAAGGGAAGATAGCTCTTGAGAAACCATAGTGAAGAAGAAGAAATGGGATAGATTAATAGCTGGAGGGGGATGTGGGGCAAGTGAAAGTTCTAGTTGTTTTAATAGGACAGGCTGAGGATATACGAAAGTTAGGAAGGATTCAGTTGAAAGGATGAGGTTAAATGTATAAGAGAAAAAGTGTAGTTGATGGTATAAGATTCCCATGAAGATCAAGAGAGGTAGGATACAAAGCACAGGAGAACGTTTAGCTCTGAAAGATGGCAGAGTCAGGGTGGTATATTTGATGCTGGAAACACATGGAATTGGTATATGATAGCCTTTTCTTTCCTGAAAACCAGGAAATTATATCATTTTCTGTGAGGGGAGAGGAAGGTATGTTGTAAGTTGAAGTAGCATGGAGAAGGTTTGGAATAGTAGTTGTAAGTGGAGAATTAGTTGACCAGAGAGATGTAATAACCTCTCAGAACCTATTGAAGATATTTTACTATGCAAATTTTTAGAAGACACATTGTTTTTTGGCTTTAGTTTTAGAAGCATCTGGGTGATTGATTATCTTACAGAAAGCAATATAACTATCAAGTAACCTGTATGCTTGCAGTGGAACAATAACATAATAGGCATTATGGGCCTGGTGCCAGATTGCTTAGGTTTAAAACCCAGTGCTGTCACTTATTACTTATCTGACCTTGGAAAAGTTACTTAAATTCTGCATACTTTGATTTCCTCATCTGTAAAATAATGGCAATAATGTTAGTTCCTACTTGATAGGGTTTCTGTGAGAATTAAAGTTAATTAATATGAATAAAATACATAGTTTTGTACATAGTAAGCACTCAATAGCTTAATAATTGTTAGTTACTATTTGATGATAAGCCCATTCTTCTATTTCTAGTCTATGAGGAACTCTAAATTA
Organism: Panthera pardus; assembly: GCF_024362965.1. NCBI lineage: Eukaryota > Metazoa > Chordata > Mammalia > Carnivora > Felidae > Panthera > Panthera pardus. The sequence continues at coordinate 49,340,327 of NW_026526843.1, read as the reverse complement.
TAGTCAAAAGGTTGCTCTGTGGCTTGAAATCAGAATGTGGAGAGTTAGTTAGCTGATCAGACTCCCTTCTGTCCTCCAGCTATGATAACCTGATGTATCCATCTCTACTATACCTTCTGCTCTTAATTGTTACCTGTATTTGTGGAACAGAGCCTTTAGGATACACTTTGCAGGAATGTTGCATATAAATGTGTTCTTAATCATTAACTGATGTGTTGAATTTAGATACAGACAAGTCAACATATATCTGAGGGCAGATGGAAGACAGAATGTCTACATAATTTCATCTGGTGATAGCCAAAGTCATGAAATTGAATCATCAACATTAAATCAGAGAATTAGAGAATCTTGTATTTGGAAGGGCCCTTTAAGGCTATCTGGTCCAATCTTTCACTCAGTATTGCTATTCTCCCTACAGCATCCATAGGAGAGAATATCAGGCCAATTGGAAAAGAGATTATGGCAGATGATACAAAACAAAGTGGCATTTCAAACAAAATGTGTATACCTAGGATCTGGATAGTTTGGTTTTAAAACATATCCACAGAAGTCACAGCACCAGGAAGAGTCCAAGTCAAGTTGTAAAACTATTTCTTTTCAGATATAGAAAACAAAGAAGGCTTGTCATTCTGTTGCTAATTTTTGTTTGCTAACTGAAAATAGCACTCTACTTTGAATTTCTTGGCCCATCTGTGAAAAGAACATACTATGTTTTCCAGTGTCCCATGGATGTTTAAAAAATGAGTTTAATAAAAAGATATCCTAAGAGGGTGCTCTGTGAACGTAAGTTGACTTGAAGTTCTTACATCTGTATTTAAAGTGGTTTGGGACTAAGATGCTAAGCTGTCAACTTGGGTAACCTAATCTTTGCATGAGCTTTGAGCTTGCTTTAGGGTAGAAAGTGTTTGTGACATTTTGGATGACCAGGTTAGGGCTGGTCCTATGCAGAAGTATGTGATATCAGATGTATTAGAAAAACTCAGAACAATTATCTATCTCTCCTTCTCCATGATCTCTTTCATCTTCTGTCAGATACTTGAAATCTACCACTAGAGATTAATGACATGAATGGGACATTAGAGTTTTAGCTTTTTGGCTTATGGTATTGACATCTGTTAAAAATTTTAATGACCCTGAGAAGGGTAATTCAATTGTTTTTTATAAGTCATTTATCCATTAGTGGGAATGAGGAATGTTGTAAAAGTTGGAATAGAAAGAAAGAGTATACTAAATGCTTGGGGAAGAGAGAAGACTGAGGACACTGAAAGAAAATTGTGCATAATTCACAATTTATCCTATGGCCTGCCCTGCTACAGGAGTAAAATAGAGCAACATGGTTCCACCTAAATATTCATTCCTTAATCTCCACATAATTCCCATTCCCATCCCCAGCTTTTACCAAGTTAGGGGGCAAATGAGCTCTGGGTTGTGTTTTTCTTTTCTTTTTTGTGAGCATTTTATTTTTATTTTGTTATATTTTTAAGTTTTTATTTAAATTCCAATTAGTTAACATACAGTGTAATTAATATTAGTTTCAGGTGTACAATGTAGTGATTAAACACTTCAATACAACACCCTTTGCTCATCACAACAAGTATAGTCCTTAATCCCTATCATCTACTTAACCCATCCCCCCACCTACCTCCCCTCTGGTAAACATCAGTTTGTTCTTTATAATTAAGAGTCTGTTCCTTGGTTTGCCTCTCTCTTTTTTTCCCTTTGCTCATTTGTTTTGTTTCTTACATTCCACATTTAAGGGAAATTACATGGTATTTATCTCTCTCTAACTGACTTATTTCACTTAGTATCATACTCTCTAGCTCCATCCATGCCATTGCAAATGGCAAGATTTCATTCATTTCTAGTGCTGAGTAATAGTCCTTTATACATGTACCACATTTTCTTTATCCATTCATCACAGGATGGACAATTGGGCTGTTTCCATAATTTGGCTATTGTAGATAATGCTCCTTACAAACATCAGCATGTATCCCTTTGAATTAGTATCTTTGCATTTTTGGGTAAATTGCTGGGTAAATTAGTATTTTTGTATTTTTGGGTAAATTGCAATTGCTGGATCATAGGGTCGTTCTATTTTTAACTTTTGAAGAACCTCCACACTGTTTTCCAGAGTGGCTGCACAGTTTGCATTCTCACCAATACAGCAAGACAGTTCTCCTTTCTCCATATCCTCACCAACCCCTTTTTTGTATTTTTGATTTTAGCCATTCTGACAGATGTGAGGGGATATCTTACTGTAGTTTTGATTTGTATTTCCCTGATGATGAGTAATGTTGAGCATCTTTTCTTGTGTCTGTTGGCCATTTGTATGTCTTCTTGGAAAAATGTCTATTCATGTCTTCTGTCCATTTTTAAACTGCATTGTTTTCTTTGGCGGGGGAGTTGAGTTGCATCAGTTATTTAGACATTTTGGATACTGGCCCTTTATCAAATATGCCATTTGCATTTATCTTCTCCCATTACATAGGTTGCCTTTTAGTTTTGTTGATTGCTTCCTTCACTGTGCAGAAGCTTTTTATTTTGATATAGTCCCAATAGTTTATTTTTGCTTCTATTTACCTTGCCTTTGACGACAAATCTAGAAAAAAGTTGCTATGGCTGATGTCAAAGAGGTTACTGCCTGTGTTCTCCTTTAGGATTTTAATGGTATCCATTCTCACATAAAGGTCTTTCATCCATTTTGAATTTATTTTTGTGTATGGTGAAAAAAAAGTGGTCTAGTTTCATTCTTTTGCATGCTGCTGTCCAGTTTTCCCAGCACGATTTGTGGAAGAGACTGTCTTTTCCCCATTGGATATTCTTTTCTGTTTTGTCCAAAAACAATTGATCATATAGTTGTGGGTTTATTTCTGGCTTTTCTATTCTGTTCTATTGATCTATGTGTGTATATTTGTGCTAGTATCATACTGTTTTGAACACTAAAGTTTTGTCATATAACCTGAAGTCTGGAATTGTCATGCTTTCAGCTTTGCATTTCTCTTTCAAGGTTGCTTTGATTGTTTGGGATCTCTTGTGGTTACATACAAATTTTAAGATTGTTCTAGTTGTGTGAAAAATGCTGGTGGTATTTTGATAAAGATTGCATTAAATGCATCAATTGCTTTTAGTAATGTAGACATTTTAACAATATTTATTCTTCCAATCCGTGGACATGGAATATATTTCCATTTATTTGTGTCCTCTTCAATTTCTTTTATCAGTATTTTGTAGTTTTCAGAGCATAGGCCGTTCACCTCCTTGGTTAGGTTTATTACTAGGTATCTCATGGTTTTTGGTGCAATTATAAATGGGATTGCTTCCTTAATTGCTCTTTCTGATGCTTTATTTTTGGCGTATATAAATGCAAAAGGTTTCTGTACATTGATTTTGTATCCTGAAACTTTACTGAATTTGTTTATTAGTTATACCAGTGCTTTGGTGGATTCTTTTTGATTGTCTATATAGAGTATCATGTCATCTGCAAATAGTGAAAGTTTTACTTCTTTGTTGCCTATATAGAGGCCTTTTATTTCTTTTTGTTTTCTAATTGCTGTGGTTAGTCCTTCCAGTATTATGTTAAATATCAATGATGAGACTGGACATCCCTGTCTTGTTACTGACCACAGAGGAAAAGCTTTCAGGTTTTCCCCATTGATGATGATATTAGCTGTAGGCTTTTTTGTATATGGCCTTTATGATATTGAGGTATGTTCCCTCTAACCTTATTTTGTTGAGAGTTTTTATCATGAATGGATGTTGTACTTTGTCAAATACTTTTTCTGCATCTATTGAAAGGATCATATGGTTATTATGCTTTGTGTTATTCACGTGGTTTATCACCTTGAATTACAAATATTTAACCACACTTGCATTCCAGGAAAAAATCCTACTTGATTTTGATAAAGTATTTTTTAATGTGTTGTTGAATTCAGTTTGTTAGTATTTTATTGAGAATTTTTGCATCCATGTTCATTACAGATATTGACTGTAGTTCTGTTTTTAGTGGACTCTTTATCTGGTTTTAGTATCAGGGTAATACTGGCTTCACAGAATGAACTTACAGGTTTCCTTCCTTTTCCATTTTTCAGAATAGTTTGAGAATAGATATTAACTCTTCTTTAAAGAAATTTTTGGTAGAATTTACCTGTGAAGGCTTTAAGGAAATGTTTGGTAGAATTTACTTATGAAGCCATCTTGCCCTGTACTTATGTTTTGCTTTTTTTTTTTTTTGAGTAATTATTTAATTTCTTTGCTGGTTATTGCTCTTTTAAAGTTTTATATTTCTTCTTGTTTCACTTTTGGTTGTTTATATGTTTCTAAGGATTCATCCATTTCTTCCAGGTTTGCCCATTTGTTGGCATATATTTTTTCATAATGTTCTCTTATAATTGTTTGTATATTTGTGGTGTTGGTTGTTATTTCTTCTCTCTCATTTGTGACTCTATTTATTTGGTTCCTGTATTTTTTCTTTTTGGTAAGTCTGGCTAGAATTTTATCAATTTTTATAATTTTTTCAAAGAAAAAGCTCCTGGCTTCATTGATCTATTCTATTGTTGTTGTTTTTTTTTTTTAAGTTTCTATGTCAATTATTTCTGCTCTAATTTTTATTATTTCTTTCCTTCTGCTGGCTTTGGCTTCATTTGTTGTTATTTTTCTAGTTCCTTAAAGGAGAGACCAAAAGTAACAAGTCAAGAAACGTCAGAGAAAATCTTCAGAATCAGTGGCAAAACAAGTAATAAAATTGCAATATATGTGTATATATATATACACATATATATACATATATATGTATATATATAATTACTTTGAATGTAAGTGGATAAGCACTCTAATCAAAAGACACAGGATGTTAGAGTGAATAAAAAAAAATAAGACCCATATATATGCTACCTATAAGAGACTCACTTTAGACCTAAAGACACCTGAAGATTGGAAGTGAACAGGTGGAGAAACATTTATCATGCAAATGGATGTCAAAAGAAAGCCAGATTAGCAATACTTACATTGGACAAACTAGATTTTAAAACAAAGATGGCAAAAAGAGATAAAGAAGGGCATTATATAATCATAAAGGGGAAAGTCCAACAAGAAGATATGACAGTGTAAATATTTCTGCACCTAGCATCAAGAACTCAAATATATAGAACAATTACAAACATAGGGGAACTAATTGATATTAATACAATAATAGTAAGGGACTTTAACACCCCACTTACATCAGTGGACAGATCATCTAAACAGAAAATCAACAGGGAAACAATGGCTTTGAATGACACACTGGAACAGATGGACTTAATATATTTTCAGAAGATTCAATACTAATACATTCTTTTAAAGTGCACCAGGAACATTCTCCAGAATAAATCACATATTAAGACACAAAACAGGCCTCCACAAATATAAAAAATATTGACATCATACCATGCACCTTTTCTGATGATAATGGTGTCAAACTAGAAGCCAACCACAAGAAAAATCTGGAAAGTCTACAAACACACGGATGTTAAACAAAATGCTACTAAACAATTAATAGGTCAACCAACAATTTAAAAAAATTGCATGGAAACAAATGAAAATGAAAACACAATGGTCCAAAACCTTTGGGATAAAACAAAAGTGTGCCTAAGAGGGAAATATATATTAATACAGGCCTACCTCAAGAAGCAAAATAAATCACAAATGAACTCTGCTTTTATTTTTTTACTTTAAAAATATTTTAAGTTATTTTGCTTTTCCAAATATACTTTTTCATTAAAGAAAGAAAATGTTTGATCCAGAACTGTGGTTGTGCTAGTGTTAAATCTGAAGGAACTATTCAATCTTATTAATTTTCAGCCACCCTGGTTTATTTTAAGAGTATGAAATTTCCAAAGGCATGGATTAGAATTGACTGAACAATGATAAGTCCTAAAAGTTTATATAAGAGCAGGAAGACTCCTCAATAATGGGAGACTTTATTAAGTTTATATTTTGATTTTAATTTTGAAATTTAGGTTTCTACCTAAATGAAAAGAGAAGAGCTAAGGTAAAATCAATGCCAAGACAGTATAGAAAAGGTAATGTTAGTTCTTGTTGTTACTGAAGCCAATCTAGCATTATCTTTCTGTGGGTCTTTCATACTCCCCATACTAATAACCCTGAATAAGAAATAAAGGAAAAAATAGGTCACAGAATGATTTAATTCAAACTACTCTGACAATGAGAGTCACTTCCTTTATGGTTCACTTCCTTAAATTTGCAAGAGATTCTATTAATCCAGATAGAAAACATCTCAACACTGGGATATGTCTATTTTAATAATTTTATGTTCACATTTTAAAAATTTATTACAACATAATTTCAGGCTTACAGAGGATTGAAAAATTAGTACAAAGAATTCTCATATTCCTTTCACTCAGATGCCAGATTCCCCACTTTCACCTTTTAGCATTTTTGTAGTCCCTGTCTATGTAAGTATGTGTGTGTCCCACTAATGTGTCTTTTATACCAAAAGAGAAATTTTCGTCTTAGAATCTGATCTAGAATCACTCACTGAATTTTCTTGTCATGTCTCTTTAGGCTCCTTTAATCTGGAATGGTTCTCAACCTTTCTTTGTCTTTCATGACCTTGACAGTTTTAAAGAGGATGGGCCACTTATTTTGTAGAATATTCCTCAATTTGTTTTTAGCTGCTGTTTCTTTTTGATTAGATTCAGATTACGAGTCTGTTTTCAAGAATACTACAGAAGAGAGGATATAAATATATATACTCTCCTCGGTGAACCATATTATTCCTTCTGTGTTTATTAGTTTGAAATCTGCAAGAAAGAAGCTTGTCCCCTTTCTTTCTTTCTTCTTTCTTTCTTTCTTTCTTTGTTTCTTTCCTTCTTTCTTCAGACATTTACTTATATTAGTATTGACTTGTATGTTCTAATTTTATTCTATGGGTGAATCCATTTCTTTAATTTATTTTTTTGTTTAAAATGTCTTATATTTAGCCAATGGGAGTCCCTCAGGTTGGATGTTGTGTCCTCTCTGAGATTACCTCATCCTTCGATGAGCACTCTCTTTCTTCTGGCACAGCAAGTTGTTTCAAGGCTCATTTTCTACTTTCTCAGCTCCAGCTCTAAAATCAGCTCCAAGAAACTCTGGTTCCTTTTAATAGAAATTTATATTTAGTAACTAAGATTGGGCACCAGTTTTGCTCATTATTGTGGAGTATTATTGTTTCTGAGCCCTTTCTGCAAAGCTAGGAAATATATATATATATATATATATATATATATATATATGTATATTTATAAACATGTATCTGTCATCTTTCTATCATCTATCATCTATCTATCTATCTACCTACCTACCTACCTACCTAATCTCTATCATCTATTTACTCATCTGTAATTTGTCATCTACCTATCTAATCTATGCTACCTGTCTATTAAAATGCATGAGTAAATACTAATACCTGTACTTCCAATCCAATACCACAGTGTTCATTCTGCTCTTCCCCCTTTCTGTATTTACACCTCCTTTCCACAGTGAGAAAGGTCTCATTATCCACAATATATTTACTTCTTTGCTCCATACTAAAATGCACATAAAGTATTTTCATATTTGCTAATTATAGCACTATAAAGAAACAAACTCACTTAACAAGGGTTCGTATTTATTTATAGTTCTTTTACCTTTAACTGGAATGTATATAGTTGAAATAATGTATTCCTATGTTACAAAATTTGTTTTCTTTTTCCATTCGGGGTTATTGCCTTATTCATTTGAAACAATATTAAGTTCATTTATTTTTGTTTGTATTCCATTTTGGGCTGTCCCATATTCTTGTTACTTTCATTTATTTATTTTTTGACCATGTGAAACATTATCATGGTTCCAAGTGAGAAATCTACAAAAAAGCATATTCAGAGTTGTGACTCCATCTCTTCTATTCTATTTCTTTCTCCTCATCCTTCCTACCCCATTCCCTCTCATCTCTTCTAGGTAATCAATACCATTATTTTATGTTTTATCCCTTCTGTATTTCTTTTTGCACAAATTAGTATATTCATGTATATATTTTTTTCATCGACATAGAACAGAGGTAAAAACTTTTTTATTCTTCGATTTAAAAGTCTTGGATACTCTCCTAAGTGAACTCTGCCTGATTTTCAGTAGTCGCTCTCTTCCCGGTTACCTTTAGGGCTTGAACACATGGGCATGTTCTAATCTGCTTATTATAGAGAGCTTAGGCAGCCGTGCTGCTTTCCATCTTGGTCTCACTTAAGGCTGTTTTTAGTACAGATGTACACAAGCCAGCCAAGACCTGTTTGAGGCAGAAATGGGCCAAATTACAAGAGCTAAGCAGAATAAAAAATAAAAATTTAACTTCATTCAAAAAGAGATAAAATTATATAAAGCAAATAAAATAAATCATAAGAAATGAAACTGCTTTAGACACATTCCCCTTTCCTTGTATTGAAATATATTATTTATTTTAGTAATGGCAGCTCTTATTTCAATATTAGAAAAATAATGTTATTTGTTTTCAGCATAAAATGACCCTCAGGTGGAATAGACACATTGATTTTTTTTAATGGATTCAAATAAATCCAATGTCTTCATAATAAAAACTTATAACATTTACCAAAATGTAGTAGTTCCATAAACCAGTGTCTTCCAAAGGAAAGAGAAAATTGCAATCCCTTCTCTTTCGTTGGTTTTTGTTGAATACAATTTGTCCATTACATTTGACTGGCCAATTTGATTGTAGCATTCTAAAACTCAGCGAGGTGCAATATAGATTCACAGTCTTGACTTAGGAAAACGAAGCCCATACAAAACAATAATTGGATCCACACATTAATTAGATCCAGAGATAAACCTCAGCTTATTGTCACTGGGTTTTGGGCTAAAGGAATCTAGAGATAGGATGTTCTGACAGTGTACACTATTTGGTACCAGCAAGCAAGTTATGAGAAAGCAGAACAGCTGTGTAACAACCATAATTGAATGAAAATGTCTAGGAGCCTCCACAACAGAATAACAAAGACAGTAGAATGATGTCCATTTTGATCAATAATAATCAGTCTTGCACACTGGAGAATTTTCACACACAATAATCACTATTAAAGCTGTTTCCTTTTTGTGAAATTGAAACATTCAGTGTTTAGGTATGGCATGCATGTTCTTATTAATCATGCAGTTAAGTGATCTGAGTCCCCAGTGAAATTATGTAAAATAACGCCATTTCTTTAAAATTAATTCATTGAAAGAATCTTTAAAAAGACATGTGGGGAACAAAATAGTTTATGCTGCCGCAGTGAGACCATATTATAACAGGTTCACACTACGACAGTATAAAATATACATAATGCTGTTGGTGGCAGAAGTATTCTTAGATCGGTATCTGAGCATGCATCCAAACCTTAGCTAATAGTTTCATCTGTCCCTTTATTTTCTTCCCCGAGTTCAATCCATTTTTCTGTAAATATCTACTGAATACCTACTATGTGCCAGGGGGCTGTGCTATGTACTTCTTTGGCTAATATCTTGCTTCCTTGGATGCATTCTAGATGTGGTTACTAGATCAATATTGTCAGAACACACTTTTATTGTTTCAAAATCAGCCTCAAAAACTTTTGTTGACACTCCATTGCTTACCAATATAATCCTAACATTCTCTTTTGACATTTAGATCTCTCTGAGATATGTTTCTTTCCAGTTTTAGCTTCCACAGTTTCCTCACTAGACTGTAAGCTCCTTGGTTGCAGTTTAGTTCATTTCAATTAATATTTATTGAGTATTTTCCATGACTGGTGACTGTGATAGGCAAAAGGAACACATGGTAAATGAGACAGGAAAAAAATCTTGTTATAGTGGAGGATTCTGGCACAAGAAACGAATAATTTGAATACAATGTAGCTAAAAGCAATAACAAGACTTAGCAGAGGTTACTAAGGAAACACAGAGGAAGTGCTCCTAATTCAGTGTGGGAGTTGGAGGAGGGTTTTGTAAAGGAGTACAGACCCCACACCTTATTCAACTTTACATTCCCAGTGTCTAGCGTAATTCTTAGCACATAGTAACTTGAATACATATATAATCCTTATAGTCAATTTGGTAGACTCATCTTTCCCAAACAGTTGTTTTTCTCTCTACTCTTTGCCTAGTACTCTTTTTTATCACCATATTTGCCTTTGAGAAATCCAGATCAAATGCTAGGCTCCATGATAGTTTTCTGATTACTGAAACCAGTAAATAAGCATAAAATAAGATTATCTTCTAAGAAAGTAAATAATTACAATTCGTTCAAAGTGGACATTATTCACTATCTATAGAAGTAATTGAAGAGATTTTCATTAGTGTGCCTGAGCCTCTCAAATAGAGCTCACTAACCTAGCCTCCACTCTGAACCCTAGATCTGTATATTCAAGTGCCAACTTGTATTTCCATTTGGATGTCACACAAGCAACTGAAATACAACCTGTGCCAAACAGAACTCATTGTCTTTTCCATTCTAGTAGTCTGTGTTTGTTCCAGTGTTTAACATACCAGTGAATAACATTGCCCACCCAGTTGCTCAAGCCAGATACACAGAGTCATCTTAAACTCATTCCACACCTGTATTCAATAAGTTGCCACATTTTATTGATTTGACACTTAAATATTTTTCTCCTTGTTTACTGTCATTATCCACTGTCACTTCTTGACTGGAAAAATTGCAAGAGCCTCCTGTCTGGTCTCCCTGCCTTCAGTCTTGTTGCCTTCCAATAACACTCCAACCTGCAGCCAGAGGGATCAAAAAATGAAAAATTTATCAGGCCAGGCCTATCCTTAAAACAATTCAACAAGCTGAAGCTGGCTTCAGGGTGAAGTCCAAAATCTTAAAATGACTTATACAACCTCTCACATCCAACCTCATCTCTCTCCACTCTCCACATCATCCTCTCTTTCACAGTCATGTGATAGGCTTCATTGAGTTTGCACTGAGCAATTTCTCACATCATTGTCTTCAATCATTCTGCTTCCTCTATCTGAAAAATTCTTTCCCTTGATCTTTGTGGCGATACTTATTTATCCCCCAGATCTCACTGCTTCAGGAAGGTTTTCCAAAAATTCAAAGACAGTAGCTGTCTTAGTCTGGGCTGCTATAACAAAATATCAGAAACTGGGTGGCTTATAAACAACAGAAATTTATTTCTCACAGTTTTGGAGGTTGGAAGTCTAAGATCAGGAAACCAGCATGGTTGGGTTCTGGTGAAGGTACTCTTTCAGGTTGCAGACTTGTTGTTGTATCCTCCATGGTGGAAGGGGGTGGTTAACTCTCTGGGGCTTCTTTTATAAGGGTGCTAATACCATTAATGAGGGCACTGCCCTCATGACCTCATCCCTCCACAAAAGTCCCACCTCCTAATACTATCACCTTGGCCATTAGGTTTTCAACACATGAATTTTGGAAAGATACAAACATTCTGACTGTAGCTAATAAGATGACCCAATTAATTCTCCTACTACAGGTTACATATTCACCTAGCAACCTCCTGGTAATGATAATAAGCTACCTTAAATATTTTCTTCATCAAATAGACTAAGATATTGTTTAAAATTTCTGGAATATTTCTTCTAGCAAAAAACCATAAAAATTTCAAGCCCTGACATTCTGGTTTGGGCATCCCTCTGTATAAAACATCTCTACCTCGCTTCTCCCTAACCTTACAAATTACCACAAGTAGAAGTGATGCTGTCTACTCACCACTTTGACAGCACTTAGCTTGTAGCACCATTCCTGCCCTTCTCTCATACCTTAGACGTCTCATCTCCTCTATTCATAAGCAGGGACATCATGCCTTGTTCATTTTTGTATAAATAGAATGCATATGTGCTCAATAAGTATTCACTGACTACTAAAACACAAGAAATAATTAGAAATGACATACCTAATCTTACTGATTCTACTTCCAAACTCTATTCAATACATTCTCTCTTCTCTAACACCACTGGCAGTACTTTCAGGTCTCATCCATTCTCTCCATGGGTTGCTGTGATAGTTTCTTTACTGGTATTCTTGTCTATAATTTTCCTTCTAATAGTGAATTCTCTTCCCTGATGTCAGGGTCTTTAAACCACGTTAACCACTTCCTATTTTCTTAAGAAAAATAAACTCATCAAAATGGCTTCTAGGGGTGCCTAGGTAGCTTAGCCAGTTAGGCATCCAACTTCAGCTCAGGTCATGATCTCGTGCGTGGTTTGTGAGTTGAAGTCCTACATGGGGCTCTGTGCTGACAGCTCAGAGCCTGGAGCCTGCTTCAAATTCTGTGTCTCCCTCTCTCTCTGCTCTTCCCCCGCTCATGCTCTGTCTCTTCTTCAAAAATAAATAAAAACAGGGGATCCTGGGAAGATGGCTGCGTAGGAGGACTCTGGGTTCACCGCGCGTCTTGCTGATCAATTAGATTCCACCTACACCTGCCTAAATAACCCAGAAAACTGCCAGAAGACTAGCAAAATGGAGTCTCTGGAGCCAAGCACAGACGAGAGGCCCACAAAAGATGGTAGGAAGGGCAGAGAGGCGGTGCGCGCTCCATGGACTGGCAGGAGGGAGCCGGGGCAGAGGGGCGGCCCTCCGGCCAAGCAGAGCCCCCAAGTCTGACTTGCAAAAGCAGAGGGTACTGGTGGAGTGTGTTCCGACAGCAAGCGGGAATTGACATCTGGAAGGTTATAAGCTAACAGCACTGCTGGGAGAACGGGAGGGCTGGAGGACAATGGGAAGGAAAGTTGTTGAGCCCTGGACTACAGAGCTCAGCTTGGAGGGGAACAAAGGTGCTCGTCAGCGCCATCTCCCTCGCCCATCCCCCAGCCAAAATCCCAAAGTGAACCAGTTCCTGCCAGGGAACTTGCTTGCACCACACAAACACCCAAAGCTGTGCTTCTGTGGATCCATCCCTCCAGCGGGCATGACTCCCTCCTGGTGCCACAGGGCCCCTCCCAAAGCAGATCACAGAAGGAGAAGCAAGCTAAGCCTACACCTGCCGCCCCCGTGCACCTTGCCTACCCACCCCAGCTAATACGCCAGATCCCCAGCACCACAAGCCTGGCAGTGTGCAAGTAGCACAGACAGGCCACACCACCCAGCCGTGAATCCCGCCCGTAGAAGAGGGGAAGAGAAGGCACACACCAGTCTGACAGTGGCCCCAGCAGTGGGCTGGGGGCAGACATCAGGTATGACTGCAGCTCCACCCACCAACTCCAATTATACACCAGAGCACAGGGGAAGTGGCCTGCAGGTCCTCACCACTCCAGGGACTATCCAAAATGACCAAACGGAAGAATTCCCCTCAGAAGAATCTCCAGAAAATAACAACAGCAAATGAACTGATCAGAAAGGATTTAAATAATATAACAGAAAGTGAATTTAGAATAATAGTCATAAAATTAATCATTGGGCTTGAAAACAGCATGGAGGACAGCAGAGAATCTCTTGCTACAGACATCAAGAGACAAGGAACAGTCACGAGTAGCTGAAAATTGCTTTAAACGACATGCAAAATAAAATGGAAACGACCACGGCTCGGATTGAAGAGGCAGAGGAGAGAATAGGTGAACTAGAAGACAAAATTATGGAAAAAGAGGAAGCTGAGAAAAAGAGAGATAAAAAAATCCAGGAATATGAGGGGAAAATTAGAGAACTAAGTGATACACTAAAAAGAAATAATATAAGCATAATTGTTACCCCAGAGGAGGAAGAGAGAGGGAAAGGTGCTGAAGGGGTACTTGAAGAAATAATAGCTGAGAACTTCCCTGAACTGGGGAAGGAAAAAGGCATTGAAATCCAAGAGGCACAGAGAACTCCCTTCAGACGTAACTTGAATCGATCTGCATGACATATCATAGTGAAACTGGCAAAATACAAGGATAAAGAGAAAATTCTGAAAGCAGCAAGGGATAAACGTGCCCTAACATATAAAGGGAGACCTATAAGACTTGTGACTGACTTCTCTTTTGAAACTTGGCAGGCCAGAAAGGATTGGTAGGAGATCTTCAATGTGGTGAACAGAAAAAAAATATGCAGCCGAGAAACCTTTATCCAGCAAGTCTGTCATTTAGAATAGAAGGAGAGATAAAGGTCTTCCCAAACTAACAAAAACTGAAGGAATTCGTCAGCACTAAACCAGCCCTACAAGAGATCCTAAGGGGGATCCTGTGAGACAAAGTACCAGAGACACCGCTAAAAGCATAAAACACAGACATCACAATGACTCTAAACCCGTATCTTTCTATCATAACACTGAATGTAAATGTACTAAATGCGCCAACCAAAAGACATAGGGTATCAGAATGGATAAAAAAACAAGACCCATCTATTTGCTGTCTACAAGAGACTCATTTTAGACCTGAGGACAACTTTAGATTGAGAGTGAGGGATGGAGAACCACTTATCATGCTACTGGAAGCCAAAAGAAAGCTGGAGTAGCCATACTTATATCAGACAAACTAGACTTTAAATTAAAGGCTGTAACAAGTGAGAAGAAGGGCATTATATAATAATTACAGGGTCTATCCATCAGGAAGAGCTAACAGTTATAAATGTCTATGCACCGAATACGGGAGCCCCCAAACATATAAAACAATTACTCATAAACATAAGCAACCTGATTGATAAGATTGTGGTAATTGCAGGGGACTTTAACACTCCACTTACAGAAATGGATACATCATCTAGACCCACCGTCAATAAAGAAACAAGGGCCCGGAATGATACATTGGATCAGATGGACGTGACAAATATATTTAGAACTCTGCATCCCAAAGCAACAGAATATACTTTCTTCTCGAGTGCACATGGAACATTCTCCAAGATAGATCATATACTGGGTCACAAAACAGCCCTTCATAAGTATACAAGAATTGAAATTATACCATGCATACTTTCAGACCACAATGCTATGAAGCTTGAAATCAACCACAGGAAAAAGTCTGGAAAACCTCCAAAAGCATGGAGGTTAAAGAACACCCTACGAAAGAATGAGTGGGTCAACCAGGCAATTAGAGAAGAAATTTAAAAATATATGGAAACAAACGAAAATGAAAATACAACAATCTGAACGCTTTGGGATGCAGCGAAGGCAGTCCTGAGAAGAAAATACATTGCAATCCAGGCCTATCTCAAGAAACAAGAAAAATCCCAAATACAAAATCTAACAGCGTACCTAAAGGAAATAGAAGCAGAACAGCAAAGACATTCTAAACCCAGCAGAAGAAGAGAAATAATAAAGATCAGAGCAGAAATATACAATATAGAATCTAAAAAAACTGTAGAGCAGACCAACGAAACCAAGAGTTGGTTTTTGAAAAAATAAACAAAATTGACAAACCTCTAGCCAGGCTTCTCAAAAAGAAAAGGGAGATGACCCAAATAGATAAAATCATGAATGAAAATGGAATTACTACAACCAATCCCTCAGAGATACAAACAATTATCAGGGAATACTATGAAAAATTATATGCCAATAAATTGGACAACCTGGAAGAAATGGACAAATTCCTAAACACCCACACTCTTCCAAAACTCAATCAGGAGGAAATAGAAAGCTTGAACAGACCCATAACCAGCAAAGAAATTGAATCGGTTATCAAAAATCTCCCAACAAATAAGAGTCCAGGACCAGATGGCTTCCCAGGGGAGTTCTACCAGATGTTTAAAGCAGAGGTAATACCTATCCTTCTCAAGCTATTCCAAGAAATAGAAAGGGAAGGAAAACTTCCAGACTCATTCTAGGAAGCCAGTATTACTTTGATTCCTAAACCAGACAGAGTCCCAGTAAAAAAGAGAACTACAGGCCAATGTCCCTGATGAATATGGATGCAAAATTTCTCAATAAGATACTAGCAAATCGAACTCAACAGCATATAAAAAGAATTAATTCACCATGATCAAGTGGGATTCATTCCTGAGATGCAGGGCTGGTTCAACATTCGCAAATCAATCAATGTGATACATCACATTAATAATAGAAAAGAGAAGAACCATATGATCCTGTCAAACGATGCAGAAAAGGCCTTTGACAAAATCCAGCGCCCTTTCTTAATAAAAACCCTTGAGAAAGTCGGGATAGAAGGAACATACTTAAACATCATAAAAGCCATTTATGAAAGCTCACAGCTAACATCATCCTCAATGGGGAAAAACTGAGAGCTTTTTCCCTGAGATCAGGAGCACGACAGGGATGCCCACTATCACTGCTGTTGTTTAACATAGTGTTGGAAGTTCTAGCATCAGCAATCAGACAACAAAAGGAAACCAAAGGCATCAAAATTGGCAAAGATGAAGTCAAGCTTTCGCTTTTTGCCGATGACATGATATTATACATGGAAAATCCAATAGACTCCACCAAAAGTCTGCTAGAACTGATACATAAATTCAGCAAAGTTGCAGGATACAAAATCAATGTACAGAAATCAGTTGCATTCTTATACACTAACAATGAAGCCAGAGAAAGACAAATGAAGAAACTGATCCCATTCACAATTGCACCCAGAAGCATAAAATACCTAGGAATAAATCTAACCAAAGATGTAAAAGATCTGTATGCTGAAAACTATAGAAAGCTTATGCAGGTAATTGAAGAAGATATAAAGAAATGGAAAGACATTCCCTGCTCATGGATTGGAAGAATAAATATTGTCAAAATGTCAATACTACCCAAAGCTATCTACACATTCAATGCAATCCCAATCAAAATTCCACCAGCATTCTTCTCAAAACTAGAACAAGCAATCCTAAAATTCATATGGAACCACAAAAGGCCCCGAATAGCCAAAGTAATTTTGAAGAAGAAGACCAAAGCAGGAGGCATCACAATCCCAGACTTTAGCCTCTACTACAAAGCTGTCATCATCAAGACAGCATGGTATTGGTACAAAAACAGACACATAGACCAATGGAATAGAATAGAAACCCCAGAAATAGACCCACAAACATATGGCCAACTCATCTTTGACAAAGCAGGAAAGAACATCCAATGGAAAAAAGACAGTCTCTTTAACAAATGGTGCTGGGAGAACTGGACAGCAACATGCAGAAGGTTGAAACTAGACCACTTTTTCACACCATTCACAAAAATAGACTCAAAATGGATAAAGGACCTGAATGTGAGACAGGAAACCATCAAAACCCTAGAGGAGAAAGCAGGAAAAGACCTCTCTGACCTCAGCCGTAGCAATCTCTTACTCGGCACATCCCCAAAGGCAAGGGAATTAAAAGCAAAAGTGAATTACTGGGACCTTATGAAGATAAAAAGCTTCTGCACAGCAAAGGAAACAACCAATAAAACTAAAAGGCAACCAACGGAATGGGAAAAGATATTTGCAAATGACATATCCAACAAAGGGCCAGTATTCAAAATCTATAAAGAGCTTACCAAACTCCACACCTGAAAAACCAATAACTCAGTGAAGAAATGGGCAGAAAACATGAATAGACACTTCTCTAAAGAAGACATCTGGATGGCCAACAGGCACGTGAAAATATGTTCAACCTCGCTCCTCATCAGGGAAATACAAATCAAAACCACACTCAGGTATCACCTCATGCCAGTCAGAGTGGCCAAAATGAACAAATCAGGGGACTATAGATGCTGGAGAGGATGTGGAGAAACAGGAACCCTCTTGCACTATTAGTGGGAATGCAAATTGGTGCAGCCACTCTGGAAAACAGTGTGGAGGTTCCTCAGAAAATTAAAAATAGACCTACCCTATGACCTAGCAATAGCACTGCTAGGAATTTACCCAAGGGATAAAGGAGTACTGATGCATAGGGGCACTTGTACCCCAATGTTTATAGCAGCACTCTCAACAATAGCCAAATTACGGAAAGAGCCTAAATGTCCATCAACTGATGAATGGATAAAGAAATTGAGGTTTATATACACAGTGGAGTAGTACGTGGCAATGAGAAAGAATAAAATGTGGCCCTTTGTAGCAACGTGGATGGAACCGGAGAGTGTGATGCTAAGTGAAATAAACCATACAGAGAAAGACAGATACCATATGTTTTCACTCTTATGTGGATCCTGAGAAACTTAACAGAAACCCATGGGGGAGGGGAAGGAAAAAAAAAAGAGGTCCGTTTGGGAGACAGCCAAAGCATAAGAGACTCTTAAAAACTGAGAACAAACTGAGGGTTGATGGGGGATGGGAGGGAGGGAGGGTGGGTGATGGGTATTGAGGAGGGCACCTTTTGGGATGAGCACTGGGTGTTGTATGGAAACCAATTTGAAAATAAATTTCATATATTGAAAAATTAAAAAAAAATTTGGTTTATATACACAATGGAGTACTACGTGGCAATGAGAAAGAATGAAATATGGCTCTTTGTAGCAACATGGATGGAACTGGAGAGTGTGATGCTAAGTGAAATAAGCCATACAGAAAATGACAGATACCATATGTTTTCACTCTTATGTGGATCCTGAGAAACTTAACAGAAGACCATGGGGGAGGGGAAGGAAAAAAAAAGAGGTTAGAGTGGGAGAGAGACAAAGCATAAAAGACTCTTAAAAACTGAAAACAAACTGAGGGTTGATGGGGGTGGGAGGGGGGAGGGTCGGTGATGGGTATTGAGGAGGGCACCTTTTGGGATGAGCACTGGGTGTTGTATGGAAACCAATTTGACAATAAACTTCATATACTGAAAAAAATAAATAAAAACATTAAAAAATTAAAAAAAAATAAAATAAATGGCTTCTAAGGACCTTCATGATATGGTCTCTACTTACCTCTCAAGTCTTCCTTCCCCCACCCCATTTTCTTATTCTTCAGTCATACTGATAGTTTCTATTTTTTTATGTGTGCTTGTATTTCATAACCCACATCTTTGCACATTTTGCTAGATTTGTCTAGAATAACCTTCTCCTCTCTCTGGACATAATTTAATTTTGTATACATTTAAAATATTTTTAATGTGTATTTACTTTTTGATAGAGAGAGAAAGAGAGCATGAGTGGGGGAGAGGCAGAGAGCGAGAGAGACACACACAGTATCAGAAGCAGATTCCAGACTGAGTTGTCAGCACACAGTTTGATGCAGGGCTCAAACACATGAGCTGCAAGATCATGACCTGAGTGGAAATCAGATGCTGAACCGATGAGCCACCCAGGTGTTCCATAATTTTGTACACATTTTAAGACACTGATTGAGATACAATTACTCTGGAAAATCTTCCCTGACTCACTGTCACTTCATAAAAGGTGTCTTATGTTCTTACTGTCTTAGAATTTGCTGCTAATTTCTATAACACTTACCATATCCATTTCTTTCTCTCTATTCATATTTCTCCTTCTAAGAAACAAAACCAAACTGTGAACTCTTCAAAGATAAGGACCATGTACATTCTTTTTACAAAATAACTCTAGGACATACTACAACACCCAATATATACCAGGTACATTTGATGAATGAATATTCTAGAGTGCTGGTGCTCTAGGCAAGGAATGAGCAGTTCTAGGAAATTAGAATAGAAGATAATCAAATGTATGTTATTGGAACAACAAATCAGCAACCCTACTAGGGCTAAATAGTTGGTTCTAAGATACATAGTCTACTAAGCCAGAAACTTTCATCATCTGTCATCCCAACACAGTGGGAAAGGGAACTGGAAAAATAGACATATTTTATATATTTTTAGTAAATAAGAAAATAACAACAGTAATAATAATAATAGCAGCAGCCACAACAGCAATACCAAAATGTATTAACAGCATATTCTGGGCTCTGGATCTATAATACATACTGTATGTGGAATACATAATTTAATTCACAGTAATTTTATGAGGTAGGCACTATGATTATTCACAGTTCGAAGATGAGAAAACAAAATCTCATGGAGGGAGGTAAATGTTTCCCATAGGATACACAGTTAAAGCATGGTAGAGCTTTGCTTAAATCAAGTTTTTATCTGAATTAAGAACCCAGATTCTTCATAAGGGAGTGGTATGATATATTCAAAGAGCTGAGTGGGAAAAATCTGCAACCAAGAATATTCTATCCAGCAAGGTTATCATCCAGAATAGGAGAGAAAGAGTTTCCCAGGCAAACAAAAACTAAAGTAGTTTGTGACCACTAAACCAATCCTGCAAGAAATATTAAAGGGGAATCTTTGAATGCAAAGGAGAGACCAAAAGTGACAGTATAAAGGTAGGAAACACAAAAGCACTACAACTGAATATTTGACTAAAAAAAAATCAAAGAACTCATACAAAAGGACATAAATGATAATAACATATACCTAAAATGTGGATAGAGGAGATAAAAAGTTTCAAAGTTAAGCAACCATCAACTTACAGAGACTGCTATATGCAGTAAAGACTATATACAAATCTAATGGGAATAATATATTGAAAACCATAAATAAACATGCAAAGAATAAAGAAAAAAATTCAAATATAGCACTAAAGAAAATTAGCAAAATATGGAAGAGTGAAAGAAAAGACCGATCAGAAAATATACTCAGAAATAACCACAACACAAGTATTAAAATGGCAATAAATATACATCTATCAACAATTACTTTGAATGTAAATGGACTAAATACTCCAATCAAAAGACATAAGGTGACAGAATTAATGGAAACAAAAGACCAACTTAAAAAAATAGAATAAACCAATGAAACCAGCTTCTGGTCCTTTGGGGAAAAAATCAATAAAATTGATAAAACTCCTCTGGGCTTATTAAGAAAAAATAGAGAAAGAACTCAAATAAATAAAATTATAAATGAGAAATAAGAAATACCAACCAACACCACAGAGATACAATTGTAAGAGAATATTATGAAAAATTATATGCCAACAAATTGGAAAATGAAGAAGAAATGGATAAACCCCTAGAAACATATAAACTACAAAAACTGAAATAGGAAGAAATAGAAAATCTGAACAGACTGATAACCAGGAAATAAATTGAATTAGTAATAATGACATTAAAAAACTCTCAACAAACAAAAGTCCAGGACCAGATGTCTTCACAGGTGAATTCTACCAAACAATTAAAGAAAAGTTAATACCTATTCTCAAATTATTCCAAAAAATGGAGAGGAAAATAAAACTTCCAAATTTATCATATGAGACCAGCGTTAGCCTGATACTACAATCAGAAAAAGACACCACAAAAAAGAGAACTATAGGCCAATATCTTTAATAAGCATAGATGCAAAATTCCTCAACATAAAATTAGCAACCAAATCCAACAACAGGTTAAAAAAATTATTCAGCATAATCACGTGGGATTTATTCTGGTGATGCAAGGTGGTTTAATATTCACAAGTCAATGTGACACATCACATCAATAAAAACGGTAAAAATTATATTATCATTTCTTTTTAAAATTTTTAATATTTTTTATTCTTAAGAGATAGAGACAGAGCACGAGTGGGGGAGGGGCCGAGAGAGAGGGAGACACAGAATCTGAAGCAGGCTCCAGGCTCTGAGCTGTTAGCACAGAACCCAACATGGGGCTCAAACCTAGGAACCATGAGATCATGACCTGATCTGAAGTCAGACGTTTAACTGACTGAGACACCCTGGCGCCCCCTTATTATCATTTAAATAGATGCAGAAAAGCATTTGACAAAGTACAACATCCATTCATGATAAAAACCTTCAACAAAGTAGTAATAGAGAGAAAATACCTCAACATAATAAAGGCCATATACGAAAAACCCACAGATAACGTCATACTCAATGGGGAAAAACATCATACTGAGAGTTTTTCTCCTAAGGTCAGGAACAAGATAGGGATGTCCACTATTACCACTTCTATTCAACATAGTACTGAGAGTCCTCGCCATACCAATCAGACAACAAAAGGAAATAAAAGGCATCCAAATTGACAAGGAAGAAGTCAAACCTTCACTATTTGTAGAAGACATATTGTCTATATAAAAAAACAAAAGACCACCAAAAAGCTTCTAGAACTTATAAATAACTGACAGAGTAGAGTTGCATGATACAAAATCAATATACAGAAATCTGTTGCATTTCTATAACCATTAATGAAGCAGCAGAAACATAAATTAAGAAAACAATCCCATTTATAATTCCACCAAAAATAATAAGATACCTAGGAACAAATCTAACCAAAGAGATGAAAGAGCTGTACTCTGAAAACTATAAATCAGTGATGAAATAAATTGAAGAAGACACAAAGAAATGGAAGGACATTCCATGCTCATGGATTGGAAGAAAAATATTGTTAAAATGTCTACACTACCCAAAGCAACCAATGCATGTATTGCAATCCCTATCAAAATACCAACAGCATTTTTCACAGAACTAGAACAAATAATTCTGAAATTTGCATAGAACTACAAAAGTCCCCCTAATACCTAAAGCATCTTGAAAAGGAAAAGTAAAGCTGAAGGCATCACAATTCCAGTCTTCAAGTTATGTTACAAAGCTATAGTAATCAAAACAGTATTGTACTGGCACAAAAATAGACACATAAATCAATAGAACAGAATAGAAAACTGAGACATTAATCTACTACTATATGGTCAATTAATCTTTGATAAAGCAGTAAAGACTCTCCAATGGGAAAAGGACAGTCTCTTCAACAAATGGTGCTGGGAAAATTCTACAGGAATATGCAAAAGAAAGAAAAAGTAGACCACGCTTACACCATACACAAAAATAAATTCAAAATTGATTATAGATCTGAATCTAAATTCAGAGACCTGAATCTATAAAAATTCTAGAAAAGAACATAGGTAGTAACCTCTTTGACACCAGCCATAACAACATTTTTCTAGATATGTCTCCTGAGGGAAGGGAAACAAAAGCAAAAATAAACTATGTGACTACATCCAAATAAAAAGTATCTTCACAGTGAAGGAAACAATCCACAAAACTAAAAGGCAACCTATAGAATGGGAGAAGATACTTGCAAATGGCATATGTGATAAAGGGTTACAATTCCAAATATATGAAGAACTGATAAAACTCAACACTCAAAAAACACATAATCCAATTAAAAATGGACAGAAGACATGAATAGACATTTCTCTAAAGAAGATATCCAGATGGCCAACAGACACATGAAAAATGTTAATCATCACTTACGTTAGGGAAATTCAAATCAAAGCTACAATAAATATTATATTTATAGAATGGCTAAAATCAACAAGACAAGAACCAACAGGTGTTGGTGAGAATGTGAAGAAAGGGGAACTCTCTTGTGTTGTTTGTGGGAATGAAAACTGGTTCAGCCACTCTGGAAAATAGTATGGATATTCCTCAAGAAGTTAAAAATAGAACTACCCTATGATCCAGCAATCACACTACTAGGTATTTACCCAAAGAATACAAAAACACTAATTCAAAGGGATACATACACCCCTATGTTTATAGCAGCATTATTTATAAGGACAAGTTATGGAAGCAAAGTGTCCATTGATTGATGAATGGGTAATGAACACACACACACACACACACACACACACACACACACACAGAAATAGTATTCAGCCATAAAAAGAATGTAGGGGCACCTGGGTGGCTTGGTTGGTTAAGCACCTGACTCTTGATTTTGGCTCAGGTGATAATCCCTTGGTTTGTGAGTTTGAGCCCCATGTTGGGCTCTGCACTGATGGTATGGAGCCTCCTGGAGATTCTTTCTCTTTCCCTCTCTCTCTCTGCCCCTCTGGCACACATGCTTTAACTTCCTCTCAAAATAAATCAATAAGCAAAATTAAAAAAAAAAAAGAATGTAATCTTGCCATTTGCAACAACATGGATGGGTATAGAGAGTATAGTGGTAAGATAAATAAGCCAGTCAGAGAAAGACAAATACCATATGGTGAATTTATATGGAATTTCATATATGGAATTTATTCCACTCATATGTGGAATTTAAGAAACAAAACAAATGAGCAAGGGGAAAAAAAGAGGGAGAGAGGGAGAGCAAGAGCGAGAGAGCGAGGGACAGAGAGCGAATAAACTGATGGCTATCAGAAGAGAGGTTGGTGGGGAGATGGGTTAAATAGGTGAGGGGATTAAGGAGTGCACTTGTGATAAGCACTGGGTCATGTATGGAATTGTTGAATCACTATATTGTACAGCTGAGACTTATATAACATTAAAAAAACAAGAATAAAGTTTTTCTTGCACCACACACACACACACACACACACACACATTCTTAATTGCTATTCTGTATTGTCTATAAACGTGTTAAACTTCAAAGCACTAAAACAGAAACATAAACACACACAGATACATACACAGCACTACTGAGAATGCTGTAAGGGAAATCCATAGCTTAACTTCCACCACTAGTCTTCTTCCTGCTCATTCCTTTAACTTGGAATGAACGTAATTTCTAAGGACCAAAACTGGAATGGTCAATGTGCAGTTCCTTTTCTAAAATTTGAGACACTGAAAATTTGCTGAGGTATTTCCATTAGGTGTTTTTATGTTTTTTGCTAACATCAACTGCAGGCCCACTGGCTACAGAGATGAAGGAGTTTGTCAGAATCCTCAGGGGGTTGAGCCTCAGACATGGATAAGAGAAGCAGGGCAGGGGAGAAAGTTCAGGGTATTAAGCTGTTCTTCAAAGTGAGTGTTATGCCTGCTCTTAAAAAGTGTTGGCTTAGAAACCTGGCAGGGAAACTGTTGTCAAATGCAGTCTCTCTCTCTCTCTCTTTCTCTCTCTCTCTCTCTCTCTCTCTCTCTCTCTCTCTCTCATAGTTTCTGTCTTTTCTCTCTGTCTCTGTCTCTCATTCTCTGTCTCTTGGATATTTGCAGCATATGCCATCTAGTCAAGGTGTATGCGGTGCAGTTGTGTATGAGGGTGGGCACAAATTTCATTCCCTCTTACACAGTGAAATTATGTTCCCCCTTCACATTCAACTTCCATCTTCCTTGACTGTTTTGATTTTTCACTTTCCTTTATGATTTCTCACTTTTGTGTGTCAGTAATATACCAGAGATTAGTTATTTATTCCACGGCTTAAGCTACAAGACTTACTATAGTGGAATGCATTTGAATGCAAGGATTGCAATATGACTGCAGTCACCGAGGAGGGAGGTGAGAAGAATTCAAAATAAATATTTGATTCTGGAAAAGGAGAGGGATAAAAAGCTGCAAAGGGCATTTTCTGGAAATTTTGCTTCCATATTCTATACTACTTATTTTTTAGATGCTATCACAGTTTATTTTTTTCAAATATAGTCACAGATTTTTACATACAACTTTTGTTATTATTTTTATTTAAATTCAAGTTAGTTGACATATAGTGTAGCATTGGTTTCAGGAGTAGAATTTGGTGATTCATCACTCACATATAACACCCAGTGCTCATCCCAAAATGTGGCTTCCTTAATGCCCATCACCCATTTGCCCATCCCCCATATTTTGGAAAGAGCTATTACAGTTTAAAACTAAGATGACCTTAATTGAGAAAGAATTGCTGTTCAGACTATTGACAAGAAAATCTGGATGCACATGAAATCTTGCTGTAACAGCCAATGCTAAGCATTCTGTTGCATTAGACACCAGCAGTAAGTGAACCCAGCTTAATAGGGGCCTTCAGATGCAGATTGGCCATCTTTGTGTTTGGCTCTCTATAGAGATGGTATTTTAATAGTATTAATTGAAACAATAATTGACCTGAACCAGTCAAAATGTACCTGGCATTCCTGGGTTTGTTCTTTATAGTATAAGCCTTCATTATGAGCTTTCATTTATTGATGTGCTAAAGAGGGAAGGCTTTCCCATTAACAGAAGAAAATGGTCAAGAGTTGTGACACTGGGCAATCATGTTTTTAATGGAGATGTTAAAGCATCAAATAAACTCCTTTCAAATGTAAGAGATGAATTCATCCTCAAAAATAAGCTGTTGGACTCTACTCACCGTTATGATATTTCTTACAGGTCATTTTAAGCCCAAATTGCATTTAAATATTGGGGATGAAATAACTTAACCTGAACCTTTATTTGTAGACAATGTACAAACACATTTCCCCCCAAGAAAAAATGTAAATAGAAAAATATGTCTACTGCCTATTTCTTCACGGGATTATTTGTTTTTCGGGTGTGGAGTTTGGTGACTTCTTTATAGATTTTAGATACTAGCCCTTTATCCGATATGTCATTTGCAAATATCTTTTCCCATTCCGTCGGTTGCCTTTTAGTTTTGTTGACTGTTTCCTTTGCAGTGCAGAAGCTTTTTATCTCGATGAGGTCCCAATAGTTCATTTTTGCTTTTAATTCCCTTGCCTTTGGAGATGTGTCGACTAGGAAATTGTTGCAGCTGAGGTCAAAGAGGTTTTTTTCCCGGTTTCTTCTCTAGGGTTTTGATGGTTTCCTGTCTCACATTCAGGTCCTTTATCCATTTTGAGTTTATTTTTGTGAATGGTGTGAGAAAGTGGTCTAGTTTCATCCTTCTGCATGTTGCTGTCCAGTTCTCCCAGCACCATTTGTTAAAAAGACTATCTTTTTTCCACTGGATACTATTTCCTGCTTTGTCAAAGATTAGTTGGCTATATATTTGTGGGTCCAATTCTGGGGTATCTCTTCTATTCCATTGGTCTATGTGTCTGTTTTTGTGCCAATACCATACTGCTGTTGGGAATGCAAACTGGTGCAGCCGCTCTGGAAAAGTGTGGAGGTTCCTCAAAAAATTAAGAATAGAACTACCCTATGACTCAGCAATAGCACTGCTAGGAATCCACCCAAAGGATACAGGAGTGCTGATGCATAGGGGCATTTGTACCCCAATGTTTATAGCAGCACTTTCAACAATAGTCAAACTATGAAAACAGCCTAAATGTCCATCAACTGATGAATGGATAAAGATGTGATTTATATATACAATGGAATACTACTTGGCAATGAGAAAGAATGAAATCTGGCCATTTGCAGCAATGCGGATGGAACTGGAGGGTATTATGCTAAGTGAAATAAGTCCTGCAGAGAAAGACAGATACCATATGTTTTCGCTCATATGTGGATCTGGAGAAACTTAACAGAAGACCATGGGGGAGGGGAAGGGGGAGAAAAAAGTTACAGAGAGTGAAGGAGGCAAACCATAAGAGACTCTTAAGGACTGAGAACAAACTAAGGGTAGATGTGGGGTGGGGGAGAGGGGAAAGTGGGTGATGGGCAGGGAGGAGGGCACTTGTTGTGATGAGCACTGGGTGTTGTGTGGAAACCAATTTGACAATAAATTATATGAAGAATAGGTCTAATGTTTTTATTTTTATTTTATTTTTAAATAATTTTTTAATGTTTATTTTTGAGAGAGAGAGATGGAGCGCAAGTAGAGGAGGGGCAGAGAGAGATGGAGACACAGAATTTGAAGCAGGATCCAGGCTCTGAGCTGTCAGCACAGAGCCCGAAACAGGGCTCAAACTCACAAACCATGAGATCATGACCTGAGCTGAAGTCAGGTGCTTAACAGACTGAGCCACCCAAGCACCCCAAGTCTATTTTTTTTTATGTACTGGGGACTGGTGACTGAAAGCAAGAATCATAATCAGAATGAAAAATCTAAAGAAATGGAGGGGCACCTGAATGTCTCAATATAAGTGTCTTACTCTTAGTTTTGGCTCACATCATGATCTCACCGGTTGTGGGATTGAGCCCTGTGTTGGGTTCTGTGCTCACGGCATGGAGCCTGCTAGGGATTCTCTCTCCCTTTCTCTCTGCCCCTACCCTGCTTGCATGTGTGTGCATGTACTCTGTCTTTCTCTTTCTCTCAAAATAAACTTAAAAAAAAAAAGAAATGGAAAGAAGATATAAATCAATATTAAATAGTTGAATTATTTGACTCAGAAGTTCCTATTTCATGAAGATCCATTCAAATACCAAATGTCAATAATTATATATCTGGGTTCAGGAAGATGGCAGCATGGGAGGACGCTGGGCTCACCGCGCGTCCTGCTGATCACTTAGATTCTACCTACACCTGCCTAAAGAACCCAGAAAACCGCCAGAGGATTAGCAGAACGGAGTCTCCGGAGCCAAGTGAAGATGAGAGGCCCAAGGAAGAGGGTAGGAAGGACGGTGAGGCGGTGCGTGCTCCACAGACTGGCGGGAGGGAGCCGGGGCGGAGGGGCGGCTCGCTGGCCAAGCAGAGCCCCCGAGTCTGGCTGGCAAAAGCGGAGGGGCTGGACGGACTGTGTTCCTACAGCAAGCGCGACTTAGGGTCTGGGAGGTCATAAGTTAACAGCTCTGCTCAGAAAGCGGGAAGGCTGGAGGACAAAAGGAGGGAGAGCTGCTGAGCCCCCAGACGGCAGAGCTCAGCTTGGCGGGGAACAAAGGCGCTCGCCAGCGCCATTTCCCCGCCCATCCCCCAGCCAAAATCCCAAAGGGAACCAGTTCCTGCCAGGGAACTTGCTCGCACAGCGCAAACACCCAACTCTGTGCTTCTGCGGAGCCAAACCTCCAGCAGCAGATCTGACTCCCTCCCGCTGCCACAGGGCCCCTCCTGAAGTGGATCACCTAAGGAGAAGCGAGCTAAGCCTGCCCCTCCAGCCCCCGTGCACCTTGCCTACCCACCCCAGCTAATACACCAGATCCCCAGCACCACAAGCCTGGCAATGTGCAAGTAGCCCAGACAGGCCACGCCACCCCACAGTGAATCCCGCCCCTAGGAGAGGGGAAGAGAAGGCACACACCAGTCTGACTGTGGCCCCAGCAGTGGGCTGGGGGCAGACATCGGGTCGGACTGCGGCCCCGCCCACTAACTCCAGTTATACACCACAGCACAGGGGAAGTGCACTGCAGGTCCTCACCACGCCAGGGACTCTCCAAAATGACCAAACGGAAGAATTCCCCTCAGAAGAATCTCCAGGAAAT
This sequence comes from Panthera pardus, assembly GCF_024362965.1. NCBI lineage: Eukaryota > Metazoa > Chordata > Mammalia > Carnivora > Felidae > Panthera > Panthera pardus. The sequence continues at coordinate 49,311,509 of NW_026526843.1, read as the reverse complement.
AACAACAGCTAATGAACTGATCAAAAAGGATTTAAATAATATAACAGAAAGTGAATTTAGAATAATAGTCATAAAATTAATCGCTGGGCTTGAAAACAGTATACAGGACAGCAGAGAATCTCTTGCCACAGAGATCAAGGGACTAAGGAACAGTCACGAGGAGCTGAAAAACGCTTTAAACGAAATGCAAAACAAAATGGAAACCACGACGGCTCGGCTTGAAGAGGCAGAGGAGAGAATAGGTGAACTAGAAGATAAAGTTATGGAGAAAGAGGAAGCTGAAAGAAAGAGAGATAAAAAAATCCAGGAGTATGAGGGGAAAATTAGAGAATTAAGTGATACACTAAAAAGAAATAATATACGCATAATTGGTATCCCAGAGGAGGAAGAGAGAGGGAAAGGTGCTGAAGGGGTACTTGAAGAAATGATAGCTGAGAACTTCCCTGAACTGGGGAAGGAAAAAGACATTGAAATCCAAGAGGCACAGAGAACTCCCTTCAGACGTAACTTGAATCGATCTTCTGCACGACGTATCATAGTGAAACTGGCAAAATACAAGGATAAAGAGAAAATTCTGAAAGCAGCAAGGGATAAACATGCCCTCACATATAAAGGGAGACCTATAAGACTCGTGACTGATCTCTCCTTTGAAACTTGACAGGCCAGAAAGGCTTGGCACGATATCTACAGTGTGCTAAACAGAAAAAATATGCAGCCGAGAATCCTTTATCCAGCAAGTCTGTCATTTAGAATAGAAGGAGAGATAAAGGTCTTCCCAAACAAACAAAAACTGAAGGAATTTGTCACCACGAAACCAGCCCTACAAGAGATCCTAAGGGGGATCCTGTGAGACAAAGTACCAGAGACATCACTACAAGCATAAAACATACAGACATCACAATGACTCTAAACCCGTATCTTTCTATTATAACACTGAATGTAAATGGATTAAATGCGCCAACCAAAAGACATAGGGTATCAGAATGGATAAAAAAACAAGACCCATCTATTTGCTGTCTACAAGAGACTCATTTTAGACCTGAGGACACCTTTAGATTGAGAGTGAGGGGATGGAGAACCACTTATCATGCTACTGGAAGCCAAAAGAAAGCTGGAGTAGCCATACTTATATCAGACAAACTAGACTTTAAATTAAAGGCTGTAACAAGAGATGAAGAAGGGCATTATATAATAATCACAGGGTCTATCCATCAGGAAGAGCTAACTATTATAAATGTCTATGTGCCAAATACCGGAGCCCCCAGATATATAAAACAATTACTCATAAACATAAGCAACCTTATTGATAAAAATGTGGTCATTGCAGGGGACTTTAACACCCCACTTACAGAAATGGATAGATCATCTAGACACACAGTCAATAAAGAAACAAGGGCCCTGAATGATACATTGGATCAGATGGACTTGACAGATATATTTAGAACTCTGCATCCCAAAGCAACAGAATATACTTTCTTCTCGAGTGCACATGGAACATTCTCCAAGATAGATCATATACTGGGTCACAAAACAGCCCTTCATAAGTTTACAAGAATTGAAATTATACCATGCATACTTTCAGACCACAATGCCATGAAGCTTGAAATCAACGACAGGAAAAAGTCTGGAAAACCTCCAAAAGCATGGAGGTTAAAGAACACCCTACTAACGAATGAGTGGGTCAACCAGGCAATTAGAGAAGAAATTAAAAAATATATGGAAACAAACGAAAATGAAAATACAACAATCCAAACGCTTTGGGACGCAGCGAAGGCAGTCCTGAGAGGAAAATACATTGCAATCCAGGCCTATCTCAAGAAACAAGAAAAATCCCAAATACAAAATCTAACAGCACACCTAAAGGAAATAGAAGCAGAACAGCAAAGGCAGCCTAAACCCAGCAGAAGAAGAGAAATCATAAAGATCAGAGCAGAAATAAACAATATAGAATCTAAAAAAACTGTAGAGCAGATCAACGAAACCAAGAGTTGGTTTTTTGAAAAAATAAACAAAATTGACAAACCTCTAGCCAGGCTTCTCAAAAAGAAAAGGGGGATGACCCAAATAGATAAAATCATGAATGAAAATGGAATTATTACAACCAATCCCTCAGAGATACAAACAATTATCAGGGAATACTATGAAAAATTATATGCCAACAAATTGGACAACCTGGAAGAAATGGACAAATTCCTAAACACCCACACTCTTCCAAAACTCAATCAGGAGGAAATGGAAAGCTTGAACAGACCCATAACCAGCAAAGAAATTGAATCGGTTATCAAAAATCTCCCAACAAATAAGAGTCCAGGACCAGATGGCTTCCCAGGGGAGTTCTACCAGACGTTTAAAGCAGAGATCATACCTATCCTTCTCAAGCTATTCCAAGAAATAGAAAGGGAAGGAAAACTTCCAGACTCATTCTAGGAAGCCAGTATTACTTTGATTCCTAAACCAGACAGAGACCCAGTTAAAAAAGAGAACTACAGGCCAATATCCCTGATGAATATGGATGCAAAAATTCTCAATAAGATACTAGCAAATCGAACTCAACGGCATATAAAAAGAATTATTCACCATGATCAAGTGGGATTCATTCCTGGGATGCAGGGCTGGTTCAACATTCGCAAATCAATCAACGTGATACATCACATTAACAACAAAAAAGAGAAGAACCATATGATCCTGTCAATCGATGCAGAAAAGGCCTTTGACAAAATCCAGCACCCTTTCTTAATAAAAACCCTTGAGAAAGTCAGGATAGAAGGAACATACTTAAAGATCATAAAGGCCATTTATGAAAAGACCACAGCTAACATCATCCTCAATGGGGAAAAACTGAGAGCTTTTTCCCTGAGATCAGGAACACGACAGGGATGCCCACTCTCACCGCTGTTGTTTAACATAGTGCTGGAAGTTCTAGCATCAGCAATCAGACAACAAAAGGAAATCAAAGGCATCAAAATTGGCAAAGATGAAGTCAAGCTTTCGCTTTTTGTCGATGACATGATATTATACATGGAAAATCCAATAGACTCCACCAAAAGTCTGCTAGAACTGATACATGAATTCAGCAAAGTTGCAGGATACAAAATCAATGTGCAGAAATAAGTTGCATTCTTATACACTAACAATGAAGCCAGAGAAAGACAAATGAAGAAACTCATCCCATTCACAATTGCACCAAGAAGCATAAAATACCTAGGAATAAATCTAACCAAAGATGTAAAAGATCTGTATGCTGAAAACTATAGAAAGCTTATGCAGGTAATTGAAGAAGATATAAAGAAATGGAAAGACATTCCCTGCTCATGGATTGGAAGAATAAATATTGTCAAAATGTCAATACTACCCAAAGCTATCTACACATTCAATGCAATCCCAATCAAAATTGCACCAGCATTCTTCTCAAAACTAGAACAAGCAATCCTAAAATTCATATGGAACCACAAAAGGCCCCGAATAGCCAAAGTAATTTTGAAGAAGAAGACCAAAGCAGGAGGCATCACAATCCCAGACTTTAGCCTCTACTACAAAGCTGTCATCATCAAGACAGCATGGTATTGGCACAAAAACAGACACATAGACCAATGGAATAGAATAGAAACCCCAGAACTAGACCCACAAATGTATGGCCAACTCATCTTTGACAAAGCAGGAAAGAACATCCAATGGAAAAAAGACAGTCTCTTTAACAAATGGTGCTGGGAGAACTGGACAGCAACATGCAGAAGGTTGAAACCAGACCACTTTCTCACACCATTCACAAAAATAAACTCAAAATGGATAAAGGACCTGAATGTGAGACAGGAAACCATCAAAACCTTAGAGGAGAAAGCAGGAAAAGACCTCTCTGACCTCAGCCGTAGCAATCTCTTACTCGGCACATCCCCAAAGGCAAGGGAATTAAAAGCAAAAGTGAATTACTGGGACCTTATGAAGATAAAAAGCTTCTGCACAGCAAAGGAAACAACCAACAAAACTAAAAGGCAACCAATGGAATGGGAAAAGATATTTTCAAATGACACATCGGACAAAGGGCTAGTATCCAAAATCTATAAAGAGCTCACCAAACTCCACACCCAAAAAACAAATAACCCAGTGAAGAAATGGGCAGAAAACATGAATAGACACTTCTCTAAAGAAGACATCCGGATGGCCAACAGGGACATGAAAAGATGTTCAACGTCGCTCCTTATCAGGGAAATACAAATCAAAACCACACTCAGATACCACCTCACGCCAGTCAGAGTGGCCAAAATGAAGAAATCAGGAGACTATAGATGCTGGAGAGGATGTGGAGAAACAGGAACCCTCTTGCACTGTTGGTGGGAATGCAAATTGGTGCAGCCGCTCTGGAAAGCAGTGTGGAGGTTCCTCAGAAAATTAAAGATAGACCTACCCTATGACCCAGCAATAACACTGCTAGGAATTTATCCAAGGGATACAGGAGTACTGATGCATAGGGGCACTTGTACCCCAATGTTTATAGCAACACTCTCAACAATAGCCAAATTATGGAAAGAGCCTAAATGTCCATCAACTGATGAATGGATAAAGAAATTGTGGTTTATATACACAATGGAATACTACGTGGCAATGAGAAAAAATGAAATATGGCCTTTTGTAGCAACATGGATGGAACTGGAGAGTGTGATGCTAAGTGAAATAAGCCATACAGAGAAAGACAGATACCATATGGTTTCACTTTATGTGGATCCTGAGAAACGTAACAGAAACCCATGGGGGAGGGGAAGGAAAAAAAAAAAAAAGAGGTTAGAGGTTAGAGTGGGAGAGAGCCAAGGCATAAGAGACTGTTAAAAACTGAGAACAAAGTGAGGGTTGATGGGGGGTGGGAGGGAGGGCAGGGTGGGTGATGGGTATTGAGGAGGGCACCTTTTGGGATGAGCACTGGGTGTTGTATGGAAACCAATTTGACAGTAAATTTCATATATTAAAAAATAAAAAAAAAATAAAATTAACAGAGTCAAAAAAAATAAATAAAGTGAAACACAACTAACAAAAAAAATAATAATTATATATCTGCCTACTCATGGTTCTGTGGCTACCTGTGACCAGTAATCATTCACACAAAGACATAAGTTAGATTCTAGGTTTGCCCTCTTGGCAGTCTTTACCAAATTACTGGCAAAGTATGAATGCTGAGACTACAAATGACTGGAAGAAGAGCTCACTGGGGAATAACAAATCAGGCAAAGATATGATAATCACAAAAGAAGAAACATGGCAATATTTCTTCTTTTAAAAATGTCTCCATTAGGATTTATTCCTAGGCTCAAATTAAGAGACACAAGGTATATGTATCTAAAAGACTTCAAAATATGCATGCTTTTTGACCTAGGAATTCCACTTTAAGAATTTATCTCAAGTAAATAAACAAAGGTGTGGGCAAAAACAGTTATGATGAAATTTATCCCTGGATGATTTGTTATAGCAAAACATTGGAAACATCTTAAAAGTATATAAAAAAGGATCAATGAAATAAATTATGGTGTATACATAAAATAGAATATTAGGCAGTCATTAAATTATTATCCTAATGTTTTTCAATTGAAGTATAATTTATATATAACATTATATTAGTTACAAGTGTACAATTTAATGATTTAATATTCATATACATTGTGAAATGATTGCCACAATAAGTCTAGTTTCCCCTCTCACCATCTACACTTATGTAATATGCAATATAATATTGATTATAATCACCATGCTGTACATTACATCCCCATGAATTATGTATGTATGACTAGAAATTTGTATCTCTTTACCCCTTCTCCCATTTTGCCCATGTCCCAAACCCCTGGCAAACACCTGTCTGTTCTCTGTATCTATGAATTTTGTTGTTGGTGTTTTTTTTTTTTATTTGGTTTGTTTTTTAGGTTCCACATAGAAATGAAATCAAAAGGTATCTGGTTTTCTCTGTCTGACTTATTTCACTTAACATAATGACTTCAAGCTTTATCAATGTTGTCACAAATGGCAAGACTTCATTCTTTTTTTATGGCTGGGTATATTCCACATTATATATATATATATATTGGGCTCTGTTCACAGCCCATTGCAGAGTTCAAACTCACTAACATGAGGTCATGACCTGAGCTGAGACCAAGAGTTGAATGCTTAACAGACTGAGCCACCCAGGTGCCCCTTTTTTAGTTTTCTGAGCAACCTCCATACTGTTTTCCATAGTTTCAGCAACAGTTTACAGTTCTACCAACAGAGCATAAGGGGTTCTTTTTCCCTGCATCCACACCAACACTTATTTCTTGTATTTTTGATAATCACCATTCCAATAGGTATAAGGCAATATCTCATTGTGGTTTTGATTTGCAATTCCCTGATGATTAGTGATATTGAGAATCTTTTTATGTGCCTATTGACCATCTGAATGTCTTCCTTTGTAATGTCTATGCATATCCTCTGCCCATTTTATAATCAGATTGTTTTTTCCTGTTATTGTGTTGTAGGAGTTCATTATATATTTTGGATATCAACCACTTACTAGATATATGATTTGCAAATATCTTCTCCCATTCAGTAGGTTGCAGTTTTATTTTGTTGATGGTTTCCTTTGTTGTGCAGAAACTTTTTTGTCTGATGTAGTCTGATTTATTCATTTTTGCTTTGGTTGTCATTGCCTGTGTGCTCAGATTTTTTAAAATTCACCGAGTGATGTCAAGGAGCTTACTGTCTGTGTTTTCTTCCAGTAGTTTTATGACTTCTGGTCTTATATTCAAGTTTTTAATCCATTTTGAGTTAATTTTTGTGTATTATGTAATATAATGGTCCAATTTCATTATTTTACATGTCCAGTTTTCCCAACTATGCATAAAAGAGACTATCCTTTTCTCATTCCATATTCCTGCCTCTTTTGTCATAATCTAATTGACCATATGTGCATGGGTTTATTTCTGAGTTCTCTATTCTGTTCTATTGCTGTACATGCCTGTTTTTGCACCAATACTATATTGTTTTGATAAGTACAGCTTTATAATACAGTTTGAAATGGGGGAGCACGATGCCTCTACCTTTGCTCTTCTTTTTCTCAAGATGCTTTGGCAATTCAGGATAATTCATGGTTCCATACCAATTTTAGGACTGTTTGTTCTATTTCTGTAAAAAATCCCACTGGAATTGTCACAGGGATTGCATTAAATTTGCAGATGGCTTTGGGTAATATAGACATGTTAACAATATTAATTCCTCCAATCCATGATCACAAAATATCTTGTCATTTATTTGTGTCTTCAGTTTCTTTCATCAATGTCTTGTAGTTTTCATTGTACAGTTTTTTTTGTGTCCTTGGTTAAATTTATTCATAGGTATTTTATTACTTTGATGCAATTGTAAATGGAATTGTTTTCTTAATTTCTCTTTCTGATAGTTGTTAGTGTATAAAAATGTAATGAATTTTTGTATAGTGATTTTTTATTCTACAAGTATTAAATTTGTTTATCAGTTCTAACAATTTTTGATGGAGTCTTTAGAGTTTTCTATATATAAAATCGTTTTCTTCACAAATAGTGATCATTTTACTTTTTCCTTTCCAATATGGATGATTTTTATATCTTTTTCTTGCCTACTGTTATGGCTAGGACTTCTGATACTATGTTGAATGAAAGTAGTGAAAGTGGGCATTCCTGTCATGTTACTAATCTTAGAGAAAAAGCTTTCAGCTTTTCACCATTGAATATATTAGCTGTGGGCTTAACATATATGGCATTTATTATATTGAGGCACATTTACTCCATACATGCTTTGTTGAGTGTTTTTATCATATATGGATGTTGAATTTTGTCAAATGATTTTTCTGCATCTATTGAGATTATATGATTTTTATTTTTTTGTTAAATGTATATCACATTAATTGATTTGCAGGTGTTGAATAATCTTTGCATTCCTAGACTAAATCCCACTTAATCATGGTGTATGATATGTTTAATGTATTGTTGAATTGGTTTGCTAATATTTTATTGAAGAATTTTTCATTTATGTTCATCAGGGGTACTGGCCTGTAAATTTGTGTGTGTGTTTGTGTGTGTGTCTGTGTGGTGTCCATTTTTTGTTTGTTTGTTTTTAGTATCAGGATAATGTTAGCTACAAAAAATGAGTTTGGAAGCATTTCCTCCTCTTCAATATTTTTGGAAAAGTTTGATAAATGTAAATAGTAAATCTTTGAATGTTTGAATTCAGTAAAGTCATCTGGTCCTGGACTTTTGTTTGTTAAGAAGTTTTTGATTACTGATTCAATCTTTTTGTTGGTAATCGGTCTATTGAGATTTTCTATTTCTTCGTGATTCAGTCTTAGAAGATTGTATATTTCTAGAAATTTATCTATTTCTTCTAGGCTGTCCATTTATTGGTTTATAATTGTTCATAGTAGTCTTTTAGGATCTTTTGTATTTCTTTGGTATCAGTTGTAATTTCCCTGCTTTTATTTCTCATTTTATGTACTTGAACCCTGTCTCTTTTTTTCTTAGTGAATCTAGCTAAAGGTTTACCAGTTTTATCTTTTTAAACAACCATGTCTTAGTTTCATTGATTTTTTTTTTTTTTTAGAAAAGCTCAGGTTTATTTTCTGTAGTAACAAACATTTAAGCTGCAAACAAAACAAGGGGACCCTGAGTGCCCAAGAGTCAGTACTGGCAGATGATTAGGCAGGATCCCAACCTCAAGTGTCAGCTACTCCAAGAATCACGGCCCTAGTAAGCACACACAGCCTAGGCAGGGACACAAGGTTAGACCTTAGCCCCCTTTCATCAGCATAGGCTTAGTGGTAAACAAGGGCCCTGAAGCGCTGCATGGTCCACATCAGCAGGGAAAGCTGGTCAAGAAAGTTGATGATGGAAGTTCAGAGAAGACAAGGACCTTCAGTTCCCCAGTGGACCACCAGGATGCTGCAGTTCAGTGTGAGATGCTTCTCAACAGCCCCTCTGTGGGGTTGGGCGTCAGGGACCAGGAACCCACAGGTGATCTCTGCCTCCAAGCCAGAGGGGAAAGGCATGCAGAGGGTAAATGTGTGTGTGTGTGGTTTCTGGCCTTCCAGCCATGGAAAGGGTGGCTCTGCCTGGCCCAGGGACATGCTATGGTCTCATGCCTTGTGGAACTCTCCAGGCCACTGTAGCAGCCACCCTGGCCTTCCTGGCCCATGTCAGGACTGCCTATCCTGCTCCCTGCACTTGCATCCTGTTGATCTTTTCTATTAATTTATTAGTTTCTCTTTCATTTATTTCCACTGTGATATTTATTATTTATTTTCTTCTACTAATTTTGGGCTTTGTTTCTTCCTTTTTTTCTAGTTCCTTTACATGTAGATTATTTTATTTTATTTTATTTTATTTTATTTTATTTTATTTTATTATTTATTTATTTAGTTAGTTAGCTAGTTTCTTGAGGCGGGCCTATATCACTATAAATTTCCCTCTTGGAAGTCTTTTGCTGTGTCCAAAGATTTTCCTATGTTGTAGCTTTATTTTCCTTTGTCTCATGGTATTTCTTTTCTTTTTTTTCCCCTTTGGTATCTTTGTTAACCGATTGGCTGTTCAGTAGCATGTTGTTTAATCTCCACCTATTTGTGATTTTTCCAGTTTTATTTTTGTGTTTGATTTCCAGTTTCATAACATTGTTTTCTTGAAAAATGTCTGATATGATTTAAATTTTCTAAGATTTATTGAGACTTGTTTAGTGGCCTAATACATGATCTATTTTGGAGAATGTTCCATGTGAACTTAAGGAGAATATTAATTCTGCTGGTTTTGGATGGAAAGTTTTGCATATATCTATTCAGTGATCCGGTCTAATGTGTTATTGAAGGCCAATATTTCCTTACTGATTTTCTGTCTGGATGATCTAACTATTGATTTAAGTGGAATATAAAAGTCCTTTACTATTATTATATTGCCATTGATTTCCCCCTTTATGTCTGTTAATATTTTCTTTATATATATCTACACACACACACACACACACACACACACACATATGTAGAGATAAATGTGTTTCTATGTTGGGTACATAAATATTTGCAAATGTTATATCTTCTTGCTGGATTGACTGTTTATCATCATCTGTGTTTTATATTAGTCTTTGTTTTAAAGTCTATTTTCCCATGGGGTGCCTGGGTGGCTCATTAGGTTAAGCATCCGACTTTGGCTCAGGTCATGATCTTACGGTTCACGAGTTCAAGCCCCACATCAGGCTCTTTGCTGATAGCTTGGATCCTGGAGCCACCTTTATATTCTGGGTCTCCAAATCATTTTCCATCCCTTCATTTTCAGTTTCTGTGTATCCTTAAATATGAGATCAGTCTCTTGTAGCAGCATATAGATGTGTCTTCTTTTTTTTTTTTTCAGCAACTCTATGTTTTTTGATTGGAGCATTTAGTCCATTTAAATTTAAAATAATTATAGATAGGTATGTACTTATTGTCATTTTGTTCATTGTTCTCTGTCTATTTGTAGTTCTTCCCTGTTCCTTTCTTAGTCTTTTGCTTTTTTTCCCCTGTGCTTTGGTGCCTTTCTTTGGGGGCTGCATTTAGATTCCATTCTCATTTTCTTTTGTGTATCTACTATAGGCTCTTGCTTTCTGATTACCATGAGGCTTATATGTATCAGTCTGTTTCAATAGATATATTATAGATAAATAAATTGATAGGTAGATAGGTAGCTAGGTACAGACTGTGTGTATATAGAGATAGATAGATAGATAGATACAGACTGGTATGTATATAGTTAAGTGGATAGAAAGTTAAATTTGAACACATTGTACCATTTTTACTTCCTTCTCAGATATTTTATGTTTTTGATGTCACATTTTACACTTTTTACCTTCTGTGTTCCTTAACAAATTGTCGTAGTTATAGTTATGTTCACTACCTTTGTCTTTTAACATTCATGCTAATTTTATGAGACTAGCCTACTACCTTTACTATATATTTACCTTCACCAGTGAGATTTTTACTTTTATTTGTTTTCTTGTTAGTAAGTAGTGGCCTTTTATTTTCAACTTAAAAATTCCCTTTAACATTTCCTGTAAGACAAGTTAGTGGTGGCGAACTCAATTAGTTTTTTGTTGTCTGGAAAACTCTTTGTCTCCTTCAATTATGGGTGATATTCTTACTAGATAGTAAGAAACACAAAGATAGAGTACTCTTGGTTGGAAGTTTTTTGTCTCCCCCAGCACTTTGATAAATCCCTTTGGGCTTGCAAAGTTTTTGCTAAAAATCTGCTAATGGTCTTATAGGGATTCCCTTGTTTTCCACTTGTATCTTTAAAATTCTCTCTTTCTCTTTAACTTTTGACTTTATTTATAATGCACCCTAGTATGGATATCTTTGTGTTAATCTTATTTGTAACTCTCTGTACTTCCTGTATTTGGATGTCTGTTTCCTTCCCCAGGTTAAGAAAGTTTTCAGCCTTTTTTCTTCAAATAAGTTTTCTGTCTCTCGTCTCTCCTTGTGGGACCCTTATACTGTGAATGTTGTTATGCTTGGTGTTGTCTAATAGGTCCCTCAAGCTATCTTTACTTTTTAAAATTATTTTTTTCTTTTTGCTGCTCTGTCTGTGTGAATTCCACTGTACTCTCTTCCAGGTCATTCATCCTTTCTCCTGCTTTGCTAGGCTGCTGCTGAACCCCTCTAGTGTATTTTTTCGGTTTAGTTATTGTATTATTTGGCTCATGACTTTTGTCTGGTATTTTTAAATATTTTCCATCACTTTGTTGAAGTTCTTTCTGTGTACATCCATTATTCTCCCAGAGATCAGTGAGCATCTTTATGACCATTACTTTGGACTCTTATCTCTGTTTCATTAAGTTTTGTGTGTGTGTCAGGGGAAGTGGTTATCTTGTTCTTTCCTTTGGAACATATTCCTCTGTTTCCTCATTTTTGTGTATTGTCTGTGTTTGTTTCCATATATTAGGCTGAACAGTTATCTCTCCCAGTCTTAATCAAGTGCTCACAGGAACACTGGGGGAGTGTTTCAATCTGCTGTCTGTGCAGTGCCCTGAGAGGTGGTAGACTGCGAAGAACTGTCTCTCTAATTGCTTCAGTTCAATGGGTCCCAGAAACACTAGTACCCTTGGCAACCAGAGTCAGGCATTGAAGGAGAATTCCCTGTTTGAACTGTATGTACCAACTGGCTTTGGCAGAATCATGGGAGAGCACCAGGCTGACGGCACACTTGCCTGCTGGTTTTAGCAAGGGAAGATCATGGAGGAGCACAGGGGAAGGGCAAGTGGTGCTAGTAATGTAGAGGTACGGTACAAAAAATGGTACCCATCAGCACCAGTGTTAACAAGGTGGAATTTGGGGAGCCTAGGTGGCTGAGTCAGTTAAGTGGCCGACTTCAGCTCAGGTCATGATCTCATGGTTGGTGAGTTCAAGGCCTGCATCAGGCTCTGTGCTGACAGCTCAGAGCCTGGAGCCTGCTTTGGATTCTGTGTCTCCCCCTCTCTCTGCCTCTCCACTGCTCATCCTCTATCACTCTTTCAAAAATAAATAAACATTTAAAAATTAAACTATAAAACAAGGTAAAATGAGAATGAAAAAATGATGCCCACTGGCACCTCTATTCTTGGAGACAGTTCCAACAGGACTCTGCCCCTTTGGCAGATCCTTTAAGATTAGTCAACAAATCTCCTTCACATATGATACAAGCACTTTTCAACCCATTGCTTTTGTTCCATGTCCTGGGGTGAATTAGTCTGTGCATGAGTTCTTTCAAAGCAGAGTCTCTGTTTCCTATAGCCCTTTAAGTCTCCTGGATGTAAGTTCCATTGGTTTTCAAAGCCAGTTTTGGGGATCTTCTCTCCAGTGCAGGTCCCAAGGGTTAGAATGCCTGATGTAGGAGTCAAACTCCTTGTTCTACAGGGATACACTCCATATTTGTGATATCCTTCCTGCTTATGGGTCACTACAGCAGAGGTAGAGTTTTTGGTGAAACCACGTCCCTTACTCTGCTACTCATCTTGATGTGGCCTTTTTATCCTTTGGTGTGAAGGAGCTGTTCAGCTACTTTTCAGGTCTTTTTCAGAAAGAACTATTCTCTATGTAGCTGTACACTGGTGTGTCCACGGAAGGAGGTGAGTTCAGTCTTTCTATACCACCATCTTGAATTGCCTTCTTATTTTTATTGGCTAAAACGATAATCACAATTTTTAATTGAGAAAAATAATTATAGAATTAGCACAGTATGATCCCTTAAAAATATACATAGGAAGGGGCGCCTGTGTGGCTCAGTCGGTTAAGCATCTGACTTCGACTCAGGTCATGATCTCATTGTCGGTGAGTTCCAGCCTCCCGCTGGGCTCTGTGCTAACAGCTCAGAGCCTGGAGCCTGCTTCGAATTCTGTCGCTCCCTCTCCCTCTGTTCCTCTCCTGCTTTCATGCTCTCTCTCTCTTTCAAAAATAAGTAAACATTAAAAAAATTAAAAAAATATATATATATATATACACACACACATAGGAAAATCCTGCAAGACATATAGCAAGACATTACTAGTAATGGTCTCTAAATGGTTTTTATTGAGGCATCTGGGTGGCTGAGTCAGTTAAGCGGCCAAATTTGAGTCAGGTCATTATCTCACCTTTCAGAGTTAGAGCTCTGCATTGGGTTCTGTGCTGACATCTCAGAGTCTGGAGCCTGTTTCAAATTCTATGTCTCCCTCTCTCTCTCTGCCCTTCCCCTACTCGTGCTTGCTCTCTCTCTTTCTCTCAAAAATAAACATTAAAAAATTTAAATGGTTGGGGCACCTGGGTGGCTGAGTCAGTTAAGTGTCTGACTTTGGCCTGGGTCATGATATCATGGTTCACAAGTTCGAGCCTCATGTCATGCTCTGTGCTGACAGCTCAGAGCCTGGAGCCTGCTTCCGATTCTGTGTCTCCCTTTCTCTCTGCCCCTCCCCCATTCTCTTTCTCTCTCTCTCTCTCAAAAATAAATAAACATTAAAAATTTAAAAAATTAAATGGTTTTTATTATGGTTGCTTTTTATTCTTTTTTCTTTTCCCTTTTTCTTGTTTCTATGTTAAGATACTTCTGTCTTGAAAATGCATTCTTCCTGTAATAATATAAAATGAACACAACAAACTTCATTTTAGAAGAATAATGTAGTTACCAAGGTAACAATAATTCCAAAAGCATGGAATGCCACTTTGTATGACTATGTGGAAGTTGGATACTTTTCTCAAGCCTCAGTTTACTCACTGGAGAGTGTTATGCTAAGTGAATAAGTCATACAGAGAAAGACAGATACCATATGTTTTCACTCTCATGTGGATCCTGAGAAACTTAACAGAAGACCATGGGGGAGGGGAAGGAGAAAAAAAGTTACAGAGAAGGAAGGAAGAAAAAACCATGAGAGACTCTTAACAACTGAGAATAAATGGAGGAGCCAAGATGGCGGAACACTATGGAAGCTTTTTGTGTGTCTCACACTCATGAAATACAGTCAGACCAACTAAACCATCCTACACACCTAGAAAACTAAATGGAGGATTAACACAATAATCTGCACAACCTGAAACACAGAATTCAGCAGGTACGTGGTGCAGAGAGGGGAATTTGGGGAGCGAGAAGCCACAAAAGGTAGGGAACAGCTTTTGTGGGTGGAGAGAGGATGGAGACTGGGTGGGGGGAGAATACGGGAAAAGCAACCTTCCCCAAAAGCAGCTGGAGAGAAAGTAGAAAATTGGAAACAGCCGCAGGTACTAAACTAAAAAGGGAGAAAGGAGAAAGGAGAGGGTTTAAATTCCATTATGACTGTAAACAAGGGGAGCACAAAGGCTGCAACTCCGCAGCTCCATACCTGGCGGGAAGGGTGAATCTCGAGGAACAGAATGGGGTCTGGGAGGTTCTCGGGCCACACAGGGAAAAGTGGCTCCACTGTTGGAAGGACATTTGGTAGAGACTGTTGAAGCCACCTGGTCCCAGCAGACCCCAGAAGGTGGCCACATTTGCTGGTGCTGGGGCAAGGTCGTTAAGGGTGAAGCCTTGTGCCAGATGTGTTGTAATTTTCCATAATCCCTGAAACACTGCTGCTACACTGTTTCATGAACTTTTTCTGGTGCAGTCTGGCACCTGGCCGTAGTCTCGGGGTCCCGGCAACAAAAGGGTCCAGTGGGCGTTCCTGGGTGCTGCCGATATTCTGCCATTGCTCATTTGGCCATTGCTTGGTGAGACCCTCCTGCAGAGGGGCAGAGTTTCCGAAGCGGCAGTCCTTTGGAAGTAAGGGGCCAGGGAAAACAGCTGCATCTGAGACAAAACTCAGGAGAGAGGTACTGCCTGGGGCCTGGTCACGGAGAGTGAAAAAGCGGGTAGTGGACGAGAGCTGAAGACAGAGGACGGGTTCGTGATTGCTGATCAGGGAGAACAGACTGGGTAGCTGGGTGGCACCATTTTTACTGATCCCGCTCATGTGCATACGCACCTATAAGCCCCACAAAATCTACCCCAGGAGGCAAGCAGCAACATCTAGTGGAGAGCGGAGCTGTTACAGTGAACCCCGCCCAACTGGGCCAAATTTGCTCTTCAAGAACACAAGCCTCACTGTTGGCTTAATATATGGACTATAAAGAGCCACATAGACTGACTTCTAGGGGAAAACAAAATAATTTAAGTCCTACTTCAATCTGTTAGCAGGTTCATCTATTCAGTTTTTTTCTTTTTTTTACTTTTTTCTTTTTCTCTTTTACAATTATTTTCTTTTTCTTGAATACAGAAAGAGAAAAAAATCATTTTTATTTTCATTATTAAGAATATCTTTCTTTAATTTTTATTACTATACTTTCTACTTTTGTGTAAATTTTTTCAAATTCTACTTTACTTCCACCATTTTATTTTAGTCTACTTAAGTATATTCACCTTTTCAAATTTTCAAACAATGTCCTTTTTTTCTTTCTTTTTCTTTTTTTCTCTTTTTCGTTTCTTTTTTTTCTTGAATGCAGAAAGAGAAAAACTTGATTTTTCCTTTCAATTTCTATTAAAAACATTTTTATTTATTTTTTATTACTATATTTTTTGCTTTTATGTAATTTTTTCAAATTCTATTTTACTTCCATCATTTTATTTTAGTCTACTACAGTATATTCATTCTTTCAAATATTCAAATGATTTCTTTTTCTTTTTTTCTTTTTTTAAAAATATTTTTTCTCTTTTTCATTTCTTTTCTTTTTTCTTAAATACAGAAAACGAAAAAATACATATTTATTATTAATTTTTATTAAAAATATTTTTCTTTAATTTTTTTCCACTATATTTTTTATTTTTGTGTATATTTTTTCAAATTCTATTTTCCCCCATCATCTCATTTTAGTCTACTTCAGTGTATTCATTTTTCAAATTCTCAAATTATTTCCTTTTTTTTCTCCCCCCCTTTGTTTTCCTCTAATCTGTCAAACCATTTTCAACACCCACCAAAACATACTAAGGATCTAGCATCATCTATTTATCTGTGCGTGTATGTGTGTGCATTTTTAATTTTTAATTTTAATTTTTTTAATTTCAATTTCTCTACCTCATTAATCCCTTTCCTCCCTTTAAAATGACAAAACGAAGGAATTCACCCCAAAAGAAAGAGAATGAAGAAACGACAGCCAGGGATTTAACCAACACAGTTACAAGCAAGATGTCTGAATGCTAATTTGGATTTAAATTTTTAAAAAATAAAAAAATAAATTAAAATAAAATAAAATATTAAAAAAATTAATAAAGAAAAAAAAAAAGAAAACAAAGGTCCCAGCTGGGGACCTGCATGTGAGAACAAATATACTAAAATGTATGATTGCTTAGCATTGTGTTTGTTTCCAGTACATTGCACAGAGGTCTTCTCTATGAGGACTCCAGGGGAAATTTTCTTTCTGGTCTCAGGAACAGTTGAAAGCAATTGTGGAATTAATTTGTTTTTACATTATGAACAATGTGGATTTTGCAATAAAGCCTGTTTCTGGTTTTTTTATTAAAAAAAAAAAGTGAATAGAAGGCAAAGCCTAACAATCACACTGGCCTGAATTCCCTCAATTTTTATTCTGTCAAATCAGAGAAAGATATAATTCTCAACATGTTAAGAGGTACTGGTCTAGTTAGTCCTATATTTATTATGCATTGCTATCTAAGTAGAATATGTCTGCATAACATTTCCATTAAATTATTTGTAAAATTCCAGACTTCCACTCGGTGTACTATGATCAATAGGTTACTGAAAGAACATTCACAATTGTTTACTGATACTGCCAAAAAAACAAAGGTAAATAGACATACTAAAATTTATAATCATGCCTTGTTTTATGGGCTCTACATTTATATGATAGTATCAATAAATATCCCTCTGTAGGTATAATAATATCCAGAAAAAAAGATTCATTAGAAAAAGGTTTTTTTAAAACATCCTCATTGACAGGAAATGAGACACGTATAAGTGAAAACTAATTTTATTAGAAAAATAATTGCACAGAATTCCTGTAATTGGATGGCTTTAAAAGTTACCACAGTTTCAATTACTCAAGGATTGTGACGGAATTTCACCTTGTGAAAATGCAGGAAGTTAACGAAGTTACTTATTTCTTTTAAATGGTGGCTAGCATGAATAAAAGTATTACTATGTTATTTAAATCTAATTTAAAAACATAATTTACATGAAGAAAATTGCTCTACTTCTTAATCAGAGTCACTCTGGTGGAACTGCTTTAATAAAAGTTTCTTTTTTAATATACAATTTAGCTTTCCTATTAGAAAATGAATTCTTCAATCTCCAAATTACAAACTGCCTCACACTTTTAATTTTTTTCTCTGATATTGAAGCTTGCATGAGATGGAGTGAAAAGGATGCCACCCGATAACCTCATTGCTTTTAGTTTGCATTTCTCTCCTGCACAATTGTCAAACTTGTATCATGCTCATCCCTGATTCAAAACCATTACTATACAGTGAAAGAGTGCCAAAAGAGGTGGAACTGAACATGTTCTAGGCTGCTACCCTTCCCATGGCTTCCCATTCATCAGAGGGCACCCAGCTTACCTCAGCTTCTTCCTACAAATGAAATTCCTTTCTCATCAGCAAGGAGAAGCCAAGCAGAATCAACAAGATATGCAACTTCAGGGAAAAGAAAGAAGATATGCAAACTAAACAGTCTTTATAGGTGTCATTGAATCACATCAATTGTTGATACCAATCCCTGACAGGATGAAATTGCATGCATTACCAGAATCAAAAATTACAATTCTACAAATCATTTTAGATCATAGGATCAAATGGCTGAAGGGTACCACAGAGACCATTTTGTCTTCCTTTTTAATTTTGTCATTGAGGAAACTGAGACTCAGGAAAGAAAAGTGACTTGTCCAAATTCACATGTCCCATAATTGTCTCACCCAGACCCAGAATCCAGGGCACTTAATTTCCATCCCAGTACGTTTTCCACATCACCAATATGGTTACAATAAAGCAGAGTGCTTCAGTGTAAACATTTCATCGGTGCATTCATCCTTAACCCCTTTTCAGTTCCTCAAAAATATCATTTACCTGTTTCTTTTCAATGCATATTTACATTTGAATGTATTTTATAATATAAAACTTTTTCCCTGAATCTTTTATTATTTTTTTTCTATTAGCTACTACCAACCTAAGTTTTGCCAGCCTTACAGCTCCTATGTTCCCATATGTTACAGTCACCTTATCCATATGAGGCTAAATTGTTTGAATACCCCACAGGACTGACAGAACTCATAAAATTCAATGACTAGTGTCAAAATTCATAGTGAACTCTCCATGGATATTCTTAAAAGAAACAAAATATGACACAGCAATTCAGTTAATTAAAAATACACTTGTAATGAGTTTGAAAGAAAAATAAGCATTTTTACACATGAGCATGGTAAAATATAGATGCTGTAGGACTGTATGCAAAATTATTTAATCCACTACATGCGACATCTTAATTCCAGCTAATGGATAAGGATACTTTTAAAAATGTAAGGAAACTGGACGTTAATTGATAAATTCTGCCTCACCAAAGTAGGGCACTGCTTAGAGGATTCTATGCACCATCTTGATTTTACATATTGTGTTAATGAGTATATAAAAGGCCCATTTAAATTTTCATTTAGATGTTTTATTTAGGATGAAAATTAGATTATGTGTGTGATAAACTGCCATTGAATTATACTTACACATAAATCATCAAGATATAAAATTTTAAATAGTCTTATCAGATAATGTAAGCTGAATAGTAAAAATAATGATACAATGAGAATTATCAGTTGCCCTGAATTATGCATTAAATATATCAAAACTAAATTACCATATAACACTAAGATGATTACATTTCCACTTTTTCTGCTTATTTCCTATTCCCTATCTCTATCTATAATATTTACTTTTTAAGGTGTCTGCCTATCCCATGACTCCATTTTCTATAATCTCACAATAAGGGTGGGTGCCAGCTGTTATATGTGTACCATGTACCCGATACCACAACTACCTCTGAGTCCAAGATGATTGGACATGTAGAAATACTTGATGTAAGCTGGGCTGATTTTTCTTATGGACCCTCCCTTAATCCATAGCTGATCAATGAGAGTGAACATTTACCTCAAGGTGTCCCAAACAGGCTTTCTCCTAGTATTTTGGGCTTGTAATGAAGGGATGTGGCTAAGCCTCAGCTGTTTGGGTAAATGGAGAACATAGAAAATCAGAAACTGCAAGGAGGCTATGTTTTTGTAGTTATCCATGAGGCCAAAACTGTCCTTTCTACTTGGGTTTCCTTGAGATACTGTGTTTCTCACAATAAATTCCCCTTTTTCATTTACACTAGTCTTAGTGTACCTCTGTTACTTATAACTACATACATTATAGATAAGACCTTTTTTCTCTTTCTCCTTTTCTTCCTCTCTTTTTCTTACAAATATGCAAACACACATATACATACACTTACACATTCACACATGTACATATCAATTTAAATTATAAATAAAGAATTTTAGAATTCCATATGTTTAGCGACTTTGTGTCCCTATCCTTTGCCACATTATACCTTTATTCTTTGCATCAGCTAGAATGTCTCTTAGGGATCTATAAAAATAACAGTGAGTATTGAGGATCACCTGCCCCCAAAGGATTGTAATATATTATCCAACTTCCCCTCTCTTCACTAGTTTCTCACTTAATAAAGACTTATACTTTCTGATTTAGTCTTGCTCATATTTTTAATTATAAAATATATGTATTTATTGAAATTAATAGCATCCAGTTCCAATTTAAAGATCAAATAGATACCTTGAACCTATATCTTCTTCATTATTATAAGCAGCAATGTTGCTGTCCATCTTTAGGCTAATATGTAAACAAAACATCCTTATTCAGCTATATAATTACAAAGATGGAAGTAATATGGTGTGTTACAATCTGCATGACATGGAGACTTGCTGGGTTGGCTGATTTGTTTTTTATTACCGCAGCAATTGATTTGTAAATGATCAAATCAATATATTGTTCAATCAGCAAAAGTGGCTGAAATATAGGGCCAACTATGTTGTCATCCATGAATATTGTTGTTGGTTTTTCCAGTGTTGTAGATTTAACTTCTGTATTTCATCATATATAATTTGAAGATATTTAACATAATATTATCTCAGAACACAATTAACTTAAAATACGGGAAAAATCCAACGCTTTACCCTCCAAAAAAGCTAAATAGTATCCATTTTGGCTTTAACAGTATAGAGGCTCTAAAAGAGAAGGGTCAGTCAATTCATAGGGGACAAAAGGACTAAAAAACCTCAGTCAGTATCACTATCTACTTTCATATTTGATTTGGCATCAAGTAGTTACTGAGTTACTGTGAATAGTCTACAGATGTATATTTTTTATATTTATTTATTTATTTATTTATTTATTTATTTAATATATGAAATTTATTGTCAAATTGGTTTCCACACAACACCCAGTGCTCATCCCAAAAGATGCCCTCTTCAATACCCATCACCCACTTTTTAAGAGTCTCTTATGCTTTGTCTCTCTCCCACTCTAACCTCTTTTTTTTTTTCCTTTCCCTCCCCCATGGTCTTCTGTTAAGTTTCTCAGGATCCACATAAGAGTGAAAACATATGGTATCTGTCTTTCTCTGTATGGCTTATTTCACTTAGCATCACACTCTCCAGTTCCATCCATGTTGCTACAAAGGGCCATATTTCATTCTTTCTCATTGCCATGTAGTATTCCATTGTGTATATAAACCACAATTTCTTTATCCATTCGTCAGTTGGACATTTTAGGTTCTTTCCAAAATTTGGCTATTATTGAGAGTGTTGCTATAAACATTGGGGTACAAGTGCCCCTATGCATCAGTACTCCTGTATCCCTTGGGTAAATTCCTAGCAGTGCTACTGCTGGGTCATAGAGTAGGTCTATTTTTAATTTTTTAAGGAACCTCCACACTGTTTTCCAGAGTGGCTGCACCAGTTTGCATTCCCACCAACAGTGCAAGAGGGTTCCCGTTTCTCCACATCCTTGCCAGCATCTATAGTCTCCTGATTTGTTCATTTTGGCCACTCTGACTGGCATGAGGTGATATCTGAGTGTGGTTTTGATTTGTATTTCCCTGATGAGGAGCGACGTTGAGCATCTTTTCATGGGCCTGTTGGCCATCTGGATGTCTTCTTAGGAGAAGTGTCTATTCATGTTTTCTGCCCATTTCTTCACTGGATTATTTGTTTTTCGGGTATGGAGTTTGGTGAGCTCTTTATAGGTTTTGGATACTAGCCCTTTGTCCAATATGTCATTTGCAAATATGTTTTCCCATTCCATTGTTTGCCTTTTAGTTTTTTTGATTTTTTCCTTTGCTCTACAGATGTATATTGTAAGCTGGCTATGTGGGAAACTCTGTGTTGGGCTATGTGACAGATGCTAAATGTAAAAGATGTAGTTAGTACTTGTCCAAAAGGCGTTTAGAATTAGTGAAACTCTAGAAAGACATATTCAAATTAAACAATGTGAGGAAAATTTGCTAAGTGCCAAACTATCTGCCGAGATGTTTGGTATAATATAAATCCTAAAAGGGAAAAGATCATTATGGGCTCAAACAAGCAGGAACAACTTCTAGGTGAGGTATAACTTGAGTCCACCTGTTCATTCAACAAATCATTACTGTGCCAAGTATTGTGTCTAACTCTGGAATTGAACCTGAAAGAACAAATAATAATTGTACTGGCAGAAGGGAAAATGAATAGCATTCCTAAGAGTAAACAGTAGAAACAAAGGTACAAAGGGAAATACAAATTATAACTTAGGAACATTGAATAGATTCACTTGTTTCTTAAAGGAAATCATGAGATATATTTTTAAAAAGTTGTTTAAGGCTAGATATAGAAGATCTTGGAAGCTAGGTGTAGGAGTTTGAACTCCAACTTTAAAGGAAGTGAGAAGTCACTTGAATGGCAATGATAAGCAAAATTGTGAGTAAAAAAGACATATAGTAGTCCCCCCTTGTCCATAGTTTTGCATCCTGAAGTTTCAGTTACCTGCAGTCCACTGCAGTCCAGAAACAGAGGATTTCCTTTCTGACATATCATATTACCAGATCACTAGTAACCTAACACTAAATCACAATGCCTATGTCATTTAGCTCACTTCATCTCATAACATAGGCATTTTATCATCTCACATCATCATAAGAAGGGTGACTACACTATAATGAGATATTTTGAGAGGGAGACCACATTCACATAACTTTTATTACAGTATATTGTTATAATTACTCTATTTGATTATTATTATTTTTAATTTGGACAAGTTAAATAATAACAATAATGTATTTTCCCAGCCAAGAAAATGTGTCTTTTCTAATAAGCTTAGACTCTCAAGATGTTGGAAAACCAAAAGAAAATGTGGCAATAAACTTAATAAACAATAGGCACTAGACTGAAACACTTAATAACATTTTTTCTATCCTTTCTCTATCTAGTCTACATGACTCTGTTTCTGAGAAAACTCTTAGGGCATCACTATAGAAAAACACTTAACTCTCTTAGCCTGTAATGTGGGATAAGAAAAAAAAAATAAACAAACACTGAGTTGCCTTAAAGTGACTAGAATAAAATTTATTCTACTTTTAGTAAACATTTTAGAGTGTTTACTCTGCAAGGTACTACTCTGTATTGAAGGAAGGAGGATAGAGGCATACAAACATGACAAAGGCACAGCCTCTGCTCTCAGAGGAGCTTGTGATAAGGTAGAGATGATCATCTATACATAAGACGAAGTACATAGGATTAGAAGAGAGGTAAAGGCAGTTCTGAAAGTTGTGAATCAAAATCCCTGTAACGTGTGGAAAGATCACTTATAAACCCTGTTTCCGTGACAAGTTCCAGCCAGTACCAGTTGGCAAGCCATGTAAAATTGTAATCATATTATCAGTTTAAAAAAATGATTTAGAGGCTGTACTCTGCATTTTAAACACAGCATTTATTTCTAAATCAACTACAGCTTGAAGAAAAATGTAAATGAAGCATTTATTTTAAAACTTAATTTTGCATGCTGTCATGATTCAAAGCATCGGACATAGTCTTGAAAGTGAAAAAAAAAAACTTCTCAACTCACATTTTACAACTCTAATATTTCAAGCAAGAAGTTGGATAAATGTAAGAAAGAAAGAAAATTCAGTAACTTTTTGGCGGAAACATTTGGCACTCTTCCATGACTTGCCTGCTGCAAGAGCCAGAATTTGATTCAGGAGGAACTAAAAACTTCTCCACGATGCTCTGGTGGCCCAGAGATTCTGGCTTTGGACAGCACCATCTGGACTAGTGTGAACAACAAAGTCCAACCTTCCACGTGCATTTGCCTGGCTGGGCAAATCAACTTGAGAGCAAGGGTGCAGGCTGCCTCTTGGGCTCTATCAGCTTTCTTCTTTCTGGTGTGGATAGCTCCAAAGCGCAAAAGCTATCACGAAGAGAATAAGGCAGCTTTTCCTTTTACCATATATTGTAGTCCAATTGCAAGTTACTATTCATCCAGGTTTTGGGCAACTATAGATACTCAGCTTCCTGTATCATCTTCTCTGTCAATCAATGGTTTTCTTTGCATATAAATCCTAACCAGTGTTTTCTTTATCAATCCCTCATTAGAGGTTTCTCCTGACTGTTTTGTAAATAAGAGTAAATGTGGCTAGTGAGCCTGAGCTAAGTTCCACGGACTGTATTGTATCCCAAATCTCATTTATCATTTCAGTCTGTCAGTTATTTTAGTCATGCCTGCTTTTCTGTTTCACCACCCTTGGCAAAATTTAAAGTTCTGAGATCACTGCAATAGATTTTGAAGAGGTTCTAAACCTATATAGTAATCTATGTCTTCATGTCTCCAAGAAAATCTAAAGGCCATTTCTATTGCCACTGTTGTTTTGTCTTGTTTTGTTTTATTTGGACTCAAGTGTTTCCATCTAAAATCTAGCTGAGAGAGAAACACATACTATTGATAGTGTTGCCTGCCCAGCGCAATGGATATCTGCTGATGCTGTTTCCTTATACAATAAAATAACATGTTCTGTTTTTTACCCCTCAACTTAGTAGGTAAATACAGATCTATTTTTAGATAAAGCAAAGATTGTGTTGATGATCAGAAGTGACATCATCCAGCAAGCTGCCAATTTGAATCAATTTCCCAAACACCTGTGCAAATTTCTTATATTTTGATATTTCAAATGTGGACTAGTTCAGCTAGTTTCCAGGTCTTCCAAAATGATCTATTCATAAGTATTTTCAAGTCTTCAAATTGTCAGCATTTAGAACAGAGAAAGTTCTAAGAGGATTTCTGCCTTCAGCTTATAAGCCTGGATTGCCAAAAGTAAAATAAAAAGGCTGCCAGTTGTTTTTTTAGGTGAACAGATTGTCCAAAAAGTTGACCTTTTATTTTTAACGTTATTCATTTTTTTATTCTACACTGGGCAACAATTCTCTAGTCAGTACACATATGGCTTTAGTAAATAACCATGAAAATTTGGGAATAATGCCACTTTATAGTAATGAAGTTCATAGGAATCAATATACAGACAAAAGTAACCCACTCTGAGTACAGGTTTGTAGATAGGTTACATACATGGAGATGGCCAAGACTAAATAGGGTCACTAGTCCAAGAGGTGCTCTCAAGGTTAGAATAGAAATGAAAGCAGCTATAATATAATCAATTGTGCTGTGATTTCTCTGAAGAATGTGCCTACAGTATATGGTAGTTTTCTCTGTGGAGTCAATACAAAGCAGAATTGGATAGAAAGAAATTGCTTATGTTAACTAACTCTGTCCAGGAAAAAGGGGAATATATATTGCAATAATGATACTGATAATTATGGAATAATAAACATTATCATTTACTGATGTCTAAATGACTTAATATATGTGAAGCACGTAGAACAGTGCCCAGCACAAGTATTTATTGTCAGCTATAATTATCTTAATGTTGTAATAATATAATAAAGCACTCTACTAAGCAATTTACAAACTTAAACCAAATCTAGAGCTAGTCCACAATCCCACCACTGTCCTACAAACCTTCTACTCTACCCCTGCCACAAACACAAATACCTCTAAAAACTGTTCTTTCCACCATTCCTTTAATTGCACAAGCCAGGACTAGGCGCAGTTTTGGATACTACCATCTCCTTCATTCTCCAAATCTCATCCTTCAAAAATGTTTATTAATTTCATTTCACTTTGTTAATATGTTTGGTACTTATTAACTTCTCTGTACCTCCAGTGACACCATACTGGTCTAAGCCAGTATTTTCTCTTCCTAGACTACTGCAGATAGCCTCTTAACTGGTCTCCTTGTGTACCCCATTTCCCCTGCTTAGGCAGATTTTCCATAGAACAGCTAGGGTGATCTCTTCAAAACCCAAATCTGATCACTATTATTTTTTTCAATGGCTTTCTATTGTTCTTACCCTACTACTAACAAAACTGTCAACTAGATTTGTAAAGCCCTGCTTAGTGTGTCCTCCGCCTACCTTGCCAAATCCATATCACACCACTGCAGTCTTGCTCCTATGCTTAGCTACACTGGCTTTCTTCCCCTTCAGAAAAAAAAATGTATTTTAAATGAGGACTTGATCTAAAAAGTCAAGGATGTCATCCCAGAGAAAATGAGGTTTGGACTGAGGAGCTTGATCATAGGTCAGTGTTAAACTGATGGCAAATCTTGATGTGTGGTGGGAGGGTGGGGGGTTGGGGTGGGATGAGTGAATGAGAAGTAATTTGGGAAAGAAGAAGAGATCATTCCACAAAAAGGGAACAAGTGGCCTGAGAAAAGTCCTAGAGAAGAAATGAGCTTCATACGTTCTAGAAAAGAAGGAGGGTGACATAAGTGAAATGAGCAAGCAGGAAAATAATACAAGTTGAGACCAATACAGGGAGGTGAGGGTTAAGGTACACTGAGGCTGTTGACCACAATAAGGAATTTGAAAGTGATAATAAATAAATGATTGAAATTATTAGACCTTTATTTTTGTAAAATACAATTTGATTCTTACTTCAAATTTCAAAAAATGAGTTTCACCCTTGTTTTAGGCAAATATAAGTTTGTGTTTTTCGCTAAGTCATCAGTGAAGTCTATTGGACCTGGCTTAGCAGCTGGTAGCCAAGGAGATGCCAGGGTGCAGAGAAAGGAATATGTTATTGATGGGATCTCAGGTGCGCTGGCACAACTGCAAAAGACAAGAATTTTGTCCGCATTGTCTGCCACAAGCCAACTCTCCTTTTGGAATCCAATAATTATTACCTAACAGTTGAGAGAACAGAACCAACAGTTTGCCAAGATTAACCAGTTGAAAAATGCACCTTTAAATTGCTTTCGAAAAATAAAGTCAATTGGGGAGCAACTTGGGAACAAAGAGAAATAAACAAATTACACATTTGCCATTCCACAATGATATAATTAAACATATGCATAGGGGCTGAAGATTAGCAACTGTAGAACAGAAAAAAGAAAACACCTTCCAAAGCTTCAAATAAAGGTAAATGGACTTAAGAGCATTCTGATTTGTTGATTTTCAAGGAATCTCAGGGAAGGAAACAGGACAAAGGAAAATGTTTCTTTACAAGATTGCCTGAAAAGAATCCCAGCATTTTCCAAAAAGAACTTTTTCCAACAAAAGCTTGATAGAATTTCAAATTACCCATATATGTAGTCATCAAGAAAGACAATTATGTATTCCATATTTTAAAATTTGAGGAATCAAGACACTGTATTGTTATGTAGCATTATGAAAGTCATTCTTAAAAAAACATGAAATAGAACTGAGGTTTCTTCATATCTTGTCTACTCTTAGGTTACCATAATCATGGGAAATTCCTTGAGAGCAGGGGTCCTATCTTTTGCCATTAGAGCCATAGAACTTGTCATATAGTATCTGCTCAATAAATATTTGTTAAATGAGTGAGCAAACCACACTTTGCCAGGCTCAGAAGTTCCATTTTCTCTTCATTCATTGTCTGGAGTTTCTTCCCAGTACAAATAGAGAGCAATATAGAACTTGCTAACATCAGTGTCTTGGAAACTGAATATATACAAATATGGTGAATTGTATTGTCCCAGTTAAGCTTTAGGAAATAAGTGTCTTTTTAGACATTTGTTTGTGTAAAACCCTTGGATTTTGTTAATGTTAGTTTTTTTCTTATTTTATTTAATATGAAATTTATTGTCAAATTGGTTTCCATACAACACCCAGTGCTCATCCCAACAGGTGCCTACCTCAGTGCCCATCACCTGCTTTCCCGTCCCTCCCACCCCCCATCAACCTTCAGTTTATTCTCAGTGTTTTTTTATTTTATTTATTTTATTTTTTAAAATTTACATCCAAATTAGTTAGCATATAGTGCAACAATGATTACAGGAGTAGATTCCTTAGTGCCCCTTACCCATTTAGCCCATCCCCCCCCACAACCCCTCCAGTAACCCTCAGTTTATTCTCCATATTTATGAGTCTCTTCTGTTTTGTTCCCCTCCCTGTTTTTATATTATTTTGTTTCCCTTCCCTTATGTTCATCTGTTTTGTCTCTTAAAGTCCTCGTATG
The DNA here is from genome assembly GCF_024362965.1 of Panthera pardus. NCBI lineage: Eukaryota > Metazoa > Chordata > Mammalia > Carnivora > Felidae > Panthera > Panthera pardus. The sequence continues at coordinate 49,283,436 of NW_026526843.1, read as the reverse complement.
AATGAAGTCGTATGATTTTTGTCTTTCTCTGACTAATTTCACTTAGCATAATACACTCCAGTTCCATCCACGTAGTTGCAAATGGCAAGTTTTCATTCTTTTTGTTTGCCGAGTAATACTCCATTGTGTGTGTGTGTGTATGTGTGTGTGTGTGTATATATATATATATATATATATATGTATATATATATATATATGTATATATATACATACACACATATAGATACCACATTTTCTTTATCCATTCATTCATCGATGGACATTTGGGCTCTTTCCACACTTTGGCTATTGTTGATAGTGCTGTTATAAACATGGGGTGCATGTGTCCCTTGGAAACACCACAACTGTAACCTGTGGATAAAGAGCTAGTAGTGCAATTGCTGGGTCATAGGGTAGTTCTGTTTTTAGTTTTTTGAGGAACCTCCATACTGTTTTCCAGAGTGGCTGCACCAGCTTGCATTGCCATTAACGATGCAAAACAGATCCTCTTTCTCCGCATCCTGGCCAACATCTGTTCTTGCCTGAGTTGTTAATGTTAGCCATTCTGACAGGTGTAAGGTGGTATCTCATTGTGGTTTTGATTTGTATTTCCCTGATGAGTGATGTTGAGCATTTTTTCATGTGTTGGTTGGCCATCTGGATGTCTTCTTTGGAGAAGTGTCTATTCATGTCTTTTCCCATTTCTTCACTGGATTATTTGTTTTTTGGCTTGAGTTTGATAAGTTCTTTATAGATTTTGGATACTAACTCTTTATCTGATATGTCATTTGCAAATATCTTCTCCCATTCTGTCGGATGCCTTTTAGTTTTGCTGACTGTTTCCTTCGCTGTGCAGAAGATTTTTATTTTAATAAGGTCCCAGTAGTTCATTTTTGCTTTTGTTTCCTTTGCCTCTGGAGACGTGTTGAGCAAGAAGCTGCTGTGGCCAAGATCAAAGAGGTTTTTGCCTGCTTTCTCCTCGAGGATGTTGATGGCTTCCTGTCTTACCTTGAGGTCTTTCATCCATTTTGAGTTTATTTTTGTGGATGGTGTTAGAAAGTGGTCCAGGTTCATTCTGTGGCATGTCGCTGTCCAGTTTTCCCAGCACCACTTGCTGAAGAGACTGTCTTTATTCCATTGGATATTCTTTCCTACTTTGTCAAAGATTAGTTGGCCATACGTTTGTGGGTCCATTTCTGGGTTCTTTATTCTATTCCACTGATCTGAGTGTCTGTTCTTGTGCCAGTACCATACTGTTTTGATGATTACAGCTTTGTAGTATAGCTTGAAGTCTGGGATTTTGATGCCTCCTACTTTGGTTTTCTTTTTCAAGATTGCTTTGTCTATTTCAGGTCTTTTTTGGTTCCATACAAATTTTAGGATTATTGGTTCTAGCTCTGTGAAGAATGCTGATGTTACTCTGATAGGGATTGCATTGAATATGTAGATTGCTTTGGGTAGTATCGATATTTTAACAATATTCATTCTTCCTATCCAGGAGCATGGAATCTTTTTCCATTTCTTTGTGTCTTCTTCAATTTCTTTCATAAGCTTTCTATCGTTTTCAGCATATAGATTATTCACCTCTTTAGATAGATTTATTCCTAAGTATTATATGGATTTTTGTGCAACTGTAAATAGGTTCGATTCCTTGATTTCTCTTTCTGTCGCTTCATTTTTGGTGTATAGGAATGCAACCGATTTCCGGGCGTTGATTTTATGTCCTACAACTTTCCAGAATTCGTGAATCAATTGTAGCAGGTTTTTGGAAGAGTCTTTTGGGTTTTCCATATAGAGTATCATGTCATCTGTGAAGACTGAAAGTTTGACCTCCTCTTGCCGATTTGGATGCCTTTTATTTCTTTGTGTTGTCTGGTTGCAGAGGCTAAGACTTCCAATACTATGTTGAATAACAGTGTCCATAGTGGACATCTATGTCTTGTTCCTGACCTTAGGGGGAAAAATCTTAGTTTTTCCCCATTGAGAATGGTATTAGCATTGGGTCGTTCATATAGGGCTTTTATGATCTCGAGGTATGCTCCTTCTATCCCTACTTACCTGTCAGTTTTTATCAAGAAAGGATGCTGTATTTTGTGAAATACTTTCTCTGCATCTGTTGAGAGGATCATATGGTTCTTGTCCTTTCATTTATTGATGTGATGAATCACGTTAATTGTTTTGTGGATATTGAACCAACCCTGCATCCCAGGTATAAATCCCACTTGGTAGTGGTGAATATTTTTTTTAATGTATTGTTGTAGCCCGTTGGCTAATATCTTGTTGAGGATTTTTGCATCCATGTTCATCCGGGAAATTGATCTATAGTTCTCCTTTTTAGTGGGGTCTCTGTCTGGTTTTGGAATCAAGGTAATGCTGGCTTCATAGAAAGAGTATGGAAGTTTTCTTTCCATTTCTATTTTTTGAAACAGCTTCAGGAGAATAGGCGTTAAGTCTTTCTTAAATGTTTGGTAAAATTCCCCTGGAAAGCCATCTGGCCATGGACTCTTGTTTTTTGGCAGATTTTTGATTACTAATTCAATTCCCTTACTAGTTATGGGTCTGTCAAGTTTTCCATTTCTTCCTATTTCAGTGTTGGTAGTGTATATGTTTCTAGGAATTTGTCCATTTTTTCCGGATTGCCCATTTTACTGGCATATAATTGCTCATAAAATTCTTTTATTATTGTTTTTATTTCTGCTGTGTTGGTTGTGATCTCTCCTCTTTCATTCTTGATTTTATTTATTTGGGTCCTTTCCTTTTCCTTTTTGATCAAACTGGTTAGTGGTTTGTAAATTTTGTTAATTCTTTCAAAGAACCAGCTTCTGGTTTCATTGATCTGTTCTACTGACTTTTTGTTTGTTTGTTTGTTTATTTGTTTTGAAAGCATTAATTTCTGCTCTAATCTTTGTTATTTCCTGTCTTCTGCTGGTTTGGGGTTTTATTTGCTGTTCTTTTTCCAGCTTCTTAAGGCCTAAGGTTAGGTTGTGTATCTGAGATCTTTCTTCCTTCTTTAGGAAGGCCTGAGTTGTTACATACTTTCCTCTTATGACCGCCTTTGCTGTGTCCCAGAGGTTTTGGGTTGTGGTGCTATCATTTTCATTGACTTCCACATACTTTTTAATTTCTTCTTTAACTGCTTGGTTAGCCCATTCATTCTTTAGTAGGATGTTCTTCAGTCTCGAAGTATTTGTTATCTTTCCAAATTTTTTCTTGTGGTTGATATCAAGTTGCATAGTGTTGTGGTCTGAAAATATGCACGGTATGATCTCAATCTTTCTGTACTTACTTAGGGCTGGTTTGTGTCCCAGTATATGGTCTATTCTGGAGAACGTTCCATGTGCACTGGAGAATAATGTATATTCTGCTGCTTTAGGATGAAATGTTCTGAATATATGTGTTAAGTCCATCTGGTCCAATGTGTCATGCAAAGCCACTGTTTCCTTGTTGATATTTTGATTAGATGGTCTGTCCATTGCTGTGAGTGGGGTGTTGAAGTCTCCTACTATTATGGTATTACTATCGATGAGTTTCTTTATGTTTGTGATTAGTTGATTTATATATTTTGGTGCTCCACATTTGGTGCATAAATGTTTACAATTGTAGGTCTTCTTGGTCTATAGACCCCTTGATTATGATATAATGCCCTTCTGCATCTCTTGATAAAGTATTCTTGGCTACATATTTTTCCCATTCAGCATGTTAAATATACACTGTCATTCTCTTCTTGTCCACCAAATTTCTGTGGAGAGATGTGCTGCTAACATTATTTGTCTTCCCTTGTAAGTTAGGGATTTCTCTTGTCTTATTTTTAAGACTTTTCTTTATCTCTATATTTTATCAATTTCACTAAAACATGTTTTGTTGTTTTTGTTAATTTTGATGGGATTTTTCCGTTCCTCCTGGATTTGGATGTTTCCTCCCCCAGATTAGGGGGAGTTTTAAGCTATAATTTCCTGAAATAAACCTTCTGCTCCCTTTTTCCTTCTCTTCTTCTTGGGCTTCTATGATACAAATGTTATTACACTTTATGGAGCTATTGAGTTCTCTAAGTCTACTTTCATGATCCAAGATTTTTCTTTTCCTCTTTTGTGCAGCTTCATTATTTTCCAGAATTTTATCTTCTATACCACTTATTTGTTCATCTGCTTATTCCATCCTTGTGATCATTATATCCAATCTGTTTCAAATCTCAGTCTCAGTTATTTCATCCTTTCAGCCTGATTAGTTTTCAGTTATTTTATCTCTGTTGTAAGGAATTCCCTGGTGTCTAATATCTTTTTCTCAAGCCCAGCTGGAAATTGTTTCTTTAAATTCTTGATCAAGCATGTTACTTATTTATATCTGTTTCAATTAGATCCCTTGCCATGACCTTTTCTTGTTCTTTATTCTGGGATGAATTCCTCCATGTTTTCATTTTTTCTAGGTCTTTGTATTCTCTGTGTTAGGAAACACTGCTATGTTTCATGCTCCTAAGAGTAATGGCTTTATGAAGAAGAAGTCATATGCTGTCCAGGGCCTGGTGCTTCAGAAGTGTCTCTGGTGTGTGGTGTGTGCAGTCTGTTGCTGTGTTATGGTTGGTCTATCCCTCAAAGTCAGTCATCTGCAGAGTTTTTCTTTGCCTGCTGTGGAGAGTATTTCCATATTTGCCAGAGTGTGGTGAGTTTTAACTAGGTGTGCTGTGTTCTCCTTATTACAAAAAGACCTAATGTTATTTCCACCGTAGTTGAAGCTTTGTAGAAATTTATGGTCAGTAGATGTGGTGTGTGGGTGGGTTATACTGGTTTTCTGGTGTAGAGGCCCACTGCTCTGGTTTTCAGGCAAATCTTTCTGAGAAAAACAGTACCAAAAAACAGTTTAGGCTGGCAGTGTTGATTCTGTGATATTTACTAAAATTAGTTTACGCTGAGGGGCAAGGGAGGGAAATGGTGCCTGCTGGATCTTTTGTAGCAAGAGAGGCAATGTCACTTCTCCCAGATTTGTTCTAAGAAGGAACAACCATCTCTCACAGTGTATCTCGGGGAATCCTCAGAGCATGCCATCTGCCCCATGGCTATCTGCCTGCCTTCTCCACAGGAGCACTGCAACGCCTTCAAGGCTCCACACCAGCCACGTTGTGGACCTCTAAAACTCCAGTCTTTGTGTCCCACTTATTGTAAAAGCTCACAAAAACAGCCCCTCTCATCTTCTTAGTCAATAGTTTTAGGGAAGTGCTTTCCTTGTATGATCCATTGCATGCTCTTCTCTATCTCTCTTACCTCTCTCCATGACCAGGGCTCCCTACCCTCTCCAGCACTTGTGATCCACTTGTCCCACATACCACCTCTCCACACCTCCTATCTTCTACAATGTGGGTTCTTCTCTCCTTCTAGCTGTGCATTTTTTTCTGTGAGTTCTCATATTGATTTCATAGGCATTCAGAATGAGTTTATATTTATATAGCTGTGATCAAGGGACAAGAAAAACCTAGGGTCCTCCCATTATTCTGTCATCTTAGCTCTCTGTTTCTGTCTCATCTTATGTCTCACATAACTCAATATATGCCGTGTACATCATATTATAGAGATAAAATAACTGTGGAACATAATATAGCTGGGGCACAGATTCTATCTGAGTCATGCCATTGACATAGGAGAAGCTGCCCTCATTAGTAATGATACACAAGGACAGTAGTGGTACATTTTTTCCTTTGTAGCTTAAGTTGTCAGAAAGTAGTGCTTCTCAAATTTTGTCCATGTGACAAAAAATATTCTACTTGAAACACTTGAATCCCTATATTCTTTGAATTATAGTGAAATCTAAGTATCAACAACAGTCATAGAGAATAAATGCCAAATGGGAAATTATATGGTCCTTTATTGAGGAGAGCATCTTACTTTCTAATACATTTTGCATGGTTCAACAGCCTTTAATATAACTGATAGTAATAGGAAAGTCACCCTACACTGTTCTCAATTGAACCCAAGAGATCCTTTAGCTGTTTTCATGATGCAATGGTTATCACCATATGGCTTTGGCTGTGTTTGAACCTAATGGTGTTCTTAATAACTTCATGATTGATTTGAATTTGATTTTTAAAATGCATAAAACTGGCTCATTTCATTGGACTGAAAAATTTAATATAAATTAGGTTATTTATTTGCTAACTATCCCCTCAAATTCCTTTCCCACTTCTTACTATAAACACAGCCTCTCAGCTAGGTAACAATATTTCAAAGCTTCCCTAGCAGACAAATGTGGATATATTAAGTTCTTGCCAATGGGATAAGAACATAAAAATGTGTGCAATTTCTGCCATGATTACGTAAAAGGAAATTGCACAGGACTGTTCTTCCCTTTTTTCCCATGAGATGAAACACAAATGTGCAAGCAACCCTGTTTTGACCATGTAGTCTAGGAAATGCCCTAGAAGATAGCAGAGAATCAATATAAAAGGAACCTGTGTCCCTGGATGACCTTGTCAAGCAGAGAAGTTACACTATTCCAAACTAACCAAACTTTACTTAAGGAATTAAGCTTCTGTCTTATTTAGGCCACTGTGTTTTGTGGGATATTTGTTGAAACAGCTTAACTATTATTACCTTTAGCATTTGCTTCTGGTGCCCCATGCCACATCCCTTTGGCCCATGCCTGACTTCACCTGCAGCCTGCAGCGGACAATTCCATGTGAGCTCAGATCCAGCTCAAGCTGACTGCACTCCTTCAAATTCATGCCTCACATCTTTCTAATCTTCACATCATGGACTTCATCAATATCTCAGCAGCCCTCTCAGCCACATGCAACCCTCAAATAATGGGAGACAAAAGACAGTGAGTAAATACACCATTCTCTTCATTCAGGAAGTGAATTCTGTTAGGATAGTCAAGAAAACTAAAAATGTTTAACCTAGAGAAGACCCAATAAAAATTGTTAAATATTTGAAAGACATATGTATGTAAGTATTCAAAAAACAGATACAGAAGAATTCAGATACATTTATTCTGTAAGATCCTACATAGGAGAATGAAGAGTAAGAGAAGATGTAGAGTAAGATTTCAGTTCACTGTAAATAAGAACTTTATAAATTCAAAGTTACTCAAAGTTAGGTTTCTAAAGCATATTTATGATATACGGTGACCGGTTATTTAAAATCTTTTAAAGACTCTTACTACTTACTCTTCTGACAAAGCAGACAAATACTTCAGGATCTTCCTCTCCTGCCTTGGCTTCTCCATCCCCTCACCTTGCTGCATCTACAACAAGCCATAACAAATTACTCATAATTCTTTTTATAACTCTATGAAATGAATACATTTAAACTGATTGCTATGTCTTAAGTAAATCCTCACAGTTGCAGAATTGTGAAGCTCTCATTCATTAACACCATTACATCACAACTGTTCATCTCAGGCCCAGTTGGACACTAAAATGGTTCCAATTTAATAGATAAACTCAGTTATTGCTCCCTGCTTCTCATTGGCCTTTTCGTCAAGGTATTGCAGATTCTGGAAGATCCTCATTAAGGGGCAGCTTCCCTGACTTTTCCTTTAGTCACTCTTGGTATGATGGTCACATCTAAGCCATGGGGCCACAATAACAAGAAGCTACCCGCATGTCCCACTGGACTTCTTTTACCATCTTCACTATCACTTTTATTGTACACACAGTTTTGCCTCTCTGTACCTATTCTGAATATTAAGGCATATCTTTTCAGTACTGATAATAATTTTGCCTTGGCAAAATTGTGAATATATAAAAGTTGTGACTTATTTGTCGCCTTTTGAGTTCTCTCTTTCTTCTTTAACTTTCTCAGTACTTAATATCTCTATAATTCTTGGTTTCCCAGGATCCTCCACATGGAGCATTCTCTGGAGCATCCCATAATCCCTGTCTCACCTACTCACCTTAAAATTTATCTGTACTGAGAACTAGGGTTTTAATGCCTTTCAAAATACCTAGCTAGATAATTTGATCACTTAATTTATGGTGATCATGTTAATGGATAATACCAACTAAGATTGAATCATGGCTCTACCACTTCCTTACAGTGTGCCTCTGGGAAAGTTATTTAATTTATTTTTTTTTTTGCCTGAGTTTTGTCATCTGTAAAATGAATATAATAAGGGCATCTGCTTTACAGGGCTGTTGTAAGAATTAAACAAACTAATGTATATATAAAGCTATTAACAAAATGTCTGGCATATAGTAAGTGCTCATAAGCTACCAATAATCATAGTTTAGGAGGGAATTAAGTAATCAGAACTTCAGACCTTGTCAAAAACCCCTTGGGCATGATTTTATTAGCCTTTATTTTAGCACATATTCTGCCTATTACATGGTGGGGGTGTTAGTGGTTACTCTTAACACAGTTGTACAATATAAAAGACCAATGAGAGAATAAGAGTCCTTTCACACTATGAGAGGTAAAGCTCTTTAACATAAAACTAAAGAGTCTGGTTAAGATAGGTAAATTTTTAACTTTTAACTGCCCTTTCTTTTTCTCCCTAGCTTCTATCCAGCAATAACTGGATTCATCTGATTCTGTGCATTTTGACATACCTTATCACACAAAACTGTGTTACTGTATTTGTACTTCCACATCTTAATGACTGGTATCAAAAATCCCATCAAAAATGTATTATGGCACAATGTACTGTGCTGAAAATCATTTCATAGAGATAATTTCAGTTATGAAAAATGTATTTTTAAACTATATTAAGATAAATTCAGACACGTTTTTAAATTTTTTATCTCTGTTATGACTTAGTTTATAGACAAAATTGACATCTTTTTAAAAGTTTGAATTTTTTTCTTCAGTTTCTTTCCTTTTTCATAAGTGTGGCCCAGAAGGTAAAGTTAACTGTATGAAGTCAGAGACTGAAAACAAAAACAAAAAAACCGGAAGTTTACATAGCTTTATATGATAAGGCCAAGATAAAAGAGAGATAAAATCACTCTCAACTCTTTGCAGCTGATGATTGAACTTGCCAGTATAGAAAGTAATAATGCACACTTCAATCTATCTTCCTAATAACTGCCTGTTTAAATGAGACTTTAGTTGTCTGCAATGTGTTCGTCTAATCTTTTGTTTTAAAAATTTCCATTTTTGCTTCTCTTTTTTTTAACAATTTTAGATATTATTTTCTATTTAAAAAAATTATTGACATGTTGTCTTAGCTTTATGTTTCCTTTCCTCTTCTCTAAAACTCAGACACCAGCCCCTTTGAAATTCCTTGAGTGACCACATTTTGCCTGAGCTATTTCTGCCATGAGCTTAAAAGCATGCATAAGTCATTCTCTGTCCACTGTTATTAAACATAGTATTGGAAGTCTTAGCCTCTGCAATCAGACAACACAAAGAAATAAAAGGCATCCAAATTGTCCAGGAGGAGGTCAAACTTTCACTCTTCGCAGATGACATGATACTTTATATGGAAAACCCAAAAGATTCCTCTAAAAAACTGCTAGAACTGATTCATGAATTCAGCAAAGTGGCAGGATATAAAATCAATGCACAGAAATTGGTTGCATTCCTATACACCAACAATGAAGCAACAGAAAGAGAAATCAAGGAATCGATCCCATTTACAGTTGCACAAAAAACCATAAAATACATAGGAATAAATCTAACCAGAGAGGTGAAAAATCTATACACTTAAACTATAGAAAGCTTATGGAAAAAATTGAAGAAGACACAAAGAAATGGAAAAATATTCCATCCTCCTGGATAGGAAGAGCAAATATTGTTAAAATGTTGATACTACCCAAAGCAATCTACATATTCAACACAATCCCTATCAATGTAACATCAGCATTCTTCACAGAGCTAGAACCAATAATCCTAAAATTGGTACGGAACTAGAAGAGACCCCGAATAGCCAAAGCAATCTTGAAAAAGCAAACCAAAGTAGGAGGCATCAAAATCCCAGACATCAAGCTATACTACAAAGCTGTAATCGTCAAGACAGTATGGTAGTGGCATAAGAACAGACACTTAGATCAGTGGAATAGAATAGAGAACGCAGAAATGGACCCACAAACGTATGGCCAACTAATCTTTGACAAAGTAGGAAAGAATATCCAATGGAATAAAGACAGTCTCTTCAGCAAGTGGTGCTGGGAAAACTGGACAGCGACATGCCACAGAATGAACCTGGACCACTTTCTAACACCATCCACAAAAATAAACTCAAAATGGATGAAAGACCTCAAGGTAAGACAGGAAGCCATCAACATCCTCGAGGAGAAAGCAGGCAAAAACCTCTTTGATCTTGGCCACAGCAGCTTCTTACTCAACACGTCTCCAGAGGCAAAGGAAACAAAAGCAAAAATGAACTACTGGGACCTTATTAAAATAAAAATCTTCTGCACAGCGAAGGAAACAGTCAGCAAAACTAAAAGGCATCCGAGAGAATGGGAGAAGATATTTGCAAATGACATATCAGATAAAGAGTTAGTATCCAAAATCTATAAAGAACTTATCAAACTCAACACCCCCCCAAAAAAAATAATCCAGTGAAGAAATGGGCAAAAGACATGAATAGACACTTCTCCAAAGAAGACATCCAGATGGCCAACCAACACATGAAAAAATGCTCAACATCACTCATCATCAGGGAAGTACAAATCAAAACCACAATGAGATACCACCTTACACCTGTCAGAATGGTTAACATTAACAACTCAGGCAAGAACAGATGTTGGCCAAGATGCAGAGAAAGAGGATCTGTTTTGCATTGTTAATAGCAATGCAAGCTGGTGCAGCCATTCTGGAAAACAGTATGGAGGTTCCTCAAAACACTAAAAATAGAACTACCCTACAATCCAGCAATTGCACTACTAGGCATTTATCCAATGGATATAGGTGTGCTGTTTCGAAGGAATACATGCATCCCTATGTTTACAGCATCACTATCAACAATAGCCAAAGTATGGAAACAGTCCAAATGTCCATCGATGGATGAATGGATAAAGAAGATGTGGTATATATGCATACAAAGGAGTATTACTCGGTAATCAAAAGGAATGAAATCTTGCCTTTTGCAACTACATGAATAGCACTGGCGGGTGTTATGCTAAGTGAAATTAGTCAGAGAAAGACAAAAATCATATGACTTTACTCATATGATGACTTTAAGAGACAAAACAGATGAACATAAGGGAAAGGAAACAAAAATAATATAAAAACATGGAGGGGGACAAAACAGAAGAGACTCATAAATATGAAGAACAAACTGAGGGTTGCTGGAGGGGTTGTGGGAAGGGGGATGTTCTAAATGGTTAGGGTCAATAAGGCATTTACTCCTGAAATCATTGTTGCACTATATGCTAACTAATTTGGATGTAAATTTTAAAAAATAAAAAATAAAGTTAACAGAATAAAAAAATAAAAACAAAAATTTATTTAAAAAAATGTTCTCTGAAGAGAACATTCACTGTGCTACCATTTGAGAAACAATTACACAGAAAAATATATATATCTCATATACAAATTCACAAACATGTATAGCCTTTGTGAAAATAAATGGATACCAATGGAAAGAAAGTAAAAATAAATAAATAAATAAATAAATAAATAAATAAATAAATAAATAAATTTTGATTATTTTTGAGAGAGAGAGAGATAGAGAGAGTGAGGGAGGGGCAGAGAGAGATGGAAACACAGAATCTGAAGCAGGCTCCAGGCTCTGAACTGTGAGCACTGAGCTTGATGTGGGACTTGAACTCATGAAGGGTGAGATCATGACTTGAGCTGAAGTCAGACACTTAACCAACTGAGCCACTCAGGCACCCCTGCAAGAAATTTAAACTTTTTGATTGGGAAGGAAAGACTAAAAGTCGTAATGACTCTAAAGAACAGAGAAAATCTCAAGAAACAGTAACAAAACAAGTAATAAAATAACACTAAATTCATATCTATCTATAATTACTCTGAATGCAAATGGACTAAATGCTCCAATAAAAACATATAGAGTGTCAGAATGGATAAAAACAAGACCCAACCATACACTGCTTACAGGAGACTCATTTTAGACTTAAAGCCACCTGTAGATTGAAAATGAGGAAATGCACAAATATTTACCATGTTAATAAATATCAAAAGATAGCCACAGGTACAATGCTTATCTCAGATAAACTAGATTTTAAACCAAATTCTGTAACAAGAGATGAAAAATGGCCCTATATCATAACAAAGGGTTCTATCCAACAAGAAGATCTAAGAATTGTAAATATTTATGCCTCCAATTTGACCCTCAAATATATAAAACAATTAATAACAAACATAAAGGAACTCATTGATAATAATACAATAATTGTAGGGAACTTTAACACCCAAATTACATCAATATATAGGTCATTAAGCAAAGAATCAACAAGGAAAAAATTGCTTTGAATGACACACTGAACCAGATAGACTTAACAAATATATTGAGAACATTCATCCTAAAGCAGAAAAATGCACATTCTTTTCAAGTGCACATGGGACATTCTCCAGAATAGATCACATAATAGTTCACAAATCAGATCTCAACGAATACAAATAGAATGAGATCATATATATCATGCATATTTTCTGGCCACAATGCTATGAAACATGAACTCAACTTGAAGAAAAATATTGGAAAGACTGCAAATACATGCAGGTTAAAGAACATCCTCCTAAAGTATGAATGGATCAACCAGTAAATTAAAGAAGAAATAAAACAAATACAAATAAAGAAATGAAAATGAAAACACGGCCATCCAAAATCTTTGGGATGCAGCAAAACTGGTCATAAGAAGGAGGTATATAACAATACAGACCTAACTGAATAGGAAAGAAAATTCTCAAAGGCCAACCTAACCTTACACCTAAAAGAGCTAGAAAAAGAACAACAAATGAAGCCTAAAACCAGTAGAAAAGAAACAGTAAAGACTAGAGTTGAAATAAAAGATATAGAAACAAAACAAAAACAAACAGACAAACAACAGCAACAACAACAAAAACAGTACAACAGATCAATAAAGCCAAGAAAAGGCTCCTTGAAAAAAATAATACAACTGATACACTCATAGCCAGACTTACCTAAAAGAAAAAAGAAAGAACTCAAATAAATATAATCACAAGTGAGAGAGGAGAAATTACGACCAACATCACAGAAATACAACTATAAGTCCTTATTATGAAAAATTATATGCCAGCAAATTGGGAAATCTGGAAGAAATTGATGAATTCTTAGAAACATAAAATACAAAATCTGAAACAGAAAGAAATAGAAAACTTGAGCAAACTGATAACCAGCAAAGAAATGGAATCACTAATAAAAAGTCTCCCAACACACAAAATTACAGGGCCAGATAGATTTCCAGGGGAATTCTACCTAACATTTAAATAAGCATTATAACCTATACTTCTTAAATTATTCCAAAAAATAGAAAATAAATGAAAGCTTTCAAACTCATTCTATGAGCGCAGCATTACCTTGATTCCTAAACAAGACAAAGAGTCCACTAAAAAAGAGAACTACAGGCCAATATCCCTAATGACCACTGATGCAAAAATTCCCAATAATATTTTAGCAAATCAAATCCAAGAGTACATTAAAATAATCATTCACCATGATCAAGTGGGATTTATTCCTGGATTGCAAGTGTGGTTCAATATTCACAAATCAACCAACATGAAACATTCCACACTTGTGCATTGGAATAAAAAATGTTAAAATGTCTATACTATCTAAAAAATCTACACATTTAATGCAATATCAAAATACTACTAGCATTTTTCAAGGTTCTAGAACAAATAATCCTAAAATTTGTATGGAATCAAAAAAGACCTGAATAGCCAAAGCAATCTTGAAAAATAAAAGCCTATCTGGAGATATCACAATTCTGGACTTCAAGCTATATTACAAAGCTGTAGTCATCAAGACTTTATGATGCTAGCACAAAAACAGACACATAGAACAATGGAACAGAATAGAAAACTCAAGAATAAACCCAAAACTATAATGTCAAATAAACTTTGACAAAGCAGGAAAGAATATTTAATGAAAAAAAAGGCAGTCTCTTCAACAAATGATGTTGGGAAAACTGGATAGCAACATGCAAAAGAATGAAACTGGACCACTTTCTTACACCATTCACAAAAATAAATTCAAAATGGATAAAAGACCTAAATGTGAGACAGAAAACCATCAAAATCCTAGAGAAGAACCCAGGCAGCACTTCTTTGGATTTGACTGTAACAACTTCTTACTAGACACATCTCCAGAGGCAAGGGTAACAAAAGCAAAAATGAACTCTTGGGACTTCATCAAGATAAAATGCTTCTGCACAGTGAAGGAAACAATAAATAAGGCAAACTTAGGAATGAGAGGAGATATTTACAAATGACATATAGGATAAAGGGTTAGTATCCAAAATCTACAAAGAGCTTGTAAAACTCAACATCCCCCAAAACAAATAATCCAATTAAAAATGAGCAGAAGACATGAATAGATATTTTTCCTGAGAAAATATACAGATGGCCAACAGACACATGAAAAGATGCTCAATATCACTCATCATCAGGGAAACACAAATTAAAACTAAAATGAGATATCACATTACACTAGTCAAAATCACTAAAGTTAACAACACAGGAAACAATAGATACTGGTGAGGGTGTGGAAAAACTCTTCCACTGTTGGTGTGAATCCAAACTGGTGCAGCCATGTGGAAAACAGTATGGAGTTTTCTCAAAAAAAGGTTGTAAATAGAACTACCCTGTAACCCAGCAATTGCACTAGTAGGTATTTTCTAAAATTATACAAAAATACTAATTCAAAAGGACACATACACCCCAATGTTTATAGCAGCATTATCAATAGCCAATTTATTAAGTGTTCAAATGTCCATTGATAAATGGATAAGGAAGAAGTGGTATATATATCTAGTCATAAAAAAATAATGAAAACTTGCCTTTTGCAACAACATGGATGGGGCTCAAGAGTATGATGATGAGCGATAGAAGTCAGTCAGAGAAAGACAAGTACCAAATGACTTCACTTACATGTGGAATTTAAGAAACAAAACACATGAGCACAGCGGGGAAAAAGGAAAAAGGGGGAAAAGTGGGGGAAAAAGTGGGGGAAAAGGAGGGGCAAACCATAAAATACATTCTCAACTCTGGAGAAGAAATTGAGGGTTTCTGGAGGTGAGGTGGGCAGTGAGATGGGTTAAATGGGTGATGGGTATTAAGAAGGGCATTGGTTATGATGAGCACTAGGTGTTACATGTGATGAATCACTAAATTCTATAACTGAAACTAATATTACACTGTATGTTAACTAACTGAAATTTAAATAAAAATTTGAACTAAAAAAAAATAAAAGAATTCAGGCACTGTTTCTTTTTAAGTAGTATGTCTCTAAAGCTTTAATTGTATAGTATGAAATGTTGAAATGTTACCCTAACTTGACAGCCAAATCAATGTTATTGAAGGCATTTTTGACAGCCTGAGGATTAATACCCTTAGCCAATTTCATAATGGTTCCTCAAATCAGCAGGTGAATTGTGTTGGTTTCCTGTATTTGAATCAAAGCATTTTTGAGGCACGTTCTTAACTATACATATATTGCATATAGTAAAATTAAACTGGACCAAGTGTCTCAACTGACCTTGCATGGCTTATCTCCAAAAAGAATTCACTGACTACCTCTTGGTATACCTCTTGGCATATATATATATATATATATATATATATATATATATATATATATGAAAATGTGAGTGTTTTCATGCCTGTTGGACCTATGAAAACTAGAGTTAAACTTCAATAGCAGAGGTTTGCATCCCAGATACATGAGTAGAATGACTAAATGACTGTGAATAGAATATATGAGTGAAATGACTGTGGCAGAGATAGTACTCAACAAACGTTTGTGAGTTTTATATGATATCCCACTTTCTCTTGCATTTAGATTGGAGCATTTAGATTGGAGCTGTGTGTCTAGTTTTTGGTTAATGGAGCTGATGTGCTGTGTGATCTTCTGGACTGTTGGTAAAGACTTTGTATGCTCTCAGTATTCTTCTTTATTACTGTTTCAAAGGCTTTGAGACCGCATGTTTCATATTGCATAGCTACAGGATGAAGAAGAGCTTCCTGAACTATATCATGCATTATAAAAATGTCAAATAAACTAGTTGCATACCCAACGTTATTCTGACTAGTACAAAATTGTTTTAAATTATCCAAATACCAGGTCAATTCTCCAACTTGTCAGTCTAGATTATTGAAAAATGCATTCAAAATACATACTCCCGCAAATGATGGGTGAAGCTATCAAAGGGAAAGATTTATTTACATTAACATGTGCCAAGATCCTATAAATGCCAAGATGCCAACTTTGAGGGAAAGATCACAATAGAAAAGTATGAAATATGATTATTAATTTTCCAACTATTATTGTTCTTCCTATATTTCCTCACAGGTCTTGTGGCTCCAATCCACTCTGGAATTGGAAGTAAAGTTCATCCAGCAGTTAATAATGGCATCTATTGATGGTTTATTAATTTTGAATAGCTGCTATCATACAGTAAGTGAAGTTGAAGCAAATCAGAGCATTCCATTCTATGTAGAATTAGTGGTGTATGTTGGACACCCAAAATGATGTATGAAGAAAAGATCATGTCATCTAGAACTTATGTTTGTCTCATTTTTCATACAGGTGAGCTGGAAGGGGACCAAATTTCAGTCCAGGCAATATTAATTATCTTTTAGCAGTTTGCTACTGCTCCTCTTTCTTGTAAAAAGATCTTAAGTGCAGAAAAGGGTTAATTAAATTTGTAGCAACAACTTATTTGGGACTCCTTTATTTCAATTAGAAACTTGTATTAAAAAGTTCAACCGTAGGGGCACCTGGATGGTTCAGTCAGTTAAGTGTTCAATTCCTGATCTTGGCTTAGGTCAAGATCTCATGGTTCATGAGATTGAGCCCCGCGTTGGGCTCTGTGATGATGGTGTGGAGCCTGTTTGAGATTCTGTCTCTCCTCCCTCTCTGCCCCTTCCCTCCTTGCAATTTTTATATCTCTCTCAACATAAATAAATAAACTTAGAAAAAAGTTCAATTGTAACATAAAGTCATTATTGTAAACATAACCTTGCCTCATAAGAAATAATAAAATACTTGGCAGTTCCAGGGTCAGTTTATCCATGTATCCAAATCTTTTCAAATTATCATGCATTTTTTTGATAACTACACTTTATGTTTTTATATTTAACTTATTCCAGATGGGCTTTGTCAGAAAATTCCATATAAGATCAAGAGCCTGAGCTTATGACACTAATACAGTCACATGATGAAAATATAACTTCATGATATCCACCTCCCCCAACTACTTTATTGTGGAAGCAATACAGCATCCACAGCAACAAAAAATGACTTCCTTTA
Source organism: Panthera pardus (assembly GCF_024362965.1). NCBI lineage: Eukaryota > Metazoa > Chordata > Mammalia > Carnivora > Felidae > Panthera > Panthera pardus. The sequence continues at coordinate 49,266,066 of NW_026526843.1, read as the reverse complement.
TCTACTGAAGAAGCAGAGCTGACCAACTGACTAACCTGCATTAATAAGATGCTAATAAAATAGGCTTGGGAGATATAAAATCAGGTTTGCTATAACCTAGTCCCTGACAGACAGAGAACTAGTGTGTAAGACTGATATCTATTGAAGACTTTTCATTTAATGAGTGATTCATTGTAATTCAAATTAAAAATGAATTAATTTTTACCACTTTCTCCTAAGAGAGTTTATACAAGCAACAGTTCTAGATTAAGGAACTATATCAAGGAAAATTTATATCTAGTTAGTTCAAATATAGCATCTTCTCTTTCCAAGGAGAACATACAGCTTTCATTTTTGCCTTTATCTTCCTTTTGTTTTTAATTTAAGTCTCTCTCTCTCTCTCTCTTTCTAGCAGACAGGAAATGTTTTGGGTGACAGATGTCATTGAATTATCTAGGATTCAGTCAATGGGTAGATAACTTGAATTTTACTTTTCATATGATAGGAGACTGGAGGATTGTAAAAATAATGTAATATGGGAAATTTTGCAGTCTTAATTACAGTTTTTAGTTTGGGTTGTTAAAACTTCCAAGTTTTCCTTAATCTAGATTCAGACTGTATCAGTGTGTAACTGCATGTGGTTTCAGGTTTTCTATGCAAATACAGTCAATATCATTTGTATTTGGAGTATTTTTCACTTTTCCAAATTTAATTCTTTACCTGTTTTGCTTAGACAAGGTTTAAGAGGTGATGTTGATAAAATGTTCTTTCTTTCTCAAACTTACATGAAAATATAAACCCATTACAGAGATGAAATTCAGTGTTAGATAAGAATATGAGCAATGACACAAAACTTTCAGGGTGGGTAGAAATTCATAATGGTGAAGTGTTTTGTAACATGAGTGTCTCATTCATTCAGCTTTTAATTTAGCTTAACTTTACATGGCAATGAGAAAGAATGAAATATGGCCCTTTGTAGCAACGTGGATGGAACTGGAGAGTGTGATGCTAAGTGAAATAAGCCATACAGAGAAAGACAGATACCATATGTTTTCACTCTTATGTGGATCCTGAGAAACTTAACAGGAACCCATGGGAGAGGGGAAGGAAAATAAAAAAAGAGAGGTTACAGTGGGAGACAGCCAAAGCATAAGAGACTCTTAAAAACTGAGAACAAAACTGAGGGCTGATGGGGGGTGGGAGGGAGGGGAGGGTGGGTGATGGGTATTGAAGAGGGTATCTTTTGGGATGAGCACTGGGTGTTGTATGGAAACCAATTTGACAATAAATTTCATATATTTAAAAAAATAACTTTACATTCCTAATAATATTTCTTGGGTTCTAAATAATTATGTGATTTTGGGAATCATTGCTTTAGTGAGATTTTCTTAGATATAGCATTATTAACATTTGGACTAGATAATTCTTTGTTATAAGGAGCTGTCCTGTGCATTGCAGGATATTTAGCAGCATCCATGTCCTGTGCTGACTAGATGCCAGTAGCATCTGCCTCCTTACTTGTGAAAAACAAAAAATGTTTCTAGACACTGTAAATTGTCCCCTGGGGAGGGTGACAAAATTCTTCCTATTGATTTAGCACAAAAGACCTTGCAGAAAAAAAAAAAATTCTGCTGAAGAGTGGAAAACTTGGCATCTTGACACCTGGAAAAGATCATTTTTTAATATTTTCCTCCTCTCTAATACAATTTCATTTTCAGTAATGGTAATAAAGTGAAATTAATGGCCAAGAGACTGAGAATTTTCCTTTATTTATTATTATTATGATTTAGACCGTTTTAATTTTTATGTGTGATCATGCAAGTAAAATATAAAAAAATAAAATAAATATTACAACATAAAAAGTAATAGATTAATACTTCTTTCCAGTTTTATTAAGATACAATTGATGTACAGCACTGTATAAGTTAAGGTATACCACATAATGATTTGAGTTACATATATTGTGAAATAATCACCACCAGTTTAGTTAACATCTGTAAACTCATACAGATACAAAAAAGAAGGGTTTTTTACTTGTGATGAGAAGTCTTTGAATATACTCTTTTATGACTTTCAAGCACCCAATGCAGCAGTGTTAGCTATAGTCATCCTCATGTTATATTACATCCCTAGTACTTATTTTATCTTATAACTTGACTTTTATAAGACATAAGTTTATAAAGAAAAAAGTAATAGATTGAAGAAGAGGAGCTTGGGAAGATGGAGGACCCTAAGCTCATCTCATCCTACATTTACAACTAGATATTACTTACATTCACATACATAAACCCAAGAACAATCCAAAGACTGGAAGAAAAAAAAATCCACAACTAAATGTAGAGAAGAAGCTGCATTTGAGAGGTTAAGAAGGGCAGAAACAGTGGTCAGGAGCTACCCGCAGGAGGGAGGGAGCTGTGGGTGTGAGAGGGAAAATAAATGATCCTTTGCACCAAAAGCCCATACTAGAAAGATGTATCCTCATAACATCTGGCTTTGAAAAACAGAGGGGCTGAATTCTGTGAGTTTGTATAACCACTGGGACTTGGAGCCTAGAGCTTTAAAAGTCTGCTGTCTTTTATTTATGGCACTGAGAATCAGAGACAGCCAGGTTCCTACATTCAAAGAGAAAACAGCCCACAGAGAAGCGCCACAGAAGCATCAGTTTGCACAATGTTTATACAATGTCTTGGGCAAATGACAGGAAGATCTGTTTATACTGATTTCAGAGCATGTTGGGGAATTCTGTGGGAATAAAGTTGCTGACAGAAACCATTTTCCTTCCCACCTGCTAACATAAACACAGGGCCACTTGCAGGAAGCCACTTCAAAGACACTTGCCACCTAACCTGTTAGTAGTGTACCCTGGCCATGCATTGTCCTGAGGGATCTCCCCTCAGAGCCTGCCTGTGTCTTACTAACACCATAGAGATCAAACATACCCTACAACATGCAGATCGTCTGGAAAAACATATGGACAGAAAGAAAAAGAAACTCAGAACAGCAGGATGCAAGCAACGCACATAGGAGACTCCCCTGACATGCCAGGTTCTGGAGAAAAAGCACATTGCACTGTAGAGAACTACAGAATCTCTTCTTCATAAAGTCACTACTTTCAAGAGAGAAAACATAACTGATTTTCCTAACAAAGAGGAACAGGCAAAGAGAGGTAAACATAGTGAGGAGACAGAGGAATATCTCTCAAAGAAAAGAACAGGACAAAATCACAGTAGGAGATCTAAGCAAGACAGAAATAAATAATATGCAAAGTAGAGAATTTAAAGTAATGCTAAGAAGGATACTCACTGGACTCTAGAAAGGAATGGAGGGCATCAGTGAGACCTATGACAAAGAGATAAAAAATAATATATCAGAGATGACCTCAATAAATAAAATTAAAAATACAATAAATGGAATAAATAGTAGGATACAGGAAACAGAGGTACATATAAGTGACCTGGAAGATAGAGTAATGGAAAGCAATTAAGGTGAAAAGGTGGGGGACAAACAAATACTACATAATGAGAATAGACTTAGAGAACTCAGCAACACTCTCAAATATAATAACATTCATGTTTTAGGGATCCCAGAAAGAAAAGACAGAGAAAGTGGGACAAAAAGTGTACTTGAAGAAATAACTAAAAATTGATGAATATGAGGAGGGAAAAATAAATCCAAATTTAGAAAGCACAGAGATCCTCAACAAATTCAACTCAGGGAAGTCCACACTGAGAACATAGTAACTAAAATGACGATGATGACTGAATTTAAAAGGTCGCAGGAGAGAAGACTTACATACAAAGAAAACCCCATGAGGCTATCAGCTTATTTTTCAGCAGAAACTTTGCAGGCCAGAAGGGAATGACATAATATATTCAAAGTGCTGAAAGGGAAAAATCTGCAGCAAAGAATATTCTATCCAGCAAGACTATGATTCAGAATAGAAGAAGAGATAAAGAGTTTCCCAGACAAAGGTAAAAGAATTCATGACCCCTAAACCAGCACTACAAGAAATGTTAAAAGACGCTCTTTGAGTGGAAAAGAAAATACCTAAGAATAAGAAAACTAAGAAGCGCAAAACCAAAACATAAGTATATATGTAAAAATTAGTCTAGAAGCACAACATAAAAGTATGTAAAATAAGATACCAAATATCTGAAATGTGGAAGGGAGAGGAGTAAAGAATGAGGTCAAGGGGTGCCTGGGTGGCTCAGTCAGTTGAGCGTCCAAATTTGGCTCAGGTCATGATCTCACAGTTCATGGTGAGATCGCTGTGCTGACCGCGTGCTCAGAGCCTGAGCCTGCTTCGGATTCTGTGTCTTCTTCTCCCTCTGCCTCTCCCCCCCTCACGCTTTGTCTCGCACTGTTTCTCAAAAAAAAAATAAATAAATGTAAAAAAATTAAAAAAACGAATGAGGTCAAAATTAAGCCACCATAACATAACATAGATTGCTATATGCAGATGTTCACTCTCACCGCTTTTTTTCAACATAGTGTTGGAAGTCCTAGACTCAGCAATCAGACAACACAAAGAAATAAAAGGTATCCAACTTGGCAAAAAGGAAGTCAAACTTCCATTCTTCACAGATGACATGATACTTTATGTGGAAATCCCAAAGACTTCACCAAAAAACTGCTAGAACTGATACAAGATTTCAGCAAAGTTGCAGGATATAAAATCAATATACAGAAATCAGTTGTGTTTATATACAGAAAAAATGAAACAGCAGAAAGAGAAATCAAGGGGCAGACCCCACTTACAATTGCACCAAAAACTGTAAAATACTTAGGGATAAATCTAACCAAAGAGGTGAAAAATATATACACTGAAAACTATAGAAAGCTTATGAAAGAAATTGAAGAAGACACAAAGAAATGGAAAAAAAAATCCATGCTCATGGACTGGAAGAACAAATATGTTTAAAATGTCGATACTACACAAAGCTATGTATATATTCAATGTAGAATCAAAATATCAACCATCACTCTTAACAGAGCTAGAAAAAAAACAACCTAAAAATTGTTTGGAACCAGAAAAGACCCCAAATAGCCAAAACAATCCTGAAAAAGAAAACCAAAGCTCAAGGCATCACAATTCCGTACTTCAAGCTGTACTACAAAGCTGTAATCATCAAGACAGTATGGTACAGGCACAAAAACAGACACATAGATCAATGGAGCAGAGCAGAGAACCCAGAAATGGACTCACAAATATATGGCCAACTAGTCTTTGACAATGTGGGAAAGAATATCCAATGGAAAAGGTCTCTTCAGCCAATTATGTTGGGAAAACTGGCCAGTGATGTGCAGAAGAATGAACCTATATCACTTTCTTACAGCATACACAAAAATAAACTCAAAATGGATGAAAGACCTAAATGTAAGACAGGAAGCCATCAAAATCCTAGAGGGGAACACAGGCAGCAACATTTTCTACCTTGACTGCAGCAACTTACTTGACATGTCTCTGGAGACAGGGGAACAAAAGCAAAAATGAACTATTGGGACCTCATCAAGATAAAAAGCTTCTGCAAAGCAATGCAAACAACCAACAAAACTAAAAGACAACCAACAGAATGGGAGAAGATATTTGCAAATGATATCAGGTAAAGGGCTAGTATCCAAAATCTATAAAGAATTGACCAAACTCAACACACCAAAAAAACAAATAATCCAGTGAAGAAATGGAAAAAAGACATGAATAGACGCTATTCCAAAGAAGATATCCAGATGGCTAACAAACATGAAAAGATACTCAGCATTGCTCATCCTCAGGGAAATACAAATCAAAACCACAATGAGATACCACCTATCACCTTTCAGAATGGCTAAAATTAACAACTCAGACAACAACAGATGTTGGCAAGGATGCAGCAGAGAAAGAGGAAAACTTTTGCACTGCTGATGGGAATGCAAACTGGTGCAGCCACTCTGGAAAATAGTATGGAGGTTCCTCAATGAGTTAAATATAGAAGTACCCTATGACCTAGCAATTGCACTACTAGGTATTTGTCCAAAGGAAACAGGAGAGCTGATTTGAAGGGGCACATAGACCCCAATGTTTACAGCAGTATTATGGACAATAGCCAAACTGTGGAAAGAACCCAAATGTCCATCTACTGATGAACAGATAAAGAAGATGTGATTATATCTATATCTATATCTATATCTATATCTATATCATCTATATCTATATCTATATCTATACACACACATATATAGAAATATACTTCTTTTTTTCTGATAAGAACTTAATAACAAAAGTTTATTTATTTATTTATTTTTATTTATTTATTTTTTCAATATATGAAATTTATTGTCAAATTGGTTTCCATACAACACCCAGTGCTCATCCCAAAAGTTGCCCTCCTCAATACCCATCACCCACCCTCCCTTCCTTCCCACCCCCCATCAACCCTCAGTTTGTTCTCAGTTTTTAAGAGTCTCTTATGCTTTGGCTCTCTCCCACTGTAACCTCTCTTTTTTTATTTTCCTTCCCCTCTCCCATGGGTTCCTGTTAAGTTTCTCAGGATCCACATAAGAGTGAAAACATATGGTATCTGTCTTTCTCTGTATGGCTTATTTCATTTAGCATCACGCTCTCCTGTTCCATCTATGTTGCTACAAAGGGCCATATTTCATTATTTCTCATTGCCACGTAGTACTCCATTGTGTATATAAACCACAATTTCTTTATCCATTCATCAGTTGATGGACATTTTAGCTTTTTCCATAATTTGGCTATTGTTGAGAGTGCTGCTATAAACATTGGGGTACAAGTGCCCCGATGCATCAGTACTCCTGTATCCCTTGGGTAAATTCCTAGCAGTGCTACTGCTGGGTCATAGGGTAGGTCTATTTTTAATATTTTGAGGAACCTCCACACTGTTTTCCAGAGTGGCTGAACCAACTTGCATTCCCACCAACTGTGCAAGAGGGTTCCTGTTTCTCCACATCCTCGCCAGCATCTATAGTCTCCTGATTTGTTCATTTTGGCCACTCTGACTGGCGTGAGGTGATATCTGAGTGTGGTTTTGATTTGTATTTCCCTGATGAGGAGCGACGTTGAACATCTTTTCATGTGCCTGTTGGCAATCTGGATGTCTTCTTTAGAGAAGTGTCTATTCATGTTTTCTGCCCATTTCTTCACTGGGTTATTTGTTTTTCGGGTGTGGAGTGTGGTGAGCTCTTTATAGATTTTGGATACTAGCCCTTTGTCCGATATGTCATTTGCAAATATCTTTCCCCATTCTGTTGGTTGCCTTTTAGTTTTGTTGGTTGTTTCCTTTGCTGTGCAGAAGCTTTTTATCTTCATAAGGTGCCGGTAGTTCATTTTTGCTTTTAATTCCCTTGCCTTTGGGGATGTGTCAAGTAAGAAATTGCTATGGCTGAGGTCAGAGAGGTCTTTTCCTGCTTTCTCCTCTAGGGTTTTGATGGTTTCCTGTCTCACATTCAGGTCCTTTATCCATTTTGAGTTTATTTTTGTGAATGGTGTGAGAAAGTGGTCTAGTTTCAACCTTCTGCATGTTACTGTCCAGTTCTCCCAGCACCATTTGTTAAAGAGACTGTCTTTTTTCCATTGGATGTTCTTTCCTGCTTTGTCAAAGATGAGTTGGCCATACATTTTTGGGTCTAGTTCTGGGGTTTATATTCTATTCCATTGGTCTATGTGTCTGTTTTTGTGCTATATATATATATATATATATATATATATATATATATATATAATCTTGCTGTTTACAACAATGTGGATCAAACTAGGGTGTATTCTGGTAAACAAAGTTAGTCAGCCAGAGAAAGACAAGTATGTGATTTCACTCATATGTGGAATTTAAGAAACAAAAGAGATGAACATAAGGACAGGGGAAGCAAAATTAATATAACAACAGAGAGGGAGACAAACCATAAGAGACTCTTAAATACAGAGAACAATATGAGGGCTTCTGGTGGGGTGTTGGGTAGGAGTATGTGCTAAATTGGCAAGTAACATTAAGGAGGACACTTGTTTGGATGAACACTGGGTGTTGTATGTAAGTGATGAATCACTAAATTCTATTCCTGAAATCATTATTACATTATATGTTAACTATAATTGGATTTAAATTAAAATAAAAGAAAATTGGCAAAAAATAATCAAAATAAAGACTGCTTGAGTATACACCTCTCATAAAAAAATGGTCAGAAGACATTAAGAGACATTTCTCCAAAGAAGACATACAGATGGCAAAAAGACACATGAAAAGATGTTCATCATCACTTACCATCAGGGAAAGGCAAATCAAACTGCAATGAAATATTACCTCATGTTGTCAGAATGGCTAAAATAAAAAACACTAGAAACAATGAATGTTGGCAACTATGTGGAGAAAAAGGAACCCTCATGCACTATTAGTGGGAACACAAACTGGTGCAACCACTGTGAAAAACAGTATAGATTTCCCTCAAAAAGTTAAAAATGGAGCCACCCCATTATCCAATAATCACACTACTAGGTATTTACTCCCAAAATACAAAAACACTAATCCAAAGGGATACATGTACCCCTATGTTTATTATGGTGTTATTTACAATAACCAAATTATGGAAGCAACCTTAATGCCCACCCACAGATTAATACACACACACACACACACACACACACACACACACACAAACACACAATGGAATATTATTCAGCCATAAAAAGAATCAAATCTTGTAATTTGCAATTATCTGGATAGAGCTAGAGTGTATTATGCTTAGTGAAATAAGGTGGTCCAAGAAAATGAATACCATATTATATCACTCATATGTGGAATTTAAAAATCAAAACTAATGAGCAAAATTTTATAAAAAAGAGAGAGGCAAACTAAGAAACAGACTCTTAACTATAAAGAATAAATTAATGGTTGACAGAGGGGAGGTGGTTGGGGCGATGGGTGCAATAGGTGTTGGGGATTAAAGAATACACTTATCATCATGAGCACTGCATAATGTATAAAATTGTTGAATCACTATATTTTATACCTGAAACTAATAGAACACTGAATGTTAAGTATATGGAATTAAAATAAAAAAACTCAATAAAAACTCAAGAAAAAGTAATTGATTAATACTTTTACTTCTGCTAATGTATTTTTTGATTGAATAACACATTTTCTTTGTCAGTATATGCAAAGAATTTTAATTCCATCATATAATAAATAGAAAAAAAATTTAAGGTTATGTTTACATTCTTTCTTTCACATTTAGTCTATGCAATGAAATGGTCATGAAAAATGCAAAATGAGCTGTGAAAATGTGGGAGATAGAATGCTAATTAAGAAAAAAATCTAGACATAGATGTATATGTAGACTATGAACATAAGTATGCAACTTATTCTTTATGCATAATGCCAAAAATAGAAAATGGGAAAAGGAAACTAATTTATTAGTGTACTAAAATATGTAGAATATTTTGCTCCCAATTTTTAATGTGGTAAAAAGACACAAAATGTAAAATTTATCATTTTAACAGATTAGTTGTATTAACTATATGCTTCTTGTTGTCTAAGAGATCCTCCGAACTTTTTATCTCACAAAATTGATACTCTATACACATTAAACAACAACTCCACCACTCCCCTCAGCTTCTGGCAACCACCATTTTGTTTTTGTCTCTGACTTTTGATTATACAAGGTACATAATGTAAGTAGAATCATGCAGTGTTTGTCTTTTTCATTTAGCATAGTATCTTCAAGGTTCATCTAGGTTGTAGCATATGAAAGTATTTTCTTCTTTTTTTAAGAATAGATATTATTCCATTGTATGTATACACCAATTTTCTTTATGCATTTATTTGTTGATGGACATTTAGATTGCTTCCTGCTGTTAGCTATGGTGAATAATGTAGCAATCAACATGGGTGTACACATTTCCCTTCAAGACCCTGTCTTCAATCCCTTTAGATATATACCTAGAAATGGGATTACTGGATCACATGGTAATTCTGTTTGTGATATTTTAAGGAACCTCCATACTATTTTCCATAGCAGCTACACCATTTCACATTACTACCAAAGTGCGTAAGGGTTCCAATTCATCCACACCCTCATCAACACTTTTTTCTATTTTTTTAGAGTGGTCAGGCTAATAGATGAGAGGTGATATCACATTACCATTTTTATTTGCATTTTATCTTTTTCTTTTTAAGTTTTTATTTTAATTCCAGTCATATACTAATGTATTTTTAAGGGAAAAATGTATGCCTATATATTTGTGTATTGCAATAATAAATAATAAAATAATAATGTTATAACAATTAGAAACGATTTAATAAGAAGTTAAAATAGGATGTTTTAAATATATGAAATTTAGTAAAATATTTCATTTATTAACTAAAAATTCTACTTACCACACCAAATTCCAAACCAGATGTGTCAAAACACCAAATCCAAATGCCTAAGGAGTAACACATTACAGCTTTCCCTCTGCTTCAAAATTCAAGTAGTCACATATAATGATACAATTGAAGCATCTCAAGACCAGTATTTTCTTAAAATCATTGTGCTATCATTGTTTATTTCAAAGCTACTATTTAAATATAGGAATATACAGAAGCACAAGGGTTGGAGATGTGAAATCTACCAAAAGTGAGCTCAAATTATTCTAAACTGTTATGAATTTCCTCTTGAAATGAGTGTATGTAGAAGGATCCATATGTGCAGGGTCCAAGCGTATAATGGAAAGTTCTTTGAGTTAATTTGCATACCAAATATAATGTTTATTATGAGGTAAGTAATAGGAATAAGTATTATTATTAAAACGTAGAAAATATAAATTATTAAATCTTAATAGTAAACATTGCAATTGTTCCAAACTTAGACCAGTGATTCCCAACCAGTGATTTGGCCTCCCAGGGGGCATTTAGTAATGTCTAAAACCATTTTTTGTTGTCATAACTGGGGATGGAGATGTTACTGACATCTAGTGTGTAGTGGCTGGGGATGCTGCTTTAAGCATCCTGCAATGCACAGGACAGCTCCTAGTGCACGGCAAGAATTATCCAACTTAAAATGTCAATAGTGCTGAGGTTGAGAAACTCTGACTCAGACTGTTCCACAATTTTTTCCCCAGAGAAGTATTTTACTCCTGACATTATTTAGAATGCAGATGCATGGTGATAAAAAAAATAGCAGAGAGTTTCAGTATTTTTTAATATTGTTTGTATATTTTCCACAGAAAATGCATTCCTCTGCCTTATTTTCTGAGTCTGGAGCAGACTGTTGTCACTGCCCCTGCCTGGGTGTGATGCCCAATATAGCAAAACTTCAGTCATAGATTTATTTAAGTAGTTTTCATAGGCTTCACTAAAGTATTCAATGCCATTAACAGAACCAGACACTTGAAGCTTCTGAGAAAAATTGGCAACTCTGAAAAATTTTACAATATTCTAAGGTTAATCTGTGATGACATATGTCAAGCTTTAGTTCGATGGGGTTTGGCTGGTTCCGAATGTTAATATTACATTATATTTTAAAAATGAAACTTTTTTGAGATGTAGGAAGGCAGGGGTGTGTGGAAGTATTTGTTAGAAACATTTACACTAATTGACTATAGGAACTTCAGGGAATACATATCAATCAGAAAATAGAAAACATTGAAAATAAAAGCAGGAATTCAGACAGAGAGGGACAGATGTAAATTTAACTAAGTGGTTTGCTTGTTGTCCTGATTCTGTTTGTTTGTTTGTTGTTTGCTTTTATTTTTTTAACTTGTTTTATTTTTTATTTTTTTTAAATGAACATAAGGGAAGGGTTTTTTTTTTTTTTTTGATGTGTGTGTGTGTGTGTGTGTGTGTGTGTGTGTGTAGCCAAGACTACAGAAGGTTTTGCCCAACGTATTTTAAAGATGGTAAATCAAAGTGAAATGGATGATCTCTTATCTGATAAATGCCCATGAAATAAAACAGGATTTGCTCTCTGGAGATGGGACACTAATTCTTATCTCTGTGTCTTTATTCTATTTATCTTTCTTTGGAGTCTCAGTTTACCTCTCCGCCAGACAAAAAAGGAGATTTGATATATTCTTCTAGGACTTGTTTGAAATGGATTTTAGTTGTTTATTTACCTTTCATTGACTTGTTTTTGTTTGTTTTTACTTTGATACATTTCTAGGATTTTCTTTGTGGGATTACACACACTCAATTCTCCATACTTCCTCCTCCCCTCCTGTGCTGAGATTGTGACCCAGGCTTAACCAATCACAGCGTTGTCTTTTCTTGGCTACAGTGATTAGTTCAGAGGAGAGTCTTCCTAAGAATAGAGCCAATAGAGAGGAAAGTAGAGCTGACAGATGGAGAGAAAGAGAAGATAAAGAAAGACAATTACTTTGATTCTCTGGATGCATTTGTATCTAAAGTCCACACCCAAACTTTTCAGTTACAGAAATCAATAAATCCCCCGTTTTGCAGAAACCATTGTGTTGGTTTTCTGTCACTTCCCAAACTCTTCCCTGACAATTTTATTTCATGCTATTTTTTCTCAACTCTGGATTTACATTGGATTTATAAGTTAATATTATATACTCCAGCACTTGATAATGTATTATCTTTTATTGTTCTCTGCTCATGAAATTTATGTGAATCTAGTCTCTCCAATTTTACTGGGGTAATAGAAATATATTCATGGTTTATATGTTAGTTTTATAGTCAGGATTTTATTTAATGTATAAACTCATAGAGGGAAGATAATTTGTCCTATATTTCTTTTGTGTTTTCTATAGTACTCAGCATAGGGTGGTCAAATAATGGGTATCTAATAAGCAAATTTTTTCAAAGTTCCATTTATAACTATGCTTCTGTTTGTGTGCATCTGAGACACGTTCAATTCAACAACTTACAAGTATCACACACATTCCCAGAGATAATAATATTGAAGTTTGTAAAATAAACAAGTGCTATTTACCACAAGCCAATTTGCAGAAATAAAGCAGAGCCTATTCACTGAGTGAGTTTTGTGAAGTCAGGAGCTTTGTCATATTTGTCTTTGTGCACAAAAGCATCTAGTGCAAGGCCAGGTAAATAGTAAATGCTCAATAAAAATTTACTGCATGAACGAATGCATTGCTTATAGCATGCCTTCTGCAAAGATGGAAATGATCTGTTATTTCCACTGTCCACTATGGTAGCCACATGTGACTATTGAGCCCTTGAAATGTAGCTAGAATGACTGAGTTACTGAATATTTATTTTTATTTGTTTATAATTAAATCAAAATTAATTTTAAAAAGTTTATTTACTTATTTTGACAGAGAGAGAGAGAGAAGGGAAGAGAGAGAGAGAGAAAATCCCAAACAGGTTCCACATTCAGCACAGAGTCCAAAGAGGGGCTCAAACTCACGAACCACGAGATCATGTACTGACCTGAAACCAAGAGTTTGTCATTTAACTGACTCAGCCACCCAGCCACCCCTATAAATAATTAAGTTAAATTTAAATAGCTGTATGTGGTCAGTGGATACTGTACTGTACAGTGTGGATTTATAAATTCATTGGAGCAGACTATGTAACACAACACAAGAACCTTATTGGAAATACACATTCAAGAGTTACTACATATTTATTTTTCATTTGCTTTTGGAAGAAAACCTAAATTATTCTGATAGTCAAAGCATTAGAGAAGTCTTTTTCTCTTAAAGCTCAACTCAAATATCATCTCCTTTGTGAAACCTTCCTTGATCCTGACTCCCGCCCCATCTTCACCCACATCCAGGTCAAAACTAATAAATTAATAACTATTTCCATTGGTACTTTGTTAATATAATTATAATTAAGTTTTCTATGCTATATTATAATTTATGCCTAAGTAATGAGCTAGATTTACTACTTTAAATTTTTTTTTAAGTTTATTTATTTTTGACAGAGACAGAGTGCGAGGATGAGCTGGGGAGGGGCAGAGAGAGAGAGGGAGACACAGAATCCAAAGCAGGCTTCAGGCTCCAAGCTGTCAGCATAGAGCCTGACACGGGGCTCGAACTCACGAACTGTGAGATCATGACCTAGGCCAAAGTCGGACGCCCAACTGACTGAGCCACCCAGGCACCCCCAAGGTTTACTACTTTAAAAAAATATTAATGTTTATTTTTGAGAGACAGAGAGAGACAGCATGAGCGGGAGAGGGCAAACAGAGGGAGACCCAGAATATGAAGCAGGCTCCAGGCTCTGAACTGTCAGCACAGAATTCCACACAGGGCTCGAACCCACAAACTGTGAGATCATGACCTGAGCTAAAGTCGGATGCTCAACTGACAGAGCCACCCAGGTGCCCCAAGATTTACTAATTTTTGAAGGCAGAAACCATGTCTTCTTTTTCTTTACTAATTCAAAAGTACTTATTAAGTTCTTACTATGTCATAACTTATAGTCTGGGAGATGAGACAGACCTTAAATATGCCTTAATGACAAAAGGTAATGAATGTTACACTCTAAGGACTGAATTGTGTCCTTCAAAACTTCATATGTTAAAAACTATCCCCCAATGTGACCGTATTTAGAGATAAGGCCTATAAAGATGTAGTAAAGATTAAATGAGGTCATAAGGTGGAACCCTAATCTGATAGGATTGATGTCTTTCTAAGAAGAGCAAGAAACACCAGGGAAATCTCTCTCTGTGAATTCCCACATAAGAAAGAGGTCATGTGAGCACACAGTGAAATGGTAGTCACCTACAAGGCAAGAAAAAAGGTCTCTGAATGAAACCTACCTTGCCATGACCTTGATATTGGACTTCCTACCTCTGGAACTATTAGAAAAAAAAAAATCTCTCTTGTTTCAGCCACCCAGTAGGTGATATTTTGTTATGGTAGTCCAAGCAGACTAATACATTATAATTGGGACATATTAGAATCTTATGGAAGCGAAAGGCATAAGAACCTAACAAGATGTTGCACTACTCATACTGTGAAACCTGCAGTGATACTACCTTAAGATGGCCTTTGAGCTGAGACCCAAGGAGGACTAGGAGTTAGCCTAGAGGAAGGATTGAACAGGCAAAAGAAGTAGTGTATCTAAAATGAGAGACACGAAGTGGAGCTGCTGAAGTAAAGACATTTACTTCCATTTTGTGTGGAATCAAAAGGTGAAATGGTGCAAGATATTATGCAGGACCATGGAAGTCAAGGTAAGATATTGAGGCTTTATATTGGAGCACCAAAATGAAACCGTTTGAAGAATTTTAAGCATTGGAATGACACGATTAAATTTTTGTTTTGGAAAGCTCACTTTGGTTGCAAAGTCAATACAAGATTAGAAGAAAGCCATTCTGAGGGCAGAGAAACCAGTTAATTGCTGCAGTTGCCCAGATAGAAGATGATAATGACTTGGACCAGAGATCATACAACTCTAAGGCTTAATACAGTACCTAGTGCATAATAGGTGCTAAGAGAATTTTTGAAGTGAAGCAACTAGAACTGAAATACAAAAGTCAATATATTCTTTGGGTGACAAAAGTAAAACAGAGCTACAAAAAGAACCAGCATCTTTCAGGATTTACATGATGCCAAGAGACATATCAAGATCACATTTCATTTTTTTTTCTGACTCATAAGATTTATTTATCCCTCTGTTTGCTTATTTTAGTCTTTCAAGTTTTATTTAAATCCCAGTTTGTTAACATACAGTGTAACATTAGTTTCAGGTGTAGACCCTAGTGATTCATCACTTATATACAACACCCAGCACTCATCAGAATGAATGCACTCCTCATTACCCATCACCCATTGAATCCATCCCCCTGTCCGCCTTCACTCCAGTAACACTCAGTTTGTTCTCTATAGTTGGAGAGTCTGCTTTCTGGTTCACTTCTCTTTTTTTTCCCTTGTCTATGTTCATGTGTTTTCTTTCTTAAATTCTGCATATGAGTGAAATAACATGGTACTTGTCTTTCTATGACTGAATATTTTTCTTAGTACCATACTTTATAGCTCCATCCACATAGTTGCAAATGGCAAGATTATTTTTTATGGCTAATATTCCATTCTATAAATATACCACCTATTCTTAAGCCATTCATTAGTTGAGCTCATTTGGGCTCTTTCCAAAATTTGGAAGGCTGCTATATAAGGCTGCTATAAACATACGGGTGCATGTATAACTTCTAATTAGTATCTTTGCATCCTTCGGGTAAATACCTCATAGTTAAATTACTGGATCGTACTGTACTTCTATTTTTAATTTTTTGAGGAAGCTCCATACTGATTTCCAGATTGGATGCACCAGATTGCATTCCCTGCAATAGTGGAAGAGGGTTCCCCTTTCTCCACATCTTCACCAACACATGATATTTCCTATGTTATTAATTTTACCCATTCTGATCAGTGTGAGGTGATATCTCATTGCAATTTTGATTTGCATTTTCCTGATGATCAGTGATGTTGACAATTTTTTTTATGCACCTATCATTAATCTGGATGTCTTTTTGGAAAAAATGTCTACTTATATCTTCTGCCCAATTTTTAACTGGATTCTTTATTTCTTGGATGTTGAGTGTTAAAAGTTCTTTGTATTTTGGATACTAACCCATTATCAGATATGTCATTTGCAAATCTTCTCCCATGCTGTCTATTGCCTTTTAGTTTGGTTTATTGTTTCCTTCACTGTGCAGAAGCTTTTTATCTTGATGAAGTCCCAATGGTTTGTTTTTGCTTTTGTTTCCCTTGACTCAGGAGAGAAATATAGAAAGCAGTTGCTATGGATGAGGTCAAAGAGGTTACTGCCTGTGTTCTCCTCTAGAATTTTGAAGATTTTCTGTCTCATGTTCAGGTCTTTCATCCATTTTGAACTTTTGTGTGTGTGTATGGTATAAGAAAGTGGTACAGTTTCATTCTTTCACACTTTTTTGTCCAGTTTTTCAACACCATTTGTTGAAGAGACTGTCTTTTTCCCACTGGATGTTCTTTCCTGTGTTATCCAAGATTAATTGACCATATAGTTGTGTGTCCATTTCTGGGTTTTCTGTTCTGCTCCATTGACCTATGTGTCTGTTTTGTTGTTGTTGTTGTTGTTGTTGTTGTTGCCAGTACCACACTGTTTTGATCACTATAGCTTTGTAAAACAACTTGAAGTCCAGAATTGTGGTGTCTCCAGCTTTGCTTTTCTTTTTCAAGATTGCTTTCACTAACAGAATCTTTTGTGGCTCCATACAAATTTCAGTATTGTTTGTTCTGGCTCTGTGAAAAATGTTTAGTATATTTGTATAGGGATTGCATTACATGTGTATATTGCTTTGGGTAGAATAGACACTTTCACAAGGTTTGTTCTTCCAATCAATGAGCATAGAATGTTTTTCCATTTCTTGGTGTCCTCTTCAATTTTTTCAGCAGTGTTTTATACTTTTCAGAGTCTAGATCTTTTACCTCTTTCGCTAGGTTTATTCCTAGGTATCTTATGGTTTTGGTGCAATTGTAAACAATATCCATTCCTGATTTCTCTCCTGGTGTTTCATTATTGGTTTATAGAAGTGAAACAGATTTCTGTACATTGATTTTGTATCCTACAACATTACTGAATTTGTGTATCAGATCTAGCAGATTTTGGTGTAGTCTTTTGGGCTTTCTATATAGAATATCATATCATATGCAAATAGCGAAAGTTTAATATCTACATTGCTGATTTGGATGCCATTTATTTCTTTTTATTGTTTGATTGCTGAGGCTAGGACTTCCAATACTATGTTAAATAACAATGGTAAGAGTAGACATTCTTGTTTTGTTCCTGACCTTATAAGAAAAGCTCTCAGTTTTTACCTTGTGAGGATATTAGCTGTGGGTTTTTCATTTATGGCCTTTATGATGTTGAGGTATGTTCCCTTTATCCCTATTCCATTGATTTTTTAAAATCAAGAATGGATGTTGTACTTTTTCAAATGCTTTTTCTGCTTCTATTGAGAGTATCATATAGTTCTTATCCTTCCTTGTGTAATGTGGAGTATCATGTTGATTGATTTGTGAAAACTGAGCAACCCTAAGTTGGTTTTTTTTTTGTTTTTTTTTTTTATAGTAGAGTCCTTGGTTTTGGAATCATGGTAATGCTGCCCCTATAGAATGAGTTTGGGAATTTATCTTCCTTTTACATTTTTTTTTTTGGAATTATTTGAGAAGAATAGGTATTGACTCTTCTTTAAACATTTGGTAGAATCCCTGTGGAAGCCATCTGGCTCTGGACTTTCATTTGTTGAGAGATTTTTTATTATTGATTTAATTTATTTGCTGGTTATTACTCTGTTCAAGTTTTCTATTTCTTCCTGTTTCAGTTTTTGTAGTTTATATGTTTCTAGGAATTCATCCATTTCTTCCAGATTGCCTAATTTTGTGGAATATAATTTTCCATAATATTCCCTTATAATCATTTGCATTTCAGTAGTGTTGGTTGTGATTTCTCCTCTCTAATCTGTGATTTCATTTATTTGGGTCTTTTCTCTTTTCTTTTTGATAAGTCTGGCTAGAAATTTATCAATGTTATTATGTTTTTCAAAAAGCCAGTTCCTGGTTTCATTCATCTTTTCTATTGATATTTTTTTTTGTTTCTATATCCCTTATTTCTACTCTAGTCTTTATTATTTCCCTTTTTCTGTGGGCTTTAGGCTTCATTTATTGTTCTTGTTCTAGCTCCTTTAGATGTAAGTTTGAGATTTTTCTTGCTTTTTAAGGTAGACCTATATTGCTATGTACTTCCCTCTTAGGTCCACTTTTGTTGCATCCCCAAAGATTTTGGATCATTGTGTTTTCATTTTCATCTGTTTTTTTATTTTTTTTTTAATTTCTTCTTTAATTTCCTTATTGACCCATTCATTATTTTGTAAGATGTTCTTTAGCCTCTATGTATGTGTTCTTTCCAAATTTTTTTATTGTCGACTTCAAGTTTTATAGTGATGTGCTTGCAAAATATGCATGGTAAGATCTTAATCTTTTTTTACTTGTTGAAGCTTGATTTGTGACCTAGTATATGATCTATTCTGGAGAATGTCCTATGTGCCTTGAAAAGAATGTGTATTCTATGACTGTAGGATGAAATCTTCTGAATATATCTGTTAACTCCACTTGGTCCAGTGTGTCTTTGGAAGCCATTGTTTCCTTGTTAATTTTCTGAGGTGATCTGTTCATTGCAGTAAGTGGGATGTTAAAGTCCCCTACTATTATTATATAATTATCAGAGTTTCTTTATGTTTGTTATTAATTCTTGTATATATTTAGGTACTACCAAGTTGAGGGCATAAATCTTTATAATTGTTAGATCTTCTTGTTGGATAGTTCCCTTTATTATGATATAATGCTTTTCTTCATCTCTTATTACAGTCATTTTAAAATCTAGTTTGACTGATATAAGTATTGTTACTCAGGCTTTCTTTTGATGTCCATTTGCATGACATCCATCTCCTCACTTTCAATCTTCAGGTGTCTTTAGGTCTAAAATGAGTTTCAAGTGGGAAGCATATATAAATAGATCTTTTCTAAATCCATTCTGACACCTTATGCATTTTAACTATAGCATTTAGCCCATTTACATTCAGGCTAATTATTGATAGATATGAATTTAATGCCATTTTATTACTTGTTTTGTAGTTATTTCTGGAGATGTTTTGCTCCTTTTCTGTCTTTTTCACTTTTGGCCTTTCTTTTCCACTCAAAGTGTTCCCTTCAATATTCCTTGCAGAGCTGGCTTAGTGGTCAGGAACTCTTGTAGTTTTTATTTTTCTGAGAAACATTACCACTCCTTCTAGTTTGAATGATAGCCTTGCTGGATAGTGTATTCTTGACTGCAGATTTTTCCCATTCAGCACACTGAATATATCATGCCAATCTCTTCTGGCTTACAAAGTTTCTGTGGAGAGATATGCTCCTAACCTTATTTGTCTTCCCTTATAATTTAGGGACTTCATTTACCTTGCTGCCTTTAGAATTTTTTTTTCTTTATCACCATATTTTGCAAATTTTACTGCATTATATCTTGTTGTTGGACTGCTTCTGTTGATTTTTTATGTTATCTGCTATTCCTGGATTTGGATGTCTGTTTTCTCCCCCAGGTTAGGGGGAGTTTTCAGCTATAACTTCCTCAAATAAACTTTGCAGCCCCCTTTCCCTATATTCTTCTTCTGGAACTCATATGAAATAAATGTTATTATGTTTGATGGAGTCACTGATTTCTCTAAATTTATGTTCAGGATCCAAGATTTTTCTTTCCCTTTTCTTTTTTTGCAGCCTCATTATTTTTCATATTTCTCTCTTCTATATTGCTTTTATGTTCATCTACTTCTTCTATCCTGTTGGTCATTATATGGAGTTGGTTTCAAATTTCCGTTACTGCATTTTTCACTTCAGCCTGATTTGTTGTTAGCTTTAATCTCTGTGGTTAGGTTTCCCTTGATGTCTTCATGCTTTTCTCAAGCTCAGGTAGTATCCTTATGATTGTTGTTTTAAATTCTGAAACAGGCATATTATTTATATCTGTTTCAATTAGATCCCTGGCCATGACCTTTTCTTGTTCTTCTTTGGAGATGAATTCCTCCATCTTAGCATTTTTGTCTAGGTCTCTGTCTTCTTCTCTGTGTTAGGAAAGCCTGATATGTTCCCTGCTCCTGAGTGTAATGGCTTTAAGAAGAAGTCATATAATGTCCAGAGCCTGGCACTTCATGAAGTGTCTCTTGTATGTGCTGCATCACTCTGCTTCTGTGTTTTGACTAGTCTGCAGATCAGTCGTCTGCAGTTTCTCCTTGCCTGGAGTAAAGAGTGTTTCAATCTTTTGCCAGAGTGTGGCAAGTTTTAACTAACTGTGCTATGGTCTACTTGCTAAGACGTGATGGTAATCCATTATAGCTGAAGCTTAGCAGAACACTTATGGTCATTAGATGTGGTACATGCAGAGATTGTGCTGATATTTTGGAGGATGGCCCACTGTGGTTGTCAGGCACATTTGCCCATTACCAGCAGAACACAGGGCATGTAATTTGGTGTGAGTATGTTAGGTAACCAGTGTTGGTGCTTTGCTGTTTACTGAAGTTAGTTTATGTCGAGGGGCAGAGGGGAGAAGTGGCACCAGCCCCCTCCTTTGTCCACAGAGAAGTGAGTCTGCTTCCTGCTCTCAGAGAAACACCTTCAGAGGAGTGAATAATTTCCCCTCATGTGTCACAAGTATTTTTTAGATCACTGATTTCACACTATCTGTCTTTGGGTTGCTTGCCTACCTAGAGCAGAACCATACACCTTGGGGTCTACCCCATTTAGGCCTGCTGATATTTAACATTCCAAACTTCAAGGATCCTGGTGTGGTGGGTACCTATGTTGGTCCCCTGGGAAAGGGTCTTGCTTTACTGGAACTAACGCAGGTTTGACCAAGAAACGCAGTTGCTCCAGAATGCAGGAGCATGGGATTTGGAACAAGCAGGCTAAACAGCCAGTGTCCAGGTTAACTACCCTCAGTGTCTCTGCTTCTATGCTGAGAGGCAGTAGAGGGAAATGGCATCCATCGGTTCTTTTATCCCCAGAGAGGAAATGCCACCTCTTACTAATATGCTCAAAAGTGTATGAATAGTCTCTCCCCATTCCCCTTAGATGATCCTCAGATCACACAGTCTGCTCTGGTATTGTTTACCTGCTTCCTTTCCAGAAGTTGGTCTGTATCCTCAGGTCTTTATCCTAGCCAAGCTTGGGGACATCTAAAACTTTACTGTTTGTGTCCCACTGGTTGCCAAATTCATGAAATTCAGCCCCTCTCATTTTCCCAGCCAATGGCTTTGAGGAAGTGTTCTCCTTGAGCATACCTCTATACATGCCACTCTTTCTCTCTCCTTTCTCTGTGACTAGGGCTTCCTCCCCTACACAGTACTTGTGATCCATTTCTTCCCCAAACAATGTCTCCATACTTCCTACCCTCTTTGAAGTGGCCTCTTCTCTCCCTTTATTTGTGCAGTTTGTTCTATCAGTCCTCAGGTGGATTTCTTGAGTATTCAGAATAATTTGATAGTTATCTAGCTGTATTTGAGAGCTGAGGCAAGCCTATGATCCTCCTACTGTGCCACAATCTTAGGTCCTAAGATCACATTTCAGAAGTGCAAAATGAGGAAATGATTTTATTCTAGGTCCCATGCTACTAATTTTGGTCACATCCAAATGAAAAGAAGCTCATTTATGTCAATAGCACCATCTTTTAAAATGAAGAATAAGATTATCAATGTAGTTATAAGCAAGACAGAAAAATATAATGATGCCACTATATTTGGAGTTTAAACAAGTTGTTAACATTAACTGAAACCAAATAATATTCAAATTTACAGTCTATATTTTAGGAATTGGATATGTATTTACTCAAAATTAAGAATTCAGAAAATTATTCTACAAAACGTTTTATTTCCATTTTTCCTCCTAAGTAAGCTCAGATGATAATAGCAGGAGAATATAGGTTAGTAAACATCATATCAAAAAAGATTGAAACATGGGAGATGATTGAAATTACCTGCTTAAATGAAAAGACAGGTTTATAAAACTTTAAAAACTTGGGTATTTGGCAATTGTTAAGGGATAGTTTAAGTTTCATCTTGAACGGAAGCAAAAAGGTTGACCAATGGACTTCTTTATATACGTTTAATCTTCATTTAATTCATCTTCTTACACTCTTAAGTGTAGTACAATGCACTTATAACTTTTATTAAATGCCCATTTTTTGCCAGTCATCTGTCTCTAGGTGCTAGTCTTTCTTTTAAATTTTAATCCTTATTCTACCATATATTTGGAACGCCATTCAAGCCCCAATTCAACAAGCTGTTTCTCTACCATTGGTCAAAATATTCCTGAAAATTTTACCTCTTCCAAAAATCCACCACAGCTTAGTTTTCATGTATTTCACTTTGGACTTGTTTATTCTTCTTTCTATTTTTTCAATATGTTATTAATATCATTTGCATCATTGTGTTCTGGATTATATGTCTATGGAGCAAAAGTGATACAAATTTGTTTAACCTTGGATTAATCCTGATAAACATCCTTATGAAGGAAACACGTGAGTGTTGTATACTATGTGTGTGTATTTGTGTGCAAGTGTCTGTATAGGTCCTATAAACCTGAAAATATCTATATTTTGTTTCAGGAAGATATCCAGGCTCAAACTTGTATAATGAAAAGGTATATAACAAAGATCCTGAAAATAAAATAAAACTTTTGAATTTAGGATGACTTTAGGGAATGTCAGAGTTGGCATGGGCTATTATTGTGAACATTAACAAATAGCATGACTTAATGTAACCAACATTCTGAGACTAAATAAAAAATAAACTGATACCATTACATATCTTCTTTCAGTTTAAATTAGTATACATTCCATTATCATTACAACAGAAAGAAGTGGAAAGAATGGGTTTCTCACAACCACAAATCAATATATAACCCCTGATCAATGAATGTGAGTATTCTCTGTATATTTGAAATATTTTTATGCATTTTGGCACACTGTATGGCAGGAACTAACCCATTAGGTTTTAAAAAGAGGAAAGACAATAAAGATAGGCTAGATGTCAAATTCTTACATATCTCATACTTCTAGTGTGAGAACTAGCTTTTCTGTCTGCTACTTCCAATGATCTAAATGTGGATAATTTAAAAGTTGCACACAGATTCGTCCGGAAGATGGCGGCGTAGGAGGACGCGGGGCTCACAGCGCGTCCTGCCGATCACTTAGATTCCACCTACACCTGCCTAAAGAACCCAGAAAACCGCCAGAGGATTAGCAGAAGGGAGTCCCCGGAGTCAAGAGCAGACTAGAGGTCCACGGAAGAGGGTAGGAAGGGCGGCGAGGCGGTGCGCGCTCCACGGACTGGCGGGAGGGAGCCGGGGCGGAGGGGCGGCTCGCCGGCCAAGCAGAGCCCCCGAGTCTGGCTGGCAAAAGCGGAGGGGCCGGACAGACTGTGTTCCGACAGCAAGCGCGACTTAGCATCTGGGAGGTCATAAGTTAACAGCTCTGCTCAGAAAGCGGGAAGGCTGGAGGACAAAGGGAGGGAGAGCTGCTGAGCCCCCGGACGGCAGAGCTCAGCTTGGCGGGGAACAAAGGCGCCAGCGCCATCTCCCCCGCCCATCCCCCAGCCAAAATCCCAAAGGGAACCAGTTCCTGCCAGGGAACTTGCTCGCTCCGCGCAAACACCCAACTCTGTGCTTCTGCGGAGCCAAACCTCCGGCAGCGGATCTGACTCCCTCCCGCTGCCACAGGGCTCCTCCTGAAGTGGATCACCTAAGGAGAAGCGAGCTAAGCCTGCCCCTCCACCCCCCGTGCACCTTGCCTACCCACCCCAGCTAATACGCCAGATCCCCAGCAACACAAGCCTGGCAGTGTGCAAGTAGCCCAGACGGGACACGCCACCCCACAGTGAATCCCGCCCCTAGGAGAGGGGAAGAGAAGGCACACACCAGTCTGACTGTGGCCCCAGCAGTGGGCTGGGGGCAGACATCGGGTCGGACTGCGGCCCCGCCCACTAACTCCAGTTATACACCACAGCACAGGGGAAGTGCACTGCAGGTCCTCACCACGCCAGGGACTCTCCAAAATGACCAAACGGAAGAATTCCCCTCAGAAGAATCTCCAGGAAATAACAACAGCTAATGAACTGATCAAAAAGGATTTAAATAATATAACAGAAAGTGAATTTAGAATAATAGTCATAAAATTAATCGCTGGGCTTGAAAACAGTATACAGGACAGCAGAGAATCTCTTGCCACAAAGATCGAGGGACTAAGGAACAGTCACGAGGAGTTGAAAAACGCTTTAAACGAAATGCAAAACAAAATGGAATCCACGATGGCTCGGCTTGAAGAGGCAGAGGAGAGAATAGGTGAACTAGAAGATACAGTTATGGAGAAAGAGGAAGCTGAAAGAAAGAGAGATAAAAAAATCCAGGAGTATGAGGGGAAAATTAGAGAACTAAGTGATACACTAAAAAAAAATAATATACGCATAATTGGTATCCCAGAGGAGGAAGAGAGAGGGAAAGGTGCTGAAGGGGTACTTGAACAAATTATAGCTGAGAATTTCCCTGAACTGGGGAAGGAAAAAGGCATTGAAATCCAAGAGGCACAGAGAACTCCCTTCAGACATAACTTGAATCGATCTTCTGCACGACATATCATAGTGAAACTGGCAAAATACAAGGATAAAGAGAAAATTCTGAAAGCAGCAAGGGATAAACGTGCCCTCACATATAAAGGGAGACCTATAAGACTCGTGACTGATCTCTCCTTTGAAACTTGGCAGGCCAGAAAGGCTTGGCACGATATCTACAGTGTGCTAAACAGAAAAAATATGCAGCCGAGAATCCTTTATCCAGCAAGTCTGTCATTTAGAATAGAAGGAGAGATAAAGGTCTTCCCAAACAAACAAAAACTGAAGGAATTTGTCACCACGAAACCAGACCTACAAGAGATCCTAAGGGGGATCCTGTGAGACAAAGTACCAGAGACATCACTACAAGCATAAAACATACAGACATCACAATGACTCTAAACCCATATCTTTCTATAATAACACTGAATGTAAATGGATTAAATGCGCCAACTAAAAGACATAGGGTATCAGAATGGATAAAAAAACAAGACCCATCTATTTGCTGTCTACAAGAGACTCATTTTAGATCTGAGGACACCTTTAGATTGAGAGTGAGGGGATGGAGAACTATTTATCATGCTCCTGGAAGCCAAAAGAAAGCTGGAGTAGCCATACTTATATCAGACAAACTAGACTTTAAATTAAAGGCTGTAACAAGAGATGAAGAAGGGCATTATATAATAATCACAGGGTCTATCCACCAGGAAGAGCTAACTATTATAAATGTCTATGCGCCAAATACCCGAGCCCCCAGATATATAAAACAATTACTCATAAACATAAGCAACCTTATTGATAAGAATGTGGTCATTGCAGGGGACTTTAACACCCCACTTACAGAAATGGTTAGATCATCTAGACACACAGTCAATAAAGAAACAAGGGCCCTGAATGATACATTGGATCAGATGGACTTGACAGATATATTTAGAACTCTGCATCCCAAAGCAACAGAAGATACTTTCTTCTCGAGTGCACATGGAACATTCTCCAAGATAGATCATATACTGGGTCACAAAACAGCCCTTCATAAGTTTACAAGAATTGAAATTATACCATGCATACTTTCAGACCACAATGCTATGAAGCTTGAAATCAACCACAGGAAAAAGTCTGGAAAACCTCCAAAAGCATGGAGGTTAAAGAACACCCTACTAACGAATGAGTGGGTCAACCAGGCAATTAGAGAAGAAATTAAAAAATATATGGAAACAAACGAAAATGAAAATACTACAATCCAAACGCTTTGGGATGCAGCGAAGGCAGTCCTGAGAGGAAAATACATTGCAATCCAGGCCTATCTCAAGAAACAAGAAAAATCCCAAATACAAAAGCTAACAGCACACCTAAAGGAAATAGAAGCAGAACAGCAAAGGCAGCCTAAACCCAGCAGAAGAAGAGAAATAATAAAGATCAGAGCAGAAATAAACAATATAGAATCTAAAAAAACTGTAGAGCAGATCAACGAAACCAAGAGTTGGTTTTTTGAAAAAATAAACAAAATTGACAAACCTCTAGCCAGGCTTCTCAAAAAGAAAAGGGAGATGACCCAAATAGATAAAATCATGAATGAAAATGGAATGATTACAACCAATCCCTCAGAGATACAAACAATTATCAGGGAATACTATGAAAAATTATATGCCAGCAAATTGGACAACCTGGAAGAAATGGACAAATTTCTAAACACCCACACTCTTCCAAAACTCAATCAGGAGGAAATAGAAAGCTTGAACAGACCCATAACCAGCGAAGAAATTGAATCGGTTATCAAAAATCTCCCAACAAATAAGAGTCCAGGACCAGATGGCTTCCCAGGGGAGTTCTACCAGACATTTAAAGCAGAGATAATACCTATCCTTCTCAAGCTATTCCAAGAAATAGAAAGGGAAGGAAAACTTCCAGACTCATTCTATGAAGCCAGTATTACTTTGATTCCTAAACCAGACAGAGACCCAGTAAAAAAAGAGAACAACAGGCCAATATCTCTGATGAATATGGATGCAAAAATTCTTAATAAGATACTAGCAAATCGAATTCAACAGCATATAAAAAGAATTATTCACCATGATCAAGTGGGATTCATTCCTGGGATGCAGGGCTGGTTCAACATTCGCGAATCGATCAACGTGATACATCACATTAACAAAAAAAAAGAGAAGAACCATATGATCCTGTCAATCGATGCAGAAAAGGCCTTTGACAAAATCCAGCACCCTTTCTTAATAAAAACCCTTGAGAAAGTCGGGATAGAAGGAACATACTTAAAGATCATAAAGGCCATTTATGAAAAGCCCACAGCTAACATCATCCTCAACGGGGAAAAACTGAGAGCTTTTTCCCTGAGATCAGGAACACGACAGGGATGCCCACTGTCACCGCTGTTGTTTAATATAGTGCTGGAAGTTCTAGCATCAGCAATCAGACAACAAAAGGAAATCAAAGGCATCAAAATTGGCAAAGATGAAGTCAAGCTTTCGCTTTTTGCAGATGACATGATATTATACATGGAAAATCCGATAGACTCCACCAAAAGTCTGCTAGAACTGATACATGAATTCAGCAAAGTTGCAGGATACAAAATCAATGTGCAGAAATCAGTTGCATTCTTATACACTAACAATGAAGCCAGAGAAAGACAAATGAAGAAACTGATCCCATTCACAATTGCACCAAGAAGCATAAAATACCTAGGAATAAATCTAACCAAAGATGTAAAAGATCTGTATGCTGAAAACTATAGAAAGCTTATGCAGGTAATTGAAGAAGATATAAAGAAATGGAAAGACATTCCCTGCTCATGGATTGGAAGAATAAATATTGTCAAAATGTCAATACTACCCAAAGCTATCTACACATTCAATGCAATCCCAATCAAAATTGCACCAGTATTCTTCTCGAAACTAGAACAAGCAATTCTAAAATTCATATGGAACCACAAAAGGCCCCGAATAGCCAAAGTAATTTTGAAGAAGAAGACCAAAGCAGGAGGCATCACAATCCCAGACTTTAGCCTCTACTACAAAGCTGTCATCATCAAGTCAGCATGGTATTGGCATAAAAACAGACACATAGACCAATGGAATAGAATAGAAACCCCAGAACTAGACCCACAAACGTATGGCCAACTCATCTTTGACAAAGCAGGAAAGAACATCCAATGGAAAAAAGACAGTCTCTTTAACAAATGGTGCTGGGAGAACTGGACAGCAACATGCAGAAGGTTGAAACTAGACCACTTTCTCACACCATTCACAAAAATAAACTCAAAATGGATAAAGGACCTGAATGTGAGACAGGAAACCATCAAAACCCTAGAGGAGAAAGCAGGAAAAGACCTCTCTGACCTCAGCCGTAGCAATCTCTTACTCGGCACATCCCCAAAGGCAAGGGAATTAAAAGCAAAAGTGAATTACTGGGACCTTATGAAGATAAAAAGCTTCTGCACAGCAAAGGAAACAACCAACAAAACTAAAAGGCAACCAACGGAATGGGAAAAGATATTTGCAAATGACACATCGGACAAAGGGCTAGTATCCAAAATCTATAAAGAGCTCATCAAACTCCACACCCGAAAAACAAATAACCCAGTGAAGAAATGGGCAGAAAACATGAATAGACACTTCTCTAAAGAAGACATCCGGATGGCCAACAGGCACATGAAAAGATGTTCAACGTTGCTCCTTATCAGGGAAATACAAATCAAAACCACACTCAGATATCACCTCATGCCAGTCAGAGTGGCCAAAATGAAGAAATCAGGAGACTATAGATGCTGGAGAGGATGTGGAGAAACAGGAACCCTCTTGCACTGTTGGTGGGAATGCAAATTGGTGCAGCCGCTCTAGAAAGCAGTGTGGAGGTTCCTCAGAAAATTAAAAATAGACCTACCCTATGACCCAGCAATAGCACTGCTAGGAATTTATCCAAGGGATACAGGAGTACTGATGCATAGGGGCACCTGTACCCCAATGTTTATAGCGGCACTCTCAACAATAGCCAAATTATGGAAAGAGCCTAAATGTCCATCAACTGATGAATGGATAAAGAAATTGTGGTTTATATACACAATGGAATACTACGTGGCAATGAGAAAAAATGAAATATGGCCTTTTGTAGCAACATGGATGGAACTGGAGAGTGTGATGCTAAGTGAAATAAGCCATACAGAGAAAGACAGATACCATATGGTTTCACTCTTATGTGGATCCTGAGAAACATAACAGAAACCCATGGGGGAGGGGAAGAAAAAAAAAAAAAAAAAGAGGTTAGAGTGGGAGAGAGCCAAAGCATAAGAGACTGTTAAAAACTGAGAACAAACTGAGGGTTGATGGGGGGTGGGAGGGAGGGCAGGGTGGGTGATGGGTATTGAGGAGGGCACCTTTTGGGATGAGCACTGGGTGTTGTATGGAAACCAATTTGACAGTAAATTTCATATATTAAAAAATAAAAAAAAAATAAATAAATAAAAGTTGCACACACACACACACACACACACACACACACTTATTTTATCTCTTCCATGCATTTTATTTTTTTTAATATATGAAATTTATTGTCACATTGGTTTCCATACAACACCCAGTGCTCATCCCAAAAGGTGCCCTCCTCAATACCCATCACCCACCCTCCCCTCCCTCCCACCCCCCATCAACCCTCAGTTTGTTCTCAGTTTTTAACAGTCTCTTATGCTTTGGCTCTCTCCCACTCTAACTTTTTTTTTTCCTTCCCCTCCCCCATGGGTTTCTGTTACGTTTCTCAGGATCCACATAAGAGTGAAACCATATGGTATCTGTCTTTCTCTGTATGGTTTATTTCACTTAGCATCACACTCTCCAGTTCCATCCACGTTGCTACAAAAGGCCATATTTCATTTTTTCTCATTGTCTTCCATGCATTTTAAATGGGAGTATTGAAAAATATCTTTGCCTTAATTTTGCACCGCTTGAAAAATGAAAATCATTTGAAGTTTAAAACTAGAAAAACCTCAGACACCACAGGGCCATCTGTGCAACCTCTGTCATCTCTCCAAAAGCAGAAGCTGGATGTTCAACTAAACTTTATTTGATAGGCTAAGCAGATTCTTTTTGTATGATGGACTCTGAAATCTTGTTTTCCACATAGGAAAGCTTCATTGTGAGGTTGTGACTAGTCACAGGCTATAGCTGTCACACTTTATCATATAAGAGCTAAATGAGTTACCATAGCATAACATAAATTAATGACATATTTTTTAGTCTATTACTAAACTATAACCAAGATTTATGGCTAACATTGCTACAAATCACAAGGTGACTTCTTTCAGAAAATTCTACTGAAATATTATTAGGCCACAGCTGGTCTGTGAAACAAAAGCCTTGTGAAACAAAAAACCTCCTCACCAGGGCTGAGTAACAATTTGTGCCAGGTGAGAAACAGCAAATGCATGAGAAAGTTGTTGCCTTCTTGTTAAGGCTATATTAACATATTTAAAGTCTGAAATAAGAGATTATGATCTTTTATTGTTATCCTGGCCCTAGAAATATGGTGCAGAGGCATAACTTTTTGGCCAGTGATGCAGATCCCTAGGGGCTTGGTAATATTATATTCTCTTCCCAAGATTTTCCTCTTTGAATTACTTGTGGTGTTAAGTTCATCTACTAAGAAATAAACCCTGGGATGCCTGGGTGACCCAGTCGGTTAAGTGTATGACTCTTGACTTAGGCTCAGGTCATGATCTCATGTGAGATTGAGCTTGGCTTTGGGCTTTGTGCTGACAGCTCAGAGCCTGCTTGGGATTCTCTCTTGAGACCCCTTTCTCTCTGCCCCTTCCCGACTCGTGCTCTCTCTCTCTCAAAATAAATAAATAAACATTAAGAAAAGAGAAGTAAACCCTAAACTTGTGACTCATGAAAGGAAATGTTCATCAAAATTTGTTACTTAGATTGTTGTTATTTATCTAAGACTGATTCTTATAAACGCTGGAGGAGAGAGATTGAGGAATATGGCCTGGTGGGTTAAAATGTGAGTATTTCAGTTGAAGGGAAAAATGTGCTACAGTATATGCTCCTTCCAAGAGAAGAGCTCAGAAAGTTAAGAAGCGGTTATGAAAGATTTGTACCCGGAGAAATTGAGTAAATTGTTCTACTGGGGATGTGGGGAAAAGAACAGATGATATTAAATCTCAACATTCAAAGAATTATTTTAGTCCTATATTATCCTGTAATCATTATAGCTCTACAGGTTCCTACTTGTTCTTCAGTATCCTACATTTTTTCTGAATGGTTTAGAACATGTGCAGTAAGAAAATGTGTAAAAAGGAAAAGCTCAATGAATTTAATAATCTGTAGTTGGTTCAACAGCCTTAGGAGAGAATTCTAAAAATATATAAGTATTTCTGGGTCACTTAAACTACTAACAAAACTGTAACTATTGGTTAAAGGAAGGAAAGTTGAAGCTAGCCCCAAAATGATACACCACCCCCCACCTAGAAAAAAATGAAAATGAAAATTTGCAGCTCCTGTAGCATAAATTTATTTACAAAGTGCTTAGAAAGCAGAATATCCAGAAACTGTGGGCAGTTACACTCTGGTGAGAAAAACTCAGTGCAAAATTATTTTCTTGGGCTATAAGATTTCCCATTTGTGTTATTTAATCTGAATGTGGATGCCCTATTCCTAAACTTTTGAAGGCAATGTAAACAGGTGTTGCACCATACAGATTCTCAAAATCTGTATTCTTTGTTCTAGGGAGTGATTTAGGATATTCAAAAGAATGAGAAATTCAGCTTGAAGGTACATTTGGAATGATCCTAGGTACTATTTAGAACCACTTAGGAAAAGAAATTGTACATAGAATTCCTAAGTAGTAACTCTGTTGGCAATTTTTCCCCCAAAACTTAGTGTAGTGTAGAAAATCATTAAGGGTGCAAAACATTCAAATCTTCCACATTTGACATCTACAATTATAAGTTTGAATTTACCATTACAATTTAATACATTTATGCATGCCAGATTACATGAAAATGAATTGTCTGCTCAATTTGTTCTGGTTGCCTATGTCTTAGAGAATTACAAAGAACCAATCTTTTTGGTCCCATTGAGTTCACTGTACACATTTTGATGGAGCTATGAAAACAAGTATGCATCTACTATAGCAAAGAGTAAATAATTATCTTAAAAGCTTTGGATGCTTCTTAGAAATACAACTGAGCATTTATCCTATAAGGCTTCTTTCTAACTTTACCCCCCCCCCCCCAGAAAAAAACATTCTTGCTTACCTGAAAATCAATTTTATGTGAATATGAGACCATCTTGAGGTGAATATTATGAAGGTAGTAAGCTTACTATATTGGAATGACTGACACTTCCCCTTCAAGGAAACAAACAAATAAAAAAACTCAATGTACTATAATGCAGCCTCCAGTGAGCTCTTCTGCTATAGACAGAGGGAAAAAATGAGTTCCCATTGCCTAACCAGCTTCTTGTTGGAGAGGTTAGAACTTTATTGAATTGGGATAATTTTGAATTAACAGAAGAGATTTGACATAACCAAATTTGAGCCATTTTTCATCTTCTCATAAACCCTATGGATGGATTTTTATAAGAAAGTGTAACACTAAGTTTAAGTTGAAACTGTTTTAATAGTTCTATTTTACACATTGTTTCAACAGTTTAAGTTCAAGAACAAAATTTCAGTACCCTCTACTTTTTCCTTACCTTGTAGAGATCTTTAATTTCTCTAACTATGGTCCCATTTTTCATTTAGTTCTCTTAAGTCTGACTGGGTTTTTAATGTAATGTTCATCTTCATATCTAAATAAAACAAAAATTGAATTATATGCACTACTGGGCAAGCAAGATATGACTTTTGCCAGCATATGTAAAGTGTGAAAACCTTCAGAAAAATACTATTCAATTTAAGTTCCACTTGAGCACACTGCAGTGCACTGGGAATGAGATCAGTCTTAATGGCACTGAGTACGGTAGAAGCAGGAAAGTTGGAGATCAACGATTTGAACCTAATTAAAAAGACTTGATAAAAATGTTAGAAAGCCAGATGGTAAAGTCAATTTCTTACTACTGTGCCAGTCCAGGAATGGAATATGTTTAGCGGTTGGCATTCTGCAATGGTAGACTGATAATATCAGTAGTGGAACCAAAAGAATTTTGTTAACACAGTTAGACTCTTTTTAAAATTCTTTTAAAATTCTTTCATGCTTCTGTATCTAAGTGAAAACAAGAAAAATTGTAAATTCTCGATTTTAATAAAATTCTAAAAATCTATAAGAGCTTCAAGTATTTGATTACTGTTGAATATCTCCAACATTAATTTGAAAACTAACATCATTATAATATACTAGCAAATAGTGGAGTGTAAATTCAGCACACTAAGATGATCATCATTCCATGAGAAAATTGCTCTTTAATTTTAAAAGTTAAACAATTGATTATTTGAAAACAGCACTTGACAGGAGCCTGGGTGGCTGAGTCAGTTAAGCGTCCGACATTAGCCTAGGTCATGATCTCGTGATTCGTGAGTTCAAGTCCCAAGTTGGGCTCTGTGCTGACAGCTCTGAGCTTGGAGCCTACTTCAGATTCTGTGTCTCCCTCTCTCTCTGCCCGTCCCCTGCTCATGTTCTGTCTCTCAAAAATAATAAATCAATGTTAAAAAAATTGAAAACAGCACTTGAACAAAATCATTAGAAGAAATAATGTCCAAAATTAGGTAAATTTTGGTTATTCCAAATATAAACATTTAGAAATTGTAAAATTCACTTGTTTATAAAACACGAGATAGAATTTTCCTGAATATTATCATTTCTATGACTTTAAACATTTCTACATAGAACAAATAAAAATAGTTAAATAAAAAATTTTTTTTATTAAGATTATCTCTCTTAAAAAATGTTTATTCATTTTGAAAGAGAGAGAAAGAGAATGAGAACGATTGGGAGAGGGACAAAGACAGAGAGGGAGGGAAAGATTCCCAAGCAAGCTTTGTGCTGTCACTGCAGAGACCAACTCAGGGCTCAATTCCATGAACTGTGAGATCATGACCTGAACCAAAATCAAGAGTCAGATGCTTGGGAGGAGACAAGATGGTGGAAACGCATGGAAGCTTTTTGTGTGTCTCGCATCCATGAAAGACAGCCAGACAAACACTAAACCATCCTACACACCTAGAAAACTGATTGGAAGATTAACATAATAATCTGCACAACCTGAACCACAGAATTCAGCAGGTACATGAAACGAAGAGCTGAACTTGGGAAGAAAGAAGCCACGAAAGGTAGGGAACCCCTTTTGCGAGAAGAGAGAGGACAGAGACTGGGAAGGGGGGAGCATATGGGAAAAGCACCCCTCCCCCCAAAAAGCTGGAGAGAAAGTAGAAAATTGGAAACAGCCACAGGGACCAAACTAAAAAGGGAGAAAGGAGAAAGGATAAAGGAGAGGGCTTAAATTCCATTAAGACGGTAAACAAGGGGAGTGCAAAGGCTGCAACTCCGCAGCTCGATACCTGGTGGTGCTCTGGTGGGAAAGGTGAATCCCCAGGAACAGAGTGGGGTCTGGGAGGTTCTCAGGCCACATGGGGAAAAGTGGCTCCACTGATTGAAGGACATTTGGTAGAGACTATTGAAGCCACCTGGTCCCAGCAGACCCCGGAAGGCAGCCTCATTCCCTGGTGTTGGGGCAAGGTCGTTGAGGGTGAAGCATGGTGCCAGATGTGTGATGCGATTTTCCATAATCCCTGAAACACTGATGCTACACTGCCTCGCAATTTTTTTGGGGGGGCAGGCTGGCACCTGGCCGCAGTCTCAGGGCACCAGAAACAGCAGGTCCAGCGGGTGTTCCTGGGTGCAGCTGACATTCAGCAATTGCTCATTTGGCCATTGCTCGGTGAGACCCTCCCACAGAGGGGCAGAATGGGTCAAAGCCACAGTCCTTCAGAAGTAAGGGGCCAGGGAAAACAGCCGCATCTGAGACAAAATGTGGGAGAGAGGTACTGCCTGGGGCCTGGTCACGAATTGTGGAAAAGCAGGGAGTGGACGAGAGCTGAAGAGACAGGACTGGTGTGTGATTGCTGATCCTGGAGAACAGACTGGGTAGCTGGGTGGCGCCATTTTCACTTCTCCTGTGTATGCGCACCAATGAGCCCCACAACAATGCACTCCAGTAGGCTAGCAGCGCCATCAAGTGGAGAGCAGAGCTGTTACAACGAGCCCCACCCAACTGGGCCAATTTCGCTCTTCAAGAACACAAGCCTCACCACCGGCCTAATTTATGGACTATAAGGAGCTACATGGACTGACCTCTAGGGGAAAAAGAAGCAATTTCAGACCTGCTTCAATCTATTAGCAGGTTTATCTATTCAATTTTTTTTCTTTTTTTCCTTTTTCTCTTTTACAATTCTTTTCTTTTGCTTGAATACAGAAAAAGAAAAAAAACTCATTTTTACTTTCAATTTTTATTAAAATATCTTTCTTTAATTTTTATTACTATATTTTTTACTTTTCTGTAATTTTTTTCAAATTCTACTTTACCTCCAACATTTTATTTTAGTCTACTTCAGTGTACTCACTTTTTCAAATTTTTAATTTCATTTTTTTCTTTTTCTTTTTTCTCTTTTTCATTTCTTTTCTTTTTCTTGAATGCAGAAAGAGAAAAACCTCATTTTTACTTTCAATTTCTTTTTATTAATTTTTTTTATGTTTATTTCTCAGACAGAAAGAGACAGAGCATGCGTGGGGGAGGGGCAGAGAGAGGGAGACACAGAATCAGAAGCAGACTCCAAACTCTGAGCTATCAGCACAGTTCCAGATGCGGGGCTCAAACTCACAAACCACGAGATCATTACCTGAGCCGAAGTCAGTTGCTCCACTGACTGAGCCACCCAGGTGCCCCTTCAATTTCTTTTAAAAATATTTTTATTTAATTTTTATTACTATATTTTTTGTTTTTATGTAAATGTTTTCAAATTCTATCTCACTTCCATCATTTTATTTCAGTCTACTACAGTGTATTCACTTTTTCAAATTTTAAAACGATTTCTTTTTTTCATTTCTTTTCTTTTTTCTTTTTTACTCTTTTTTCTCTTTTCTTTTCTTTTCTTTTTTCTTATATACATAAAATGAAAAAAATCATATTTATTTTTAATTTTTATTAAAAACATTTTTCTTGGGGCGCCTGGGTGGCTCAGTCAGTTCGGCATCTGACTTCAGACCAGGTCATGATCTCACGGTTCATGGGTTTGAGACCCGTGTCTTGCTCTGTGCTGACAGTTCAGAGCCTGAAGCCTGCTTTGAAATCTGTGTCTCCCTCTCTCTCTGCCACTTCCCTACTCACGTTCTGTTTCTGTCTCTCAAAAATAAACATTGAAAAAAGTTAAAAAATATTTTTCTTTAATTTTTTCTACTATATTCACTACTATTGTGTATAGGTTTTCAAATTCTATTCTACCCATATCATCTCATTTTAGTCTACATTAGTGTATTCATTTTTTCGAATTCTCAAACGATTTCCTTTTTTTTCTCCCCCCCCTTTTTTTTCATTTCTCTACTCTGTCAAACCACTTTCAACACTCAGACCAAAACACACCTAGGATCTAGCATCATCTATTCAATTTGTGAGTGTGTGTGTTTTTAGTTTTTAATTTTTAATTTTAATATTTTTTAATTTTAATATTTTTTACTTTCAATTTTTCTACATCATTAATTCCTTTTCTCCCTTCAAAATGACAAAACGAAGGAATTCACCCCAAAAGAAAGAGCATGAAGAAACGACATCCAGGGATTTAACCAACACAGATACAAGCAAGATGTCTGAACCAGAATATAGAATCACGATCATAAGAATACTAGCTGGAGTCAAAAATAGATTGGAATCCCTTTCTGCAGAGATAAAAGAAGTAAAAAACAGCAAGAATGAAATTAAAAATGCAATAACTGAGCTGGAATCACGGAAGGATGCAGCGGCGGCAAGGATGGATGAGGCAGAACAGAGAATCAGTGATATGGAGGACAAACTTATAGAGATTAATGAAGCAGAAAAATAGAGGGAGATTAAGGCAAAAGAGCACGATTTAAGAATTAGAAAAATCAGTGACTCATTAAAAAGGAACAACATCAGAATCGTAGGGGTCCCAGAGGAGGAAGAGAGAGAAATAGAGTTAGAAGGGTTATGTGAGCAAATCATAGCAGAAAACTTTCCTAATCTGGGGAAAGATGCAGACATCAAAATCCAGGAAGCACATAGGACCCCCATTAGATTCAACAAAAACCTACCATCAACAAGGCATATCATAGTCAAATTCACAAAATACTCAGGCAAGGAGAGAATCATGAAAGCAGCAAGGAAAAAAAAGTCCCTAAGCTACAAGGGAAGACAGATCAATTTTGCAGCAGACCCATCCACAGAAACTTGGCAGGCCAGAAAGGAGGTATGGGATATATTCAGTGTGCTGAATCAGAAAAAATATACAGCCAAGAATTCTTTATCCAGCAAGGCTGTCATTCAAAATAGAAGGAGAGATAAGAAGTTTCCCAGACAAACAAAAATTAAAGGAGTTTGTGACCACTAAGCCAGTCCTGAAGAAATTTTAAGGGGGACTCTCTGACAGGAGAAAAGATGAAATATATATATATATATATATATATATATATATATATATATATATACACATATATATATATATATACCAAAAGCAACAAAAGATTAGAAAGGACCAGAGAACACCACCAGAAACTCCAAATCTACAAGCATCATAATGGCAATAAAGTCATATCTTTCAGTACTCACTCTAACTGACAATGGACTCAATGATCCAATCAAAAGACATAGGGTAACAGAATGGATAAGAAAACAAGATCCATCTATATGCTGTTTACAAGACACTCACTTTAGACCTAAAGACACCTTCAGATTGAAAGTAAGGGGATGGAGAACCATCTATCATGCTAATGGTCAACAAAAGAAAGCTGGAGTAGCCATACTTACATCAGACAATCTAGACTTTAAAATAAACACTGTATCAAGAGATGCAGAAGGGCATTATATCATAATCAAGGGGTCTATAGACCAAGAAGACCTACAATTGTAAACATTTATGCACCAAA
Organism: Panthera pardus; assembly: GCF_024362965.1. Taxonomy (NCBI): domain Eukaryota; kingdom Metazoa; phylum Chordata; class Mammalia; order Carnivora; family Felidae; genus Panthera; species Panthera pardus. The sequence goes on along the minus strand of NW_026526843.1, from coordinate 49,227,902 downwards.
TGTGGAGCACCAAAATATATAAATCAACTAATCACAAACATAAAGAAACTCATCGATAGTAATACCATAATAGTAGGAGACTTCAACACCCCACTCACAGCAATGGACAGACCATCTAATCAAAATATCAACAAGGAAACAGTGGCTTTGCATGACACATTGGACCAGATGGACTTAACACATATATTCAGAACATTTCATCCTAAAGCAGCAGAATATACATTATTCTCCAGTGCACATGGAACGTTCTCCAGAATAGACCATATACTGGGACACAAACCAGCCCTAAGTAAGTACAGAAAGATTGAGATCATACCGTGCATATTTTCAGACCACAACACTATGCAACTTGATATCAACCACAAGAAAAAATTTGGAAAGATAACAAATACTTCGAGACTGAAGAACATCCTACTAAAGAATGAATGGGCTAACCAAGCAGTTAAAGAAGAAATTAAAAAGTATGTGGAAGTCAATGAAAATGATAGCACCACAACCCAAAACCTCTGGGACACAGCAAAGGCGGTCATAAGAGGAAAGTATGTAACAACTCAGGCCTTCCTAAAGAAGGAAGAAAGATCTCAGATACACAACCTAACCTTAGGCCTTAAGAAGCTGGAAAAAGAACAGCAAATAAAACCCCAAACCAGCAGAAGACAGGAAATAACAAAGATTAGAGCAGAAATTAATGCTTTCAAAACAAATAAACAAACAAACAAACAAAAAGTCAGTAGAACAGATCAATGAAACCAGAAGCTGGTTCTTTGAAAGAATTAACAAAATCGATAAACCACTAGCCAGTTTGATCAAGAAGAAAAAGGAAAGGACCCAAATAAATAAAATCAAGAATGAAAGAGGAGAGATTACAAGCAACAAAACAGAAATAAAAGCAATAATAAGAGAACATTATGAGCAATTATACGAAATAAAATGGGCAATCTGGAAGAAATGGACAAATTCCTAGAAACATATACACTACCAAAACTGAAACAGGAAGAAATAGAAAATTTGAACAGACCCATAACCAGTAAGGAAATCAAATTAGTAATCAAAAATCCGCCAAAAAACAAGAGTCCAGGGCCAGATGGCTTTCCAGGGGAATTCTACCAAACATTTAAGGAAGAGTTAACACTTATTCTCTTGAACCTGTTCCAAAAAATAGAAATGGAAGGAAAACTTCTAAACTCTTTCTATGAGGCCAGCATTACCTTGATTCCAAAACCAGACAGAGGCGCCACTAACAAGGAGAACTAGAGGCCAATATCCCTGATGAACATGGATGAAAAATTTCTCAAGAAGATATTAGCCAACCAGCTCCAACAATACATTAAAAAAATTATTCACCACGACTAAGTGAGATTTATACCTGGGATGCAGGGCTGTTTCAATGTCCACAAAACAATTAACGTGATTCATCAGATCAATGAAAGGAAGGACAAGAACCATGTGATCCTCTCAATAGATGCAGAGAAAGCATTTGACAAAATACAGCATCTTTTCTTGATAAAAAACCCTCAAGAAAGTAGGGATAGAAGGATCATACCTCGAGATCATAAAAGCCATATATGAATGACCCAAGGCTAATATCATCCTCAATGGGGAAAAACTGAGAGCGTTCCCCCTCAGGTCAGGAACAAGAGAGGGATGTCCCCTCTCACCACTGTTATTCAACATAGTATTGGAAGTCTTAGCCTCTGCAATCAGACAACACAAAGAAATAAAATGCATCCAAATTGGCTAGGAGGAGGTCAAACTTTCACTCTTCGCAGATGACATGATACTGTATATGGAAAACCCAAAAGATTCCAGCAAAAAAAATGCTAGAACTGATTCATGAATTCAGCAAAGTGGCAGGATATAAAATCAATGAACAGAAATTGGTTGCATTCCTATATACCAACAATGAAACGACAGAAAGAGAAATCAAGGAATCAATCCCATTTACAGTTGCAAAAAAAAAAAAACATAAAATACCTAGGAATAAATCCCACCAAAGAGGTAAAAAATCTATACACTGAAAACTATAGAAAGCTTATGAAAGAAACTGAAGAAGACAAAGAAAAATGGAAAAAGATCCCATGCTCCTGGATAGGAAGAACAAATATTGTTAAAATGTTGATACTACCCAAAACATTCTACATATTCAACGCAATCCCTATCAAAGTAACATCAGCAGAAGTTACAGAGCTAGAACAAATAATCCTAAAATTTGTATGAACCCCGAATAGCCAAAGAAATCTTGAAAAAGAAAACAAAAGCGGGAGGCATCACAATCCCAGACTTCAAGCTATACTACAAAGCTGTAATCATCAACACAGTATGGTACTGGCACAAGAACACTTAGATCAGTGGAATAGAATAGAGAACGCAGAAATGGACCCACAAACGTATGACCAACTAATCTTTGACAAAGCAGGAAAGAATATCCAATGGAATAAAGACAGTCTCTTCAGCAAGTGGCGCTGGGGAAACTGGACAGCCGCATGCCACAGAATGAACCAGGACCACTTTCTAACACCATCCACAAAAATAAACTCAAAGTGGATGAAAGACCTCAGTGTAAGACAGGAAGCCATCAAAATCCTATAGGAGAAAGCAGGCAAAAACCTCTTTGATTGATCTTGGCCGCAGCAGCTTCTTACTCAACACATCTCTAGAGGCAAGGGAAAAAATGCAAAAATGAAATACTGGGACCTCATTAAAATAAAAAGCTTCTGCACAGCGAAGGAAATAATCAGCAAAACTAAAAGGCATCCGACAGAATGGGAGAAGATATTTGCAAATGACACATCAGATAAAGTGTTAGTATCCAAAATCTATAAAGAACTTAGCAAACTCAACACCCGAAAAACAAATAATCCAGTGAAGAAATGGGAAAAGACATGAATAGAAACTTCTCCAAAGAAGAGACCCAGATGGCCAATGAAAAAATGCTCAACATCACTCTTCATCAGGGAAATACAAATCAAAACCACAATGAGAAACCACCTTACACCTGTCAGAATGGCTAACATTAACAACTCAGGCAAGAAAAGATGTTGGCCAGGATGCAGAGAAAGAGGATCTCTTTTGCATTGTTGGTGGCAATGCAAGCTGGTGCAGCCACTCTGGAAAACACTATGGAGTTTCCTCAAAAAACTAAAAATAGAACTACCCTATGACCCAGGTATTCCACTACTAGGCCTTTATTCATGGGATACAGGTGTGCTGTTTCGAAGGGACACATGCACCCCCATGTTTATAGCAGCACTATCAACAATAGCCAAAGTATGGAAAGAGCCCAAATGTCCATCGATGGATAAATGGATAAAGAAGATGTTGTTTATATATACAATGGAGATGTATATTGGCAATCAAAAAGAATGAAATCTTGCCATTTGCAAGTACGTGGATGGAACTGGAGGGTATTATGCTAAGTGAAATTAGTCAGTCAGAGAAAAGACAAAAATCATATGACTTCACTCGTATGAGGACTTTAAGAGACAAAACAGATGAACATAAGGGAAGGGAAACAAAAATAATATAAAACAGGGAGGGGGACAAAACAGAAGAGACTCCTAAATATGGAGAACAAACTTAGGGTTGCTGAAGGGGCTGTGGGAGGAGGGATGGGCTAAATGGGTAAGGGGCATTAAGGAATCTACTCCTGAAATAATTGCTTCACTATTTGCTAATTAATTTGGATGTAAATTTTTAAAAAATAAAAATAAAGTTAAAAAAAAGAGTCAGACGCTTAACTGACTGAGCCACCCAGGCGCCTCTCAGCCAGATTATCTTCTGTTATTAAGATGGTGTTGCAGAAAGATGAGTAGAGACCCTCGAATGATGAGTATTATATCCACACGTATTTAGTGCTATTAAAAAATTAAATTCAATTAATAAGTGGGAGAGCTGTTTTGAAATGCTTTATTAGAAAATGAGGAGAATTTAAAAAGTATTAGGTGCCTATCCAAGGAAAAAGAAGAGAATGGGGAGAAAAGAGTTAATAAAAAGCAAAATTGTCATGGGTGCCTAATTTTGCCATCCGAAATTAATTTTTGGAGCATTGATTCATAGCCTTGATCTGCTTCAGTCTATTTGTTCCTCTGTGATATAACCAAATAATTTATAGGTAATTCAGGCTTCTGCAAGTGCCAAAAAAGAGTAAATAGATCTGCTTTTTTTTCCCCAAAGAACAAACAGTAATACCTGAGGTTTATAGTCTTTCTTTTCCAAAGAGGTCAGAGATAAAACATTTTGTTGCCCAATTCATCTCAAATAGCAAAGAGGTTTAACAAGAAATTTAGGTGGGGTCAGGGACACTGCTAATGAGGTGTGTTAAATACCAGGTTTTATAAAGTAAGATGTTAGTTCTCTGCCTTCAAATGGAACTCACTCAGTACCACAATCTCTGAAATCTTTAATAAATTTTCTCGGGCAATTTGTTTCATTGTTGTTAAGGACAGTATTTGTCACCCTACCATTCCCAAGACTATATGAACCACCAAATAAATAACTTATCTAAGCAATTCTTCACCTGAGGCATACAAATGGAGAGTAAAGTACTTGTCCTAATATTCTTCATTGCTGATGGAGAAATAAAGTTTTTGTTCTTTTGGTTGGCAGAACCATCTTGGCCAAAACATCATTTTCTTACTCCATTTGGTTCTCCAGTGCTATAAACTGTCTTTCAGTCTTTCACCTCTTCTTTCTGATGTATCCCTGAATTGCATTTATATAATGTTTAGAATTTTTATTTGAATTTGCATATTTCATCGTATTTATTTTTACTAAAAGTGTTCCCCAAATATTCAATAATAGAGTTTTGACTTGGACAAATTGTTATACATACACATGCTAAAAAATTATGCAGCCACTATCTTCTTTTTTACAAATCAAGTATATTGAGGCATAATTTATGCACAACAAACTGCATCCATTGAAGTTGTACTATTTTATACGTTTTGAGTTTTGACAGTTATATATACCCATGAAAATATTACCACACTCAAGATACATACCATTTCCTTCACCACCAAAAGATTACTTGTGACACTTTGCAATCTAGCCCTAATTCTGTATGTCCCAGGCAACAGATCATCTACTTTCTGTCTCTTTAAATTAATTTGCACTTTCCTGAGTTTCATGAAAATGACATAATGCAGTATGTGCTGTTTTTGGCCAGCTTCTTTCATTTGGGGTTATTATTTTTGGATTCATTTATTTTTGTCAGGTGTATTAATAATTTATTTCTTTTTATTGTTGAGTGGTATTTTATTATATGAATATACCACGTTTTATTAACTTGTTGAAGGACATTTGTATTATTTCAAATTTGGGCTATTCCAAACAAAAAATGTACAGTTTTTGTAGGTATAAGCTTTAATCTCACTTAGGTAAGTCTTAGGAGTGAAATGTCTGAGTTTTATAATAGGTGTATGTATATGTTTTAAGAAATTACCAAACTGTTTTCCAAAAAACTATACTATTTTTAGTTTCCACCGAAAATATATTAAAATGCCAGTCACTCCTTACCTCACTAAAACTTTTTTTTTTTTACTAAAACTTTTAAAAAAAGATTTTAGTCATTTTTATGTTTCTATTGGTATGCCATTATGGTTTTAATTTGCATTTCCCTGATGACTGATATGTCTAATATCCCTTTATGTGCTTATTGGCCATTTGTGTGTCTTTTTGTGTGAAGTGTGTGTTCAAATATTTTGTGAATTTTTAATTTTTTTGAAGAGGATCTTTTTACTGTTGAGTTGAAGAATTCTTTATAAAATCTGGATATAAGTCCATTGATGTAAGTACCATAAACAATTTTCTTCCAGTTTGTGACTCATACTATTTTTTCCTTAAAGTTATAACACATAAAAGTTTATTTATTTTGAGAGAGAGAACATGAGCAGGGGAGGGACAGAGAGAGAGGGAGGGAGAGAAAATCTCAAGCAGGCTGCTCCATGCTGTTAGTGCAGAGCCCAACACTGGGCCCAATCTCATGAACCCTGAGATCATGACCTGAACTGAGATCAAGAATTGGACACTTACTAACCGAGTCACCCAGGTACCCCATTATAGGTATCTTTTAAAGAGCAAAAGTTTTTAAGTTTGATGAAGTCTACTTTAACAATTTTTTTTCTTTTATTGTTATTGACTTCTGTGACTTGTTGAAAAAATTTGCCGACCACAAAGTCATAAATATGTTATCCTATGTTTCTTCTAAACTGTTATACTTTTAGCTTTTTTATTGAGGTTTATGATCCATTTTGAGTGAATTTTGAATAATGGTTGAGGTAAGGGTCAATATTATTTTTTTTTCCATATAGATATCCAGTTTCAGCATTATTTGTTTTAGACTTTCCTTTTTCTGTTCAATTTCCTTTATAATTTGTTGAACGATATCTTGACCATATATATGAGACTATGGACTATTTTTGCTCTTTGTTCAGGATGTTTATCTTTTCCTATATATCAGATACAGTTTGCCTTATATTAAGTCTTGAAATCAAATAATATAAGCCTTAAAACTTTGTTATTTAAAAAAAAGAATTCTTTTTGGCAATTTCAGGTCACTTGCATTTCCACATACATTTAAAATCAATCTGACAATTTCTACAAGAAAAAACAAAATCCCTGCTGGAATTTTGATTTGGAGTTGTTGGATCTACAGATTAGTTTCTGAAGAATTGACATCTTAACAACATTGAATTCTCCAGTTCATGACAGTGGTGATCTTTATTTATGTCTTTAATTTCTCTCAACAATGTTCTGTAGGGTTCAATGAAGAGATATTCATGTGTTTTGTCAGATTCATTCCAATTTTTTTAATATTATGAGAGGGGCTATTATCAAATTATTTTTAAAATTTCATTTTCCTCTCATTTGTTAGTCTATAAAAATATAATCAATTTTTGAATAGTGACTTAGTATCCTGTGATCTTGCTAGAGTCATGTGTTAGTATTATTGTTTTGTAAATTCTGTAGGATTTTCTACATAAACCATTGTGTCATCTGGAAATAGAGACAGTTTTACTTTTTCCATTCCCAATCTTTCTGTCTTCTATTTATTTTTCTTGCCCTACTGCAATGCCTAAGACTATCCCAGAACACTTGGGAGAAAGTGTTTAATGTTTCACCATTACGTATGTTGTTAGTTTAGCTCTTATTTTAAATAGATGCCAATCAAATTGAGGAAGTTACTTTCTATTTCTAGTTTCCTGTGAGTTTGTTTCTTGTTATTTTAAACCATGACTAGTTATGGGGGCGCCTGGGTGGCTCAGTCAATTGAGCATCCGACTCCGGCTCAGGTCATGATATCGCAGTTCGTGAGTTTGAGCCCCATGTCAGGCTCTGTGCTGACAGCTCGGAGCCTGGAGCTTGCTTCGGAATCTGTGTTTCCTTCTCTCTCTGCCTCTTCCCCATTCATGCTCTGTCTCTCTCTGTGTCTCAAAAATGAATAAACGCAACAAAAAAAATAATAAACCATGACTAGTTATGGAATGTTCTCAAATTATTTTTCTACATCTACTAAAATGATAAATGCTTTTTATCTCTTATTCTGTTAATGTAGTCAATTATATTGATTTATATTTAAATGTTAAAGTAACCTTGTATCCCTGTGATAAAGCAAAAATTATGTTACCTTTTCAATATATAGTTGGATTTGTTTCACTAATATTTCATTAAGGATTTTTATACCTACCTTTATGTAAATACTGGTCTTTAATTTTCTTTTTTTTTCTTTTTTTGGTAATATATTTATTAGGTTTTAGTATCAAGGTTATGCTGGCTTCATAAAACCTTTTGTCAGGAGCTCTCTCCTCTATGTTCTAAAAAAATATCTATATTATCCTTTGAAATGGTACATTGTATATCTCAAGAATTTATTCATTTAAAGTAAGCTAATGAAATGATTAAAGTTTTTTAAACTATTTTCAAAATATTAAATTATCTTCTAAGTGTCTTAAGGACATGCTGTGCTAACCTCTTTTTTTCACCCCTGATAATGATTTGCATTTTATTTCTTTTTTCTTAATCAACTTATAGGGTTGTATCAATTTTGTTGATCTTTTCATAGAACCAGACTTTTGGCTTTGTTAATTTTCTATATTCTATGTTGTGGTATTTCTGCTCTAATCTTTATTTCCCTCCTTCTACTCACTTTTGGCTTACTTTCTCCTTAAATTTTCAACTTCTTGAGGTGGGAATTTAGGTCATTAGTACTAGCACTTTTTTTTTCTAATATAAGCTTTTAAAACTATATATTTCCTTCTTTTAAAAAAAGCTTATTTATTTATTTTTGAGAGAGAGCATGAGAAAGGAAGGGACAGAGTGAAAGGAAGAGACAGAATCCAAAGCAATTCCATGCGGCCAACACAGAGCATGATGTGTAGCTCAAACCCATGAACCGTGAGCTCATGACGTGAGCCAAAACCAAGAGCTGGATGCTTAACTGACTGAACCCTACAGGGACCCTTAAATTTTCTTGTAATGACTGTCTTTTGACATATTTTATTTTTGTTATCATTCAATTAGAAATGAGTTTTATTTTTTCTCAGTTTCTTTACAGTTAGTTTTTTACCTCATGAATTATTTAGAAGTATCTTGGTTAAGTTCTAAATATTTGAGAATTTTGTAGATTTTTTCATTACTGGTTCTTTTTTTAAATTTTTTTACTTTTTTACATTTTATTTATTTTTGATAGGTAGAGAGAGACAGAGAACAAGTGGGGGAGAGGCAGACAGAAAGGGAGACACAGAATCAAAATCAGGCTCCAGGCTCTGAGCTGTCACCACAAAGCCCGACGCGGGGCTTGAACTCACAAACCGCAAGATCATGATCTGCGCTGAAGTCAGACGCTTAACCGACTGAGTCACCCAGGAGCCTCTGTTATTACTGGTTCTTAATGTAATTCTGTTGTGCTCAGAGACTATATTCTTTATGATGTCAAATCTTCTCGTTTTTTTAGTTTTTATTTAAAGTCCAGTTAGTTAACACACAGCATAATATTAGTTTCAGATGTTCAATATAGTGATTCAACACTTCCATACAACACCCAGTGCTCATCACAAGTGCACACCTTAATCCCCATCACCTATTACACTCATCTCGTCCACCCATCTCCCTTCTGGTAACCATCAGTTTGTTCTCTATAGTTGTTTTCTATAGTTAAGTTATTCTCTGTAGTTGTTCTCTATAGTTAAGAGGTTGTTTCTTGGTTTGTTTCCCTCTCTTTTTCCCCCTTTGTTTTGTTTCTTAAAATACACATTAAGCAGAATGATATGGTATTTGTCTTAGTTTTCTCTTGTCCGAAATGAAAACATGAAATTTATTCTATACCAGTTGCTTCCTTCAAATTTTGACTTCTCTCTCAAATCCACAGGATTTATAGTTTTTTAAAATTTGTTAGAAGATAATTTTAAGAGTTTACTCATACCAAAAGAATTCCCATAAGCCTATTTTTGAAAAATATTTAAAACATGCGAAAGTGGTTATGCAATCATGATAAATAAAAAATATGATAATAAGCAGAATGTATTTCACTTTTAGAAATTAAGGAAGTAGTTATGCATTTATAATATATAGAAATGAAAAGAAAATTTATCTAAATCCTATTAGGAGTTATTGCTTGGTATTTGGATATGGCTGATTTATTTTTCTTTAGAATTTGAAATAAATTATGTTTTAAAAACATCACATTTAATTTTATGATCAGGAAGATAATAAAATTGATTTAAAAAGATGTTGAAAGGCAATGAATTAATACATAATTAATGAATCACATAGTCAGTAAATCCTCCAGAATTTCAAAGAAGAAAAAGAATATCTAGACCAGAAGATGAGAACAGTTTTTTTGTTTGTTTTTTTTTTTTATGGAAGAGGTAAGATATTAAATATTTTAAGAAGGGGACATTTTAAAAAAGTGTTGGGTGATACAGGTTGAATGAAAGAAATATTTCAATATTTTTCTTGCTGTGTAACTTTAGTTCTTGAATTCAAGAAGATATATACAAAGCTTGTCTCTTTTTTTGAACTGCAGTGAGTTTGTTACATTTTGTTTCATCTATAAACTGATTCTAGTACCATGGGTGGCAGAGGGATAGACTACTCATTCAGCCTTATGCTTGGTTTCTGTCTCTGGCTCAGTGGCTGGGACTGGGGAACTAGGCAAGAGAAGAATGGTTAATAACTATTTTTTTTACCTCTATTACTTTCCTTTAATTTCCTCCAACATTTTATTTTCCATCTAGCGAAATATTCTCAAACTGGGATAATAAACTCATAAACTTATCAAACTTCATGGGGGAATTAGTCCTTGTTTCTCTGATATTATTTTCTCTGCATTCAACTTCTAATAAAATAAAACTCACATTTTTTAAATAAAAAAAATTGAAAGTTTAACTTGGAATTAAAAACTAAATGTTTAAGACATTTTTATAGCATTTTAATAGCATTTATAGCATTTTATACCATTTTTATAGGAAGTTTGAAGAGCTTTTTTGGAATACAATGTGATGATTAAGATTTCTAATTTTAAATTAGAAATTTTAAATGAATAAACCCTACTGTCCATTAGCCTCATATTGTGTAAATAATTGTTTTTGTTTTTGAAACACAACTTTTATACTAAAATGTAAGTTACAGTAAAAATAAACTAGTAGAAGATATTTAATCACAAACCTGACCTCCAGGGTATATCCTGGAGCAAACACTGACTAGAAACACTCCCTTGCTGTCCTTGATAGGGATCACTGATGTTCACTATGATGAACCTGTGGCCTTACAAAACTGTGAGTCTTCAAAGGAAGATTCAATTATATTGAGAATACAAGACAGGGAAATGGGCTCATATATTTTAGAAAGATTGTTAGTGTGTCAAAATTGAAAAGTTATTACTTAAACCTCAGATAAAATTCTTTTAATCAAAGTAGTTTATTTATTGAACATTTAAACTAATTGTCATTTAATTCTTATACATTTTGAAATAATATAATCATGTGATATTCTTAGGAAAAACAAAGATTATAATAGAGAAAATGTTATTTTCTTGTCTGTGTTCTATATATTTGTCATTGAAATTAGTCAAGTTTTCTAATATATTGGAATCCAAATCATTCTTCCACAGCCAGCAATGATAAATATTAGGACAATAGTGGATTTTTAAAGAAATGTATACTTTCAATGAGGCTTCAAAAAACATTTAGTCATTGATCATTCAAAATCTACATAAGCTTCTAGGGAAAGTTAAGATGGCACAGAAGTATGAGGACCCTGATCTTGTCCCTGAAACACAGCTAGATCAACATCAAACCATTTTTTTAACACCTAGAAAATTGATCTGAGGACTAACACAACTATCTTCACAATTTGAAAGAAAGATCTAGGCAGGTATGTGGTGCAGAAGAGTGAGTTGGGGGGAAAAAGCTGCAGTGCCATGGAGGGTAAGGTGCCATTTTCGTGGATAAAGGACAGAGAGAAAGAGAAAGGGGACAGATTGCAGCGTGTCAGATTGTGCAAGAAAAGCACTCCCCCTGAAAGTAGCTGGAGAGAAAGAGAGAGAGATAGAGTGAAAAACACTTGCATGATATTGGGCAAGAAATCTGTTTCTCAAAACCATTGATGGGGAAAAGATAGAGGATTTCAGTACTGCTAGTTTTTTATACACACTGGAGCACAGAATCTGAATGTTCAGAGGTCAGTGCCTGGCAGTGCTCCAGTGAGGAGGCAAGAAGAATGCCTGAGAACAGGGAATGGTCTGAGGGGTCCCTGTGTGGCAGAGGAGGAAGCTGTTTCCCTGTTTGGAGTGCATTTGGTAAAGGCATTACAGCTTCACCACAAGAAAAAGTCCTGGAGGACCCCAGAAAGCTGCCACGTTTACTGAATGTGATAGGAAAAAAAGATGCCAGATGAGGACAGCAAAATCTGGCTCCAGCTTTGTGTTGTGGTTTAGTATAAATTGTGAGTCTCTGCAGCTGCATGGTTGTGCAAACATTTTTCTGGGATGTAATAGAAAGGAGCTGTACTTAGGCATTGCTCAGCAAGACCCTTTCCCAGAGTATCAGCATGGGTCCCAGCTGCAGGGGTCTCTAAAGTGTGAGGTGTTTTTTTTTTTTTTTTTTTTTAATTTTTTTTTTCAACGTTTTTTATTTATTTTTGGGACAGAGAGAGACAGAGCATGAACGGGGGAGGGGCAGAGAGAGAGGGAGACACAGAATCGGAAACAGGCTCCAGGCTCTGAGCCATCAGCCCAGAGCCTGACGCGGGGCTCGAACTCACAGTCCGCGAGATCGTGACCTGGCTGAAGTCGGCCGCTTAACCGACTGCGCCACCCAGGCGCCCCAAGTGTGAGGTTTTGAAACACAGCTCTATCTGAGATAAAACTGATGGAATGCACTGCCTGGCAGGCAGACAACCTGGGCAAAGAAAGGGTAAGGATGAGGAGCAGACAGAAGCCTGAGACAAAGGAAGGGTGATTGATCACGTGTCTGTAAGGGCCCCAAATTTCTGCTCCAGAGACTAGAGAGTGGGGTGAAGCAATTTTAATCTCTAGCCCACCTGCACTTATTGATCCCAGAGAGCTAAGAAGCGCCACCAAGTGGAGAATTGAGCCTTTACAACAAGCCCCACCCACCTACAACCTCCAGGCACATCCTCCAGAAGACAAGCACAAATCCCTTCCACCTGTTTAGTTTATGAATCATAGTGTGCTGAAAAGTTTCAACTCTAGCAGAAACTGGATCTAGCTTCATTTGGGTTTCTTTTGGTTTATTTGTTCATTTTCTTTGTTTCTGTTTTTGTTCACATTATTTTTTTTCTTTCCTACTTTTCTTTTTCTTTCTTGGATACAGAAAAGGCAAATTATTTTATTTATTTTATTATTAACTTTTTTTAAAAAATTAATTTCATTAATCTTTTTTTCTTTTACATTTTTTTTTCTTTTCTATCAAGCTTCTCTTAACAAGTATACTAAAACACACCAAGGACCTAGCTTCCTTTATTTTATTTTTTTATGTTTTTTTTTTAAGTTTTTTTCCTCCAAAATGGCAAGATGATAGAATACACCCAAAAAGAAAGAACAGGAAGAAATGACAGCCAGGGATTTAATCAACACAGATATAAGTAAGATATCTGAACTAGAATTTAAAACCACAATTATAAGAATACTAGCTAGGGATGGAAAAAACATAGAGGACACCAGAGAATCCCTTTCTGCAGATAGAAAAGAAATAAAATCTAGTAAGGCTGAAATTAAAATGCTATAACTGAGATTCAATCTTGAATGGATGCCATGACAGTGAGGATGGACAAAGCATAGCAGCGAATCAGTGATAGAGATCATAAAAGTATGGAAAATAATGAAGTTGAAAAAAAAGATGGAAACAAAGCAAAACTTCACAATACAATACTTAGACAAATCAGCAACTTATTAAAGAGGAATAATATTCATATCATAGGAGTTCCAGAAGACAAAGAAAGAGAAAAAGGGGAAGAAAATTTATTCAAATAAATTATAGCTGAAAACTTCCCTAATCTGAGGAAAAACAGAACATCAAAATCCAAGATGCACAGAAAACTCCCATTAAATTCAACAAAAAACAAACATCACCAAGGCATATCATAGTCAAATTCAAAAATACACAGACAAAGAAAGAATCCTGAAAAACACAAAGTAAAAAAGTCTTTTATCTACAAGGGAAGACAGACCATATTCTCAGCAGATCTGTACATAGAAATGTGTCAGGCAGGAAAAGAATGGCAGGATATATTAAATGAGTTGAATCGGAAAAATATATAGCCAAGAATTCTTTATCTGGCAAGGCTGTCATTCAAAATAGAAAGAGAGATAAAGAGGTTCCCAGACAAACAAAAACTTAAAGGTGATCATGACCACTAAACCAGCCTTAAAAGAAATTTTAAGGGGCACTCTTTGAGTGGAGAAAAAATCAAAGCAAAGCAAAACAAAACAAAAAAAGACCAAAAGTAACAAAATCTAAAGAATCAGAGAACATAATCAGAAACACTAACTGTACAGGCAACAAAATGACACTAAATTCATATTTTTCAATAATGACTCTCAATGTAAATGAACTAAATGCTCCAATCAAAAGATATAGGGTATCAGAGTGGATTAAAAAAATCCATTTATATTCTGCCTACAAGGTAGTCATTTTATACCTATAGGCACCTGTAGAATAAAAGTTAGGGGATGGAGTACCACCTATTATTTTAATGGGCGTCAAGAGGAAGCCAGAGTAGCCATACTTATATCAGACAAACTAGATTTTAAAACAAAGACTGTAACAAGAGAAGAAGGGCATTGTATCATAATCGGGGTTCTATCCACCAAAATCTAACAACTGTAAATATTTAAGCCCCCAACTGGAATACCCAAATACATAAAGCAATTAATAACATACATAAAGAACCTCATTGATAATAATAGTGGTGGGGGACTTTAACAAACACACTTCCAGCAACGGAAAGATAATCTAGGCAGAAAATCAACAAGATGATAGTGGTTTTGAGTGATACACTGGACTGGATGGATATAACAGATATATTCAGAACATTTTATCCTAAAGTAGCAGAAAACAAATTCTTCTTGTGTGCACATAAAACAATTTCCAGAATGGATAACATAGATAAATAAGTCACAGATCAGCCCTTAACAAGTACAAAAAGATCAAGATCATACCATGCATATTTTCAGATCACAATGCTATGAAAGTTGAAATCAGTCACAAGAAAAAGTTTGGAAAGACTACAAATACTTGGAGTTTAAATAACATCTTACTTCAGAATGAATGGGTTAAGCAAGAAATTAAAGAGGAAATAAAAAAAAGTGCATGGCAGCCAATGAAAATGAAAAGATGACAGTCCAAAACTTTTGGGATGCAGCAAAGATTGTCATAAGAGAAAAGTATATAACAATCCAGGTCTTCCTCAAGAAGGAAGAAATGTCTCAATTATACAACCTAACCTTACACCTAAAGAAACAGGGAAAAGAACAGAAAATAAAGCCCAACTCCAGCTATAGAAGGGAAATCATAAGCATTAGAGCAGAAATCAATAATGTTTTCACACACACACACACACACACACACACACACACACACAAAACACTAGAACAGATCAATAAAACTAGGGAATGGTTCTTTGAGAGAATTAACAAAACTGATAACCCACTAACAAGGATTATCAAAAAGAAAAAGGAAAGGACCAAAATAAATAAAACAAAAATGATAGAGGAGAGGTCACAACCAATGCAACATAAATACAAACAATTAAAACAGAATATTATGAGCAATTATATGCCAACAAATTGAGAAATCTGAAGAAATGGATAAATTCCTGGAAACATTTAAATTACCAAAACTGAAACAGGAAGAAGTAGAAAATTTGAATAAACCCATTACCAGTAAAGAAATTGAATCAATAATCAAAAATCTCCTATCAAACAAGAGTCCAGGGATGGATGGCTTCCCAGGGCAATTTTACCTATCATTTAAAGAAGAGATAATACCTTCTTTTGAAGGTATTCTTTTGAAACTGTTCCAAAACATATAAATGGAAGGAAAACTTCCTAACTCATTTTATGAGGCCATCATTACCTTGATTCCAAAACCAGCCAAAGCCTCCACTAAAAAGGAGAATTACAAGCCAATATCCCTGATGAACATGGATGCAGAAATTCTCAACAAGATGTTAGCAAATTGAATTCAACAGTACATTAAAATAATCATTCATCAGGATCAAGTGGAATTTATTACTGAGCTACAGGGATGGTTCAATATTTGAAAATCAATCAACGTGATACATAACATCAATAAAAGAAATCATAAGAACTATACGATTCTGTCAATAGATGCATGAAAAGTACTTGACAAAATAAAGCACCATTCTTGATAAAAACCCTCAGCAAAGTAGGGATAAGGTGGAACATATCTCAACATTGCAAAGGCCATGTACAAAAGACCCACAGCTAATATCAATGGGGAAAAACTGAGACACTTTCCCCTATGGTCAGGAACAGGACAAGGATGTCCACACTCACCATTACTATTGAACATTTTACTGTAATCTTAGCCTCAGCAACCAGAAATCAAAAAGCAATAAAAGGCATACAAATTATCAAGGAAGAAGTCAATAACTATCCCATTTGCAATTGCACCAAAAACAGTAAGATACCTAGGAGTAAACCTAAATAAAGAGGAAAAAGATCTATACTCTGAAAACTGTAGAATACTTATGAAAGAAATTGAAGAGGACACAAGAAATGAAAATACATTCCATGCTCATGGATTGGAAGAACAAGCAGTTAAACTGTCTATACTACCCAAACAATCTACACATTTAATGAAATACTTACCAAAATACCATCATCACTTTTCACAGAGCTGGAATAAACAATCCTAAAATTTGTATGGAACCAGAAAAGACCCAGAGTAACCAATGTAAGCCTGATATAGAAAAGGCAATTGGAGGCATTAAAATTCCAGATTTCAAGCTATATTAAAAAGCTGTAGTCATTGAGACAGTATGATACTGGCACAAGAACAGACACATACATCAATGGAACAGAATTAAAACCCAGAAATAGACCCACAACTATATGGTCAACTAATCTTCAACAAAGCATGAAATAATATCCAATGGGAAAAAAAAACAGTGTCTTCAACAAATGGTGCTAGGAAAACTACACAGAGACATGCTGAAGAATGAAATTGGACTACTTTCTTACACCATACACAAAAATATATTAAAATGGATGAAAGACCTAAATTTGAGACAGGAAATCATCAAAATAGTGGAACAAAACACCAGGAGCAACCTGCTTGACCTCGGTGGGAGCAACGTCTTACTAGACATGTGCTGAAGGCAAGGGAAACAAAAGCAAATGTGAATTATTGGGACTTCATCAATATAAAAAGCTTCTGCACTGTGAAGGAAGCATCAACAAAATTAAAAGGCAACCAACTGAATGGGAGAAGACGTTTGTAAATGACATATCTGATAAAATGTTAGTATCCAAAATATGTGAAGAATGTATCAAGTCAACACCCAAAAAAAACCAAATATTCCAGTGAAGAAATGGGCAGAGGACATGAATAGACACTTTTTCAAAGAACATATCCAGATTCCTCACAGACACATGAAATGCTTAACAGCACTCATCTTCAGGGAACTAGAAATCAAAACCATGATCAAATATCACCTCATATATGTCGGAATGGCTAAAATTAACAACACAAGAAGTGAGAAGTGTTGGAAAGGATGTGGAGAAAAGGGGTACTCTCTGTAATGTTGGGAATGAAAACTGGTACAGCCACTCCAGAGAACAGTATGGAGTTTTGCTGATAAACTAAATATAGAACTACCTTATGACCAGGCTTTGCACTATTAGGTATTTACCCAAGGGATACAAAAATACAGATTCATAGGGGTACAGGGGCCCTAATGTTTATAGCAGCATTATCAATAATAGCCAAACTATGTATAAAGCCAAAGTGTCCATTGAGAGATGAATGGATAAAGAAGACATGGTATATACATGGTACAATAGAATATTACTCAGCCATCAAAATGAATGAAATTTTGACTCTGGTCAGAGGAAGATGAGGGCATAGGAGTACACTGGGCTCACCGCATCCTGCTGACCACTTAGATTCCACCCACATATGCCTAAATAACCCAGAAAACCACCAGAAGACTAGCAGAATGGACTCTCCTGAGCCAAGCATAGACAAGAGGCCCGTGGAAGAGGGTAGGAAGGGCAGAGAGGTGGTACACACTAACGGACTGGCGGGAGGGAGCCAGGGCAGTGGAGGGGCAGCCAGCCCACCTGGAAAGGCAGAGCCCCCGAGTCTGGCTTTCAAAAGTGGAGGGGCCGGACAGAGTATGTTCTGACAGCCAGGGGGAATTAACATCTGGAATGTTATAAGTCAACAGCTCTACTCTAAGAGCAGGAGGGCTAGAGGATAACATGAGGGAGAGTTGTTGAGCCCCGGAGGACAGAGCTCAGCTTAGCGGGGAACAAAGGTCCTCACCAGCGCCATCAACCTCACCCATCCCCCAGCCAAAATCCCAAAGGGAACGAGTTCCCGTCATGGAACTTGCTTGCACCGTGAAAACACCCAATGCTGTGCTTCTGTGGATCTATCCTTCCCACGGGTCTGCCTCCCTCCTGTTCCTGCAAGGCCCCTCCCAAAGCGGACCACTGAAGGCAAAGCGAACTGAGTCTGCCCCTCCTGCCCCTGTGCACCTTGCAGATCCATCCCACTAATATGCCAGATCCCATTGAAGCAGCACCACACGTCTGGCAGTGTGCAAGTAGCCCAGACAGGGGCCACACCAATCCACAGTGATTCCTGACCCTGGGAGAGAGGGAAGATAAGGTACACACCAGTCTGACTGTGGCCCCAGAAGTGGGCTGGCGTTAGACATCAGGTCTGACTGTGGCCCCACCCACTAACACAAGTTATTCCAGACAGCACAGGGAAAGAGTCCTGCAGTTACCCACCACTCCAGGGACTATCCAAAATAATGAAAGAATTCTCCTCAAAAGAAACTCCAGAAAGTAGTGACAGCTAATGAACTGATCAAAAACGATTTAAGCAATGTAACAGAAAATGAATTTAAAATAATAGTCATAAAATTAATCACTGGGCTTGAAAAAAGTATAGGGGACAGCAGACAATCTATTCCTACAGAGATGAAGGGAGTAAGAAACAGTCAGGAGGACCTAAAGAATTCTATAAATGAGCTGTAAAATAAATTGGAGGCTACCACAGCTTGGACGGAAGAGGCAGGGGAGAGAATAGGTGAATTGGAAGAGAAAATTATGGAAAAAGAGGAAGCTGAGAAAAAGAGAAATAAAAAAAAAATCCAGGAGTATGAGGGGAGAATTAGAGAACTAAGTGACAAAATTAAACGTAATAACATACGCATACTTGGGATTCCAGAGGAGGAAGAGAGAGGGAAATGTGCTGAAGGTGTACTTGAACAAATCATAGCTGAGAACTTCCCTGATCTGGGGAAGGGAAAAGGCATTTGAATCCAAGAGGCACAGAGAACTCCCTTCAGACGTAACTTGAATCGACCTTCTGCATGACATATCATAGTGAAACTGGCAAAATACAAGGATAAAGAAAAAATTCTGAAAGCAGCAAGGGATACACATGCTCTAACATATAAAGGGGGACCAATAAGACTAGTGACAGATTTATCTACTGAAACTTGGAAGGCCAGAAAGGAATGGCAGGAAATCTTCAATGTGATGAACAGAAAAAAAATATGCAGCTGAGAATCCTTTACCCAGCAAGTCTGTCATTTAGAATAGAAGGAGAGATAAACTCTTCCCAAACAAAAACTGAAGGAATTTGTCACGACTAAACCATCCCTACAAGAAATCCTAAGGGGGATCCAGTGAGAAAAGGTACAAGAGACATCACTACAAGCACAAAACCTACAGATATCACAATGACTCTAAACCCATATCTTTCTATAATAACACTGAATGTAAATGGACTAAATGCGCCAACCAAAAGACATAGGGTATCAGAATGGATAAAAAAACAAGACCCATCTATTTGCTGTCTGCAAGAGACTCATTTTAGACTTGAGGACACCTTCAGATTGAAAGTGAGGGGATGGAGAACTATTTATCATGCTACTGGAAGCCAAAAGAAAGGTGGAGTAGCCATACTTATATCAGACAAACTAGACTTTAAAGTAAAGGCTGTAACAAGAGATGAAGAAGGGCATTATATAATAACTACAGGGTCTATCCATCAGGAAGAGCTAACAATTATAAATGTCTATGTGCCGAATACGGGAGCCCCCAAATATATAAAACAATTAATCACAAACATAAGCAACATTATTGATAAGAATGTGGTAATTGCAGGAAACTTTAATACTCCACTTACAACAATGGGTAGATCATCTAGAAATAGTATCAATAAAGAAACAAGGGCCCTGAATGATACATTGGATCAGATGGACTTGACAGATATATTTAGAACTCTGCATCCCCAAAGCAACAGAATATACTTTCTTCTCGAGTGCACATGGAACATTCTCCAAGATAGATCACAGACTGGGTCACAAAACAGCCCTTCATAAGTATACAAGAATTGAAATCATACCATGCATACTTTCAGACCACAATGCTATGAAGCTTGAAATCAACCACAAGAAAAAGTCTGGAAAACCTCCAAAAGCATGGAGGTTAAACAACACCCTACTAAAGAATGAATGGGTCAACCAGGCAATTAGAGAAGAAATTTAAAAATATATGGAAACAAATGAAAATGAAAGTACAACAATCCAAATGCTTTGGGATGCAGCGAAGGCAGTCCTGAGAGGAAAATACATTGCAATCCAGGCCTATCTCAAGAAACAAGAAAAATCCCAAATACAGAATCTAACAGCACACCTAAAGGAAATAGAAGCAGAACAGCAAAGACACCCTGAACCCAGAAGAAGAAGAGAAATAATAAAGAACAGAGCAGAAATAAACAAAAAAGAATCTAAAAAAACCTGTAAACCAGATCAATGAAACCAAGAGTTGTTTTTTTTTTTTTTTTTGAAAAAATAAACAAAATTGATAAACCTCTAGCCAGGCTTCTCAAAAAGAAAAGGGAGATGACCCAAATAGATAAAATCATGAATTAAAATGGAATTATTACAACCAATCCCTCAGAGATACAAGCAATTCTCAGGGAATACCATGAAAATTATATGCCAACAAACTGGACAACCTGGAAGAAATGGACAAATTCCTAAACACCCACACACTCCCAAAAATCAAACAGGAAGAAATAGAAAGCTTGAACAAACCCATAACCAGCTAAGAAATTGAATCAGTTATCAAAAATCTCCCAAGAAATAAGTGTCCAGGACCAGATGTCTTCCCAGGGGAATTCTACCAGACATTTAAAGCAGAAATAATACCTATCTTTCTCAAGCTCATTCTATGAATCCAGACTCATTCTATGAATCCAGAATTACTTTGATTCCTAAACCAGACAGAGACCCAGTAAAAAAAGAGAACTACAGGCCAATATCCCAGATGAATATGGATGCAAAAATTCTCAATAAGTTACTAGCAAATTGAATTCAACAGCATATAAAAAGAATTATTCACCATGATCAAGTGGGATTAGTTCCTGGTCTGCAGGGCTGGTTCAACATTCGCAAAACAATCAATGTGATACATCACATTAAGATAAGAAAAGAAAAAAGAAAAGAACCATATGATCCTGTCAATTGATGCAGAGAAAGCATTTGACAAAATTCAGCATCCTTTCTTAATAAAAACCCTCGAGAAAGGCAGGATAGAAGGAACATACTGAAACATCATAAAAGCCCACAGCTAACATCATCCTCAATGGGGAAAAACTGAGAGCTTTCTCCCTGAGATCAGGAGCATGACAGGGATGTCCACTCTCACCACTCTTGTTTAACATAGTGTCGGAAGTTCTAGCATCAGCAATCAGACAGCAAAAGGAAATCAAAGGCATCAAAATTGGCAAAGATGAAGTTAAGCTTTCACTTTTTGCAGACGATATGACAGTATACATGGAAAATCCGATAGATTCCACCAAAAGTCTGCTAGAACTGATACATGAATTCACAAAGTCTCAGGATACCAAATCAATGTACAGAAATCAGTTGCATTCTTATACACTAACAATGAAGCAACAGAAAGACAAATAAAGAAAGTGATCCCATTCACAATTGCACCAAGAAACATAAAATACCTAGGAATAAATGTAACCAAAGATGTAAAAGATCTGTATGCTGAAAACTATACAAAGGTTATGAAGGAAATTGAAGAAGACATAAAGAAATGGAAAAACATTCCATGCTCATGAATTGGAAGAATAAATATTGTTAAAATGTCAATACTACCCAAAGCTATATACACATTCAATGCAATCCTAATCAAAATTGCACCAGCATTCTTCTCAAAGCGAGAACAAGCAATCCTAAAATTTGTATGGAACCACAAAAGGCCCCAAGGAGGCAAAGTAATTTTGAAGAAGACCAAAGCAGGAGGCATCCCAATCCCAGACTTTAGCCTCTACTTCAATGCTGTAATCAACAAGACAGCATGGTATTGGCACAAAAACAGACACAGAGACCAATGGAATAGAATAGAAGCCCCACAAAAGTATGGCCAACTAAACTTTGACAAAGCAGGAAAGAATAGCCAATGGAAAAAGACAGTCTCTTTAACAAATGGTGCTGGGAGAACTAGACAGCAACATGCAGAAGGATGAAACTAGACTACTTTCTTACACCATTCACCAAAACAAACTCAAAATGGATAAAGGACCTAAATGTGAGCAGGAAACCATCCAAACCCTAGAGGAGAAAGCAGGAAAACACCTCTCTGACCTCAGCGGCAGCAATTTCTTACTTGACACATCCCCAAGGGCATGGAATTAAAAGCAAAAATGAACTATTGGGACCTCATGAAGATAAAAAGCTTCTGCTCAGCAAAGGAAACAATTAACAAAACTAAAAGGCGGGTGCCTGGGTGGCCCAGTCGGTTAAGCGCCTGACTTCAGCTCAGGTCATGATTTCACGGTCTGTGAGTTCAACCCCCGCATCGGGCTCTGTGCCGGCAGCTCAGAGCCTGGATCCTGCTTCGGATTCTGTGTCTCCCTCTGTCTATGACCGTCCCCTGTTCCTGCTGTGTCACTCTCTGTCTCAAAAATAAATAAATGTTTAAAAAAATTAAAAAAATAACTAAACTTAAAGGCAACCAACAGAATGGGAAAAGATATTTGCAAATGACATATCGGACAAAGGGCTAGTATCCAAAACCTATAAAGAGCTCACCAAACTCCACACCCAAAAAAACAAATAATCCAGTGAGGAAATGGGCAGAAAACATGAATAGACACTTCTCTAAAGAAGACATCCAGATGGCCAACAGGCCCATGGAAAGATGCTCAACGTCGCTCCTCATCAGGGAAATACAAATCAAAACCACACTCAGATATCACCTCACACCAGTCAGAGTGGCTAAAATGAACAAATCAGGAGACTATAGATGCTGGAGAGGATGTGGAGAAATGGGTACCCTCTTGCACTGTTGGTGGGAATGCAAACTGGTGCAGCCTCTCTGGAAAACATTGTGCAGGTTCCTCATAAAATGAAAAATAGACTTACCCTATGACCCAGCAATAACACTGCTAGGAATTTACCCAAGGGATACAGGAATGCTGATGCATAGGGGTACTTGTACCCCAACGTTTATAGCAGCACCCTCAACAATAGCCAAATTATGGAAAGAGCCTAAATGTCCATCAACTGACGAATGGATAAAGAAATTGTGGCTTATATACACAATGGAATACTACGTGGCAATGAGAAAGAATGAAATATGGCCCTTTGTAGCAACGTGGATTGAACTGGAGAGTGTTATGCTAAATGAAATAAGTCATACAGAGGAAGACAGATACCATATGTTTTCACTCTTATGTGGATCCTGAGAAACTTAACAAAAGTCTATGGGGGAGAGGAAGAAAAAAAAGAGGTTAGAGTGGGAGAGAGCCAAAGCATAAGAAACTCTTAAAAACTGAGAACAAACTGAGGGTGATGGGTATTGATGAGGGCACTTTTTGGATGAGCACTGGGTGTTGTATGGAAACTAATTTGACAATAAAATGCATATTAAGAAAACAAAACAAAACAAAACAAAACAAAAAACAAAATGAATGAAATTTTGCTGTTTGCAACAATGTGTATGTACCTTGAGTGTATAATGCTAAGGGAAATAAATCAGTCAGAGAAAGAGAAATACCATATGGCTTTACTCATATGTGGAATTTAAGAAAAAAAACAGATGAAGATATGGGCAGTGGGGAAGAAAAGAGGAGAGGGAAAGAAACCACAAGGGACTCTTAATAACAGAGAAAATCTATGGGTTTACAGAGGGAAGTGGATGGGAGATGGGCTAGATGGGTGATGGGTGCTAAGGAGGGCACTTGTTTTGATACAGACTGGGTATTGTATTATAAGTGATGTATCACTGAATTCTATTCCTGAATCCTGAAACCAATCTGGCATTGTATGTTAACTAAAATTTAAATAAAAATTAATAATCCAACATAAAATAAAATAAAATAAAATAAAATAAAATAAAATAAAATTTGTATGGAATTAGAAAAGACTCCATATAATGAAATTAATGTTGAAAAAGAAAACCAAAGCTGGAGGCATCACATTCCAGACTTTAGGCTGTATTACAAAGCTGCAATCATCAAGACAGTATGGTACTAGTACAAAAACAGACCCATACGTAAATGAAACAATAGCAAAACCAGAAATTTACCTACAACTCTAAGGCCAACTAATCTTCAACAAAGCAGGAAAGAATATTCAATGAAACAACAGTCTCTTCAGCCAATAGTTTTGGGAAACCTGAACAGTCATGCTGAAGAATGGAACTCAACCACTTTCTTACACCATACACAAAAATAAATTCAAAATGGATAAAAGACCTAAATGTAACACAGAAAACCATACAAATCCTAGAGGAGAAAACAGGGAGCACCCTCATTGGCCTTTGATGCAGCAACTTCTTACTAGACCTGTCTCTGGAGGCAAGGGAAAAAAGCAAAAATGACCTATTGGTATTTCATCAAGATAAAAAGCTTCTGCACAGTGAAGGAAGCATTGACAAAACTAAAGGCAACAGACAGAATGGGAGAAGATATTTGCAAATGATATATTGAATAAAAGGTTAGTATCCAAAATCTATAAAGAACTTATCAAACTCAACATTCCAAAACCAAATAATTACAGTGAAGAAATGAGCAAAAGCCATGAATAGATACTTTTCCAAAGAGGACATCCAGATGCCTAACAGACATATGAAAAGATGCTCATCATCACTCATCACCAGAGAAATACAAATCAAAACCACTATGAGATATCACCTCACACCTTCAGAATGGCTAAAATTAATAGCTCAGAAAACACCAGATGTTCGTGAGGATGCGAAGGAATGGGAAACCTTTTGCAATGTTGGTGATAATGCTAACTGGTGCAGCCACTCTGGAAAACAGTATGGAAGTTTATCAAAACTTTAAAATAAAACTACCTTATGACCCAACAATTGTACTACTGTTGTGACCGGCTCAACAAACACCGAGATCAGGGTCCTGAGGGTAGGGGAATGTAAGAAAAAAAGAGAGAGAAGAGAAGACAGTTTGGGAACAGGAGGGTCCCCTGGGCTGGTGGCCCAAGTGACGGCTTTATTGTTGCTGTACACAATCTTTTATATCCAGACTCTTATGGGTCAGGCCATTCTAAGAATAAACAGGTTTCACATAATTGCTGCCAACCAAAACATTTAGTTCTGTGTTTGTTGTGAATTTTCTAGACGGGTCACAACAAGACCTTGTTGATAAGATTGCTAGCAAAACACAATTCCATGTTTGTTTCTATCTGACTCGGGGTAGAAAAAGGGAGGTAGCATTACTGCCAACACCTGCAGACCACAGGCTTCAGGAATTAACTTTCTCAGCCTTGACAAGGCTTTTGTATGCCCTTGAAAGTGGGGGAATGGGAGGGGGAACCACCAGGTTGGCTGAGTCAACAGGGAGACGTTGCTCGACCTGGTCTCAGCCTGGCACCAGGGCCCAGCCTCCCACATACTACTCAGTATTTATCCAAAGGATACAACAATGCTGATTCAAAGGGGCATATGCACTCTAATGTTTATAGCAGCACTATCAACCATAGCCAAATAATGAAAGAGCATGCATATCCATCAAATGATGAATAGATAAATAAGTTGTGGTATATATATATGCAATGGAATAATACTCAGCCATCAAAAAGAATGATACCTTGACAGTTGCAACAACGTGGATAGAAGTTGAGTGTATTATGCTAGGCAAAATAAGTCAGTCAGAGAAAGACAAATATTCTATGAGTTCAGTCATATGTGGAATTTAAGAAATAATTAGGTGATCAAAGGGAAAGAGAAGGAAAAGTAATCTAAGATAAAAACAGAGAGGAAGGCAAACCATAGCAGTCTCTTAAATACAGAGAACAATCTTAGGGTTGCTGGAATGGAGGTAGGTGGGGGATGGGCTAAATGTGTGATGGGCATTAAGGAGGGCACTGGTTGGGATGAACACTGGGTATTATATGTAAGTGTTGAATCACTACATTCTCCTGAATTGAATACTACAGTATATGTTAATTAACTTGAATTAAAAAGAAAAGTTGAATAAAAAATAAGCATATATTGTCAAAATAAGCATCTATAGTAGGAATACCTGGAAGAATTTCCTGTGAAATTCCAAATGTACTATATCTGAACTATTATGATAACCACTATTCACATGTAGCTATTGAACACTTAAAATGAGAGTAGTGTGTCATAGGATATCATTTTTTATTTTTAATAATTAAATAGCAAAATGTGGCTTGGTTTATTTTTAGAGTACTCATATATGATTAAAGTGGTTAGGTAATGATAAAATTTATGTAGTTTTTTTTTATCTTTGCCTTAATACATCCTTAAATATGAAGTTAGTTAAAAATTGAAAATTCACAAAACCTTTTATTCCACTCCAGTCAGTTTTTAAATAAACAAAAAAGATGACATAATTGAATATGCAATCCAAATATTTAAGTTGTTTGTTCATTTGTGACATGATTTACATATTCTTCTGAGTTTTAATTGTTTAAAATGCTGGGTATTTGGTGCTCTCTTAAACTAGTTGAAATTGTTTAAGCATATGCTTAAAATTAACAATGAATACTTAAGCTTAATTTGTTAAAATAATTATTTTTTTGTCGTAGAAAAGAAGCCTGAATGTATAATCCTGTGTAAATTATACAAAATCATTTTAACTGTGTTGATTTGGTAGTGGCTGATATCTTTCTAATCTACAGCATGACAATAAGTTCTCCAGTGAAAGGAGCATGTAATAATTAAGCAAATTTGCCCCTCTTCAAATAGTATAGTTGAACTTTTAAGGATTTTCTGTTGTGAATCTTAGAGTAGTTAAGGTTAGTAATATTTATGCTCTTCTCTTTTTTCTGTGGTAAGATATTTTACTGGATGGTGGTGGTGGGTGGCATGCTATAACATGAATGGGATTATACAAGTAAAGATATTGCAGACTTCCATAGAGTTTTTATACTTGTCTAGGTATTCTTCATGTTTTGGGGTTGTTCTCTTTCTCAGTACTTGAGCACTAACTTTTAGTGTTCTATTGTCCGTGGATTCAATGTGCATCACTGTAGTCAGTGCTAGGGAAAAAAAAAAATTCTCCAATCCCAAGCAAGGATTTTGAAATACCATTCAAATTTCTACCCTTAACTTTCTATCAATTAATTTGTTCCTCATAGCATCTTTTTCTGCTCTGTGATTGAGGTTAGAGTAAGAAGTACCGGCAAAATAGTTGGGGAAAGACAGGAAGAGGAAGAACAGTCATCTGCTCTTTCACTGAAGACAGAAATAATTGCTTACTCATTTTTCAACATTGTTTTCCACTTTAAAACTCACTGTGCTATGGTTCAGTAGAATGCTTTGTAAGTGGTTAAATTCAAATATATTTTTCTACCAAAATAATGTAAAAATTACCTTAATGGCCTGAATCTGTATTATATGCTATATTGACAATAGGATAATTTTCCTAATGAAGGTAGCTAAAATATGCTATACATATGGAGTTTTAACCTGTCATAATAATGCCCTTTTGGTGTCTGTGTAGTTTTCACTTTTCTGATGTATGGTTTTGTAAAAATGGCAATTGATTTTACTGATTATCCTCAAAAGGCTCAATAAATACATTCTTAATGATGATATGCATAAAAATTTAAAATTATTTTGCTCAATAAAGTGCCTACGTGATAAGAGTTTTAAGCCCTGCAAATTTTACTCAAAATAAATTTATTTTTAAATGTAATAATTGGTTTTATATTTGTAAAAAATAGCTCTTTTAAAAATCTAAAAGTGATTTAAAAATTGAAATTTTGTTAACTACACACAATTCTTACATACTCTTACACAAATCTAAAAAGCCCCTTTGAAGGAAAACTGCACTTCCTAAGCTCTATTAATGCTTTGCTTCTATATGGTTCCAGTAGCTTACTCAGGCCCTCCAGCGATTACGTTATGACACAGATTAAGTTCATTATCAAACATTGCTGCAGTGGTTCCACTGCATTAGCATTAAAGGAATTAAGGGAGAATGGGGAAAATTCACTTACAAAGGCTTGAAAGAAAGACAAGGAAGAATAGATTCTGGTATTCATTTAAGTTTTCATGCTGCTTTTTTTAAAATTTTATTTATTTTGAGAGAGAGAGAGAGAGAGAGAGAATGTGAGAAGGAAAGGGGCAGAGAAAGAGGAGAGAGAATCCCAAGCAGGCTCTATACTGTCAACACAGAGACTGATGCAGGGTTGAAATCACAAACCGTGAGATCATGACCTGAGTTGAAACCAAGAGTTGGATGCATAACTGACTGAACCACCCACGCGCCTCTAAATTCTCATGCTTCTTTTCTCATGAAAAGAGAAAAGTCACACTTAATATTTCATGATAACTAGCTTTTTAGAATTATAGTTAAAAAATTGTTCAAAGATCATTCCTAACCTAACTAGAAGATTCTGTGCTCCCTGAGATTACAGAGGGATTACTGAGATTACTGATAAATAAATCCTAAATTTCTTGTCCTATGGTCTTTTAAGTGTCAGGCTATCTCATGATTTAGTACCAGTTATCATCCTGATATCCATTCAGTCAAAAATAAGAAGTAGTTAAAAACTAGTAGATTTACAGGAAAAGAAAGTAGTCCTTCATAAGACCCATATATACAGGATGACTCTGTGAAAAGTAATTATTTCAAGGTACTTTACCTAAGGCCCAAGAAGTTAGATTTTGAGGTGATATTTTGCTTATCTTAGGTCCTTAGGTAACTAAAACAATTAAAATTATTTTAAAATTAAAGAATCAAACTAAGCTCTTTGTAAAACAACACAAAATGATACAATGTTACGTAGGAAATTATTAGGTCAAGTAAAAAATTGGCATATGTTTGGCAGATGAAAGTATTGTATCAACGCTAAATTTCCTAAGTTAACAACCATACCATGGAAATGTAAGAGAATATGATTATTTAAGGGAAATACTCACTGAACTTATTTTTTATTTAGAGGTAAAGAGCTTTATGCAACTTACTTTCAAATGGTTCAGAACAAATGTTATGTGTATCTATGTGCGTCATGGTGTGTGTGTGTGTGTGTGTGTGTGTGTGTGTGTGTGTGTGTAAATATATGTAGATGTATATGAATAGTTTTTAATTATATGTAGATGTATATGAATATGGAAGAGAAACATCAAACAAAGCAAATGGAGTAAAATGCTAATATGCAAATCTAGGTAAAGGTTTGTGAATGTCTTTGTATTATTGTTATTCTTGCAACTTTATTTAAGCATGAAAATGTTTCCAAAGGGGTTAAAAAATAAAATGTGAAAGCTGCTTCCATATTTTTTCTATGATACATCACACACAGATGTTTTTACATGTAAATAGGATAATGCTATATATTTAATTTTCTTACTTTATTTTTTCAAGTTTTTATTTAAATTCCAGTTAGTTAACATATACTGTATTATTAGTTTCAGGTGTAAAATTTAGTGCTTCATCTCTTACATACAACACTCAGTGCTCATCATGACAAGTGTCATCCTTAATACCCATCACCTATTCAACCCATCATCCAGCCTACCTCTCCTCCAATAACCCTTGGTGTGTTCTCTATAGTTAAGAGTCTGTTCCTGGTTAGTCCTTTGTTCTCTCCCCTCTATGTTCATGTATTATGTTTCTTAAATTCAACACATGAGTGGAATCATATGGTATTTGTCTTTCTCTGACTGACTTATTTTGCTTAGGATAATACACTCTAGCCTCATCCATGTTATTACAAATGGAAATATTTCACTATTTTTATGGCTGATTAATACTCATATATATATATATAGATATATATATATAGATATATCCTCTTTATACATTCATCAGTCTATGGACATTTGGGCTCCTTCCATAGTTTGGCTATTGTTGATAATGCTGCTATAAACATAAGGGAATATATATCCCTTTGCATCAGTATTTTTGTATCTTTTGGGTAAATACCTAGTAGTGCAAGTGCTGAATCATAGGATAGTTCTATTATTAACTTTTTGTGGAACCTCCATACTGTTTTCCAGAGTGGCTGAACCAGTATGCATTCTTACCAACACTGTGAAAGTTTTCCGTCTTCTCTGCATACTCACCAGAAAATATTGTTTCCTGTATTGTTGATTTTAGCCATTCTGACTGGTGTGAGGTGACATCTCATTGTAGTTTTGATTTGTATTTCCCTGAGGATGAGTGATGTTGACCATCTTTCCAGGTGTCTGTTAGCTATTTTATGCCTCCTTTGCAGAAATGTCTATTCATGTCTTGTGCCCATTTTTAACTGGATTATTTGGGTTTTTTTGGGGGGTGTTGAGTTTGATAAGTGATTTATATATTTTGGATACTAAACCTTTATCAGATATGTCATTTGCTAATGACTTCCCCCATTCCATATGTTGTCTTTTAGCTTTGTTGATTGGATCATTCCTTTTATCTCAATGATGTTCCAATAGCTTATTCTTGCTTCTGTTTCCCTTGTCTGAGGAGACATATCTAGAAAGAAATTTCAATGGCCTGGTCAAAGAGGTTACTGACTATGTTCTCCTCCATGATTTTGATGGTTTCTTGTCTCACACTTAGGTATTTCATCCTTTTTGTATTTATTTTTTGTATGATGTAAAAAAGTGGTCCACTTTCATTATTTTGCATGTTGCTGTCCAGCTATCCCAGCACATTTGTTGAAAAGACTATCTTTCTTCCATTGGATGTCTTTACTGCTTTGTCAAAGATTAGTTGGCCATATAGTTGTGAGTTTATTTCTGGGTTTTTAATTCTGTTCCATTGATCCATGGGTCTGTTTTTGTGACAGTACCACACTGTCTTTATCCTACAGTTTTGTCATATAATTTGAAGACTGGCATTGTGACACTGCCAGCCTTGCTTTTCTTTTTCAAGAATGCTATGGCTATTTGGGGTCTTTAGTGGCTCCATACAAATTTTAGGATTGTTTTTTCTAGCTCTGTGAAAAATGCTGGTGATACTTTGGTAAGAATTACATTAAATGTATAGATTTTTTGGGTAATATAGACATTTTAACAATACTTGTTCTTCCCATCCATAAGCAAGGATTTTTTTTTCCATTTCACTTCCTCTTCAATTTCTTTCATTAGTTTTTTTTATAGTTTTCAGAGTACATGTCTTTCACCTCTTACATTAGGTTTATCCCTAGGTATCTTATTTTTTTGGTACTATTGTAAATGAGATCGATTCCTTGATTTCTGTTTTTGCTTCTTCATTATTGGTATATAGAAATGCAACATATTTCTGTACATTGATTTTGTATCCTGTGACTTTACTGAATTCATGTACCTGTTCTAACAATTTTTTGATGGAGTCTTTCAGATTTTCTACATACAATATCATGTCATCTGCAAATAGTGGAAGTTTGACTTCTTCCTTGCTGATTTTGATGCCCTTTATTTCTTTTTTTTAAACTTTTATTATTTTTAAGTTTATTTATTTACTTTGAGAAAGAACAGGGGAGAGGCAGAGAGAGAGACAGAGAGAGAGAGACAGAGAGAGAGACAGAGAGAGAGAGAGAATCCCAAGCAGCCTCTGCACTATCAGCATGGAGCCCAATGCAAGGCTCAAATTCACTAACCATGAGATCATGATGTGAGCCAAAATCAAGAGTCAGACATTTAACTGAATGAGCCACCCAGCCAGCCCTCTTAAAGTTTATTTATTTACATATTTAGAGAGAGTGTGTGTGTATGTGCACGTGAGTGCAGAAGGGGCAGAGAGAGAAGAGAGATAATCCCAAGCAGGCTCTATATTGTCAGCACTGAGCCTGACATGGGGCTCAATCTCACAAACCATGAGATGATGACTTAACCCAAAATCAAGAGTTTGATACTTATCTTACTGAGCCACTCTCAGTGCCCTGGATGTCTTTCATTTATTTTTGTTGTCTGATTTCTGAGGCTAGGACTTCCAGTACTATGTTAAATAAGAGTGGTGACAGTGGACATACCTGTCTTGTTCCTGACCATCAAAGATGATGTTAGCTGTGTTTTTTTTTAATATGGCCTTTATGATGTTGAGATATGTTCCCTCTATTCCTACATTGTTGAGAGTTTTTATCAAGAATGGATGCTGTATTTTTTCAAGTACTTTTTCTGCAGCCTTTGACAGGATCATATGGTTCATGTACTTTTTTCAATGTGGTGTTTCACATTGATTGATTTGCAAATATTCAACCATCCTTGCAGCCCAGGATTAAATCCCACTTGATTATGGTGAGGGATTCTTGTAATGTGCTGTTGGATTTGATTTGTTAGTATTTTGTTGAGAATTTCTGCATCTATATGCATGGGGATATTGGCCTGTAATTCTCATTTTTAGTGGAGTATTTATCTGTCTTTGGAATTAGGGTAATGCTGGCTTTGTAGAATGAGTTTGGAAAATTTCCTTCTATTTCTATTTTTTGGAATAGTTTGAGGTGAATAGGTATTACCTCCTTGGATATTTGGTAGAAATCTCCTGTTAAGCCATGTGGCCCTGGACCTTTGTTTGTTGAGAGATTTTTGATTACTGACTCAATTTTTTTACTCATTATGGATCTGTATTAAGGCTCTTTTGTAGTTCCATAAAATTTTAGGATTGTTTTTCTAGCTCTGTGAAAAATGCTGTTGGTATTTTGATGGGGACTGCAGTAAATGTGTACATTGCTTTGGGTACTATAGACATTTAGTGATATTTGTTCTTTCAGTCCATGAGCATGGAATGGCTTCCATTTTTTGATGTCATCTTTAATTTCTTTCATGAGTGCTCTATATTTTTCGGAGAACAGATCTGAGGTTCCAGAGAACCTCTTTGGTTAGTTTTATTTCTAGGTATCTTATGGTTTTTGATGCAATTGAAAATGGGATCACTTCCTTGATTTATCTTTCTACTGCTTCATTATTCATGTATAGAAATACAGTAGAAATCTGTATTTTGATTTTATATCTTATGATTGCTGAATTTGTGTATCAGTTCTAGAAATTTTTTCATGGAGTCTTTTAGTTTTCTCCATAGAGTATCATGTCATCTGCAAATAGTGAAAGTTTGCCTTCTTCCTTGCCAATTTGGATGCCTTTTTTTTTCTTTATTTGTGTGATTCTCATGTCTCAGATTTCCTATATTATGTTATACAGTCATGGTGTGAGTAAACATTCTTATCCTGCTCCTGACCCTAAAAGAAAAAGTTCTCAGTTTTTATCCATTGAGGATATTAGCTCTGAATCTTTTGTGTATAACCTTTATGATATTCAGGTATGTTTCTTCTATCCCTATTTTCTTGAGTGTTTTTATCAAGAATGGATGCTGTAATTGGCAAATTCTTTTTGTTTTTGTATGTATTGAGAGGATACTTTAGGTTGTGTATTTGAGGCTTTACTTGCTTCTTGAGATAGGCTTGTGTTACAGTATACTTCCCTCTTAGTGCTTCCTTTGCTTTATCCCAAAGGTTTCAGACTGTAGTATTTTCATATTAATTTGCTTTCATGTACTTTTTAAATTTCTTCTTCAATTTCCTTGTTGACCGATTCATTCTTTAAGAAGATATTCTTTAGCCTCCATGTGTTTGAGGCCTTTCTAATTTTTTTCTTGTGGTTGACTTCAAGTTTAATAGCATTACTGTCTAAAAAGATGCATGGTATGATCTAAAACTTTTTGTACATGTAGAGGGCTGATTTTTGACCCAGTACATGATCTTTTCTGGAGAATGTTCAATTTACATTTCAAAGGAATGTGTATTTTACTGTTTTAAGATGAAATGTTCTGAATATGTCTGTTAAGTCCATCTCTTCCAGTGTGTCATTCAAGACCATTGTTTTCTTGTTGATTTTCTGCTTAGATTATCTGTCCGTTGTTGTAAGTGGGGTGTTAAACTCCCCTGCTATTATTGTATAATTATCAATGAGTTCCTTTATGTTTGTTATTGTTTTGCTATTTGAGTTCTTTCATATTGGTGGTATAAATATTTACAATTGTAATATATTTACCTCTTGATAGGTATAAATATTTACAATTGTAATATATTTATCTCTTGATAGGTATAAATATTTACAATTGTAATATATTTACCTCTTGATAGGTAGACACTTTAATTATGAGGTAATGATCTTCCTCATCTCTTGTTACATTCTTTGATTTAAAATCTATTGTGTCTGACATAAGTATGGCTGCTGCAGTTTTCTTTTAATATCAATTAGTGTGATAGGTGGTTCTCCAACCTTTCACTTTCAATTGGCAGATTCCTTTATTTCTAAAATGTGTCTTTATAAAAGAAGCATATTATTGGTCCTTGGTTTTTATTGGTTTTTATCTATTATGATACCCTATGTCTTTTTATTGGATCATTCAGTCCATTTATATTCAGAGTAATTATTGATAGATATAAATTTGGTGCCATTTTGTTTCCTGTAAAGTTGGTGTTTCTGTTGATGTTCTCCGTGTTTTACTAGTCTTTGTTGCTTTTGGTCTTTTTATCCCCAGAGAGTCCCCTTTAATATTTCTTGCAGGGCGGACTTAGTGGCCCCAAATGCCTTTAGTTTTTGTCTGTCTGGGAAACTGTCTCTCCTATTCCAAATAATGGACTTGCTGGATAAAGTATTCTTGACTTCATATTTTTCCCATTCAGCACATTGAATATATCATGTTACTCCCTTCTGGCTTTCCAAATTTCTGTGGTTATATCTGTGGCAAACCTCATTTGTCTTCCTTTGTAGGTTAAGCAGTCTTTGCCCCATGCTGCTATTAGGATTCTTTCTCCATCTGTGTGTTTTGTGAATTGGACTACAGTATGTGTTGGTGATGGACATCTTTTGTTAAATTTAATGGAAGTTCTCTGTGCTTCTTGCATTTTGATGTCTGCTTTTTTCCACAGATCAGGGAAGGTTTCAGCTATGATTGGTTCAAATAAACCTTCCCCTTTCTCTCGTTCTTCATCTTCTGGGACTCTTCTGATATGAATGTTATTACACTTAAAGTTTTCACTGAGTTCTCCAAGTCTACCTGCATGATTCAATACCTTCCTTTCCCTCTTTTTTTCAGCCTCATTGTTTTTCATAATTTTATCTTCACTGATTTCTTCCTCTGCTACATCCATTTCCATTCTTATGGCAAGTATTTGGGTTTGTATCTAGTTTATAGCTTTGTAATTTCAGCTTAACTAGTTTTTAGTTCTTTTATCTCTGCAGTAAATGATTCTCTAGTGTCTTCTATGCTTCTTTCAAGCTCAGCTAGTACCCTTATAATTGTTTTATTTTATAGTTGACACATCTTACTTATGTCTGTATTGATTAAATCCCTGGCCTTTTGGGGTGAATTTATCCACTTTCTCATTTTGGAAGAAAAAGGAAACAGATCCTAGGTGTATTTTGGTCTGCTTGTCAGAACAAGCTTAATAAAAAAAATTAAAAAATTAAAAAAATAAAATAGATATAAATAAATAAATAAATAAAAATAAAAATAATAAATTGTTTTTTGTATTTCAAAAGAAAAATAAAAAATAGCTAGATCTTATTTCCCCTAGAGCTGAATCTTTACATCACTCTGTGATCAGTACATTTGGTGTGTATGAGGGTTTTTGGCTGCTTCTGGGCATGGGGCCTGCTGTGCTGATTCTCAGAGGGACTTGCCCTAGTGAAGGTGCACTTGCAAGGTGCAGGGGGGCCGGGCTTGGTGTAAGTGACTCCAGCCTCCATTTGGTGGCACTGTTATAATTGCTGAAGTCAGTCTGTGTTGATGGGCAGTGGGGAAAGTACCATCTCCTTGCTCTTTGAGCTCTGGAGTGGGGCGCTGGCACTGGCAACTAGTCAGAAAGCCCTCACAGAAGAGCAGTCACCCCTCCTGTGTCCCCAGCTTCCAGCAGATGCCTGCTTTCACCCTGTGTCTGAGCAGGTCACCTGCCAGGTGGCACTACAACCCCATGTTTTATCTCAGGTGTGGCTGGGTTTCAGAACTCCAAACTTCAGAGACTTCCATGGGGAGGAACCATGTTGATCCACTGCACTGTGGTCAAGTGTTATTTTGTCCCAGAAAACAGTCACATCACCACCCAGCGCCTTGGAGTTTGTGATAAAGTGCAGCAGAAAGCCAGCACCAAAGTTTACTGCGTTTAGTTGGAGTCTTTTTTCCTATGGTGGTGAACGGGCAGGTCAATGGCACCCAGAGAGTGTTTTGTCTCTGAAGAGGTAGAGCTCCTTCTCCCATATGCACTCCAAAAAGGCAAATGTTTCTTTTCCTGTGACCCAGGAGATCCTTCTTACCATGTTGCCCACTCCCTGTTTTCTGCCCTCCTTGCCCACAGGAGCACCGCTACACCCACTAGGTATGACCTTGTGAATGACTCAGTCCTATAAAATTTAAGGCTTTGCATTCCACTGCTTATATATATATATAAAAAAAGCTTGTGATATTTAACCCTTCTCCTTTTCTCAGTCAATGATTTTGGGGAAGAGTTTTCTTGTGCAATTTCTTGTGTGTTTTCACACTTTTTTTTTTTTTAATCTTTGTCTCTCTTTTTCTCTCTTGCTCCTCTGTCCATGATCAGGGCTCCCTCCCATCCACAGTGCCCATTGCAATTTTCTCCACCAAATCAACAATTCACTGCTCCTATCTTCTATGAGATGGTCATTTTCCTACTTGTATATGTGCACCTTTGTTCTCTCAGTCCTCAGATTGATTTCTTGGATGTTCAGAATTATTTGATATTTATCTACCTGTGTTGAAGGGATAAGGCTAGCTTAGTGTCACCCTACTCCTTTCTAATCTTAACTGCTCCCACACCCCATGTCTTTTGATTGGAGGGTTTAGTCTATTTACATTCTGAGTAAATATTAAAAGATATTATTTAATGCCATTTTTGGCATTTGTTTTTTTGTTTGTTTCTGTAGCTTTGCTCTTTTCTAGTCTTTTCCACTTTTTTTTCTTTCCTTCCCACTCAAAGAGTCCCCTTTAATATTTCTTGCAGGACTTGTTTAGTTATCATAAACTCTTTTAGTTTTTGTTCTTTTGGGAAAATATCTCTCCTTCTAGTCTGAATGATAGTTTTGCTAGATAGAGTATTCTTGGCTACATATTTTTTTTCCCATTCAGTACATTGAATATATCATTGCACTCCCTTCTGGTTCACAAAGTTTCTGTGGAGACATGCTGCTACAATTATGTATCTTCCCCTGAAAGGTAGGAATTTCTTTTGTCCCGTTGTTTTTAGGATTTTTCTTTATCAGTATATTTTGCAAATTTCACTACAATATTTCTTGGTGTTGGCCTGTTTTTGTTGCTTTTCTTGGGAGTTCTCTGTGCCTCCTTGATTTGGATGTCTGTTTCCCTCCCCAGATTAGGTGTCGTATACTCTAAGTCTAAAGTTCTTTCTTGTCTAGCAACAAAGTGGGATGCAAGATTAAAGTGAGAGATGGCTAATGTCTGGTAAAAGACAAGAGCCCAGAAAAAGGGTCCTTGCCCCACTTTTATTAAGATCAGAAGGCTTATAAACATGGTGATGGGCATGCACAAAGAGACAATGAAACTGTGAACATTAACTCATGGATGTGAGGGAAAGGGGGTCTTGAAAATATCTGGGGCCAGGGGGTTTGGGTTAATACAAAACAAAATCCTGGCACCAGGTACCTGAGGAAAATTAAAAATAGACCTACCCTATGACCCAGCAATAGCACTGCTAGGAATTTATCCAAGGGATACAGGAGTACTGATGCATAGGGGCACTTGTACCCCAATGTTTATAGCAGCACTCTCAGCAATAGCCAAATTATGGAAAGAGCCTAAATGTCCATCAACTGATGAATGGATAAAGAAATTGTGGTTTATATACACAATGGAATACTACTTGGCAATGAGAAAGAATGAAATATGGCCTTTTGTAGCAACGTGGATGGAACTGGAGAGTGTGATGCTAAGTGAAATAAGCCATACAGAGAAAGACAGATACCATATCGTTTCACTCTTATGTGGATCCTAAGAAACTTAACAGAAACCCATGGGGGAAGGGAAGGAAAAAAAAAAAGAGGTTAGAGTGGGAGAGAGCCAAAACATAAGAGACTGTTAAAAACTGAGAACAAACTGAGGGTTGATGGGGGATGGGAGGGAGGGGAGGGTGGGGGATGTGTATTGAGGAGGGCCCTTTTGGGATGAGCACTGGTTGTTGTATGGAAACCAAGTTGACAATAAATTTCATACATTAAAAAAATAAATAATATAAAATAAAAAATCAATGAAAAAAAATAAGTTGATTGTCAATTAAGTTTGAACCCATTCTTTACTTCTCTCCCCCCATGTTTTAAGATATGGTGTCATACTTTACATCCTTTTATCTTGTCAACCCCTTGACTGATTTTTAAAGGTATACTTATTTTTACTGTTTTTGTGCTTTCTACTTCTTTTACTCTTATTATAGTCTTTCCTTTCCATTCAAAATTTCCCCTTTAACATTTCTTGTAAGGCTGGTTTAGTGGTCATGGATTCCTTTAACTGTTATTTGTGTAGGAAACTCTTCATCTCTCCTTGTATTCTGAATGATAGCTTTGCTGGACAGGGAACTTATGGCTGTAGAATTTTTTTCCTTTACACACTTTGAATATATCATGTCACTCCCTTCTGGCCTGTAAAGTATCTGCTGAAAATTCTGTTGATAGCCTTCTGGGGTTTCTCTTGTATGCAACTATCTTCTTTTGCTGGTTTTAAAATCCTCTACCATTACTTTTTTTTTTTTTTTTTTTTTTTTTTTTTTTTGTCCTTTAATTACTATGTGCCTTGGTGTGGACCTTCTTGGGTTGATTTTTTTATTTTTTTTTTTGAGGTACGGGGGATATCTCTGTGCCTCCTAGAATTGAATATCTGGTTTTTTTTTTTTTTTTTGCAGATTCAGGAAGTTTTCAGCTATTATTTCTTCAAATATATTTTCTTCTAACTTTTCTGTCTCTTCTTTTTCTGGGATCGCTATAATGTGAACATTATTATGCTTGATAGAGTCCCGAGTTCCTTAGGTCTATTATTATTTTGCACATTTTTTCTCTCACCTGTTCAGTTTGATTATTTTCAATTATTCTCTCTTCCAGGTTGATAATCCATTTTTTTATGTTTCTTTAGCATAATATTTATTCCATCTAGTGTATTTTTATTCCATTTATTGTGTTCATCTCTATTTTTTTAAATCTATTGTTAATGGTTTTACTGATATCTTCCACTGCTCGCAAGTACAGTGAATATGATAATTAATTTAAATTCTCTGCCAGACACATTTCTTATTTCTGTTTCACATAGGTCTCTTTCTGTGGTTTGGTCCTATTCTTTCATTTGGGACATATTCCTGATTCCTCCTTTTGTCTGACTTTTTGTGTGTGTTTCTTTGTGTTAGTAAAGTCAGCTACATTTGTTCTTGAAAGTAGTGACCTTATGAAGAAGAAGTCCTGTCATGCCCTGAAGTGCAGTGTCCCTTGTTAACCAGAACCTGCCACTTTTGTGGTGTCTCCTATGTGTGATGTGTGCTTTGCTATTGTATCTTGGCTGCTTATTCCTGGAGTACAGTCAACTGTAGGGGCTGTCTTTACCTGTTGTGGTCAGTATTTTGTCCTGTGTTGTTAGTGGACCATTCTGGGGTCACTTTAGGCTTGAGTTTAGTGAGACTAGGTGTTTCCCAGAGATGTAGTTTCTCTGAACTTCAGGGTACTTTTCTTGTTTTTTTGATGGGCAGAGCCAACATCAGGGCAGAACCCCAGAGCCTGGGGTCCGCAGTGTGACTGGTGTGTGTGGTTATCTTCCCCTCACTCCAGGGCAGATGTCATTTGGAATGGTGTTGGCCCCTGTTGGGGCTGCTTGCACATTGCCAGACTTGTGGCCTTAATTTGAATGAGCTCCAGCCAAGAATGTATTGGAAGGGCAGTTTGCACAATGCCTGTAAGTTTAGTGCACTGGTGAGAGGGGGCGTGTTGCTGTCTTGGCTACTGGGACTGGGCCCGCAGTGGTGGGACACAGAGTTCTGCTTTGAAATGAGACCTGCCATTGCTGTGGGGACTGGGTCTGGCTGGGTGGATCTGCAAATGCGTGTCTGGGGCTGCACAATTTCAATAAGCTGTGGGCTGGTTTTCCCTGGGTTTCCCTGCTGCCACTGCCACCACCAGGACCAGTGCCCTTTAATTGCATGGGGTGGGAGATAAGATGTTGGCAAGGTTTGCACCAGTCTTCTGGGGGGAGAGTACCTGCAGTGCTGAGACTGAGGCAAGCTTGACTGGAAAGGGTGAATCTTCCAAAGCCTGAGGGGTAGTGGTGGTGTGGGATTTTATGTAAGCAAATTAAGTAGTGAATGTTGGTGCTGGACTGGTTCTCACAGGTAGTCCTATATTTATGCTGGGGGACAGGGGAAGGAAAGAACCTATCAGCTCCTTTGTTCCTGGAGGAGTCTCCCAGTGATCCCTGCCCCTCTGGGACAGGCTTTCAGATTAGTAAATAACTCTTCATTTCACCTGCTCCAGTCATTTTTCAAACTGCTGCTTCTATGTTGTACCTTTCCAGGCTGTTTGTAGTGCTGTCTCTTTATTTATTTTTTTTTTTTGTTAGTGTTGTCTCTTTAAGGGCAGGACTCAGTTTCCTATTACCCTCCCAGATTCCCCAGAACTAAGCCCATTGATTTTTAAAATCCCAGACTATAAGTTCTGCTAGTTGTAAAAACTTATGAAAGTTTACAAAGCCAAATATTATGGGGATTTCTCTTTCTTGTGTGGGTTCTCTGGTGTGATAGTCTGGTTTTCTCCCTTCTCCATGCCAGCAGATCCCTTCCTTCCCTGGATGGCCCATGGGTCCTTTAGCTCCCCATAGTGTCTCCACCTTTCCTATCATCTTTGATGTGGCTTCTTCTCTACTACTAGTTGTGCAGTTTGTTCTGCCAATCTTTGGTTGTTTTCTGGATTATTTACACTGATATGAGTATTATCTAGTTGTATCCATGGGACAAGGTAAGCTTAGAGTCCTCCTACTCCATCTTTCTCCTATCTCTAAGTTTTCTCTTTATGTAAAACATATACACAGTACACTTTAACAGGATTATAAACTCCAGGAAGCCAGAGAACATAAATAATGCTTCTTGTTTCGTATCCTCCATACAGACTACCAGAATGTCTAGAATTAAATAGGTATCCAATATATATTTATTTTTACTAGTTCCTCCTGATTTACACTGAGGAGCTTTTAAATCTTATTTTAAAATAGACCACAGCTTACAAAAGAGAATCTAAGTGGTGCTATTATAATCTTTAAAGTTGCAAGAAAAAGACATACCCAGATTTCCCTTAGGCATGGAGATTTATTGACAGGATCTATGAAAAAATGATGTAGTGAGGTCACTCATGAATTTCACTTACTATGTCTACTAATCTTTTTAAGGGCTAGATATCTGCCTGTATTTGAGTTCTGGCTCTGCCACTTCCAAAATGTGTGACTTTGGGCAAGTTGTTAAAGTTGTCAGTGTCCTACTTTTTTTATCTCTATATCATGTATAAAAATAATATTCACCTTGTTGGAATCAGTGAAGATTAAACAAGGTAACACATATATAATACTTATTGAAGCTCCTGACCCATGGGAGATTCTCAATAAATGGTAGCTACTTCATACCAACAACATCAATAATAGGAGCAGTAGTAATAGTAGTAGTTATTGTTACAGTTATTATTGCATAAGACACAGAAAACAAGGGTATAGCTTAGTGTCATTCAGGATAATGTCCTGAGCTCAAATGATATGTTTTCTCATTTTCACCTAGTGTATTTCCCCAAATGGAGGATTTGATAAAGTTGCTTTGCCAACATGTCCATGTAAACATGGACAGCCAAAATCAGCTCAGAATTAGGTGTTCTCCTTCCTCCCCAACCTATATGATGATTTAGGTAAACACACTAATTTCTGCTTCAATCTAAAGGGCCTAGGCTAGAAGTATTGTTTTTACTCTGTAATACACACACTAGATGTGTGATTACAAGGGAAAACAGATAAACACAACATGTGCCATTTTCCTCAATAGGGCTCTTTTTCTAAGTTGGACACCTTGTTTTTATGCACTCTTCTTTGAACACATCCAGTAAAGTGACCTTCCTAAATAATTAGATATGAAAAAAAAATACATTTTCTCACAAACACATGCTCATTTCTTATTTCAGGACTTCTCACATCAAGAGTCCTTAAGCTATCTTACCTTTTGTTACCCCCAGTATGAGTTCTTTATAGCTCCTGTTCCTGTCATTCATAGTATTTAATCAAATGAATATTACATAATTAAATCACACAAAACATAAAAACCTGTGTAATAGGATATTAGCAGATATTATGGGTTTTCAGAAGTAATGCCACTTCATTCTACCACAGCTGCAGTTTTTATCTGTGTAAGGTCCAGGTAGAATGAGTTAATTATTCCAAATGAATAAAAAATCCCTAAGGATTCCCATTGTGAAGGCATTCTCTTTTAAACAGGCCTGTGGATAGCTAAATAAAACTTCGAGGTCAAAAGTTACGTTAAAGCTCAGTGGCTGTTAGTCTTTCCTTGAATACCGTGTTAATATTTTAAATACAATTTCATTATTGAAGCAGTTAAATTCATGTCTACATCTTCCAGTTTTTAAAAATAAGCTTAACCTTGATGGATTTCAGACAAATCTGCTCCTGTAAGAATTTTTCATAATTTTGGTCACAGTTGAAGCAAAACTATGTGGGGTTTTTTTTGATATTATTATTATTCTTTTTTTTCTTTTTAAAATTTATTTTGTCATTTTATTTAAAGCCAAGTTAGGGGCGCCTGGGTGGCGCAGTCGGTTAAGCGTCCGACTTCAGCCAGGTCACGATCTCGCGGTCCGTGAGTTCGAGCCCCGCGTCAGGCTCTGGGCTGATGGCTCGGAGCCTGGAGCCTGTTTCAGATTCTGTGTCTCCCTCTCTCTCTGCCCCTCCCCCGTTCATGCTCTGTCTCTCTCTGTCCCAAAAATAAATAAAAAACGTTGAAAAAAAATTTAAAAAAAAAATAATAAAGCCAAGTTAGTTAACATATAGTGTAATAACGGTTTCAGGAGTAGAATGTAGTGATTAATCACTTACGTATAACACCCAGTACTCATTCCAACAAATACCCTCCTTATTACACATCACCCTTATCCCATCCCCCCTGTCCACCACCCCTCCAGCAACACTTAGTTTGTTCTCTGTATTTAGGAGACTCTTATGGTGTGCCCCCGTCTCTGTTTTTATCTTATTTTTCCATCCCCTCCCTTATGTTCATCTGTTTTGTATCTTACATTCCACATATGAGTGAGATAATATATTTGCCTTCCTCTGACTGACTTATCTTGCTTAGCATAATATATTCCAGCTCCATCTACACTGTTGCAAATGGCAATATTTCATTCTTTTTGATCGCCAATATTCCATTGTGTGTGTGTGTATATATATATATATATATATATATATATATATATATATATATATATACCACTTCTTCATCCATTCATCAGTCACTAGACATTTGGGTTCTTTCCATAATTTGGCTGTTGAAAGTGCTTCTATAAATATTGTGGTGCATGTGCCCCTTCAAATCAACAATCTTGTATCTTTTGAATAAATACCAAGTAGGGCAATTCCTGGGTTATAGAGTAGCTCTAGTTTTAATTTTTTTGAGGAACACCCACACTGTTTTCCAGAGTGGCTGCACCAGTTTGCATTCCCACCAACAATGCAAAAATGTTCCCCTTTCTCCACATCCTCACCAACATCTGTTGTTTCCTGAGTTGTTTATTTTAGACATCTGACAGGTATTAGGTAGTCTCTCATCATGGTTTTGATTTGCATTTCCCTGATGATGAGTGATGTTGAACAGTTTTTCGTGTGTTTGTTAACCATCTGGATATCTTCTTTGGAAAAGCGTCTGTGTCTTTTACCCATTTTTTCACTGGATTATTTGGTTTTGGAGTGTTAAGTTTGATAAGTTGTTTATAGATTTTGGATACTAACCCTTTATCTTGTATGGCATTTTCAAATATCTTCTCCCATTCTGTAGGTTGCCTTTTAGTTTTATTGATTGTTTCCTTTGCTCTGAAGAAGGTTTTTATCCTAATGAAGTCCCAATTGCTCATTTTTGCTTTTGTTTCCCTT
Source organism: Panthera pardus (assembly GCF_024362965.1). NCBI lineage: Eukaryota > Metazoa > Chordata > Mammalia > Carnivora > Felidae > Panthera > Panthera pardus. The sequence goes on along the minus strand of NW_026526843.1, from coordinate 49,183,566 downwards.
GCCTCAGGGGACATGTCTAGTAAGAAGTTGCTGCAGCCAAGGTCAAAGTTGTTGTTGCGTGTTTTGTCCTCTAATATTTTGTTGGATGCCTGTCTGACATGTAGGTCTTTCATCCATTTTCAGTTTATTTTTGTTTGTGGTGTAATAAAGTGGTAAAACTTTGCTTAAAACTCACGTCTAAGGCATGAAATACTAACAGAGCACATAGGCATATTGGTAACAAATATGGCATGGAATCAGATAATGTACAACAATTTTTATAGCTGAAGTTCCTAGAGGGGAACAGTGGCTTCCATCCTGCTTCTCAGACTACTTGTGGACCTCATAGCCACAGAACTACCAGTCAAGAAAATAGGTTTCATGATTAGCAATATCAAAACAGCTTATCAATTTCAAAAAAAAAATCAGCATCCTCTAAAGAACATTCTGAACTGGGATTAATAATGTTTGGAAGGTAATAGTAATAATTTATATTTCCTACCTGAAACAATGTTGCAAAAAGTGAAAGGAGAAGAAGTGAAATTACACAGAACAGCCTGGCTCTTAAGGTTCCAGGAAACTAATCAGCATCTCCTGGTAAGATACTCAAACTTTCCACTGAATATAATCTTCTTGCGTGTTCTTTTTAAATTTTTATTTACTTTTTAAAATTTATTGTCAAGTTAGCTAACAAACAGTGTAGTCTTGGCTTCAGGAGTAGATTCCCATGATTCATAACTTACATACAACAACCATTGTTGTATAACTTCATATTCATAACTTACATACAACAAGTGCCTTCCTCCATGCCCATCACCGATTTTGCCCAAACCCCCAACTTCCCACCCTCATCAAACTTGAGTTTGTTGTCTGTATTTAAGAGTCTCATACGGTTTTTCTCATTCTCTATTTGTATCTTATTTTTCCTTCCCTTCCCCTATGGTCATCTAAGTTTCTCAAATTCCACATATGAGTGAAATCATAGGAAATCTGTTTTTTTCTGACTGACATATTTAGCTCAGCATAATACCCTCTAGTTCCATCTATATAGTTGCAAATTGCAAGATTTCATTCTTTTTCATCACTGAGTTGTATTTAATTGTATATATATATGCCACATCTTCTTTATCCATTCATCGGTTGGTGGCCATTTGGGCTCTACCCATAATTTAGCTATTATTGCTGGTGCTGCTATAAATATTGGGGTGTGTGTGACTCTTCGAATCAATAATCCAGTATCCTTTGGATAAATTCCTATTAGTGCTATTGCTAGGTCGTAGGTCGTAATTCTATTTTCAATTTTTTGAGGAACCTCCACCCTCTTTTACAGAGTGGCTTATTTCACTTAGCATCACACTCTCCAGTTCCATCCACGTTGCTACAAAGGGCCATATTTCATTCTTTCTCATTGCCACGTAGTACTCCATTGTGTATATAAACCACAATTTCTATCCATTCATCAGTTGATGGACATTTAGGCTTTTTCCACAATTTGGCTATTGTTGAGAGTGCTGCTATAAACATTGGGGTACCAGTGCCCCTATGCATCAGTACTCCTGTATCCCTTGGGTAAATTCCTAGCAGTGCTACTGCTGGGTCATCGGGTAGATCTATTTTTAATTTTTTGAGGAACCTCCACACTGTTTTCCAGAGTGGCTGCACCAGTTTTCATTCCCACCAACAGTGCAAGAGGGTTCCTGTTTCTCCACATCCTCTCCAGCATCTATAGTATCCTGATTTGTTCATTTTGTGGATCCTGAGAAACTTAACAGAAACCCATGGGGGAGGGGAAGGGAAAAAAAAGAGGTTAGAGAGGGAGAGAGCCAAAGCATAAGAGACTCTTAAAAACTGAGAACAAACTGAGGGTTGATGGGGTGTGGGAGGGAGGGGAGGGTAGGTGATGGGCATTGAAGAGGGCATCTTTTGGGATGAGCACTGGGTGTTGTATGGAAACCAATTTGACATAAATTTCATATATTAAAAAAAAACAAACAAACTAACAAAGAAACAAACAAAAAAAAATACAGAGTGGCTGCACTAGTTTACATTCCCACCAACAATGCAAGTGGGTTCCCCTTTGTCCGCATCCTCGCCAACATCTGTTGTTTCCTGAGTTAACTTTAGCCACTCTGACCAGTGTGAGGTGGTATCTCAATGTGGTTTTGACTTGTATTTCCCTGATGACTAGTAATGTTGAGCATCTTTTCATGTGTCTGTTTGCTATCTGAATGCCTTCTTTGGAAAAAGTCTATTCATGTCTTCTACCCATTTCTTCACTGAAATATTTGTTTTTTCAGTGTTGACTTTATTAAATTCTTTATAGATTTATGATACTAAACCTTTATGATATGTCACTTGCAAATATCTTCTTCCATTCTGTTGGTTGCCTTTTAGTTTAGTTGATTGTTTCCTTCACTGTGCAGAAGCTTTTTATCTTGATGAGGTCCCAATAGTTCATTTTTTCTTTTATTTCCCTTGCCTTTGGAGACATGTCAAGTAAGAAGTTGATGCGACTGAGGTCAAAGAGATTGCTGTCTGTTTTCAACGGTAGGATTTTGATGGATTCCTATCTCACATTTAAGTCTTTCATCCATTTTGAATTTATTTTTGTGTATAGTGTAAAAAGTGGTCCAGTATCATTCTTTTGCATGTGGTTGTCCAGTTCTCCCAGCACCATTTGCTAAAGAGACAGTCTTTTTTCCATTGCATACTCTTTTCAGCTTTGTTGAAGGTTTCTTGGCCATACATTTGTGGGTACAGTTCTGGGTTCTCTATTCTATTCCTTTGGTATATATGTCTCTTTTGTGCCAATACCATACTGTCTGGATGATTACATATTTGTCACATAGACATTGTAATAAAGTCCAGGATTGTGATGTCTTCAGCTTTCCTTTTCTTCTTCAACATTACTTTGGCTATTTGAGATGTTTTGTGGTTTCATACAAATTTTAGGATTGTTTGTTCTAGCTCTGTGAAGAAGGCTGGTGCTATTTTGAATGGTATTGAATTGAATGTGTAGATTTCTTTTGGTAGGATAGACATTTTAACAATATTTGTTCTTCCAGTCCATGAGCATGGAATCTTTTTCCATTCCCTTGTGTCTTCTTCAATTTTTTTCATGAATTTTCTATAGTTTTCAGCGTACAGATTTTTTTTTTTTTACTTTTTTGGTTATGTTTATTCCTAGGTATATCATGGTTCATGGTGCAATCATATATGGGATCAATTCTTTAATATCTCTTTATGTTGCCTCATTATTGGTGTATAGAAAAGCGACTGATTTCTGCACACTGATTTTATATCCTGCGATGTTGCTGAATTCATGTATCAGCTCTAGCAGTTTTTTGGTGGAGTCATTTGGGTTTTCCATGTAGAGAATCATGTCATCTGTGAAGAGTGAAAGTTTGAGTTCTTCTTTGTCAATTTGGATGGACTTTATTTTGTTTTCTTGTCTGATTGCTGAGGTAGGACTTTCAACAGTATGTTAAGCAAGAGTAGTAAGAGTGAGCATCCCTGTCATGTTCCTGATCTTGGGGAAAGCTCTCATTTTTTCTCCATTGAAGATGTTACTAGCTGTGGGCCTTTCATAAATGGCTTTTATGATGTTAAGTTATGTTCCTTCTATCCCAATTTTCTTGAGCTTTTTTATTAAGAAAAGATGCTGCTGAATTTTGTCAAATGTTTTTTCTGCCTTAATGATAGGACCATATGGTTCTTATCCTTTCTTCTATTAATGTGATGTATCACAATGATTGATTTATGAATATTGAGCCAGTCCTGCAGACCAGGAATGAATCCCACTTGATAATGGCAAATAATTCTTTTTAATATACAGCTGAATTTGATTTCCAGGTATCTCTGAGAATTTTTGTATACATGTTCATTAGGGATATTGGCTATAATACTCCTTTTTAGTTGGGTCTTTGTCTGGTTTGGGAACCAAGTAATGCTGGGTTCATAGATTGAGTCTGCAAACTTTCCTTCCGCTTCTATTTTTTGAAAGACCTTAAGAAGAAAGGCTACTAACTCTGCTTGAAATGTCTTGTAGAATTCCCCTGGAAAGCTGTCTGGCCTAGGACGCTTTTTTGTTAGGATATTTTTGATAACAGATTCAATTTCTTCACTGGTTTTGTGTCTGTTAAAATTTTCTATTTCTTCTCATTTGAGTTTTGGTATGTGTTAGTGTCTAGAAATTTGTCCATGTCTTTCAGATTGTCCAGTTTGTGGCATATTTTTTATACTACTCTCTAATAATTTTTTGTATTTTTGTGGTGTTGTTTGTGATCGCTCCTCTTTCATTTGTGATTTTATCTGTTAGTTTCCTCCCTATTTTTTTTTTTTTTTTTGGAGAAGACTGGCTAGGGATTTATCAATTAGGTTTACTCTTTCAAAAAGTCAGCTCTTAGATTCATTGATCTGTTCTACTGTTTTTTTCCCCCTTTTGAATTCTCTATTGTTTATTTCTGCTCTAATCTTTATTATTTCTCTTCTTCTAGCTTTGGACTTTCTTTGCTGTTGCCTTTCTAGTTCCTTTAGGTGTGAGATTAGTTTGTGCATTTGGGAACTTTCTTGCTTCTTGAGATAAGCCTGAACTGCAATGCATTTTCTTCTTAGGACTGGCTTTGTTGCATCCCCAAGGGTTTGGGTTGTTGTGTTTTGATTTTCATTTGCTTCCATGTGTTTTAAATTTTTTTCTTTAATTTCCTGGTTGACCCATACATTTTTTAGAAGGATGTTCTTTAACCTGTATGTATTTGGGGGCTTTCTAAATTTTTTCTTGTGGTTGATTTCATGTTTCATAGTGTTGTGAATTGAAAATATGCATGATATGATCTCAATATTTCTGTACTTGTTGAGGGCTGTTTCGTTATCCAGTGTGTGATCTATTTTGGAGAATGTTCCATGTGCAATGGAGAAGAATGTGTATTCTGCTGCTTTTGGATGAAAGTTCTGAATATATCTGTTAAATTCATCTGACCCAATGTACCATTCAGAGCTGTTGTTTCCTTGTTGATTTTCTCCCTAGACGATCTGTCCATTATTGTAAGTGAAGTATTAAAACCCCCTACAATCACAATATTATTATCTAGACATTTATTTATGTTTGGTTTAATTGATTTACATATTTGGGTTCCCTAAAGTTGGGAGCATAAACATTTACAATTTTAGCTCTTCTTGATGTATAGACCATTTAATTATGATATAATGCCCTTCTTCATCTCTTGTTATAGTCTTTGTTTTAAAATCTAGTTTATCGGATATCAGTATGGGTGCTCTGGCTTTCTTTTGATGTCCTTTAGCATGACAGACGATTCTGCATCCCCTCACTCTCAATCTGCAGGTGTCCTCTGGTCAAAAATGAATGTTTTGTAAACACTATATATATAATGTTTTTTGATCCATTTTTATACCGTATATTTTTTGATTGGCGCATTTAGTCTATTTGTATTCAGAGTGATTATTGAAAGATATGGATTTAATTTTTTAACGTTTATTCACCTTTGAGAGAGAGAGACAGAGTGTGAGTGGAGAAGAGGCAGAGAGAGAGGGAGACACAGAATCTGAAGGCTGGTCCAGGCTCTGAGCTGTCAGCACAGAGCCCAACACGCGGCTTGAACTCACAGACTGCAAAATCATGACCTGAGCCAAAGCCAGACACTTAACAAACTGAGCCACCCAGGTGCCCCAAAAGATATGGATTTTAGTGTCATTGTGTTACCTGTAGGTTTTGTGCTCATGGTGATGTCTCTGGTCCTTTGTAGTCTTTGCTGTATTCCACTCACTGTGTGCTCCTTAGGATCTCCTGCAGGCCTGGTTTAGTGGTTATGAACTCCTTTAGTTTTTGTTTGTCTTGGAAAGCCTTTATCTCTCTTTCTATTCTGAATGACAACCTTGCTGGATAAAGTATTCTTGGCTGTATATTTTTTTCTATTCACCATATTGAATATTTCCTTCCACTTTCTTCTGGCCTGCCAAGTTTTAGTGAAAATGTCTGCTACAACCCTTATATTTCTACCCTTGTAGGTTAAGACCCATTTGTCCTCAGATGCTATCAGAAATCTTTCTTTATCTTTGTATTTTGCCAATTTCACCAGGGTATATTGTAGTGTTGACCTGTTTTTATTCATTATTAAGGGAGTTCTCTGTGTCTCCCTGACTTTGATGCTTGTTTCCTTCCCCAGTGTAGGTGAATTCTTGGATATAATTTATTCAAATAAACCTTCTACCCTTTTTCCTCTCTTCTTCTGGAACTCTTGATATGGATATTATGTCATTTAATTGAATCACTTAGGTCTCTAATTCTCTCCTTGTGGTCTAGTAATTTCCTTTCCCTCTTTTTTTAGCTTCATAATATTTTCCATAATTTTATCTTTTATTTTACCTATTCTCTCCTCTCCTTTTTCCATCCTTGCTGTCACTGTATCTAGTTTATTTTTCATCTCATTTATAGTGTTTCTTAATTCACTGTGGCTATTTCTTAGGTCTTTGACCTCTGTAGCAATAGATTCTCTGCTGTCTTTTATACTTTTTTCAAGCAAAGCTATTAGTCTTATAACTGTTATTTTAAATTCTTGTTCAGATATATCGTTTATATCTGTTTTGAGCAATTCTCTGGCTTTAATTTCTTCCTGGAATTTATTTTGAGAAGATTTCTTCTGTTTCATCATTATAGCTAAGTTTCTGTCTTTTACGTGTTTTAATAGCTTGTTATGTGTCCTGTACCTGTGAGTACTACTATATTCAAAAGAGGTCATACACTGCCCAGGGCCTGGCTCTTCAGGAAGCGTTTTTTTTGGAATGTGTTGCTTGCACTCTGTTGTTGCATACTTGGACTGCTCTATCCCACTAGTCAGTCCTCTACAAAGCTCCTCCTTATTCATAGTGGAGGATTGTTTGGACTTTCAACAGGTGTGCTTTGATTTGTTTGTTAAAGTAACCCTGGAAAAAAGGAAAGGGCAGGGAACCTGATCCCAAACAAAGAGAAAAATGAACGGGGTGGAATAAAAGACCAAGCAGAGAATCAAAGGAACTATAAATTTAATCCAGAGACAGAGAAAGGAAAATAAAGAAGAAGGAGATATAGAAATGGTGTAAAAAATAGTAGAGTAAAAATGTCTGATTAAACAAGCAAAACATAGATAGATAGATAGATAGATAGATGATAGATAGATTTGACCAAAAATAAAATCAGAAACTATTAGCTTGAATCCAGGGGAAAAAAAAGGAGAGTGTAGAAAGAAATGGAAGAGAAAATAAAAGAAAGAAAGAAAAGAAAGAGGTAAAAAAAAGAGAAATAAACTAACATCAAAACTGCAGGACAGTTGTCTGTTGGTCTCTGGGACCAGTGGCTGTGTTGGTCTGGAGGAGAGGCAAGCTCAGTGCCTCAGTTTGCTCAGTGTCAGTCCAGCTCCAATAGATAAGCAGTTGCCAGGCACAGAGGGATGGGTTTGGTGTAAATAGATCCCGCCTCCACTGGGGATCACTGTCTTGTTCCCTGAAGCCCCACCATGTTGGTGATGGGGAGAAAAATGGAGACACCCCAATCTTTCCTCCCTGGACCTGTTGTCTCACACTACACCATTCGGTCAGCCCTCACAGAGTAGCATGTGCAGCCGGTTTCCTTTGCTCCACAGTTTTCCCGTGCTTCCTAGTGCTGGGTTGATTCAAAACCCCATGTCGTAAGGGGCCTGCACCATGTTGATTGTGTTCTGGTGTACTCCCACATAATCCTGCTGATAAAGGTTCTTTGGCTGGCACCTGCAAAGTCCTTTGCCTTTGGGCGAGCCATAAACTCTCTTCACACAGTGCTCAAAGAAGCGGACTGTTCTGTCCCAATGCACCCCTGAGATCACTACTGCACCCCAGGACTAGTTCCCCTTGACTCCAGGCACGAGCACATGGCAGCGGTTTCCATATGGACAAAGTCATGCACTTTTAAAAACTCTGATCTGCTCATAAGGCTGTTTACAAAGTAGAAACTGTCACTCTCCATAATTTTGTTGCCCAGTCCATGGTCTCGAGAGGCTTCTCTCTTGTCCTAACACAATACTGCAATCCACAGTCTCTCTTTCTTTCCCTTTTGTCTCTCCACAGACGTTTCCTCCCCTCCATACCTACACTGTTTAATCTCTTCCAATTCACATACATGCATCTCTGTCCCACCAAGCTGTCTCCTTCACCTGTGGAGATTTTCCTGTCACTCTACAGACTGATGTCCTGGGTGTTCCAAATGTTCTGACCTCAATACAGCTGTGTACTTCTCTGCCATCTTAATTTCTCATGTCTTCTGTTGTTTTTATATCTTTTTTTTTAAAGAAGAGCAATCCATGGCTTGAACTGTCCTCTTTTATTTTTTTCAATATATGAAATTTATTGTGAAAATGGTTTCCATACAACACCCAGTGCTCATCCCAAAAGGTGCCCTCCTCAATACCCATCACCCACCCTCCCTCCCTCCCACTCCCCATCAACCCTCAGTTTTTTCTCAGTTTTTAAGAGTCTCTTTTTTTGATATTTTATTTTATTTTATTTTTTCAATTATTGAAGTTTATTGTCAAATTGGTTTCCATACAACACCAGTGCTCATACCAAAAGGTGCCCTCGTCAATACCCATCACCCACCTTCCCTTCCCGCCCAACCCCCATCAACCCTCAGTTTGTTCTCAGTTTTTAAGAGTCTCTTATGCTTTGGCTCTCTCCCACTCTAACCTCTTTTTTTTCTCCTTCCCCTCGCCCATGGGTTTCTGTTAAGTTTCTCAGGATCCACATAAGAGTGAAAACATGGTATCTGTCTTTCTCTATAGGGCTTATTTCACTTAGCATCACACTCTCCAGTTCCATCCACATTGCTACAAAGGGCCATATTTCGTTCTTTCTCATTGCCCTGTACTACTCCATTGTGTATATAAACCACAATTTCTTTATCCATTCATCAGTTGATGGACATTTAGGCTCTTTCCATAATTTGGCTATTGTTGAGAGTGCTGCTATAAACATTGGGGTACAAGTGCCCCTATGCGTCAGCACTGTTGTATCCCTTGGGTAAATTCCTAGCAGTGCAATTGCTGGGTCATAGAGTAGGTCTATTTTTAATTTTCTGAGGAACCTGCACACTGTTTTCCAGAGTGGCTGCACCAATTTGCATTCCCACCAACAGTGCAAGAGGGTTCCCGTTTCTCCACATCCTCTCCAGCATCTATAGTCTCCTGATTTGTTCATTTTGGCCACTCTGACTGGTGTGAGGTGATATCTGAGTGTGGTTTTGATTTGTATTTCCCTGATGAGGAGCGACGTTGAGCATCTTTTCATGTGCCTGTTGACCATCTGGGTGTCTTCTTTAGAGAAGTGTCTATTCATGTTTTCTGCCCATTTCTTCACTGGGTTATTTGTTTTTCGGGTGTGGAGTTTGGTGAGCTCTTTATAGATTTTGGATACTAGCCCTTTGTCCGATATGTCATTTGCAAATATCTTTCCCCATTCCGTTGGTTGCCTTTTGGTTTTGTTGGTTGTTTCCTTTGCTGTGCAGAAGCTTTTTATCTTCATAAGGTCCCAGTAAGTCATTTTTGCTTTTAATTCCCTTGTCTTTGGGGATGTGTCGAGTAAGAGATTGCTACAGCTGAGGTCAGAGAAGTCTTTTCCTGCTTTCTCCTCTAGGGTTTTGATGGTTTCCTGTCTCACATTCAGGTCCTTTAGCGATTTCGAGTTTATTTTTGTGAATGCTGTGAGAAAGTGGTCTAGTTTCAACCTTCTGCATGTTGCTGTCCAGTTCTCTCACCATCATTTGTTAAAGAGACTTTTTTAGATTGGATGTTCTTTCCTGCTTTGTCAAAGATTAGTTGGCCATACGTTTGTGGGTCTAGTTCTGGGGTTTCTATTCTATTCCATTGGTCTATGTGTCTGTTTTTATGCCAATACCATGCTGTCTTGATGATGACAGCTTTGTAGTAGAGGCTAAAGTCTGGGATTGTGATGCCTCCTGCTTTGGTCTTCTTCTTCAAAATTACTTTGGCTATTCGGGGCCTTTTCTGGTTCCATATGAATTTTAGGATTGCTTGTTCTAGTTTCGAGAAGAATGCTGGTACAATTTTGATTGGGATTGCATTGAATGTGTAGATAGCTTTGGGTAGTATTGACATTTTGACAATATTTATTCTTCCAATCCATGAGCAGGGAATGTCTTTCCATTTCTTTATATCTTCAATTTCCTTCATAAGCTTTCTATAGTTTTCAGCATACAGATCTTTTACATCTTTGGTTAGATTTATTCCTGGTATTTTATGCTTCTTGGTGCAATTGTGAATGGGATCAGTTTCTTTATTTGTCTTTCTGTTGCTTCATTGTTAGTGTATAAGAATGCAACTGATTTCTGTACATTGATTTTGTATCCTGCAACTTTGCTGAATTCATGTATCAGTTCTAGCAGACTTTTGGTGGAGTCTATCAGATTTTCCATGTATAATATCATGTCATCTGAAAAAAGTGAAAGCTTGACTTCATCTTTGCCAATTTTGATGCCTTTGATTTCCTTTTGTCGTCTGATTGCTGATGCTAGAACTTCCAACACTATGTTAAACAACAGCAGTGATAGTGGGCATCCCTGTCGTATTCCTGATCTCAGGGAAAAAGCTCTCAGTTTTTCCCTATTGAGGATGATGTTAGCTGTGAGCTTTCATAAATGGCTTTTATGATGTTTAAGTATGTTCCTTCTATCCCGACTTTCTCAAGGGTTTTTATTAAGAAAGGGTGCTGATTTTTGTCAAAGGCATTTTCTGCATCGATTGACAGGATCATATGGTTCTTATCTTTTCTTTTATTAATGTGATGTATCACGTTGATTGATTTGAGAATGTCGAACCAGCCCTGCATCCCAGGAATGAATCCCACTTGTTCATGGTGAATAAGTCTTTTTATATGCTGTTGAATTCGATTTGCTAGTATCTTATTGAGAATTTTTGCATCCATATTCATCAGGGATATTGGCCTGTAGTTCTCTTTTTTTACTGGGTCTCTGTCTGGTTTGGGAATCAAAGTAATACTGGCTTCATAGAATAAGTCTGGGAGTTTTCCTTCCCTTTCTATTTCTTGGAATAGCTTGAGAAGGATAGGTATTATCTCTGCTTTAAACGTCTGGTAGAACTCCCCTGGGAAGCCATCTGGTCCTGGACTCTTATTTGTTGGGAGATTTTTGATGACTGATTCCGTTTCTTCGCTGGTTATGGGTCTGTTCAAGCTTTCTATTTCCTCCTGATTGAGTTTTGGAAGTGTGTGGGAGTTTAGGATTTTTTCCATTTCTTCCAGGTTGTCCAGTTTGTTGGCATATAATTTTTCTTGGTATTCCCTGATAATTGTTTGTATCTCTGAGGGATTGCTTGTAATATTTCCATTTTCATTCATGATTTTATCTATTTGGGTCATCTCCCTTTTCTTTTTGAGAAGCCTGGATGGAAGTTTATCAATTTTGTTTATTTTTTCAAAAAACCAACTTTTGGTTTCATTGATCTGCTCTACAGTTTTTTAGATTTTATATTGTTTATTTCTACTCTGATCTTTACTATTTCTCTTCTTCTGCTGGGTTTAGGCTGCCTTTGCTGTTCTGCTTCTATTTCCTTTAGGTGTGCTGTTAGATTTTGTATTTGGGATTTTTCTTGTTTCTTGAGATAGGCCTGGATTGCAATGTATTTTCCTCTCAGGACTGCCTTTGCTGCATCCCAAAGCCTTCGGATTGTTGTATTTTCATTTTCGTTTGTTTCCATATATTTATTAATTTCTTCTCTAAGTGCCTGGTTGACCCACTCATTCTTTAGTAGGGTGTTCTTTAACCTCCATGCTTTTGGAGGTTTTCCAGACTTTTTCCTGTGGTTGATTTCAAGCTTCATCGCATTGTGGTCTGAAAGTATGCATGGTATGATTTCAATTCTTGTATACTTATGAAGGGCTGTTTTGTGACCCAGTATATGATCTATCTTGGAGAATGTTCCATGTGTACTCGAGAAGAAAGTATATTCTGTTGCTTTGGGATGCAGAGTTCTAAATGTATCTGTCAAGTCCATCTGATCCAATGTATCATTCAGGGCCCTTGTTTCTCTATTGACCGTGTGTCTAGATGATCTATCCATTTCTATAAGTGGAGTGTTAAAGTCCCCTGCAATTACCACATTCTTGTCAATAAGGTTGCTTATGTTTCTGAGTAATTGTTTTATATATTTGGGGGATCCCGTTTTTGGCGCATAGACATTTATAATTGTTAGCTCTTCCTGGTGTATAGACCCTGTAATTATTATATAATGCCCTTCTTCATCTCTTGTTACAGCCTTTAATTTAAGTCTAGTTTGTCTGATATAAGTATGGCTACTCCAGCTTTCTTTTGGCTTCCAGGAGCATGATAAATAGTTCTCCATCCCCTCACTCTCAATCTGAAGGTGTCCTCAGGTCTAAAATGAGTCTCTTGTAGACAGGAAATAGATGGGTCTTGTTTTTTATCCATTCTGATACCTTATGTCTTTTGGTTGGTGCATTTAGTTCATTTACATTCAGTGTTATGATAGAAAGATACGGGTTTAGAGTCATTGTGATGTCTGGAGGTTTTATGCTTGTAGCGATGTCTCTAGTACTTTGTCTCACAGGATTCCCCTTAGGATCTCTTGTAGGGCTGGTTTCGTGGTGACAAATTCCTTCAGTTTTTGTTTGAGAAGACCTTTATCTCTCCTTCTATTCTAAATGACAGACTTGCTGGATAAAGGATTCTCGGCTGCATATTTTTTCTGTTCACCACCATTGAAGATCTCCTGCCATGTCTTTCTGGCCTGCCAAGTTTCAAAAGAGAGGTCAGTCACGAGTCTTATATGTCTCCCTTTATATGTTAGAGCACATTGATCCCTTGCTGCTTTCAGAATTTTCTCTTTATCCTTGTATTTCCCAGTTTCTCTATGATATGTCATGCAGATCAATTCAAGTTACGTCTGAAGGGAGTTCTCTGTGCCTCTTGGATTTCAATGCTTTTTTCCTTCCCCAGTTCAGGGAAGTTCTCAGCTATTATTTCTTCAAGTACACCTTCAGCACCTTTCCCTCTCTCTTCTTCCTCTGGGATACCAATTATGCGTATATTATTTCTTTTTAGTGTATCACTTCATTCTCTAATTTTCCCCTCATACTCCTGGATTTTTTAGTCTCTCTTTTTCTCAGCTTCCTTTTTTTCCATAATTTTATATTCTAGTTCACCTATTCTCTCCTGTGCCTCTTCAATCCAAGCCATGGACGTTTCCATTTTGTTTTGGATTTCGTTTAAAGCATTTTTCAGCTCCTCGTGACTGTTCCTTAGTCCCTTGATCTCTGTAGGAAGAGATTCTCTGCTGTCCTCTATACTGTTTTCAAGCCCAGCGATTAATTTTATGACGATTATTCTAAATTCACTTTCTGTTATATTATTTAAATCCTTTTTGATCAGTTCATTAGCTGTTGTTTTTTTCCTGGAGATTCTTCTGAGGGGAATTCTTCCGTTTGGTCATTTTGGATAGTCCCTGGAGTGGTGTGGTCCTGCAGGGCAATTCCCTTGTGTGTGATGTATAACTGGAGTTGGTGGGCGTGGCCGCAGTCAGACCTGATGTCTGCCCCCAGCCCACCGCTGGGGCCACAGTCAGACTGGTTTGTGCCTTCTCTTCCCCTCTCCTAGGGGCAGGATTCACCGTGGGGTGGTGTGGCCCGTCTGGGCTACTTGCACACTGCCAGGCTTGTGGTGCTGGGGATCTGGCGTATTAGCTGGGGTAGGTAGGCAAGGTGCACAGGGGCAGGAGGGGCAGGCTTAGCTCGCTTCTCCTTAGGTGATCCACTTCAGGAGGGGCCCTGTGGCAGCGCGAGGGAGTCAGACCCGTTGCTGGAGGGGTGGCTCCTCAGAAGCACAGCGTTGGGTGTTTGCATGGAGTGAGCAAGTTCCCTGGCAGGAACTGGTTCCCTTTTGGATTTTGGCTGGGGGGTGGGCGAGGGAGATGGCGTTGGCTAGCGCCTTTGTTCCCTGCCAAACTTAGCTCTGTCGTCCTGGGGCTCAGCAGCTCTCCCTCCCTTTGTCCTCCAGCTTTCCCTCTTTCCGAGCAGGGCTGTTAACTTATGACCTCCCGGATGCTAAGTCCTGCTTGGTGTCGGAACACACTCTGTCCACCCCTCCACTTTTGCAAGCCAGACTCGGGGCTCTGCTTGGCTGGCGGTCCGCCCCTCAGCCCCTGCTCCCTCCCTCCAGTCCGTGCAGCACGCACTGCCTTAACGCCCTTCCTACCCTCTTCCTTGGGCCTCTCGTCTGCGCTTGGCTCTGGAGACTCTGTTCTGCTAATCCTCTGGCGGTTTTCTGGGTTATTTAGGCAGGTGTAGGTGGAATCTAAGTGATCAGCAGGATGTGCGTTGAGCCCAGCGTCCTCTTATGTCACCATCTTCCTCACTTCCTTCTGAACTGTCCTATTTTAAACACAAATATAAAGTTAAGGTGGCTGTTCTTAACTAAGAGCTGGACAATTTGGGTTTATATTACATCACTTTGACTTTATATTCTTCCTTGACAAGGTACTCTCCCCACTCTTCCATAGCATCTACATCACAGTGAGACAATCTCTCTGGATACACAGTTACACACATTTTTCTATTCCTCAGGATATCCCTAGTATTCCGGATTTACCTCCCCAAACCTTTGCTTTCCCAAATGAATGAAAAGTCCCTAATGTTAAGATAAAACAATTTTAAGACATTTAACATTGTCCAATTTATTTCAAAATCATAATATTGTATTTTTCTAAATGTTCGTTGTGAAGAGACATTCTTTACATTCTGCCTTTCATCAAATGCTAATGCTTATTTTACTCAGAAAAGAGGAGAGCTGGCCCTGACCATATTGTATTTTAAAATGTATCAATTTTTTTCTATAGAAGGTTGCATTATTCTACTATCACTTTTCAGAAACATGGCCTTAGAGCTCACCTTTGACTGTTTTCTATTTTACTCATTTTCCTTAAATAACAGTTAATTGTCTGGTGTGAATATGTTACTCTTGACCTCACAAAAGAAGATAAAAGCAGGATTTGTTACCTGAAATTTTTCTAAGTGTTTTTTCTATTTCTCTGTGTGGATTATAATCTGCCAGCTGCTTCAAAATACTTGTGACAGTCAGGGAAATTTACTAACATTATATCAGCCATTGGTAATCAGTGGTTCTTTGTGTACTACAGGCAGACAAATGAAAAAAGTGATCTGTCAAAACCCAGAGGGAGCAGAGCCCAGCACAACTGGCAGTTCATTAAGATATATATGAAGGGAAATTACAAAGTACTGTGGTTCCACTTGTGAGCCTAATAGTATTCAAATAAGGTTGGAACCTCAAGGGACTTGTTTAATTGACCTAAAAGGAGTTTGTTGTATTGGCTTTTTTCCCCCAGAGGCAACCATTCATATGTGCATTAAATGTACTTTACATACCATGATAAAGGAGAAAGTAAGCTTAAAGAATACATTTTGATATTCCAGACTTCCAAAAAGCATACCCTGAAGATAGAATAAAGGAAACAGTGATATGAAGGACACTATCGACTACAGTGATGTGTGAAGGGAGAGGGTAAACAAAACTAGTAATGAGAGAACAGAGATAAAAGGAAAATAAATTTCTCTCTTCAAGCTCCACAGTGGGTACAAGTTTTTTCCCAAGGAGGGTAAAGCCAAAGCAATGAAAAAGACACAATCACTCAAATATAGGGTCATGGAATTGAAAATAAAAGATCTTGATAGAGATGAGATTTTGAAAATAAAAGGTCTTATACCAGTGGAGATTTTTAGAAGGCAGGAAGATTGTCCCATAGAAGTTGAGTCAAAGTATTCTAGAAAAAAAGAATAGAATAATTAAGACAATCCAAAAGCATGGGGATTCAGACAAAAGGGCTTTTAGCTGAAAGGGAAAGAGGCAAGGGCTCTGGTCACATTCTTGAAAGATGTGGAAGTAACTGGATACAGTCTGATAGTACATGTTATATTACTGGAGGATATTTTTATAAGACCCAAATCAGAAAGAATTTTTTTTTTGGAAGAAAACACACTATAAATTCAAGATGCCATGATTTTATTAGGGATTAAATGTAATCTAGTGGAAGTAACATAGAGTTTGACAGATTGAGAATCAAATCTTGGCTTAGCATCTCAGTAAATGTTTGAATTTGGGCAAGTTACTTTGTCTCAGCTTTAGTTTATTCATTTACTAAATGTGTAATAACAAAATATGTTATTGTTGTGAATAACAAACTATGTTTCATGTAAAAGTTCAATAATTGGCTCATAATTAAGATTTAATAAGTGGTATATATTTTGATTATATACTTTTAGATAAAAACAATATATTAAATCATATGATGGGAAATAAAAGAAATAAAGAATAAAATTATATCAACACAGAATTCCCCCTGGGTTTTTGAAATAATATAGATTGCTTACTCTGACTGACCACATAAGATATTCCCTATAGGTTGAATTATTTGAAATGAATTGGGCCATTACTTCGATTCTTTCTAAGATAAATTAACACTTAGGGTACTCTTTATCATGCTGAGCATAAAAGTTATTGTGGAAGGGATTCATGCCCATATATACATTTTTTTCTGGTAAACTTTGTCATGAAAATGAATTAATAGTACTACTGTCTCTTTATTAAATCTTTGTCTTAGGCAAATAATATCATAATTTTAATGCCTTATCTATTCTTCAAATTCATACTATTCTTTTTTAATCTGTTTGTTAAACATGTTATATTATTACTCAAAATGCTAAAACCATACAATCATAAAAATTGTATATGAGGTTTCAAATATGTCAGATGACTATTCCATTGTTTTGATAGCTTCAAAGCAGTCCCAACAGAATCCATTCCCATTTCATCACCACATTAATGCAAGTTTGACTTTCTTTTCCATTATAGAAAGTATTAATACATTCCAACAGTTATGATAAGGCACAACTTAGCACACATTAATGTCCTATAAAGAAACTGTTCACTTATATATGTTTCAGGAAAAACTACATTTGTTTATACCTATAGATTCTTTATAAGGTATCATTTGGTTTCTCAACATTGTGGAGAACTTCTATGAAAAAAAGAACTCTAAAAGGTACATCTGTCCCTTTTCCTTTACAATATTATGTCAAAGAACCTTGAGGGATACTTTTATTCCGTATTCCTGTGACTCCAGTGGCTACAAAATTTCCAAGAGAGGAATTTGGAGGTTGAAAGACATAATTAAAAATAAAAATAGATTGGGATTATACTTATTAGGCTATGTAACTTTTGGGATGTCACCTAATACCTATGGGCTTCAGTTGACTTTTTCGTAAATGGAAGAGCTTGTGTCAGGGTGGTTCAGGTCTTTTCTAAGTTCAAATTTTATGTCTTGGGTTAAATCAGTTGAATTTGTTGGAGGAGGAAGTTCTTTTCCTGATTTTGTCTGGAAGGGAAGAGTCTTCAGGTCTGCACAAGATGCTTCTTTTCTTGCATAATTTTGTTTTATAAAAATTCCTCTTTGGGGGTGCCTGGGTGACTTGGTCAGTTAAATGTCTGACTCTTGATTTCTGCTCAGGTCATGATCTCATAGTTCATGGGATCAAGCCCTACATCGGGCTCTGCACTGATGGTGCAGAGCTTGCATGGGATTCTCTCCCTCCTTCTCTCTTTGCTCCTCCTTTGCTTGTGGGTACACACACATTCTCTCTCAAAATAAATAAATAAACTGAAAAAACAAATGTTCTTTCTTTGGTAAAAGAAAATAAACCAGAGGGAAAAACCTTCAGTTAATATTAGTGGCGTACTCATAAGGTTTTGCAATATCCAAACCATATTTTCACCTGTTCCAGAGCTGTGGGCAAGTGCTCCTGTGGTTTGGGGTTTCTAAATTATATTGATGTATAAAGTATAAAAATAATTAAAACCATATCTGCAATTCTGTGGTTGTGACATTACCCACATCTCACACTTGTTAATCCAAATATAGTTTAAGAAAACGTCTACCACTTATTGTAGTGTTAAGGACAAAGACTTAGCCACTTTATCTTAGTAAAAGTAAGTTAACTAAAAATGGATCTTGATTTTTAAAAATCGCAATGGTAATAAATTCATGTTATAACAATGGAAGCAATACAGAAATGCAAAAAAAAAAAAAAAAAGAAAAACAAACTACCCTTAAACATGGACATCAGTATACAAAAAAAGAATCTAGATACAGACCTTATACACTTCACAAAAATTAACTCAAAATTGATCAGAAACCTAAATGCAAATGCAAAACTATAGAACTTAGAGAAAATAACAGAGAAGAAAACCTAGAGGACGTTGGATATGGTAATATCTTTTTAGATACAGCACCAAAGACATAATATATGAAAAAATAATTAATAAGATGGACTTCATTAAATTAAAAAAATCTACTCTATGAAAGATAATATCAAGAGGATTAGAAAATAGTTCACAGAGTGGGAGAAAATATTTGCAACTAATGAAGGACTATTACCCAAAATATACAAAAAAACCTTAAAGCTCAGCGATAAGTAAACAATTTGATCAAAACATTGGCCAAAGACCTTACTTAACACACACCACACTAAAAAAGATATACATAGGGGCGCCAGGGTGGCTCAGCTGGCTAAGTGTCCAACTCCGGCTTAGGTCATGATCTTGCAGTTTGTGAGTTCCAGCCCTGCAACGGGCTCTGTGCTGACAGCTAGGAGCCTGGAGCCTGCTTTGGATTCTGTGTCTCCCTATCTCTCTGCTCCTCCCCTGTTCATGCTCTGTCTGTCTGTCTCTCTCTTAACAATAAATAAACATTTAAAAAAGAAGATATACATATAGTGAAGAAGAATTTAAAAAGACACTACCCATCACGTCATCAGGGAAATGCCATTAAATGCCTGTGAAAAAGGTCAAAATCCATTCTGACACTGACAACCCCAAATGCTGGTGAGGATATGGATCAGCAAGAACTTTTGTTCATTGCTGATAGGAATGAAAAATGGCACAACCGCTTTGGAAGACAGTCTAGAAATTTCTTACAAAACTATATATATATATATATATATATATTTATATATATATATATATATTCTTATCATACAATCCAGCAATTGCACAACTTGGTATTTATCCCAAAATGTTAAATACATATGTCCACATAAAAAGTTTCACATGGATTTTATAGTTGCTTTATTAAGAATTGTCAAAACTTGGAAGCAACCAAATTGTCATTTAATAGGTGAATGAATAAGTAAGCTGTGGCATATCCAGAAAATGTAATATTACCAGAACTAAAAGAAAGAGTTTAATAATGCTGTATTGAATATTTAAATACTGCTAATAGAGTAAATCTTAAAAGTCCTTATCACAGAATAACATATTTGTAACTATATGAGGTGATGGATGTTAACTAAACTTATGGTGGTAATCATATATATACTATATATATATATTATATATCTATATCTATATTATAAATATATATATATATATAATCATTGTTTTACACCTGAAACTAATACAATCTTATATGTCTATTATATATAAATAAATTGGGGAAGAATAAAAAAATAAATTCTGGATAAAGCAAAACTATGGTGACAATAAAAATATCAGTAGTTGCTGGGGGGATGGTGATAGGAAGACATGAATAGGCAGAGCATGAAGAATTTTTAGGGCAGTGAAAATTCTGTATGATACTGTAATAGTGGATACATGTCATTATACATTTGTCCAAATCCATAGAAGGTAGTACACCAAGAATTCTCAGGTAAACAAGAGACTTTGGGTGATTATGATGTGTCAATGGAGGTCCATCCTAGGCCAAAAAAAAGTATATTTCTGATGAGTGATATTTATAATGAGGAAGGATGAGGAAGGCTATGTATGAATGGGGGCTGAGGATATATGGGAAATCCCTGTAACTTTCTCTTTATTTTATTATAATCCTCATACTGCTCTAAAAATATAGTTCTAATAAAAACTTAAGTATCTCTCTCCACTCTGTCTACCAAGGTAACCAATGTTAACCACCCTGGGATGTTCATCACCTTTCACTGTGCTCAAAGAAGTGTCACAGACTTGGAGTCTGGAGTTCTCTCTTGTCCAGCAAGAGAGAGAATGAAGAATTGAATATGAGAGAGGCTAATGTCTGGGAGGAGACAAGAGCCCCGAACAGGGGTTTTGTCTCTGTATTTATTGAGCTCTCAAGGTATTATATACGTGGTGAATGTGCAGAAGAAAACAATAAGCTCGTGAACATTAACTTGTGTGTGTAAGAAGCAAAGGGTTTGGGAGGCAAGTGGCATTAGAATTTGAGATTAAAGCACAATGATATATTGGCACCGGATGCCAGATGGACAGTGTGTGCCTGTGGGTGATACAGCCAAGTAGCTGTTATCTCCAAAGTTTAAGATTGCTGGAGCACGCTGCCTCAAGGCTAACAAGGCACCCTTTTCACTAGATAACCTTGGGCGCTTTCACCCCATAGCGGCTTTCCACCTCTAACTGTTCTCAGACTCTTTCCTCCTGTGGTGTAGGCTTTCCACCCTAAGCCTTGTTTTAATGACTAAAATTGGGCGCTTTTGCCTGTGGTGGCTTCCTGCCCTAAGCCCTGTTAACCCATTGGTGCAAGTGAATAGAATTCTTAAATTATTTCCCACAAAGAAGCACATGCAAGTAAGCAATTTTTCCAATTTACACAAGATGGCATAAAACTCATGATAACTAAAGAAACATGACTCCCTTCAATGACTACCAACATCTTTGATTGACAATGTTCTTGTTACATATAGTCTATCTCTCCCTGAGCTCAGTCTCAGATCTCAGTCTCTTTGCCATTTGTATGGTTCTTTTTCCTTATAAATGAAAAGAGGCCATTGATTTCTGAAGAAAGAAGTCTCTTGGTTATGAGTGAGCACAGAAATCGCTTTCTAGTAGCTATAAACTTTACTGTAGATATAAAATATACTTTCCACACTATAACATTTGAATGATTTTGGTACCTAAACATTTATCCCTATTATGGAATGTTCAGAGCAGATTCAAAAGTTTCTTTTGAAGTGCTTCAACAAAGAGAGAACAAGAAAATAAGTCTGTGTGAAAAAACAGCTGACCATGCTCTCACTTCTGAAGTGATAGTTAACCTTATTCACACATTGTACCAATTTTTCTCATTTATAACTGCAAGTGTTAGTGAAATAAACAAAATAGAGATTATTTTTTTAAATTTTTTATTGTTTAAAAATTTTTAATGTTTAATTTTTGAGAGAGAGAGAAAGAGAGAGAGAGAAAGACAGAGAGCAAGCAGGGGAGGGGCAGAGAGATTGGAAGACACAGAATCTGAAGCAGGCTCCAGGCTCTGAGCGGACAGCAGAGAGTCCAATGTGGGGCTTGAACTCACAAACCGTGAGATCATGACCTGAGCCAAAGTCAGATGCTTAACCAACTGAGCTACCCAAGTTCCCCATAATAGAGATTCTAAGAGGGTTAAAAATAGCATAATAGGACCTGGGTTTGGGAGGTGACCCTTACATTATTCCACCACACACGTTGTATAGTTGCTGTGGTATATACAGCCCCAACCAAGTTAATAGCAAAAAAATAATTAGAATATCAGTTTTTCTGAAGGAAATTATGGATTTTGACTACAGGAGCAGGTTCATTCTATGTGCACAATGTTGATTCTGAAATGTCATTCCCTAGATACAATTTATAACTGGATGAATAGCCAGCTCAGCAAGAAGTCAGGACTCCTGCATAACGTAACGAGGAGACATTTTTTAACCTAATGGGACTTTGCATGACAAAAATTTTTAGGATGATAACAATATTGGATAAATTATGAGGTGCTAGTTCAATCCCCAGAAGGAAAGAATTTTTCTACATAATGTTGCCATAAGAGTTACCAGAAGATTTAGTTTTTGCCAGGAAGAGTTTAATATCTATCTATAAGAATCCAAATTAAGGGTCTGAAATAAAGCAGATTATTTCAGTAACTACAAAGTCTCATACTTTTGGAAGCTGAAAGGATATAGGTGTCATTGTCTTCTGAGTAGACCCTGGGATGAGAAGAGGTTTAATTGGCGTAATTAAAAGGAGAATTAAAAACCTATATTGGGTAACTTAAAAGAACCTCATTGAAGACTTTATTTAGCAGTTAGGCACAATAACTCATAGGAATTGGAAATTATTATGCCATCAATTTGCTAGTGGCACTTTTATTCAGGTTTACATTCAAACAAAAGAGAGGCATTTGATAGTCCTTTTAATTATATCAGGTCTTATCCAGGTCTTATATAAATGTAAAATCTCATACTAAAGGCCTATTTACCTCAATTCCTATTACTCAATACATCAAGTCTGACTACCAACAGATGATAATAAGGCATGCTGAAATGCAAAAACCACAGTCTGGAGACCAAAGAAAACATCAAACCAGACTCATATATGGCTGAGATTTTGGAATTATCAATCAGGAATTTAAAATAAATATATTTAATAGGATAAAAAATTTGTTTTGTTTTGTTTTAATTTTTTGACGTTTATTTTTGAGAGAGAGAGAGAGAGAGAGAGAGAGAGATAGACCGAGCATGAACAGAGGAGGGTCAGAGAGAGAGGGAGACACAGAATCCGAAGCAGGCTCCAGGCTCTGAGCTGTCAGCACAGAGTCCGACATGGGTTTCAAACCCATGAACCATGAAAACATGACCTGAGCCAAAGTCAGATGCTTAACTGACTAAGCCACCCAGGTGCCCCAAAAGACTAAAGGTTTTAATGGAAAGTGTGATCATGCAAGAATAGATGGATAATTTAGCACAGAAACAGAAACTTAAGGAAAGAATCAAAAAGAAATACTAGAAATATATATATATATAGTAGTATATATGTATATATATATATATATAGTAGCAATGTAAAGAATGTCATTGATAGGTTCATCAGTAGACTGGAGAAAACCAAGGAAAGAATAATTGAGTGTGAAGATATGTAAATGGAAACATCCAGAACTGAAAAGTCAAGAAAAAAAAAAGAAAAAGAAAAAGACTACCCAAGCAATGTGGGACAATTACAAAAGGTATAATATATATACAGTGGGAATACCAGAAGAAGAAGCAAGCAAGCAAGAAGCAGAAGAAATATTTGAAGTAATATTGGTGAAGAATTTTCCCAAATTAATGACAAATAGAGATATATACCATATGTAAAGACTGGAATGCTTAATATTTTAAATATGTCAACTGCCTCCAACTTGATCTATAGAATCAAAGCAATCTCAGAAAATTTTCATTTTTATAAAATTAACTTGTGGATTCAAAGTTTATGGTAATAAAAAGAAACTATAAGGGCCAAAACAATTTTAAAAAGTAAAACCAAAGTTGGTGTATAAGCTTTTATTGACTTCAAGGCTACTATAAGTCTACAGTAATCAAGAAAATGTTGCATTGGCAAAAGGATAGATTGCCTGATCAATGTATCTGAATACTCACACAATTCACTCAATTGAATTTTGAAAATGTTTTCAAGGTAATTCAATGGGGGAAAGGCCTTTCAACAAACTGTGCTGAAAAAAAATAGGATAAACATGAAAAACAACCAAATTTGAGTCCTACCTCACAGCCCACATACAAGTGAATTATAGATAATTAGAGGTGCATCATAGATGTAAACATTAAAGATAAAGTACAAAGCTTCTAAATGAAAACTCTAAAGTGTATCTTTGCAATTTTAACATAGACAAAAATCTCTCAGAAATGACACAAAATCAATAATCATAAAAAAACTTCATAAGTTGAATTCATTAAAAACTTGTTATAAAAATGAAAATATCAACCACAGGCTGGGGAAAAATATTCACAATCCACATAGCTGACAAAGTACTCATACGTAGACTATACAATGAAAGCCTATGAATCAGCAATAAAAGAAAACAACCCAATAAGATGTCAAAGAATTGAGTAAATACTTCACAAAGTAATATATCCAAGGGTTAGTAAGCACACTGAAAGATACATAACATTAGTCAACAGGGAAATACAAATTAAAACCATTAAGGTTAAAACCATCTGATATACCACTGCCCACCCAATAGAATGACTAACATTTGAAAAAAAAAGGAAAAGAAAACACTACATTTTGATGAAGGTATAGAAAGACTAGATCTCTCATAGATTGCAGATGGGAGTGCAAAATGTTACAACAATGACAGAGAACTGTTTGGATATTTCTTATAAACTCAAATATACAACTACCCAGGGACCTGTAATTCCACTACTACTTATTTACTCAAGAGAAATGAAACAACATACACATAGGAAAAGCACCTATAATAATGATCACAGGAACTTAATTCATAGTAGCTCCAAACTGGAAACAAGTAAAATATACATTTAAAGGAAAATGAACATCTATGTCTATATCATCTATATCTATATCTATATCTATATCTATCTATCTATATCTGTATCTGTTCTATGTCTATGTCTATGTCTATGTCTATGTCTATCTCTATCTCTATCTCTATCTATCTATAGACACCGATATAGATATAGATATAGATATAGATATAGATATAGATAGTAGCTTTTTATAAAATGGAATAATGGTAAGCAATTAAAAAGGAGTAAGTTACAAATACATATAACGTTGATGAATCTGAAAGACATGCTGGTTGAGGGAAGATTGCAGCTGAGTAGGAAGACGATAGGCTCATCTCTCCTCTGGAACACAAGTAGATAACTATCAGATCATCGGACATACCACAGAAATCAACATGAAGACTGACAGGACAAACTATACAACTAAAGGGGCAGAAGAGGCCACATCAAGGAAGGTAAAACGTATGTATACATGGTCTAGGGGAGAAAGGGATGGCAGGTTCTGTGGAAAGGAGTGAGGGATGGTTGTGGAGAAAGGGGAGAGAGAGTAGAGGACACAGGAGAATGCACAAAGAGAATATTTCCCCAAAGCCATTGGCTTAGAAAACAATAGAAGTTGAATTTCATGAGTTCTTGCAACTAGTGTGGCTTAAAGCCTGGAATTTTAAAGGTCAGCAGTCATGATGGGAATAAAGCAAGGAAGGCACCGTGTTACTCCTGGAGAGAAGGAAGGCAAGCATGGACACAGCAATCTAAAGAATGCCTAAGGCAAAGAGGGGGTATAGTATATACACTTCTTTGAGAAATTCCCTAAGAGGAAGCATTCACGGAACAAAGAAGCTTGCCAGTGCCATTTCTCTCTCCCACCCTCAGCAAAACACACAGCCACCTTCAGGAAGCAGTACAGCACCAACACTTGTCTAAATTGCATAAATAAAGCCCCACACCTCTGCCCTCTGACAGGACTTCCCTTTTCAGGCAAGATTGCTTCAATCCCAGCACTGTGGGCCCCTCCCCAAGAAACCATTACAAACCCTTGCCCACACCATGTCTCCTGACCAGAAAGTTCTGCAAGGCCTCAATTCTAGTAGAACTAGTATAAGGTCTCTTTACACAAGTAGAACAAACACACCTAGTTACATTTGCAACACTCCAGCCAAGGACCAAACATTGCCCACTACAAACAAGGAGAGCCTCTGCAGATGACTGGCCTAAAGAATAGAGCAGCCAAAATATAATAGCAGAGCCAACCCAACTAAAATGAGAGACACTTCCTGAAGCTCCAGGCTCTGTACACCACATAACATCTTTTTCCTAAGGCCATTACTTTCGGGAGCAGGAGACATAGCTGACTTTTCTAACACATAGAAGAAGGCAGAAACTTAAACAAAATGCCAAGATGGAGGAATTTATCCCTAATGAAAGAACAAGATAAGGCTACATTCAGAGATCTAAGTGAAACAGATATAAACAACATGACTGATGGATAATTTAAAGCAACAATCATGGGATGCCTGAGTGTCTCAGTCGGTTAAGCATCTGACTTTGGCTCAGGTCATGATCTCATGGTTCGTGAGTTTGAGTCCTGTGTCAGGCT
Organism: Panthera pardus; assembly: GCF_024362965.1. Lineage (NCBI taxonomy): Eukaryota > Metazoa > Chordata > Mammalia > Carnivora > Felidae > Panthera > Panthera pardus. The sequence goes on along the minus strand of NW_026526843.1, from coordinate 49,157,597 downwards.
CTGTGCTGACAGCTCAGATCCTGGAGCCCACTTCAAATTCTGTGTCTCCCTCTGTCTGCCCCTCCCCTGCTTGCACTCTATCTCTCAATCTGTCTCAAAAATAAATAAACTTTAAAAATTTAAATTTAAAGCAACAATCATGAGGATACTCACTGGCCTTGAGAAAAGAATGGAAAACATCAGGGGGACCCTTACTATACAAATAAAGAGCTAAAAAAGAATCAATCAGAGATGAAGAATGCAATAAATGAGATTGGAAACAGACTTCATGCAATGAACAGCAGGCTGGAATAAGCAGAGGAATGAATTAGTGACCTAGAAGACAAAATGATGGAAAATAATGAAGCTGAACAAAAGAGAGAAAGAATTATGGAACACAAGAATACACTTAGGGAACTCAGTGACTCCACCAAATGTTAACATTTGAAATACAGGAGTCCCAAAAGAAGAGAGAGAAAAGGGGACAGAAAATTTATTTTGAGAAATAATAACTAAAAACTTCCCTAAACTGGGGAAGGAAATAGACATCCAGATCCAGAAGGCACAGATAACTCCCATCAAAATCAACAAGAGAAGGCTAACACCAAGACATATTTTAAGTAAATTTGCAAGATATAGTAATAAAGAAAAAAAAATCTTAAAATCAGCAAGACAAAAGAAGTCCTTAATTACAAGGGAATACCCATAGACTACCTGGAGATTTCTCAACAGAAATTTTGCATGCCAACAGGGAGTGGCATGACATATGCAATGTGCTGAATGGTAAAAATCTGCAGCCAAAAATACTCTATCCAGCGAGGGTATAATTTACAACAGAAGAAGAGATAAAGAGTTTCCCAGACAAACAAAAACCAAAGAAGTTTGTGACCACTTAACTGTCCCTGCAAGAAATATTAAAGGGGACTCTGAGTGGAAAGAACAAAAGTGACAAAGACAGGAAATGATCAAAGAAAATCTCCAGAAACAACCACAACACAAATAATAAAATGGCAATAAATACATATCTATCAATAATTACTCTGAATGTAAATGGACTAAGTGCTCCAGTCAAAAGATATAGGGTGTCAAAATGAATAAAAAATAATATCCATTTCTATGCTGCCTTTGAAGACTCATTTTAGATCTAAAAACACCTGCAGGTTGAAAGTGAAGGGATGTAGAAACATTTATCATGCAAATGGATGTCAAAAGAAAGTCAGATTAGCAATACATACATCATACAAATTCGACTTCAAAACAAAGACTGTAACAAGAGATGAAGTAAGGTACTATGTCATAACAAAAGGGAGAATCCAACAGGAGGATCCAACAATTGTAAATCTTTATGCACCCAACATGGAACACCCAAATATATATATATATTATATATATATATATATATATATATAATATATATATATATATAACAATATATATATATAACAATATATATATATATAACTATATATATATATATATATATATATATAACAAAAAAGAGCCAATCAATAATAATACAATAATAGTAGGGGATATTAATGCCACACCTACAGCAATGGGCAGGTTATCTAAACAGAAAATCAATAGGGAAACAATGACTTTGAATGACACACTAGAGCAGATGGACTTAACAGATATATTAAGAACATTCCATCTTAAAACAGTAGAACACATAATATTTTCAAGTGTACTTGAAACATTCTTCAGAAAAGATTACATATTAGGTCACAAATCAGGCCTCAACAAATAAAAAATACTGAGATCATACCATGCATATTTTCTACACACAATGATATGAAACTTAAGTCTACCACAAGAATAATTTGTAAATACACAAATACATGTAAATTAAATAACATGCTACTAAACAATGAATGGGTCAACCAAGAAATTAATGAAAAAAATACATGGAAACAAGTGAAAATAAAAATACAATGGTCTAAAGCCTCTGGGGTGAAGCAAAGTGGTCGTAAGATGGAAGTATATAGCAATACAGAACTACCTCACACATCAAGAAAAATCTCAAATAAACAACCAAACCCTACAGCTAAGGGAGCTAGAAAAAGAACAATAAGACTAAATCCAGCAAAAGGAGGGATATAATAAAGATTAGAGTACAGATAAATGATGTAGAAACTAAGAGAAAAAAAAACAATAAAACAGATCAAGTAAACCAGGAAATGGCTCTTTGAAAAAATTAATAAAATTGCTACACTTCTAGCCACACTCATGAAAAAGAAAAGAGAAAGGACCCAAATAAACAAAATCACAAATGAGAGAGGAGAAATAACAATCAACGCCACAGAAATACAATTATAATAGAAACTATGCAAAATTTTATGCCAAAAAATTGGAGAGCCTGGAAGAAATTATTATATTCCTAGCAATGTATAAATACCAACACTGAAGCAGGAAGAAATAAAAAAAAATTTGAACAGACTGACAAGCAGTAAAAAACTAAATCAGCAATCAAAAATCTCTCAACAAAGAAAAGTCCATGGGCAGATGGCTTCACAGGTCAATTCTCCAAAACATTTAAAGAATTAATACTTTTTCTTCTCAAAGTATTCTAAAAAATAGAAAAGGAAGGAAAACTCCAAACTCATTCTATGAGGCCAGCATTACCCTGATAACAAAACCAGATAAAGACTCCATTAAAGGAAAACTACAGGCCAAATATCCCTGATGAACATGGATGCAAAAATTCTCAATAAAATACTAGCAAACTGAATCCAACCTTATATTTAAAAAAAAATCATTTACTGTGATCAGTTGGGATTTATTCCTGGGTTCCAAGGGTGATTTAATATTCACAAATCAATCAATGTGATACACCACATTAATAAAGAAAAAGATAAGAATCCTATGATCCTAGACCCTAGATGCAGAAAAGGCATTTGACAAAGTACAACAGCTATTCATGATGAAAACCTCTCAACAAAGTAGGGTTAGACGGAACGTATCTCAACAGAATAAAGGCCATATATGAAAAATCTACAGCTAATATCATCCTTAATTGTATAAAAACTGAGAGCTTTCCCTCTATGGTCAGGAACAAAACAGGGAGGTCCACTCTCACCACTGTTATCTAACATAATACTGTAAACCCTAGTCACAGCAATCAGACATCAAAAATAATTTAAAAGTGTCCAAATCATCAAGGAAGAACTAAAACGTTCACTATTTGCAGACGACATAATACTCTATATAGAAAACCAGAAAGACTCTACCAAAAACCTGCTAGAACTGACACACGAATTCAGTAAAGTCACAAGAAATCCGTTTCATTTCTATACACCAATAATAAAGCAGCAAAAAGAGAAGTCAAGGAAACAAACCCAATTACATTTCCCCCAAAACATTAAGGTGTCTAGGAATAAATCTAACCAATGTGGTAAAAGATCTCTACTCTGAAAAGTACAAAACAGTGATGAAAGAAATAGAAGATGACACAAAGAAATGGAAAGATATTCTATGCTCATGGATTGGAAGAATAAATATTATCAAGTTATCTATATTAACCAAAGCAATATACACATATAATACAATCCTTATCAAAATACCACCAGCATTTTTCACAGAGCTAGAACAAACAATCCTAAAATTTGCATGGAACTACAATAGACTCTAAATGGGTAATACAATCTTGAAAAAGGAAAACAAAGCTGAAGGCATCACAGGTCCAGACTTCAAGCTACATAAAAAAGCTATAGTGATCAAGACAGTATGGTACTGTCACAAACATAGACACATAGATTAGTAAAACAGAATAGAAAACCTAGAAATGACCTACAACTCAATGGTCAATTAATCTTTGACAAGCAGGAAAGACTATCCAATGGGAAAAAGACAGTGTCTTCAACAAATTGTGCTGGAAAACTGGACAGCGACATGTAAAGAATGAAATGGGACCACTGTCTTAACCATACGCAAAAATAAATTAAAAATGGATGAAAGAACTAAATCTGAGATAGGAAATCATCAAAATCCTAGAGGAGGACATAAACAGTAACCTTTTTGATATTGGCCATAGCAACTTCTTTCTCCATATGTCTCCTGAGATAAGGGAAACAAAAGCAAAAATGCACTATTGGGACTTCACCAAAATAAAAAGCTTCTGCACAGAGAAGGAAAGAATCAACAAGACTAAAAGTCAACCTACAGAATGGGAGGAGATATTTACAAATGTCTTATCTGATAAAGGGTTAGTATCCAAAATACATAACCAACTTATCAAACTCAGCACCTAAAAACAACTAATCCAATCAAAACATGAGCAGAAGTGAATAGAGATTTTTGCAAAGAAGACATACAGATGGCCAACAGACATACAGAGGCTCAACATCACTGATCATCAGGGAAATACAAATCAAAAATACAGTGAGCAAAACCTATCAGAATGGCTAAAATCAACAACAGAAGAAACAACAGATGCTGGTGAGGATGTGGAGAAAGGGAACCCTCTTTCATTTTTGGTGTGAAGGCAAAGTCGTGCAGCCACTCTGGAAAATAATATAGGTTCCTCAATAAGTTGAAAATAGAACTACCATATGATCCAGGAATTGCACTACCAGGTATCCCCCACCAAAAAAAAAACACATACTAATTCAAAGGTTACACTCACCCTAATGTTTATAGCAACAATATCTACAATAGTCAAATTATGGAAACTGCCAAGTGTCCATTGACTGATGAATGGGTAAAGAAGTGATGTATGAAGGGGGTTCCGGAAGATGGCGGCGTAGGAGGATGCGGGGCTCACAGCGCGTCCGGCCGATCACTTAGATTCCACCTACACCTGCCTAAAGAACCCAGAAAACCGCCAGAGGATTAGCAGAAGGGAGTCTCAGGAGTCAAGCGCAGACTAGAGGCCCACGGAAGAGGATAGGAAGGGCGGCGAGGCGGTGCGCGCTCCACGGACTGGCGGGAGGGAGCCGGGGCGGAGGGGCGGCTCGCCGGCCAAACAGAGCCCCCGAGTCTGGCTGGCAAAAGCGGAGGGGCCGGACAGACTGTGTTCCGACAGCAAGCGCGACTTAGCGTCTGGGAGGTCATAAGTTAACAGCTCTGCTCGGAAAGCGGGAAGGCTGGAGGACAAAGGGAGGGAGAGCTGCTGAGCCCCCGGACGGCAGAGCTCAGCTTGGCGGGGAACAAAGGCGCCAGCGCCATCTCCCCTGCCCATCCCCCAGCCAAAATCCCAAAGGGAACCAGTTCCTGCCAGGGAACTTGCTCGCTCCGCGCAAACACCCAACTCTGTGCTTCTGCGGAGCCAAACCTCCGGCAGCGGATCTGACTCCCTCCCGCTGCCACAGGGCCCCTCCAGAAGTGGATCACCTAAGGAGAAGCGAGCTAAGCCTGCCCCTCCAGCCCCCGTGCACCTTGCCTACCCACCCCAGCTAATACGCCAGATCCCCAGCAACACAAGCCTGGCAGTGTGCAAGTAGCCCAGAGGGGACACGCCACCCCACAGTGAATCCCGCCCCTAGGAGAGGGGAAGAGAAGGCACACACCAGTCTGACTGTGGCCCCAGCAGTGGGCTGGGGGCAGACATCGGGTGGGACTGCGGCCCCGCCCACTAACTCCAGTTATACACCACAGCACAGGGGAAGTGCACTGCCGGTCCTCACCACGCCAGGGACTCTCCAAAATGACCAAATGGAAGAATTCCCCTCAGAAGAATCTCCAGGAAATAACAACAGCTAATGAACTGATCAAAAAGGATTTAAATAATATAACAGAAAGTGAATTTAGAATAATAGTCATAAAATTAATCGCTGGGCTTGAAAACAGTATACAGGACAGCAGAGAATCTCTTGCCATAAAGATCGAGGGACTAAGGAACAGTCACGAGGAGTTGAAAAACGCTTTAAACGAAATGCAAAACAAAATGGAAACCACAATGGCTCAGCTTGAAGAGGCAGAGGAGAGAATAGGTGAACTAGAAGGTAAAGTTATGGAGAAAGAGGAAGCTGAGAGAAAGAGAGATAAAAAAATCCAGGAGTATGAGGGGAAAATTAGAGAACTAAGTGATACACTAAAAAAAAATAATATACGCATAATTGGTATCCCAGAGGAGGAAGAGAGAGGGAAAGGTGCTGAAGGGGTACTTGAACAAATTATAGCTGAGAACTTCCCTGAACTGGGGAAGGAAAAAGGCATTGAAATCCAAGAGGCACAGAGAACTCCCTTCAGACGTAACTTGAATCGATCTTCTGCACGACATATCATAGTGAAACTGGCAAAATACAAGGATAAAGAGAAAATTCTGAAAGCAGCAAGGGATAAACGTGCCCTCACATATAAAGGGAGACCTATAAGACTCGTGACTGATCTCTCCTTTGAAACTTGGCAGGCCAGAAAGGCTTGGCACGATATCTACAGTGTGCTAAACAGAAAAAATATGCAGCCGAGAATCCTTTATCCAGCAAGTCTGTCATTTAGAATAGAAGGAGAGATAAAGGTCTTCCCAAACAAACAAAAACTGAAGGAATTTGTCACCACGAAACCAGCCCTACAAGAGATCCTAAGGGGGATCCTGTGAGACAAAGTACCAGAGACATCACTACAAGCATAAAACATACAGACATCACAATGACTCTAAACCCATATCTTTCTATAATAACACTGAATGTAAATGGATTAAATGCGCCAACCAAAAGACATAGGGTATCAGAATGGATAAAAAAACAAGACCCATCTATTTGCTGTCTACAAGAGACTCATTTTAGATCTGAGGACACCTTTAGATTGAGAGTGAGGGGATGGAGAACTATTTATCATGCTCCTGGAAGCCAAAAGAAAGCTGGAGTAGCCATACTTATATCAGACAAACTAGACTTTAAATTAAAGGCTGTAACAAGAGATGAAGAAGGGCATTATATAATAATCACAGGGTCTATCCACCAGGAAGAGCTAACTATTATAAATGTCTATGCGCCAAATACCCGAGCCCCCAGATATATAAAACAATTACTCATAAACATAAGCAACCTTATTGATAAGAATGTGGTCATTGCAGGGGACTTTAACACCCCACTTACAGAAATGGATAGATCATCTAGACACACAGTCAATAAAGAAACAAGGGCCCTGAATGATACATTGGATCAGATGGACTTGACAGATATATTTAGAACTCTGCATCCCAAAGCAACAGAATATACTTTCTTCTCGCGTGCACATGCAACATTCTCCAAGATAGATCATATACTGGGTCACAAAACAGCCCTTCATAAGTTTACAAGAATTGAAATTATACCATGCATACTTTCAGACCACAATGCTATGAAGCTTGAAATCAACCACAGGAAAAAGTCTGGAAAACCTCCAAAAGCATGGAGGTTAAAGAACACCCTACTAACGAATGAGTGGGTCAACCAGGCAATTAGAGAAGAAATTAAAATATATGTGGAAACAAACGAAAATGAAAATACAACAATCCAAACGCTTTGGGATGCAGCGAAGGCAGTCCTGAGAGGAAAATACATTGCAATCCAGGCCTATCTCAAGAAACAAGAAAAATCCCAAATACAAAACCTAACAGCACACCTAAAGGAAATAGAAGCAGAACAACAAAGGTAGCCTAAACCCAGCAGAAGAAGAGAAATAATAAAGATCAGAGCAGAAATAAACAATATAGAATCTAAAAAAACTGTAGAGCAGATCAACGAAACCAAGAGTTGGTTTTTTGAAAAAATAAACAAAATTGACAAACCTCTAGCCAGGCTTCTCAAAAAGAAAAGGGAGATGACCCAAATAGATAAAATCATGAATGAAAATTGAATGATTACAACCAATCCCTCAGAGATACAAACAATTATCAGGGAATACTATGAAAAATTATATGCCAACAAATTGTACAACCTGGAAGAAATGGACAAATTCCTAAACACCCACACTCTTCCAAAACTCAATCAGGAGGAAATAGAAAGCTTGAACAGACCCATAACCAGCGAAGAAATTGAATCGGTTATCAAAAATCTCCCAACAAATAAGAGTCCAGGACCAGATGGCTTCCCAGGGGAGTTCTACCAGACGATTAAAGCAGAGATAATACCTATTCTTCTCAAGCTATTCCCAGAAATAGAAAGGGAAGGAAAACTTCCAGACTCATTCTATGAAGCCAGTATTACTTTGATTCCTAAACCAGACAGAGACCCAGTAAAAAAAGAGAACTACAAGCCAATATCTCTGATGAATATGGATGCAAAAATTCTTAATAAGATACTAGCAAATCGAATTCAACAGCATATAAAAAGAATTATTCACCATGATCAAGTGGGATTCATTCCTGGGATGCAGGGCTGGTTCAACATTCGCAAATCGATCAACGTGATACATCACATTAACAAAAAAAAAGAGAAGAACCATATGATCCTGTCAATCGATGCAGAAAAGGCCTTTGACAAAATCCAGCACCCTTTCTTAATAAAAACCCTTGAGAAAGTCGGGATAGAAGGAACATACTTAAAGATCATAAAGGCCATTTATGAAAAGCCCACAGCTAACATCATCCTCAACGGGGAAAAACTGAGAGCTTTTTCCCTGAGATCAGGAACACGACAGGGATGCCCACTGTCACCGCTGCTGTTTAATATAGTGCTGGAAGTTCTAGCATCAGCAATCAGACAACAAAAGGAAATCAAAGGCATCAAAATTGGCAAAGATGAAGTCAAGCTTTCGCTTTTTGCAGATGACATGATATTATACATGGAAAATCCGATAGACTCCACCAAAAGTCTGCTAGAACTGATACATGAATTCAGCAAAGTTGCAGGATACAAAATCAATGTGCAGAAATCAGTTGCATTCTTATACACTAACAATGAAGCAACAGAAAGACAAATGAAGAAACTAATCCCATTCACAATTGCACCAAGAAGCATAAAATACCTAGGAATAAATCTAACCAAAGATGTAAAAGATATGTATGCTGAAAACTATAGAAAGCTTATGCAGGTAATTGAAGAAGATATAAAGAAATGGAAAGACATTCCCTGCTCATGGATTGGAAGAATAAATATTGTCAAAATGTCAATACTACCCAAAGCTATCTACACATTCAATGCAATCCCAATCAAAATTGCACCAGCATTCTTCTCGAAACTAGAACAAGCAATCCTAAAATTCATATGGAACCACAAAAGGCCCCGAATAGCCAAAGTAATTTTGAAGAAGAAGACCAAAGCAGGAGACATCACAATCCCAGACTTTAGCCTCTACTACAAAGCTGTCATCATCAAGACAGCATGGTATTGGCATAAAAACAGACACATAGACCAATGGAATAGAATAGAAACCTCAGAACTAGACCCACAAACGTATGGCCAACTCATCTTTGACAAAGCAGGAAAGAACATCCAATGGAAAAAAGACAGTCTCTTTAACAAATGGTGCTGGGAGAACTGGACAGCAACATGCAGAAGGTTGAAACTAGACCACTTTCTCACACCATTCACAAAAATAGACTCAAAATGGATAAAGGACCTGAATGTGAGACAGGAAACCATCAAAACCTTAGAGGAGAAAGCAGGAAAAGACCTCTCTGACCTCAGCCGTAGCAATCTCTTACTCGGCACATCCCCAAAGGCAAGGGAATTAAAAGCAAAAGTGAATTACTGGGACCTTATGAAGATAAAAAGCTTCTGCACAGCAAAGGAAACAACCAACAAAACTAAAAGGCAACCAACGGAATGGGAAAAGATATTTGCAAATGACACATCGGACAAAGGGCTAGTATCCAAAATCTATAAAGAGCTCATCAAACTCCACACCCGAAAAACAAATAACCCAGTGAAGAAATGGGCAGAAAACATGAATAGACACTTCTCTAAAGAAGACATCCGGATGGCCAACAGGCACATGAAAAGATGTTCAACGTCGCTCCTCATCAGGGAAATACAAATCAAAACCACACTCAGATACCACCTCACGCCAGTCAGAGTGGCCAAAATGAACAGATCAGGAGACTATAGATGCTGGAGAGGATGTGGAGAAACAGGAACCCTCTTGCACTGTTGGTGGGAATGCAAATTGGTGCAGCCGCTCTGGAAAGCAGTGTGGAGGTTCCTCAGAAAATTAAAAATAGACCTACCCTATGACCCAGCAATAGCACTGCTAGGAATTTATCCAAGGGATACAGGAGTACTGATGCATAGGGGCACCTGTACCCCAATGTTTATAGCAGCACTCTCAACAATAGCCAAATTATGGAAAGAGCCTAAATGTCCATCAACTGATGAATGGATAAAGAAATTGTGGTTTATATACACAATGGAATACTACGTGGCAATGAGAAAAAATGAAATATGGCCTTTTGTAGCAACATGGATGGAACTGGAGAGTGTGATGCTAAGTGAAATAAGCCATACAGAGAAAGACAGATACCATATGGTTTCACTCTTATGTGGATCCTGAGAAACATAACAGAAACCCATGGGGGAGGGGAAGGGAAAAAAAAAAAAAAAAGAGGTTAGAGTGGGAGAGAGCCAAAGCATAAGAGACTGTTAAAAACTGAGAACAAACTGAGGGTTGATGGGGGGTGGGAGGGAGGGCAGGGTGGGAGGGAGGGCAGGGTGGGTGATGGGTATTGAGGAAGGCACCTTTTGGGATGAGCACTGGGTGTTGTATGGAAACCAATTTGACAGTAAATTTCATATATTAAAAAATAAAAAAAAAAAGAAGTGATGTATGTATACAGTGGCATTTAATGATGCATAAAAAAATGAAATTTTGCCATTTGCAGTGACATGAATGGACTTAGAGATTATTATGCTAAGTGAAATAATTCAGTCAGAGAAAGACAAATACATATGATTTTACTTAAATTTGGAATTTAAGAAACAAAAGAAATGAGTAAAGGGGAAAATGAAAGAGGGAGGCAAACCAAGAGACAGGCTCTCTTAACTATAGAGAAGTAATTGTTGGTTACCAGAGACAAGGGAGTGGGGCAATGGGTTAATTAGGTGATGGGGATTAAAGAGCACACTTTTTGTGATGAGTACCACGTGTTGTATGGGAGTGTCTTATCACTATATTGCACACCTGAAACCAATATTACACTGTATGTTAACTAACTGAAATTTAAATAAAAACGTTTAAAAATGGAATTGCTGCATAAAACAAAAAGAAAAAAGAAAAGCAACAACAACGAATTATCCTGACAGAAACAGAAAGACACAAATGATTACATGTCATATACTTAAATTTATATGAAATTGGGAATAGGTGTTACTAATATGGAGGTAGATTTCAGATCACTCATTGCCTGGGATAGAGGCTGGAAAGAATATGTTTTTAAAAGGAGACCGACCATGGGGCACCTGGGTGGCTCAGTTAAGCATCCGAATTTGGCTCAGGTCACAATCTCGTAGTTTGTGAGTTCAAGTCCCACATCAGGCTCTGGGCTGACAGCTCAGAGCCTGGACCCTGCTTCCGATGCTGTGTCTCTCTCTCTCTATGCCCTTCCCCAGCTCCCTCTCTCTCTCTCTCTCTTCTCTCTCTCTCTCTGTCAAGAATAAATAAACTTTAAAAAAGGATATTGACCATAAAAACACCCAAAGGAGCTTTATCAAGTGACATAAACTTTATACAATTCTATTGTGGTGATGAGTACATGGCTTCATATATTTGTCAAATTAATAAAATTCTCCACTTAAAATATGGGTGTTTTATTGTAGATAAAACTTATCTCAACATATGAAAGATTAAAAATTAGATATTAAGAAAGTTACAGTTTCTATTATTTATGCTTACTAAATAATTAATTTAAGAAAGGTAGTGCTAGTAGTTTATAGGAGAATATGTGTTTTGGAGGATCTGTACATTTCTTTTCTTTTGAATTTATATTATAGAATTTAGAGCTTGGATCTAAGTATTATTCTTGAAGGAAGATGCTTTGGGGGGAAATTTTATAATCCATTCATCAACTAGAATGAAACCAATGGTTTATACCTGTAGTGTGAGTTGTACCTGCCAGGTCAGGGCCTAAACTTTGCATCAGGAAATTGACTTAATCCCTTGAATCACATTTCCTGTTGGTGTAATAGCACTTAATTTGCTTTAAGCAGGGAATGTTTCATTACTTTTATCTCAAAAAATGTATGATTTTTTTAATACACATTCAAGAAAACTTAAAAAGCTAAGTCCCAGCGTCAGTAAAATAGATGAAAAGTTTGTATAACTTGCAGAAAATAGAGCTAAATGATTAATCAGGAATGTCTGTAGCCATGGTTGCCTGAGGATGTTTACACTATTACACTAAGAGTGAAGTTATGCTACATAAATTGATACTTCTCCAAGGGAGATAATATTCTTTAAGCCAAAGTGGCTTTTGCCTTCCATAGATGAGCAAAAGGAACCATTGATGGACACCACAGAGATAATTTAGTAGAACTGATAAAAGAAACTTAGAACTTTTGGTTTGTAGAGAAAGAACCTCTATTTTTATCTTTCATTGGCACCATTCTATAAAGACTGCATTTTGAGCAAATGTACACATGAATACTAAGTCTTGCTCATTAGGGCATGAAGCAAGGACTCTCATTTGAGAGCAGACAAAATGATGATGAAATAATGGTTTTCGAACTTTTGTTATGTGCCAGAGTCTATTCCAAGTATTTTATAAACATTAACTCATTTAATCCCTTGAAATGGGTTCTGTTTTTATCAACTGTTTTATTTATTCATTCATTTATTTATTTATTTAATAATTTTTTAATGTTGATTTATTTTTGAGAGAGAGAGAGAGACAGAGTGTGAGTGGGGAGGGACAGAAAGAGAGGGAGACACAGAATCCAAAGCAGGCTTCAGGCTCTGAGCTGTCAGCACAGAGCCTGACACGGGGCTTCAATTCACAAACCGTGAGATCATGACCTAAGCCGAAGTCACAGGCTCAACAGACTGAGCCACTCAGGTGGCCCTATCAACTGCTTTTTAGTGATTAGTCTTTTAAGACTCAGAGAGTTTGAGAAACTTGAATATATCGCTGAATATATGAGACACCTTCTAAATAAACAAGAATGGAAAAGACCATCCAAAAACCATATTAACTAATAATTTTCCCAAGTTATTAGGGAAAAGACACTTGAGACAGATACAAGAGGAGCTGCATTCGATTATAGTTATATCAATGCTTTTTAAATAAGTTTTTAACTGCTGCTGTAACAAATTACCACAAATATAGCATCTTAGTGACAACTGTTTATTATCTCACAGTTCACATAGGTCAGGAGTCCAAGTGGGCTCAACTAAGTTCTCTGCTTATGTTAATACAAGGCCAAAATCAGGGTGTCACAAAACTTGGGATCTTATCTGTAGTTTTGGGGGGAGAATCTGATATCAAGCTCATCCAGGTTGTTGGAAGAATTCAGTTCCATAAGGTTGGAGAATTGAGGTCCCCATTTCCCAGATGCCTATCAGATGGAATTATTCTCATCTCCTAGAGTATACCGACATTCCTTGGTTCATGGTCTTCTTCATCTTCAAAGCCAGCAACAGTGTGTTGATTTCTTCTTGTGTGTTGTATCTCTCTGACTCCCACCTCTGACTTCCTCTTCTGACACCAGCAGGAAAACTCTCCACTTTAAAAGCTATTATCTAATTGGGTCAGGCTCACACAGATATACAGATCGTAAGGTCAAATGAATTGGAACTTTGATATGTCTATATCTATAACCTATTATCTATTATCTATATCTATGTATAGATAGATATCTACATAGACATACATAGATAGATATAGATATCTATAGATAGATAGATAGATAGATAGATAGATAGGTATAGTTTATTGTCAAGTTAGCTGACATTCCGTGTGCTCTTGGTTTTGGGGGTAGATTCCTTTGATATTTCACTTATATACAACATCCAGTGCTTATTCCAACAAGTGCCGTCCTCAGTGCCGATCACCCATTTCACCCCTCCCCTGCCCCCACATAAACCCTCAGTTTGTTTTTTGTATTTAAAAGTCTCTTTTGGTTTACCTTCCTCTCTGTTTGAATCTATTTTTTCCCTTTCCCTTTCCCTTTCCCTTTCCCTTTCCCTTTCCCTTTCCCTTTTCCTTTCCCTATGGTTTTCTGTTAAGTTTTTCAAGTTCCACATATTAGTGAAAACATCTGTTTTCTCTGACTGACTTATTTCACTTAGCATAATACACTCTAGTTCCATCCACATTGTTGCAAATGACAGGATTTCATTCTTTCTCATTGCCAAGTAGTATTCCATTGTATATATGAACCACATCTTCTTTATCCATTCATCAGTTGATGGACATTTGGTCTGTTTACATAATTTGGCTACTGTTGAGAGTGCTGCTGTAAACATTGGGGTAAGAGTACCCCAATGAATCAGCACTGCGGTATCCTTTGGATAAATTCCCAGTAGCACTATTGCTGGGTCGTAGGGTAGTTCTATTTTTAATTAAAAAAAATAAATTAAAGAGACTGTATTTTTCTTCCATTGGATATTCTTTCCTGCTTTGTCAAAGATTAGTTGGCCATACTTTTGTGGGTCCAATTATGGAGTCTCTATTCTATCCCATTGGTCTATGTGTCTGTTTTTGTGCCAATACCATGCTGTCTTGATGATTACAGCTTTGTAGTAGAGGCTAATGTCTGGGACTGTGATGCCTCCCGCTTTGGTCTTCTTCAAAATTACTTTGGCTATTCGGGGTCTTTTGTGGTTCCATACAAATTTTAGGATTGCTTGTTCTAGCTTCAAGAAGAATGCTGGTGCAATTTTGATCAGGATTCCATTGAATGTGTAGATAGCTTTGGGTAGTATTGACATCTTAACAATATTTATTCTTCCAATCCATGAGCACGGAATGTTTTTCCATTTCTGTATATCTTCTTCAATTTCCTTCATAAATTTTCTATAGACATATAGGACAAAGGGCTAGTATCCAATATCTATAAAGAACTCACCAAACTCCACACCTGAAAAACAACCCAGTGAAGAAATGGACAGAAAACATGAATAGACACTTTTCCAAAAAAGACATCCAGATGGCTAACAGGCACATGAAAAGATGCTCAATGTCGCTCCTCATCAGGGAATTACAAATCAAAACCACACTCAGATATCACCTCACACCAGTCAGAGTGGCTAAAATGAACAAATCAGGAGACTATAGATGCTGGCGAGGATGTGGAGAAAGGGGAACCCTCTCGCACTGTTGGTGGGAATGCAAATTGGTGCAGCCACTCTGGAAAACAGTGCGGAGTTTCCTCAAAAAATTAAAAATAGATCTACCCTATGACCCAGCAATAGCACTGCTAGGAATTTATCCAAGGGATACAGGAGTACTGATGCATAGGGGCACTTTTACCCCAATGTTTATAGCAGCACTTTCAACAACAGCCAAATTATGGAAAGAGCCTGGATGTCCATCAACTGATGAATGGAGAAAGAAGTTGTGGCTTATATACACAATGGGATACTACATGACAATGAGAAAGAATGAAATATGGCCTTTTGTAGAAACATGAATGGAACTGGAGAGTGTTATGTTAAGTGAAATAAGTCATACAGAGAAAGAGAGATACCATATGTTCTCACTCTTACGTGGATCCTGAGAAACTTAACAGAAAACCATGGGGGAGGGAAAGGAGAAAAATGTTATGCGGGGAGGCAAAACATAAGAGACTCTTAAAAACTGAGAACAATCTGGGGGTTGATGGGGGGTGGGGGGAGGGAAGGGTGATGGTTATTGAGGAGGGCACCTGTAGGGATGAGCACTGGGTGTTGTATGGATACCAATTTGACAATAAATTTCATATTAAAAACAAACAAAATTAAATTAAATTAAATTAAATTAAATTAAATTAAATTAAATTAAATTAAAAATTAAATGCACCAATTTGCATTCCCTCCAAAAGTTCAATGAGGTGGTATCTCAATGTGTTTTTGATTTATATTTCCCTCATGATGAGTGATGTTGAGCATCTTTTCATGTGTCTGTTGGCCATCTGGATGTCTTCTTTGGAAAAGTGTCTATTCATGTCTTCTGCTCATTTCTTCACTGGATTATTTGTTTTTCAGGTGATGAGTTTGGTAAATTCTTTATAGATTTTGGATAGTAACCCTTTATCCAATATGTCATTTGCAAATATCTTCTCCAATTCCATCAGTTGCCTTTTAGTTTTGTTGATTGTTTCCTTTGCAGTGCAGAAGCTTTTTATCTTGATGAGGTCCCAAGGGTTCATTTTTGCTTTTATTTCCCTTGCCTTCAGAGATGTGTTGAGCAAGAAATTGCTGTGGTTGAGGTCAAAGAGATTGTTGCCTGTTTTCTCCTCTAGGGTTTTGATGATTTCCTGTCTCACATTCAGGTTTTTCATCCATTTTGAGTTTATTTTTGGGTATAGTTTAAGAGGGCGGTCCAGTTTCCTTCTGCATGTTGCTGTCCAGTTTTCCCAGCACCACTTGCTGAAGAGACTGTCTTTATTCCATTGGATACTCTTTCCTGCTTTGTCAAAGATTAGTTGGTCATACATTTGTGGGTCCAATTCTGGATTCTCTATTCTATTCCATTGGTCTATGTGTCTGTTCTTGTGCCAATACCATACTGTCTTGATGATTATAGCCTTGGAACTTTAATTATGTTGGAAAAATCCTCCACAACAGTGTCTAAGTTAATGTTTGATTGCTAAGGGACAGGAACATTGGTAGAGCATCTTTAGAATTCTACCTACCACACCTTTGGTTCTGGTCGCTTAAATATTTCCACATAAGGTAAAGCAGAGGTGATGGAAGTTGATGTAGAAAAAAGGGGCATACTGACTGCAATAAACATTTCATTTTAATATCTATTTTGTAGAATAGATCTTGCCGAAATAAATAAAGGGTAGTTACAAGGGAAGGGTTTTCCAACTAAATACTCTTATGGAGGGGCACATTTTCCATCTTTTTTAAAAACTGAGATATAATTGGGATGCCTGGGTGGCTCAGTCAGTTGAGTATCCAACTTTGGCTTAGGTCATGATCTCTCAGTTCACGAGTTCGAGCCCCGTGTCTGGCTCTGTGCTGACAGCTCAGAGCCTGGAGCTGGCTTCGGATTCTGTGCCTCCCTCTCTCTCTGCCCCTCCCCCACTCACTCTGTCTCTCTGTCTCGAAAATGAATAAACATATAAAAAATTGTACTTTTTATTTATTTTTAATTTTTTTACATGTTTATTTATTTACTTATTTATTTATTTTAAAATATAATGTATTGTCAGATTGGTATCCATACAACACCCAGTGCTCATCCCAACAAGTGCCCTCCTCAATGCCCATAGCCACTTTTCCCTCTCCCCTACCCCCATCAACTCTCAGTTCTCTGTATTTAAGAGTCTCTTATGGTTTGTCTCCCTCCCTCTCTGTAACATTTTTTCCTTTCCCTTCATTCATGGGAATTGAGGTATAATTGATATAACACTGTATAAATTTAAAGTGTACAGCATATTGATTTCATACACTTATATTGTAATTTGATTGCCATTGTAATGTTAGCTATCACTTCTTTTTTTTCTTTCTTTTTCTTTTTTTATTTTATTTTTATTTATTTTTATTTTTTTCAATATATGAAGTTTATTGTCAAATTGGTTTCCATACAACACCCAGTGCTCATCCCAAAAGGTGCCCTCCTCAATACCCATCACCCACCCACCCCTCCCTCCCACCCCCCATCAACCCTCAGTTTGTTCTCAGTTTTTAAGAGTCTCTTATGCTTTGGCTCTCTCCCACTCTACCCTCTTTTTTTTTTTTCCTTCCCCTCCTCCATGGGTTTCTGTTACGTTTCTCAGGATCCACATAAGAATGAAACCATATGGTATCTGTCTTTCTCTGTATGGCTTATTTCACTTAGCATAACACTCTCCAGTTCCATCCATGTTGCTACAAAGGGCCATATTTCATTCTTTCTCATTGCCACGTAGTACTCCATTGAGTATATAAACCACAATTTCTTTATCCATTCATCAGCTATCACTTCTATTGTGTCACATTATTACTATTTCTTCTAGTAAGACCAATTAGGGTCTAGTGTCTTAGCCGGTTAAATATTTGAAATGCAGTTTTGTTGTCTGTAGTCCCTGTACTGTATATCAGATTTCCAGGGTTTATTTAGTTAATAGTTTCAAGTATGTACCTTTAAATGACATCTCTTCCATCTAGGTAACCCCACTCCTTTGATAACCATCAATTCACTCTGGGTTTTTTATTTCTTTTTTTCCCCCTTTTTCCAATTTTTATTAAGTTTGCACATACAAGTGATATCATACAGTATTTGTATTCCTCTGTCTGACTTGCCTCACTTAGCATAATACCCTCAAGGTCCATCCATGTTGTTGCAAATGGCAGGATTTCCTTATGGCTGAATAGTATTCTATTGTTTGTGTATATGTGTACGTGTGTATGTACACCACATCTTTATCCATTCTTCTGTTGGTGAACACTTAGGTTGACATTTTTAATACTAATTATGCAGGTTTTCAATAAAGCCAAATTAAAGCACTAATTCAATCAATTACCATTCAATTTTTAGTGCAAATTCTAATCTCTGTGTTGTAGGCTGTGATGCCTGAAGTACAAAGTGACTAGAGAGCTGAGATAACCTCGCTGTTCTCAGTTCAGAGTCTCACAGAGACAAGTTCAATGAGTTGTCTAGCTTGAACTTGTATCTGAAGGCTCTGAGAAAGTATCTGCTTCCAAGCTCATTTACATTGTTGGCTGAATGCAGTTCCTTGTGTCTGTAGAGCTGAGATCCCTGTTTCTGTTCTGGTTATTAGTTAGGAGCCTTTCTCATCTCTTCTTATCATATAGCACATTGAGTTTTTCTCATGCTTCAGATTATTCTTACTTTTTCTTCTGTTGCCTCTTTTGACTTCAACCAGAGAAAGTGCTATGCTTTCAAGAGTTCATATGATTAAATTGGGTCCACGTAGATAATCCAGGGTAATCGTCCTATTTTAAATTCTGTAACCTTAAAGATATTTTAAAGTCTTTTTTGCTATGCAGCATAATGTAGTCACAAGATCCGGGGATTAGGTCACAGACATTTTAAGAGGCCATCACTTTCCAGAAATGATGGAAAATGAAGCTAATAAAAGAAGTTGGAGTGAAGCTGTGAAGCATAAATGCTTTGCTAGGAAGTCTGCAAAGCATTCTCTAGATTAGGCAGTACTGTGCCATTGAAGAATTTTGATTTCTAAGAAAAATTACTTGGTGTGCTACATAGAGGTTGTGCTGGGAGGGAACTAGAGGCAGGGATCCAGCTAGAAAATTATTGCATATTTCAGGTAAGAAATGTAGATGACTTGAAGCATCTCATGTGAGGGGTAAGGGACTTGTTTTGTTTTTGTTTTTCTACCTGGTACATTTTTTGTCCAGAACTCCAACTCAAGTTTCATATCTCAGTCAGTGTGATTTCCTCAAAAAACACTTGCAGGTAATCTCTCCCCTAATCTCCTACAATAGCACTCTCCACTCTTTATATTTAGTTATTTAGTTGTCTATCTTCCCTTTTAGGTTTCTTTTACCTATCTTCCCTGATTCTCTTTCAGGTCTGTGAAAGCAAGTGCTGGTTCTGTCCCTTTCACTTCTGTATAACTGGCACTCAAAAATTTATTGAATGCATGTTACTAAGTGATTTAGTTTCCAATCTGGGCATTTGGGTATGGAGCTAAGTTATGAACTGTAGTAGGAAATATACTCATGTTATGCTTCATTCCCCTCCTAATGTGTAACATTAGGTTTGTCTTAATTCCATTTCCTAAACACTTCTGAACTCTACACAAACTTTAAAACCATCTGGGAATGGTATGCCTCAAGTGGTGATATTAACCTCTGTGACTCATATATTTTTTTTTCATTTACCATGTTTCTTTTATTCCCATTGCCTTGTGATATGGTGTGTGTGTGTGTGTGTGTGTGTGTGCACGTGTGTACACGTAAGGCCATTGGGTTTGTCCATGTGAAATGAAGATTGGTACATATTAATGAAGTTATTAGCAATAGTACTCAACATTTTTATATATTTTTTTTAATTTTTTTTTGTTTACTTATTTTGATGAGGACAAGCAGGGGAGGGGCAGAGAGACAGAGGGAGAGGGAGAATCCCAACCAGATTCCATCCTGTCAGTACAGAGACTGATGTGGGGCTCAAATCTCACAAATTGTGAAATCATGACCTGAGACAAAATCAAGAGTAGAATGCTTAACTGACTGAGACACCCAGGTGCCCCAACATTTCAATATATTTCTAATGATAAGATATTATTTGAAAGGATTATCTCATGATGGGAAGGTTTTTATAGCCCCATCAATGCTTCATTTAATAATAGTTGTTCAGGTAGCATTTTCCAGCTGACACTACTCAAGGAATGATCTCACTTTGCCATTATCAGATATGGACATGATCAACAGGCAAAGAGAGTAACAATAGAAGAATATATTGATTTCCTTTAGCAAGTGTAAGATATTACCGTCATTAGATCTAAGGCTTCAAGTCATTTCAGAAGATTTGGCCTTCTTGAACAAGTTCCCTGTAGCAGTTTTCAGTTTATCACCTTACTAGCAAAGTTTTGCTTTTATATTTTTAGTGTTAATTTAAAAAATTAACTGTAAGAGCAACTGTATAATCTAATATAAATGTTTTATAAACTAGTATTATCAGTTGCTACTGTTTGACATAAATGCACACTGGGTAGTATAATTATTTAAAGTTTAAAATGTGATGAACAGAACTCTTTTAGTAAGCATTTCAGAAATTGAATAGACTGAAGTTCAAAGGACAAATGTTTTTTAACAAAATTATTCATTTCATTTCCCATGTTTGAAATCATTATTTTAAAGCTTTCATTCAAACTAAAAAGGATTTGCTTTGTCTTAATTGTTAATACAATTAATTGCAGTGTAACATCTACTGGTTTGAACAACACTACACATTAATGAGGTTTATGATAATTCTAATCTTCAGACATCAATATTCCAGATAAAAGCACATACAAATTTGCATTTTTACTTTAATTTAAATTCATATTAATATTTATTTATTTTGCTTACTACCCGTATTACCTAATAGATGAGCACATTATAATAAGGTCTTAAAATTTCCATCATTAAATCCGAGCTTATTTCATGAGCAGCATGGCGACAATGAGCATGGCAGTAGTTTTTTAGTAAGATCAATGGTCTTCCTTCTGGTACACAGCAGATGCTTAGACTATATACTAGAATAGACTATTTGTCTCTTTCAAAATGCACACATTTTAGGTGGAGTTTGGGATAGAGTCCAAAAAACATGAAGGTGCAGTAAGAGCAAAATAGTCCTGGAGTTTGAATAGATAAAAAGGAATGAGGGGTTCCTGGGTGGCTCAGTCAGTTAAGTGTCTGACTCTTGATTATGGCTGAGGCCGTGATTTCACATTTCATGAGACTGGGCTCCACAATGACAGCACCGGAGCCTGTTTTGGATTCTCTCTCCTTCTCTCTCTGTCCCTCCCCCTTGCAAGCTTTCTCTCTCTCTCTCTCTCTCTCTCTCTCTCCTTCAAAATAAATAAATAGACTTAAAAATAAAAGGAATGAATGAGACACACTAATTATAGGATTTCCTTGCATTTATTTTTATACTGAAAAATGGTAGCAAACACTTTGGAAATTAGTTTGAAATTTTAGCACAAATAAGTTAAACAATAAAATAGATGTTACTGAGACTTGATGGGATGGTACTCAATGAAAAACTGCAATCAAAGGTAATAATCTATTCAAAAATAGATTTAACAGGAGAAAGAGCATCAGATGTTTCAAAGATACAGAATAGTTAAAAAAATCCATATATCTAGAGGCAGAAACATGGTGAGGAAAGATATCAAAATAATGGTGGGAATCTCATACAACCTGTTTGATCAAATGGAGGACATCGATGATAGTTTCTAATAGTTATCATGCAACTGGAACAATGACAAAATATCTTAATGGAAACTTCAATTTCAAGAAATATGCTTAAAGTTTTAGTGTTCTGAAATCAGAACATATTATGACCTCTTGACTTGATGAACAGTTTTATCTGATTACACTTGAAGAAATGATAAAGGGAAGATTTTCCCTGGAATCAAGATTGTCAAGGACATAAATTACATGCAAAATTATTTTGATTTCAGAAAAATCAGAAGGATCTGTGATTATTGTGTGAACTAAATGCTAAAATATAGATATGGATTACACTGTAAAGGTGGGCTTTTATTCATAACTTGCTGAATAATCGAATGTAAAGTCTTGATTGGTGTATCATTGTTGACCTAAAGAAAGGTCTCTAGTGCCTTGCCACAAAACTGTGCATTTGTTTCTGACCCTTTCAATATATTGAGCCATTATCTGAATGAAGACAGTGCAGTCTTTCTTGAAGAATATGCTGATGCCTCAATTCTGAGATGGATAACAGGTAAGATGAATCAAATTCAAGTTTTAAACTAATTTATAGGTTGGAAGAATGCCCCTGAAGTTATGAGATGAAATTTAATAGGGGGTAATTATGAAGTTCTCTACACTGATTTAAAAATTGAGACGTTTGGAGAATTTCTACTGCACAGTATATAACAAGGAATGACTTAGTATCATAGCATTATTAAAAAGACTGTATGCCTGGGGCGCCTGGGTGGCTCAGTCGGTTGAGCGTCTGACTTCTGCTCAGGTCATGATCTCATGGTTCGTGGGTTTGAGCCCTGCATCGGGCTCTGTGCTGACAGCTCTGAGTTTGGAGCCTGCTTTGGATTCTGTGTCTCCTTCTTTCTCTCCTCCTCCCCTCCTTGCACTCTGTCTCTCTCTCTCTCAAAAAAAAATAAATAAAAATAAACATTAAAAAATTTTAAAAAAAGACTGTATGCCTTTTATTTTATTTCCAACTTTACAAGGGTGAATAATATGATACAGCTGCTAGAAAATCAATTACAATCTTGGGTTGCATTAAAAGAAACACAGAATATTAGAAAAGGGGGTCAGATCATTTCTAAAGCACTCTGCTAAGTTTTGTGTACCCCTTATTTTTATTGATGAACTGCTCCTGTCCAGAGTGGAAGGCCTAGATAATATCATGTGACATGAGAAATGATGGAACAGAATAAGGCTATTAATTCTAGAAAAGAAGAAAGTTAAAAAGGGTACAAAACCTGTCTTTACTTATTTTAAGAACTATCTTGTGGGAGAAGGATTAGATTTCCTCTGCAATTTTAGCACCTAGAACAACCCAGTATGTAGTGGATACTAAAACAAATGTCTTAAAATAATTCATTCACAGAACAATTATTTGCTGAGCATCTCATATATGCCAGGTATTATTTAGGTGCTGGAGATACAGCATTTACAAAATAGACATAGTCCATATCCTTAAGGAACTTACATTCCAGTCAGAGTAGAGAGACAGTAAGTGGAACAGATTAAGTACATAATATAAGGCCAACTAGAGAGGCAGTAGAGTACAGTGGTTATAAAACGAGGCTCTGGAGCTAGACTGCTGGACTTCAAATCCATACTCACTTACTGGATCTGTGACCTTGTATAAGTTAGCTGCTCTTACTCTGCCTTAGTTTTCTCATATGCAAAATAATCATATTAATAGTTCCCAACTCAAGGAATATTTGAGGGCTAAGTGAGTCATTCCATGTAAATTTCTGTGGATAGTTCCTGGCATATGGTTGAGTATTCAATAAGTAATAGCCATTATTATTATAGTAATAAGAGTTTTGAAGAAATATAAGGGATGGTGAGGTGACAGATAAAAGAATGTAATGAACATCCAGAATGATATGTGGAAGGCATATGCAGGTAGATTGTAATTGTGATATATTCTAGCTCTACATGTTTTTATATGCTCATCTTCCCCCATTGTCTTCCTCTCCTTTGTTTACCTGGATAATCTCTACCTTTTGGAACAAAGGTTATATTGCACCTTACCTAGAGAGCTGAATTGATCCCCTTTACTGCTAGAGTTGGCTGCCCCCTTCTCTATGACACTTTTATTTTCTAAATTACAATGTATTATACTCAAATGTATGAGAAGGTCTAAGGCATAATGGTTAAGATCTCAGGTTTTGTAGTCAAAGAGAACTGAGTTTGAATTACCAATCTGTCACTGGTTGTTTTACCTTGAATATCACTAAAGCATTCCAATATTTGCTTTCTCATTTGTAAATTGGGGAAATAACACACACTCTATAAGGGATTTTTAAGTAATAGACGAGAAAATGTTTGCCTCAGGAAGTAAAAGTTTTCAATCCCAGTTCTGCCACTAAGTTATGTGAATTTGGATAAACCATTCAGCTGCTCATAGTTTCATTTTCTTAATCTATAAATAAGGGTAATAGGACCTTTTTGATGGAGTTACTATGATAATTAGAAATAATGTATATAAAGGGATATAGTAGGCTGGAATACAGTAGGCTCTTAATATATGCTTGTTCAGTTGAAATTGGTTAGCAGAACTTTTAAATTGTGAACTATATTGACTTCTGAAGCCATAAGCTTCTTGTCATTGGAAACGTTCACAGTAGATGGCAGTATACTGGATACATTGTAGAAGGGATTCCTGCAGTGTACAGAGGATGGACAGGTCAGGGCTTCCAAAACTTTAATCCATGGATCAAGTCTAAGTTAATAGGTCTGGAATGAAAACCACCAATATAGGTGACCACTATATTGCCTCCTACTCAAAGGTTAATGATTCTGTAAATCAGAGTTCAGTTCATTAGTCATGCACTTAGTTAAGTTTATCAAATGAGCTTCCCTTTACAATCTCCATACCCAGGCTTCCACTATTCATACACACAGATATTATTAAGTGGTTTCTGAACTATAATAATTCCAAGAAAAATTATTTTAGTTTCTCTTATTTATCCACCACATTAGTGTCAAGCTATTAAAAGACATCCAAGAATTATAATTTCTTAGTATGTCATAGAATTAGTTGGCATTAGTTTTTTTCACATTATTATTATTATTAAATGTTTATTTTTGAGAAAGAGACATACAGAGTGTGAGCAGGGGAGTGTCAAAGAGAGCGGGAGACACAGAGTCTGAAGCAGGCTCCAGGCTCCGAGCTGTCAGCACAGAGCCCCATGCAGGGCTCGAACTCGCAAACCATGACATCATTACCTGAAACAAAGTCAGATGTTTAAACGACAGCCACCCAGGCACCCCAGTTTTTTCAAATTATTAAATATGCTTTTTGATTAGGGTTTATGCTGCCGTTATCAAAGTATCATTCTCAGATCTGAAGTTGCAAAATTACTACATGGCAAAATAAACCATGACACAGCAACTTAAGAAAGTAAGGGCACATATATCACATGACCTTGGACAAGAACCTTTTTCCTACTACATGTTAACTTCTCCATCTGCAGAATGGAAAGAAGAAATGCAAATAGCTTATTACTTATAAAGCATTTTAAATATGAGTAATGTTATAATCTACTTTGGTTTTCATTAATTTTGATTTTCAACATCTTTTTGTTGTGAATATTTGGCATCTGGTTCATTTATTATTTTTAAAGATTTGATTTTTTTATTTTTAGAAAGCTTAAATATCAAGTTATGGGAAATTTAATCCATATTGGAAATACACTTTTGTTTTGTTTGTTACTTATTGTGTAAAAAAAACATATGAAGAAAATATAGTTAGGGAATCTGAAAAAAAGAAAGGAAATTCAAACAAGATGGAATTATTCTGAAAAAAGAAAGTTTCTGTACAATAGTATGGACTTCTCATTGAAAATATTAAGGGAAAAATTGAAGTTTTGAACCCTTCTACTTGGAAAAGTGTTTTTAGAAATGCTTACTTCCAGTTTTGTGTTTTGGTATCAGGGACCCTTACAATTATTTTCCTTTTAACATGGACATGCATGCACCAATTACGATAATGCATATCTTATCAGGGTCTTAAAGGGTCTATTTTGAACAGTTTTGAAGCAGTTATGCAAGTATTTTTTTATATTTCTTTTTAGGTTCTTGTAAAGAAGTATTTGAGGATCAAGAAATATTTGGGTTTCATGGGGTACCTGGCTGGCTTAGTTGGTAGAGCATGTGACTCTTGCTCTTGGGATTATAAGTTCGAGCCCCATGTTGGATGTAGAGATTACTTAAAAATCTTTAAAAAATAATAAAAGAGAAACATTTGTGTTTAAAACAAAAGGCACTATAAACATACTGAGTTTTATTATAACAGACAAATCCTGTTAGGTGTTTATAACTTCCAATTCTTGTTTCTTTCCATTTTAATTTTTAGTATTTCTTTGTCCTAAAAGAGAGATGCTCTTAGTTATAATTTGACAAGTCCACCTGTCTTCTCACTTTTCTGTATTATTTAGTTGCAGAGGGTGGATAAAATTCAACAAAGTTAAGAGAGGTAATTTCTGTCTAAAAGTAGCAATTTCTGCATCATTTCTCATTATGCTAAGAATTGAATGGAAGAGTAGATCAGAACTTTTCCACACATGGGGTAATCACTTAATTTTAACTGAATTGTTAAAGGTAACAAAGATAGAGCATATGCAGAAGCACTTGCAAAAGAGTTATGATTTTATTCCAATTATACCAATTTATTTTTTAAATGAAAGTATTCTCCCACAATTATTTTGATAAATTCACTTGAAACTCTCCTTATTTGCTCCACAGTTAGTATCCCGTTGGTAGCTAATGTAAGCAGTTCCAGAATTATCTTTATATTTAGTCAGGAAGAAGTTCATAATTTTGTAAATGACCACATAAAGGATGAGAACACCCTAGATCCCTTGAGGAGTTAGGCTATTTGCTTGGCTTCAAAGTTGTTTGACCAATAAGAATTTGTGAAGGGAAGCTCCATCCTTAAAAGTCTCTCTATATCTGACATCCTTGTTTGCTTTTTGCTGATGGATTTGATTGCCTACACTTTATACTATTTTTCTTTGAGTTAGTAGTTTGAAGTCTATTTTTAGAGAGGCATACCTAGCTGAAAGAGTCACCACGTCACTTAATGTTTTGTTTTCTAGGAATAAAGGAATTTATTTGCCTATGCATTTAAAGTGTTTCTGAAACTCATATGACTTCTTACTGTTTACACTACTTAAAGGTAACTGTCCTGCCTCCAGTAATAAATGCCACCTTGAATCAATATAACACTCTTGAGTTAGTGTCTTGCTCAGTGCTCTTAGAAACCATTTGGATAGTACAATCCATATTCACATTTTAGCAACTTATCCACAAAACACTCATAGACCATTTTTATTAAATATTTTGCTGAAATCAAATACTTACCATGTGAGCAATGCATGTTCTTGACATTCCTGATTCCAGCGAAACTTTTTTTTCTCCATTGCTTCTTTAAGTGTATATGAGGTAAGTTGTTAAGAAAGTCAAAGATTTATCATATGCTTTGCTTTCAGAACACTGAGACTTCAGGCATATTTCTTTAAATTGTAGTCTCCTTTTATTTTTTTTCAATGTGCCAATTGTGTGATAAATATCACAAGGTATCATCCATAACCTCCCTGTTGCCAAACAGGTTGTATGGCATTCCCACTTTCATATTATTTTGTTGTTTGTCCTCACCATTTTTCTTCCTTTGAATTCATGGATTTTTTTTGCCACTCAGTATTTTTGCAACATCTTATGCTCTTTGTCCTGTTAAATCTGTTTTTGAACAGATTATTATTTTTAATTACAATTTTTCACTGAATACCATGCCATAAAGTCTCAGTGACACTTATTCAAATCTATTTAACCTCTTTGTGTGAGAATTTCAAGATGCTTTCATTTCTCACCCATACTCTCTCCATTGGCATAAGACACCTGAGGTTAAAACTATGGCTCCCAAATATCTTCTCTATTATTTTCTCATGATAATTACTAAAATTCTTTTCCAAGTGCTTTTCTTGCTTTGTTCTATGTACAAAGCATAGGACATCAGATTCAAGCACACAATATTTTAAAGGCATTTTCCCTTTGTATAGTTTCAGTATAAGGCTTTTTAAAATAAGATCGGAAAACCTCCTTTCGAATATTTTCTCCAATTTTTTTCTAAAATGAACCCTAACCCTAAAATGGTCAATAAAATAACATTCTGTTCACTGACACTTCTACTTTTAACTCCATGCTGCCCATGAGCTTTCATTCTCCTTAATTGCCTGTGGCATGGGGAGGTATTTCTTAAGCCCTTTCTCTCCTTCAAGAAGATCATATTACACTTAGAACACTAGTAATTGGTGATCTCCATGGTCATGAGTACAAACCTAAAACACACTCAGTAGGTCAATGAAACACCATTTCTTCAGGATTCCTACCTTCTGGGTTTCAAGTTTAACTATCATCATTTATGTTTTCCTTTGGAGATACTATCTCCCTTGTATGAACTCCTCATGTAAACTGCTGCAAAATTGTACAATTCATTATGCCTATTTGAAAGGTAGGTCCTTGGCAATGAATGCTACTTTTGGGGTTTATATTATATAATTTTCCAATTTCATTCATATTTTCTACCTTTAAAACTACCTGAATCCTTGGGGCACCTGGGTGGCTCAGTCCGTTGAGCTTCCAACTCTTAGTTTCAGCTCAGGTCATGATCTCACAGTTTGTGGATTCAAGCTTCATGTCAGGCTCCGTGGTGACAGCACAGAGCCTGCTTGGGATTCTTTCTCTCTCCACCTCTCCCTCTGCCCCACACCTGCTCATTCCTCTCTCTCTCTCTCTTTCTCAAAATAAATAAATATACATTAAAACATTTAATAAAACTACCTGAATCTTTGATGGCAAGCTGAAAATTTCCGTATTCCATTGCATCATGGAATCATGGAGTTGGGATATTTGTATAGGTCATTTAGTCATCTCTTTTGCCCCCAAAAAGGATGACAACAACTACCAAATATAGCATATTTATTGTATCTACCCACTAATTTGGTTGAAAGAGGGTTTTGCCTGGGGATAACTAAGATGATGCTACAGGGAGAAATGTTTGTCTTAGAGATGATTTACATCATTCATTTACTTCAATATTAAAAAATATATTTATTGATTACAATTATGTTAGAAGCATTGTGATGGGTGCAGGAATATCATGATGAACAAGACAGACATATTTGCTCATATGTATGAGCTCATATATATATGTTTATTTAGTTTTGGAGACAGAGAGAGAGTGTGAGCAGGGGAGGGGCCAAGAGAGAGGGAGAGAGAAAATCCCAAGCAGGCTCCTCACTGTCAGTGCAGACCCCAATATGGGGCTCTAACTCATGAACTGTGAGATCATGACCTGAGCCTAAATCAAGAGTAAGACACTTAACCGACCGAGCCACCCAGGTGCCCCAGATCTTTGTTCTTGTAGATAATGCAGTTTGTTAGGGTGACGCACACCCATAAAATTCTTGTTATTTTATTTTAGTTTTTGTTTGTTTTGCTTTTTAAAACTCTCATTATTTTAGATTAAGTGTTTGCAGATTCATACTAGGTAGCAGTTGGTTCAGAATTAGAGATACAGCATTGGAAAATTCTTCTACTATTTTCATTTTCAACAATCTAAATACTGAACTGACCAAATGTCTGGGCTTTGGGAAAATGGATGGCAACAAATAGTGTCCAAGTGCTCAAGGATCATTAAAAAGACTTCACATGATATTGATCTTTTACTGGGGATTAAGAGGAGCGACCCTGTTCTTAAGGAATACCACCTATGCATTTAAATAAAAACAAGCGGTAAAATATAGTGAGTATTGTAGTTGTTTCATCTCCTCTCTAGGTCTTATGTTCCTTACAAGCAATACCACATCTATTATTGCTCAAATTTTGCCATATAGTTCCTTATATCATGTACACACATAAATAATTGGAGAGTTAAAATAAAAAAAATACCATATGACAGTAGAAGGGAATAAAGCTAATGAGTCTACTCTAAGCACAAGCAAACAGATCTGAAAATCATTGTGGAGTTATATAGACCCTCTGAGCTAATACCAATTAGTTTTCTCTTGGGCTGGGGACAAGATAGATAAATAGCACCCTATTTTCATTAGAAGGAGTTTGCGTGTTTGTGTGTGTGTGTGTGTGTGTGTGTGTGTGTTCTGTGTGTTTGTGCGTGCGTGCACACGTTTATTCCCATGCACAAGCTTAATATACTAAGAATATGTTTTTTGTAAAGCTGTCAGATTTAAATTTTGCCGATGTTGGCAACAGTTCTCACACAGCTGTATCTGCTTCCTCTTTGAGAGGTATAAAGGGAAAAAACACACAGTTTTGTTTTGAAACTTAAACGGAAGAGGTTCTTATTATTAAAGTGTCTTTTTTAATGAGTAAGAAGTTAAACATGCTAACTGTACAAAAGAGTGAATCATTTTATTTACACTGTGGCCACATTATGTACATATATCATCATTTATATTGGAAGCAACAGTAACAATTCTTGTATTATTTCCCCCCTTCCTACCCTCAATCTGTGATGTCCAAATCAGAGTTTGCACAAAGGAGAGTGAAACAGGTTACTAAATAGGGGATATTGGCTCTAAACATTGATGCAGTTCTTCAGGAATTTGAGAATGTCTCAGGCCAGCTACTGATATCTCATAAGGTTTGGAATTTAACAACATACACACACACACACACACACACACACACACAGAGAGAGAGAGAGAGAGAGAGAGAGAGAGAGAGAGAGAGAGAGAAAGAGAGAGAGAGAATGGCCTGGTGATAACTCCCTTGGAGGCAGGGATTTTTAATTTTTTAGGTTTATTTTCCAATTTTATTGAGAAATAAATGGCATAGATCACTATATAAGCTTTTTTTTAATTTTGAGTTTTTATTTAAATTCTAATTAGTTACCATGTATGGTAAAATTGGTTTCAGGTATAGAATTTAGTGATTCATCACTTACATATAACTTCCAGTATTCATCACAAGTGCCTTCCTTAATACCCATCACCCATGTACCTGATCACCCCCCCACCTCCTTCCATCAACCCCCAATTTGTTCTCTATAGTTAAGAGTCTCTTATGTTTTGCCTCCCTTCCATTTTTTCCTCCTTCCCCTATGTTCATCTGTTTTGTTTCCTAAACTCCACATGTGTGGAATTATATGGTATTTGTCTTTCTCTGACTTATTTCACTTAGCATCATACTCACTAGCTCCATCTACATCATTGCAAATGATAAGATTTTATTATTTTTGATATATGAGCAATATTGTCGTTATCAATTTAGCTGTTGATGGACATTTGGGCTCTTTCCATAATTTGGCTATTGTTGGTAATGCTGCTAGAAACATCACCGAGCATGTGCTTCTTTGAATCAGTATTTTTGTACCCTTTGTGGAAATACCTAGTAGTGCAATTGCTGGGCCTAGGGTAGATTTATTTTTAACTTTTTGAGGAAACCCCATACTGTTTTCCAGAGTGGCTACACCAGTTTGCATCCCACCAACAGTGTAAGAGTGCTCCCCTTTCTTCACATCTTCACCAAACATCTTTGTTTCATATGTTGTTAATTTTAGCTATTCTGATATGTGTGAGGTGGCATCTCATTGTGATTTTGATTTGTATTTCCCTGATGATCAGAAATGTTGAACATCTTTCATGTATCTATTCATGTATTCATGTAGCAATCTGGGTGTCATCTTCAGAAAAATGTCAGTTCATGTTTTCTGCCAGTTCCTTCACTGTATTATTTATTTTTGGGGTATTGAGTTTGATAATAAGTTCTTTCTGTATTTTGAATATTAACCCTTTCACAGATATGTCATTTGCAAATATCTTCTCACATTCTTTAGGTTTCTTTTTACTTTTGTTTATTCTTTCTTTATGCAGAAGCTCTTTATCTTGATGAAGTGCTAATAGTTCATTTTTGCTTTTGCTTCCCTTTCCCCTGGTGATGAATCTAGGAAGAAGTTGCTCTGGCTGAGGTCAAAGAGGTTTCTCCCTGTTTTCTCTAGGATTTTGATGGTTTCCTGTCTCTTGTTTAGGTCTTTCATCCATATTGTATTTATTTTTGTGTATGGTGTAAGAAGGTGGTCCAGTTTCATTCTTCTGCATGTTGCTGTCCATTTTTCCCAACACAATTTGTGAAGGATACTGCCTTTTGTCCACTGGATATTCTCTCCTGCTTTGTCAAAGATTACCTGACCATATACTTATGGGTCCATTTCTCAGTTTTTCTATTATGTTCCACTGATCTATTTGTCTGTTTTTGTGCCAGTACCATACTGTCTTAATGACTACAGCTTTGCAATATAACTTGAAGTCTAGAATTGTGATGCCTCCAGCTTTGCTTTTCTTTCTTAATATTGCTTTGGCTATTTGAGGTCTCTTGTGGTACATACAGATTTTCGGATTATTTGTTTTACCTCTTTGAAAAGTAGTGTTGCTATTTTGATAGGGATTCCATAAAATATGTAGATTGCTTTGGGTAGTATAGACATTTTAATAATATTTGTTCTAATCCATGAGCAGGAAATATTTTTCCATTTCTTTGTGTCATTTTAAATTTCCTTCATAAGTGTTCTACAGTTCTTAGAGTACAGATATTTTACTTCTTTTGTTAGGTTTATTCCTAGGTAGCTTATGGTTTTTAGTGCATTGTAAATGGGATTGATTCCTTGATTTCTCTTTCCGATGCTTCATTATTGGTCTATAGAAATGCAAAGTGTTTCTGTACTTTGATTTTATAATGAGACTTTGTTGAATTCGTGTATTAGTCCTAGTAATTTTGAAGGATTCTTTTGAGTTTTCTGCATAGAGTATCCTGTCATCTACAAATAGTGAAAGTGTGAACTTCTTTCTTGCTGATTTGGGTGATTTTATTTCTTTTTGTTGTGTGATTGCTGAGGTTAGGACTTCCAATTCTGTTTTAAATAACAGTGGTGAGAGTGGCAATCCCTGTCTTGTTTCTGACCATAGAGGAAAAGCTGTCAGTTTTTCCCCATTGAGGATGATATCAGCTGTGGGTCTTAACCGCCAGAGGATTAGCAGAACAGAGTCTCCAGAGCCAAGCGCAGACGAGAGGCCCACAGAAATGGGTAGGAAGGGCGGCGAGGCGGTGCGCACTCCACGGACTGGCGGGAGGGAGTCGGGGTGGAGGGGCAGCCTGCCGGCCAAGCAGAGCCCCCGAGTCTGGCTGGCAAAAACTGAGGGGCCGGATGGAGTGTGTTCCGACAGCAAGTGCGACTTAGTGTCTGGGAGGTCATAAGTTAACAGCTCTGCTCAGAAAGCGGGAAGGCAAAAAAAAAAAAAAA
This sequence comes from Panthera pardus, assembly GCF_024362965.1. Lineage (NCBI taxonomy): Eukaryota > Metazoa > Chordata > Mammalia > Carnivora > Felidae > Panthera > Panthera pardus. Next base: position 49,124,407 of record NW_026526843.1, on the reverse strand, counting down.
AAAAAAGAAAGCGGGAAGGCTGGAGGACAAAGGGAGGGAGAGTTGCTGAGCCCCAGGACGACAGAGTTCAGTTTGGTGGGGAAAAAAGGCGCTCGCCAGCGCCATCTCCCTCACCCATCCCCCAACCAAAATCCCAAAGGGAACCAGTTCCTGCCAGGGAACTTGCTCTCTCCACCAAACACCCAATGCTGTGCTTCTGCAGATCCATCCCTCCGGCAGCTGGTCTGACTCCCTCCTGCGGCAGCAGGGCCCCTCCTGAGGTGGATCACCTAAGGAGAAGCAAGCTAAGCCTGCCCCTCCTGCCCCCGTGCACCTTGCCTACCCACCCCAGCTAATACATCAGATCCCCAGCACCACAAGCCTGGCAGTGTGCAAGTAGCCCAGACGGGCCACGCCACCCCACAGTGAATCCCGCCCCTAGGAGAGGGGAAGAGAAGGCACACACCAGGCTGACTGTAGCCCCAGCGGTGGGCTGGGGGCAGACATCAGGTCGGACTGCTGCCCCGCCCACCAACGCAAGTTATTCAAGACAGCACAGGGGAAGTGCCCTGCAGGTCCTCACCACTCCAGGGACTATCCAAAATGACCAAACGGAAGAATTCCCCTCAGAAGAATCTCCAGGAAATAACAACAGCTAATGAACTGATCAAAAAGGATTTAAATAATATAACAGAAAGTGAATTTAGAATAATAGTCATAAAATTAATCGCTGGGCTTGAAAACAGTATACAGGACAGCAGAGAATCTCTTGCTACAGAGATCAAGGGACTAAGGAACAGTCACAAGGAGCTGAAACACTCTTTAAACGAAATGCAAAACAAAATGGAAATGACGACAGCTCGGGTTGAAGAGGCAGAGGAGAGAATAGGTGAACTAGAAGATAAAGTTATGGAAAAAAAGGAAGCTGAGAGAAAGAGAGATAAAAAAATCCAGGAGTATGAGGGGAAAATTAGAGAACGAAATGATACACTAAAAAGAAATAATATACGCATAATTGGTATCCCAGAGGAGGAAGAGAGAGGGAAAGGTGCTGAAGGGGTACTTGAAGAAATGATAGCTGAGAACTTGCCTGAACTGGGGAAGGAAAAAGGCATTGAAATCCAAGAGACACAGAGAACTCCCTTCAGACATAACTTGAATCAATCTTCTGCACGACATATCATAGTGAAACTGGCAAAATACAAGGATAAAGAGAAAATTCTGAAAGCAGCAAGGGATAAACGTGCCCTCACATACAAATGGATACCTATAAGACTCGTGATGGATCTCACCTTTGAAACTTGGCAGGCCAGAAAGGATTGGCACAGTATCTTCAGTGTGCTAAACAGAAAAAAATATGCAGCCGAGAATCCTTTATCCAGCAAGTCTGTCATTGAGAATAGAAGGAGAGATAAAGGTCTTCCCAAACAAACAAAAACTGAAGGAATTTGTCACCACTTAAACAGCCCTACAAGAGATCCTAAGGGGGATCCTGTGAGACAAAGTACCAGAGACATCACTACAAGCATAAAACATACAGACATCACAATGACTCTAAACCCGTATCTTTCTATAATAACACTGAATGTAAATGGATTAAATGTGCCAACCAAAAGACATAGGGTATCAGAATGGATAAAAAAACAAGACCCATCTATTTGCTGTCTACAAGAGACTCATTTCAGAGCTGAGGACACCTTTAGATTGAGAGTGAGGGGATGGAGAACTATTTATCATGCTACTGGAAGCCAAAAGAAAGCTGGAGTAGCCATACTTATATCAGACAAACTAGACTTTAAATTAAAGGCTGTAACAAGAGATGAAGAAGGGCATTATATAATAATTACAGGGTCTATCCATCAGGAAGAGCTAACAATTATAAATGTTTATGCGCCAAATACCGGAGCCCCCAAATATGTAAAACAATTACTTATAAACATAAGCAACCTTATTGATAAGAATGTGGTAATTGTAGGGGACTTTAACACTCCACGTACAGAAATGGATAGATCATCTAGACACACGGTCAATAAAGAAACAAGGGCCCTGAATGACACATTGGATCAGATGGACTTGACAGATATATTTAGAAGTCTGCATCCCAAAGCAACAGAATATACTTTCTTCTCGCGTGCACATGGAACATTCTCCAAGATAGATCATATACTGGGGCACAAAACAGCCCTTCATAAGTGTACAAGAATTGAAATTATGCCATGCATACTTTCAGACCACAATGCTATGAAGCTTGAAATCAACCACAGGAAAAAGTCTGGAAAACCTCCAAAAGCATGGAAGTTAAAGAACACCCTACTAAAGAAAAAGTGGGTCAACCAGGCAATTAGAGAAGAAATTAAAAAATATATGGAAACAAAAGAAAATGAAAATACAACAATCCAAACGCTTTGGGATGCAGCGAAGGCAGTCCTGAGAGGAAAATACATGGCAATCCAGGCCTATCTCAAGAAACAAGAAAAATCTCAAATACAAATCTAACAGCACAACTAAAGGAAATAGAAGCAGAACAGCAAAGACAGCCTAAACCCAGCAGAAGAAGAGAAATAATAAAGATGAGAGCAGAAATAAACAATATAGAATCTAAAAAAACTGTAGAGCAGATCAACGAAACCAAGAGTTGGTTTTTTGAAAAAAATAAACAAAATTGACAAACCTCTAGCCAGGCTTCTCAAAAAGAAAAAGGAGATGACCCAAGTAGATAAAATCATGAAGGAAAATGGAATTATGACAACCAATCCCTCAGAGATACAAACAATTATCAGGGAATACTATGAAAAATTATATGCCAACAAATTGGACAACCTGGAAGAAACGGACAAATTCCTAAACACCCACACTTTTCCAAAACTCAATCAGGAGGAAATAGAAATCTTGAACAGACCCATAACCAGCGAAGAAATTGAATCAGTTATCAATAATCTCCCAACAAATAAGAGTCCAGGACCAGATGGCTTCCCAGAGGAGTTCTACCAGACGTTTAAAGCAGAGATAATTCCTATCCTTCTCAAGCTATTCCAAGAAATAGAAAGGGAAGGAAAACTTCCAGACTCATTCTAGGAAGCCAGTATTACTTTGATTCCTAAACCAGAGACCCAGTAATAAAAGAGAACTACAGGACAATATCCCTGATGCATATGGATGCAAAAATTCTCACTAAGATACTAGCAAATCGAATTCAACAGCATATAAAAAGAATTATTCACCATGATCAAGTGGGATTCATTCCTGGGATGCAGGGCTGGTTCAACATTCCCAAATCAATGAACGTGATACAGCACATTAAAAAAAAAAAAAGAGAGAGAGAGAGAAGAACCATTTGATACTGTCAACCGATGCAGAAAAGGCCTTTGACAAAATCCAGTACCCTTTCTTAATAAAAACCCTTGAGAAAGTCGGGATAGAAGGAACATACTTAAAGATCATAAAAGCCATTTATGAAAAGCCCACAGCTAACATCCTCAATGGGGAAAAACTGAGAGCTTTTTCCCTGAGATCAGGAACACGACAGGGATGCCCACTCTCACTGCTGTTGTTTAACATAGTGTTGAAAATTCTAGCATCAGCAATCAGACAACAAAAGGAAATCAAAGGCATCAAAATTGGCAAAGATGAAGTCAAGCTTTCGCTTTTTGGAGATGACATGATATTATACATGGAAAATCTGATAGACTCCACCAAAAGTCTGCTAGAACTGATACATGAATTCAGCAAAGTTGCAGGATACAAAATCAATGTGCAGAAATCAGTTGCATTCTTATACACTAACAATGAAGCAACAGAAAGACAAATAAAGAAACTGATCCCATTCACAATTGCACCAAGAAGCATAAAATACCTAGGAATAAATCTAACCAAAGATGTAAAAGATCTGTATGCTGAAAACTATAGAAAGCTTATGAAAGAAACTGAAGAAGATATAAAGAAATGGAAAGACATTCCCTGCTCATGGATTGGAAAAATAAATATTGTCAAAATGTCAATATTACCCAAAGCTATCTACACATTCAATGCAATCCCAATCAAAATTGCACCAGCATTCTTCTCGAAACTAGAACAAGCAATCCTAAAATTCATATGGAAACACAAAAGGCCCCGAATAGCCAAAGCAATTTTGAAGAAGAAGACCAAAGCAGGAGGCATCACAATCCCAGACTTTAGCCTCTACTCCAAAGCTGTAATCATCAAGACAGCATGGTATTGCCACAAAAACAGACACATAGACCAATGGAACAGAATAGAAACCCAGAACTAGACCCACAAACGTATGGCCAACTCATCTTTGACAAAGGAGGTATGAATTTTACTGTCTCTTTAACAAATGGTGCTGGGAGAACTGGACAGCAACATGCAGAAGGTTGAAACTAGACCACTTTCTCACAGCATTCACAAAAATAAACTCAAAACGGATAAAGGACCTGAATGTGAGACAGGAAACCATCAAAACCCTGGAGGAGAAAGCAGGAAAAGACCTCTATTACCTCAGCCATAGCAACCTCTTGCTAGACACATCCCCAAAGGCAAGGGAATTAAAAGCAAAAATGAACTATTGGGACCTTATGAAGATAAAAAGCTTCTGCACAGCAAAGGAAACAACCAACAAAACTAAAAGGCAACCAACGGAATGGGAAAAGATATTTGCAAATGACATATCGGACAAAGGGCTAGTATCCAAAATCTATAAAGAGCTCACCAAACTCCACACCCGAAAAACAAATAACCCAGTGAAGAAATGGGCAGAAAACATGAATAGACAGTTCTCTAAAGAAGACATCCAGATTGCCAATAGGCACATGAAAAGATGCTCAACGTCGCTCCTCATCAGGGGAATACAAATCAAAACCACACTCAGATATCACCTCACGCCAGTCAGAGTGGCCAAAATGAAGAAATCAGGAGACTATAGATGCTGGCGAGGATGTGGAGAAACGGGAATCCTCTTGCACTGTTGGTGGGAATGCAAATTGGTGCAGCCGCTCTGGAAAGCAGTGTGGAGGTTCCTCAGAAAATTAAAAATAGACCTACCCTATGACCCAGCAATAGCACTGCTAGGAATTTACCCAAGGGATACAGGAGTACTGATGCATAGAGACACTTGTACCCCAATGTTTATAGCAGCACTCTCAGCAATAGCCAAATAATGGAAAGAGCCTAAGTGTCCATCAAGTGATAAGTGGATAAAGAAATTGTGGTTTTTTGGGTTCCGGAAGATGGCGGCGTAGGAGGACGCGGGGCTCACAGCGCGTCCTGCTGATCACTTAGATTCCACCTACACCTGCCTAAAGAACCCAGAAAACCGCCAGAGGATTAGCAGAAGGGAGTCTCCGGAGTCAAGCGCAGACTAGAGGCCCAGAGAAGAGGGTAGGAAGGGCGGCGAGGCGGTGCGCGCTCCACGGACTGGCGGGAGGGAGCCGGGGCGGAGGGGCGGCTCGCCGGCCAAGCAGAGCCCCCGAGTCTGGCTGGCAAAAGCGGAGGGGCCGGACAGACTGTGTTCCGACAGCAAGCGCGACTTAGCGTCTGGGAGGTCATAAGTTAACAGCTCTGCTCGGAAAGCGGGAAGGCTGGAGGACAAAGGGAGGGAGAGCTGCTGAGCCCCCGGACGGCAGAGCTCAGCTTGGCGGGGAACAAAGGCGCCAGCGCCATCTCCCCCGCCCATCCCCCAGCCAAAATCCCAAAGGGAACCAGTTCCTGCCAGGGAACTTGCTGGCGCAGCGCAAACACCCAACTCTGTGCTTCTGCGGAGCCAAACCTCCGGCAGCGGATCTGACTCCCTCCCGCTGCCACAGGGCTCCTCCTGAAGTGGATCACCTAAGGAGAAGCGAGCTAAGCCTGCCCCTCCAGCCCCCGTGAACCTTGCCTACCCACCCCAGCTAATACGCCAGATCCCCAGCAACACAAGCCTGGCAGTGTGCAAGTAGCCCAGACGGGACACGCCACCCCACAGTGAATCCCGCCCCTAGGAGAGGGGAAGAGAAGGCACACACCAGTCTGACTGTGGCCCCAGCAGTGGGCTGGGGGCAGACATCGGGTGGGACTGCGGCCCCGCCCACTAACTCTAGTTATACACCACAGCACAGGGGAAGTGCACTGCAGGTCCTCACCACGCCAGGGACTCTCCAAAATGACCAAACGGAAGAATTCCCCTCAGAAGAATCTCCAGGAAATAACAACAGCTAATGAACTGATCAAAAAGGATTTAAATAATATAACAGAAAGTGAATTTAGAATAATAGTCATAAAATTAATCGCTGGGCTTGAAAACAGTATACAGGACAGCAGAGAATCTTGCCACAAAGATCGAGGGACTAAGGAACAGTCACGAGGAGTTGAAAAACGCTTTAAACGAATTGCAAAACAAAATGGAATCCACGATGGCTCGGCTTGAAGAGGCAGAGGAGAGAATAGGTGAACTAGAAGATAAAGTTATGGAGAAAGAGGAAGCTGAAAGAAAGAGAGATAAAAAAATCCAGGAGTATGAGGGGAAAATTAGAGAACTAAGTGATACACTAAAAAAAAATAATATACGCATAATTGGTATCCCAGAGGAGGAAGAGAGAGGGAAGGGTGCTGAAGGGGTACTTGAACAAATTATAGCTGAGAACTTCCCTGAACTGGGGAAGGAAAAAGGCATTGAAATCCAAGAGGCACAGAGAACTCCCTTCAGACGTAACTTGAATCGATCTTCTGCACGACATATCATAGTGAAACTGGCAAAATACAAGGATAAAGAGAAAATTCTGAAAGCAGCAAGGGATAAACGTGCCCTCACATATAAAGGGAGACCTATAAGACTCGTGACTGATCTCTCCTTTGAAACTTGGCAGGCCAGAATGGCTTGGCACGATATCTACAGTGTGCTAAACAGAAAAAATATGCAGGCGATAATCCTTTATCCAGCAAGTCTGTCATTTAGAATAGAAGGAGAGATAAAGGTCTTCCCAAACAAACAAAAACTGAAGGAATTTGTCACCACGAAACCAGCCCTACAAGAGATCCTAAGGGGGATCCTGTGAGACAAAGTACCAGAGACATCACTACAAGCATAAAACATACAGACATCACAATGACTCTAAACCCATATCTTTCTATAATAACACTGAATGTAAATGGATTAAATGCGCCAACCAAAAGACATAGGGTATCAGAATGGATAAAAAAACAAGACCCATCTATTTGCTGTCTACAAGAGACTCATTTTAGATCTGAGGACACCTTTAGATTGAGAGTGAAGGGATGGAGAACTATTTATCATGCTCCTGGAAGCCAAAAGAAAGCTGGAGTAGCCATACTTATATCAGACAAACTAGACTTTAAATTAAAGGCTGTAACAAGAGATGAAGAAGGGCATTATATAATAATCACAGGGTCTATCCACCAGGAAGAGCTAACTATTATAAATGTCTATGCGCCAAATACCCGAGCCCCCGATATATAAAACAATTACTCATAAACATAAGCAACCTTATTGATAAGAATGTGGTCATTGCAGGGGACTTTAACACCCCACTTACAGAAATGGATAGATCATCTAGACACACAGTCAATAAAGAAACAAGGGCCCTGAATGATACATTGGATCAGATGGACTTGACAGATATATTTAGAACTCTGCATCCCAAAGCAACAGAATATACTTTCTTCTCGAGTGCACATGGAACATTCTCCAAGATAGATCATATACTGGGTCACAAAACGGCCCTTCATAAGTTTACAAGAATTGAAATTATACCATGCATACTTTCAGACCACAATGCTATGAAGCTTGAAATCAACCACAGGAAAAAGTCTGGAAAACCTCCAAAAGCATGGAGGTTAAAGAACACCCTACTAACGAATGAGTGGGTCAACCAGGCAATTAGAGAAGAAATTAAAACATATATGGAAACAAACGAAAATGAAAATACAACAATCCAAATGCTTTGGGATGCAGCAAAGGCAGTCCTGAGAGGAAAATACATTGCAATCGAGGCCTATCTCAAGAAACAAGAAAAATCCCAAATACAAAAGCTAACAGCACACCTAAAGGAAATAGAAGCAGAACAGCAAAGGCAGCCTAAACCCAGCAGAAGAAGAGAAATAATAAAGATCAGAGCAGAAATAAACAATATAGAATCTAAAAAAACTGTAGAGCAGATCAACGAAACCAAGAGTTGGTTTTTTGAAAAAATAAACAAAATTGACAAACCTCTAGCCAGGCTTCTCAAAAAGAAAAGGGAGATGACCCAAATAGATAAAATCATGAATGAAAATGGAATGATTACAACCAATCCCTCAGAGATACAAACAATTATCAGGGAATACTATGAAAAATTATATGCCAGCAAATTGGACAACCTGGAAGAAATGGACAAATTTCTAAACACCCACACTCTTCCAAAACTCAATCAGGAGGAAATAGAAAGCTTGAACAGACCCATAACCAGCGAAGAAATTGAATCGGTTATCAAAAATCTCCCAACAAATAAGAGTCCAGGACCAGATGGCTTCCCAGGGGAGTTCTACCAGACATTTAAAGCAGAGATAATACCTATCCTTCTCAAGCTATTCCAAGAAATAGAAAGGGAAGGAAAACTTCCAGACTCATTCTATGAAGCCAGTATTCCTTTGATTCCTAAACCAGACAGAGACCCAGTAAAAAAAGAGAACTACAGGCCAATATCCCTGATGAATATGGATGCAAAAATTCTTAATAAGATACTAGCAAATCGAATTCAACAGCATATAAAAAGAATTATTCACCATGATCAAGTGGGATTCATTCCTGGGATGCAGGGCTGGTTCAACATTCGCAAATCGATCAACGTGATACATCACATTAACAAAAAAAAAGAGAAGAACCATATGATCCTGTCAATCGATGCAGAAAAGGCCTTTGACAAAATCCAGCACTCTTTCTTAATAAAAACCCTTGAGAAAGTCGGGATAGAAGGAACATACTTAAAGATCATAAAGGCCATTTATGAAAAGCCCACAGCTAACATCATCCTCAACGGGGAAAAACTGAGAGCTTTTTCCCTGAGATCAGGAACACGACAGGGATGTCCACTGTCACCGCTGCTGTTTAATATAGTGCTGGAAGTTCTAGCATCAGCAATCAGACAACAAAAGGAAATCAAAGGCATCAAAATTGGCAAAGATGAAGTCAAGCTTTCGCTTTTTGCAGATGACATGATATTATACATGGAAAATCTGATAGACTCCACCAAAAGTCTGCTAGAACTGATACATGAATTCAGCAAAGTTGCAGGATACAAAATCAATGTGCAGAAATCAGTTGCATTCTTATACACTAACAATGAAGCAACAGAAAGACAAATAAAGAAACTGATCCCATTCACAATTGCACCAAGAAGCATAAAATACCTAGGAATAAATCTAACCAAAGATGTAAAAGATCTGTATGCTGAAAACTATAGAAAGCTTATGCAGGTAATTGAAGAAGATATAAAGAAATGGAAAGACATTCCCTGCTCATGGATTGGAAGAATAAATATTGTCAAAATGTCAATACTACCCAAAGCTATCTACACATTCAATGCAATCCCAATCAAAATTGCACGAGCATTCTTCTCGAAACTAGAACAAGCAATCCTAAAATTCATATGGAACCACAAAAGGCCCCGAATAGCCAAAGTAATTTTGAAGAAGAAGACCAAAGCAGGAGGCATCACAATCCCAGACTTTAGCCTCTACTACAAAGCTGTCATCATCAAGACAGCATGGTATTGGCATAAAAACAGACACATAGACCAATGGAATAGAATAGAAACCCCAGAACTAGACCCACAAACGTATGGCCAACTCATCTTTGACAAAGCAGGAAAGAACATCCAATGGAAAAAAGACAGTCTCTTTAACAAATGGTGCTGGGAGAACTGGACAGCAACATGCAGAAGGTTGAAACTAGACCACTTTCTCACACCATTCACAAAAATAAACTCAAAATGGATAAAGGACCTGAATGTGAGACAGGAAACCATCAAAACCTTAGAGGAGAAAGCAGGAAAAGACCTCTCTGACCTCAGCCGTAGCAATCTCTTACTCGGCACATCCCCAAAGGCAAGGGAATTAAAAGCAAAAGTGAATTACTGGGACCTTATGAAGATAAAAAGCTTCTGCACAGCAAAGGAAACAACCAACAAAACTAAAAGGCAACCAACGGAATGGGAAAAGATATTTGCAAATGACACATCGGACAAAGGGCTAGTATCCAAAATCTATAAAGAGCTCATCAAACTCCACACCCGAAAAACAAATAACCCAGTGAAGAAATGGGCAGAAAACATGAATAGACACTTCTCTAAAGAAGACATCCGGATGGCCAACAGGCACATGAAAAGATGTTCAACGTTGCTCCTTATCAGGGAAATACAAATCAAAACCACACTCAGATACCACCTCACGCCAGTCAGAGTGGCCAAAATGAAGAAATCAGGAGACTATAGATGCTGGAGAGGATGTGGAGAAACAGGAACCCTCTTGCACTGTTGGTGGGAATGCAAATTGGTGCAGCCGCTCTGGAAAGCAGTGTGGAGGTTCCTCAGAAAATTAAAAATAGACCTACCCTATGACCCAGCAATAGCACTGCTAGGAATTTACCCAAGGGATACAGGAGTACTGATGCATAGGGGCACCTGTACCCCAATGTTTATAGCGGCACTCTCAACAATAGCCAAATTATGGAAAGAGCCTAAATGTCCATCAACTGATGAATGGATAAAGAAATTGTGGTTTATATACACAATGGAATACTACGTGGCAATGAGAAAAAATGAAATATGGCCTTTTGTAGCAACATGGATGGAACTGGAGAGTGTGATGCTAAGTGAATAAGCCATACAGAGAAAGACAGATACCATATGGTTTCACTCTTATGTGGATCCTGAGAAACATAACAGAAACCCATGGGGGAGGGGAAAGAAAAAAAAAAAAAAAAGTGGTTAGAGTGGGAGAGAGCCAAAGCATTAGAGACTGTTAAAAACTGAGAACAAACTGAGGGTTGATGGGGGGTGGGAGGGAGGGCAGGGTGGGAGGGAGGGCAGGGTGGGTGATGGGTATTGAGGAGGGCACCTTTTGGGATGAGCACTGGGTGTTGTATGGAAACCAATTTGACAGTAAATTTCATATATTAAAAAATAAAAAAAAATAAACAAAAAAAATAAACAAAAAAATAAAATAAATAAAAAAAATAAAAAAAAAAATAAAAAAAAATAAAAAAAAAAGAAAATAAAAAAAAAAAGAAATTGTGGTTTATATACACAATGGAATACTACGTGGCAATGAGAAAGAATGAAATATGGCCTTTTGTAGCAACATGGATGGAACTGGAGAGTGTGATGCTAAGTGAAATAAGCCATACAGAGAAAGACAGATACCATATGTTTTCACTCTTATGTGGATCCTGAGAAACTTAACAGAAACCCATGGGGGAGGGGAAGGAAAAAAAAAAAAAAGAGGTTAGAGTGGGAGAGAGCCAAAGCATAAGAGACTGTTAAAAACTGAGAACAAACTGAGGGTTGATGGGGGGTGGGAGGGAGGGGAGGGTGGGTGATGGGTATTGAGGACGGCACCTTTTGGGATGAGCACTGGGTGTTGTATGGAAACCAATTTGACAATAAATTTCATATATTGAAAAAAAATAATAAATGTCTGGTAGAGAGGGAAGAGTTAAGAGGGCCGAGCATCATGGAGGCCCTGAGCTTGTCTCATCCCCGAAATGCAGCTAGATCAGCAGAAGTCATTTTGGACACCTAGAAAATTGAACTGAGGATTAATACAACAATCTTCATAACTTGAGCCACAGAACTCAGCAAGGATGGGGTGCAGAGAGGTGAAGTGGGGGAGAGAAAAGCTGCAGACAGTAGTGAGGTGTTTTTGTGTAGAGAGAACAGAGAGAGGAAGAGAAAGGGGGCAGGGCAGCAAATTGGAATCATGCAAGAAAAACACTCCCCTGAAAGTATCTAGGGAAAAAAAAAAGTGAAAACACTTGCAGGCGACTGAACAAGAAATATGTTTGCCAAACCATTGACTAGAAGGAAAGAGAGGGTTTGAATACCACCGGGATTCTTTAAACCGTGAAGCACAGAATCTGAAGTTCTGAAGCTCAATGCCTGGTGGTGGTCTGGTAAGGAAGTAGAGACAATCCCCAGAAACAGGCAGTGGGGACTGAGCCGTCCATATGCAGTTCCACTACTTGCAGTGCATTTGGTAGAGGCCATACAGTCTCCCCACAGGCAAAGGTCCCAGCAGACCACAGAGAGCAGCCATGCTTGCTGTTATTGGGACAACGATGCCCGATTATGGCAAAACCTGGTGTCACCTATGTTGTGTTTTGTTTTAATCTCTGAGCCTCTGCCACTGCACAATGAAGTTAATATTTTATGGGGCGAGCCAGCATCTGGCCATTGCTCAGAGAGACCCTCCCCCAGAAAGTCAGTGCAGATCCAAGCTTCAGGGGTGTCTGAAGTGTGGGATTTTGAAGCACAACCCCATGTGAGAGAAAACTCTGGAGGGTGCCACAACAGCAAGGATAGACAAATCAGAGGAGCAAATCAGAGATATAGAATACAAAATTATGGAGAAAAATGAGGCAGATAAAAAAGCAGGGAAACAGGCAAAACAGCATGATGCAAGATTTAGAGAACTCAGTGACTTATTAAAAAGGAACAACATCTGAATCATAGGAATCCCAGAAGGTGAAGAGAGAAAAAAAAAGGGACAGAAGATTTATGTGAGCAAATTATAGAAGAAAACTTTCCTAACCTGGGAAAGGACACAGACATCAAAATCCAAGAAACACAGAGAACTCCCATTAGATTCGCCAAAACCAGCCATCACCAAGGCATATCATAGTCAAATTCACAATATACACAGACAAAGAAAGAATATGAAGCCAGCAAGGGAAAAAAACATCCCTTAACCTATAAAGGAGGACAGATCAGGTTCACAGTAGACCTATCCACAGAAACTTGGCAGGCCAGAAAGGAGTGGCAGGATATATTCAATGTGCTGAATCGGAAATATGCACCTGGGAATTCTTAATCCCCAGGTGTCATTCAAAATAGAAGGCTGTCATTCAAAATAGAAAGAGAGATAAAGATTTTCCCAGACAAACAAAAACTAAAGAAGGTTGTGACTTCTAAACCATCCCTGTAAGAAATTTTAAGGGTGACTCTTTCAATGGATAAAAGACAAAACAAAACAAAAAAGACCAAAAGCAACAAAGACCAGGAAAGACCAGAAAACATCACCAGAGACACTAACTCTACAGGCAACACAATGGAACTAAATTCATTTCTTTCAGTGCTCCCTCTAAATGTCAAAGGAATATATGCTCCAATCAAAAGACATAGAGTTTCAAAATGGATAAGAAGACAAGAACCATCTATATGCTGCCTATAGGAGACTTCATTTTAGACCTAAAGACACATGCAGACTGAAAGTAAAGAGATGGAGAAGGGGCACATGCACCCCAATGTTTATAGCAGCATTATCAACAATAGCCAAAGTGTGAAAAGAACACAAATATCTATTGACTGGTGAATGGTAAAGTAGATGTGGTATATATATGCAATGGATTATTACTCCGTGATCAAAAAAGTGAAATCTTGCCATTTGCAACAACATAGATGGAACTGGAGGGTATTGTGCTAAGTGAAATAAGTTAGTCAGAAAAGGACAAACATCATGTGATTTCACCCATAAATGTAATTTAAGAAACAAAACAGATGAACATAAGGGAATGGAAACAAAACTAATATAAAAACAGAGAGAGAGACAAACCATAAGAGACTCTTAAACACAGAAATCAACATGAGGGTTTTTGGCAGGGTGTTGGGTGGGGGGGATGGGATAAAATAGGAGAGGGACATTAAGGAGGACACTTGTTGGGATGAGAACTGGATATTATATGTAAGTGATGAATCACTAAATTCTACTCCTGAAAAGAAAAGAAATCATAACAAAATATTATAAACAAGGTTATACCCGTGTGAAAGCTGAAAAAAATTCTAGAAAAGGGCATCTTATCAAAACTAACACAATAAGAAATAGGAACTCTTACCAGCCCTATATTACTAAAGAATTTAATCAGCATTTAAAACTGTCCCATAAAGAAAATGGTTCCAAATTACTTCACTGGAAAATTCTACCAAACATTTTGAGAAGCAATGAATCCAATCTTAAACCAATTCATCCGCAGACTAGTAAAAGAGGGTATGTTTTCCAATTACTTTTATAGGACCAACATAGTCTTAACATCAGAACAACCTGGACAATGTAAGACAGAAAACTACAGGTCAATATCCTTCATTACTCTTCACTCATGGACCTCCAGAAGTCCACCCAGAAGCCCAACACATATGAGTGAGCCAAATACACAAATACCTAAAAATCATGTGCACTGTGAACAAATTGACTTAATCCTAGGAATATAAGGGGGATTTAATATTTAAAAAATCAAACAAGTTATTTGTTGCTTTAATAATTTGAAGGAGAAAACTCAAAAGATCACTTGTCTCTTAAAAAATAGAAACTAAATGAATGAATGAATGAATGAATGTCTCTTAAAAAATAGAAAGTAAATGAATGAATGAATGAATGAATGTATGGTAGAATTCTCCTGGGAAGCCATTGGGGCCTGAATGCTGTATCTTGGGAGATTTTTGATATTGATTCAATTTCTTTTCTGGTTATGGATCTGTTCAAATTTCTATTTCTTCCTGTTTCAGTTTTGGTAGTTTGTATGCTTCTAGGAATTTGCCCATTTCTTCTAGATTGCCCAGTTTGTTGTCATATAATTATTCCTAATATTCTCATAATTGTGTGTATTTCTGTAGTGTTTAAGGTGTACTGCATAATACTTTGATTTACATGTATTGTAAAATGACTACCATAATAAGTTTAGTTACTATCCATCATCTCATATGTATACAATAAGAAGAAAGGAAAAATATTCTCCTTATGATCAGAAGTTCTAGAATCTACTCTCTTACTAACTTTCCTATATATCATACAGCAGTGTTAAATATAGTCATGATGTTGTACACTTTATCCCTAGTACTTGTTTATCTTATAACTGGAAGTTTGTAGCTTTTGCACACCTTCCTCCAATTCTCCCTCCCCCTACCCCAGACCTCTGGAAACTACCAGTCTGATCTTTTTCTATAAGTTTGGTATTGGTTTTATTGTTCTTGTTATTTTGTTTTGTTTTTAGATTATAAATATGTGAGGTTGTACAGTATTTGTCTTTCTCTGGCTTTTTTATCTTAGCATAACACTTTCAAGGTCCATCTTTGTGCCAGTGGTACAATATTCTTGTTTTTTATGGCCAAATAATATTCCATTTTGTATACATACACACACACATCACATTTTCTTTATCCATTCATCTATTAATGGACACTTAGGTTGTTTCCATGTCTTAGCTATTGTATATAATGCTGCTATGAAAATGGGAATGCATATATCTTTTTGAGTTAGTGTTTTTGTTTCTTTTGGATATATTCCCAGAAATGGAGTTACTGGATCATATGATAATTCCATTTTTAATTTTTTAAGGAACTTCCATACTGTTTTTCATAGTGACTGCAGCAGTTTACAATCCCACCAACAGTGCACAAAGGTACCATTTTCTCCACATCCATGGTGGCATTTGTTATCTCTTGACTTTTTAGTGATGGCCATAGAGGAAGTTTTAACATCAGTAGACATACCTCCCTTCCATGCAGTCATGGTGTCCTGTTTGCTGCATCAACCAAAGGAACCAGGGTAAAGTTTATGATCCTTTGTGACATGGATCTAATTTTATCTCCTGTTGATATAAAGAAGAGCTTTGCAGGGCAACAACTTGGGATTCTGAAATTTACTTTAACTCAGGAAAAACCAGGTATCCAAAATATGTTTCAAATACTTACCAACTTCCTAATGCATTGGCTGAGTTAGAGATTTACCAAGAGATGTCCTAAGCACCACAGCACTTCTGTATGTGGCATGGCAAACTATTGCATGATATAGGCAGCAAATGGCTCCTCTCACGTTCCTGGCAGTTGAGAGGGGTTTTCAAACAAAGTCAGAAGGAAAAACATTTCTTATGCCCAAATGACCTTCCTTTATTCTCCTTAGTAGCAATAAGAAATTCTAGTCAGATGTATATGGAAATAGGCCATCCAAGTCTGCACCTTCAACAGATGTGATTTCTCTGCCTTCCAATGGATTTTACTCACTGTTAAGGTGATTCTGTTTGTTACCCTGCTGTATTTTGAACTCTTATTCAAAAGCAACAACAGCAAGCTCAAAGGACCCTCTTCAATTCATTATAAAACCAGGCATAGGAATGAGTTCTACCAGTGAATAATGCAGTTACATGTCTATGCTAGGTGTTCCAACACAGATTTGTAGACTTTAACCATAAATCATATTTACAAGGTCCAATTCTATCTGTAGCATGCATATGGAGTTGCATATTCAGCAATATAGCAAGCCCATATTGAACTTGGGATTAAAAAAATCTATTCTTGTGGAGGCTATCATAACACACAGAGGTTATTCTGCCACTGACAGGAAAGAAAGAATGCTAAACACACATGAGCTGTCAAGTTGGTGAACTTTCCATGAGCTGAAACAACAGAAATGCACTGATTACAGTGAGAGAAGGGCATTTCAAATTCTGTTTCTTTTCTGTTACAAACAATATTCCATAGAGTTGGAAGATTGGGACTACAGGAAACAATTTTGAAAATAAGATCAGATCATCTCTAATGTCTCTTTCAGGCTTAAAATTCTCTAAGCCAAGAAGAATGATAAAATCAAAGACTGTCTGGTGCCAAGTGTGTGATGCACCAAGGTGGAGGACAATAGAGAGAGATGTCACTTGAGAAAAACTGGGGAGTGATTTCCCCACTGAGAAGCTTTCATATCTAAACATAATGAAACAAAACTCTCTGCTACGGTCCTCCAAAAACAACAACAATAACAACAAACTGTCTAAATTCATCCCTTGGACTACCAATTTTTAATTTCTCCAAAATGTTGCTCCCTATTTTTCTTTGAAATTCAGATCAGACTTTAGAGTCTCATCTACACCTATATATACACATATATATACAAAAATTTGCAAAGGTTTTTCAAAGGTACATTTGAAAGTTTCTTGTGCTTATTTCTATGTAATTATAGATTTTTCAGTTTTGCCATTATACTTGTTTTCATCATGACCAGTTGTGTTTTTTCTTTCCTTTATATATCATTATTATGGATCAGACTGATATTTTGATCGTTCACCAAGTAACCATTTGTGAGTGAAGCCCAAGGGGGAAGACAAATGGGAGAATGAATTGCATGATGTAAAGCAAAATGCTAGGGGTCACTATAAGGCAGTGGATAGGGCTGTCTGTGGCAGCCACTGAGAGATTCCACTGTCTGGGAAGGAACAGGATACAGATTTGAAGGAATGCAGTTTACTTCAGATGCCTCTTGTCCTTATCTTTCCTTGTTTCATGACTTACTTATTTCTTACATGCAATAAGAAAAGGAAGTCTCCACAGGGAGTTAAGAATCTCACCATAGATCTTCTATTTCTTGTAAGGCTTTTAAGTTAAGGGAAGAATTTATTCTGCATTATGCTTGAACTCCTCTCTTTAGTCAAAAAGATGGTCTATTAAGAGCAGTTTGGGCACGGTGGAAGGAAGTTGGACTGCAGCTTCCTCCACTCACCATTAATGGGTAAATTGAATTCCTCCATTTGGGGTGAGCATTTTGTTTGAAATGCATTTAAATGAAAGATCTTTAAAATGACTGTAGTTTGGTTCTCTGTGTGCACAGTGAGTGCCAGGTGTTCCACAATGTCCTAAGTCACTCTAGAGTAATATTCAATTGTGTATGACTCTTGCACCTTTCTGCACTCTCTTTCCAATGTATGCATCAAAAGAGGCTCTCAGGGGGAATTGGAAAAGCTGATTACCAGCAAGGAGGACATAGTCACACGATCCAGGCAAATGAGAAGGCATCATTGCAACGACCAATGATAGAGCACTTGCGATGAACAAATAGTCACTTATTAGGCAACCAAGCACACTTTGCCTACGAGTTTTCTTCTAAGGACTGAACAGAAGCATTGTGAATTTAGACAATATTTTATGCATGCTTTATCTTGCTGACAGACATAATTTTTTCAACATTAAAAATTCAGTCCGAAGTAGCCTCAGAGCTCCAACCTCACAGCTCAATTACATGTTTTATTATTTTTTAAGAAGCAGTTTATGTATCATCAGTGTTAATGAAAATGTTATGTTCAATTCTTAAGTTGAATTGTGGATTTGAAATATGAATTTCTCATAACCATATGCTCATGTTCAAAACTGATGTCTTTGTAGCTGTGACTATTCAGGGCATGGATATGTATAGAAGAAAATGTGCATTTGAATGTGCAGGTTATATTTTATCATTAAGGCTGATTATTTATAGAAGCAGAGAAAGCAAAGAGCCATCAAAGCTGTTTCAAATAAAACAAACAAGCAACTGTAAAAAGGTATGGTTTGCAGCAAGAATAGTTGCCATAAGCAGAATCCTTTATCTTTTCTAGAAAGAGCTAGTCATGGCTGTCCTTGCAAGCAAAGCACTTAGGAGCCACTAGACAAAATGCTGGAGAAGAGATGCAACTGGACTCTTCCTCTGGAAAGTAAGATGGATCCCTTGAAGGTAGTCTCAGATGGATCTGAAACCTCCAGTTACTAGAACGCTCAGTTCTTCCAGTTAACCACATCACTGGTTATATGTTCTTTCAAGACCCGATTCCATGATAGCTTATTTTCTTTTCTGCCAAAGGTTGTCTTTTGTCAAGTTTAAGATATTTTTGAACTCACTAATTAATCTTTGACATTACTCACAACCTATAATACTAGCTATAAGTATTTTAATATTTGGTAGAGATTGCTAGGGGCTTAATTAATATCCAATTTCTCTTTTTTAGTTAAATAACATGACTCAATTTTATTCTGGATATCCTATAAGATATAAATGAGAGACAGGATGGGACTTCCAGAAGGTCTCCTTAAGAGCAAGATAGTATTTGGTATATACATTCTTTTCCCATCCCACGTTCTGCTTCCTGCTAGTAATGTAAACATGACGGCTGGAGCCCCAGTAGTTATGTTGAATGATAAGTTAATCTTGAGTGTGGAATCTGAAACAAAAATGATGGATCATAAACATAAAAATTTATCTCTTTTGACTTTGGATTTGCTATTGTTAGGTCTGAATTTCCTATACTGAAACATATTTTATGTTAGAAAAAATAATGTCTTAATCTTGTGTAAACTTATGTTCTTTGAATTCTCTGTTGATGTTATTAGATGATACAGCACATTTTGCTGAGCATGTGTTCTGAAAGCAGATCCAATCTAGCAATACTCTAGTAGTGGTTATATTGGTCACACACAGAAAAAAAGCAGACAAGATATTCTAAATATCATTGGATCATAGTGGATGGTGTAGTATACTTTCTCAGTGCAAATGCTCAAATCCTTGACCCAGAAACATTTAATTCAAATGAAAAATGCTATGAATTTGGGCTTCATATTTTATTGAGACAATTTCTCTAGACAAGTGTTGATGGATCAGGGTCAAAAAATACTTTGTGTTGTTATTCCACATTTTTATGACCCCCCCATGACACTACCAACAAACTTTGAAAAGTAGAAACTAAGGATTCAAATAAAACTATAATATTGAACTAAGATTTTATTCAAATAAAAAGTGGCATAAATCTCAGAATCGAGATTAACAAAAGGTCTCTTGTACTCTTAAATGGTTGTCTATATTTTCTCCTTGTACCAGTATTTTTTAAGATTTGTAAGTTTATGTCTTTAACTTTTAATGTTGAAATAAATATAGATTCAAAGGAAGTTGCTTAAATAGTACATAGAAGTCCTGTGTACCCTTTACTCAGTTTCCCCAGTGGTTACATCTTTAGTAACATATACAATATCAAAACTAAAAAAAAAAATTGGCTTTGCTTAATATATGCATACATTAATCAGGGTTCTACAGAAAATCATAACTATAATAAATATTTATTGTGAGGAATGGGCTCAAGTGATTGTTAAGGCTGAGAAGTACTATAGTCTGCTGTTTGCAAGCTGGGAAACCAGGAGAACTAGTAGTGTAATTTAGTCTGAGTCTGAAGGCCTAAGAACTGGGGTAGCTGAGAGTGTAAATCCCAGTATAAGGACTAGAGAAGATGAGGTGAGATGTCTTAGTCCAATCACTGAGGTATTAAAAAAGGGAGGAATTCCACCTACCTCTGCTTTTTGTTCTATTCAGACTTTCAGTGGATCAGATAATGCCCACTCACACTGCGGAAGACAATCTACTTTACTGAGTTCACTGAGTCAAATGATAAACTCATCCAAAAAATTCTTATAGCAACACCTAGAAATGTTTAATATGGCACTCCATACCCGTCAAGTTGACACATTATCCATCACAGTGTGTATAGTTTTATGTCAGCTTATGATGTGTAGATTTGTGTAACCACCACCATAGTCAAGATAGAAAACTTCCATTACCACAAAGATCTCCCTCATGCTACTTCTTTATAGTGACACACATCCCTCTTCCATATTATCTCTAACTCCTAGAAAGCAGTAATCTGTTTTACATCTCTACAATTTTTCACTTTGACAATGTTGTGTAAGTAGAATCATAAAGTATGTGGCTTTTTGAGATGGGCTTTTTCCATTCAGCATAATGCTCTTTAGATTCAACCAGGCTGTTGCGTGTGTCAAAAATTTGTTCCTTTTTAAGACTGGGTAGCATTTCATGGTATGAATGTGCTAGTTCATTTAACCATTCACACATTCGAAGCATATCTGCATTGCTTCCAGTTTTTGAGTATTACAAATAAAGATGCCATGAACAATAGTGTACAGATTTTTATGCAGATGTAAGTCTTCATCTCTCTGAGATAAATGCCCAAGAATGCAATTGCAAAGTGGTATGGTAGTGCATGTTCAGTTTTTTTAAGAAAATGCTGAACTGTTTTCCAGAATGAATGTGCCACTTTACATTCCCACAAGTGGTTTTCTGATTGACAATTGTTTCTTTCCTTGAATTCTAAGTTTTCTAGTCAATCTTTTTCTCTCCACCTTTCAGAGTCTTCTTATGTTTGTTTTTCAATGTCCAAGGTTTACTAGCTGTACTTGGCAGAAATAGGAAAAAGATATTTGTTCTATCTTGTCAGAAGCAAAAACTTCCCTGCTTTCTTTTGATGACTGCAAAAATCTCACACCCTCTTTCAATGTTATATGAAATTTCAAAATAGTTTAACACATAATTTAAAAACAACATTGAGGGACACCTGGGTGACTCAGTCAGTTAAGGGTCTGACTTTGGCTCAGGTCATGATCTCACGGTTCATGGGTTTGAACCTTGTGTTGGTCTCTGTGCTGACAGCTCACCTCATTGAGAGTTATTTCCCCCATCCATTTTCAGGGTTCTGACAGTTTTGATTTCTATCCCTCAATTTTTTATTTTCAACCATATGTCTACTTCCTAGCTAGGCTATTCTTTTGATACTTGTGGTTTATTATGAACCAAAGCACCAAAATCAGTACCAGATTTTGGCCCATTTTTTTTTTACAACAAAGGTATTCAATTTTAGATAAGTTTGGATAAACATCAGTTAAGCATCCTCACTCTTAATCAATGCTTAGTTGAATCAGACTTCAACAAGCTTTTGAGATCTTCTCATGATAACATATTTGTTTTATGAGCATTTGGTTTCATTCAAACTAGCCTGCTCACCTATTTGCTTTGTGAAAAAAAAAATAGACTAATTTGAAAGTATCAGCTTTGGAATGGGTGCATGGGCCTGCAAATGTAGATCTAACACACAATACCATCAGCCAAATGTAATTATAAAGGGATATTAGAAGAGGTTCAATTTTAGCATAGATCTAGGTGAAAAATACAAGATAGCCTTAAAAAAAAACTCCTCATTTGGAAAGGAACAAATTTTTATATTTCCTAAACTTTGTTTTTCCTGTGGAAGGTTTGGGATCATTATATTAATATTCAACTGCAATGGAAACATGAAACCTTTTATAAGTGTTGTTTATATCATGGGAGGTATAATTATACACATAAACATATATATAATTTATACATAGATATTTTGGTAATTTCTGTGGTTAGGTGACTTCAAAATGTAGCAAGAAAACAATACTACATTGGATGCAATCAAATAAATAGAAAAAAAAACAAATAGTTATTTTATTAGATTTGGTTTGATCATTAAATGTATCTTGATTTTATAGGAAAAAAATAGTTACTTAAAGTTAGCTATATTTTTCTTTATTTATTTTTATTGTAATTTTTTTGTAAACTCTTTGGCATCATTTTTGTAAAAAGGGGTGACTATCTAGACTACCATGTACAAGTCAAGTAGGAGATTTCTCTTTGTGTTGCCACTTTCAATAATTTAAATTTTAGTTTCTTTAGGTTGTGGGTTGTCGTTTTGTCCTGTTTTGTTTTTGTTTTGAAAAGTCTAGATTTTTATTATGACCACTTAGTGCTTTTCCTAAAATAATGATAATAATCAAAAACAACCAAAAACCTAAAAAGTGTCTCTTTTTTTCTTTTCCTTTTTCTTTTATATCTACTGTGGTCTCTCTCAGTAGACAGAGCTTTAGTTAGTTTTATGAAATGCAACATTTAACACCTCTTCCAAGATTTTTTAAGGAAAAAGATAAACTTCAATGACATATAGTTGAGAATATGGACACAGGTTCATTCACCCACACTCAGATTGCAAAGTATTACTCAGGTCCCTTTAGCCTAAATGCATACAGTGCTGTGTGGCAAAGGTACATAATCCTAGGCTCTGTCATCATCATTATCATCAGTAGCATAGGTTAAGCTGCTTTTTTATAACAAAACATAACTGCTGATCCCAATCTCTCTGCTTTGGAAAAAATTAGTCATTCCACTCAGCATTAGCTGAAATACCAAAAAGCAAATTGTAGTATTCTTTAGGAAGAAATAACTTAGATTTCTCTCCTTCTAGTTGCCCATCCCCATTCCATCTCCCCACCCGCCCCCCATCCTGCTTCTCCTCCTCCTTTACATAAGCAAATCCAGTATTTTTCTCCCTTACAAGATGGCTACTCAAAGGGTTTTCTTTGAAGTCAGTATTTATATAGCCAACCAACAGTGTTGTTGCTAATAATTACTGCTTCCGTGGTTGAATTTTCAATGTGGTGTGTTTTCAGCATTTGTACACACTCCTTAACTTGAATGTGTTTTGAAAGATTGCACATTTCCAGTAATTATCTTAAGTAACATCTTCATGGTCACAGATTGACCTTGATCCTTCAATTTTTAAAGTTATTTTGTTGTCTATGGAACAAGGGTTTTGTTTTTCTAGTTTTGAATTTTGATCCCTTAGTTAACACATCAAAATTTATCAGCCTAGCTGCAAGTAACTTCAGTGCATCCTTTCCAAATGCAGAATAAGTTTCCTATCAGGTTAGCAGCACCAGTACCTACACTGTTTATATGATCCTCAAACCAGGAATGTGCTCAAAAGAAGACTCAACTCTACTCCTGCTTGCATGTGCCATACCTCTGGGTAAGCATTCTCCTTTGATCCTTGTCCCTTAAATGCTTAGACAATTACGTTATAGTCTTCTGAGCAGCCTTCCTTGAGCACATTCAAATAATCTACCATGTTGCCATTTGACTTGGTCACCTGGGATCGGCAGGTTTGCTGCAAAATATTCAATACTACCTCTAGGCATTTGTTAAATTCCCTATCAGTAATTAGGGACGTATCACTAAACACAGAATCTCTGGCTTCACAGACTTATGGACATCTTGCTCCCCATGTTCTCCATCAACAAAAAGTAACATACTTGATTTCAAGGTGTTATATAAGTCTTCCTCTTATCTTGTAGTGTTCAATAAAACCTTGCACTCAGTATAATTTTTTGTAATAAAATAACCATTCTTAAGAGAACATAGCAGCCTCTCTATACATTAGGAATTAATCAGCCAACGTTTTTTCTAATGTACTAACTGCCATCAGGAATTTCATCAAATTTACTGTTGTACCCCAATTGTAATCACAAGAAAAGGAGGACTTGTATCTTCATATACAGATAATACAAGGACATTCTTCACCAGGTTCTGTAATCTAGTCACTAATATCTTATTATCTTTTTTTATTTTTGAGAGAGAGTGAGTGGTGAAAATGGGAAGAGAGACAGAGAGAGAGAGAGACAGAGAGAGAGAGAGACTCCAGGCTCAGTGTGGAACCCGACATGGAGCCTGATCCTATGACCCTGCAATCATGATCTGAGCCAAAATCAAGAGACGCTCAACCAACTGAGCCACCCAGGTGCCCTTTATCTTGATAACGAGTTGCTTCATAGATTATCTGGAAAAGAAATTGATTTTCAGATTGTTGGTCAAAGTTTGCTTGATGAACTCTAATAGTCCAGAAGTGCTTCAAAAGCCACTGGCTTTATACTACTATTGGGATCTTCTTTCCTCTTTATCAAGATTATGATAGTCAGAATCTCAATGGATTTATCCTCTAACTTCTCTGTGTGAATATCTTGGTAGATGTAACAAAGTGTATCCAGTGTTGATACTTTCATATGCTCTGTGTTGGTGGGCTTTGTAACATGGGTTATCAGATGAGAAATGAATCTTTAGTACTGGCTCATTGAGATCTCTGCACACATAATATCAGCCATCATTGTGAGGAATAACTAAGCTGGTAGGCTTCTATGCCTGAAGTCTGTAAAATCATTCTTGGATTCTCCATCAAACAGCATCAAATGCTGTATTTTAACAGAATGTTCAGATGTCTATGTCTGGAAAGTCACAAAAAAACATGAAGTGTGCAGTCTAGAAGTATTAATTACTTTATTGCTGGAATTTTCAACCTAATACAACCATAATAATGAGTATTTCCTAAAACATACTATAAATTCTTAAATGAAATTTATAAATAATGTAATCTATTACATACACTATTAAAGAAAATTTAAAAACTGATATAATGTCTTAATAGTAATATGAAGGGTAAATGAAAAGAATTAGTAATAAAATAATATGCATTTAAATATGCAAATACACAGACCAATAACCAGCAAAAAAAAAAAATCAATTAGTAATAAAAAAATTCCATGCAAACAGAAGTCCTGGACCAGACAGCTTCACAGGCAAATTCTAACGAATATTTAAAGAATAGTTAATACCTATTCTTCTCAAACTATTCCAAAAAATAGAAAAGGAAGGAAAACTTGAAAACTCATTCTATGAGACCAACATTACCCTGTTTTCAAAACAAATACTCCAATAAAAAATAGAACTACAGGCCAATACCCCTGATGAACATAGATGCAAAAATTCTCAATAAACTGCCAGCAAACTGAATCTAACAATATATTAAAAATATCATTCAACATGATTAAGTGGGATTTATTCTTGGGTTACAAGGGTGATCCCGTATTCAAAAATCAATCAATGTGATACATCACATTAATGAAAGAAAGTATAAAACCCATATGATCATTTTGGGGTGCCTGGGTGGCTCAGTTGGTTAAGCAACTGACTTTTGAATTAGGTTCAGGTCATGATCTCACAGTTCTCATAGATCTCACAGCTCATGGGATTGAGCCCTGCATAAATCTCTGTGCTGACAGTGCAGAGCCTGCTTGGGATTTTCTCTCTCCCTCCCTCTCTGCCCCTCCTATGCTCACACACACTCTCTCTCAAAAAGAAATAAAGAAATAGTATTTAAAAAGAACAATATGATCATTTCAATAGATGTAGAAAATCATTTGACAAAGTGCAACAGCCATTCATGATAAAAAACAAAACAAAACAAAACAGCAACAACAAAAAAACTCTCAACAAAATAGTGTTAAAGGAATATATCTCAACAGAGTAAGGAAAATTTAAAAACCCAGACATTATAATGCAGAAGACATTATATCAGTTTTTAAATTAAAAAAACCCACAGCTCATCCTCAATGGGAAAAAAAACTGAGAGCTTTCCCTCTATGGGGAGGAACAAAAGAAGGATGTCCATTCTCACCAATGTCATCCATCATAGTACTGGAAGTCCTAGTCACAGCAATCAGACAACAAAAATAATTAAAAAGCATCCAATCTGGCAAGAAGGAAGTAAAACTTTCACTATTTGCAGATGACATGATACTCTCTATGAAATAAAACTTTCATTACTTGAAGAAGACATGATATTCTAGATACAAAACCAGAAAGGCTCCACCAAAAACCTGCTAGAACTGATGCACGAATTCAGTAAGGTCACAAGATACAAAATCAAAGTACAGAAATCTGTTTCATTTCTTTACACCAATAATGAAGCAGCAGAAAGAGAAATCAAGGAATCAATACCATTTATAATTGCACTAAAAGCCATAAGATACCTAGGAATAAACCTAACCAAGGAGATGAAAGGCCTGTACTCTGAAAACTATAAAACATTGGTGAAAGAAATTGAAGAGGACATAAAGAAATGGAAAAATATTCCATGCTCATGAATTGGAAGAACGAATATTGTTAAAATGTCTGTATTATCCAAAACAATCTACACATTTAATGCAATCTCTATCAAAATACCAACAGGATTTTCACACCGCCAGAACAAACAATCCTAAAATTTGTATGGAACTACAAAAGACCCTGGATAGCCAAAGCAATCTTTGGGGTGGGGTGGGGGGGAGGAAGCAAAGTTGGAAGCATCACAATTCCAGACTTCAAAATATATTACAAAGCTGTTATAATCAAGACAGTATGGTGCTGGCATAAAAACATAGATCAATAGAAAATAATAGAAAAACCAGCAATGAACCCACAACTATATGGTCTATTAATCTTCAACAAAGCATGAAAGAAGAACAAATGGACAAAAAAAGACAGTGTCTTTAACAAATGGTGTTCAGAAAACTTGACATGCAACAGAATGAAACTGGACCAGTTTCTTACACCATACCAAAACATAAGTTCAAAATAGATGAAAGACATAAATTTGAGACAGGAAACCACCAAAATCCTAGAGTAGAAGACAGACAGCAACTTCTTTGGCTTCAACCATAGCATCTTCTTTCTAGATATAATTCCTGATGCAAAGGAAACAAAAGCAAAAATGAACTACTGGGACTTCATCAAAATAAAAAAGTTTCTGCAGTGAAGGAAACAATCAACGACACTAAAAGACAACCTATGAGATGGGAGAAGATATTTGCAAATTACATATCTGATAAAAGGTTAGTATTGTTGCAGGATTTTTTACCTCAATACCCAGGGTTCATTTTCTCACCGCTTCAAAGAACGAAGAGGTGGACACAAAATGAGCAGCAGGAAAATTTTATTAGAGTATAAGATCATAAAGGAACAAGAATATGGAAGCTCTCTTTACAGAGTGAGGGCATTCGAAAGTGAATGCCCATGGACTATAGGCAAGGGTCCTTGTTTTATAAGGTTGTGGTCAGCCCTCGCCTTTCCCTTCCCCCTTGTACCTTCTCAGGTTCTACCCTTATTGGCTTGATAGCTCTAGGTGCTGGGTTGTCCATTCCTGATTGGCTTGTTTCCATTGTATGAGGGGTGGTGTATGGCCATACCTTTACTATAGGGTCTTACATTTTACGGTCTATTTATTTTTAGTCAGGTCTTTTGTCAAATTCCTGAGGGAAACCTGAGGGGAAGCAGGTGGTGTCCATTACATTCTTAAGAGGAACCTTATGCCTGAGGGGGTTTTGCTGTGGTCAGACCCTGCCAGCACTGTTTCAAAATATGTGCTTTTCTCCACCCAGCGACCTCAGCTCCTATCTTTTCTCTCTCTACCTGGGAACATTGGGACATTTGAAAGTCAGTCGACAAATACTTATTTAGCATTCACTGTGTATTAGATTTTGTCTTAGGTATTTGGAATACAGTTTTCCCCCCTTATGCATGGGGGATACATTCTCAGATCCCCAGTGGATGCCTGAAACCACAGATATACCAAATCCTATATATACTATGTTTTTTCCTATACATGCATACCTGTAATAAAGTTTACAGTATAAATTAGGCACAGTAAAAGATAAACAATAAGAACTAAAATAAAACTGAACAATTATAATACACTGTAATACCTTATGTAAACATGGTCTTTATCTCTCTCTCTTTCTGAAAATATTGTATTGTATTGTACTCACTTGTGATAATGCGAGATGATAAAATGCTTATGTGATGAGATTAAATAAGATAAATGAGGTAGGCATTGTGACAAGTGTTAGGCTACTATTGACCTTCTGATAATATATTATAAGGAGGATCAACTTTTTTCAGACCACTGTTGACCCTGGGTACTAGAAAATGTGGAAAGCAAAACCACAGGTAAGGTGTGTGTGTGATGGTGTGGGGGGAACTACTGTGCAGTGGTGAACAAAATAAGCAATCATCTCTTCTTTCATGGAGTTTACAGATTATTTGAGGGTGGAGTGAGAAGGGGATAGACAATAAACATTAAAAAAAATAGTGTGTTATAATGTAGTAAGTGTCTTGGAAAAAAATAGAAGAGGATAACTGTATTACAACTTCCAGAGAGTGGTAGGTGGTTGGAATTTGAAATAGGAGTGGTTGTGGTAGCTAATTGAGAAGGTGATATCTACACAAAATCTGGAAGGAAGTTAGGGAGTTAGTCATGTAGCTGTCTGGCAAAAAGCATTCTAGGAAAAAGGAACAGCCAGTGAAAGGTCTCTAATAAGAGTGCATGCCTGGAATTTAAAAAAAAACCTATGTATTTATTTTGAGATGGAGAGAGAGAGAGCATGAGCAGGGGAGGGGCAGAGAGAGGGAGAGAAAGAATCCTAAGCAGGCTCCATACTGTCAGGACAGAGCCTGATGTGGGGCACAAATTCACAAACCATGAAATCATGACTGAGCCAAAATCAAGAGTCAGACGCTTAATCCACTCAACCACCCAGGCACCCCATGCCTGGCATTTATAAAGTGCAACAAGGTGGGGCGCCTGGGTAGCTCAGTCGGTTAAGTGTCCGACTTTGGCTCGGGTCATGATCTCACAGCTCATGATTTTCGAGCCCCACATTGGGCTCTGTGCTGACAGCGTAGGGCCTGGAGACTTATTCAAATTCTATGTCTCCCTCTCTCTCTCGCTCTCTCTGCTCCTCCCCCGCTCATGCTCTCTCTCTCGCCTTCAAAAATAAATTTAAAAAATTAAAAAAAATTTATAAAGTGCATCAAGGAGGCCAATATAGCTAAAGCAAATCATATGAAGAGAGAAAGAGGAGGACATGAGGTCAAAGAAGTAATAGAAGCAAGGTATATTATGTGGCACTTTGTGGGCCACTCTAGAAACTTCAAATTTTATTCTAAAGTGAGAAGCCATTTCATAGTTTTGAGCAGAGGTATGCCATAATATATGTTGTCTTGGGAATAGTCTGGTGAAGAAGAGGGAGGGAGGAAAGATTAGATTCAAGGAGTCCAGTTAGAACGATATTGTAGTAAACCAGGCAAGAAATTACTGTGGCTAGAACAGGTTTTAGCTCCAGAGATGGTGAGAAATAACTGTATTTTGGATTTTTAAAGAACCAAGAGTATTTTATGATGAATTGGATATAGAATATGAGATAAACAGAGGGATAAAGAGTGGTTTCCAAGTTTTTAGCCTGAGCTTATGGACAGTAAAATTTTTCTATTATTTAAGAAGGGAAAGAGAGTAGCTTTTTGTTTCCAAGTTTTTAGTCTGAGCTTCTGGACAGTAAAATTTTCCATTTATTGAGAAGGGAAAGACTGAAGCTTTTATAGGGTGGGAGAAGAATCATATTTGGGTTCAGTTATGAAGATGTTGAGTTTGAAATGTCTATTAGACATCTAAGTAGAGATGTTGATAGACAATTGGAAAAAAAGTATGGTTTTCAGAAGAGAGGTCTGAGCTATTGTTAAAAACTTGAGTCTTAGTCATATAAATGGTATTTAAAGCAATGTTATTGGATAAGCTCACCATTATTGGGGGTAAAAAGTGGACCTGCTCATTTGGCACAGTATTTGACTTCCCCAGAATGTATCATCAACCCTATAAACAGAAGTCAAGAGGGATACACACAAATCTTCAAATTATTCTCCTGCTGCGAAAGGAATTAATAGTGGGCTTTGCACACTGGAACTAAGATCACACCTTCTTGGGATTTTTACCCCATCCTCATTGTTCACTAGGGATTTTGAGTATTAGGAATGACATTCAGCTTCTCTAGGTGTTCTCAACAGCATCAATGGTTTGAAAGTGAAACCTCATATGGGGACTAAGACCCTGCTTCCTCTAGACATTCCATCATCCATAGTAGGAATCAAAATAGGTTCATAGCACTGGAAGTAACACTTGGATTCCTCAGTAATCCTCTATTTCACAGACATTGTCATTCACTGGTCCTTGTAATGACTAATAACTTCATAGCTTCTAGATCTCAATTTCATTACAATGACTCATTTGCATACTCCCACAACTCCCATGTCATGGAATGATTTTTTTTTAAGTGCAGGATTGTCTTGCACATTGCAGGATGTCTAGAATCTGTGGTTCCTGTTCACTAATTATCAGTACCTCCCACACTTATTATGACAACAAAAATGCCCCTACAAATTTCTAAACGTCCCATGGGGAAGCCATACCCTCCTTGTTCAGAATCACCATTCTATTTTACCCAAGGTATCAGAGTTGCTAAACTGATGAGTGAAACAGCATTCACTTACCAAGAATACCATTAAATTTTTCATAATTTTCCCTTCTGGCTAGCAAGCTCTAAAATGATATCCTCACATTTACATTTCAATTATGGCAATTCTCTCAAATAACCTATAAAATGGCCACCAGTTATTTTCAGACTTACTTATTCCATATTTTTTTTAAGAAGCAAACAAAAATTTGATAGTGTTCACAAAATGAGTCATGACATGGCCAAAGTAGATTAACTTTAATAAATCAAGGAATGTTAAAAATAGATGTTACGGAAAAGATTCAGATCCCAAGATTTCAGTGGTTATAGTCAAAATCTAAACATATTACATTGACAAATTTGATTTTAATATTTTCTGGTATATATTGGCAGAACTAAAACTATTACATATATTATCCTTAAAGCTGTCACTAAGGGAATTTTTGAAATACCAGGTAATAACTGGCTACATAATGTTAAAAGTGATTTCTTGAAATGGGATCAACAAATGACATATCCCGAATTTCTCTATTTGTATTTATTAAAAGCAATATTCCTTTAGCTATTTTAACCATTTATCACAGTAACTTCTTTGCTTGATAGGTAACCAGTAATTTTTTTATGTTGATTTATTTATTTTTTTTTTTTAATATGAAATTTGTTGTGAAATTGCTTTCCATACAACACCCAGTGCTCATTCCAAAAGGTGCACTCCTCAATACCCGTGACCCACCCTCCCCTCCCTCCCACACCCCATCAACCCTCAGTTTGTTCTCAGTTTTTAAGAGTCTCTTACCTCTCTAACCTCTCTAACCTCTTTTTTTTCCTCTTCCCTTCCCCCATGGACTTCTGTTAAGTTTCTCTGGATCCACATAAAAGTGAAAGCATATGGTATCTGTCTTTCTCCGATGACTTATTTAACTTAGCATAACACTCTCCAGTTCCATCCACATTGCTACAAAAGGCCAGATTTCATTCTTTCTCATTGCCACATACTATTCCATTGTGTATATAAACCACAATTTCTTTTGCCATTCATCTGTTGATGGACATTTAGGCTCTTTCCATAATTTGGCTATTGTTGAAAGTGCTGCTATAAACATTGGGGTACAAGTGCCCCTATGCATCAGTACTCCTGTATCCCTTGGGTAAATTCCTAGCAGTGCTATTGCTGGCTCATAAGGTGGATCTATTTTTTTAATTTTTTGAGGAACCTCTGCACTGTTCTCCAGAGTGGCTGCACCAGTTTGCATTCCCACCAACAGTGCAAGAGGGTTCCTCTTTCTCCACATCCTCTCCAGCATCTATAGTCTCCTGATTTGTTCATTTTAGTCACTCTGACTAAAATGAGGTGATATCTCAGTGTGGTTTTGATTTGTATTTCCCTAATAAGGAGCGACGGTGACCATCTTTTCATGTACCTGTCGGCCATCTGGATTTCTTCTTTAGAGAAGTGTCTATTCATGTTTTCTGCCCATTTCTTCACCGGATTCTTTGTTTTTCGGGTGTGGGGTTTGGTGGGCTTTTTATAGATTTTGGATACTAGCCCTTTGTCCGATATGTCATTTGCAAATATCTTTTCCCATTCTGTCAGTTCCCTTTTAGTTTTGTTGATTGTTTCCTTTGCTGTGCAGAAGCTGTTTATCTTCATGAGGTCCCAACAGTTTATTTCTGCTTTTAATTCCCTGGCCTTTAGGATGTGTCAAGTAAGAAATTGCTGCAGCTGAGGTCACAGAGGTTTTTTTTTTTCCTGCTTTCTCCTCTAGGGTTTGGATGGTTTCCTGTCACACACTCAGGTCCTTTATCCATTTTGAGATTGTTTTTGTGAATGATATAAGAAAGTGGTCCAGCTTCATCCTTCTGCATGTTGCTCTCCAGTTCTCCCAGCACCATTTGTTAAAGAGACTGTCTTTTTTCCATCGGATATTCTTTCCTGCATTGTCAAAGATTAGTTGGCCATACTTTTGTGGGTGCAATTCTGGAGTCTCTATGTTATTCCATTGGTCTATGTGTCTGTTTTTGTGCCAATACCATGCTCTCTTGATGATTACAGCTTTGGAGTTGAGGCTAATATCTGGGTTTGTGATGCCTCCTGCTTTGGTCTTCTTCAAAATTACTTTGGCTATTCGGGGTCTTTTCTGGTTCCATACAAAATGTAGGATTGCTTGTTCTAGCTTCGAGAAGAATGCTGTTGCAATTTTGATTGGGATTGCACTGAATATGTAGATAGCTTTGGGTAGTATTGACATTTTAACAATATTTATTCTTCCAATCCATGAGCAAGGAATGTTTTTCCATTTCTTTATATCTTCTTCAATTTCCTTCATAAGCTTTCTATAGATTTCAGTATACAGATCTTTTATATCTTTAGTTAGGTTTATTCCTAGGTATTTTATGCTCCTTGGTGCAATTGTGAATGGGATCAGTTTCTTTGTCTATCTGTTGCTACATTATTAGTCTATAAGAATGCAACTGATTTCTGTACATTGATTTTGTATCCTGCGACTTTGCTGAATTCATGTATCATTTCTAGCAGACTTTTGGCGGAGTCTGTCGAAATTTCCATGTACAATTTGTCATCTGCAACAAATGAAAGCTTAACTTCGTCTTTGCCCATTTTGATTCCTGGGATTTCCTTTTGTTGTCTGATTGCTGATGCTAGCACTTCCAATACTATGTGAAACAAGAGCGGTGAGAGTAGACATCCCTGTTGTGTTCCTGATCTCAGGGAGAAAGCTCACAGTTTTTCCCTTTGAGGAAGATATCAGCTCTGGGCTTTTCTTAAATGGCTTTTATGATCTTTAAGCATGTTCCTTCCATCCCTGGTTTCTCCAGAGTTTTATTAAGAAAGGATGCTGAATTTTGTCAAATTGTTTTTCTGCATCGATTGACTGGATCATATGGTTCTTATCTTTTCTTTTATTAATGTGATGTATCACATTGATTGATTTGTGCATGTTGAACCAGCCCTACAGCCCAGGAATGAATCCCACTTGATCATGATGAATAATTCTTTTTATATGCTGTTAATTTGGTTTGCTAGTATCTTACTGAGAATTTTTGCATCCATATTCATCAGGGATATTGGCCTGTAATTCTCCTTTTTTGCTGGGTCTCTGTCTGGTTTAGGAATCAAAGGAATGCTGTCTTCATAGAATGAGTCTGGAAGTTTTCCTTCCCTTTCTATTTTTTGGAACAGCTTGAGAAGGATAGGTATTATCTCTGCTTTAAATGTCTGGTAGAATTCCCCGGTGAAGCCATCTGGTCCTGGACTCCTATTTGTAGGAGGTT
This sequence comes from Panthera pardus, assembly GCF_024362965.1. NCBI lineage: Eukaryota > Metazoa > Chordata > Mammalia > Carnivora > Felidae > Panthera > Panthera pardus. The sequence continues at coordinate 49,090,376 of NW_026526843.1, read as the reverse complement.
TTTGATAACTGATTCAATTTCTTTGATGGTTATGGGTCTGTTCAAGTTTTCTATTTCTTCCTGTTTCAGTTTTGGAAGTTTGTGGGTGCCGAGGAATTTGTCCATTTCTTCCAGGTTGCCCAGTTTGTTGGCATACAATTTTTCATAGTATTCCCTGATAATTGCTTGTATTTCTGAGGGATTGGTTGTCATAATTCCATTTTCATTCATGATTTTATCTATTTGGGTCATCTCCCTTTTCTTTTTGAGAAGCCTGGCTAGAGGTTTATCAATTTTGTTTTTTCTTTCAAAAAACCCACTCTTGGTTTCGTTGATCTGCTTTACAGTTTTTTTAGATTCTATATTATTTATTTCTGCTCTGATCGTTATAATTTCTTTTCTTCTGTTGGGTTTGGGGTGTCTTTGCTGTTCTGCTTCTATTTCCTTTAGGTGTGCTGTTAGATTTTGTATTTGGGATTTTTCTTGTTTCTTGAGATAGGCCTGGATTGCAATGTATTTTCCTCTTGGGACTGCCTTCGCTGCATCCCAAAGCATTTGGACTGTTGTATTTTCATTTTCGTTTGTTTCCATATATTTTTAAACTTCTACTCGAAATGCCTGGTTGACCCATTCATTCTTTAGTAGGGTGTCTTTAACCTCCATGCTTTTGGAGGTTTTCCAGACTTTTTCCTGGGGTTGATTTCAAGCTTCATAGCATTGTGGTCTGAAAGTATGGATGGTATGATTTCAATTCTTGTATACTTATGAAAGGCTGTTTTGTGACCCAGTATATGATCTATCTTGGAGAATGTTCCATGTGCACTTGAGAAGAAAGAATATTCTGTTGCTTTGGGATGCAGAGTTCTGAATATATCTGTCAAATCCATCTGATACAATGTATCACTCAAGGCCCTTGTTTCTTTATTGATCCTGTGTCTAGATGATCTATCCATTGTTTTAAGTGGAGTATTAAAGTCCCCTGCAATGACCACATTCTTATCAATAAAGTTGCTTATGTTTGTGATTAAATTGTTTTATATATTTGGGGGCTACCGTATTTGGTGCATAGACATTTACCATTGTTCGTTCTTCCTGATGGATAGACCATATAATTATTATACAGTGTCCTTCTTCATCTCTTGTTACAGCCTTTAATTTAAAGTCTAGTTTGTCTGATATAAGTATGGCTACTCCACCTTTCTTTTGCCCTCCAGTAGCATGATAGCTAGTTCTCCATCCCCTCACTTTTAATCTGAAGGTGTCCTCAGGTCTAAAATGAGTCTCTTATAGATAGAAAATAGATGGGTCTTTTTTTTTTTTTTTTATCCATTCTGATACCCTTTGTCTTTTGGTTGGCGCATTTAGTCCATTTACATTTAGTGTTATTATAGAAAGATATGGGTTTAGAGTCATTGTGATGTCTGTAGGTTTCATGCTTGTAGTGATGTCTCTGGTACTTTGTCTCATAGGATCCCCCTTAAGATCTCTTGCAGGGCTGGTTTAGTGGTGACGAATTCCTTCAGTTTTGTTTTTGTTGTTGTTGTTGTTTGTTTGTTTGGGGAGACCTTTATCTCTCCTTGTATTCTAAATGACAGACTTGCTGGATAAAGGATTCTCGGCTGCATATTTTTTCTGTTCAACATATTCAAGATTTCCTTCCATTCCTTTCTGGTCTGCCACGTTTCAGTAGATAGAATCATCACTAGTCTTATCAGTCTCCCTTTATATGTTACAGCATGTTTATCCCTAGCTGCTTTCAGAATGTTCTCTTCATCCTTGTATTTTGCCAGTTTCACTATGATATGTCATGCAGAAGATCGATTCAAGTTATGTCTGAAGGGATTTCTCTGTGCCTCTCGGGTTTCAGTGCCTTTTTCCTTCCGCATATCAGGGAAGTTTTCAGCTATGATTTGTTCAAGTACACCTTCAGCCCCTTTCTCTCTCTATTCCTCCTCTGGAATCCCTATTATACAGATATTATTGTGTTTCATCACATCACTTAGCTCTCTAGTTCTCCCCTCATACTCCTGAATTTTTTTATCTATCTTTTTCTCAGCTTCCTCATTTTCCATAATTTTATCTTCTAATTCACCTATTCTTTCCTCTGCCTCTTCAATCCGAGCTGTGGTCACCTTCATTTTATTTTGCACCTCATTTATAGCACTTTTTATCTCCTCTTGACTGTTTCTTAGTCCCTTGATCTCTGTAGCAATAGATTCTCTTCTGTCCTCTATAATTTTTTCAAGCCCATCGATTAATTTTATGACTATTATTTTAAATTCATGTTCCATTATAATGCTTAAATTGTTTTGATCAGTTAGTTAGCTGTCGCTACTTCCTGGAGTTTCTTTTGAGGAGAATTCTTCCGTTTCGTCATTTTGAATAGTCCCTGGAGTGGTGCAGAACTGCAGGGCTCTTCCCCTGTGCTGTCTGGAGTAACTTGTGTTGGTGGGCGGGGCCACAGTCAGACCTGATGTCTGCCCCCAGCCCACCACTGGGGCCAGTCAGACTGGTGTGTACCTTACCTTTTCCTCTCCCAGGGCCAGGACTCACTGTGCAGTGGTGTGGCCCCTTTCTGGGCTACTTCACACTGCCAGGCTTGTGGTGCTGCTTCAATGGGATCTGGCGTATTAGCTGGGTTGGATCTGCAAGGTGCACAGGGGCAGGAGGGGCAGGCTCAGCTTGCTTTGCTTTCAGTGGTCCGCTTGGAGAGGGTCCCTGCAGCTCCAGGAGGGAGGTAGACCTGTCAGAGGGATGGATCCACAGAAGCACAGCATTGGGTGTTTGCATGGTGCAAGCAAGTTCCATGACGGGAACTGGTTCCCTTTGGGATTTCGGCTGGGGATGGGCGAGGGAGATGGAGCTGGCCAGCACCTTTGTCCCCTGCCGAGCTGAGCTTTGTCTTCCGAGGCTCAACAACTCTCCTCCAGTTGTTCTCTAGCCTTCCTGCTTTCTGAGTAGAGCTGTTGACCTATAACATTCCAGATGTTAAGTCCCACTGGCTGTCAGTACTCATGGAGTCCAGCCCCTCTGCTTTTGCAAGCCAGACTTGGGGATTCTGCCTTGCTGGGCGGGCTGCCCCTCCACCACCTCGGTTCCGTGCCACCAGTCCGTGTAGCACACACCACCTCTCCACCCTTCCTACCCTCTTCCGTGGGCCTCTTGCTACACTTGGCTCTGGAGAGTCCAGTCTGCTATTCTTCTGGTGGTTTTCTGGGTTATTTAGGCAGATGTCAGTGTGCATGGAATCTAAGTGATCAGTGGGATGTGGTGAGGCCAGCGTCCTCCTATGCAGCCATCTTCGTCCTCCACCAGTAACCAGTAATTTCCCTTATTCCATCTTTAAAATTGCATTTCCTGGGGTACCTCTTAGATAATGTTCCTGGAACAATTAAAACTAGGTAATATACTTGAACTTTTCATAATATAGGGCATTGTTTTATATTAACTCTTATTAATAATTATTCTGAGACAAAATTGAAAAATGCATTGACTATATAAAAGAAGGGATATGTGTAAAAGAGGACCTTATGAGGCTCATAATAAAGAAGTAAACATTTGTTTTTCTTTTTGAAAAATAGTTTTAATTCTGAATTACTTGCCAGTCTCCTTTAGAAGGAAAATAAGGTCTTCATACACATTGGTAATTTAAGAGACTACAGAGTTTCCAAGGGTTTTTGCCACAGATTGCTGAATGAGTTTTAATCAGATTAAAGCAAGTGCTTTGCAAAATGTACAGCTCTTTAAATAAATTTTCAGTGCTCAAAGAAACAATTTAAGTCTTCTTAAACCCAAAGTGCCATCACCAGCACCCTCTTAATATTTCTTGAGTGCCTTTTGGATGCCTAGTAGTATACGAAGTTGTAAAGTAAGTGCCTTCACAGTTTTTATGGATTGTAATCTCACAGACATTCACTTATAAATTCAAAAAAAATCATCTCTCTTTGCTATCATGAAAAGTAGCAAAATTTTTCTTTTATAATAAGATGTGTTTAGTAGGTATAATGAAAAGACCTCTGGGCACAGATCTTCTGCTGCTAAGAAACCTCCCCACAGAATATCTGCTTTAAAGAACCCCTGAACTTGGAGTCAGAGAAAGATCTTTATGATCATTAAATTGGATTGAAAGACACTGCCTTGAGACAATGGCAGGAGGTTCTACTGACTACCTGCAGATCACAATGTAGTTAGAAGTGAATACTTTTATACAAGGATATTATTTCCCAAACTTGACACTGTTTTTGCATAAAAGACATGTTTAGTTAATTTAAAAAGAGGAAAATGTAATCCAGTGGTGAAATAATCCCTTCATGCAACTCCAGAATATTTATCTGTGGTATCTTCAGGAAAAGGTTATTTCTAAACAGCTTCAGCATCAGATGGTTATATAAGACACATCCCAACACTATGGCTTCAACTTTTCAGTGTATTTTGAAAGGCCAAATGCAAAGTGTGACTGCTGGAAAGTCTTAACACTTCTTCCAGTAAATGCTGCTAAATCTCTCAAGCAGCAATGTGTTGCTTTGATCTCTTTCCACTGCTCTTCAGCTATTCTCTGGCCTCTTGTTACTAAAAGATAATCACTTCTGGGAGTAATTAATTCACCTAAAGACTGTTTTTAAATTTGCTATGACAAGATGTGCACTAAAATTATAATAATAAGAGAAAATAACCTTATTTACATGTCAGATGAACTGGAGCATTGATTGAGTACATATAAAGAATACCATCACTTCTGAACTGAGGTTGACCCCCTTTTATTCAGTTTTTAATCTTCATCACGAGTCTCTCTGGATTCTGGGTAAGATAGCCACCTGACCTGTCTTTTAAATACTCAGTGACTTCCTTTCAAAAACTCATTATGCCATCCTTGAACTGTCTGTAGCCATTCCATATTTTTTAATGAAATAATTTTATTATAATGGTTTTGTACTTTATTTTCATGACCTGAAAAAAAAATCACACCTGGTAGAATCTTTTTTCAATAATAACCAAACATGTTGTTATAGACTGAATATTTTTGTCCCCCCAGAATTCCTATATTGAAACCCAACTCCCAATGTGATGCTATTAAAATGGGAACCTTGGGGAGGTGATCAGGTCCTGAAGTTGGAATCCTCATGAATGGGATTAGTGTTCTAGAGAGAGCTCCCTTGCCCCTTCCACTTTGTGAGGACATAGCAGAAAGATAGAAATCTATAAACCAGGAAGTGGTTCTTCACCTACTCCAACTTTGCTCGAAACTTAATCTTGAACTTCCAGCCTCCAGAACTATGTGGCACAAATTTCTATTGTTTATAAGCTACCCAATGTGTGGTATTTTGTTATAGCATCCTGAAGAGACTAAGACACATGTTGATTTCAAGTTTTGTCTTCTGTGATGCAAAAAATTAATTTCTGTGCTAGTAGTGCATTTTTCATATGGAAACCTTACCTGTGTTTCACATGTAAAACTATCTGAAGAGTTTAATTTGCCTCATCTCAAAGCCCTACACTTGTCACAGTAATTTTAGTCACAATGCAGAAAGCTGCACAATGAACACTTGGGTAGTGTTGGAAGAGTGGTTGGTAGATGACTCACATTTATAGTCTGAAGTATTATTTGATTAATAGTAGTATCTTCTTGAATCACCTTAGTAATTAGTACACACACTTAGAAACCTGTGACATTTTGGTATCTGAAACTAAAAATATAAAGTAACTTAAGTTTTCCATGATTAGGAAATTGTTTTCCATAACAGGACACTATTAGGATGTGGGGTATGGAATAAAAATGGATAAAGGATGAGGGAGCTAGGAAGAATAAACACAGTGTGACACTCTTGCATAAAATATGTGATAAAGCCATATATCCCAGTTTGAAACCAACAGAGTGTCAGATAAATCAAGCAAAATAAAAGTTGGCAACATTACATATAACTTTTCAACATTTCAGTGTGGAAAGAGACACCTCCAAGTACAAGTATAATACTGTTTCAAAGTTATGCAGATATGCTGATATTATCTTTATTTTTACTCAGTATTTTTATTGTGGTAAGAACACTTAAAGTGAGATCTACCTTCCGAAAAAAATTTTAAGTGCATAATACATTATTGCTATCTATAGGCACAATATTGTACAGCAGATCTCTAGAAGTAATCTTGCATAACTGAAACTTTATACCCATTGATTAGCAACTTCCCATTTTCCCCTCCCTCCAGTCCTTGGCAAACATCATTCTATTCTCCATTTCTATGAGTTTTACTCTTTTAGAGATATCTCATATAAGTGGAATCATGCAGTGTATGTCCTTCCATGTTTGACCTAATTTACTTGGCATAATGTCTTCCAGGTTTACCCATGTTTATCATATGGGATAGGATTTCCTTCTTTTCTAAGACTGAATAATATATATATTATCATATATATAAACTATATGATATATATGTATATGTAAATTATAATAAGATATATATATATATATCACATTTTCTTTATTCATTGATCTGTCAGTGGACATTTAGATTGTTTTTATGCCTTTGCTATTGTGAATAATGTTGATATTATATTTAAAATTCATTAATGATTTTCCAGCGTAGTAATTGAGAATAAAGTCTTATCTTGAAAGTAGATTTCTTAACACTTAGTGACTTACCACATTAACTGTCACATATGTGACTCTTCATAGAGTTTCTAAAATATTCAACATGGAAGAAAACATTTAACCAAGTGAGAGGTGTAAGGTTTGCTCCAGCCAACCAACCAGCCAGCTGACCAGCCATAGAACAAATATGCATTGAGTATTTGATATATGTTGAACACCATCAAAAGTACAAATGTAGATCAATCATTAATCTCACACTCAAGAAAGTGACAGAGACAGCAAAATATGGAAATAAATATAAAATAATGAGACTACTAGTTAATTTATACTTATTTGTAACCCACATCTCTCTAAAACAGAATTGAGAGGGCTTATAACATGACAAATAGTATAGTAAACTAGAAAAACGTATAAACCAAGGAGTAAAAGGGACTGTATGTATGCTACTTATAAAGATAAATACAATTTCTGTAATTGAAATTCAATGGTGGCTCTGAGATTCCTGAAAACCAGAACAAAAAAAGTTACAAAATTATGCAAAGTAGTACCTATATCAAATCCATATCACTTCCTCAGGAGAGACAGTTTCCCATAGTGCTAAATTCTATCATGTAATTCATTGAATGGTGGAATGAAAAATGAATACTTTTAAGGTAGATGCAGAATATTTCATAATTTTTAGTGAAATCTGAAGGGGCAATATACTAAGGCAATCCTGTGAAGGTAACTGTAGGAGAAAGTAAAGTCATTGAAGCATAGTTTTCTGTGGTCTCAATAATAAAGGTATAGAACTCACAGCAATAATTCCAAGATACTGTAGACTACTGATTAACATGGTTCTGTTTTTATTGGTACATGGAAAATGAAAAAATAAATAAATAAAATATTGAGGTTTAAACAAATCTTAATTTGTTTAATTTAATGGTCTTTTATTCTGAGATAACTTCCTCTTTTATCATGTGTTGCTCGATAAACTACTTTTAAAGTAAAGTGGAAAAGATAAAAAGAAAAAGTTAATCTGAGATTTTTCTTAAAATGGAACATAAGGAAGATGGCGGCGTAGGAGGACGCTGGGTTCACCGCGTGTCCCGCTGATCACTTAGATTCCACCTACACCTGCATAAATAGCCCAGAAAACCGCCAGCAGACTAGCAGAACAGAATCTCCAGAGCCAAGCGCAGATGAGAGGCCCACGGAAGAGGGTAGGAAAGGCAGAGAGGTGGTGCGCACTACATGGACTGGGGGGAGGGAGCCAGGGCAGAGGGGCGGCCTGCCAGCCAAGCAGAGCCCCCGAGTCTGGCTTGCAAAAGCGGAGGGGCCAGACGGAGTGTGTTCTGACAGCAAGCGGGAACTGACATCTGGAAGGTTATAAGCTAACAGCTCTGCTCGGAGAACGGGAGGGCTGGAGGACAAAGGGAGGGAGAGTTGTTGAGCCCTGCACAACAGAGCTCAGCATGGCGGGGAACAAAGGCACTCGCCAGAGCCATCTCCCTCACCCACCCCCCAGCCAAAATCCCAAAGGGAACCAGTTCCTGCCAGGGAACTTGCTTGCACCACGCAAACACCCAATGCTGTGCTTCTGCGGATCCATCCCTCTGGCAGGTCTGACTCCCTCCTGGTGCCACAGGGCCCCTCTCGAAGTGGATCTCTGAAGGAAAAGCAAGCTGAGCCTGCCCCTCCCACCCCTGTGTACCTTGCCCATCCACCCCAGCTAATATGCCAGATCCCCAGCACCACAAGCCTGGCAGTGTGCAAGTAGCCCAGATGGGCCACCCCACCCCACAGTGAATCCTGTCCCTAGGAGAGGGGAAGAGAAGGCACAAACCAGTCTGACTGTGGCCCCAGCTGTGGGCTGGGGGCAGACATCAGGGCTGACTGCGGCCACACCCACCAACACAAGTTATTCAAGACAGCACAGGGGAAGTGCCCCACAGTCCGGCACCACTCCAGGGACTATCCAAAATGACAAAATGGAAGAATTCCCCTCAGAAAAACATCCAGGAAATAACAACAGCTAACGAAGTGATCGAAAATGATTTAAACAATATAACAGAAAGTGAATTTACAATAATAGTCATAAAATTAATCACTGGGCTTGAAAACAGTATAAAGGACAGCAGAGAATCTCTTGCTACAGAGATCAAGGGACTAAGGAACAGCCAGGAGGAGCTGAAAAATGCTATCAACGAGTTGCAAAATAAAACGGAGAAAACTACGGCTCAGATTGAAGAGGCAGAGAGAACTAGAAGATAAAATTGTGGAAAAAGAAGAAGCTGAGAAAAAGGGAGATAAAAAAAATCCAGGAGTATGAGTGGAAAATTAGAGAACTAAGTGATGCACTAAAGAGAAATAATATACGCATAATATGTATTCCAGAGAAGGAAGAGAGAGGAAAAGGTGCTGAAGTTGTACTTGAAGAAATGATAGCTGAGAACTTCCCTGAACTGGGGAAGGAAAAAGGCATTGAAATCCAAGAGGCACAGAGAACTCCCTTCAGACATAACTTGAATCGATCTTCTGCGTGACATATCATAGTGAAACTGGCAAAATACAAGGATAAAGAGAAAATTCTGAAAGCAGCAAGGGATCAATGTGCTCTAACATATAAAGGGAGACCTATAAGACTCGTGACTGATCTCTCTACTGAAACTTGGCAGGCCAGAAAGGAATGGCAGGATAGCTTCAATGTGATGAACAGAAAAAATATGCAGCTGAGAATCCTTTATCCATCAAGTCTTCATTTAGAACAGAAGGAGAGATAAAGGTCTTCCCAAACAAACAAAAACTGAAGGAATTTGTCACCACTTAACCAGCCCTACAAGAGATCCTAAGGGGGATCCTGTGAGACAAAGTACCAAGACATCACTACAAGCATGAAACCTATGGACATCACAATGACTCCAAACTCATATGTTTCTATAACACTGAAGGTAAATGGACTAAATGCGCCAACCAAAAGACGTAGGGTATCAGAATAAAAAAACAAGACCCATCTATTTGCTGTCTACAAGAGACTCATTTTAGATCTGAGGACACCTTCAGATTAAGAGTGAAGGGATGGAGAACTATTTATCATGTCACTGGAAGTGAAAAGAAAGCTGGAGAAGCCATACTTATATCAGACAAACTAGACTTTAAATTAAAGGCTGTAACAAGAGATGAAGAAGGTCATTATATAATAATTACAGGGTCTATCCATCAGGAAGAGCGAACAATTATAAATGTCTATGCGCCGAATACGGGAGCCCCCAAATATATAAAACAATTACAAACATAAGAAAACTTATTGATAAGAATGTGGTAATTGCAGGGGACTTTAACACCGCACTTACAGAAATGGATAGATCATCTAGACACACAGTCAATAAAGAAACAAGGGCCCTGAATGATACATTGGATCAGATGGACTTGACAGAAATATTTAGAACTCTGCATCCCAAAGCAACAGAATATTCTTTCTTCTCAAGTGCACATGGAACATTCGCCAAGATAGATCACATACTGGGTCACAAAACAGCCCTTCATAAGTATACAAGAATTGAAATCATACCATGCATACTTTCAGACCACAATGCTATGAAGCTTGAAATCAACCACAGGAAAAAGTCTGGAAAACCTCCAAAAGCATGGAGGTTAAAGAACACCCTACTAAAGAATGAATGGGTCAACCAGGCAATTAAAGAAGAAATTAAAAAATATATGGAAACAAATGAAAATGAAAATAAAACAATCGAACGCTTTGGGACGCAGAGAAGGCAGTCCTGAGAGGAAAATACATTGCAATCCAGGCCTAACTCAAGAAACAAGAAAAATCCCAAATACAAAATCTAACAGCACACCTAAAGGAAATAGAAGCAGACCAGCAAAGACAGTATAAATCCAGCAGAAGAAGAGAAAGAAAAAAGATCAGAGCAGAAATAAACAATATAGAACCTAAAAAAACTGTAGAGCAGATCAACGAAACCAAGAGTTGGTTTTTTGAAAAAATAAACAAAATTAACAAACCTTTAGCCAGGCTTCTCAAAAAGAAAAGGGAGATGACCCAAATAGATAAAATCATGAAGGAAAATGGAATTATGACAACCAATCCCTCAGAGATACAAGCAATTATCAGGGAATACTATGAAAAATTATATGCCAACACACCAGATAACCTGGAAGAAATGGACAAATTCCTAAACACCCACACGCTTCCAACACTCAATCAGGAGGAAATAGAAAGCTTGAACAGACCCATAACCAGTGAAGAAATGGAATCAGTCATCAAAAATCTCCCAACAAATAGGAGTCCAGGACCAGATGGCTTCCCAGGGGAGTTCTACCAGACGTTTAAGACAGAGATAATACCTATCCTTCTCAAGCTATTCCAAAAAATAGAAAGGGAAGGAAAACTTCCAGACTCACTCTAGGAAGCCAGTATTACTTTGATTCCCAAACCAGACAGAGACCCATTTAAAAAAGAGAAGTACAGGCCAATATCCCTGATGAATATGGATGCAAAAATTCTCACTAAGATACTAGCAAATCGAATTCAACAGCATATAAAAAGAATTATTCACCATGATCAAATGGGATTCATTCCTGGGATACAGGGCTGGTTCAACATTCACAAATCAATCAATGTGATACATCACATTAATAAAAGAAAAGATAACAACCATATGATCCTGTCAACAGATGCAAAAAAGGCCTTTGACAAAATTCAGCACCCTTTCTTAATAAAAACCCTTGAGAAAGTCGGGATAGAAGCAACCAACTTAAAGATCATAAAAGCCATTTATGAAAAGCCCACAGCTAACATCATCCTCAATGGGGAAAAACTGAGAGCTTTTTCCCTGAGATCAGGAACACGACAGGGATGTCCATTCTCACTGCTGTTGTTTAACATAGTGTTGGAAGTTCTAGCATCAGCAATCAGACAACAAAAGGAAATCAAAGGCATCCAAATTGGCAAAGATGAAGTTAAGCATTCACTTTTTGCAGATGACATGATATTATACATGGAAAATCCGATAGACTCCACCAGAAGTCTGCTAGAACTGATACATGAATTAAGCAAAGTTGCAGGATACAAAATCAATGTACAGACATCAGTTACATTCTTATACACTAACAATGAAGCAACAGAAAGACAAATAAAGAAACTGATCCCATTCACAATTGCACCAAGAAGCATAAAATACCTAGGGATAAATCTAACCAAAGATGTAAAAGATCTGTATGCTGAAAACTATAGAAAGCTTATGAGGGAAATTGAAGAGGATATAAAGAAATGGAAAAACATTCCTTGCTCATGGATTGGAAGAATAAATATTGTTAAAATATCAATACTACCCAAAGCTATCTACACATTCAATGCAATCCCAATCAAAATTGCACCAGCATTCTTCTCGAAACTAGAACAAGCAATCCTAAAATTCATATGGAACCACAAAAGGCCCCGAATAGCCAAAGCAATTTTGAAGAAGAAGACCAAAGCAGGAGGCATCCCAATCCCAGACTTTAGCCTCTACTCCAAAGCTGTCATCATCAAGACAGCATGGTATTGGCACAAAAACAGACACATAGACCAATGGAATAGAATAGAAACCCCAGAACTAGACCCACAAACATATGGCCAACTAATCTTTGACAAAGCAGGAAAGAACATCCAATGGAAAAAAGTCTCTTTAACAAATGGTGCTGGGAGAACTGGACAGAAACAGGCAGAAGATTGAAACTAGACTACTTTCTCACACCATTCACAAAAATAAACTCAAAACGGATAAAGGACCTGAATGTGAGACAGGAAACCATCAAAACCCTAGAGGAGAAAGCAGGAAAAGACCTCTCTGACCTCAGCCGTAGCAGTTTCTTACTTGACACATACCCAAAGGCAAGGGAATTAAAAGCAAAAATGAACTACTGGCACCTTATGAAGGTAAAAAGCTTCTGCACAGCAAAGGAAACAACCAACAAAACCAAAAGGCAACCAACAGAATGGGAAAAGACATTTGCAAATGACATATCGGACAAAGGGCTAGTATCCAAAATCTATAAAGAGCTCACCAAACTCCACACCCGAAAAACAAATAACCCAGTGAAGAAATGGGCAGAAAACATGAATAGACACTTCTCTAAAGAAGACATCCGGATGGCCAACAGGCACATGAAAAGATGCTCAACGTCGCTTCTCATCAGGGAAATACAAATCAAAACCACACTCAGATATCACCTCACGCCAGTCAGAGTGGCCAAAATGAAGAAATCAGGAGACTATACATGCTGGAGAGGATGTGGAGAAACGGGAATCCTCTTGCACTGTTGGTGGGAATGCAAACTGGTGCAGCCACTCTGGAAAACAGTGTGGAGGTTCCTCAAAAAATTAAAAATAGATCTACCCTATGACCCAGAAGTAGCACTGCTAGGAATTTACCCAAGGGATACAGGAGTACTGATGCATAGGGGCACTTGTACCCCAATGTTTATAGCAGCACTCTCAACAATAGCCAAATTATGGAAAGAGCCTAAATGTCCATCAACTGATGAATGGATAAAGAAATCGTGGTTTATATACACAATGGAGTACTACGTGGTAATGAGAAAGAATGAAATATGGCCCTTTGTAGCAACGTAGGTGGAACTGGAGAGTGTGATGCTAAGTGAAATAAGCCCTATAGAGAAAGACAGATACCATATGTTTTCACTCTTATGTGGATCCTGAGAAACTAAATAGGAACCCATGGGGGAGGGGAAGAAAAAAAAAGAGGTTAGAGTGGGAGAGGGCCAAAGCATGAGAGACTCTTAAAAACTGAGAACTGAGGGTTGATGGGGAGTGGGAGGGAGGGGAGGGTGGGTGATGGGTATTGAGGAGGGCACCTTTTGGGATGAGCACTGGGTGTTGTATGGAAACCAATTTGATAATAAACTTCATATATTGAAAAAAATGGAACATAATATTATGAAGAGAAATCTAGATTTAAAAAAATCTAAATCACGTATCCTAGGCCTCATTATCTTGTAGCCAAACCAAAATCCTTGCTATAGCCAAATTTTTATGTCATGAATCTCTCGCTTAACCAACTTCCTGCCCCCAAATATCCCCTAAGTTTAGTATTTTGCCTCATGTATCCATAATTCTTCCTTACGGAATTTGTGTTTTGTGTTCCACGTCTTGAAACTACAAGGCTGTCTCTTTAGCTAGTAACCTTATATAATTGCTGCTCTTTTAACTTGTTGCACCACGAATACCTATCACATATACTCCAACCCACTAGCCTCTGAGAAGGGATACAGCTCTCTCCTTAGATAACAATTACCTCTTCATAGGGCTGTTGAAGGGATTCAATGAGAAAAATGCACATAAATCATTTAGAAATGGGTAGGTACAATAGAAACACTCAATGGTACTGATAGTTATATTTGTTCCTGGTCTTTGCTAGCATGGCCCTTACAATAGACGGCATTGTTCACAATTATCCACTCTCTCCACAAGAGGAGATGCGGCCTCGTGACTTGCAGTGTTTTCATGTGGAGTATATACCCTGTCTTACTGATTTGCAGCTTGACCATGTGACATTTTTAGTCAGTAAAATATGAATGAAGATGTGCAACATCTTAGCTGAAGCTTTAGGAGACTGAAATAGGGACTCTTCCTTTAGCTTAGATTGCAAAAGAAAAGATACAAATTGTAGAGCCAGAGCTGACCCACAGTCACTGACAGGAAATGAAAACAACAATAATAACAAAAACTTTTTGGTTGTTAAAACAATGAGTTTTTTTTGCTTTGTTATAACCTCAAACTGACTGATACATACCTTCATATGTATTTTCAGTTACTGTGAATACACGATATCTTTAGTTACTATAAATACACAGGTTGCTGTCTCATATTTTCAATTATTGTACATATACAAGTGCTTGACTCTTCATCCTATTTTTTTTTACTCTTGCTTTGTGCTTCCTTCTTACATTTAGTTCATTTTAGACTATGACATCCAAACTATTGTTTATTTAACTTAAATTTTTCTAAGTATGGAACACGTATTACTGATAGGACAAAGGCACATGATATGTGATTTATTATGAGAACGTTAATCTCTTTTCGATGCTCATTTAGTTCTGATTACTTTAATAAGAAATTCCTACTTTGGGGCAAGTTGGTCACGAGCAACTCTCAAAGTTTTGCAAATGTCCCTTTAAGAAAAAAGACAAAATGATCTTTGAGTTAAGAGACTAGAACTAGCAACATTATCTAATTGGAATTTAATAATATTGTTTAATCCATACTGTATTAATTGTATGGACACTTCTATTAATAACAAGTGATAACAATCTGCTACTTATAGCTCTGTTTTTAAATAAATACTTTTATTTAAATAAAGAAATGAGCTGATTTTAACAAAATGGCAAGGGATGAAATGAGGGATCTCTCTTCTATCTAAAGGCTTTGCTTTTAGTCTTTAGTATTGGGAAAGTATCTGTTTGGATCCCTACATCTCCTATGTTTTCTCACTTCCACGTTTACTTTAAGCCTGGCACTTATGTTTACACCTTTTAACTCCTGCTCCAGTATAAGCTTCTGGCGCTGATACTTTAAAATTTAACTCCAGTTTCTGAAAGCCAGGTAGATGACAGCAGTGTGAAGACACTAGGCTCACCTCATCCCACAAATACAACTATATGACTAAAAGTCATCCTAAATGTCCCAAAAATCTACCTGAAGTCTGACAGAACAAACTTCACAACCAAAGGGAGAGAAGAGACCACATCAAAGAAGGTAGGAAGCACAGAGACATGGTTTAGGAGGGAAATAAACACTGGCTTCTATAGAGGGGAGGGAGCTATGCTTGTGAGGAAGGTCAAGAGAGAGAGGAGCACACAAAAGGTCTCCAAAGCCATTGGCTTGAAAAACGAAAGGGGCTGAAATTCATGGGTTCTTGCAACAAGTAGTGCTTAAAGCCTGGAGTTTTAAAGGTCAGCTGGCTTGTGTGGGATAAAGCATAGAAGGCACTGTGCTGTTCTTGGCAGAAGGCAGGGAAACAACCTGGGGGCACACAACTTGGAACAGCAAGATGAAGAAAACCTGGGCACACAGTGGGGAGAATATTTGTTCTTCTCATAGTGTGTTCCTGGGAGGGAGCATTTACAAAGATACCTCTCTAGGGACAAAAGAGCTTGATGGTGCCATTTACCTCCCCCACAACTCAGCATACACACAGAGCCACCTAATGGAAGCAGCACAGTGCAACACTGGCTGCCTAACTTGTTTACACCAATAACCACAACCCTGTGAACCAATAGAACTGCCCTTCTAAGTCATGTTCACCTCAGAACCATAGTGGCAGGCTTCTCCCACAGAACTTCAGCATAAACCTGTGCCCAAACCGCGTCTCTGGAACAGAGAATTTTGCAGGGTTTTAGTTCTGATGGAGTTGGTGCCAGCTCTCATTTTACAAGCCAACCTAAACACACCTAGTTAAAATTCACCACATTCAGTCCAGTGACCAAATACTCCCTGCAACAAGTTAGGAGAGACTCTGCCGATGACTAGACTAAAAGATAGAGCAGCAGAACACAGAAGCAGTGTTCATGAAACAGACATTGCAGGTACACCCTGAAGTGCCAGGACCTGGGCACTACATTACCTCTTCTTCCTAAAACCATTACTTTCAGGAGCAGGAGACTTAACTGACTTTTCTAACACAGAGAAGAAGGCAGAGACTTAGACAAATGCCCAGATTGAGGAATTCATCCTAAATGAAAAAGAGGAAATGGTCACACCCAGAGATCTAAGTGAAACACATATAAGTAACATTCCTGACGGAGAATTGAAGTAATGATCTAAGAATACTCACTAGGCTTGAGAAACGAATGGAAGACATCAGTGACACCATTAATACAGAGATAAAAGGAGAATGAATCAGAGATGAAAAGTGCAATAAATGAGATTGGAAATGGGCTCCATGCAATGAACAGTGGGCTGGAAGAAGCAGAGGAATGAATTAATGACTTAGAAGACAACGTGATGGAAACCTATGATGATGAATAAAAGAGAGAAAGAAGAATTATGCAAAATGAGAAGACTTAAGGAACTCAGTGACTCCAAGAAATATAATTACATTCATATTGTAGGAGTCCTGGAAGAATAAGACAACATAAAAATGGGCATACAATTTATTTCAAGAAATAATACCAAAACCTTCCCTAATCTGGGGAAAGAAACATACATAGAGATCTAAGAGGCACAGATAACTCTCATCAAAATCAACAAAAGTAGGTCTACCTAAGACATATTATAATGAAATTTGCAAAATCTAGTGATAAAGAAAAATCTTAAAAACAGCAAGATAAAAGAAAATTTTTTAACTTATGAAGGAAAACCCATAAGACTAACAGGAGTTTCCAAAAGAAATTTGGCAAGACAGAAGGGAGTGGCATGATACAAAGTGTTGAATAGGTAAAATCTGCAGCCAAGAATACTCTATCCAGCAAGTCTATCATTCTGAATAGGAGAGAGAAAGAATTTCCCAGACCAAAAACAAAACAGAAGAAAGCAAAATGAACAAACGAAAACCAATAAAATAAGACAAAACAAAAAACTAAAGGGGTTTATGACCATTAAACCAGCCTTGCAAGAACTATTAAAGGGGATTCTGAGTGGAAAGGAGAGACCAAAAGTGACACTATAAAGGCAGAAAACACAAAAACACTGTATATGAATGTTTCTGTAAAAAATCAGTCAAATAACTGACAAAAAAGGGCATAAAATATAGTGTATGTACCTAAAAAGTGGGGAAGAGAGGAGAAAAGAATGTGTTGAAGCTTAAATGAACGTCAACTTAATACAAATGGCTATTTGCAGTAGAGATTATATACAAACCTAATGGTAACCATTTATCAAAAATAAAAAATAAATATTAAAGAAATAAAGAGAAATAAATCTAAATATATCACTAAATAAAATTAGCAAACCAAGAAAGAAAAAGATAAGAAAAGATCTGAGAAAATCTCCAGAAACAACCACAAAAGAAGTAATAAGGTGGAAAAAAATCCATACCTATCAGTAATTACTCTAAATTTAAATAAACTAAATCTCCAATAAAAAGACATAGGATGTCAGAATGGATAAAATATGAGACTCATCTCTATGCTGCCTACCAAGGACTTATTTTAGACCTAAAATCACCTCAGATTGACAGTGAAGTGATGGGGAAATATTTATCACACAAATGGATGTGAAAATAAAGCCAGAGTAATAATGTTTATTTCAGATGAACTAGACTTTAAAACAAAGTTTGTAACAAGAGACAAAAAAGATAAATATATAATAATAAAGGAGATAATCACACAAGAAGAACTAACAATTGTAAATATTTATGCATCAAACATGGAAGCACCTAAATATAAAAAAAAATAATAATAAACATAAAGGAACTAATCAATAATAATACAATAATAGCAGGGACTTTACCACTCCACTTACAACAATGGACAGGTCATCTAAACAGAAAAATAAACAAGGAAACAATGGTTTTCAATGACACACTGGACAAAATGGATTTAACAAATATATTCAGAGCATTCCATCCTAAAATGGCAGAATACAATTCTTTTCAAATGCAAATGGGGCATTCTCCAGAATAGATCATATGCTAGGTCACAAAGTGGGCTTCAACAAATAAGAAAAGATTGAAGTCATAACATGCAACTTTTCTGACCACAATGGTGTGAAGCTAGAAATAAATCACAAGAAAAATTCTGGAGAGACCACAAATACATGGAGTATAAATAACATACTACTAAACAATGAATGGGTCACCCAGGAAATACAAGAAGAAATGTAAAAATACATGGAAACAAATGAAAATGAAACAAAATGGTCCAAAACCTTAGGGATGCAGCAAGAGCAATCCTAAGAGGGAGGTATATAGCAATACAGGCCTAACTCAAGAAGCAAGAAAAATCTCAAATAAACAATTGAACATTATAACTATAAAGGAGCTAAAAAAGAACAATAAAATGGAGTCTAAAGCCAGTAGAAGGAGGAAAATAATAAAGATTAGAGCAAAAATAAATGATATAGAAACTAAAAAAACAATAGAAAGATCACTGCAACCAAGAGTTGGTTCTTTCAAAAAATCAATAAGGTTTGTCTATTGATAAACCTTAAGCCATACTTATCAAAAAGAAAAAAGAAAAGACACAAATAAATAAAATGACAAGTGAGAGAGAAGACATACAAACAAACACTACAGAAATAAAAATAGTTATAAAAGAATATTATAAAAAACTATATGCCAACAAATTGGGCAATCTGGGAGAAATGGATAAATTCCTAGAAGCATATAAATTAATAAAACTGAGACAGGAAGAAATATGCAATGTGAATGGACCCAACAAAGAGATAGAATCAGTAATCAGAAAACTTCCAACAAACATAAGTCCAGGAGCAGACAGATTCACAGGCGAATTCTAACAAATATTTTAAAAAGAATTAATACAATTCTTCTCAAACTATTTCAAAAAAATTACAATGAAAGAAAACTCCAAACTCATTCTATGAAGCCAGCATTACCCTATACCAAAACCAGATAAAGACATCACAAAAAAAGAAAACTACAAGCCAATATGTCTGATCAACATAGATACAAAAATCATCAACAAATTACTATCAAACCAAATCCAACAATAAATTTAAAATATCATTCACCATGATTGCAAGCGGGGTTCAATATTTGCAAATCAATCAACATGATACATGACATTAATAAGGAAAGAATAGGAACCATATGATCATTATAATAGTTGTACAAAAAGCATTTGACAAAGTAAAACATCCATTCATAACAAAACCCCTCAATACAGTGGGTTTGGAGGGAACATACCTCAACATAATAAAGGTCATCTATGAAAAACCCACAACAAGTATCTCCTCAATGGGGAAAAAAAAAAGTGTTTCCTCTATGGTCAGGAACAAAACAGGGATATCTATTCTCACCACTTTTATTCAACATACTACTGGAAGTCCTAGCCACAGAATTAAGAAAACAAAAATAAATAAAAGGCATCCAAATTGGCAGGAAAGAAGTAAAACTTTCACTATTTGCAGAGGACATGATACTCTATATAGAAAACCAGAAAGACTCCACCAAAAACCTGTTAGAACTGATACACAAATTCAGTAAAGTCACAAGATACAAAATCAACATACAGAAATCTTGCAAATATGTGCATCACTAATGAAACAACAGAAAGAGAAATCAAAGAATCAATTCTATTTGTGATTTCACAACAATAAGATACCTATGAATAAACCTAACCAAAGAAGTGAAAGGCCTGTACTCTGAAAACTATAAAACACTGATGAAGACAACTGAATATGACACAAAATAATTGTAAAGGTATTCCATGCTCATGGATTGGAAGAGGAAATATGTTAAATGTCTATACTACCCAAAGCAATGTATACATCTAATGCAATCCTTATCAAAATACCAATTGCAGTTTTCACAGAACCAGAACAACAATCATAAAATTTGTATGTAACTACAAAAGACCCTGAATAGCCAAAGCAACCTTGAAAACGTAAAGCAAAGCTTGAGGCATCACAATTCTAGACTTCAAGTTATATTACAAAGCTGTAGTGATCAAGACAGTATAGTGCTGGCACAAACATAGACACCTAGATCAATAGAACAGAATAGAAAACAGAAATGAACCTACAGCTACATGGTCAGTTAATGTTGGACCAAGCAGGAAAAAGTATCCAAGGGGAAAAACCAGTCTCTTCAAAAAATGGTGTTGGGAACACTGGACAGCATCATGAAAAAGAATGAGACTGGATCATTTTTTTTACATCACACACACAAAAAAATTCAAAATGTATGAAAAACCTAAATGTGAGACAAAACACATGAAAATACTATAGGATAACATAGGCAGTAACTTTGTTGCCTTCAGCCATAACAACTTCTTTCTTTGCCTCCTGAGGCAAGGGAAACAAAAATAAGCTATTGAGATTTCATCAAAATAAAAAGCTTCTGCACAGTGAAGGAAATAATCAACAAAACTAAAAAGTAATTTATAGAATAACAGAAGATATTTGCAAATGACATATCTGATAAAGGGTTAACCTCCAAAAATATATAGAATTTATGAAACTCTACACCCCCAAAACAAATAATCCATTCAAAAAATGGGCAGAAGATGTTAATAGATATTTTTCTAAAGAAGAGTTGTAGATTGCCAACAGACACATGAAAATATTCTCCATATCGGTTATTATCAGGGAAATAAATTTAAAACTACAATGAGGTATCACTTCACACATGTCAGAATGGCTAAAATAAAAAAAAAACACAAGAAACAACAGGTGTTGGCAAGGATGTGTAGAAAGGGGAACTCTCTTGTTCTGTTGGTAGGAATGTAAACTGGTGCAACCACTATGGAAAATAGTACGGAGGTTCCTCAACAAGTTAAAAATGGAACTACATTATGATTCACCAATTTTCCACTAGGTATTTACCTAAAGAATACAAAAATACTGATTCAAAGGGATACATACACCCTGATGTTTATAGCATTATAAACAACAGCCACCCTTGGACACAGCCTAAGTGATCATCAGATGATGAATGGATAAAGAAGATGTGGTATATATATGCAATGAAATATTAGCCATAAAAAGAATTAAATATTGCCATTTGCAAAGACATGGATGGATCTAGAGTATTAACTAAGTGAAATAAGTCAGTTAGAGAAAGAAAAATAGCATATGATTTCACTAATGTGGAATTCAGGAAAGAAACAAGAGTAAAGGGAAAAAAGAGAAAGAGACAAATCAAGAAACAGAGTCTCAATTATAGAAAATAATCTGATGGTTACCACAAGGGAGGTGGGTGGGAGCATGGTTTAAATAAGTGATGAGAATTAATGGGTGCACTTGTGATGATCACTGGATGTTGTATAGTAGTGTTGCATCATTATATTGTACACCTGAAACTAATATTATACTGTATGTTAGCTAACTGGAATTCACATAAAAACTTAAAAATATAATAAAATGTAAGTCCAGGTTTTAAATTCTAAGTTGTACTTAAATGACAAATCCTTTCTGTCCTGTAGTGTTAACTAATTTCAAAAAATACATACTGTTCTAATTTTGTTGCTTATTTAAGTATACACACAGCAACTTAACACCACTAGTATGATTTTTATTCTGACCCCCTCTCAACTTCATATATGGTGCACTACTCAAAGCTAAGGTTTAGATCCCAAGTGTAAAAGGAATATATTGCTTCTAGTAATAGGATTTCCTTCCACTTTATTAATGACCCTAATAATCTTAAGACTTTGGGGAACCAACTACTGCACACTTGACTTAGCTATTTACTGTTACCCATGGTTGTTTCTTTAGAGAAAGTATCAACTATTAATCTTACCAGAAAGACAAACTGTTTTTCCTATAATATGTATTTTTAAATTTAGAAAATGTCTTTGTTGAAATATATTTCCTGAGGAAATTAACTTTATTTTAAATTAATCTATTTTAGAGGGGGGGGAGAAGATGGCGGCGTAAGAGGACATTGGGCTCACCGCACGTCCTGCTTATCACTTAGATTCCACCTACACCTGCCTAAATAACCCAGAAAACTGCCAGAGGATTAGCAGAACGGAGTCTCCGGAGCCAAGCACAGACAAGAGGCCCAAGGAAGAGGGTAGGAAGGGTGGAGAGGCGGTGCATGCTGCACAGACTGGTGGGAGGGAGGCGGGGCGGAGGGGCACACTGCTGGCCAAGCAGAGCCCCCGAGTCTGGCTTGCAAAAGCAGAGGGGCCAGATGGGGTGTGTTCCCACAGCAAGTACGACTTAGCATCTGGGAGGTCATAAGTTAACAGCTCTGCTCAGAAAGCTGGTAGGCTGCAGGACAAAGGGAGGGAGAGTTGCTGAGCCCCGGGACGACAGAGTTATTTGGCTGGGAACAAAGGGGCTTGCCAGCCCCATCTCCCTCGCCCATCCCCCAGCCAAAATCCCAAAGGGAACCAGTTCCTGCCAGGGAACTTGCTTGCTCCACGCAGACACCCAACTCTGTACTTCTGCAGAGCCAAACCTCCGGCAGCAGGTCTGACTCCCTCCCGCTGCCACAGGGCCCCTCCTGAAGTGGATCACTTAAGGAGAAGTGAGCTAAGCCTGCCCCTCCTGCCCCCATGCACCTTGCCTACCCACCCCAGCTAATATGCTAGATCCCCAGCACCACAAGCCTGGCAGTGTGCCAGTAGCCTAGACAGGCCACGCCACCCCACAGTGAATCCCGCCCCTAGGAGAGGGGAAGAGAAGGCACACACCAGTCTGACTTTGGCCCCAGCTGTGGGCTGGGGGCAGACATCAGGGCTGACTGCGGCCCCGCCCACAAACTCCAGTTATACACCACAGCACAGGGGAAGTGCCCTGCAGGCCCACACCACTCCAGGGACTATCCAAAATGACCAAACAGAAGAATTCCCCTCAGAAGAATCTCCAGGAAAAAACAACAGCTAATGAACTGATCAAAAAGGATTTAAATAATATAACAGGAAGTGAATTTAGAATAATAGTCATAAAATTAATCGCTGGGCTTGAAAACAGTATAGAGGACAGCAGAGAATCTCTTGCTACAGAGATCAAGGGACTAAGGAACAGTCACGAGGAGCTGAAAAACGCTTTAAACAAAATGCAAAACAAAATGGAAACGACGACGGCTCAGATTGAAGAGGCAGAGGAGAGAATAGGTGAACTAGAAGATAAAGTTATAGAAAAAGAGGAAGCGGAGAAAAAGAGAGATAAAAAAATCCAGGAATATGAGGGGAAAATTAGAGAACGAAGTGATACACTAAAAAGAAGTAATACATGCATAATTGGTATCCCAGAGGAGGAAGAGAGAGGGAAAGGTGCTGAAGGGGTACTTGAAGAAATGATAGCTGAGAACGTCCCTGAACTGGGGAAGGAAAAAGGCATTGAAATCCAAGAGGCACAGAGAACTCCCTTCAGACATAACTTGAATCGATCTTCTGCGTGACATATCATAGTGAAACTGGCAAAATACAAGGATAAAGAGAAAATTCTGAAAGCAGCAAGGGATAAACGTGCCCTCACATATAAAGGGAGACCTATAAGACTCGTGACTGATCTCTCTTTTGAAACTTGGCAGGCCAGAAAGGATTGGCATGAGAACTTTAATGAGCTGAACAGGAAAAATATGCAGCCGAGAATCCTTTATCCAGCAAGTCTGTCATTTAGAATAGAAGGAGAGATAAAGGTCTTCCCAAACAAACAAAAACTGAAGGAATTTGTCACCACGAAACCAGCCCTACAAGAGATCCTAAGGGGGATCCTGTGAGACAAAGTACCAGAGACATCACTACAAGCATAAATCATACAGACATCACAATGACTCTAAACCCGTATCTTTCTATCATAACACTGAATGTAAATGGATTAAATGCGCCAACCGAAAGACATAGGGTATCCGAATGGATAAAAAAACAAGACCCATCTATTTGCTGTCTACAAGAGACTCATTTTAGATCTGAGGACACCTTTAGATTGAGAGTGAGGGGATGGAGAACTATTTATCATGCTCCTGGAAGCCAAAAGAAAGCTGGAGTAGCCATACTTATATCAGACAAACTAGACTTTCAATTAAAGGCTGTAACAAGAGATGAAGAAGGGCATTATATAATAATCACAGGGTCTATCCACCAGGAAGAGCTAACTATTATAAATGTCTATGCGCCAAATACCCGAGCCCCCAGATATATAAAACAATTACTCATAAACATAAGCAACCTTATTGATAAGAATGTGGTCATTGCAGGGGACTTTAACACTCCACTTACAGAAATGGACAGATCATCTAGACACACGATCAATAAAGAAACAAGGGCCCTGAATGATACATTGGATCAGATGGACTTGACAGATATATTTAGAACTCTGCATCCCAAAGCAACAGAATATACTTTCTTCTCGAGTGCACATGGAACATTCTCCAAGATAGATCATATACTGGGTCACAAAACAGCCCTTCATAAGTTTACAAGAATTGAAATTATACCATGCATACTTTCAGACCACAATGCTATGAAGCTTGAAATCAACCACAGGAAAAAGTCTGGAAAACCTCCAAAAGCATGGAGGTTAAAGAACACCCTACTAACGAAGGAGTGGGTCAACAGGCAATTAGAGAAGAAATTTAAAAATATATGGAAACAAATGAAAATGAAATTACAGCAATACAAACGCTTTGGGATGCAGCGAAGGCAGTCCTGAGAGGAAAATACATCGCAATCCAGGCCTATCTCAAGAAACAAGAAAAATCCCAAATACAAAACCTAACAGCACACCTAAAGGAAATAGAAGCAGAACAGGAAAGGCAGCCTAAACCCAGCAGAAGAAGAGAAAGAAAAAAGATCAGAGCAGAAACAATATAGAATCTAAAAAAACGGTAGAGCAGATCAACGAAACCAAGAGTTGGTTTTTTGAAAAAATAAACAAAATTGACAAACCTCTAGCCAGGCTTCTCAAAAAGAAAAGGGAGATGACCCAAATAGATAAAATAATGAATGAAAATGGAATTATTACAACCAATCCCTCAGAGATACAAACAGTTATCAGGGAATACTATGAAAAATTATATGCCAATAAATTGGACAACCTGGAAGAAATGGACAAATTCCTAAACACCCACACGCTTGCAAAACTCAATCAGGAGGAAATGGAAAGCTTGAACAGACCCATAACCAGCGAAGAAATTGAATCGGTTATCAAAAATCTCCCAACAAATAAGAGTCCAGGACCAGGTGGCTTCCCAGGGGAGTTCTACCAGACGTTTAAAGCAGAGATAATACCTATCCTTCTCAAGCTATTCCAAGAAATAGAAAGGGAAGGAAAACTTCCAGACTCATTCTAGGAAGCCAGTATTACTTTGATCCCTAAACCAGACAGAGACCCAGTACAAAAAGAGAACTACAGGCCAATATCCCTGATGAATATGGATGCAAACATTCTCAATAAGATACTAGCAAATCAAATTCAACAGCATATAAAAAGAATTATTCACCATGATCAAGTGGGATTCATTCCTGGAATGCAGGGCTGGTTCAACATTCACAAATCAATCAACGTGATACATCACATTAATAAAAGAAAAGATAACAACCATATGATCCTGTCAATCGATGCAGAAAAGGCCTTTGACAAAATCCAGTACCCTTTCTTAATAAAAACCCTTGAGAAAGTCGGGATATAAGGAACATACTTAAAGATCATAAAAGCCATTTATGAAAAGCCCACAGCTAACATCCTCAATGGGGAATAACTGAGAGCTTTTTCCTTGAGATCAGGAACACGACAGGGATGCCCACTCTCACTGCTGTTGGTTTACATAGTGTTGGAAGTTCTAGCATCAGCAATCAGACAACAAAAGGAAATCAAAGGCATCCAAATTGGCAAAGATGAAGTCAAGCTTTCGCTTTTTGCAGATGACATGATATTATACATGGAAAATCCGATAGACTCCACCAGAAGTCTGCTAGAACTGATACATGAATTCAGCAAAGTTGCAGGATACAAAATCAATGTACAGAAATCAGTTGCATTCTTATACACTAACAATGAAGCAACAGAAAGACAAATAAAGAAACTGATCCCATTCACAATTGCACCAAGAAGCATAAAATACCTAGGGATAAATCTAACCAAAGATGTAAAGTTCTGTATGCTGAAAACTATAGAAAGCTTATGAAAGAAATTGAAGAAGATATAAAAAAATGGAAAAACATTCCATGCTCATGGATTGGAAGAATAAATATTGTCAAAATGTCAATACTACCCAAAGCTATCTACACATTCAATGCAATCCCAATCAAAATTGCACCAGCATTCTTCTCGAAACTAGAACAAGCAATCCTAAAATTCATATGGAACCACAAAAGGCCCCGAATAGCCAAAGCAATTTTGAAGAAGAAGACCAAAGCAGGAGGCATCCCAATCCCAGACTTTAGCCTCTACTCCAAAGCTGTCATCATCAAGACAGCATGGTATTGGCACAAAAACAGACACATAGACCAATGGAATAGAATAGAAACCCCAGAACTAGACCCACAAACGTATGGCCAACTCATCTTTGACAAAGGAGGTATGAATTTTACTGTCTCTTTAACAAATGGTGCTGGGAGAACTGGACAGCAACATGCAGAAGGTTGAAACTAGACCACTTTCTCACAGCATTCACAAAAATAAAGTCAAAATGGATAAAGGACCTGAATGTGATACAGGAAACCATCAAAACCCTAGAGGAGAAAGCAGGAAAAGACCTCTCTGACCACAGCTGTAGCAATCTCTTACTCGACACATCCTCAAAGGCAAGGGAATTAAAAGCAAAAATGACTTACTGGGACCTTATGAAGATAAAAAGCTTCTGCACAGCAAAGGAAACAACCAACAAAACCAAAAGGCAACCAACGGAATGGGAAAAGATATTTTCAAATGACATATAGGACAAAGGGCTAGTATCCAAAATCTATAAAGAGCTCACCAAACTCCACACCCGAAAAACAAATAACCCAGTGAAGAAATGGGCAGAAAACATGAATAGACACTTCTCTAAAGAAGACATCCGGATGGCCAACAGGCACATGAAAAGATGCTCAACGTCGCTTCTCATCAGGGAAATACAAATCAAAACCACACTCAGATATCACCTCACACCAGTCAGAGTGGCCAAAATGAACAAATCAGGAGTCTATAGATGCTGGAGAGGATGTGGAGAAACGGGAATCCTCTTGCACTGTTGGTGGGAATGCATACTGGTGCAGCCACTCTGGAAAACTGTGTGGAGGTTCCTCAAAAAATTAAAAATAGATCTACCCTATGGCCCAGAAGTAGCACTGCTAGGAATTTACCCAAGGGGCACTTGTACCCCAATGTTTATAGCAGCACTCTCAACAATAGCCAAATTATGGAAAGAGCCTAAATGTCCATCAACTGATGAATGGATAAAGAAATTGTGGTCTATATACACAATGGAGTACTACGTGGTAATGAGAAAGAATGAAATATGGCCCTTTGTAGCAACGTGGATGGAACTGGAGAGTGTGATGCTAAGTGAAATAAGCCATATAGAGAAAGACAGATACCATATGTTTTCACTCTTATGTGGATCCTGAGAAACTTAACAGAAACCCATGGAGGAGGGGAAGGAAAAAAAAAAGAGGTTAGAGTGGGAGAGAGCCAAAGCATAAGAGACTCTTAAAAACTGAGAACAAACTGAGGGTTGATGGGGGGTGGGAGGGAGGGGAGGGTGGGGGATGGGTATTGAGGAGGGCACCTTTTGGGATGAGCACTGGGTGTTGTATGGAAACCAATTTGACAATAAATTTCATATATTGAAAAAAAAGTCTTATAGAACTCAACACACACACACACACACACACGCACACACACACTCGCGCACACACACACACACACACACACACCAAGCAATCCAATTAAAAATGGATGGGAACCTGAATGGACATTTTCCCAAAAAAGACATATAGATGGCCAATAGGCACATGTAAAGATTCTCATCATCACTTATCATCAGAGAAGTGCAAATAAATTTCTTCAAACTTAAAAAAATAAATAAAAAAAATAATCTATTTTATATCCCTCCTTACAAAGTAATAAGCGTTTGCTTTGAAGCAGTTAATGTGCTGAGCCACTATTAAAAGTTGGCACAGCCTCAAAGGTAGTTATGATGAGAGGTACTAGACCAAGGGCTACTGACTAGTTTGGAACCAAACAGCCACCAGTTAGATCTTCCAAGTTGGAAAATGAGGTTGCAATGAGAAGTTTGTCTTCCTTTTGTTGTTAATAGTATCATTAGACTTGCTTCCAGGTGAGAAGATTGTTCCACAGACACCTTAGCAAAGAACCAAGGAATATTTTTAATATTACTGGATTTCCCAGCTTCCAGCAACAAACTATTGCCGTATGCTTGTGTGAGATGGACACCAGAGATGTACCGGTGTCATGGGGAGCTCTGTTGGATACAATAGGTTTTCTCATCCTGATTTACCTCTACTTAATTACACACGTTATGCTTGTCATTTCCTTGTTTGTCACTTACATGGTGTTTTTTCAAAGTATTTTAATAATTCATCAATAATAATCATAATAATTCATCAATAATAATCATAATAATTATAATAATGCTATAATTTATTGAGCATGTACTATGCTCCAAGAATTTTTTTACATAATCATTCAGTCAACAATTATTGAGATCCTACTATGTTCTCTATGAACTTCCCTGGGTACTAGAGGCACATAAGTAAATGAGATAAACATGATATGTGGCCTCTTGGAAATAACAATGTATAGGGGAGATGGAAAGTAAATAAGCAATGATAATCAATAGATATGATACATGGTATGGATAATATAAAGTAGTATGTGGGGAAATGCAGAGTGCAAATGTACAGATTCTTAATTTATAGACAATTGTCAGGGATGGCCTCTCTGATAAGATGACATTTGAGCAAAGACTTTAAGTGAGGGGTACTCTACTACCTCTCTGATTTAACCCCCTATAGTTTTTCCCTTGTAACATCCTAAACTGTTTCAGATACACTGACTACATGTTTGTCCCTTGAAAACAACCTTCCTGTCTGTTCCTGGAGTGTTCTTCTCCTATTTACTTACATAGTTCCTTCTCTTACCTCATTTAGAGGTAAAATCAATAGGAATAGGCAAGTGGTTGAGGGTGGGAATTAAAATAGCAGAAATTAAGGCTAAAACAAAAATTTTGTGTTTGGGCAACTGGATACAGGGCAATATAAAGAGCACAGTATGGGAAAGATCAGGTTTGATGATTAAGAGGATTAATTCTATTGTGAGCAGTAAGATGCATGTGTCTGGCAATAAGAAAAGAGATCTGGGATGTCAATATTTACTGCTTGGGTTTTTTTAATAAATAAATTAGTTATAGATTTTGAAGTCATCAGCTCATAGGTGGTAATGGTCAACCACAAAACTGAGTGAGATCAAACAGGCAGAATGCATAATGCAAGAGATGAGGACTTAGTACAGAGTAATGAAAATATCTGGGTAGGGGAAAATGAGCTCTTAAGGATACTGGGAAAGAATAGACATAGAGAGATAAATGGAAATATAGGAAAACACAGACAATGAAGTGATGGGATAGAGATCTTGAAATTTGGAGGTAGATAAGAGTGAAAAATGCTGTTAAGAAATAAAAGATGAGTACTGAGAATCCATAAGACTTATCAATGAAGAAGTAGGTGATAAGAGAAAAACAGGTTTAGTTTAGTGGTTAGTATGGAAGACAAATTGCTGTGTATTGACGGGTTAATGGGAGTATAGGAATGAGAAAATGTAAATTTAGGCAACTCCTTTAAGACTTTTGGGTGTAAGGGGTGCCTGGGTGGCTCAGTCAGTTAAGCATCTGACTCTTGATTTTGGCTCAGGTCATCATCTCACAGTCGTGATATCGAGCCCCATGTTGGGCTCCACACTGGGCATGGAAACTGCTTAAGATTCTCTCTCTCCCTCTCCTTCTGTCCCTTCCCCACTCACAAACTCTCTCTCTCTCTCTCTCTCTCAAAAAAAAGACACTTGGATGTAAAGTGACAACATGGGATAGATTAATATCTACAGTAGAAGTTTATCTTAATATAAGGGACCTAAGATGGCAGTGGACTAGGAGGACCATAGGCTCATCTTGTCCAATGAATACAACTAGATAACTACCAAATCACTCTAAATACCCAAGAAATTGGCCTCAAGACTAACAGAACAAAATCCAGAACTAAAGGAAGAGAAGAGGCCATGTCAAAGAAGGTAGGAAATGCAAAAATGTGGCTTAGGGGAGAAACAGATTGTGACTGCTGTGGAGAGGAGGGAGCCATGGTCATGGAAAAGGGGAAGAGAGAGAAGATCACACAGGGGAATGCACAAGGAGAACATTTCCCCAAAGCCATAGGCTTGGAAAACGTGAGGAGTTGAATTTCATGAGTTCTTGCAACCAGTAGAGCTTAAAGCCTGATATTTTAAAGGTCAACAGGACAGATCCCTGAGGTCACTGTCCTGTGCCTGGAGAGAACAGAGGTAAACAACCTGGGGACAGACAACATGTAAACAGCCTTCTGAAAAACATCTGAGACACACAGTCAGGAGATTATTCCCTAGTCTTGGAGAGCATCCCTGGGAGGTAGTATTCATGGAAATGCTTCACCAGGAATAGGGTAGCTGGCCTGTGCCATTTCCCTACTCTACCCGTCAGCATAAACACAGAGCCACCTGTGAGAAACAGAACAGCACCTACACTGGCTGCCAAACGTTCATATACCAAGCCCCACCACTGTACTCTAGAAGGACTGCCTTTCTCAATCAAGCTTGTCTCAATCTCAGTGCAGTGGGCCTCTCCACAAGAACACCAACACATACTCCTGCCCAAACCACATCTCCAGACCAAAGAGTTCTGCAGGGCCTCAGTTCTGATGACGCTGGTACCAGGTTTCATTTCACAAGCAGACCAAAACCTACCTAGTTAAAGCTTGCCACATCCAGACCAGGGACCAAATGCTGCTTACAGCAGGCAAAGAGAGCCTCTGCAGATGACTGACCTGTAGGATAGAGCATACAAACACAACCACAGAGCTCATGTAGCACATACCAGAGATACTACCTAAGCACCAGGCTTTAGGCACTACATGGCCTCTTTTTCATAAGGCTATTACTTTCAGGAGCAAGAGACACACCTGGCTTTTCTAACACAGATAAGAAAGAAGAGACTTAGACAAAACATCAGGATGGAGAAATTCATCCCAAATGAAAGAACAAGAAATAGCCACAGCCAGAGATCTAAGTAAAACATATATAAGCAACACGCTTGATGGATAATTTAAAGCAACAGTCATAAGGATACTCACTGAGCTTGAGAAAAGAAGACATCAGTGAGGTCCTTTCCACAGAAAGAGAAATCTCATCAAAATCAACCAAAGCTGGCCAATATAAAGACATACTGCAATTAAATTTTACAAAATATAGTGACAAAGACAAAATCTTAAAAGCAACAAGACAAAAGAAGCCCTTACCTAACTTACAAGGGAATACCCAAAAGGCTAGCTGGAGATTTCACAACAGAACTTGGCAAGCCAGAAGAGACTAGCATGATATATTCCAAATACTAATTGGGAAAACTCTGCAGCCAAGAATATTCTATCAAGCGAGGCTATCATTCAGAATAGGAGAGATAAAGAGTTTCCAGACAAACAAAAACTAAAGGAGTTTGTGACCACTAAACAAACCCTGAAAGAAATATTAAAGAGGAATTTTTGAGTGCAAAGAGAGACCAAAGTGGCAAAGACAAGAATGGAACAGAGAAAAATCTCTGGAAACAGTGACAGAACAAGTAATAAAATGGCACTAAAAACATGTCTATCAGTAATGACTCTGAATGTAGACTGTTCCAATCACAAGACATGGGATGTCAGAATGAATTAAGAAAAAAGACCCATCTACATGCTGCCTATAAGATTATAGACTCATTTTATACCCAGAGATACCTGTAGATTAAAAGTGAGAGAATGGAGAAACATTTATCACACAAATGGATGTCAAAAGAAAGGTGTAGTAGCAATATTTATAAAGGACAACCTGGACATTTTTGTTCTTGTATTGATTTCATCCTGTTTTGGTATTATGGTAGTACCAGCTTCACGGAATGATTTTGGATATATTTTCCCTCTATTCCATTGTTTGTAGATTTTGATAAAGTTTGTCATTAATTTTTTTTTAATGTTTGGTAGAATTCACTCATGAGACCACGTGGTCTTGAGCGTCTGTGTGCTGGGAGATTTTTGAGATTTTATTGTTGGTCTAAGATTTCCCATTTCTTTGATTGAAGATTTATGGAGACTTGTGTGTTTTTAGCAATTATCTGGGTTTTCTTCTAAGTTATCTGATTTGTTAGTATATAATTGTTTAGAGTAATCTGTTATCACAATAAGTATTTCTTTGGTTTTCTGTTGTACTTTTTTTTTTCTCTCCCATTTCTCAATTTGGGTCTTGAGTCTTCTTTCTTTCTTTATATATATATATATATATATATATATATATATATATATATATATATTTAGTTGATGAAGTTAAAACATTGCCATTTTTTTTAGTTGGTCATTATTTTCAATGTTATGTTACTGTTTATTCTGGTCTCTATTTTATTTATTTCTGATTATTCTTTGTTATTTCCTTCCTCTGATAAATTTCAGCTAAGTTTCTTCTTTTTCTTGTTCCTTATGGTGTGATGTTAAGTTTGTTATTTGAGCTTTTTTTATTAATACAAGCATTTATACCATAAATTTCACTCTAACATCTGCCTTTGCTGCATCCTACAGGTTCTGTAATATTGTGTTTTCTTTTTCTTTTGTTTTGAGACATATTTTGGTTTGCCATATGGTTTGTTATTTGGCCCATTACTTGGGCAGTAGTGAGTTGTTTAATATTTACATATTAAATATTTAATATTTACATTGTAGACTTTCCAGTTTTGTTTTATTGTTGATTTATTTTTGTACCATTGCAATTGAAAATATACTTGTTATGATTTTATTCTTCTTAAATTTGTAACATTTGTTATGTCCGTTTTTGTAACCAGTGGATTCTTCTGTGTGTACTTGAAGAAAATGTATCTTCTATTTTTCTTGAATGGAATGTTCCATATATATCTTTTAGAACCATGTATTCTGAAGTATGCTTCAAGTAAAAAATATTATTTTTGAAAAAAAGTAACATTTAACTAATGGTACTCATTTCAGATAAAAAACATCAGAGGGAAAGTTGGTGGGGAAATGGATGAAATAGGTGAAAGGGATTAAGAGTACATTTATCACGATGAGCACTGAGTAATGATATATAGAATTATTGAACCACTATACTGTACACCTGAAAATAATATAGCACTGTATTTAAATAATGGAATTAAAATAAGCTTAATAGAAAAACAAAGAAAACCAAATTACTATGGCAAAATTCAAGAATAAAAAAATGAAAGACAACAAATTTAATTATCCTGTACTCATCAATATATTATACTAAATTTTTTCTATATATTTTGTATTTTCTTTATTATTATGTATTATATAACAGTATTGTAATCATTTTATATGAGTATTTTTGGATGTGGAACAAATCATGAGTTTCCATTATATCTTTTTTATATTTTTTTATTTTTTATGTTATTTATCTAATTTTTTTCATTTTATTTTTCTAATTTACATCCAAATTAGTTAGCATATATTGCAACAATGATTTTTTGTTTTTTGGGTGTTGAGTTGGATAAGTTCTTTATAGATTCTGGATACTAACCCTTTATCTGATATGTCGTTTGCAAATATCTTCTGTCGGTTGCCTTTTAGTTTTGCTGATTGTTTCCTTCACTGTGCAGATGTGTATTTTCACGAGGGCCCAATAGTTGATTTTTCCTTTTGTTTCCCTTGCTTCTGGAGACGTGTTGAGTAAGAAGTTGCTGCGGCCAAGGTCAAAGAGGCTTTTGCCTGCTTTCTCCTTGAAGATTGTTATGGCTTCCTGTCTCATATTTAGGTCTTTCATCCATTTTGAGTTTATTTTTGTGTATGGTGTAAGAGAGTGGTCTAGGTTCATTTTTTCTGCATGTCACTGTCCAGTTTTTCCAGCACCACTTGCTGAAAGACTGTCTTTATTCCATTGGATATACTTTCTTGCTTTGTCAAAGATTAGTTGGCCATATGTTTGTGGGTCCATTTCTGGATTCTCTATTCTTTTCCATTGATCTGAGTGTCTGCTTTTGTGCCATATACTAACTTTTAAATAAGCAAAACTTTTATTTTACTAATGATATAACAAAAATGTGTTTGTTTAGTGTAAAAAATAATTGTTTTATTTGAATGTCAAACTTATTAATCTTCAAAAAATGCAAAATAGCTCAGCCTTTGGTTTTATTTATATTAATAATTTTACAGAATATATGAGTTTACTTAAGAAGAATAAATAGGAAAAATAATGGTAAAATAAAGTAGAAAAAATAATGAAAAATAAATAAGCATAACAGTGACTTTTTATGTATATTAAAGGAAATAATGTTTCAATTATGTTATACTATGAAAACCTAAGATTTAATATAGATAAGAGACCAGTATCCCTGCAAATATTATTTGTACCTCTTTACAAATGTTTTTTTCCCAGTAATACTTTAAAGAGGTGACTTTGAGGTTCATAACAGCATAATTGTAATTTAAATTAATTTTCTCATGAATAAATAAAAAAATGCAAAGTATCAGACAAAATAGTAAAATGGGGGACCTAAAAAAAAAGAATGTTATCTCATTTGATTCTCTTAACAACCTGAGGAGTCAAGCATTGGTATACTTCTCTATTGTATAGTTGAGTCTCAGAATGGTTAAAAACTTTCCCAGGACTGAATATTTAAAAAATGAAAAGGTAGAAACAAAGTTTTAAGCTGAAATATTTCCAAAGTTCTTTTTTTTAGTCCCTACTCCTAGTTGTTGTAAACTAGAAACCTTTCCATGAATAAAATACAAAACTGATTATAAAAAAGGAACCAGGAGCCAAGATGGCAGAATAGCATGGAACTGTTCTTTGTCTCACTTCCATGAAATACAGCCATATCAACACAAAACAATCTTGCACACCTAGAAAACTGATTTGAGGAGTAATAAAACAGTCTGCACAACCTGAACCACAGAACTCAGCACATACATGGCACGGAGAGGTAAACTGGGGGAGAGAGAGGCCACGGAGAGCAGGAAGCTGTTTTTGCTTGTGGAGAGAGGATGGAGATGGGGAAGAGTACAGGAAAAGCACCCCCTCCCCAAATGCAGCTGGACAGAAAGTGGAAAAGTGGAAACAGCAGCAGCGACTGAACTAAAAGAGGGGGAAGGAAAAAGTAGAGGGTTTAAATTTCATTAAGACTCTATAAACAGGGGAGCACAGAGTCTGAAACTCCATAGCTTGATACCTTGTGGTGCTCTGGTAGGAATGGCGAATCCCCAGGAGCAGAGGGAAGTCCAGGGGGTCCTCGGGCCACATTGGGAGAGACAGTTCCCCTGATGGGAGGACATTTGGTAGAGGCCGTGCAGCCTCCCTACAGGCAAAGGTCTTAGCAGACCTCAGAGAGCAACCACATTCGCTCGTGCTGGAACATGGTTGTTAAGGGTGAAGCCTGGTGACAGATGTGTGTTGTGATTTTCCATAATCCCTGAAACGCTGCTGCTGCATGATCCTGTGAACTTTTTCTGGTGTGGGCTGGCACCCAGCCGCAATCTCTGGGCATCGGTAGCAGCATGGTCCTGTGGTTGTTCCTGGGTGCACCTGGCACCAGGCCATTGTTCAGTGAGACCCTCCTACAGAGGGTCAGAATAGGTTAAAGCTGCAGTCCCTCAGAAGTGAGGGGTCAGAAACACAGCCACATTTGAGATAAAACTCAGGAGGGAGGTGCCACCTGGCAAACTGACAGCTTGCTCATGGACAGTGTAAATGTGGGGAGTGGACAGAAGCTGGAGACAAAGGACAGGTGTGCAATTGCTGATTGGGAAGAACAGAGTTCTGATACTAGAGACTGGGTAGCTGGGTGATGCCATTTTCACCCCTCCTGCACTTGTGCATACACACTTACAAGTACCACAACAATTCACCCCAGTAAGCTAAGCAGCACCATCTAGTGGAGAATGGAGCTTTTAAACTAAGCCTCGCCTAACTGGGCCAACCATGCTCTTCAGGAACACCACAAGCCTCTCCACCTACTTAGCTTATGGACTATAAAGTGCTTCATAGTTTGACTTCTAGGGGAAAATGATATAACTTCAATCATATTTCAGTCTGTTAATTGATCGGTGTATTCAATTTTCTTTTTTTCTTTCTTTTGTTTTCTTTTTCTTCAATACAGAAAAATATTTTTATTTTCAATTTTTATGAAAATGTTTTTCTTTAATTTTTTCTACTATATTTTTTACTGTTTTTGTAAAATTTTCAAATTCTATTTTAGTTCCATCATTTAATTTTATTCTATTACATTGTATTCATTTTTTTCAAACTTTCAAACATTTTCCTTTTTCCCCTTTTTTCTCTAATCTATCAAGCTTTTTCAACAACCAGACCAAAACTGACCTTAGATCTAGAATCGTTTATTTGATTTGTATGTAGGCGTGTGCTGTTTTCAATTTTTTAATTTTATTTTTTTACCTTATTAATTCCGTTTCTTCATTCAAAATGACAAAACAAAGAAATTCACCCAAAAATATAGAACAGGAAGAAATGACAGCCAGGGGCTTAACCAACACAGTTACAAGCAAGATGTCTAAACTAGAATTTAGAATCATGATAATAAGAATACTAGCTGGTGTCAAAAATATTTTAGAATCCCTTTCTGCAGAGATAAAATAAGTAAAAGCTAGTCAGGATGAAATAAAAAATGGTATAACTGAGATATAATCTCCAATGGATGCCACGGCAGCAAGGATGGATGAGAGAGAGCAGTGAATCAGCAATATAGAGGACAAATTTAATGGAGAATAATGAAGCAGATAAAAAGAGGGAGACTAAGGCAAAAGTGCATGATTTAAGAATTAGAGGAATCAGGGACTCATTTAAAAGGAACAACAGAATAGGTGTCTCAGAAGATGAAGAGAGAGAAAAAGGGGTAGGATTATGTGAGCAAATCATAGCAGAAAAATTTCCTAACCTGGGGAAAGACACAGACATCAAAATCCAGAAAGAATGGAGGACCCCCATTATATTCAACAAAAACAGACCATCAACAGGGCATATCATAGTCAAATTCACAAAACACTCACGCAAAGAAAGAATAATGAAAGCAGAAAGGGGAAAAAAGTCCTTAACCTACAATGGAAGACAAATCAGGTTTGCAGCAGACCTAACCACAGAAACCTGGCAGGCCAGAAAGGAGGGGCAGGATATATTCCATGTGCTGAATCGGAAAAATATGCAGCCGAGAATTCTTTATCTAGCAAGGCTGTCATTCAAAATAGAAAGAGAGCTTAAAAATTGCCCAGACAAACAAAAGTTAAAGGAATTAGTGACCACTAAACCAGCCCTGCAAGAAACTTTAAGGACCCTCTGAGGGGAGAAAACATGAAACAAAAAAAAACAAAAAAAAACAAAAAAAAAAAAAAAGAAAAGAAAAACACCAAAAGCAACAAAGACTAGAAAGTACCAGAGAACACCACCAGAAACTCCAACCCTACAAGAAACATAATGCCAATAAATTCATATCTTTGAGTATTCTAAACAACAATGGACTCAATGCTCCAATCAAAAGACAGAATAACAGAATGGATAAGAAAACAAGATCCATGTATATGGTGTTTACAAGAGACCCACTTTAGACCTAAAGACAACTTCAGATTAAAAATAAGGGGATGGAGAACCATCTATCATGCTAATGGTCAACAAAAGAAAGCCTGAGTAGCCATACTTCTATTATGCAGTCTAGACTTTAATATAAATAATGTAACAAGAGATGAAGAAGGGAATTATATCATAATTAAGGGGTCTACTCACCAAGAAGATCTAACAATTGTAAACATTTATGCTCCAAATGTGACAACACACAAATATATACATCAATTAGTCACAAAATGAAGAAACATAATGATAATACCATAATAGTAGGGGACTTCAACACCCTACTTACAACAATGGACAGATCATATAAACAAAATCAACAAGGAAATAAAGGCTTTGAATAGTACACTGGCCCAGGTAGACTTAACCGTATATTCAGAACATTTCATCTTAAAGCAGCAGAATATACGTTCTTCTCCAGTGCACATGGAATTTTCTCCAGAGTAGATCACATACTGGTACACAAAACAGCCCTCAACAAGTACAAAAAGATTGAAATCATACCATGCATCTTTTCAGACCACAATGCTATGAAACTCAAAATCAACCACAAATAAAATTTGGAAAAGTAACAAATACTTGGAGACTAAAGAACATTTTACTAAAGAATTAATGGGCTAACCAAGAAGTTAAAGAGGAAATTAAAAAGTACATGGAAGTCAATGAAAATGATAGCACCACAGCCGAAAGCCTCTGGGATGCAGCAAAGGTGGTCATAAGAGTAGAATGTATAGCAATCCGGGCCTTCCTAAAGAAGGAAGAAACGTCTCAGATACACAACCTAACATTACACCTTAAAAATCTGGAAACAGAACAGCCAATAAAACCCCAAACCAGCAGAGAAGATAAGAAATAATAAAGATTAGAGCAGAAATCAATGCCATCAAAACCAAACCAAACCAAAACAAACAAAACAGAAGAGATCAAGGAAACTAGAAGCTAGTTCTTTGAAAGAATTACCAAAATTGATAAAGCATTAGCCAGTTTGATCAAAAAGGAAAGGGGCCAAAAAAAAAAAATCAAGAGTGAAAGAGGAGAGATCACAACCAACACAACAGAATAAAAACAATAATAAGATAATATTATGAGCAATTATAAGCCAGTAAATTGGGCAATCTGGAAGAAATGGACAAATTCTTAGAAACATATGTACTACCAAAACTTAAACAGAAAGAAATAGAAAATTTGAACAGGGCCATAACCAGTAAGGAAATCAAATCAGTAACCAAAAATCTCTCAAAAAACAAGAGTCCAGGGCAAAATGACTTTCCAGGGGAATTCTACCAACCATTTAAGGAAGAGTTAACACCTATTCTCTTGAAGCTGTTCCAAAAGATAGAAATGGAAGGAAAACTTCCAAATCTTTTCTATGAGGACAGCATTAACTTGATTCCAAAACCAGACCAAGACCCCACTAAATAGGAGAACTATAGGCCATTTCCCTGATGAACATGGATGCAAAAATCCTTAACAAGACATTAGCCAACTGGATCCAACAATACATTTAAAAAAATATTCACCACGACCAAATGGGTTTTATACCTGGGACACAGGTCTGGTTCAATATCTTCAAAACAATCAATGTGACTCATCACATCAATAAAATAAAGGAAAAGAACCACATGATCCTTTCAGTACAAGCAGAGAAAGCATTTGGCATAATACAGCATCCTTTCTAGATAAACACAAAACAAAATAAAACAAAAAAAACCTCAAGCAAGTAAGATTAGAGGGAGCATACCTCGATATCATAAAAGCCATATATGAATGACCCAATGCTAATATCATCCTCAATGGAGAATAACTGAGCGCTTTCCCTCTAAGGTCAGGAACAAGACAGGGATATCCACTACCACCACTGTTATTCAACATAGCATTAGAAGTCTTAGCCTCAGCAATCAGACAACAAAAAGAAATAAAACAATCCAAATCAGCCAGGAGGAGGTCAAACTTTCAGTCTTCACAGATGACATGATACTCTATATGCAAAACCCAACAGATTCCACCAAAAAACCTGCTAGAATTGATCCATGAATTCAGCAAAGTAGCAGGATATAAAATCAATGCACAGAAATTGGTTGCATTCCTATTCACCAACAACGAAGCAAGAGAAAGAGAAATCAAGGGATTGATCCCATTTACAATTGCAGCAAAATCCATAAAATACCTAGGAATAAATCTAACCAAAGAGGTGAAAATCTATACACTGAAAACTCTAGAAAACTTATGAAAGAAATTGAAGAGGACACAAATAAGTGGAAAAATAGCCCATGCTCCTGGGTAGGAAGAACAAATATTGTTAAAATGTCAATACTACCCATGAGAATCAACATATTCAATGCAATACCTATGAAAATAACACCAGCATTCTTCACAGAGCTAGAACAAACAATCCTAAAATTTGTATTGAACCAGTAAAAACCAACAATAGCAAAACCAATCTTGAAAAACAAAAACCAAAGCAGGAGGCATCACAATCCCAGACTTCAAGCTTTATTGCAGAGCTATAATCATCAATAGAGTATGGTAACTGGCACAAAAACAGACACTCAGACCAATGGAAGAGAATAGAAAACCCAGAAATGGACCCACAAACATATGGCCAACTAATCTTTGACAAAGCAAGAAAGTATATCCAATGGAATAAAGACAGTTTCTTCAGCAAGTGGTGCTGGGAAAACTGGACAGCGACATGCAGAAAAAATGAACGTGGACCACTCTCTTACACCATACACAAAAATAAACTGAAAATGGATGAAAGACCTAAATATGAGACAGGAAGCCATCAAAATCTTAGAGGAGAAAGCAGGAAAAAGCCTCTTTGACCTTGGCCGCAGCAACTTCTTACTCAACACGTCTCCAGAAGCAAGGGAAACAAAAGCAACAACGAACTATTGGGCCCTCATCAAAATACAAATCTTCTGCACAGTGAAGGAAACAATCAGCAAAACTAAAAGGCAACCGACAGAATGGGAGAAGATATTTGCAAACGACATATCAGATAAAGGGTTAGTATCCAGAATCTATAAAGAACTTATCCAACTCAACACCCAAAAAACAAATAATCCAGTGAAGAAATGGGCAAAATACATGAATAGACACTTCTCCAAAGGTGACTTCCAGATGGACAATGGACAAATGAAAAAATGTTCCACATCACTCATCATCAGGGAAATACAAATCAAAACCACAATGAGATACCACCTCACATCGATCAGAGTGGCTAACATTACCAACTCAGGAAACAACAGATGTTGGCAAGGATGCAGAGAAAGAGGATCTCTTTTGTATTGCTGGTGGGAATGCAAGCTGGTGCAGTCACTCTGGAAAACAGTATGGAGGTTCCTCAAAAAATTAAAAATAGATCTACCCTACTACCCAGCAATTGCACTAGTAGGTATTTATCCAAAGGACACTGGTATGCTTTTATGAAAGGGCACATGCACCCCAATGCCTATAGCTGCACTATCAACAATAGCCAATGTCTGGAAAGGGCCCAAATGTCCATCGATGGATGAATGGATAAAGAAGATGTGGCATATATATACAATGGAGTATTACTCGGCAATCAAAAAGAATGAAATCTTGCCTTTTGCAACTATGTGGATGGAACTAGAGGGAATTATGCTAAGTGAGATTAGTGAGTCAGAGAAAGGAAAATATCATATGACTTCATTCATATGATGACTTTAAGATACAAAACAGAAGATGGCGGCGTAGGAGGACGCTGGGCTCACCATGCATCCTGCTGATCACTTAGATTCCACCTACACCTGCCTAACTAACCCAGAAAACCACCAGAAGACTAGCAGAACCGACTCTCCAGAGCCAAGTGCAGACGAGAGGCCCACGGAAGAGGGTAGGAAGGGTGGCCAGGCAGTGCACGCTGCACGGACTGGTGGGAGGGAGCTGGGTGGAGGGGCAGGCTGCCGGCCAAGCAGAACCCCCGAGTCTGGCTTGCAAAAGCAGAGGGGCCAGATGGAGTATGTTCCGACAGCAAGCGCGACTTAGCACCTGGGAGGTCATAAGTTAACAGCTCTGCTCAGGAAGCGGGAAGGCTGGAGGACAAAGGGAGGGAGAGTTGCTGAGCCCCAGGATGACAGAGCTGTTTGGCTGGGAACAAAGGTGCTCACCAGCGCCATCTCCCTCACCCATCCCCCAGCCAAAATCCCAAAGGGAACCAGTTCCTGCCAGGGAACTTGCTTGCTCCATGCAAACACCCAACGCTGTGCTTCTGCAGAGCCAAACCTCCGGCAGCGGGTCTGACTCCCTCCCGCTGCCACAGGGCCCCTCCTGAAGTGGATCACCTAAGGAGAAGCGAGCTAAGCCTGCCCCTCCTGCCCCCGTGCACCTTGCCTACCCACCCCAACTAATATGCTAGATCCCCAGCACCACAAGCCTGGCAGTGTGCAAGTAGCCCAGACAGACCACGCCACCCCACAGTGAATCCTGCCCTTAGGTGAGGGGAAGAGAAGGCACACACCAGTCTGACTGTGGCCCCAGCGGTGGGCTGGGGGCAGATATCAGGTCTGACTGCGGCCCCACCCACCAACTCCACTTATACACCACAGCACAGGGGAAGTGCCCTGCAGGTCCTCACCACTCCAGGGACTATCCAAAATGACCAAACGGAGGAATTC
Source organism: Panthera pardus (assembly GCF_024362965.1). Lineage (NCBI taxonomy): Eukaryota > Metazoa > Chordata > Mammalia > Carnivora > Felidae > Panthera > Panthera pardus. Next base: position 49,047,732 of record NW_026526843.1, on the reverse strand, counting down.
CCCTCAAAAGAATCTCCAGGAAAAAAAAAAAAAAAAACAACAGCTAATGAACTGATCAAAAAAGATTTAAATAATATAACAGGAAGTGAATTTAGAATAATAGTCATAAAATTAATCGCTGGGCTTGAAAACAGTATAGAGGACAGCAGAGAATCTATTGCTACAGAGATCAAGGTACTAAGGAACAGTCAGGAGGGGCTGAAAAACGCTTTAAACGAGATGCAAAATAAAATGGAAACGACCACGGCTCTGATTGAAGAGGCAGAGGAGAGAATAGGTGAACTAGAAGATAAAGTTATGGAAAAAGTGGAAGCTGAGAATAAGAGAGATAAAAAAATCTAGGAGTATGAGGGGAAAATTAGAGAACGAAGTGATACACTAAAAAGAAGTAATACATGCATAATTGGTATCCCAGAGGAGGAAGAGAGAGGGAAAGGTGCTGAAGGGGTACTTGAAGAAATAATAGCTAAGAACTTCCCAGATCTGGGGAAGGAAAAATGCGTTGAAATCCAAGAGGCACAGAGAACTCCCTTCAGACGTAACTTGAATCGATCTTCTGCACGACATATCATAGTGAAACTGGCAAAATACAAGGATAAAGAGAAAATTCTGAAAGCAGCAAGGGATAAACGTACCCTAACATATAAAGGGAGACCTATAAGACTCGTGGCTGATCTCTCTTTTGAAACTTGGCAGGCCAGAAAGGATTGGCACGAGATCTTCAATGTATTGAACAGAAAAAATATGCAGCCGAGAATCCTTTATCCAGCAAGTCTGTCATTTAGAATAGAAGGAGAGATAAAGCTCTTCCCAAACAAACAAAAACTGAAGGAATTTGCCACCACTAAACCAGCCCTACAAGAGATCCTAAGGGGGATCCTGTGAGACAAAGTACCAGAGACATCACTACAAGCATAAAACATACAGACATCACAATGACTCTAAACCCGTATCTTTCTATCATAACACTGAATGTAAATGGATTAAATGCACCAACCAAAAGTCATAGGGTATCAGAATGGATAAAAAACAAGACCCATCTATTTGCTGTCTACAAGAGACTCATTTTAGATCTGAGGACACCTTTAGATTGAGAGTGAGGGGATGGAGAACTATCATGCTACTGGAAGCCAAAAGAAAGCTGGAGTAACCATACTTAACCGACTGAGCCACCCAGGCGCCCCTCCATATAAATTTTAGAATAAGTTTGTCAATTTCTATAAAAAAAATCTAGTAGGATTATTACAGGTATCTCTTTGAATCTGTAGGTTATAGGGAAAATTGTCATCTTAACAACTTAACTTTTCAAAATCAAATTCATTTGGGTCCTTTGTAATTTTTCACAGTGCTTTATTGTTTGCACGTCAGAAGTCTTACCTGTGTTTTGTTAAATTATTTCCTGTCCATTCAATATTTTGGTACCTATTGTAAATGTATTTTTTTGATTTTTAAATTACTTTCTGTGTATAACAATATTATTTTTAACAATTATTTTTTTGTTTATGACTTTACCCTTGTTACTTATAAAAAATAGGCTAAACACATCCTTAGTGCAAATGAGAAACTTTCAGATTAATGAGAATCTTCTGGGTTGGCACTTTTTTTAATATGAAATTTATTGCCAAATTGATTTCCATACAATACCCAGTGCTCATCCCAAAAGGTGCCCTCCTCAATGCCCATCACACCACCTCCCCTCCCTCCCACCCACCCCCCATCAACCCTCAGTTTATTCTCAGTTTTTAAGAGTCTCTTATGGTTTGGTTCTTTCCCTCTCTTTTTTTTTCCTTCCCCTCCCTCATGGTCTTCTGTTAAGTTTCTCAGGATCAACATAAGGGTGAAAACACATGGTATCTTTCTCTGTATGACTTATTTCACTTAGCATAACACTCTCCACTTCCATCCACATTTCTACAAAAGGCCAGATGTCATTCTTTCTCATTGCCACGTAGTATTCCATTGTGTATATAAATCACAATTTCTTTATCCATTCATCAGTTGATGGACATTTAGGCTCTTTCCTACTTTGGCTATTGTTGAGAGTGCTGCATAAACATTGGGGTACAAGTGCCCCTATGCATCAGCACTCCTGTATCCCTTTGGTAAATTCCTAGCAGTGCTATTGCTGGGTCATAGGGTAGATCTATTTTTAATTTTTTGAAGAACCTGAATGTGAGACAGGAAACCATCAAAACCCTAGAGGAGAAAGAAGGAAAAAAACCTCTCTGACCTCAGCCACAGAAAATTCTTACTTGACACATCTCCAAAGGCAAGGGAATTAAAAGCAAAAATAAACTATTGGGACCTCATGAAGATCAAAAGCTTCTGCACTGCAAAGGAAACAATCAACAAAACTAAAAGGCAACCTATGGAATGGGAAAAGATATTTGCAAATGACATATCAGACAAAGGGCTAGTATGCAAAATCTATAAAGAACTCACTAAACTCCACAGCCGAAAAACAAATAATCCAGTGAAGAAATGGGCAGAAAACATGGATAGACACTTCTCTAAAGAAGACATCCAGATGGCACTTTTTTTTTTAATTACCACACCTCTTTTCCCACAGCTAGATGACAGCTGATGTCATCATCAGTTCCTGTACAATTCTGTATCACTTAGTGGTGAATAAAAGTGTCCTAGTTGTCTTGATGAATCATAGACCCTCCAAAATGGAGTGGGACAACCCGGAAACTCTGTCACTTATAACATTATGTGATCATGGACTTCAAACATACAGATGCTAAATCAAAACTCTGTGTGTCTCTGTGTGTGTTTTAAAATTTTTAAAGTCCTACTCAGTAGTGAAAATAGGATAATTTTATTTTATAAATGACTATATGGTCAAAGTGACAAAAATATGCTATAGCAACAATGAAGTCATAAATGGGGAACACATGGACCTTTGACTAATTTACACTTGACTAATCAAAGAAAGAAAGAAAGTTGGAGGTGAAGATAATCTATTCCACTGGTTTTTATACTTTTTTTTCTTTTGTGTATACAAACAATTATGTTTTTCATAAGAAATGTTATGCAGAGGTCAAGTATAAAAAATTGGAAAAAAGCATGGTTTCTCTGGTTTAAGTGGAGATCGAGGTCTTAGATCGCATGCATTCTTATGGGATTTTTTTTATGCTGGGGATCAGAGGAAATGCTGGAAAAACAGTTTGTTTCAAATTATCTTATTTTAAAGAAGTAAGGACAATAATATAATTTATTAGATTTGCCTAGCTATTTACAAACTTTTTTGTGTCTGAGCAAGTAACTTCATCTTCTTATGATATTAGTTTCTCATCAGTTAATTGTGGGACATGATACCTGTTGTACTCACCATAGAATTATTGTAGGGATCAAAGAAGATGATACACAATGAACAGGCTTTAGAAATAATTTTTCAAATGTAAAATCTTATTATTGGTATTATCAAAGTTGCTCATCCATTGCAGGAACATTCTAAAAAAATATGGCTTACAAAATAAAATAAACAACTGGCTATGTTTTAAAGAAACTGCCATCTCATCAGCAGTCTTATTCTTGTTGAGTTTTATCATGTTTCTTATTATCTATAGAAGGTAGATGATATTTGTATGGTGAGCTGAAGTAGACCAACCACAAAGCAGGGGATCAAAATTGTTATAATATACAATGTACTTGGATTTTGAAACAATGTAGCATCACAATGGCAGTGAACAGCAGGTGATAGGTGAATTATTTTGAAACATGGCCAGTAGGTTTCAACTGACAGTTTCAAACAACCACAAACCCTATTGAAACATGAGCCATGGCTGGTGACTGAAGGATAGCATTCTTTTGCAGTCACTCTGAAGAAGCCTTTACTTATATGTATGTTTTATAGGCATGCATTCTGAATATGCATCTCTGGGTATGGATGGCAATGGTGTCAGCATTACAAACCAACCATAGGTAATTTTGTTGAGAGTTGCCAAAGGCAAGCATAAACAGTTCTTCCGAAGACCTTTTGTTAAAAGAGTTGAATGGGTGCAATGGTCTGGCCTATAGTTTGTTTTTGAATTCATAAGCATGTGAAATTTGAAGTTATTTTTAAATCAATAGAACAAGTTTATTAAAATGATTTCATAGATATTAATCAGCAAATAAAAAGTCACATATTTTAGCTGTCAAAATGTTCTACTCCTAGGCCAAGTAGGCACTTGAAAAGAAATGGAAAAGAGAAATGTTAGCTTCTCTGGGAAGAAGGCGATTACTTAATCTTCTAAGTTTATATTCAGAACACATCCATAGCAAATATAATTTAAGTCCACATCATAAATATTACACACGAAATGTTCACCAGTTCCCAGAACTCACAGTCACCTCTTTGGACAACAGACCATTCTGAGATATGCCATCACCTTCATGTGAGAGATTACTCTCACAGCATATTTATTGTAGTGCTTTTGGTTTTACAGAAAGTATCTGTAAAAAATATTGCATTATGCTCTGAATAACATATAAATAAAATATCTAGCTCGATTGTGATATTTTTTATTGTTCTGTCATCTAAATATTTCCTAGGCTAAAACTTGGAGCTCAGGAGGTGTGAGGAGCTTGCTTATTTGATGCAGTGCTTCTGCATTGGTTTTGGAAACAAATAAGGCAACAAGTTCAATATCCTGAAAAAAGCTTCTAGAAAAATCTAAAGTGTTTTTACTTATTGTTATTCTGGACTACCTTATAGTCCTTTTTCTCTCTTTACAAACAAATAATAAAGCATACTTTATAAACCACATGAAACATTTTTTGTATATATATATAGCTTCTACCTTGCATAAAATGTCTAGATTTTCTGTGAAACATATGCTTCTAAGAAAGTCAGGGCCTAACACGAGGGCAATATGGGTAATAATAACTAAATAGAAAACTAGAAATGACTCAATTAAATAATGGTACATGGGTTGTAAGAAATTCTGATTACCTTCTAAATCATGATCACTAGTCCAAGCTTCTGATATGTGGGAGAACAGAATGTTAACCAGAAGTATTTTACTTAAAGAGGTAAATAAATATAAATGAGATAATGAAAGGTTCAGCCCTTAGCACAATAACTTGAAAATAGTAAGTGCTAAGAAGACTTTGTTGAATCATTAAAATTTCCCTGTTTATTTAACTTCAACCCCCTCTTCTTGAATCAATTGTAAAATAATGTAAAAAAAAAAACTTTTAAGAAAAAAAAATAAGGGAATATTTTTATGAGTTGAGTATTGAGAATTTTTTAAATCAGATGCAAAAAATACTAACCAGAAAAGATAAGATTGATATATTAGGATACATTAAAAATGAGTAATTCTGTTCATTATTGAATGAAATGGAAGACTGAAATTGAGATAACATGCAAATACAAATCAGTGTGAATGATTAGTATACAGAATACAATTTTTGGAAACTACTACAAATCATAAGTAAAAACCACAACCCAAAAGATAAAATGGACTGAAGTCACTACTGGAATTTTGCAAAAGATGAAACAAATATTGGTAATAAAACATTAAAATGTGTTTGCCTCATTACTAATAAAAATACAAATCAAAAGTATCATGAAATAGCATTTTACACATTGAAAAAATTAGGATTATCAATACCAAATATTGGCAAGAAAAAATATCAATGGAAATAGAATCTGCTGTGAGAGCAGTAAATTATTTTTTTAATTTTTTTAGGTAGACTTCACACCCAAAGTGGGGCTTGAACTCATGACCCCGAGATCAAGAGCTGTGCACTCCATAGACAAAGCCACCCGAGTGCCCCAAGGGAGGAATGAATTTGACACACACTTTGGAAAACAATTTGACCTTATCTTGCAAAGTTAAAATTTGTGTACCCTATGGCCCAGAAATTTCAAATTAGGAGTAGGTTTTATAGGAGCTCTTGCCAATGTGGCATTGTTCATAATATTGCTAGGAGAATGAGTAAATAAATGGATAAATAAATTTTGGTATATTGAAAAATAAAGTATCAGACAGCACTGAAAAACAACAAATTACAGTTCACACACACAAAAATTGGATAGATCTTAGAAACAAAGTCAAAATATAAGTCACCACAGTAGAGTATAATTCCATTTGATGAAAGTAGGGAGATGAAATAGGGAGGAGCTATATAGGTAGAGTCAGGCTTTTGTAACTTGTAGCAATGAGGTTGAGTAGTGGGCTTTCAAGTGTTTGTATTATTTGTATGTATTCAAGTTTTTAACATATATTAAATATATTCTTTTATATGTATTAAATGCTATATAGTGTTCAGTTAAAATATTCAAATAGTATCAGTCCCTGCTGATCTACTCACTATTTTACTGAATTCTTTATTGCTGTTCCCCATATTCTTTATACTAATCAGACCCAGAATTGGAAGTGCCCAGGGTTTAACTCTGTTGGCTCTGAGATTCGGTTCTCTATATCTTTCAGCAGTAGACCAGTCCTATGGACCTTTTCTCTACTTCTAGATTTCAACCTGTTATCCTGTCTACTACTACATTATTTGCTGGCAGATTTCATGAATGATACTTTCTTTCCTACCAGCATTCTGAGGACTGTTTTCTACAAAGTCTCTGATTTAGTCCCCTGCATAGATATTAGGATCCTGCTTTTTCACTTTGGTTCTCAAATATTTTCTCTGTTGGGATTGAGACTTCTGTGCCTTTGGAATACTTCTGTATTCAGCTGGATGCACCTTCAAATTCAGCCTCTATTTCTGGGAGTATCCCCCAGCACTTGCCCCTCCTTATTGTTTTGATTCTACATTTATCCTTTGTCCTGCCTGCTTATCCTACTGGGAGGAATCATGGAGCTTCTCACCCAAGTCCTCAGTTAATATGAGAATAGCAATAAAAAGAATTCTTGGGGCACTTGGGTGGCTCAGTCGGTTAAGCCTCTGACTTCGGCTCAGGTCATGATCTCATTGTGAGTTTGAGCCCCACATCGGGCTCTGTGCTGTCAGCTCAGAGCCTGGAGCCTGCTTAAGATTCTGTCTCCCTCTCTCTATGCTCCTCTCCTGCTCATGTTTTGTCTCTATCTCTCAAAAATAAATAAAGATTAAAAAATGAATTCTTGAGATTATTAAATATAGCAAAGATAATTATTGCCATTCTTTTATTTCTGGAGTTCCAAGATATATTCACATTAATATAGTTCGATTATTGTTTAGTTAGTGTAATTCTCAGGAAAATATTATATAGATATTGTCATGTAGTAGGTTTCCCTTCCAATGAATACTTTCAGGGAATAGGATCTACTTATTTCCGGACAGAATTTGGCACACATAATTGAGTATACATCATGATATACTAAAATATGAACACTGATGACCTTTGAATTTTTTTTATTTTTTTTAATATTTATTATTAGAGAGAGAGAAAGAGAGAGAGAGAGCGAGAGAGCAAACAGTGAAGGGGCAGAGAGAGAGAAGACACAGAAGGAGGCTCCAGGCTCTGAGCTGACAACACAGAGCCTGACACAGGGCTCGAACCCACAGACTGCAAGATCATGACCTGAGCTGAAGTCGGCTGCCCAACTGACTGAGCCAGCCAGGCGCCCCATGACCCTTGAAATTTTTATCAGTTCACAGCAAAAATTAATTCTACTTCCATAATTTGTCTCTCTCCTTCTGAAACAGAATATTAAGATACCAATTCTTTGCCTTTTGAGCTATTTTTAGCCAAATTCTTGGAAGGTAAAAGTTGTGCGGGTTCATAGTCTTTTCTATTAAGAAGTATTATTATCATTTCTAAAGATTATTCTTATTAGTCATTTATCTTTATCAATTCCCCAAAAACATTTTTTCAGGACTTGAGTATTTAGTAAGATATGCCAAGATCCCATCTTTTTCCTTTGGTTGCTTAATCAATATCTTCTTGTATTCAGTACTCTGATTTTCACCTTCAAAAATCTCTTAATGACAATGAACTCTGTTCTTAGAAGTGCATACACCATTAGTACTCCCAAGCAATATTTTCTCTCTAAGAAGCTGGTTGAAACCATAGTAAAGCTTTTAAAGATATGTGTCCTTTGGTCTCCTTAAGCTATTCCTTCTCATGATAGAATTACTTTTTAATCTCTAAAGACCAACTTGAATTCTAGGAAGAGAGGTGAGATTCATCTTTGTGCTACACTTTTCTCCAATCTTAGCAAGTAAAACTTGGATGTTATTAGAGCCATGGACATATTTAGTATTGAGGTTGGAAGGGACCTGAAAAGTCTGTCAGTTCCAACACATCTAACTTTTTTATTATTCAGACAATTAGGAATTCAGTGACAAGGGCATTGAAAAGAAGTATAACTGTATTCTTTCTCTACATGTAATGAATTTAGTAAAATGTGTTCTTGGATCCCTAGAAACAGTGTCTGTATAACCTAGGAGAGTAAGAATATAATTTCTCCTTGAAAAGTGTTGGAAAACCTTGTATGCTTACTTGCAACCAGAGAATGCTTTATTTTTCTTTTCTGAGCAGTATAATTTGCAGCCATTTGGGAAAGCATTGCAAACAATAGATATGTGTAAATTTCTATTCTGGATATTGTGTTTTTACGGTTCACTAATCAAATATCTTTTATTATCTCTTATTATGTAACTTTTCCTCCGAGATAAATTCTCTCATGTTTCTGCAGACCACACTATTTTCAGCATCTTAGCATTTTTAATCATCATCATGTTTTGTTAAAACACATCCTTTAAAGAGTATAATTTGTTTTTCAAGTTTGTTTGCCTGTTTGTTTATTTTTGAGTATAGTTACCACACAATATTACATTATATTTAAGTGTAGGAAAGAATATAGGAAGATTTAATATTGTTAAAATGTCCATACTGCCCAAATCAATCTATAGATTTATGTTGTAGACTCTAGGTCTGAAATTCTCTCTTGTCCACCAAGACAGCGGAGGCAGAATTAAAATGCAAGAGAGGCTAATGCCCAGGAGGAGATAAGAGCCCCTAGTTTAAGAGTCCTTGTTCCATTTTTATTAGGATCAGAAGACTTATAAGTGTGATGGATGCGCACAAAGAGACAATGAAACCATGAACATTAACTCAAGTGTGTGAGGGAAGGGGGATTTTAAAGATATGCAGTATTAAGGGTTTGGGTCAATACAAGACAAAATCCCAGTCCTGGGAACATGGTTGTTTATAGCAGGCAAAGGTGCCATGTCTGTTTATCTTAGCTTGCCTGGGGGATAAGACAGATAGAATATGCTATCTCAGGGTCAACAAAGCACCTTTATTTCGCTACTTCACCCTGCTGGGTCTATAGACCTGTCACCTGTTTACCTGTTCTGGTCCTTCCCTCCTGTGAAAGCAGCTTTCTGCTATTGTACTAAGTTGGGGCACTTCTGCCCTGAATATCTAATCTTGGATGCTTTCATCCTGTGGCTTCCTATTCCTTTATGCCTTTGTTCTATACTGGGGGTGCTTTAGCCTCATTTACCTAATCTTGGATGCTTTAATCCTGTGGCTTCTTATTCCTTTATGCCTTGTTAACCTATCAGTGCAAGGTCATGGAATTCCTAAGCTTATTCCCCACAGATTCAATGCAATCTTTATCAAAATACCCACAACGTTTTTCACAGAGCTATATCAAATAATACTAAAGTTTGTATGGTAGTACCAAAACTTCCCAATAGTAAAGCAATCTTGAGAAAGAAGAACAAAGCTGGAGGGGCCACAATTCAAGATTTCAAGATATACTACAAAGCTTAATAATCAAAAAAGTATGGTAGTGGCACAAAAATGGACATATAGATCAATGGAACAGAATAGAGATCCCAGAAATAAACCCAGAGTTACAATGGCCAGTTAATCTATGACAAAGAAGGCAAGAATATAAAATGGGGAAAAGGCAGTCTGTTCAATAAAATATTGTATTTTAGGACTGCTTAATTTGAGGCTTTTTACCCTTGCCATCAGGCTACCAGATATGGCAAATGTAATTAATCTGTCAAAATACAAAAGTTGTGAGTGTATTGTGGATTATAATTTCTTTGGAGAAAAGGAAAAGAATTAACATATGTGTCATAAGGTATGTTAATAGCATTTACCAAAGTCTAATAGAGTAAAATTAGATACATATTATCAATGTGTGTACATTAAACTGAGTTTTTAACAGAGAAATGTTGAAATGGAGAACAAATTAATATACATTCTCTTTTCAATAAAATGTGGCTTAAAGCAGAACATGTTGAAAATACATGCTGAGTGAGCATTTCCAATCTGCCTATGTAGTTTAGTCTATGGCTATGTCTGTATAAATGAGCTAAAGAGTCAGAGCCACTGAATATCTGCCAAATTGTTTAGCCATTGGGTAGGCAGAAGACAGAGAAGATAAATGTTAATTGGTTAGGTTATTTAATTTTAGCCTCTGGACAGTATGGTGCTAGATGATATAATCAGTGCATTACGTTACCATTTGAATCTACTTATTTAAAGACAAGCATGGATATAGCTGTTTTTCTTTGAATTTGTGCTTCTTTAAATGGGTTGATGGTATCTGACAGATCTGTAGAATACCACCATATCTATATGCCCCAACATCTGAATAAACTATAGCTTGTGAGCATTAGTGTGAAAATTTTCTTTTTGGCTGTTGCAATTTGTATTATAATGCATTTATGCCTTCTGAGAGCCCAGAAGAGGCAAAGAATTGATCCATCAAGAGATGAAATCTGATCTGGTTGTACTCTAATCATCTCTCTGGCTAAGCTTTCAGTAAATACTAAAAACCAACAAGAAGAGCAGCAACAAAAAACACCAACCCCCCCCCCCCCCCGCAATTCCCAACCATTGTCATTTGTATACATAGAACCCTCTTAGGGCTGCTTACAATTTATTTATTTGTTCATTATCATCATTAATTCATTAATTACAATATTTTTTTCAGCATCTCCCATTCCCCTAGGTGACACACATTGTAATAGGCCTGGTTGAGGGAATTAAACGAATAATGGTCATGTCTCTTTCCCAGAGGTACTCTGCCTTAGTTGTGTCTTTAATATCCAATAAGCTAGATACGGAGTATATGGCATCAGGGCTTCCCCTACCACTAAACTAAAGCCTTCTGTGACATTGATGTCATACTTTAGTTTGACCCTACTGACTCTTCAATCTATTTTGTGCCTATAAGAAAAGTGTACAAATAGAAGGGAAAAACCTCAAATGACAGATTCTGTGCTTCTGATTAGCACATGCTTGTGATTTTGAACCAAAGGACAGTGCACGAAATGAGTAGTTTAAACATAATACATGTGACAGGGTTAAAGGGCTCATGTTTTGTTTCAATTTCAATACAGTATCCTGATAGGCCTTATTTGAACCTACTGTTAAGGGATACTGACTTTAAAAATGTGAGAGAAATGATGTTGAATGACATTGAGTTTAACCTTCCTCCTTTCTCTTACTTGAACCAATCAGCATTATTTTAAGTCATATTTCACTTTATCTCGAGGTGGAAATTGCTGGTAAACACAAGAAGAAAAACCTCTCTACTACTGTGTTCTGTGTCTTAAGGAAAATGTTAGGAAAAGGGCAAAGGCTAGGGGAAGAATAAAGTCAGAAAAAGCCAAAATGATGTAAATTTCTCTCTAAATTTGACAAGGAGAATGTTGGTAAAAAGGGTAATTTGGTAACAGTTAAATTGCTGAGTCAAAGTGCAAAATCTTTAATGGACAGAAATCATCTAGACTAGTCTATTTGGTCAGCATAGAGGAAAAACAGCAATTCAAATGTATTTTACAGAAAGACTGTAAATGTTTATCCAAAAGGAGAACACATATATCTGGTTGTCTTATGTATTTTTTCAATGTTTGCTTTAATATTTGTCTTTTGTTTTGTGTGTAAAGATTTCATAGTTCTTTTAATTATTTGCCCAAGGAAATATGTTGACATCATGTTGCATAAAATAGGGAGGTATTACTCTAGAAAATTACAGAGGAAATTGAATACATTTGCTTGGATATGGAATAAAATACATCTACATCTAAAATACATCTAAAATAATATAAGGTTAATATATTGACATTCATTAATAAGAACATATTGTTCAACTTCCAAGGGTAAAAATATTTTATACATAAAGATACATTCAATGCAAATGTCAAACTGCCTGCTCAGTAATTAGTGTTACCTGCAGCTTAAGTAAAATTTAAAACTGATATGCTAACTGCATTCAGTGGCTACAGTGCATAGGAGATAAATACAACACATCACAAGGAATACTTAGACAATTAAACTAAAGAATTTATACTTCATGCTCACTGATTTATCAGTTAAAATATGGGTCTTTAAGTTTTGTTCATGATAAATTGATGCATGTTTTGGACAACGACATGTGGTATTCAAGTGCTTCTTAATAATTGGGAGTTATTTTTAAATCGGGCCCTGTCTTGCCCTGCAAAATGATAATGTTCTTGTTTATCATTCTGCCCAAGTCAAACTACGGTAGAGTGAATCAGTTCTTTAGTTATGAATACTGCATCACATTCAACTTTGTTTTTCTCTGTATCTAAAGAAACAGTCTGTTGAATAGATGGGTGAGGCTATGAGTCTCATAATTTAGAATGTATCATTTATGCGGTCAAGTTCCTCCAACTGTTTACACATACAGCAAATACTAGAAGGAAGCTCAGGATAGAAATCAAACACGCAATTTGTGATTTCACATTTGTTCCTGCTTGCAGTCGAAAGCACAGTATGGCTCAGAGAGAGTCAGTTGTAAGATAAAGAGCATATTTTCAAGAGTTTTTATTTTAAGGACTAACATTGTAAAGATGATAGTTCCATGAGAACTAAAACTAAGGATATGTGTAATCAGAGGCAAGCACTCTGATTAAAGGAGAAAAATATTCCAAATTTATCCAAATAGCCAGTGTTCAATTTCATTATACAAAAAAAAAAACAAAACAATTTTGTCTGTTACATTATACCCTATATCATTCAAATCATAAAAAATAAAATGCTACTTGAGATAAAAATGTTTTCTTCCATTTTACCTAGGAGAAAACTGACACTCAACTAGAGCTGGGATTTAAGCTCATCTATATCTGATAGTAACTGGCTGCTATGCTGCCCTATGGAGGTGTAAGCTACATATTTCCTGTACATTATCAGTATCACCTGGTAAATAACAGTAATAACAAAAACTAATATTTATTTTGTCTACTATGTACCCAGCTCTATGCTAGATGCCTTACATACATTATTTGATGCTGATAACTTTTTGAGGTGAGTACTATCATTTTAACTGTTTTATAACATTTTGAAACACAGAAGTGAAGCAAACTGCCTGGAGTTATAGAGCTAGTAAACTGGTGGAATCAAGATTTGAACCCAAGTAGTGTGATTTTGGTGCCCATGATCTTAACTCTAGACTAGGGCGCACAGGTAAAATTCAAGTCAACAGAGAGCTACATTTCTTCTATTGACCTTTATAGACTCTCCAAATTATAAAAGAAATTCATATAATACAGATCAATCACTATTCCAGTGCTTAAATCTCTGCAGCATCCGTGCCAGGTGCTTATCCAACATCTCCAATGGCAACATGCACATGCTATCTCATTTGAGTTTCTTTTTATATATCACATATGCTTTTGGTATCTCTAAAATCGGGAACAAAATCTTGGACATTTCCTAACATCATGGAGATAATAAATGAGATGTGATCTTGAAAAGCATTCATTAAATAGTTATATAGGATTGCTTATTATTGGTTCCAAAACAGGTACTATATCAACATAGTGATAATACAATTCCCAATAGATTATTGTCCTTTCAAAAATGTTTTTCTGGTCTTATTATTTATAAATAAATTTTGGTAAACTTTATTTATTCAGCAATAAAATGCATCATTGCCTTGAAATATGTAAAACCTTCTCCTGCCATTGTTTGAGGGTAAAGAAATATAATTCTTCTCACTGAATTTGAGATTTCTTGGTTAGAATGTCACATTAAATAAATATTTCTTTCTAGTTGCTGCCAATAATACAAACTAGGCATGTGGGTTAAATAGCTGATTGTTCAGGTATGTTGGCCACTTCTGCTTCATTTTATGCAGTATCTGAAATATACCTACATTGTACATAACATTATTCTTTGTAATACGTGAGTTTACTGGGTTAAAAATCTTACTTTTTGTTCTTAGAGAACATACAATTTGGCAATTGTACCATTTGAAATTACTTTGAAAAATTAGTTTTTGCTATTCTAGTAAGTCTCCATCAACAATTGTTTTTCATGTCCTCGTGGTTTCATAACAATCATATCATATCAGAACCCCTCATCTCACACATCCAACCTGTTCTGTTGACTCTATGTCCTAAATAATTTTCAAATTGTTCCTTTTATTTTTATTGCTACTTCCACTTCATAGTTCAGGATATATTGTATCTGATAACCTCTAAGGCAATATTTGAAAATAAACATCAAGATTTACATATTTCTGGTGTTTTTTCTTGAATTAGGTTTTTTTATGCTTTTATTTTACTTTTGAGAGAGAGAGACAGTGTGAGCGGGAGAGTGGCAGAGAGAGAGGGAGACAGAATCTGAAGCAGACTCCAGGCTCCAAGCTGTCAGCGCAGAGCCCAACGTGGGGCTTGAACCCAAGGATGGTGAAATCATGCCCTGAGCTGAAGTCAGACGCCCAACTGACTGAGTCACCCTGGCACCCCTCTTGAATTAGTGTAAAACTTCTGAGATTAAGAAAACATATGAGTGTAGCAGAAGCTGGTGCAGATCATTTGTAGTAAAGGAAACATAAAACACTGTCTTATCTTTCCTTAGTAGGTGTGTTATCTTCTCTCACTTTTCTCTGTTTTTTTTTTTAAATTCATAATACATATCCCAGGTTGTAAGTACGTATCTTCTTTCATTGAATCTTAGATGCCATCTATTGTAAGATGCACCATTATTTTATGGATTACTAAAAACAAACTAAAAATTCTTCCAATTAAGTTATTGTACACCATCAATTATAGGATACATGTAGATTTCAGGGATGTAAAAAGAAGTATGTCTAAGAATCAAAGGGTTATGGGATTTATTTATATATAATAATTATACATGTTTATTATCTGTCTTTTCTACTGGTGTCTAATATTAAGGAGGGCAGTAACCATAACTTTTTTTTCATCATTGTATACTCAGAGAAACTAGTATAAACTAGTATAAACTTTTATAAAATCAGTGCAAAGTAAAATTTGTCAAAGCAATGAATAAGTAGGCTCTAAAAATATTTCCTGTGATTTAATGCCACTGAATATTGTGTGCATTCATTTGTGTGTGGCATGGTGCAGATGGTGAGTGTTTTATTTAAAAAAATACACAAATAACCTCAGAAAGAGATCTAAGAACCATCAATAATTATAGCAATGGAAGGTTAATTGTGTTATGTTCTAAATATTGACACTTAAAAAGGATATGAATGGAGTGTACACAAGAATATTTTATTCAATATTATGTCTGAACATGCTTCTTTAGAAAAATGCCACCTAA
The DNA here is from genome assembly GCF_024362965.1 of Panthera pardus. Taxonomy (NCBI): domain Eukaryota; kingdom Metazoa; phylum Chordata; class Mammalia; order Carnivora; family Felidae; genus Panthera; species Panthera pardus. The sequence continues at coordinate 49,032,239 of NW_026526843.1, read as the reverse complement.
CCATTTGGCATACGGTTATTTTACAGTAGATACCACTCCTTACCAGGAACTATTAAGGACTGAATGATCATCAAATAAATTTTGGCCTAGATATCTAAATGACTAACACTTTCAAAGTAAGGATATATTTGTTTCAGTTAAAGAATGCAGAATAATTGGGATGCCTGGGTGGCTCAGTTGGTGAAGCTGCTGACTCTTGATTTCAGCTCAGGTTATGATTTCATGGTCTGTGAGATTAAGCCCCTCCTCGGGCTCAGTGTGGAGGGCAGAACCTGCTTGGGATTTTCTCTCTCCCTCTCTCTTTGCCCCTCCCCTGCCCGTGCTATTTCTAAAAACAAATGAAGAAACTTTTAAAAAATGCAGAAGAACTAGTTATGTACAAGCCTTGATCAATTCTGATTTCACTGTGTGGAGTAGTTTTTCAGACACAAAAATTATGAGTAATTCTCAAATTTTGGTGAGCAATTAAAAAATACATATTCTAGGGCCCCATTACTAGATATTTTCTGCATTTAGTTTTCTTATTCAAATATAACTTAAGAGACTCTTAAAAACTGAGAACAAACTGAGGGCTGATGGGGGGTGGGAGGGAGGGGAGGGTGGGTGATGGGTATTGAGGAGGGCACCTTTTGGGATGAGCATTGGGTGTTGTATGGAAACCAATTTAACAATAAATTTCAAAAAACAATGTAAAATTTTTTTTTCATTTTTTTAAAAGCAATATGGAAACTTGTAAGCCTTTTATATTCATACTTTTTGAACCACTGGTCCTATCTTGATTTTTTTCAATAAAAGGAAACGGCTCTGTGTGTGTGTATATATAAACTTTTATGGAAATTCCTCAAAGATAGCTAGTATAGAACTGCTTCATTCTTTTTCAATATCTGCAGAAGTTGATATTTTGAAGCTATAGCACAGTGCATTCAATAGTGCCCCTAAAGAAAAACATTCACTTTTTTTTTTGCCATTTTGAATAAGGCTGTATTATATATATTCTTGTATGTAATCCTTATCCATTGGTGTTTTTAGTTTTGTATTTATATTTTCTAAAATTGAGATTTCTAGATTGAAAGATATATCAACAATGCTTCCAGGAAACCTTCATCAATTAGTTCATCATTTCCTCAGCAACCATGAGAACAGCTTTGCATCCATATCTAAACTATAAATATCACTGTTTTTTCATAGTATTACCTTTGTTATATGATCTAATGCTTCTACTTTTTTTTTTAAGATTCTTGAGTTTCCAGTTTGGGTTAAGAAGCAGATCACTTCCTTGGGGCCCAGGTTTTATATATAAACTCTTATATGTTCTTATACAACTTTTACCATTTTATTGTTCACATTTAAACCTTTAATCAACATGAAGCTTATTAATGTTTTTGTTCATGTTTTGACTTAGGGTTTTAAGGTTATTTTCATAGAGATGGATAGCTACTTATGAAAAAAATCCATTCTTTACTCAAAGAATTAAATTAAAATATTACTTTTTTATATTTTAAATTTTCATATATACTGGAATCTATTTATGTTTTTATCCATTGTGTTCTATTAATCTAGTTGTATATGTCTATATCAATACCATACTCCTTTGATTAAAGTGAATTTATAGTATACTCTATCTATAAATGAGGATCTACTAATGATTTTTGATAATTTTTTGTTGTACTTTGTCATTTAATCTTCAATATAAATTTTTAAGATCATTTCATCAGGTTATGAAATAACAACACTTTTGGGACTCTAATCAGCATTGTATTGATTTTAGAGATTATTTTGGAATAACTGATATTTTTATTATATTGCCTCAGATTTTGTTTTGAATTATTCTGTTTATCATTTTCTCCATATAGATTTTTTAATTTGCTTTTGTTTTCAATTGTGTAGTTTTTTCACTATTGTGAGTAGAATATTTTCCCATTCCTTTTTAGAATTTTATTGCTACAATAACAAACAGCACTTAATATTTGCGTATGTATATATTATTCAAGCAACTCATCCAATTCTCTTCTTAGTTATACCAGTTATTTCATTGTCTTTCCTTACTTGCAGTTGCTGAAATATACAAGACAATGTTGAAAATAATGATAAAAACTTAATCCCTTAGTTACTGATTTTAATTGTATTGGTTTTAGGATCCAGTTGAGATAATATTTGTTAGAGGCTTTTGATAGTATTTTTTTCCAATATATGAAGTTTATTGTCAAATTGGTTTCCATACAACACCCAGTGCTCATCCCAAAAGGTGCCTTCCTCAATACTCATCACCCAGAGACTTTTGATAGTATTTAATATATTTAAATAGTTTTCTTTCATTAGTATTTTATTTAGTTTATTAGAGATGGCTGCTGAACTTTATCCAATAAGTTTTCAGCATTTATTGATATATCATGGCTTTTCTCCTTTAATATTAATCAAACATTATATAGATAGAATTCCTGATATAGAAATTTTTGCATTGTGGAATACACATAAGTTGGTTATATTTTATAATTTGACACATTGTTGGATTGTATTTTCTAATATGTCATTTAAAATGTTTGGATCTATATTCATCCTGAGGTTGGCTTATAAGGTTGATTTTAATACTATCTGTGTAGACTTGGTAATAAAATTATCCTGTCTGTAAAGTGAACTGGAAAACTTGTTTTTCTTCCTCTGGAAATAGTTTAAATAACATTGAAATGATCTGTTTATTTCAGAATTGACAAAACTCAACTTTGAATCAATCTGCTTCTGCGTTTTACAGCAGTAGCTCTTGAATCACATTTTCAATCTCTTTAGCGATAATTAGTTTAGTCAAGTTTGCCAATTCTATTTGTGTCATTTATAGAAATTATATTTTGTTAGAGGAACATCAATTTTCCTCTACATTTAAAAATTTTTTTATTGGAATAGTGTGTTGAATTCTCTTTAGAAAAGAATTGTAATATTTTAATATCTTCTGTAACTGTGGTTATGTTTTAATTCTGATTCTAATAGCTCTTTCTTTTTCTTTATTACATTTTTGAGATAGTTAACTATTTTATTGATCTTTTCATCAAAATATTTTATATTTGTTTTTTATAATATATAGTTTTGCTTTCCAATTTACTGATTTCAGCTATATTCTTTCTTACTTTGTACTTTTTAGATTTATCTTATAATTCTTTCAGATATATTTAATGAGAAAAAAGGTCATTTATTTTAATATTTTTTAAATATCAAAAATATTTAAGGCTGTATATTTTATTCTAAATACAGAGGTCTGTGAATCCATTAGGCTTGGATATGAAGTGGTTTCCTGTTTAGTTTAGTCTGGATGTTTTTCAATTCAATTTTCATGGCCTCTGTGATCTAAACATCATCTAGAGAGGTCTTTTCTAGTCTCTGTGTATTTAAAAAAAATTTGGTCATCTTTTATATAATTTGCTTTATGATTTGTTTCTAGTTTGTTCAATTCTGACAGAAAATGGGGCTTGCATGTAGAATCTTTTAAAGATATTTTAAGGTGACTACATGATTTTTAAAAATAATGAATATGTGAGAAAAAACTATTTGAGGGAGATGAAGTGATATATACGTTACATATAGTGAAATGCACTATAATATTATGAACTAGCATTATTAACCTATTTTTGGCTTAATAAGTATGTCCACCTCTAAAAAAGATGTATGTCTCTTATTATATTCATATTTTTAAATCAATTTTATTCCAAATTTATAGCAATCTTTTGCTTAATAAATTAACTTTTCAGGGTGAAAAATTATTGACTGCTTTATCTTTTTTGTAAATTCAACCTTTTATATTAAATAATCATGTTTTTTACTTTCCTTGATGCTTTTAAAAGTAAATTCTACTTTTTATTGTTTTGATAATATTACTTTAGTTTATTTTGTGATTTCCTGGTATCCTCTTGCCCATCCCTTTATTTTCACCCTTCATCATTACTTTGTTTAAAGAATGTTGACGATACTTGCAGAAACATCTTAGGCAGATATCTTTTTTTTTTATTCCAATCTACCAGTCTCAGTATTTTAATGGAAGTCAGTCCATTCACACTTAATATAGTGACCCAGATGCTTGATTTAATTGCAATTAATTTTATTTTTAAAATTTAGTTTATATTATTTTTCTTCATTTTTCATTTTTCTTATTTTTCATGGTTTGAGAAATTTGACAAAATTTTTGGATCTTCTACATCTATGTTCTATAATAAAGCCATGAGACAAGATGACACCACCCAGGCAGTGAAGGTAGATTGAGATCTAAGACCTGAGCTTTTTGGTCCTTCAGTATTTAAAGGTCATGAACATTAGAAGAAACCAGCCAAGATGACTGATAAAGGACAACCAGTGATGCAACAGAATATTTGAAAGGTAAACTGTTGCCCAGGAGATGAAGTAAAGTGTTTCAAGAAGAATGTATTTTAAATTTATTTTTGAATTTGGTGTAACAAAGTGGTCCAGTTTCATTCTTTGGCATGTTGCTGTCCAGTTTTCCTAACACCCTTTGTTGAAGAGATTGTCTTTTTCCCATTGAATACTCTTCCCTGCTTTGTTGAAGATTAATTGACTGTATAGTTGTGGGTTCATTTCTGGGGTTTATATTCTGTTTTATTGGTGTGTGTGTGTGTGTGTGTGTGTGTGTGTGAGACAGTACATACTGCTTTGATCACTACAGCTTTCTAATATATTTTGACATCTGGGCTTGTCATATCCCCCACTTTGCTTTGCTTTTTCAAGGTTGCTTTGGCTATTTGGGGTCTTTTGTCGTTCTGTACAAATTTTAGAATTGTTTTTTCTGTCTGAGTGAAAAATGCTGTTGCTATTTTGATAGGGATTGCATTAAATGTGTAGATTTCCTTGGGCAGTATAGACATTTTAACAATGCTTATTCTTCCAATCCGTGAAAATGAAATGTCTTTCCATTTCTTTGTGTTGTCTTCAGTTTTTTTCATCAGTGTGTTATAGTTTTCAAAGTATAGTTCCTTCACCACTTTAGTTAGGTTAATTCCTAGGTATCTTATTTGTTTTGGTGCAGTTGTAAATAAGATAATTGCTTGATTTCTCTTTCTGCTGCTTCATTATTGGTGTATAGAAATGCAACAGACTTCTATACATTGATTTTTGTATCCTGTGATTTTACTGAATTCTTTTACCAGTTATAGTAGTTTTTGGTGGTGTCTTTCAGATTTTCTACATAGAGTATCATGTCATCTGCAAATAGTGAAAATTTTACTTTTTCCTTGCTGATTTTGATGCCTTTTATTTCTTTTTGTTGTTGTGTGATGTGGTTAGGATATACAGTACTATGTTAAATAACAGTGGTGAGAATGGATATCCTTGTCTTTTCCTGACCAAAGAGAAACAACTCTCATTTTTCCCCATTGAGGATAATATTAACTGTGGACTTTTCATATATAACCACTCTTTATTATGTTGAGGTATGTTTCCTCTGACCTTTGTTGAAGGTTTTTTTTTCTTTCAGGAATTGATGCTGTATTTTGCCAAATGCTTTTTCTGCATCTATTGAAGTCATCATATTGTTCTTATCCTTTCTTTTATGAATGTGTTGTATGTATCATGTTGATAGATCTAAACAATAAAAGTCCTAGAGGAGAACACAGGCCCTTTGGTATCAACCATAGCAAATTCTTTCTCGATATGTCTTCTGAAGCAAGGGAAACAAAAGCAAAAATAAACTACTGGGACTTAATCAAAATAAAAATCTTCTGCACTGTGAAGGAAAACAATCAACAAAACTAGCAAGCAACCTACAGAATAAGAGAAGATATTTGTAAATGAAATATATGATAAAGGGTTAGTATTCAAAATACATAAAGAACTTATAAAACTAAACACCCAAAAATGGGCAGAAAACAAATCCAATAAAAAATGGGCAGAAAACATAAATGGACATTTTTTTTTCCAAAGAAGACATACAGATGGGCAACAGACACATGGAAATATGCTCAACATCACTGATCATCAGGAAAATACTAATCAAAACTACAATGAGATCTTACCTTACACCTATCAGAATGGCTAAAATTAATAACACAAGAAACAACAGGTGTTGTTGAGGACGTGGAGATAGGGGAACCTTCTTGCACGGTTGCTGGGTATGCAAACTGGTGCAGCCATTCTGGAAAACAGTATCGGAGTTCTTCAAAAAGTGAGAAGTTAAAAATAGAACTATCCTATGGTCCATCAATTGTACCCTACTAAGTATTTACCCAAAATATACAAAAATACTAATTCATAGGGATACATCATCCTGATGTTTATATCAGCATCACATATATTACCAAAATTATGGAAACGGTCCAAATGGGTCTATTGACTGATTAATGGATAAAAGAGAGATGGTATATATATATATATATATATATATATATATATATATATATATAGTGGAATATTATTCACCCATAAAAAGAATGGACTCTTATATTTGCAGTGACATGGATGGAGCAAGAGTGTATGATACTAAGCAAAATAAGTCAATTAGAAAAGTAACATATGAGTTTACTCATATGTGTAATTTAATAAGCAAAAACTGAGCAAGAGGGAAAAAAGAGAGAGGTAAATCAAGAAATGGACTCTTACCTATAGAGAAGAAACTAATAGTTACTGGAGGAGAGGTGTGTGAGGGGAAGGGTTAAATCCTTGGTGGGGATTAAGGGTTGCACTTCTTATGATGAGCACTGGGTGTTGTATAGAAGTGTTGAATCACTATATTGTACACCTTAAACTAATATTACCCTGTATGCTAACTCACTGGAATTAAAATAAAAACTTAAAAATGTAAAAACAATGCTGAACTAAATTTGCCTATAAAAAAAGAGAGAAAGTAACTGGTTATGTCAAATGGTGCTTATGGGTCATAAAAGATTGGAACTGAAAATTTGATTTAGCAATGTGGTACCTATTAGTGATTTGACAAATTTTGATGGAGAAGTGGGGGCAAAATCCTACTTAAATTATTTAATTAAGTTGCAGAGAATGTTAGAGGAACTTTCAGTTATAGACATGTAAAGAAGTTGGTTATTTCTGTCTGCAAAATACAAGTATAAATTTGGACGAAATTGTCAAAACAAACATTTCATGGCACTGGAAATTTAGCAGTGGTTACCAAATTTGGATATGTTTATTCTTGAAAAACTGCAAATTTTTTTGGTAAAAACAGGAGAATACTATATTTTTCTTACCTGGGAAAGCTCTCCTCCCCACTTCTCTACCAGTTTGAACAGCCAAAATAATATAATTTTAATATTGAGAGGCTATTTATTAAAACTACAAAATTTGCTTCCAGAAAGGAGGGCTTAATTATTGTGGAAAAGGAGTGAAACCTCAATAGTGTTTCTACCTAAAAATGGTGTTATAGGCTAGGAAAAATAAAAGAAATTCCAGCTTTGTTGAGTTTACAGTCTCAGGATGAGCAAGAGTTCGGTCAGAAATTTAATGGGAAGATTCTAAAAATAAGAGCAATAGAAGAACATATATAAGCTCTCCACATACCCCTGGTTGAATGAAAAATTACACAAATATAGGGAAATATCTGGAGAGCCCAGAAAATAGTAAAAACCCAGGGGGACTTAAAAATTCACAGCAAGTTTGAATGCACTTCTGAATCCACACACATATTGGCATTAGGTGGATGCCTTTCAGGTTCAAAATGTTTATATAAAATATTAGCCAAAATCATTGACTAACCACTAAGTTATGCAGATAAAGTGGTAACCCCTTGAGAGCCAGACTAAATAACTAAATATAGAAGAAAATAATCAGAGACATCAGGGATTTCAGTGGTGGGGACAGAGTACATAGCTGTATACAAAACAGTTACTAAAACAAAACAAACAAATAAAAAGAAGCCCTGTAAAATATATATAAAATTGCTATATTATTGAAATACCCAGTTTTTGACAAAATATTACAATATACAGAAAGAAACAGCAAATATAATCCAGACTTAAGGAAAAAAAAAGTCAATAGAAACTGAGTGGGCTCAGATATTGGAGTTAACAACCAAGGGCCTCAAAGAAGATATTTAAATATGTTCAAAAATTATGGTTCAATAAATACACCCTCATGGAGAGACAGAAAGTACGAAAAGAGAACTAAATGGCTATTCTAGAACTCAATATGAAACAACCAAAATTCAAAAAAAAATCAATTACAGTGAAAATATATTGCAAAATGTATGAAAGAATTCTGAGATCTGTAGGAAATTTTTCCCTATTTATGCATGATAGGAGTCCTAGAAAGATAGATGAGAGAAAAAAAAAAGAGTAGAACAAACGCAAGCTTGAGAAAATGGCAAAATAAGAAGATCCTGAGTTCACCTACTCCCAGAGACACACTGAGGTTGCAACTATAAATGGTGAAACTCATTCTGAAAATGACCTGAATAGCAGAACAGTCTTTCCACAGCTAAAGATATAAAGAAAAAGCCAAATCAAAAAGAGTAGAAGGGACAGAGATAGAGTTGGGAACACACTCCTTAGCATGGAGAACCGCACACCAGAGGATTATTGCAGGCATGTAAGTCCTCCATAAGAAGTGAAGGGGATGAAGCCCCACATTTGGTGCCTCCCCCCACTGGGGACCTACTTTGGGAAGACAAACTCCTATAATGTCTGGCATTGAAAATCAGCTGGGCTAAACCTAGGGGTGTTGAAAATCAGCTGGGCTTAACTCTGTAAGAGCCAGGGGGATATAGGAAACTGAGATTCAAAGAAATTGATAAACTAAAAGGAATGGATGAATTCCTAGAAACATACAGTCTTCAAAGACTGAATCAGGAAGAAATAGAAAATCTAAGTAGACTGATTACTGCAAAGGAAATTGAATTGTTAAGAAAAATGGATCTCAACAAATAAAAGTCCAGGACCAGATGGCTTCACAAGTAACTTCTATCAAACGTTTATTTTTTTTTAATTTTTGGTTGTTTATTTATTTTGAGAGAGAGACAGAGACAGAGACAGAGAGCAGAAGCAGGGGAGGGGAAGAGAGAGAGAGAACCCAAAGCAGGCTCTGTACTGTCAGCACAGAGTCCGACGTAGGGCTCAATCTCATGAGCCATGACATCATGACCTGAGCCAGAGCCAAGATTTGGATGCTTAACTGACTGAGCCACCCAGGAGTCCCGATTCTACCAAACATTTAAAGAAGGGTTAATACCTATCCCTCTCAAAATACTTTAAAAATTGAGGAAGAAGAAATGCTTCCAATTTTGTTTTATGAAGCCAGTGTTACCCTGATACAAAAACTAGACTACCACAAAGCAAGATTATAGATCATTATCCCTGATAAACATAGATACAAAAATTCTGAACAAAATATCAGCAAACCAAAATCAACAATACATTAAAGGATCATTCACCATGATCAAGGGGGATTTATTCCAGGGATGCAAGGGTATTTCAATATCTACATATAAATCAACATGACGCACCATATTAATAAAATAAGAATAAAATCATATGATCATCTAAGTAGGTGTAGAAAAAATATTTGACAAAATTCAATATCCATTCATGCTGAAAACTCTAACGAAAGTGTGTATAGAGGCAGCATACTGTCAACATAATTAAGGCCATAATTAAGGCCATACCCACAGCTAACATCATACTCAATATTAGAAAGCTAAAAGGATTTTAAGATAAGAAACAAGACAAAGGATGTCGACTCTTGCTACTTTTGTTCCACATAGTACTGGAATGTCCACAGCAATCAGATAAGAAGAAATAAAAGCATCCAAATTGGTGAGAAAGAAGTAAAACTTTCCTATTTGCAGATGACATGATACTATATGTAGAAAACCCTGAAGATTCCACCAGAAAACTATTAGAAGTAATAAATGAATTCAGTAAGTATGCAAGATACAAAAATAATATACATAAATCTGTTGTTCTTCTATACACTAATAATAAAGTAGAAAAAAGAGAAATTAAGAAAAGAATCTCATATGCATTACATTAAAAATAATAAAATATGTAGGTATAAATTTAAGGACAGGAATGAAAGACATATACTGTGAAAACTATAATATTTTGATGAAAGAAATTGAAGATAATCCAAATAAATGGAATGCTATACCATGCAAGTGGATTGAAAAAACTAATATTGTTAAAATGTCCATACTACCCCAAGCTATTTACAAATTCAATGCAATTCCTATCAAAACGCCAATGGTATTTTTCACAAAACTAGAACAAATAATACCCAAATTTTTATGGAACCACAAAAGATCCAAAGTAGCCAAGACAATCTTGAGAAAAAAAAACAACAAAGCTGGAGGTATTACAATCCCAGAGTTCAAGATATACTACTAAGCTGTAGTAATTAAAACAGTATGGTAGTGGCAGAAAAGTAGACACAAATCAATGGAATAGAATACAAAGTCCAGAAATAAACCTATGCTTATAGTTAATGACAAAAGAGGAAACAGTATACAGTGGGGGAAAATAGTCTTTTTAATGAATGGTGTTGGAAAAGTTGGATAGCTACATGCAAAGAATTAAACTGTAGCACGTTCTTATACCATATGTAAAAATAAACCCCCAATGGATTAAAATCCTAAAATGTAAATAACCATGAAACTCCAAAAAGAAAATGCAGGCAATAAACTCTTGGATATTGGTCTTAGCAACATTTTTTTGGATTGGTCTATTCAGGCAAGGGCAACAAAAGCAAAAATAAATTATTTAGACTACATCAAACTTTTGCAATGAAGAAAACCATCAAGAAAATGAAAAGAAAACCTACTGAATGAGAGAAGATATATGCAAATGATATATAACATAAAAAGGTAACATACAAAATATATAAAGAACTTATAGAACTCAACACCAGAAAATTAAACAATTCAGTTAAGAAGTGGGCAGAGCACTTCAATAGACATTTTTCCAAAGAAGACATACAGATGGTCAACAGAATCATGGAAAGATGCTCAACATCACTAATCATCAGGGAAATGCAAATCAAAATGACAATGAGATATTACCTCATGCCAGTCAGAATTTCTGGTTTCAAAAAGATAAGAAATGACAAGTGCTGGCAAAGATGTGGAATACAAGGAATCCTCATGCACTGCTGGGATTGTAAGTTGGTGCAACCACTGTGGAAAACAGTATGGAAGTTCATCAAAAAATTAAAAATAGAAATATCATATAATCAAGTAATTCCACTTCTTGGTATTTACCCAAAGAAAACAAAAACATTAATTTGAAAAGATATATGAACCCCTATGTTTATTGCAGCATTACTTATAATAACCAATATATGGAAGCAACATAGGTGCCAATTGATAGATGAACAGATAGGAAGATAGAAATATGTGAGGTGTGTGTGTGTGTGTGTGTGTGTGTGTGTGTGTGTGTGTGTGTATTGTGGAATATTGCTTACACATAAAGAAGAATGAGATCTTGCCATTTGTGACCTAGAAGGTATCATGCTAAATGAAATAAGTCAGGCGAAGACAAATACCATAGAGTTTCACTCATACATGGAACCTGAAAATCAAATGCACAAAGATGAACAGAAAGAGATTCATATATACAGAGAACACAGATGGTTGACAAAAGGGAGGAAGGCAGAGGGATAGACAAAATAGGTGAAGAAGATTAATACATACAAAGTTCCAGTTATAAAATAAATAAGTCATAAGGATGAAAAATACAGCATAGGAAATACAATCAATAATATTGCAATAACTTTGTAGTATTTGGTATGGTATCTAGACTTATCAGTGAGCATTTTATAATGTACATTAAGTGTTGAATCAGTATGTTGTTCTACAGTAGTCTTTCAAAAACTATTCTATTCTTTGTTATGACCCAAATGAAGAATCTTGTGTTTTAAAAATCTTCTTGGAATAATCTTACTCTATGTGAGAAGTGTCGTTATGTCCACTCAGCACTTAGGTGTTCAATTTTTAATGTATACTTGTACCTAACTTGAAGTAAGACCAGTTTTTGAAAATATGGATTAATGCACAAAACAAATCAGGGAGTGACTTTATCAAACTTTTCAGAATAGAACTGCTTCAATTAAGCTCCCATGTTTTTCTAAAGTAATTTAATTTGAGAACTTTTAATTTATGTGTACGTTTTCAGAAATACATTATCTGCCACAAGTAAGGTATTTCAGTATAATTTTATACCTCTTAATGCATTTATTAATTATTCTCAAGCCACAGAATAAAAATATGTTGCATATCTAGACCATAAAATATTAGACAGTAGAAATCGTCTCTTCAATCATTTTTATCCTCTCCACAGTGCCTGACACTAAGTTCTGTACACTGAAGATTTTCATTAAATATTTAATTAACTGGTCAATGGGTTAAATCCAAATTGTGGTAATTATTTGAATAGTTATGTTACAACAGTAAAACATATTATAAAAATTTTTAATCTTTATTTATTTTTGAGAGACAGCATGAGAGTAGGGGAGTGGCAGAAAGAGAGGGAGACACAGAATTCTAAGTAGGCTCCAGGCCATCAGCACAGAGCCCGACATGGGGCTTGAACCCAGGAACTATGAGATCATGACCTGAGCCGAAGTCAGACGCTTAACTGACTGAGCCACCTAGGCTCCCCAACAGTAAAATGTATGCTAAAGTGAATCATAACATTGTAATATAATGGTCACAAAGCTGATCCCTTCTTTCAGAATCCCTGGCCCAATTAAGGGTTTGGCATTGGCAATAAGAAAAAAGTGTGAACAGAAAATTGGGGACATCTGGAAATGTTAACTGACACATACATTTCTTACCATTCTTACCTATTTATTCTACTTTCCATGTTTCCTTTTTTTTCCAACATATTCTGTAATCTATTCCATTTCCCACCCCCACCCCTGGAATTGTTGTAATTGTTTTCTGAAAATTCAAATAATTACATGCATTTTTTAATCAAATGGAAAACAGACCAATTTTATAAAAATCCTTTTCTGTTAATTGCCATTACTGCATTTGTTAAATCCCTATAAAAGAAGTATGCATTCTGTTGGTCTATTGTTTAAGATATTACAAAAGTGTCAGTTTATCTTAACCTCTTAGTGAGAGGTGACTGCTATTTTAGCTTTAGGAAATGATAAAATTCAATAACTTGGAGGAAAACATGCTTAGTTGTTACAAGTATTGAATGGAAAATTCTCAATCTAAAAGTAAATTTATATGCAGAATCTAATACTTCAGACAAGCTTCAGGACAGTAAAAACATCCATATAAAGGAAAGGAACTTTGCCAAATGCTACAACATGGATGAAACTTGATGACATTATGTTTAGTGAAATAACATAGTCACAGAAGGAAAGGTAATGTATGATTCCACATATATGAAAGTATCTAAAGTAGTCACACTCATAGAAACAGAAAATAAAATGGTGGTTGCCAGGGGGTGGGAGAGAAACCACAATGGTTACAGAACTTCAGTTATGGAAGATGAAAGCATTCTAGGTATCTGCTGTACAACATTGTACTTACAGTTAACAACATTGTACTATCTTAAACTTTTGTTAATGGATATATATCAAGTTATGTGTTTTATAACTGCAATAAAAAATCCATATTGATTTCAGGCCCCCTCTTTTTCTATGGCCCCTAGTATAAAAACGCCTCCATTTTTATACCACGTCTTCTTTATCCATTCAGTAGTCGATGAATACTTCGGCTGTTCCCATAGTTTGGCTATTGGAGATAATGCTGCTATAAACATTGGAGTACATGTATCCCTTTAAATTAGTACTTTTGTATTCTTTGGGTAAATGCCTAGTAGTGCATTTGCTGAATTGTAGGGTGGTTCTATTTTTAACTTTTTGAGGAAACTCCATACTGTTTTCCAGACTGGCTGCACCAATTTGCATGCTCACCAACAATGCAAGAGCTGGAGATATGTTAAATAGTTGATGGGGACTAAGGAGTGCACTTGTCAAGATGAGCACTGGGTGATGTGTGGAATTGTTGAATCACTACATTGTACCCCTGAAACTAATATAATGCTATATTTTAACTAACTGGAATAAAAATTAAAAAAAATAAAAATAAAAATAAAAATAAAAATAAAAACACCTTCATTTTTAAAATAGAAATTCGACGGGCCACCTGGGTGGTTCAGTTGGTTGAGTGTCTGATTATTGATTTCAGCTCAGGACATGATCCTAGGGTCATGGGATCAAGCCCTGCATCAGGCTCCATGCTGAGCATGTAAACTGCTTAATATTTTCTCTCTCTCCTTCTTCACCTCTCCCCTGCTCGCACTCTGTCTATATATAAAATAATAAAGAAAAGAAAATCAAATTTTTCCTACTACTAACTCCATAATCTCTACTATGGCCTTTTGATATTCTACAAAATATATTTCTTTTGTTTGGTTACAGCAAGGGAAATAGAATTTGAAAATAGTTGCTGAGTTTTCTCCTATTTTGAGATCAAAATTCACTGATATCAATGTTTGTGACTCCAGGGAGTGTTACTCTCTCCAACAGTTGGTTGAAAGTCCCAAGCAGCCAATTTGTTTCTAATGGTGTTTGTCTCATTATAATAGGGCTTGGGGAAGGTTTGTTTTTCAAATTCTTTCCAAGTACATTTCATTGAGATTGGAATGGATTTTAAAATGGGCAAGAGCTGTTAGGTATCTCATTGTCCTTCATGTTAAAAGATGGTACTGATGATATTGTTTCTTCCTGCAATGTATGTTGTTAGGTAAGAATATTACAAAGCCTTTGTTTCCTCCCCTACTGATCCTCTCCATGTATCCCTTGCCTAATACCTGTACTTGCTTTAAAAATGTGTTACTGATAGTCACTAGAGTTATAATTTAAATGAGTCTGATTTTTTAGCTTAATATGAGACACCCTATCTCTAATTGTGTATCCCTGTGTGTTCAATTTGTGTTAGGTATTTTGTTAGAAGTTGATAACTCTCATACAGTATTTTTCCAAAGTATGCTCTCTTTATCTGGCTGTGGGACAAGGATTAAATACTCTGAATCAGTGAATGGCTTGCTCTTTACCACACTGAGTTTACTGTCTCCTCAGTCGATGTTGGTTGTTTTATTATTTACTTCTTCATTTTTTGTTCATTCATTCATTTATTTGTTTTTTTTTTTTTACTGACTACAGTAGTGGGTCACATGACTGTTCCTCCCCACAGGTTGCACTTTTGTCAGAATGCATTCAGTAAATTCTTCAGTGTATGCACTCACACTCCCCAGGCAGACAATCTGTGGAGATACTTCTGTATCAAGTTGCCCAGATGAAAGAGAACGTCATTGGCCCATAAAGCCATTGTGTTATTTTTCTGAAGTTAGATGGAATGAGAAAGAGTGTTCTTCTCCACTTAACCCCTGCTAGAATCAGTATTTAGAACTTAATCCAGCAGCCAAAATATGTGGATTCATGGAATATTTGAAACCTGACTTTTGTGTTCCCTGAGAACAAAATATATATCTTACTGAATTCTCTTGCATATCAAATATTATTTGAGACATGTGACCTTATCTATAAGAATTTTTAAAAACTAAAACCAAAAATTCTTTTTAATTTATATTAATCTTTTTAAATTAATTTACTTTTAAATATTTTATTTTATTTTATTTTCATCATGATAGGTGTACTCTTTAATCCCTTCACACTGTATACCCCATCCCCTGACACACCTCCCCTCTGGTAACCATAAGTTGGTTCTCTATACTTAAGAGTCTTTGTTGGCTTGTCTCACTATCTCTCTTTTTTTTTCCTTTGTGAGCTTGTTTTGTTTCTTAAATTCCACATACGAATGAGATCATATGATATTTGTCTTTCTATTACTGATTTATTCCTCTTAGCATTATACTGTCTAGCATCGAATTTAGCATCCAATTTGTTGCAAATAGCAAGATTTCATTATTTTTTATGGCTGAGTAATATTCCATTGTACATATAAATCCCATCTTCTTTATCCATTCATCTATTAATGGACACTTGGTTTGCTTTTATAGTTTGGCTATGATCAATAATACTAAAATAAACAAAGGGGTGCATGTATCCCTTTGAATTAGTGTTTTTGTATTTTTGGGGGATAAGTATCCAGAAGTGCAATTCCTGAATCATATTTTTAATTTTTTTAGGAACCTGCATAGTGCTTTCCACAATGGCTGCACCAGTTTTCATTCCCACTGACAGTGCATGAGGGTTCCTTTTTCTCCACATCTTTGCCAACATCTGTTATTTCTTGTTTTTGATTTTGCCTTCTGGTAGGCATAAGGTGATACTTCATTTTGTTTTGATTTGCATTTCCCTGATGAGTAATGCTGAGCATATTTTCATGTGTGTTCGTCATCTAGATGTCTTCTTTGAATAAATGTCTGTTCATGTCTTCAGCCCATTTTCTAATTGGATTATTAATTTTTGGGTGTTGAGTTGTATAGGTACTTTGTATATTTTGGATACTAACCCATTATTAGATATGTCATTGGCAATTAACTTCTCCAATTTTGTAGGTTGCCTTTTAGTCTTGTTGATTGTTTCCTTAACCATGCAGAAACTTTTTATTTTAATGTAGTCATAGTAGTTTATTTTTGTTTTTATTTCCCTTGCCTCAGGAGACATATCTAGAAAAACAAGTAGAGAGATTACTGCCTCTGCTCTTTTCAAGGACTTATATGGTTTTAGGTCTCACATTTAGTTTTTTAATCCATTTTGAGTTTATTTTTATGCATGGTGAAAAAAAGTGGTCCAGTTTCATTCTTTTTTATGTGACTGTCTCATTTTCCCAACACTATTTGTTTTAGAGACTTTTTCCCACTGTCTGTTTGTTCCTCCTTTTTCAAAGATTAATTGACCATATAAATGTGGGTTTATTTCTGGGTTTTCTGTTCTGTTTTATTGATCTATGTGTCTATTATTATGCCAGCACTGTACTGCTTAATTACTACCATTGTGTAATATAACCTGAAATTTGGAATTGTGGTATCTCTAGTTTTGTATGTCTTTCTCAAGATTGCTTTGGCTACTCATGGTATATTTTGATTCCATACAAATATTAATATTGGTTGTTCTAGGTCTGTAAAAAATGCTCTTGGTATTTCGATAGGGATTTTATTCAATGTGTAGATTGCTTTGGCCATTACAGACATTTTAACAATATTTATTCTTCCAATCCATGGGCATGGAATGTCTTTCCATCTCTTTGCATCATCTTAAACTTCTTTCATCAGTGTTTTATAGTTTTCGAAGTACAGGTATTTAACTGCTTTGATTAAATTTATTCCTAGATATTTTGTTTTTGGTGCAATTGTAAAAGAGATAGTTTTTTTAACTTCACTTTCTGCTGCTTCATTATTAGTGTAGGTAAATGCAATGGATTTCTATACAGTTATTTTGTATCCTGTGACGTACTGAATTCATTTATCAGCTCCAGTAGTTTTTTGGTGGTATTTTTCAAGTTTTCTATATATAGTATCATATCATCTGGAAATAAGGAGAGTTTTACTTCTTCCTTACCAATTTGTATTCCTTTTATTTCTATCTGGTCTAATTCCTGTTAGGATTTCCAGTCCTATGTTGAATAAAAGTGGTTAGAGTGGACATCCTTGTCTTGTTCCTGACCTTAGGGGGAAAGGTCTATTTTTCACCATTGAGTATGATGTTAGCTGTGGGTTTTTCATATAAGGCCTTTATTATGTTGAGATATGTTCCCTCTAGACCTACTTTGCAGAAGTATTTTTTTCTGTTTTTTTTTTTTTTTAATTTTTATTTATTTTGAGAGAATGGGAGAGGAAGGGACACAGAGAGAGATATAGAATTCCAAGCAGGCTCTGTGGTGTCAGCACAGATCATGACATGGGACTAGATCTCATGAATCATGAGATCATGACCTAAGCTGAAATCAAGATTCCAATGCTTAACTGACTGAATCACCCAGGTGCTCCCTGCAGAGGGTTTTTATGATGAATGGATATTGTACTTCTCAAATGGTTTCCCTCCATCTATTTAAATTATCATATGGTTTTTATCCTTTAACTTATTTACGTGATGTATCACATTGATTGTTTTGTGAATATTGAACCACTCTTGCATTCCAGGAATAAATCCCACTTGACCATGGTGTATGATTTTTTAAATATTTTGTTGGATTTGATTTGCTAATATTTTACTGAGGATTTTTACATCTATATTCATGACAGATATTGGCATGTAGCTCTCTTTTGATTTGGTGTTTTTATCTGCTTTTGGTATTGGGGTAATTCTGGACTCATGGAATGAATTTGGAAGTTTTCTTTCCTCTTGTATTTTTTAGAACAGTTTGAAAAGAATAGTCTTTCAATCTGCCTTAACTATTTGGTAGAATTAACCTGTGAAGCTCTCTGGTCCTGGACTTTTGTTCATTGAGAGATTTTTAATACTGATTCAATTTCTTTGCTGATTATGGGGCTGTTAAAGTTTTCTATTTATTCATGATTCATTTTTGTGATGTTATTTGATTCTGTGAATTTATCCATGTCTTGTAGGTTATCCAACTTTTTGGCATGTAGATTTTCATATTATTCTGTTGCAATTGCTTATATTTCTGTGGTGTTGCTTGTGATTTCTTCTTTCATTTTTAAATTTTGATGATTTGGGTCTGTTCTCTCTCTCGCTCTTTTAAATGAGTCTTGCTGGATGTTTTTCAATTTCGTTGATCTTTTCAAAAAAACAAGCTCCTGGTTTCATTGATCTGTTTTATTTTTTCTTTAAGTTCTATGTCATTTATTTCTACTCTGGTCTTTATTACTTTCTTCCTTTGCTATTTTGGGTTTTGTTTGTTGTTCTTTTTCTGGTTCCTTTATATGTGAGGATAGATTGTTCATTTAAGATTTTTCTTACTTCTTGAGGTAGGCCTGTGTTACTAAAAACTTCCTTCTTAGAACCGCTTTTGCTGAATGCCAAAAGTTTTGTGTTTTAATTTTCATTCATTTTCATGTAATTTTTGAATCCTTCTTTGATTTCTTGGTTGACCCATTCATTTTTTAATAACATGTTATTTAACCTCCATGTATTTGTGGTCTTTCCAGACTTTTTCTGGTGGTTGATTTCTAGTTTCATACTGTTTGGTCAGAAAAGATGGCTTATATGATTTTGATTTTTTAAATTCGTTGAGAGTTGATTTGTGATACAGTATGTGATCTATTTTGGAAAATACTCCATGTGTACCTAAAAATAATTGGTTTTCTGCTGTTTTAGGATAGAATATCCTGAATATGTCTAGTGAATCCATCTTGTTTATTGTGTCATTCAAAGTTATGTTTCTCTTGTTGATTTTCTGTTTGGATGATCTGTCCATAAATGTAAATGGAGTGTTAAAGTCCCTACTATAATTGTATTATTATAGATTATTTATTTTATGTCTGTTTTTACTTATTTTATATATTTGGGTGCTCTTTTGTTGGGTGTATAAATATTTACAATTGTTGTATCTTCTTGTTGGATTGTCCCCCTTATTATATAGTGTCCTTCTTTGTCTCTTATTAGTCTTTGTTTTAGAATCTATTTTGTTCAATATAAGTATTAGTACTCCAGTTTTCTCTTGGCATCCATTTGAATGGTAAATCCTTCTCCATACCCTCACTGTCAATCTGCAGGTGTCTTTAAGTCTGAAGTTAGGCTCTTGTAGGCAGAATATAGATGGGGACTGTTTTTTTTTCATTGATTTAATTAATTTTTTAAATAATTTACATCCAAATTACTTAACATATAATGCAACAATGATTTCAGGAGTAGATTCCTTAGTGCCCCTTATCCATTTAGCTCACCTCCCTCCCATAACACCTCTAGTAACCCTCGGTTTGTTCTCCATATTTATGAGTCTCTTCTATTTTGCCCCCTCCCTGTTTTTATATTATTTTTGTTTCCCTTCCCTTATGTTCATCTCTTTTGTCTCCTAAAGTCCTCATATGAGTGAAGTCATATAATTTTTGTCTTTCTCTGACTAATTTCACTTAGCATAATACCATCCAATTCCATCCACATAGTTGCAAATGGCAAGATTATATTCTTTTTGATTGCTGAGTAATACTCCATTGTATATATATATACACCACACTTTCTTTATCCATTCAAGTATTGATGGATATTTGGGCTCTTTCCATACTTTGGCTATTGTTGATAGTGCTTCTATAAACATTCGGGTGCATGTGTCCCTTCAAACAGTACACCTGTATCCCGTGGATAGATACCTATAGTGCAACTGCTGGGTTGTAGGGCAGTTCTATTTTTAGTTTTTTGAGGAACCTCCATACTGTTTTCCAGAGTGGCTGCACCAGCTTGCATTGCCAGCAACAATGCAAAAGAGATCCTCTTTCTCTGAATCCTCTCCATCATCTGTTGTTGCCTGAATTGTTAATGTTAGCCATTCTGACAGGTGTAAGGTGGTATCTCATTGTGATTTTGATTTGAATTTCCCTGATGATGAGTGAAGTTGAGCATTTTTTCATGTGTCCTTTGGTCATCTGGATGT
The DNA here is from genome assembly GCF_024362965.1 of Panthera pardus. Taxonomy (NCBI): domain Eukaryota; kingdom Metazoa; phylum Chordata; class Mammalia; order Carnivora; family Felidae; genus Panthera; species Panthera pardus. The sequence goes on along the minus strand of NW_026526843.1, from coordinate 49,011,772 downwards.
CTTTGGAGAAGTGTCTATTCATGTCTTTTGCCCATTTCTTCACTGGACTATTTGTTTTTTGGGTGTTGAGTTTGATAAGTTCTTTATAGATTCTGGATGCTAACCCTTTATCTGATACGTCATTTGCAAATATCTTCTCCCATTCCATCGGTTGCCTTTTTTAAAATTTTTTTTAACGTTTATTTATTTTTGGGACAGAGAGAGACAGAGCATGAGCGGGGGAGGGGCAGAGAGAGAGGGAGACACAGAATCGGAGGCAGGCTCCAGGCTCTGAGCCATCAGCCCAGAGCCCGAGGCGGGGCTCGAACTCACGAACTGTGAGGTAGTGACCTGAGCTGAAGTCAGACGCTTAACCGACTGAGACACCCAGGCGCCCCATCCATCGGTTGCCTTTTAGTTCTGCTGATTGTTTCCTTCACTGTGCAGAAGCTTTTTATTTTGATGAGATCCCAGTAGTTCATTTTTACTTTTGTTTCCCTTGCCTCTGGGAACATTTGGAGTAAGAAGTTGCTGCGGCCAAGATCAAAGAGGTTTTTGCCTGCTTTCTGCTCAAGGATTTTGATGGCTTCCTGTCTTACATTGAGTTCTTTTATGCATTTGAGTTTATTTCTGTGTATGGTGTAAGAAAGTGGTCCAGGTTCATTCTTCAGCATGTCACTGTCCAGTTTTCCCAGCACCACTTGCTGAAGAGACTGTCTTTATTCCATTGGATATTCTTTCCTGCTTCATCAAACATTAGTTGGCCATACGTTTGTGGGTCCATTTCTGGGTTCTCTATTCTGTTCCATTGATCTGAATGTCTGTTCTTGTGCCAGTACCATACTGTCTTGATGAATACAGTTTTGTAGTAGAGATTGAACTCTGGGATTGTGATGCCTCCTGCTTTGGTTTTCTTTTTCAAGATCGTTTTGGTGATTTGGGGTCTTTTCTGGTTTCATACAAATTTTAGGTTTATTTGTTCTAGCTCTGTGAAGAATGCTGGGATTACTTTGATAGGGACTGCATTGAATATTTTGATTGTTCTGGATAGTATCCACAATTTAACAATACTTGTTCTTCCTATTCAGGAGCATGGAGTCTTTTTCCAATTTTTTGTGTCTTCTTCAAATTCTTTCATAAGATTTCTATAGTTTTCAGTGTATAGATTTTTCACCTCTTTGGTTAGATTTATTCGTAGGTATTTTATGGTTTTTTGTGCAACTGTAAATGAGATCAATTCCTTGATTTCTCTTTCTGTTGCTTCATTGTTGGTGTATAGGAATGCAACCGACTTCTGTGCATTGATTTTATATCCCACAACTTTGCTGAATTCATGAATCAATTTTAGCAGGTTTTTGGTGGAATCTTTTTGGATTTTCCATATAGAGTATCATGTCATCTGTGAAGAGTGAAGGTTTGACCTCCTCCTGGCTGATTTGGATGCCTTTTATTTCTTTGTGTTGTCTGATTGCAGAGGCTAAGACTTCCAATAGTATGTTGAATAAGAGTGGCGAGAGTGGATATCCCTGTCTTGTTCCTGACCTGAGGGGGAAAGCTCTCGGTTTTTCCCCATTGAGGATGATATAAGCTTTAGGTCATACATATATGGCTTTTATGATCTCGAGGTATGCTCCTTCTATCCCTACCTTGTTGATGCTTTTTATCACGAAAAGATGCTGTATTTTGTCAAATGTTTTCTCTGCATGTATTGAGAGGATCATATGGTTCTTGTCCTCTCTTTTATTGATGTGATGAATCACATCAATTGTTTTGCGGATATTGAACCAGCCCTGCATCCCAGGTATAAATCCCACTTGGTCGTGGTGAATAATTTTTTTAATGTGTTGTTGGAGCTGGTTGGCTAATATCTTGTTGAGGATTTTTGCATCCATGTTCATCAGGGAAATTGGTCTATAGTTCTCCTTTTTAGTGGGGTCTTTGTCTGGTTTTGGAATCAAGGTAATGCTGTCTTCATAGAAAGTGTTTGGAAGTTTTCCTTCCATTTCTATTTTTTGAAACAGTTTCAAAAGAATAGGTGTTAATCTTCTTTAAATATTTGTTTTAATTTCCTTGGAAAGCCATCTGGCACTGGAGTCTTGTTTTTTGACAGATTTTTTGGTTACTAATTAGATTTCCTTTTGTTTATGGGTCTGTTCAAATTTTCTATTTCTTCCTGTTTCAGTTTTGGTAGTGTATATGTTTCTAGGAATTTGTCCATTTCTCCCAAATTGCCCATTTTATTGGCATATAATTGCTCATAATATTCTATTATTATTATTTTTTTTATTTCTGCTGTTTTGGTTGTGATCTCTCCTCTTTCATTCTTGATTTTATTTACTTGGGCCCTTTCCTTTTTCTTTTTGATCAAACCGGCTAGAGGTTTATCAATTTTGTTAATTCTTCCAAAGAACCAGCTTCTGGTTTCATTGATATGTTCTACTGTTTTGTTGATGTTGTTGTTGTTGTTTTGATAGCATTAATTTCTGCTCTAATCTTTATTTCCTGTCTTCTGCTGGTTTGGAGTTTTATTTGCTGTTATTTTTCCAGCTCCTTAAGGCATAAGGTTAGGTTGTGAATTTGAGATCTTTCTTCCTTCTCTAGGAAGGCCTGGATTGCTATATATTTTCCTCTTATGACTGCCTTTGCTGCGTCCCAGAGGTTTTGGGTTGTGGTGCTATCATTTTCATTGACTTCCATATACTTTTAAAATACCTCTTTAACTGCTTCTTTAGCCCATTCATTCTTTAGTAGGACGTTCTTCAGTCTCCAAGTATTTGTTACCATTCCAAATTTTTTCTTGTGGTTGATTTCAAGTTTCATAGTGTTATGGTCTGAAAATATGCACAGTATGATCTCGATCTTTTTGTACTTACTTACGGCTGATTTGTGTCCCAGTGTATTGTCTATTCTGGAGAACATTCCTTGTGCACTGGAGAAGAATGTATATTCTGCTGCTTTAGGATGAAATGTTCTGAGTATATCTGTTAAGTCCATCTGGTCCAGTGTGTCATTCAAATCCATTGTTTCCTTTTTGCTTTTTGATTAGATGATCTGTCCATTGTTGTGAGTGGGTTATTGAAGTGTCCTAGTATTATGGTATTACTGTCGATGAGTTTCTTTATGTGTGTGATTGATTTATATATTTGGGTGGCCTCCCGTTTGGAGCATAAATGTTTACAATTGTTAGGTCTTCTTGGTGGATAGACCCCTTGATGATGATATAATGCCCTTCTGCATCTCTTCATACAGTCTTTATTTTAAAGTCTAGATTGTCTGAGATAAGTATGGGTATTCTGGCTTTCTTTTGTTGACCATTAGCATGATAGATGATTCTCCATCCCCTTATTTTCAATCTGAAGTTCTCTTAGGTCTAAAGTGGGTCTCTTGTAAAGATCATATAGATGGATATTGTTTTCGTATCCATTATGTTACCCTATGTCTTTTGATTAGACCATTGAGTCCATTGTTGTTTACAGTGAGTACTGTTAGATATGAATTTATTGCCATTATGATGCTTGTAGAGTTGGAGTTTCTGGTGGTGTTCTCTGGTCCTTTCTAATCTTTTTTGCTTTTGAGATATATATATATATATATATATATATATATATATTCATCTTTTCTCCCCTCAGAGAGTTCCCCTTAATTTTTTAAATTTTAAATTTTTAAATTTCTTGCAGGGCTGGTTTAGTGATCACAAACTCCTTTAATTTTTGTTTGTCTGGGAAACTTTTAACGTCTATTTGAATGACAGACTTGCTGGATAAAGAATTCTTGACTGCATATTTTTCTGATTCAGCACACTGAATATACCCTTGCACTCATGGCCTGCCAAGTTTCTGTTGATAGGTCTGCTGAAAACCTGATCTGTCTTCCCTTGTAGGTTAGGGCCTTTTTTTCCTTGCTGCTTTCATGATTCTCTCCTTGCCCAAGTATTTTGTGAATTTGACTATGGTGTGCCTTGTTGATGGTCGGTTTTTGTTGAATCTGATGGGAGTCCTCTTTGCTTCCTGGATTTTGATGTCTGTGTCTTTCCCCAGGTTAGGAAAGTTTTTGGCTATGATTTGCTCAACTAACCCTTCTACCCCCATCTCTTTCTCTTCCTCATTCTGGGATCCTTATGATTCTGATGTTGGTCCTTTTTAATGAGTCACTGATTTCTCTAATTCTTAAATCGTGATCTTTTGCCTTAATAACCCTCTTTTTTTCTGCTTCATTATTCTTTATTAGTGTGTCCTCTATATCGCTGATTCTCTGTTCTGCCTCATCCATCCTTGCCGCTGCTGCATCCATCCATGATTGCAGCTCAGTTATAGCATTTTTTATTTCATCCTGACTAGTTTTTACTTCTTTTATATCTAAAGAAAGGGATTCTAGCCTATTTTCAACTCCAGCTAGTATTCTTGTTATCGTGATTCTAAATTCTTGTTCAGACCTCTTGCTTGTATCTGTGTTGGTTAAATCCCTAGGTGTTGTTTCTTCATCCTCTTCTTTTGGGGTGAATTCTTTCATTTTTTCATTTTGAAGGGAGAAAAGGAATTAATGAGGTAGAAAAATTAAAATTAAAAAAAATTAATAAAATGAAAAACACACACAAAAAACATCAAATAAATTATGCTAGATCCTAGGTATGTTTTGGTCTGGGTGTTGAAAGTGGTTTCATAGATTAGAGAATAAAGAGGGGGAAAAAAGGAAATCATTTGAGAATTTGTAAAAGTGAATACACTGATGTAGACTAAAAGAATGATGGAAGTAAAATAGAATATGAAACAATTTACACAAAATTTTAAAAAAAACAATAAAAAAATTAAAGAAAAATATCTTTATTAAAAAATTGAAAATAAAAATGATTTTTTCTTTCTGTATTCAAGACAAAGAAAAGAAATGAAAAAAAGGGGAAAAAAAGAAAATTGAATAGATGTACCTGCTAACAGAGTGAAATACAACTGAAATTACTTCATTTTCCCCTAGCCGACTATGAAGTGCTTTATAGTGCATAAATGAAGCAGGTGGTGAGAGTTGTGTTCTTGAAGAGGGAGCCTGGCCCAGTTGGGTGGCACTTAGTGTAATGGCTCCATTCTCCACTAGATGGCGCTGCTAGCCTACTGGGGTGGAGTGTTGTGGAGCTTGTGGGTGTGTATTCGCATGCGCGGGAGTGGTGAAAATGGTGTCACCCAGCTAACCAGTCTCTAGTATCGGATCTCTGTTCTCCCTGATCAGCAATTGTGCACCCATCCTCTGTCTTCAGCTTTTGTCCACTCCCTGCTTTTTCACTGTCAGTGACCAAACCCCAGGTAGTACCTCTCTCCCAATTTTTGTCTCAGATACGACTGTTTTCCCCAGCCCCTTACTTCTGAATGACAGTGGCTTTGACTTATTACACCCCTCTGCGGAAGGGTCTCACAGAGCAATGGCCAAATGTTTGCTGTACCTAGGAATGCTTGCTGGATCCTGCTGCTGCCAGTGCCCCGAGACTGCGGCCAGGTGCCAGTCCACCCCAGAAAAAGTTCTTGAGATAGTGTAGCAGCAGCATTCAGGGATTATGGAAAATCACAACACACATCTGCCACCAAGCTTCACCCTTAACAACCTTGTTCCAGCACCTGCGAATGTGTCCATTCTCTGGGGTCTGCTGGGATCAGGGGGCCTCAACTGTCTCTACCAAATGTCCTTCCAACAGTGGAACTGCTTTTCCCCCTGTGGCCCAAGAACCTCCGGCATCCCACTCTATTCCTGGGATTTGCCCTTCCCACCAGAGCACCACCGGGTATCAAGCTGCGGAGTTGCAGACTCTGCACTCCCCTTGTTTACAGTCTTTTTTTTTTTTAATTTTTTTTCAACGTTTTTTATTTATTTTTGGGACAGAGAGAGACAGAGCATGAACGGGGGAGGGGCAGAGAGAGAGGGAGACACAGAATCGGAAACAGGCTCCAGGCTCCGAGCCATCAGCCCAGAGCCTGATGTGGGGCTCGAACTCACGGACCGCGAGATCGTGACCTGGCTGAAGTCGGACGCTTAACCGACTGCGCCACCCAGGCGCCCCCCCCTTGTTTACAGTCTTAATGGAATTTAAACCTTCTCCTTTATCCTTTCTCCTTTCTCCCTTTTTAGTTTAGTAACTGCAGCTATTTCCAATTTTCCACTTTCTCTCCAGCTGCTTTTTGGGAAGGGTGCTTTTCAGGTATTCTCCCCCCATGTCCGTCATCTCTGCACCTGCAAAAGTGGCTCCCTGCCCGTTGAGGCTTCTCTCTCCCCAGGTTCACCTCTCCACATGGCATACGTGAATTCTGTGGTTCAGGTTGTGTAGATTGTTGTGTTAATCCTCCAATCAGTTTTCTAGCTGTGCAGGATGGTTTAGTGTTCATCTGGCTGTATTTCATGGATGTGAGACATACAAAAAACTTCCATGCTGTTCTGCCATCTTGGGTCTCCCAGATGGGGCCTGTTTTTTAAGCTACTGTGTCCCACTATGTCTTTTGTTTGGAGTATTTAGTCCATTTACATTCAAAGTAATTATTGATAGATATGTATTGATTGTCATTTTGTTACTTGTTTTGCGGTTGTTTCTATAGATTTTCTCTGATTCTTTCTTCTCTTCCTCTCGTTCATGGTTTGTTGCCTTGCGTTAGTGATATACTTGGATAACTTTCCTTTTATTTGTTGTATATCTGTTACTTTTTTTGATTTGTGGTTACCATTAGGTTTGTATGCAACATCTTCTGCATATAGCAACCTGTATTAAGATGATAGTTGTTTATGTTTATACCCATTCCTTACTCCTCTTCTTTCCCATGTTTTAGGTATATGGTATCATATTTTACTTCCTTTAGTTTTATGAACCCCTTGACTGATTTTTACAGAAATATGTATTTTACTGCTTTTGTGGTTCTTACTTTATTTACTCTCAAACATAGTCTTCCTTTCCACTCAAAGTGTACCCTTTAATATTTCTTGTAGGTTTGGTTTAGTGGTTATGACTGCTTTTTTAGTTTTTGTCTGAGGAATTCTGCATCTCTCCTTCTATTGTGAACGTTAGCCTTGCTGTATAGAGTATTCTTGGCCACAGACTTTTCCCTTTCAGCACTTTGAATGTATCATGCCATTCCCTCTGGCCTGCCAAGTTTCTGTTGAAAAATCCACTGATAGCATTATGAGATTTAGTTTGTATGTAACTCTTCTTTCTCTTGCTGCTTTAAAAATTCTCTCTTTATCACTACTTTCTGTCATTTTAATTACCATGTGTTTTTGTGTGGACCTCCTTGGGTTTAATTTTTGGGAGGCATCTCTGTGCCTCCTGGATTTGGATATTATTTCCTTCTCCAGATTAGTGAAGATTTCAGCTATTATTTCTTGAAATAAATTTTCTGCCTTCTTATCTTTTTCTTCTTCTTCTGATATTCCTATAACATGAATGTTATTACACTTGACGAAATAACCGAGTTCCCTAAGACTATTCTCATTCTGCATAATTTTTTAAAAAATTTTTTAATGTTTTATTTATTTTTGAGACAGAGAGAGACAGAGCATGAGCAGGGGAGGGGCAGAGAGAGAGGGAGACACAGAATCTGAAACAAGCTCCAGGCTCTGAGCTGTCAGCACAGAGCCCGACACAGGGCTTGAACTCACGGACCACGAAATCATGACCTGAACTGAAGTCGGATGCTCAACCGACTGAGCCACCCACATGCCCCAGATTCTGTATAATGTTCTTTCCTCTCCCTTCTTCAGCTTGGTTACTTTCCATTATTCTGTCTTCCAGGTCATTAATTTATTCCTCTGCTTCATCTAGCCAAATATTTATTATCAAGTGTATCTTTAATTTTATTATTGTGTTCCTGATCTCTAATTGGTTCTTTTTTTATCTCTGCGTTAAGGGTCTCACTGATGTCTTCCCCTCTTTTCTCCAGTCTATTGAGTATCTTTATGGCTATTACTTTAAATTCTGTATAAGACGTATTACTTATATCCATTTCACTTTGGTTTCATGCTGTGGTTTGATATTGTTCTTTAATATGCAACATGTTTCTCTGTTTCCCCATTTTGTCTGACTTGTGTGTATTTCTGTCGGGAATGTCAGCTACTTCTCTTGCTGTTAATGAAATAGCCTTATGCAGAAGAGTTTCTGTAGTGCTCTTCAGTGCAATGTCCCCTGTTCCCCAGGGCCTGGAACTTCAGAGTGTCTTCTATGTGTGTTGTGTGTTATCTGATGTTGCATCATTTTTTCTACTTCACTCTAGTTGTCTAAAGAAGCTTTCTTTGCCTATTGTGGGCATCAAGATGTGTGGTGGTCTTTTTGCTAAACAAGTGCTGCTCCTGCAGCTGTCCGAACTGAGGTCCAGAAAAACCTGCAGGTTGGGAGATGTTGTATTGGAAGTGTTTGTGCTGGCCTTCTGTGGGAAGGTCCACACAATCAGGTGAATATCAGTGGAAAGGGTGGATCTGCTGAAGTGTGGATGGAGCAAGGCTTGGTGCAAACAAGTTAGGTAAGGACTGTAGGCACCCTGCTAGTTCCCATAAGTTCCCATTGTTTATACTGGGGGTGGGGGGAAAATGGCATCAAGCAGCTCCTTTGTTCCCAGAGGGGTCTCTCAGTGACCCTTGTCTCTCTGGCATGCTCTGAGATGAGAAATTCACTCTCCTCTGGTCTGTTTCCTGTGTTTTTCAAACTGCTGGTTGCTGTATCTGCAAAGGCTATTTGTCATACTATCTCTTTAAGGGAGGACACTTCCTAACACATTCAGAGCTCTCCCAGAGTTTAGCCAGGTGATTTTTAAAGTTCAAGGCTTTAAGTCCCACTGTTTTTAAAAACTAATGAAATTAGGCCCCTCTCACTTTCTAAGAAAATATTAGGGGGATTCGTCCTACCCTAATCATAGTGTAATCCCCACTATGAAAGTTTGTTTTCCACTCTTCTCCCTGCCACCGACTCCGTCCCTATTGCAGATGGCCAAGGTCCATTTCCATTCCCAGACTGAAGTCTTTGACATTCCTATCTTCTTCATTGTGGCCTCTTCCCTGATTTAGTTGTGTAATTCATTCTGCCAGTCTTTGGGTCATTTTCTGGGTTATTTATGTTGATATGGATATTATCTAATTGTATCCACGGGGGCAGATGTGTTTAGGGAACTTCTACTCCACCGTCTTCCCAGTCAACCTCAAAACTAAATATTCTTTACTTTGGGAAAGTGGTATAATAACAAACACACAGTACTGTGCCTTTGGAGTAAAGCCATATCTTGGCCAAATGCCTCTAAAATGAAAATGGGAATGAAGAGGAAATAAAATTTGTAACAACTAGGAAAACAAAATTATAAAACACAAAGAGAGGCAAAAGATCTTGCTTAAATCAACCAGTGAAGCATTGCTCTCAATAGTTAGTATCCTAAATATTTGATACCCTCAGTTGCCATTTACATATATCTATGTGCTGTACAAGTGGAAGGCAACCTCAAACTTTTTTGACAATCACTTGGAATTGTGATTTATTTTTCTTCTCAGCCAAAACCAAACATATTAACCATACCACAGCCTAGCTACTTAATATTAACAGCTTAAATCTATTGAGCTTCTTACATGTTTCACCTAAATATATCACTTAATATTCATGACACCTTTTTGAGGTAGATGCTATTGTTATACCATTTTATACATGGAACAGCTAAGACTCAGTAGCTTTGAGTTTTTCTTTTAAGCCCTGGGTATGAGTACATATTGAATTTTGTGGCTATATTAGTCCAGTGTAGGAATGAATTAACATAGCTACTAACACCTTTTGTCCCTTAATGATATTTAACTCCATTTATATAGAAATCCTTGCAGTATATTTCCCAGTGTTTTGGAATCATGTAGAACTTCTAGCCATGTGTCCATCTTATTTTTCTTTCACACAGGTTTCATAATTTCTTGACCAATAAAAGTATTAAAGGTAGAAGTAAGAATTTGAAAGCAAACTGACTCCAGAGTCCACATGTTTAACTGTACCTAGTACTGCTACCTTGCTCCTTATATCATGATTAATCTCTTTTTAAAGTAAGGCATAAACTATATTTGTATCCACCTTTCTGTTCTACGGTAGGCCTCCAATGATTTCACACAGAGTTTAAGAGTCAATCTTTTGTTGGATACTTGAGGCAAAATAGAGAAACAGACTAGGTGATAGGCACTGCAGTGGAGATGACCTCATTAAGCTCATAGTCTATTTGAAACAAGAAGTCTGAAATAAGTCCAGGGAGGCAAATATATCCCTGAGGTGAAAAATAGGGAACCAGGTGGTCAGACAAGGCTTTAAAAATCACATAGATATTAAAGATCACAGTGGACAATAAGTTTATAACCTAAGGAAATAATTTGGATACACAGAGTCAGAAAACGTGACCAACATCTTGTGTCACAAAAAATCAGGATTGAAGCCAAAGATTTGAGCAGTGTATATGAGACAGAAGTAGAGGGAAAGAAAGATCGTTATATGGAACCAATCTTTTGCTTCATGTTTAGACCTTTGAGAAGTTTCCTGTTAAAGTAACCAATCACTAAATTTGGCTGGCCTGGAGATGCTAGTAATGATATTCATCATTTTTTGGCTAGATTGGAAAATAAGAATCCTGAGATAAAAGGAGTACTTGAAACTTCCCATCCTCTTTAAAAGTTAATTTTCACTGGAGTTCCTGGGTGGCTCAGTCACTTGAACATCCGATTTTGGCTCAGGTCATGATCCCAATGTCCTGCATCAAGTTCCATGCTCAGAATGGATTCTCTCTTTCCCTCTTCTCTTCTCCCCATTGCTCACCCTCATTCTCTCTCTCTTTCTCTCTCTCTCCCTCTGAAATTTAAAAGAGTCGAGGGGTTCAGGAAGATGGCGGCATAGGAGGATGCTGGGCTCACCGCGCGTAATGCTGATCACTTAGATTCCACCTACACCTGCCTAACTAACCCAGAAAACCACCAGAAGACTAGCAGAACAAGTCTCCGGAGCCAAGCACAGACGAGAGGCCCAAGGAAGAGGGTAGGAAGGGTGGAGAGGTGGTGCACGCTGCACGGACTGGTGAGAGGGAGGCGGGGCGGAGGGGCAGCCTGCCGGCCAAGCAGAGCCCCCGAGTCTGGCTTGCAAAAGCAGAGGGGCTGGATGGAGTGTGTTCCCACAGCAAGCACGACTTAGCATCTGGGAGGTCATAAGTTAACAGCTCTGCTTGGAATGCGGGAAGGCTGGAGGACAAAGGGAAGGAGAGTTGCTGAGCCCCGGGATGACAGAGCTATTTGGCAGGGAACAAAGGCACTCACCAACGCAATCTCCCTCGCCCATCCCCCAGCCAAAATCCCAAAGGGAACCAGTTCCTGCCAGGGAACTTGCTTGCTCCTCACAAACACCCAACGCTGTACTTCTGCGAAGCCACTCCTCCGGCAGCAGGTCTGACTCCCTCCCGCTGCCACAGGGCCCCTCCTGAAGTGGATCACCTAAGGAGAAGCAAGCTAAGCCTGCCCCTCCTGCCCCCGTGCACCTTGCCTACCCACTCCAGCTAATATGCCAGATCCCCAGCACCACAAGCCTGGCAGTGTGCAAGTAGCCCAGACGGGCCACGCCACCCCACAGTGAATCCCGCCCCTAGGAGAGGGGAAGAGAAGGCACACACCAGTCTGACTGTGGCCCCAGCGGTGGGCTGGGGGCAGACATCGGGTCTGACTGTGGCTCCGCCCACCAACTCCAGTTATACACCACAGCACAGGGGAAGTGCCCTGCAGGCCCGCACCACTCCAGGGACTATTCAAAGTGACCAAACAGAAGAATTCCCCTCAAAAGAATCTCCAGGAAATAACAACAGCTAATGAACTGATCAAAAAGGATTTAAATAATATAACAGGAAGTGAATTTAGAATAATAGTCATAAAATTAATCGCTGGGCTTGAAAACAGTATAGAGGACAGCAGAGAATCTCTTGCTACAGAGATCAAGGGACTAAGGAACAGTCACGAGGAGCTGAAAAACGCTTGAAACGAAATGCAAAACAAAATGGAAACGACGACAGCTCGGATTGAAGAGGCAGAGGAGAGAATAGGTGAACAAGAAGATAAAGTTATGGAAAAAGAGGAAGCTGAGAGAAAAAGAGATAAAAAAATCCAGGAGTATGAGGGGATAATTAGAGAACTAAGTGATACACTAAAAAAAAATAATATACGCATAATTCGTATCCCAGAGGAGGAAGAGAGGGAAATGTGCTGAAGGTGTACTTGAAGAAATGATAGCTGAGAACTTCCCTGAACTGGGGAAGGAAAAAGGCATTGAAATCCAAAAGGCACAGAGAACTCCCTTCAGACGCAACTTGAATTGATCTTCTGCACAACATATCGCAGTGAAACTGGCAAAATACAAGGATAAAGAGAAAATTCTGAAAGCAGCAAGGGATAAACGTGCCCTCACATATAAAGGGAGACCTATAAGACTCGTGACTGATCTCTCTTTTGAAACTTGGCAGGCCAGAAAGGATTGGCACGAGATCTTCAATGTGCTGAACAGAAAAAAATATGCAGCCGAGAATCCTTTATCCAGCAAGTCTGTCATTTAGAATAGAAGGAGAGATAAAGGTCTTCCCAAACAAAAAAAAAGCTGAAGGAATTTGTCACCACTAAACCAGCCCTACAAGAGATCCTAAGGGGCATCCTGTGATACAAAGTACCAGAGACATCACTACAAGCATAAATCATACAGACATCACAATGACTCTAAACCCGTATCTTTCTATCATAACACTGAATGTAAATGGAGTAAATGCGCCAACCAAAAGACATAGGGTATCAGAATGGATAAAAAAACAAGACCCATCTATTTGCTGTCTACAAGAGACTCATTTTAGATCTGAGGACACCTTTAGATTGAGAGTGAGGGGATGGAGAACTATTTATCATGCTACTGGAAGCCAAAAGAAAGCTGGAGTAGCCATACTTATATCAGACAAACTAGACTTTAAATTAAAGGCTGTAACAAGAGATGGAGAAGGGCATTATATAATAATTACAGGGTCTATCCACCAGGAAGAGCTAACAATTATAAATGTCTATGTGCCGAATATGGGAGCGCCCAAATATATAAAACAATTAACTACAAACATAAGCAACCTTATTGATAAGAATGTGGTAATTGCAGGGGACTTTAACACCCCACTTACAGAAATGGATAGATCATCTAGACACACGATCAATAAAGAAACTAGGGCCCTGAATGATACATTGGATCAGATGGACTTGACAGATATATTTAGAACTCTGCATCCCAAAGCAACAGAAGATACTTTCTTCTCGAGTGCACATGGAACATTCTCCAAGATAGATCATATACTGGGTCACAAAACAGCCCTTCATAAGTTTACAAGAATTGAAATTATACCATGCATACTTTCAGACCACAATGCTATGAAGCTTGAAATCAACCACAGGAAAAAGTCTGGAAAACCTCCAAAAGCATGGAGGTTAAAGAACACCCTACTAACGAAGGAGTGGGTCAACTAGGCAATTAGAGAAGAAATTTAAAAAATATATGGAAACAAACAAAAATGAAAATACAACAATCCAAACGCTTTGGGATGCAGCGAAGGCAGCCCTGAGAGGAAAATACATTGCAATCCAGGCCTATCTCAAGAAACAAGAAAAATCCCAAATACAAAACCTAACAGCACACCTAAAGGAAATAGAAGCAGAACAGCAAAGGCAGCCTAAACCCAGCAGAAGAGAAAGAATAAAGATCAGAGCAGAAATAAACAATATAGAATCTAAAAAAACTGTAGAGCAGATCAACGAAACCAAGAGTTGGTTTTTTGAAAAAATAAACAAAATTGACAAACCTCTAGCCAGGCTTCTCAAAAAGAAAAGGGAGATGACCCAAATAGATAAAATCATGAATGAAAATGGAATTATTACAACCAATCCCTCAGAGATACAAACAATTAGCAGGGAATACTATGAAAAATTATATGCCATCAAATTGGACAACCTGGAAGAAATGGACAAATTCCTAAACACCCACACCCTTGCAAAACTCAATCAGGAGGAAATAGAAAGCTTGAACAGACCCATAACCAGCGAAGAAATGGAATCGGTTACCAAAAATCTCCCAACAAATAAGAGTCCAGGACCAGATGGCTTCCCAGGGGAGTTCTACCAGACGTTTAAAGCAGAGATAATACCTATCCTTCTCAAGCTATTCCAAGAAATAGAAAGGGAAGGAAAACTTCCAGACTCATTCTAGGAAGCCAGTATTACTTTGATTCCTAATCCAGACAGAGACCCAGTAAAAAAAGAGAACTACAGGCCAATATCTCTGATGAATATGGATGCAAAAATTCTCAATAAGATACTAGCAAATCGAATTCAACGGCATATAAAAAGAATGATTCACTATGATCAAGTGGGATTCATTCCTGGGATGCAGGGCTGGTTCAATATTCGCAAATCAATCAACGTGATACATCACATTAATAAAAGAAAAGAGAAGAGCCATATGATCCTGTCAATCGATGCAGAAAAGGCCTTTGACAAAATCCAGCACCCGTTTTCATTAAGAAAGCTTAATGAAATGTAAAAGAGTCTACTTTTGTGGAAAGATCTGATAGAAGTCATTTTTACATCAATGTGAATAAGGTAAATTTATGTGTTGCCTCTTGTGGGAGATTTTACATTTTTAGCCCTGGCTCTAAATATAGAATGAAAATCTTTATCCTGGCTTGTAGGAATTTCTAGCACAGGCAACAATATACAAGTAGATTTATACAGAAGAGCAGAAGGTCTTCCCAGAATTCTTGAAATCAATCCACTTTGCTTATGCTTTACATCTGCTTTGCCAATCCTAATTTTTCAACAGGTAAGAGTATCTGAAGAAGTTATGTATTTGGGTGACTTCTTTTATTTCCAGTTGGAAGTCTTTTGTGCTTCTTTCTGTGAGTCGTATAACCATTTTAAAAATTAGAAGGTAGCAATAGAAAATTGACCTTTTTATTTAATGCAGTTTTTTGTTTGTTTGTTTTTTTTAATGAGCACAACAGTTTCATTGATAAAGTTTCCATCCTGACTCATGTTCATAATTAAGGCGAATCTGAATTGTCAGATTTTGTCAGATAACTGCAATTTTCCCATCTGTTATCATTCTTATAATTTAATTTAATAAAAAAATAGGAGAAATGGAAGTTTATGCCTCTGTGGTTAAGTTGTAAGAACACTGCTTTCAGTTGGTAATTTATCCATTGGATCTGCAAGAGACCATACTCATGTATAAAGTAGACATCTTCTTTCATGTCATGGTGAAGCCAGTGTGAAGAAAGAGATGGACATATGACTAGAAATTCTGAAGGGCTCTAGAATACTTGGCAATGTACTGTAAGGGTTTATATCTGATAGTTCAATGACATTAGGGGATGGACAGTGCTAGGCAATTATGTTAATTTATGCTGCTGGTCTAATATAACTATAAAACTCAACATCTACTCATTCTCAGAGCTGGGGAAAGTTACTTAAACTCAATGAGTTTTGGTTTCATGCTTATAAAATGCTGATGATAATGGCATGTTATTTATTTGGGTATTATGAGAAGTAAATGAGAAAACGTATAAATAAATCAACACAGTGCTTGAAATATAGCAGACATTAAATAGTGGAATCTGTTATTATTTATGTATTTTTCTAAAACAACCCTGTATACTAATCTGACAATATATTGATACTTGTATAACAAATAGAAAAAATAAATCTCCCCTAGAGGCTAGGGGTTAAATTAGTATTGAAAGTTGGTTAGTAGAAGGATCAGTCTATGATTCATTAGCATGTATTATTGTTACTTTTAGAATTCATCTTTTTTATTAAAACTTTTTTTTTGAGAGAGAGAGAGAGAGCACATGAAAATGAGGGAAGGTCAGAAGGAGAGGGAGAGAGATAATCTTAAGCAGGCTCTATGTCCAGCACAGAGCCAGGGCTCAGTCTCATAACTGTGAGAACATGACCTAGCCAAAATCAAGAGTCTGATGCTTAACCAACTGAGCTACCCAGGCATCCTAGAATCCAATTCTTAGTGTGTGTGTGTGTGTGTGTGTGTGTGTGTGTGTGTGTGTATGTTTTCTTTGTACAGGATTAGGATAAATGGGAAAATGAAATATAATGCAAAAAAGTGAGGACATAGAATGGTACTAAAAAGTATTGGAATAATATAGTAGCTCCAGGAGACAGCAAGCTCTAGAGAAGAGATCATTTGTATTTTTTGGAATATGAAGAATCTGAGAACCTAAACCAAAGCAAAGGAGCCAGTGAAAAGACCTGAAGATGTAAATCAGGTGTCAAAAGTTCAGATGACTTCAGGGTCTGGATAGGTAGCTAAATAACTGAAGCCAATGAATATAATTCAGTGGGGAAGAGTGGGAGTGGAGACAAAGGCAAGAGTGTGCGTACTGTCTAAGAACACTAAAGAAGAAAAAGACAACTCTGTAGATCAAACAAAACAAATCTGTGGGCTAATTTCAAACTTTGTTCTAATGACACCTGATATAAAGGACGAATAAAGAAAGGATGTTTTAAAAGAAATGGGAAAAGATAGGATCAAGAGCAAAGATGAGGTAAACAAAGGAAGAAGGGGTGTCTTTCTTGATATTATATAATGGTTGGGGAAATATGGTGACAGATATTTTGATGTAGAAGGAAGAAAAGACACATAAGTTTATATCCTTCAATCTTTTCAGGAAAGTATAAAGTGACATTTTATATAGTGGTATTTTTGAAAACAGCATGGAGTGGATTGTGTCATATTGTAATATATATATATATATATATATATATACACACACACACACACACACACACACACACACAAACACACACACATACACACATGCCACTTCTGACACAGAGCTCCTAAAACCCTAGGAATTTCCACAATAAAAGTGATAAAGGTGTCTATTTCTATCTATAGATAAAGGTATCTATTTAATGATGTGACTTTTGGAATGCTCCCAAGGATAGGGGTTGGTTGCTTGGAGCATCAAACATTTAATTAGAGGGTTAGAACTTTCAGCCCCACCCCGCAGACCTCTGGTGAGGGGAGAAAGCCTGGAGGATGGATCAGTTGTAAATGGCAAATAATGTAATTAATTATGCCTATGTAATAAAGCCTTCATAAAAAACAAAAGGACACGATTCAGAGAGCTTCTGGGTTGGTAAACACAGGGAGATTCCAGGAGAATGGTGAGCTGAGGGAGGGAATAGTAACTCCATGTCCTTTTCCTATGCCTTGTCTGATGCATCTCTTCCACCTTGCTCTTCCAGACTTATATCCTTTTTATAATAAACTGGTAATAATCTGGTAAGTAAAATCTTCTCTGAGTTTTATTAGCAACACTAGCAAATTAATTGAACCCAAGTAGGGTGTGGTGGGAACCTCTGATTTATAGCCAGTTGATCAGAAGCACAGGTAACAACCTAGGCTTGCAATTGACACGTGAAGTGGGGTTGAAGGACAGTCTTATAGGACTGAACCCCTAACCTGGGTATCTGATGCTACCTCCAGGTAGATAGTGTCAGAAATGAGTTAAGTTGTAGGACATCCAGTTGGTGTTGGAGAGTTACTTTATGTAAGGGAAAAACCTACATATTAGAATTGGTGCAAAAACCGTAGCCTACCTGAAAAAATCACTATCAGAAGCACAGTAGGAAGTCAGTAAAAGGGAACAAAAGAACTTCTCACTATCAGAGGAGAAATAGCTGACATTGGACAGCATGGATTTATATTAGACCCACTCTACATGGCTTTCTGATTTTTTTCCTAAGCATACACTCCAACTATTTCTAATCTATCTTTTGCCACTCTCATTTGTAGTTGTATAAGGAATAAACTCTTCATCATTGAAATATAACAAATCTGATTAAAGGTAATATATGCAACAAAAAATATCATATTACCTTAATTTTTATAAGAATGATTTCTGGTTTATTTAAGTCACTGGACTTTTCCATAAATGTGGAAGGTCAAAAGTTGACATAATAGTATTTTCTTCTTCCTAGGGTTGGTGTGTGTGTGTGTGTGTGTGTGTGTGTGTGTGTGTGTGAATTCAGCATTCATTTATTTATTTGTGAATGTTCTCTTAATACAGGAATATCAGAAGGAGGAACATGATTCTCAGATAGAATGCTACACAGGTTAATGTGCATGATGCCATTGTCATTTGATATGCAGAATGATATTTCTGTAGGTCTACATAGTATTTTAAAAACCTTGCAGTGTTGATCTCATGGATTGTATTTTAGGTACATTAATATGTCAGTCTATTTTAACATTTCTCATAGAGAAGAAAAGACAATACTGCCTCTTTTTTGCTAATAGGGAAAAAGAAAAATGAGGAGATGTAAGAAGTAGTTTCTGAATAAGAAACTAGTAAAACATGCACATTTTTCAACCAGTAAATATATATATGTGTATACACACACACACACACATATATATATACATATATATATATGTGTGTATATATATATATATATATATATATATTTAAATATTTATTTGAGAGATAAAGAGCACATGAGCAGGGAAGGGGCAGAGAGGGAAAGAGAGAAAGAAGCCCAAACAGGCTCCCCAGCACTGTCAGCACAGAGCTCAATGTGGGGCTCGATTTCAACAACCATGTGATCATGACCAGAGTCAAAATCAAGAGTCAAATACTTAACCAACTAAGCCACCTAGGTTCCCCCTGGCAAATAGTTTTTAAACACCTAAAATGCCCTTAGGGATGTGTTAGGTACTATCCAAATGTAATAAGATGTTTCATAGTAAATTCTTGCAAGAGAGTAGTTAAAGTAAGGGAAGAACCAAACTCGCCAAAGGGAAGGAATAAAGCTATTAGATTGCTAGTCCTTCTGGAGTGGCCTATGGATGGGAAAAGATCTACTGGAGACAGCTTCTTCTCCAAGGACTATACAGTGTGCCACGGGGCAAGAAAAGAGAAAGTGAACAGAGAGAGCATTATTTCAATGGAAGAATTTAGTAGATGAGAGAAGGCAGGAAAGATTTTTTTAGCAATCGTTATGCCAAGGAACTTTGAGGATAGAGGAATATGTATATATCAAATTTCTGTTGAGTATTCTGTGTAGAGCGCTGTGTAAATCTTCTGGGCTGGCCTAAGCTTTCTAGAATTTATAATTCTTTTAAATGAATCTCTGTTTATAGATTGTGCCACATAGGGCCCTGTGATTTATTTGGGTTACATAGAGGCACAGAATTCATGCCCTCCATCCTGAGGAAACAATCATAATTGGAGAATAAAGTACAAAATTACACCCGACTGAACAACTTAGGGACAAGTAGAAATTGATGGGAACTCTTTCTAGGTCCACAGACTTATCAAAACTCTCTGGCTTCTGGCCCTCAAGGTAAAGAAAAAAAGCAGAATAACTCAGTGACATTTTTTCAAGCTTTAATCAGACACTAATGCCAATGTTTAAGAGGCAGCTCATATGTAAGGAAACTGGCTGACCATTCTCTCCCAATTGATGTTCAAACATGTTAATATAAGGCACTGGCTCGAGTTACTGTTGTAACTGCCCTTCATTTTTTGGTAGCCATCTAATTACATGCTGTTTAAAACATGTTTTTGTCATGTCAAAGATATTGGTCTTCTTAAATATATCCAACACTTTTCAGTACAACCAGTGAAGAGAAGTAAAATTATTTCCTTTTGCCATCCCTTTTTATTCTTTTAAAATTATACTTTAAAATGAAAGCATCAGCTTTTGAACTCTGTCAAAATCTAAAGCCCATAGCATTTTTAATAGCTTTGCAACTTCATCCAGATCTCTGAAGCTTGTGCCTGTAGACTGTTTGAAGTTTCTATGATTCAGATAGAATTCAGACTTTGTAGAAAATCTAACATTTTGTTTAAAACCTTCCTTGTGATTGTTTATTTTCTTCTTGATTTGAACCAAGTGAAATAGACTAAAAATCTTGCTCTGAAGAGAGGAAAATTTTTCCTTTCTCACCCTCTTACAGGATGGCTTTCTTATTTTTTTTCTAAGCAAAACTCTTCCAGCTGTCCACTGGCAGTAGAAAGATAAGGCAAATAGTGAGGTGGGGCGGGGGAGGTTCTGTTAAGGAATTTTAAAACTGTACTAAAACGAGGATTGGTAATGTGGCTAAGTAACTTCTGGTCATGTGTTCTTAAAGATTTATGCATGTGGTTTTGAAATACCATCCACCAATCACATCATCCTGCTAATCATGTTCATATTACACAAATTTTTTTAGTTTCATTCACTTGTTGGCTGATGAAACAATGTGGGTAGTTTGAAACTGAACAGAGAATACAAAATGATTGCTCTATGATCTGATTTGGGTTTGGACCATCAGTGAGAGAATTATGTAAAGTTTCAAAACAGAAATTGTGCACACCAAGCTTTAGCCCTGTGGTTTCCAACATTTTTGTAATGGCGACATCCTGACAGCAATTTAATTTTGTGAAACTTACACTTTATTTAAATAGTATAAACAACATGTTTTTAAAGTAATTAATTAATTGACTTATTGACTTATTTATTTAGTTAGTTAGTTTTGAGAGAGAGAGATAGAGCACAAGCAGGGGAAAGGCAGAAAGAGAGAGAAAGGAAGGCACAAAATTGAAAGTAGGCTGCAAGCTCTGAGCTGTCAGCACAGAGAACAATGAAGGGCTCGAACCTGTAAACCATGAGATCATGACCTGAGCCTAGGTCGGATGCTTAACTGACTAAGCCACCCAGGGCCCCAAAATCATGTAGTTTAAAACAAAGTAGATTAACAATGTATTTGTTTTGAGAAAAAAATTACAGTATTTTGGTAACAACTATTGAGATAGTTAAAAATGAGAATTCATGTTGAAGTGTTATAGACAATGACTAAAAATAACTGTTCTTTATGATGGGCAATATAATATTTCAACTAACCAACAGAATGCTTTTCTTTTACTTTATTCTCAAATTTTAGCATTCCAGTTTTAATTTGTTAATAAATTAATTTACTTCTAGGAAGCTAACAAACATATATTAGATTGTAGAAAATCACTAATTACTTCAGTAATTTGTAACTTTAGCACTTCAGTACTTTCACATATTCATTAGCAGTCTGAATGCTAATTACCAAATTTCTACATTTTTCTAAAGCTAGCAATTGTAGAGTATACAGAAGAAAAATATTAATTATTATTCTAAAGATTAAAGTTGAAAGAAAACCTTTAATAAGTATAAATACCATTGTTTGTCAAATGTAAAAAAACACACATTATTTTGCAAAACCTTATCCTTAGACTCACAGATACACAGACAATAGCATTATGGAGTGGTGATGGGAGTAGGAATCTAAGCTTTCAGGAGATCAATACATTTAGAATCAGCCAGAGTATTATGATTTTGAGGGGGAAAAAGGCTACTTTTCCACACAATGCTTAGTATTTTTGATAATGACAAAAGAAAAATAATGAGTGTAAAACATTTGTTTTCCATCTTGTTTGGTTACTCTAGTAGAGTAGGAAAGGGATGTAAAAAAAGCAGACAACAAAAGGACAGCTTGTGAAATGCACACAATTTGTCATCAAATTGCTAGTTGTGAATAATGGGGGAGTAATGGGAGGGAGACACCAAGAAATGACCATGGGAGAAAATGAGATGTTTTAAATTTAAATGATGTTTTAGCATGAATCACACTTCTAAACCCAACAAAATAATTATTCTAACCAGTATCTTTTGTCTTATTTTATAATATGGGTTTAGCATTAACCGGGTCAAGTGGTGTTATTTAGCAGTGATAGATCATTGTGAAATCCCTCACAGGACAGAACAAGAAATGCTGAATGGATTGGACTGCTCAAAATGCAACCAATACTTGATTTGTGAATGACACAAAATGGACTCAATACAGATAAATTATTGGAACCAGATGCCAGTTAACGCAAGCAAAAAAGTAAATATGAATACATAGGGAACATCAAGAAAGGCTGAGTTAAAGATATGTTGACTTATGGCCATTGGCTACAAGCTGATCAAATTGTTAAAGTCAATAAAGTTCAGAGGGGGCATAGGAGGATAAGTGATATCTTTATGTGACCAGTGGTACAATAACAAAATATAGGAATTTATGTGGTTACATCTGCATATTTCTTATGAGGGCTGCTATATTGGACCCTGATATTTTTTCTACTAGGCATGCCCTTAATATTTCCAAGCTTCTTGAAAAAAAAATGTGTCTCCAACAACTGCCTAAACTTCAAATCCTAACTCCTATCATTCTCACTTCCTCCCATACTACTACACTAAACTCACCACCAATATCTCCTCACTGCCAAATCTGTTGGACGCTTTTAAAATTGATATTTGGCTTTTGAATTTGTTGACAACAGCTTCTTTTTATCTTCTAGGGTTTCTGTTCAAGTTTTCTTCCCATTCTACTTCACTCACGGTATAAATAAGTAGCCTGGCAAAGAGTTTGTCATATAGAAGATGCTAGGTATATGATCTCTCCCCTCTCCACCTGTCATTTAAACTTTAGTGTTCTGTAGGATCTTGTTATCAGTCCTCTTTTCACTTCCCATGCTTTCTTTGGGTGATAAAATCCTCTCCTACAATTTTAACTGCTGTTAAATGATTGACTTTAAATTTATATAACAGTTTGGGGGCACCTGTGTGGTTCACTTGGTTAAGCAATCGACTTTAGCACAAGTCATGATCTCACAGTTTGTGAGTCTGAGCCCCATGTTGAGCTTTTTGCTGTCAGCGTGGAGTCTGCTTCAGATCCTCTGTCTCCCTCTCTCTGCCCTTCCCCTGCTCATGCTCTCTCTCAAAAATAAATAAACATTAAAAAATAAATTTATATAATAGTTTATTGTCTATAATTAAGAGTCTGTTTCTAGGTTTCTCTCTTTTTTCCCCTTTGCTCATTTATTTCTTAAATTCCACATATAATGAAATCATATAGTATCTGTCTTTCTTTGACTGACTTAATTCACTTAGCATTACACTTTCTAGCTCCATCCATGTCATTGCAAACGACAAGGTTTCATTCTTTTTTATAGCTGAATAATATTCCATTCATATACAAACACACACACACACACACACACACACACACACACACATATATATATTTTATATATATTATATATAACATCTTCTTTTCCATTCATCATGGACACTTAGACCAATATAACAATGTATGTTAACTAACTGGAAGTAAAACTTAAAAAAAGAAAAAAAGGGGTGATGTTCTATATCTTTTTAATTCATAAATATTTATTTATTAAAATACGAAAAGAAAATTATTTCTTTTCTGACTATAAAAGCAATGTGCTCAATGCAGACAATGAGTAAACAACAGACAAAAAGCAAAATAAATCAAAAACAACCATCAATGTTCCCATCCTGAAATATCACTGTTAAAATGTTGGCCACTGTTTTAGAACCTTGCTATGTGTACATATGCATCCATATGTATTTTGCTTTGTGTATATCAAGCTTATGTCTCTCAAGTTGTGAACGAATATATCTATCTGCTTATGAAGATGAAGATGGAAGTCTTCATGGATTTCTCCTTTTCTTTAATGACACACATCTAAGCAGTCATCATAATCTATTAATTCCACTTTCTAAAATAACTTTTCACTACAGTTCCTAATCTGTTCTTTCCTACTGACACTGCCTTAGCTCAAATCCCTATAACTTTTTACTATGCTAAAATAATTATTTTCCAGTCCTGACTCTATACATTCTTACATCTTTCACAGTACTACCAAAATTCCCTTTCTCACATGAATCTAGACATTTCCCTCCCATCTTAAAACTCTTTAGTGACTTTTTTAGATATAGTAAAAAAATTCCATGTATAAAACTCCTGTAGTCTGGTTCCTACTGATTTCTCCAGCCTCATTTCCTACCAGTCACTTCCCCCTTGCCTCTGCATCTGTACCTAATTTATGCTCCAGTAAAGTGAAACACTTTTAAATCTCTAAATATTAGAGTAAGGAATTCAGGATTTGAGTCCCTATTCTGCCACTTTTTTTAGGTGTGCAACTTGAGGTAAATCATTTAACTTCTCTAGGAGTCAATTTCTTCATTTTTTACAAGGGAAAAACTCAGAGATTAAGCATATTTTTTTCCTTCTTAAAAATGTTTGTTTATTTATTTATTTATTTATATTGAGAGAGAGAGAGAGAGAGAATGAGATTGAGTGGAGGAGGGACAGAGAGAGAGAATCCCAAGCAGACTCCATGCTGTCAGCACAGAACCCAATGTGAAGCTGGAT